>NW_027361833.1:10161250-11555000 GCF_039654945.1 Dendrobates tinctorius | reverse complement strand
GTGCATCTCTTTGAATTAGGTGTGTCTCATGACAAAATGTCCCCTCATGAAGACTGGTGAGAGCAATGCCGGTCTTGATGAATCGGGGCAAATATGTTCTTGTTATTTAATATTTCACAAATTATATTGTTTATAATACATATTTGTTATTACACCTAGTATAGTTGGTTGATCCTGAACAATTTGCTTTCTCATGAGTTAGACAAGTCATTTTCCAGTACAAAGGAAATACATTAAATTTTGCCAAAACAGATTATTATAACATAATGTTCTACTCAGTTATGGAACTATTCACAAGAAGTGCACAAAATTACAGCTGTACATAGAAGGTGAAGTGTACTTCCTGCCAACTAATTAACTTTAATATAGCTAAATACAAGACACATGTAAAGCAGCATTATGTTACAAATAGCAATATTGTGGTAGCCAGGGATTATCTCTAATAATGTAATGCTTAATTGGAGAACATCAAATACATAAAACAAATCCACATATATGGCACTGCTGCCTGGCTTGTAGAATGAGTTCACCGTCAAGATTTAAATCAGAATTGCTGTTTATTGCACACGTATACACAGATTGCATTTCTGAGCCAGACAGACTACTTCACCAAGTACATAATGTAAAACACAGGTATTGACAAAATTAAAAAAGACAAAAAGATGCAGAAATAAAGATGGGGTTACAGTGACAGTGGAGAAAATAGTATCATAATTAAGCATATACAAACTTAATTAAGAAGCAGAAATGACTATGTATTCTCACCATGATTTTTAATTTTATGCAATTATTTATTGTGTATGGAGAAGTGATGCAAACCTCTGACACAGTTTTGGACTCCAGTCCATATCATTTTATTAAAGTTTACTTAAATTTATTAAAAGACAACCCATATGGTAATCCTTGCTATATGATTAAAGGAAGAGGAAAATAAGCAGCACTCCAATTGATGTACTTGAACAGTGTATTCAGAAGATGCAACATTTGGGCTACATTCCAGTGCAGCCTTCATTTTTTTCCTCTTCCTGCATTTATATATGGTGGACATTTGGGACTGTGGTCGGCCGGGTTGCATGCACCCAACTTTTTTCATAGGAGGACTGGAATTGCTGTTTTTTATGTCTGATCATAGGCAACATGATTTAGAGAAAGCACCCAACAATGCAAACATTCATTTTTCACTCTAAAGTAATGAAATGTTTTAGAGGAAATATATTTTGAACAGGGAGTTGAAAGTAATATAAATTAAATTACTCTGATTTGTGGGCCCTTCTTGCTTCTGCAGCCTGGCTATGCTTCACTGACATGTCTTTCCCTCTTTCTATATTGGGAGAGACCTACCATTCAAGCAGAGCCACGTGAGGAGAAGTTGAAGGGTTGTTCTCCACAATGGCTTGCCAGCTCGCTCACTTCACTTCAGTGTCTAACAGAAATTTGTAATGAAGGAGCCATTGTGACTCATGTTACGTGTGGCTAGGGAAGCATGAATCACTTGACTGATTTATTTTAATAAAAGGGAAAAAAATGTTCATAACTAGAACCTGGGAATTGTTTCCTGAGCTAGTCAGGCTTACATGGATTCAAATCTTATTGCAAAATAAAGCTTTGGTACAAGTGACAAGTTATGCATTTTTGTGGACAGGAATGTATAGACATGAATTGTGTGTGCAGTAAGTGATCAAGACAGGTTTTCAGCTTCTGAAGCTGATCAATAAGTGTTTCAACTTACTAATTGCAAGGAAAGATTGTGTATATAGTGAGAAATTGAACAAATAATACTGCAACGTGAAAGGCTTACACATTGGTTGAAGATTTTGTATACACTTTATAAACATAATGTCCTTATAGAACCATATCCTGTATAATGCCCCTCAAATACTGTACTATTTCCTTTGGAAATTGCCTGAAAAAAAAACAGAAAATGCTCCAAAAAATTAACATTCCTAAAAAATGTGTCTTCCTATTATACAGTTTGTACAGAAAGTATTCAGACCCTTTAAGTTTTTCACTCTTTGTTTCATTGCAGCCATATGGTAAATTCAAAAAAGTTCATTTTTTTATCATTAATGTACAGACTGCACCCCATCTTGACTGAAAAAAACAGAAATGTAGAAATTTTTGCAAATTTATTAAAAAAGAAAAACTGAAATATCATATGGTCATAAGTATTCATACCCTTTGCTCAATATTGGGTAGAAGCACTCTTTTGAGCTAATACAGCCATGAGTCATCTTGGGAATGATGCAACAAGTTTTTCACACCTGGAATTGGGGATCCTCTGCTAATCTTCTTTGTAGATCCTCTCCAGTTCCGTCAGGTTGGATGGAGAATGTTGGTTGACAGCCATTTTCAGATATCTCCAGAGATGCTCAATTGGATTTAGGTCAGGGCTCTGGCTGGGCCAGTCGAGAAAGGTAACAGAGTTGTTCTTAAGCCACTTGTTTGTTATTTTGGCTGTGTGCTTAGGGTCACTGTCTTGTTGGAAGGTGAACCTTTAGCCAAGTTTGACGTCCAGAGTACTATGGAAGAGGTTTTCATCCAGGATATCTCTATACTTGGCTGCATTCATTGTTCTGTCAATTGCAACCAGTCATCTTGTCCCTGCAGCTGAAAAATACACCATAACATGATGCTGCCACCACTATGTTTTACTGTTGGTATTGTATTTGGCAGATGATGAGCAGTGCCTGGTTTTCTCCACATATACCACTTAGAATTATCACCAAACAGTTCTATCTTTGTCTCCTCAGACCAGAGAATCTTATTTCTCATAGTCTGGGAGTCCTTCATGTGTTTTTTAGCCATTTCTATGAGGGCTTTCATATGTCTTGCACTGAGATGTATTAGAAGAAACACTGTGAGCACTACTAAGGAGGGTTCCAAGGTAGGTTTCCACACCATGCAGTAATATAATGTAAACCCAGCACTCAACTTATTGTTATGAAGAACTTTAATTCAGTCCAGAATTGTAGCACAGCAAAAACATTTTGGTCACTTCAGACCTATCCAAGCGGTGGATACCGCGTTCCAAGTGGATACACACGTGCCTTTCCGGTTCTCTAAGATTGGCCTCATATGCCTACCAGCTTGATTGTAAACAATTGTTATACCATGATCCCAGCGGATGCTGTCACATCCGGGTTACCTATTTAAATTGTTCACATGATACATTCTCAGTACATTAGTCTGTAATTGATGAAGGTCTGAAGGGATTGAAACCTTTTGCTCTACTACAATTCTGGACTGAATTAAGGTTCTTCTTCATAAAATTAAGTTGCATGTCGGGTTTACACTATATTTGCACTGAGGAGAGGTTTCCATTGGCCACTCTGCCATAAAGGCCTGACTGGTGGAGGGCTGCAGTGATAGTTGACTTTGTGGAACTTTTTCCCATCTCCCTATTGCATCTGTGGAGCTCAGCCACAGTGATCTTGGGATTCTTCTTTACCTCTCTCACCAAGGCTCTTCTCCCATGATTGCTCAGTTTGGCTGGATGGCCAGGTCTAGGAAGACTTCTGGTGGTCCCAAACTTCTTACGTTAAAGGACTATTGAGGCCATTGTGCTCTTAGGAACCTTGAATACTGCAGAAATTCTTTTGTAACCTTGGCCAGATGTGTGTCTTATGACAATTCTGTCTCAGAGCTCCATGGCCAGTTCCTTTGACCTCATGCTTCTCATTTGGTCTGACATGTACTGTGAGCTGTGAGGTCTTATATAGACAGGTGTGCCTTTACAAATCAAGTCCTATCAGTTTAATTTAACACAGCTGGACTCCAATGAATGAGTAAAACCACCTAAAGGAGGATCACAAGGAAATGGACATCATGAGACTTAAATATGAGTGTCTGAGCAAATGGTCTGAATACTTATGACCATGGGATATTTCAGTTTTTCTTTCTTAATAAATTTGCAAAAATGTCAACATTTCTGTTTTTTTCAGTCTACATTGGGTGCAGCGTGTACATTAATGAGAAAAAAAATGAAATTTTTTGAATTTACCAAATGGCTTCACTGAAGCAACGAGCAAAAAATTTAAAGAGGTCTGAATACTTTACCCACTGTATGTTCAGGCTTTTGAACGTCTTTTAACCATTTTCAAGATCAAAAGCCACCAAGTGGTTAAAAGAAGTGTTGATTCTGGTGTTTTCCACTCAAAAAATGCTCTGTACTTTTCAATGCAAGTGAATGAGAAAGCTCAAATGACATCCACTAAACACCCAAACATCTATTGGAGCCTTTTGCCATTGATCCTTTTTTAATTATTCAATGGAATGAAAAAAAATGACTGGAAAGCGACAGAAAGACTTCACGGAAACCACTAAAGAATCTTCCCAAAAACTGATAAATAGTTTGAAAAATTCAGAGGAAATGAGTGAAACAAGTACTCAAAACACGCCTCAGGGAAAAAGCAGTATCAGAGCTACAGAAAGCGGTTTCTGCTGAAACACATGACAGGTTCGCCTGACTCTAAATGATGTTGTTTGCAAATACCATTATAGAGAACTTTTATTTAGTAGTATGAATTATGTTAGGCAAATATGTTAGAAACACAGGGACTGTGTGTCATGCACTTTAATTTTTATGTATATAGATGAAAATGTGAAAAACTGATCAAATTGTTGTCCTTAAATTAATAAAAATTGTATATTTTTGATACTTGATACATTTAATGGGCCCCATGCATCAAAGTCTTTTTTGCCAAAATTGTAGAGTAAAACAGCTTGAAACATCACAATTTTTGGTGCAATTTGTACAGTAGTTGTGCAAAAATTATGCAAATTTTATTGTTTTTACTTTTCATAAATTGAGTGGCGCTTCAGGGCCAGGAAGCATGGATACAGTAAGCGCTTTCTGCAAATTCATCAAAATTTATGACACAAAAGAAGAGTTAATTATGCGATAAATTGTATATATTTCAAGCAAGGGTGCACAGTACCTGAAATATACACCACGCTTATTAAGAGGCACATACTTACTCGTGCAAATTCTTCTCAACCACGAAATACAAAATCTCAGACATGACCAAATGAAACCTATATTTTTTAATCTAATTTGCTGTATTTTTGGTTTAGTAACACAGATACATGAGCTGGACAGGAAACGTTCCAAAAGTTGCCTTTAAAGCATCTATCACATAGGAGATTTCGGCAAGAAATGAAAATAAACTTTAATTTCGATAACTCAATGTCACCAAGTTAAAACTCTTTTCAATTTTCCAAGCTGTAATGTCTGAATAGAGATAATAAACCTATTGGGTTTTCTGCAGAGTATAATAGGGGCATGCAGTGCAGTGGATTCAAACACGCTGGTATGCCTTACCACTTAGTGTCTGATTCATTAGGATTTCCCAGCTGTAAAAAAAAGTAGTCTTTATCTTCAAATGTAAAATCTTCACTTATTTATATTCAGGAACATATTTTATTCAGCATCCAATTTTTATATCTTTACAGTTAGCTTACACACTTGTGAATTATTATAAATATTTAAATTATAGTAATAGAAGACAAAAAGACATTGCATTATGCATGTTAGGGTAAATGATAATGATGCGTGAAACAAGTTATGTGCCAGTAAATACAGAAAAAAGGCTTTGATTGCATCACTAAGAGAATGAGCCTCATGTATAAGATTGCTTTTTAATGCTTTTGGTTACAAGGTTTGACTCCAATTATTATTGCTGATATGTATATTCCTTTTGACTCAAAGAAATTGTTAAAATAAACAAGATTGCCTAAAATGGAAGATGTTTGTAATATATTATAGACATATCTGTAATCACAATGGTTCCTGTTGATTGGGACCATCACTATATTTCCAACAACTGTTTTCCCTGACATACTGTGTACTGTAACAGTAGCCGTACAGACCTACAAAATGTTATACCACTGTGTCAGGGAAAAGCTGTGTGAATATGCACATATCCCACCGCTGCCACCAATTTGTGAGGAAACAGCTGGGAATCACGTAGTTATGCCACCACTGACACCAATTTTTACCCATTTCCCTGTGTGAAAATTAAAAATCTGTAAATTGGGTCAAAGTGGGTAAGTGTCAAAAAATGTAATTATTTTTCTTCTCTGCCCAACGGTATAAAATTTTGTGACACACCTGTGGTGTCAATATGATCACTGCACCCTTAGATGGATTCAATAGAGAGGTGTAGTTTGTATAATGGGGTCACTTATGAGGGGCTCTGCTGTTCTGGCACCTCCCAGTGGGTCATGGCACCCGCAAACCATAATAGTAAAATCTGCACTATAATAAGGCGCTCCTTTCCTTCTGAGCTTTGCACAGCACCTGAAAAGTATTATTTCCTAATTACATGCCGAGTATTGGCACAATCACGAAAAATTGCACAAATTGTGAGGTCCATTTTTTACTATAAGTCCTTCTAAAAATTAAATATTTGGGGGTAAAACAACATTTCAGCAGTAAATATTTAATTTTTTTTTCTTCCCCACCCAATGGTATAAATTAATGTGAGGTACATGTGGTGTGAACACGCGCACTGCACCTCTAGATTAACTTATTGAGAGGCATAGTTTGTAAAATGGCATCACTTATTGGGGAATTTCTGCTGATCTGTCGCTTCACAGATTCTGCCAATGTGGCATGGCACCCTCAAACCATTCCAACAAAATTTGAACTTCAACATGGCACTTCTTCCCTTCTGGGTTTGGACTGCACCTCTAAAATAGTTTTCGACCGCTTATGGATTATTTGTGCACTAAGGAGAAATTTCACAACTTTTGGAGTCCGTTTTCTCCTGTTACCCTTGTGAAAATAAAAAAATAGGGCTAAAAGAAAATTTTTGTGGGAAAAATGTGATTTTTTTATTTTCACGGTTCTACATTATCAATTTCTGTGAAGCACCTGGGGGTTCAAGGTGCTCCCTACAACTCTAGATACATTCCTTAAGAGGTCTAGTTTCAAAAATGTGGTCACTTATTTTAGGATTTCCAATATTTAGGCACATTAGGGCACCTCTAAACACAACGTGGCGTTGGCTCACAATTCCAGCCATTTGTGGTTCAAACAGTAAAAAGATACTCCTTCACTTCCAAGCCCTGCCATGCCCCCTAAACAGCAATTGTCGTCCACATATAGGGTATAGGAATACTCAGAAGAATTTCCACAACAAATTTTTGGGTCCTTTTTTCTCCTGTTACTCCTGTTGGGGTGAAAACAATTTTTTTTTTAAAAAGTGCTTTTTTATTTTCATGGCTCTACCTTATAAACTTCTGTGAAACACCTGGGGTTTCAAGGATTCTCACAAATAAACACAATTACATAAAAAAATTACCATTATCATGAAGTAAACTATGTAAAAAATACTGTCTCAGAATCAGTGGGATCCTTTGAAGCATTCCATAGTTATTACTTCATAAATAGACAGTATTATTATTATTATTATTATTATGCATTTATATAGCTCCATTTATTCCATGGCGCTTTACATGTGAAAAGGGGAAATATAGACAAGTTTAATAAACATGTGCAAGACAATGGACACACAAGTACATAAGGAGAGGGGACCCTGCCCGTGAGGGCTCACAGTCTACAGGGATGGGTAAGGATACAGTAGAAGAGGGTAGAGCAGGTTGTGCGGTGGTTCAGTAGACCAAGGATCATTGCAGGCTGTAGGCTTGTTGGAACAGGTGGGTCTTCAGGTTCTTCTTGAAGGTTTCTGTTGATGATGAGAGTCTGATGTGTTGCGGCAGAGAGTTCCAGAGTATGGGGGAAGCATGGGAGAAGTCTTGTATGCGGTTGTGGGAAGAAGAGATAAGGGGGGAGTAGAGAAGGAGATCTTGAGATGATCGAAGGTTGCATGCGGGTAGGTACCTAGAGACCATGTCACAGATGTACAGTTGTGGCCAAAAGTATTGACACCCCTGCAATTCTGGCAGATAATACTCAGTTTCTTCCTGAAAATGATTGCAAACACAAATTCTTTGGTATTATTATCTTCATTTAATTTGTCTTAAATGAAAAAACACAAAAAGAATTGTCCTAAAGCCAAATTGGATATAATTCCACACCAAACATAAAAAAGAGGGTGGACAAAAGTATTGGCACTGTTCAAAAAATCATGTGATGCTTCTCTAATTTGTGTAATTAACAGCACCTGTAACTTACCTGTGGCACCTAACAGGTGTTGGCAATAACTAAATCACACTTGCAGCCAGTTGACATGGATTAAAGTTGACTCAACCTCTCTCCTGTGTCCTTGTGTGTACCACATTGAGCATGGAGAAAAGAAAGAAGACCAAAGAACTGTCTGAGGACTTGAGAAATCAAATTGTGAGGAAGCATGAGCAATCTCAAGGCTACAAGTCCATCTCCAAAGACTTGAATGTTCCTGTGTCTACTGTGTGCAGTGTCATCAAGAAGTTTAAAGCCCATGGCACTGTGGCTAACCTGCCTAGATGTGGACGGAAAAGAAAAATTGACAAGAGATTTCAACGCAAGATTGTGCGGATGTTGGATAAAGAACCTCGACTAACATCCAAGCAAGTTCAAGCTGCCCTGCAGTCCGAGGGTACAACAGTGTCAACCCATACTATCCGTCGGCGTCTGAATGAAAAGAGACTGTATGGTAGGAGACCCAGGAAGACCCCACTTCTTACCCCGAGACATAAAAAAGCCAGGCTGGAGTTTGCCAAAACTTACCCGAAAAAGCCTAAAACGTTTTGGAAGAATGTTCTCTGGTCAGATGAGACAACAGTAGAGCTTTTTGGGCAAAGGCATCAACAGGAGTTTACAGGAGAAAAAAGAGGCATTCAAAGAAAAGAACACGGTCCCTACAGTCAAACATGGCGGAGGTTCCCTGATGTTTTGGGGTTGCTTTGCTGCCTATGGCACTGGACTGCTTGACCGTGTGCATAGCATTATGAAGTCTGAAGACTACCAGCAAATTTTGCAGCATAATGTAGGGCCCAGTGTGAGAAAGCTGGGTCTCCCTCAGAGGTCATGGGTCTTCCAGCAGGACAATGACCCAAAACACACTTCAAAAAGCACTAGAAAATGGTTTGAGAGAAAGCACTGGAGACTTCTAAGGTGGCCAGCAATGAGTCCAGACCTGAATCCCATAGAACACTTGTGGAGAGATCTAAAAATGGCAGTTTGGAGAAGGCACCCTTCTAATATCAGGGACCTGGAGCAGTTTGCCAAAGAAGAGTGGTCTAAAATTCCAGCAGAGCATTGTAAGAAACTCATTGATGGTTACTGGAAGCGGTTGGTCGCAGTTATTTTGGCTAAAGGTTGTGCAACCAAGCATTAGGCTGAGGGTGCCAATACTTTTGTCTGGCCCATTTTTGGAGTTTTGTGTGAAATGATCAATGTTTTGCTTTTTGCTTCATTCTCTTTTGTGTTTTTTCATTTAAGACAAATTAAATGAAGATAATAATACCAAAGAATTTGTGTTTGCAATCATTTTTAGGAAGAAACTGAGTATTATCTGACAGAATTGCAGGGGTGTCAATACTTTTGGCCACAACTGTATGGAGGGGACAGGTTGTGGATGGCTTTGTATGTCATGGTTAGGGTTTTGAATTGGAGCCTCTGGGCAATAGGAAGCCAGTGAAGGGCCTGGCATAGGGGGGAGGCTGGGGAATAGCGGGGAGACAGGTGGATTAGTCGGGCAGCAGAGTGTACGATGGACTGGAGCAGAGCCAGAGTGCTAGAGGGGAGGCCAGAGAGTAGGAGGTTGCAGTAGTCGAGGTGGGAGATGATAAGATCATGCACTAGTGTTTTTGTGGTTTCGTTGTTGAGGAATGAGCGGATCCGGAAAATATTTTTGAGTTTGAGGTGGCAGGAGGAGAGGGCTTGGATATGTGGTTTGAAAGAGAGCGCAGAGTCGATGATCACCCAGAGGCACCGAGCGTGCTGGACTGGGGAAAGAAAGCAGCTATTGACATTGATGGATAGGTCTGGTGGAGGGGTGGAGTGAGATGGGGGAAAGATGATGAATTCTGCTTTGTCCATGTTCAGTTTGAGAAAGTTAGCAGAAAAGAAGGCTGAGATAGCAGACAGACATTGTGGGATTTCAGTCAGTAAGGAGGCGAGGTTGGGTCCAGATAGGTAGATCTGCGTGTCATCGGCATAGAGGTGATACTGCAAACCGTAGGTTTCTATGAGCTGTCCCAAGACAAAGGTGTAGATGGAGAATAGTAGGGGTCCTAGGACAGAGCCTTGAGGAACACCAACAGACAGGGGGCGAAGTGAGGAGGTGGTGTGTGAGAGGGAGACACTAAATGTTCGGTCTGTTAGGTATGAAGAGATCCAGGATAGGGCCAAGTCTGTGATGGCAAGAGATGAGAGAGTCTGTAGCAGGAGGGAATGGTCTACGGTGTTGAAGGCAGAGGACAGGTCCAGGAGAAGGAGGACAGAGTAGTGTCGCTTGCTCTTGGCGGTTAGTAAGTCGTTAGTGACTTTAGTTAGGGCAGTTTCAGTTGAGTGATGCAGTCGGAAGCCAGATTGTAACCGGTCAAAGAGGGAACAGGAGGTGAGGTGGGAGGACAGTTCAAGATATACATGCTGTTCCAGTAGTTTTGAGGTGTAAGGGAGAAGAGATATCGGGCGATAGTTAGATACAGAGGATAGATCAAGGGAGGGCTTTTTCAGGATGGGTGTGATTGAGGCATGTTTGAAGGATGAAGTAAAGAAACCATTTGTAAGTGAAAGGTTGAAGAGGTGTGTTAGAGATGGGATGAAGACTGTGGCCAAATTAGGGATGAGGTGAGATGGGAGTGGGTCGAGGCCACAAGTGGTGAGGTGTGATCTTGAGAGAAGGGTGGAGAGCTGATCTTCTGTCATGGTGGAGAAGCTGGCTTTTGCAGAACAGGGCTGAGCCGCTAAGAGGGGCATTGGGGGCTGCTGGCCACAGTGTTGTCTGATCTTGTCGATCTTCTGCTTAAAGAAGGAGGCAAAGTCTTCAGCAGAAATGAGATGAGGGGGAGGAGGTGCTGTGGGACGGAGTAGAGAATTGAAAGTGTAGTCATATTTAAAAAATAAGGCCCAGTCATTAACCTACAAAGTGACTCTGTCCTTAAGGGATTGCTAACTTGTATCTTCATTTTAATTCAAAATGTCTCCTTAGAATCATACATCAACAAATAAAAGAAAAAATAACTTTTGTCATGGTAAAGGGGAGAATGATT
The DNA here is from genome assembly GCF_039654945.1 of Dendrobates tinctorius. Classification (NCBI taxonomy): domain Eukaryota; kingdom Metazoa; phylum Chordata; class Amphibia; order Anura; family Dendrobatidae; genus Dendrobates; species Dendrobates tinctorius. The sequence goes on along the minus strand of NW_027361833.1, from coordinate 11,543,840 downwards.
TAGTGAGATCTTTGCTTTTGCTATGGAGTTCCTTCCTCTTTATGCATGTATGTACTGTATGCACTGGTAGATACAGATAGAAAGGTCCCCTGTGCAAAAAAAAAATATATGGGCTTTTTAAAGTTCATCATAATGCACAATTATACTTGCTTTAGTGGTAGACGTGAGCTTCCTTACCTCTTGGGCCCTTGTGTGTCTGCACAGGTCACACTCTAGCCCCTCCCCCCTGGCTCTTTATGACCCTAGTCTCTTCTAGTCTCCGTAAAAGGGGGTGTCTTTTTCCTTGTTATCCGTCACTGTGCATCTGCGCTTCCTGCATTGAGTTGCAAAATTCACCATTTTTTTTAATTTGTGCAAAGCTAATCGCTAAAAAATTGGATGCGGGTAAATCCATTTTTTTATTCATTTGAATTAACTTTCTCATCTCTAGCACACTTGTATATTCAGTCTTTATTTTTTTTGTATTGTTTGTGTATAATAAAATCTTCCACTTCTGACAAATCAATCCTGCTAATGATAAAGAGATAAAACTCAATAGGCGTAGGTGTTAGAAGGTGCAATGAATAATGATCTTTCATACTGGGTGAGATAATACTTAGTTAATTTACCCTATCATATGATTATCAGTGGGACCACTAGGAAGCGCTATTATTGAGGTCTATTTTTTCTGTCTTTTATTCTGCCTTGCAAATAGCAATTATTTAGTATGTTGCACATATATGTACTTATATTAATGTTACATACTATCTATGCACAATAAAAAATGCTTTCCATTATCATGCTCGACTATGAATTTCATATCCCATCCTTGGTATTTATTTACTCTTTAATGTCCCTTTTTAAACATTGAACAGCAAATTGCTTTTGACTTAATAGCATGCTGATTTTGCCTATGATAAATGACTGCTGACTTGGAAAAATGAGGCAAAAATGACCAGAAATCCTCTTTAATCAACACAAGTTAAGCATATTCTCTTGTGAATTATTCAGCCCTTGTTTCCCACTACTTGTCAGAGACAAGATATATAAATGAGAAACAAATCATTGGCGTCTGCACACGATTTAACCTTACTCCTCCTCTTCATGGTATAATTTTTCCTTTACAAGGTGAATTGGCTCATTAAAAGAGTAAAGAAACAGCAAGAAAGCTTGACACATTTTATTTACAGATGACTAAACTATTTGCGTGTCTCATTACCTACAATATCCAGTAATTAAAAGTGACACCATGTCAAAGACAACATATTTAGCCATTTCATGAGGGTCTTTTAACTGCTCCTTCTAAGCATACTTTCATTTTAAATTAGTAAAGGCTCACTTAATTAACTCCTACAAACAAACCCTTTGCAACAATTTACTAGCACACAAGAAAAATGTGCCAAATTTAATATTAGAGACTCACACAAAATCAATAAGATTGACACAGATATTTTTTTACTAGTAAACATGTATATGTATTTGTACTTATAGATAAGCAAATTGCTTTATCGGAGAGGAAGAGGACTTGAACTCTATAGTGCCACCTGTTGGAAGCAGGAATGCTACAAGTCATTATCGACCCTTTAACAAGTCTTGCAAAATGACTTAGGATGAAAGCCAAATCACAATCTCACTTTGCAGGCACAGTGTTTTGGGATATTGCCCCTCATCAGTACAAAGTATGACAACTTATTTGGCTAAGTAAGGGGTTCTGCACTGAGGTCTAAGGGGTAATGTTTCTCTTTGTGGAGAGTGACTCAGAAACATAGTGTCTGCAAATTGAGATTCTGGCCTGAGGTCTAAGGGGTAACATTTCTCTTTGTGGAGAGTGCCCCTGAAACATAGTGTCTGCAAATTGAGATTCTGGTTTTGGCTTTTATCATGTGACAAGGCTCATTAAAGGGTCGTGAGTGGCTTCTATTATTGCTACTTCCTATAGATGGTACTAAAGTTCTAGTCCTCTTCCTCTCTGAAGAGACAATTTGCATATTTCCCAGAGGAACATTACGGCTTGAAAGTCTCCTCATTTTGGCATGCATAACATGTCACTATCCGCAAGGAGAAACGTTACCTCTTGGATTTGTGACAAATTAATTTGTGCAGATTTCAATTTTGGAAAGCTTGTAATTACTTGTCAAATGCCCAATGAAGTGTGGAGAGAAAGAGAGAGAACCCCATTAATTATAAGACTCGCCAACAAAGAGTTAATCCGCACAGCCGGGAAGCTTATTCACCGCACAAAGTTGTGTAAACTGATACTGCAAGTATGCGTATTGTAAGAAGTGCTCCAGAAACCAGGGTGCCACTCCAAAGCAATTAGTCACAGCGGCTATACCAGAAAGGAAAATGGATGGCACTCACCGGTTAAAATCTTCTTTATTCAGATACTTTAAAACAACGGCATGAGGAGGATTGGAGCAGGAGTGGAAATTACGACAGCCGTTTCACGCTGCGGTAGCACTTCTACTGGCCATTAATTATAAGAGCTTACTAAACTTTACAGGCAAAAAGAGAGAGAGATATGACCCCACTGACCATAAGAGCTTATACTCTCCAGAGGAAGGGGAGAGGATCCTATTGTCCATGAGAGCTTACACTTTACTGAAGTGAGAGAGTGAGAACACCACTGATCATAAGAGCTTACACTCTACAGAAGATAGAGGGGACCCTGCTAATCATAAGAGCTTACACTCTAGATTAGAGAAGAACCTGCTATTCTTCTGAGCTTACATTCTAGAGGATAGAGGAACCCGCTGACCATTTCAGCTTCCAAAAAAGGAGGACTTACCCAGCAACTCTGGAGATGGTAAACAACTCCCCCCATACAACTGTGCTGAGCTGTGAACCTCTAATCTGTGATAGATGGCCCAGGTACTGACCACCACTGTTCAAGCTATGATAATCCATAAGATATTATACCTGCGTGTCAATGCAAAATTACATTAGTCGGCTCTCTGATGCTTCAGCAATGTGAGAAATGGTGCCGGGCAGGTTTTTTTGCAAACCACACATCAAATCTCAAAATGTTTGAATTTGTGTGTGACTATGAATTTCAAGAAAATTAAGCCAGACTCAATACTTTGCGAATTGATCTCAACTCTAACAGATACTTGTTTTTATTAGTTCAGCATATAGACTTGAAACATTCTCAGCACTTGTGCTATTCACATCCATAGAGTCCTAAAAAAACAATGAATGCAGAAAACATCATTTTTTTTGGACTATAAGACGCACTTTTTCCATAAAAAATTTGGGAGGAAAATGGAGGGTGCATCTTATAGTCCGAACACAGGCTTACTGGGGGGGTTGCGGCAGTGGTGTAGCAGCGGAACTGGCGACGGCAGAGGTGAGATGATGCTGAGACGATGCTGAGGCTCATGTCAGCTGTGGGCGGTGCAGAGTGCACCTGAGCAGGGTCCCTTCCTCAGGATGCCGACGACAGTAATGTGTCGACAAAGCGGCCCGGTGTCCACGGCAAGCAGAGCGCATCACCGGTTTCCCTGCGGCCATCTTCCTGAATTCGCGGGCTGCCAGAGGCGGCGAGTGTGCAGATTGAGATCTCAGCGGCCATTTTCCTGAAGCCAAGGGACGCCGAGATCACCATCTGCGCATGCGCGGCCTAAGGAAGATGGCTACCGGTGATGAACTCGGCTATGCTCGCTATTGACACCAGGCCACGGCATTGCCACATTTCTGTTGCCAGTATCCTGAGGAAGGGACCCTGCTCCGTGCTCTGCCTCACCGCCCACATCGGATCTGCAGCATCGCACCCCGGGACGACAGCATTGCCCCACTTCTGTCACCACAAGCATCCTGAGAAAGGGACCATGCTCCATGCACTGCCTCACTGTTGACACCGGACCTGCAGTATCGCACCCCGGGACTGCAGCATTGCCCCACTTCTGCTGCCGGGACCATGCCTCCTGTGATCTCGCTCTACTACCGCCGGCCCTGAGGTAAGATATCTTACATTCAGACAATAAGACAGACCCCCATACTATAAAAATCTTTTTTCTGCTATTTTCTACCACAAAATTTGGGGTGCGTCTTATGGTCTGGTGTGACTTATAGTCTGAAAATTATGGTATGTTCTTGTCAAACAGTTTGTTCAATAATTATGTATTGTTAATGGCATACCTCATTTTCAGCTGTGTCGAAAAATATCCTCTATGCTTTATGCCATATGTGCTAAACCTAAAACATGAATTTGTTGATAAAAGAACTACTATATTTGCCAGGTTTGTGCCTCAACATGAATATAGGCACTCCTCGTATCATGATAGGAAAGCATTAACCATAACCTTATTATGTCACAAAAGTTCAGAGCATACAAATACTGCAGATTATTCAGAGAGATTCAGATTCTCAAATACAGTTAGGTCCATATATATTTGGACAGAGACAACATTTTTCTAATTTTTGTTCTAGACATTACCACAATGAATTTTAAACAAAACAATTCAGATGCAGTTGAAGGTCAGACTTTCAGCTTTCATTTGAGGGTATCCACATTAAAATTGAATGAAGGGTTTAGGAGTTTCAGCTCCTTAACATGTGCCACCATGTTTTTAAAGGGACCAAAAGTAATTGGACAATTGACTCCAAGGCTATTTCATGGACAGGTGTGGGCAATCCCTTCATTATGTCATTCTCAATTAAGCAGATAAAAGGCCTGGAGTTGATTTGAGGTGTGGTGCTTGCATTTGGAAGGTTTTGCTGTGAAGGAAACCATCGGTCAAAGGAGCTCTCCATGCAGGTGAAACAAGCCATCCTTAAGCTGCAAAAACAGAAAAAACCCATCTGAGAAATTGCTACAACATTAGGAGTGACAAAATCTACAGTTTGGTACATCCTGAGAAAGAAAGAAGTCACTGGTGAACACATCAATGCTAAATGACCTGGGCGCCCACGGAAAACAACAGTGGTGAATGATCTCAGAATAATCTCCATGGTGAAGAGAAACCCCTTCACAACAGCCAACCAAGTGAACAACACTCTCCAGGAGGTAGGCGTATCAATATCAAAATCTACCATAAAGAGAAGACTGCATGAAAGTAAATACAGAGGGTTCACTGCACGGTGCAAGCCACTCATAAGCATCAAGAATCAAAAGACTAGACTGTACTTTGCTAATAAAACATCTAAAAAAGCCAGCACAGTTCTAGAAGAATATTCTTTGGACAGATGAAATGAAGATCAACCTCTACCAGAATGATGGAAATAGAAAAGTATGGCGAAGATGTGGTATAGCTCATGATCCAAAGCATACCACATCATCTGTAAAACATGGCGAAGGCAGTGTGATGGCTTGGGCATGCATGGCTGCCAGTGGCACTGGGTCACTAGTGTTTATTGATGATTTGACACAGGACAGAAGCAGCCAAATGAATTCTGTGGTATTCAGAGCCATACTGTGTTCTCAGATCCAGCCAAATGCAGCCAAACTGGTTGTTGTTTCATACTACAGATGGACAATGACCCAAAACATAAAAACAAAGCAACCCAGGAGTATATTAAAGCAAAGAAGTGGAATATTCTTGAATGGCCCAGTCAGCCACCTGATCTCTACCCAATTGAGCATGCATTTCACTTGTTAAAGACTAAACTTCAGACAGAAAGGCTCACAAACAAACAGCAACTGAAAACCACCGCAGTGAAGGCCTGGCAGAGCATCAAAAAGGAGGAAACATAGCGTCTGGTGATGTCCATGAGTTCAAGACTTCAGGCAGTCATTGCCAACAAAGGGTTTTCAACCAAGTACTAGAAATGAACATTTTATTCACAATTATTTAATCTGTTCAACTACTTTTGGTCACTTTAAAAACAGGGTGGCACATGTTAAGGAGCTGAAACTCCTAAACCCTTCATCCAATTTTAATCTGGATACCCTCAAATGAAAGCTGAAAGTCTGAACTCCAACTGCATCTGAATTGTTTTGTTTAAAATTCATTGTGGTAATGTCTAGAACCAAAATTAGAAAAATGATGTCTATGTCCAAATATATATGGACCTAACTGTATGTAATAAGTAGTAAAAATGGGCAAAAATATAGAGAACCAGGGGCGAGGACGAAAAAGTCAGGTATGTATAGTGGTCATCTATCCTCTTCACAAACTTGCAATTTTCCAGTTTTGCACTTTGCTTTTTTGTTTCCCTTCTTCCTAGAGCCATACCTTTTTTATTTTTAATTTTTTTATTAACCATGTTCACTAAATGCTAAAAATGACCTGGGAAATCTTATTGCCCAACAGTAAGATTACACAGATACCAAACATTAACGTGGTGAAAAATCCCAAATTTGTAAGAAAAAACATTTGCATATGTCACCATTTTAAGAGACCAGTAGCTTCCCCATTTTACGTCATAGGGGGCTTGGTGAGATCTTATCTTTGTACACTCAGCTCATGTTTTATTGATACAATTTTGGGGTAGTTACGATGTTTTGATTGCCTGGTGTTAGAATGTTGCAGCAGCCAAAAAACTTAATTCGGGGATTTCGATTTTTTTGTTCTCATTATGCTGTTTACCAATCTGATTAATTTCTTTATATTTTGATATAGCGGACATTTCTGAATACAGCAATACCAAATATGGGTATTTTTAAAAACTTTTAATAGGCTTCAATAGTCCCTTTATGGCTTCTGCTGTCATGTGTGGGGAAATATGCTGGCTCAGAGTTGAAGCCTGCATCAAAGTTAGGGGCGGGAACTTTGGAGTAACAATACGTCAAAGGTCATGAAGGGTTTAAAATACTACTAGAGTTTGTACCTTTCTTTGATGTCCATTTGAAACAACTTCCTAGACATTTGGATCACTCCTGATATACACTCACTGGCCACTTTATTAGGTACACCATGCTAGTAACGGGTTGGACCCCCTTTTGCCTTCAGAACTGCCTCAATTCTTCGTGGCAGAGATTCAACAAGGTGCTGGAAGCATTCCTCAGAGATTTTGGACCATATTGACATGATGGCATCACACAGTTGGCGCAGATTTGTCGGCTGCACATCCCTGATGCGAATCTCCCGTTCCACCACATCCCAAAGATGCTCTATTGGATTGAGATCTGGTGACTGAGGAGGCCATTTGAGTACAGTGAACTCATTGTCATGTTCAAGAAACCAATCTGAGATGATTCGAGCTTTATGACATGGCGCATTATCCTGCTGAAAGTAGCCATCAGATGTTGGGTACATTGTGGTCATAAAGGGATGGACATGGTCAGCAACAATACTCAGGTAGGCTGTGGCGTTGCAACGATGCTCAATTGGTACCAAAGGGCCCAAAGAGTGCCCAGAAAAAATTCCCCACACCATGACACCACCACCACCAGCCTGAACCGTTGATACAAGGCAGGATGGATCCATGCTTTCATGTTGTTTACGCCAAATTCTGACCCTACCATCCGAATGTCGCAGCAGAAATCGAGACTCATCAGACCAGGCAACGTTTTTCCAATCTTCTACTGTCCAATTTCGATGAGCTTGTGCAAATTGTAGCCTCAGTTTCCTGTTCTTAGCTGAGAGGAGTGGTACCCAGTGTGGTCTTCTGCTGCTGTAGCCCATCTGCCTCAAAGTTCGACGCACTGTGCGTTCAGAGATGCTCTTCTGCCTACCTTGGTTGTAACGGGTGGCAATTTGAGTCACTGTTGCCTTTCTATCAGCTCGAACCAGTCTGCCCATTCTCCTCTGACCTCTGGCATTAACAAGGCATTTCCGGCCACAGAACTGCCGCTCACTGGATTTTTTTTCTTTTTCGGACCATTCTCTGTAAACCCTAGAGATGGTTGTGCGTGAAAATCCCAGTAGATCAGCAGTTTCTGAAATACTCAGACCAGCCCTTCTGGCACCAACAATCATGCCACGTTCAAAGGCACTCAAATCACCTTTCTTCCCCATACTGATGCTCGGTTTGAACTGCAGGAGATTGTCTTGACCATGTCTACATGCCTAAATGCACTGAGTTGCCGCCATGTTATTGGCTGATTAGAAATTAAGTCTTAACACACAGTTGGACAGGTGTACCTAATAAAGTGGCCAGTGAGTGTACATGTATCATTTTAAAATATAATTTGCTGGTGTTACTTCACACGACTGCATAATTCTTCCGTTATATTCATAATCTTTACCAAGTGAGGCATATAGTGACTAGGCGAATCACGCAGCGCCTTCAATAAGGTCCGAAAGTCAAAAAATCACTTTCACTATGAATTCCAAAGAGATTCTTTTGGGAATACCTAGAGCATTGAAAAAATATATATAATCTCAAGCTATACTTCATATGTTGAAATATTATTGTGCTTAAGAGAATATACTTTCCAGTTGATAAAGGTTTTTCCAAGTACTGTGTTATTTTGTAAATCTGTGTTTATACCATTTTCAGTTTACTAAAATTAGGTTGTTTGCACATGTAATGGTGGGATCTGATTTGGACATGTGGGTTGAACTGAATAAATGAACAAGGCTTGTCCCTTTGACATGTTACTGTTTCTCGGTAAATCTTTGCGACAACTGCAACAAGTGGCTGCATAGGTGTTGTGCTACTGTGTTGTAATGGAAGGTGCTGGAGATGCCTTTTAACCCCTTAACATTGGACTCCTCCTCATTTTGTGCAGGCTCCAGCGATGGCACCCTTTTCCGGCACATGACAGATGATCATTTAAAATGTTATTGAAACCTAATATTACTTCTTTGAGTTGTGTTATGATATTGCAATTCATTATACTAAATTGCATCTTTGCATTTCACAATAATGGAGCAGAAATTTGTGTGTAAAATATAAGCAGAAATAGTGAGCTTTGATGTCATTGGTATTATATTCATAGGATGCTTAGACATGACTGTTCCTCTGCCCTGACATAATGATGACATTATTGTTCAAGCTAACTCCTTTCTATGGTAAACGACAAGCCATCTATAAGCATTTAGGCCCCATTTCATCAGTGTGTTTTTAGCCAAAATTGTGGCACAAAAGACCTTGACATTTGACACTTTGCCAGGCCCCTGCTGGAGGAACATTGTCATGAAGGTGCACGCCAGTTGTAAGATGGATGTGCCAAACTTATTGATAGACTAATGTCTCTATGGAGTTTGGTGCATGCTACTCCAGCACACCTTTCATTAACAATGGTGTACAAAATGCTAGTCTTAATGAATCTGGGACATAGGCCACATTCACACTGTCAGTATTTGGTCAGGATTTTACCTCAGTGCTTGTAAGCCAAAACCAGGAGTGGAGCAATCAGAGGAAAAGTATAATAGAAACACGTCACCACTTCTGGATTTATCACCCACTCCTGGTTTTGGCTTACAAATACTGAGGTAAAATACTCACCAAATATGAAGATGTGAGCGTGGCCTTAGGCCGGAGTCACACTACAGCGAGATACGGCCGAGTCTTGCAGGTTAAAACCAAGCTCTGGCACCGGTACTCCAGAGCGGAGCGTGCAGCTCCATGTATTGCTGTGCGGCTGCACGCTCCGCTCCGGAGTGCCGGCGCCAGAGCTTGGTTTTAACCTGCGAGACTCGGCCGTATCTCGCTGTGTGTGATCCCGGCCTTAATGTGAGAAAAAATTTCAGTGATATGCGCTTTTATTATTTCTAAGTGACTTTGACAATAACTGTATGAAGGCTATTTATGACTGACTATACTAATGATTAATATTCATGCTTGCGGCTTTCCCAAAAGTGTCCCCTTGTGATTTATGTATAGTACTTTATCTGTGCTCTGTAGCTCTCATTGAAGTAAAAATAATATATTACAACATGCAGATAAGTATTAGATTTTTTCTTTGACACAAAAGATCGCAAGTGGGTCACCACGGTAACATCCATGTGGGTCACATATTCTGAGAATTCCGAATGGAAAATTGTGGATGAGATTGTACAACATTTCAAATTGACAAGCATTGCCAATTTAAAAGGTTATTTAAGAAAAGGTTAACATTTGTCCTTCTGTTGAGGAATAATTTGCTGATTATTGGAAGTCCAATCACTTGGCCTTCAAGCAATCCCTATCTTGGAAATTTGAAAGACCAAGAACAACCCTCTGCAACCCAGTCTTTAATGGTGCTAAGATGAGCATTCTCAGCCTCCATTCCAATCATTGTCTATGCGACTGCCAAGTATAGAGCTTTTAAATTGATGGCAGTCCCACAGAAAGTGAATAGTGCTAAGGTCAAGCATGCACACTATTCAACTAGGGACTACAGAGCCCCATTATTGGAGTTCCAGAGCATTGGTCTTGGGATTGTCGGGGGCATGACCACTCCCCCCCGATCCCAAGTACAGTGCCCTGGAACACTGAACATCAATTTTATGGCTCTGTGGTCCCGACTTGAATAATGTGCATAATTAACCTTTGCACTATTCACTGTCTGTGGAATTGCCATAAAGTTATCCCCGATCTTATGAAAAAGTGATAACCTGTTTTTTGTAACAATCCTTTAAATTTTAATGTATGCAGATTTTTACTGTGGATTTGTAGTGCAAAAGTGTGAAAAGTGCAGTAATTCACAGGGTTTCCCCAACAAATTCTGGAAACGCAGTTGTTGCTATGGATTTTCGACTGCGGAGCATCCATATAATATCTGAATTTTATGGCTACACATTAATATTAACCACTGAAATTTACTTTATTTTCTCTTTTATTAATTGTAATTAAGTACTACATTATTTTATTAGCGGTATGTGCAATGAATTATCATTGTGAAGGGGTTGTGCGGCTTAAGGCTAACAAATAAAGAAAGAAATCCAGTATTCTTTCCTCTGTGGCAGCACAGTAATATATAGCAAGCAGCATTAGTGTGGAAACAATATATAGGCAGATATAGGTAGATAAATAGATCACACAGTCAATATAAGCTAATAAAGGTGATTATTTGGGGTTATTGCTTTGCAATATGTCACTGTGAGTTCATATAGTTTATATTTTTTTGTCAAAAATGAATACTTATGAAAAGAATTGTATCAAATGGTCATTAGATACTCATCATACAGTATAAATGCATTGAATATTAATTAATGCAACCTACTCTGTACATAGATGTATGTGCCAGTAGTGACAACATTACTTTTCTCCAGTATCCATGGATACCAGGCGGCTCAGGAAATCTATGCCAGCGTCTCTAGTCTTGACAGTCAACACATTTTATCTGCAAAACCCAAATTAAAATGTTTGCAGTGACATTATTGATAGTACCTTAAGATCCAAGTTTAAAAAGAGGAAATCTATGTTCTGCTGTGGTTAAAATGACCTGAAACATAGTAGTCAGAAGCAGCTACATGGTAGCATCCATGGGAATTCATTATAAGGGCTCAATCACACTGGCGAGTAACATCCGATAATGATCTCATGTGAGAGAATTGGATGATATATGCAAATGCCCCTCAGCTCAAATTCTGCTGAGAGCATGAGTCGAGTGTTATTTTATTGTGATCGCATTCAAAAATCTGATCACAGATGCGGAGAAGATGGAGAACTAAATTTCTCTGTCTTCTCCATTTTGTGAGTTGGCTTATATCAGACTGCACTTGTATGACTTCTGAGTGCAGTCTGATGACTTCTGAGTGCAGTCTGATGTTTTGCACTCACCCATAGACATGTGTGGGTGCTCACCGTCGGAAATATGCTACCAATTGCTGTATGCAGAGATTTGTTTTCGCGTGCCGACTCGGCGTGAGTAAAAAACCCAGTATTTGGCACGACTGCATAGTATAACATTCTAGCAAGTGCTATCCGATGAAATACAACAATATCCCTGACTTCTCCATCGTTCTGACCATCCCTGTAATTCATATCTGGGAGATAAAATTTTTCAACCTGGACGGTGCAAAAATGCAATTATTCAGGCTTAGAACTAATGGGAAATGAGGTGCTTCAAGTGCAGCATCAGTGATTAGCGGTGATGTCATCAAAGTTACCTCTGGTCACTGAGGCTGCATTCAAATTCACCACAGTGAAATTCTCCCAGGTAACTGCAGTGAACTCACCAAGGTCATCAAAGTTCATTGACCCAGCTGGGAACGCAGTCTCAATGACTAGAGATGAGCGAATTTGTTCAGGTTCCCTCTTATTCGGCAAGCTATAGTGCTTACCGAATAAGCTGCAGAGAAAACCTGGCTACCTGGATTGCTCCGGCTGTGTCACAGTCACAGCACATGCATGGAAAGCCCAACAAACAGGCTCTTCATGCATGCTCTGTGACTGTGACACAGCTGCGACATATACAGCTGAGGCACCGAACAGCTCATCAGTCGGAGCGATCCAAGAAGCCGGGTTCCCTCTGCAGCTTATTCGGTAAGCACTACAGTTTGCCGAATAAGAGGGAATCAGAACAAATTTGGTCAACTCTATCAGTGACCTGTGGTAACCTCGATGATGTCACTGCTAGTAACTGATGTTGCGCTTACAGCAGCTCATTCATCAGTGGTTCTCAGATTGGACAGTCGCATCTTGGCCAGGTTGAAAGCTGCTTATCCCCCAGACATGGATTACTGCATGTGGCAGAACAAAGGACAGGTGAGGGATATTGTTGTCTTTTATTTTTGCTTTATTACAGAAGATGAGAGATTCAATGGAATGTGCATTAGGCAAGTAAAACTGTTATTTTTAAATAAAAAAGGAAAAGTGTTTTGTTTTATTTCAAATAAAAGCCATTATTCTGGCTGTTTATTTACAATACAAATATAGGATTAGTAATGGAGAGGTGTCTTACTGGGTTTGATGTCACCGGTCAACCCCACAAATATGAATCCCACTTGCCACCTCAACAGGGCAAGAGGGAAGAGCCAGACAAAGCGCCAGAATTGGCACATTCAATAAATGCACCTTTTCTGGGTGGCTGCAGGCTGCTATTTTTATGCTGGGGGGCCAATATCTATGGCCCCTTACCAGCCTGAGAATTCCAGCCCCCCCGCTGTCTGCTTTGGCTTGGCTAGTTGTCAAAAATGGGGGCACCCCATGCCGTTTTTTTAAATTATTTACTTAAATAATTTAAAAAATCACAGTGGGGACCCCTCTATTCTTGATAATCAGCCTTGCTGAAACTGACAGCTGAGAGTTGATGTCCCCAGCTGTGAGTTTGGCCTGGCTGGTTATCAAAAATACCACATTGTTGTTTTTAAATTATTTATTTACATTATAGGTGCCAGCTGATGAATGCTTCCATCAGCTGCTGCCTGCTCTTGCTGTTATTAGTGGCAGTAGGCATCAGCTGATGGGAGCAGTAGTCCCATCAGCTGGCCCCAGTGATCGGAGGTAAACCTTATAGCGCCGATCACAGCTGCGTGTTCAAGCTGTCTTTTGATAGTGTGGGAACCACGGCTCTCTTACCAGTGGTGATGATTTTACAGCCGATCAGAAGTGGTGTTTGCCACGCTGTCATGTACACTGGATGTTCAGGCCCCCCATATAACAGAATGTCTGGTACCCAACTGCAACTGTTCTACTCCTAACCACTTTTCTTTTCATTAAAATGATGGTCACCATAAAAGATAAGCTACAGGTGACATTGGAAGTAAAGGACACTGCTTGGAGCTGGCAGTATCTGTTAAGTGACATGCTGCTTGAAGATGTAACAAATGCCTTTGAAACTAATAATAAGATATTTAAATTGCTCACTGACCCATAAGAATGAAACTGCATTAAGAATAGCATTATTCTCATTTTTTTCTCATATATTACTTTTTTGGCCAATACAGAATTTTATACAGTTCACCATGAAGAAAAGAAATCGTATTTTTGACATTACATTCTTTGAGAGAAGCGAAGGAAAAAGACACTAAAATAAGATTAAATTTTGTTGAAGGTTCATTGTTTACACCCATTGATTGCAGAGATAACATCATTCTTCTAAACGTCATTAAATGCCCAAGGCCAAAACTTTCTTTTTCAATGTTGTCACTAAGATGCAATAACATTGAGAAGGAGCATCACTTTAATATATTAGTGACACATCCTCAATAGCTAATCGAAATTATTTGGATGACATTAAGTTATCTACAATCTCAATTTGTAGGCACATTGTATTAAAAAATCTAGAAGAAATGCAATTGAGGCAATGAAACCAAATGAACAAATACAAAACTGATTTCAAGATTTTGCTTATATTCTTGACTATGCAATTAGGAAAAAAGAAAAAGAATATAATGCAAAATGTTTGAGAATTCCTGAAGTTGTTAGCAAGATCCAAATAGTAAATATTCTAATCTATTGTGAAATCTAATTTCTGGCTTTACTGACTCTTTGATGCCATCTTTGTACATAACATTTGTTCACATGATACTTAAATTCAGTAGTTCATTTGACTCATAATGTATGCAGGTACATGGATCCAATGCTTTGCTAGCGAGGGGATGTTTTTTAATGCATACTAATGCTTGTTTAATCGAGTTATCCAGCAGCTTTTATTACCTGTGGGTACTAAGTGCACTTTTCTCTTTTCTTCTTAACAGATTATACTAAATGACTACGTCTAGAACAGGATGCAGTAATGCACTTTGTTTGATAATAGCATTGTGTGCACTTTGCATTCTTTTCTTTGCAATTTCAGCTTTACTTTTGCAAATCTTGAATTCTGTATAGTGATAACATAAAACTAATTTTATTTTACTTTACTATCAGTGTGGTCAAGTTAGAGGATTGCTTCAGTTGAAAATATCTATGTATGTAAAGGGCCTGTGACACTAAGCGATATCACTAGCAATATCGCTATAACGTCACTGGTTTTTGTGACATAGCAGTGATATTGCTAGCGATATCGCTAAGTGAGATACTTACCTCTGACCAGCTCCCCCGCTGATTATCGCTGATCGTGCGAGAACGTCCTGGACCGTTTCTTGTCATCAGCTTCCTGTGGCGCCGCTGAGCGACACGTGGACGTGGGCGGGAGGACGTCAGGATCGCCTTGTCTGACAGGTAAGTAATGACCCCCGACCGCTGCTATGTCGCTGGTGAGATCTGCCTGTGTGGCAGCTCACTAGCGACCACTTAGCAATGCACCAGTGATCCTGACCACGTCATATCGCTGGTCGGGATTGCTGGTGCATCGCTAAGTGTGACAGTACCTTCAGCATGTCTATCTGACTATTTATTTATTTATTTTACTCATTTATATAGCGCCATTAATTCCACAGCGATTTACAGACATTATGATCACTGTCCCCATTGGGGCTCACAATCTAAATTCCCCATCAGTATGTCTTTGGTCTTTGGACTGTGAGAGGAAACCAGAGAACCCAGAAGAAACCCACGCAAACATGGGGAGAACATACAAACTCCTTGCTGTTGTTGTCCTTGGTGGGATTTGAACCCAGGACCCCAGCTCTGCAAGGCTGCAGTGCTAACTAAATATCTGTCTGTCTAATCTATACCAACAGTGACAAAATAATAAAAGGTAAGGAGAAGAAATAATAGGATATGTCCTGGTTCTATGACCTCATAATATTAAAAAAGTGATATTATGGGATCAGAATATGCATGACCTTCTATTAGGATAGACTATCAATATCAGATCAGTGGAGATCTGACTCAGTGTTTTATCCAATTCCATTAAAATTAGTGGTACCAAGATACAACACCTCTCATCAACTCTACTAGCTAGATGATGTGCAGATAGTAAGGGAGATGTAAACAAGGAAGAAGCCACCGAACACCAGTCATACTGATATTGATAACCTATCTTAATGATTTTCCACTAACATTTCACTTTATAAATATTTCTATAAGGACAAAGAAAGCATAAAATATGGCTATGCATGTGCAGCACATGATTATGTATTGAGACTCCTACACCACAGTTGTGAGGTGATGTGGAATGGAGGATTCACGTCCCCTTTTTTAGTCATCAATGGAGGTTTAAGTAGTGATGTTGCTATTGATCTAATCTTAAATAATGAATACATAATTAATGTGATGAGTAAGAAAAAAAACACTTTAATATATTTTTAATGATTTACAGTTCTGCTTTTCTCATACAGCACTTCCAACATTCTTTATGAACCTACAGGTCATTTGTAAATATCTGGTTGCCCATAGCCAACATTAAAATAGTTGACCACTACTTAACCCCTTTTAAATAGCCACTTCTAATATACTGTTCCCAAACGTCTACAGATTGAGCAAATTCTAAATGTCTGTTTGTCTAGTTGTCCACCACTTTACAACCACCTTTGAAAGGCCCTAGGGTAGTATAAAAATAATAGAAAAATAATGAGATGCTCCCCTATTGTACTAATGTTGCTCCGTTTTACTCAGCACTGTGTTTCCTTCCAGTTGTCTGGTAAAAACATCTGGCGGCCTAGTCAAGTCAAGTGACTACTGCAGGAATGGACATTAGTATTTTTTTTTTCAAACCACTCTAGGACCATTTAAAAGGATAGCAGACAACCCTTTTAGATGATGTATTTAAAAATTAGTAGACTTTATACTTTTAATGAAGTTTTCTTTGCTCAGTTGATTAATACCATACCGCTGTTGTGTTATTTCCACCAAAATGCAATAGTGTAATTTGGGTATTATCATGAGACATTTTTCAGAAAGCTTTTTTTTGTTTGTATTCTCACTTTAAAAGTTTAAAGTAAAAGTCATGGTCCATAGAAGAGATTCATCCGTTAAAATTAGTTACCCCAAGGTGATGGCTGATCTTTGAAAATTGTGTGGGTGAAATGAAATCTATCCCCTCTCTCTTATGCATTTTATTTATTGAAAACCTACTTGATTTGTAATACCTTTTCCAATTTAAGGAAAGTCTCGGATAGTTATAAAGGGTCTGGGTAAAGTTAAAAACCTTGAAGAGCTATAAGAGACCTAAGTCTGGTTTCTTGCCAGATAAGCATACATCTATTTTCACTCATATTTTCTATCACAATATGTAATTTTTCACTTTTTCTCCTTTCCCATCAAAGCAAACCAGTGAGTTAGCTGTAGCAGATTAGCGCATAATTCATTTTGGAAAGCATGGGCTCCATTTCTCTGCATTTCTCTGTGAAATTTAAATCACTTTTAAGTTATTGTTAAGGAAATGATGTGTAGCACATCTCAGAAATATTTCACTTGAAGAATGGAAAAGCGCTTAATTGCCAAGTACTAATCACATAGATTTGATAATTTTGATACTTGTCCTGATTAACAATCTGAAATATAATCCTTAAAGGGTTCTCAAATCAAACTCATATATTAAATCCCTAAAACGATACTTTATTGTTTAAAAACCACAAATGTGGTACACACCAGAAAAAATGTGACAGTAAATGAAAAAATAGGTGTTCAAAAATTAGCCCACACTAGGGTAACCCCTATGAGTCCCTATTTGTTTACTGAGCTGTACCCTGCCTGGCTGCGGAGGTTGGCACCCTAAGGGGGGAACGTTGTGGCGCCCCCGCTCACGATGGCTATCCCTGGGGGCCCTGACAAACCCTACAGCCACTAGTGGTCCCTTCTACCCGATATAAGGGAACCCCTAGTTCTAGACAGAGATCAAGCCTGCTCTATAGAGGACCCTGTGTCCCAAGAAAAGAGGTTAAAAACAATTTAGAACACACATGGCATGGGGTGGCATGTTAAAGTCCCACAAAAAGATACAAACAAACTTCAAGGCAGCCCAGTGGGGTATCTCAGTTCAGATCATGCCTAAATCTTATACACAAGATAAGGAGAGGCATCTTTTACTCAATTGAAAGCCATAGCTAAAAAATTGATTGAGAAATGGCTAAAAAAATGCCATCAATAGTCTCCCACTAATAGAAATATATGGGGAACGCAGAGCTGCAACAGCGGTACTTATCTGCGTTTTTCGCCACCTGCCATCAAATCATGAATGCCTCAACGCGTTTCGCCTTCCAGGGCTCATCAGGAGGCCCGATGCTACGATAATTCGTGTCCCATAAAGGTGCAAATAGCTATGGCAGGGTACAGCTCAGTAAACAAATAGGGACTCATAGGGGTTACCCTAGTGTGGGCTAATTTTTGAACACCTATTTTTTCATTTACTGTCACATTTTTTCTGGTGTGTACCACATTTGTGGTTTTTAAACAATAAAGTATCGTTTTAGGGATTTAATATATGAGTTTGACTTGTCCTGATTATCAAGAAAGCTTCTGTTATTACAGAAAAATGCATTAAAATGAAGAATTTCGATTCTGAAGTTTGAATATGATAAACATTACTTTTCCATATTCTTATAGAAAAGATCTACTATATATGGTGTGGTATTATTTGTATAAACAAGCTGTAGCAAGATTATGGGGCCATAGCACCTACTTTTATGCCTTATGTAGGGGGCCTAAGATAATATTTGAAAAGTCATATTTATTCTAGCTGGATTTTGTAAATGGTTTGTATTATATGGCTTAATCACTTGATTAATTATTATCTCTATTCTTTCTTGACATGCACAATAAAGCATGAACATTTCAACAGAGTCATTAAGGCCGAATGACTGTCACAGTTATTCAGGGCATAATTTTTCAGTAGAGTACAAATATCTAAAGTTTTGTTAACATTGGTGCTTTGATTTTAATCCTTCCACTAAAGGAATAAAAAAATGAAATTAACAGTAGCATCTGATTTGGCACTCTAAGGACACCCATGGTGCCAACAAAATCGCATTGACTTTGATAGTGTACTTGACTTTCCATCATGGTTGCTATAATTTCACAGGACTAAATAACACATCATGCGCCACTATTTTGTCTGGAAAATTGAGCAGAATCTGCAATGGAGGCTCTGGACGGAATCCCTAAAGCCAAAGAGCCTAATATCAGCTTTTTGACAGTCTAAAGTGGATGGGGGTGTTCTTGCTCTTTCCTGATCGCTCACGTTAGGGGAGAGAAAGAGTATGAGTATTGAATTTCATCACATCCGACCCTTTATTTTCAGGGGAAATAAGCTGCCGTCATAGGTTTCTGCTGAAAACACAGGTACACTTGGCCACTATGTGAACCTTCTCATTGCTTATGATTGATGTGTAGGGATCTATCTAGGCAATTATCATGTCATAGCTAGAATATGACTTGTAAAGGTCTGATTAGGTTATTATCATGTCGTAACTAGAATAATGTTCAGTAGGAAAAGATGCAACCCTTACTTTTATTTTGTTATGGCATCCTATAACTTACGTAAGATTAATAGATCTCTTTGTTGACAAAAACTTTTCCATAGAATATGGTAACTTGTTTATTAATATTAGGTGGAGATGGATTGTAAAGTAAGCAATTATGAGCAAGGTGAAAAAAGTACAGAAGCATTTCGGGTATATTTACAAATGGCCAAATTCTATGCCTTGAGTGTCTACAGATGAGCGCATGAAAAATAGTCCGACTTTCATCCAGAAAACTCAGTCGATTTTCTTCTAATTTTTATCAGATTTTCAACATGTGACATCTATAAGTCTGTTCTTTAAGTCAGTATGACATCCATGTGACGTCCGTTTGCTATCTATTTTCGTACATATATAAAATTTACATGATAAAATATAGTTTCCTAGTTTTATAATTGAAATCTATCCCTAAAAATCACATGCCACTCTGAAGATCCGTGTCATATTTAATATTGTTTTCATACCCATAGACTTGAATGTATGAGTTTCATACAAGACATATTTTTGTCATGGACACTGTGACCAGGAAAAATAATCTTTCATCTGAAGAACACTGATGTATAACATGGGTCAGTGTGCTGTCCATGTGCTATCTTATTAAAGAACAGATAGCATGCATCAGATTTATTCATTTGTCTGCATGAGCCCTAAAAGTCAGTTACATTCATCTGAATGTAGTTATTTCTGCAGCTAGAACATATATTGCTGCAACTCCCATAAAAAAGGGAAAATCAAAAACATTTTTTCACGACTCTGTGGTTGCGTGTCACAGGACCAGAGGCTCTTTCCCTGTCACTAACACTATGGGCATCCTAGCTCACCCTGTTCCTTGGATTACTTCTGATGGTGAAGGCTTTGGCTCCTGAATCTGCCCTCAGTCTGTACCCTTTCCCCACCCAGGGAGGAGGGTAGTAGTAGTGTACCGTAATACACCATCCAGACTAACAAGGTATTATGAACAGGGATAAAAGAAAATACCAGTCATATAAATATACACACATAAACAACAGAGGTAAACAACAGGAAGTAGAGGATGGGGTTAAACCAAAGTAGGAGAAGCAAGGAAATTATCACACACTGAAAAACTAGCAACAGTCACAGATAAATCCATCAAATGCCTTCTCCAACAACCACCAAGAACCTATAGCCATGCAAAATAAGCTATATCTGACAATGAGTGCTTGTGAGGACCCAGATTATATAGGATATGGGAGTGGCTAACAGTGCTCAACTGAGAGCCTTAACGCTTCAGGAGCTCACAACTGAGCAAATTAATTCCTGGACTGCTAAAAGAAATTTTCACTGTTTAATATGAAGGTGAAGTGCTTTTAATCAGTGCAGGAGTTGCAGAAATCAGACACTGTGGTCTTCTGGCTCCTCTCTGTCAAGGTAAACCTTTGAAACATTTCTGCTACATGTGACTATATCATTAATCCTGTGATGTATTTAAAAAATTCTATACAATGACCTGACACTCAAAAAAATAATTCTATATATGTATTCCTAAAAGATTTCAATTTCCTAAAAAAGTTAATTATAGAGTTACATTTTCAATATTTTATTTAAAGCAAAGTCCTGGTGTTATTTAGAATCTAGTAGAACTTGGAGTTTATAGTCATTAATCTGGGATGTAAATGCCTCATCGGCAGTAATTAGTCAGTTTTATTGGCTTTAGCTGCTGTAAAAGACATGTATAACAGCTTTAATGAAGGCTTATGTAAAATTCCATGGATATTACCATGCTATTCACATTGCTTAGTTAGATAGCAATAGCACGGTATTTTTTTATTGGATAAGTCTTATCAATGTGATTTGCGATAAGTAAACCGGAAGGATATGTAATTCCTAGACAATGTATCTCACAAAACAAAGATTGTATTTAAAAATGTATCTGCCTTAAAATAAAGAGTCAATTCATATCCAGCCCTCACAACAATGCATTGTCACAAATCCTGCTAGTGAAATAAACAAGATATAACTTTAGAATGTATATAAAGCATACTGAAAAGAAAAACTAAGTGCTAATCAGTTTAGCTTTCTAAAACTGTTCAGACCTTAGGCAATACAAATCACATATATATTTTATCTTCATGTTCAGCGTACCAGGAGATTCATTATCTGGCCATTCCATAGCCGTCAGTTAAATATTCAAGTTAAAGCATCTCAATTAAACAAAATCCTTTATTTCTAAAACAGTCATATTAACGTTTTACCCTTTGAAAAATTCATGGTTTTAATCACCAGTGCAATATTTCAGGCTTTTGCATGTTAAAATTAACCTGTTTATGTTTTTAGTACACTAAAAAGTGAGTTTTGTATCTTTTTTAAATTATTGTTTTTTTTAATTGCGCTGTTGTCACTTTGAAAATATTTTTTAAAGACTTAGAACAAGTGACACAATGAATTGATACTATTGATACTATTGCACCACCTGACATTCTCTGTGCTGCCCCGACCTGAGTAATTCGAAAATTAAGGAACCAAAAGTCTCTATTCTCTGCCACCATTGCTAAAGGGGTGGTCCGTAATCCGTCTTAATTTTATTCCTAAACCTCTAGCTATTTAATGTCATAGTCTAAACTATTTTCTAATATACTTGAATTCAAAATTCCCTATAATTCCCTAAGTACACTAAATGATTTTTCCTTTTTCAATTCTTTTGATATTGCTTTGTTTGAGAATGCCCGAGCCATGCTGGGATACTGAAATGAAAGTTCATCGGGGCAGAGACTGCAGTCACTGCCTCAGCCCCTGCCCCCTTCTTGAAACTAAGCATCATCAGTAATGCTTGTTCTAATGGCTGGGCTAGTCCCTGCATGCTGTGGATTGTAGAATGTGCATAATGTCTGTCTGTCTGTGTGCTCTGTTGCCATCTCAGATGAGTAGTAACAAGCTGAAAGGAAAACGCACTGTTAGTGTGTGTTATAAAACTACCTGGTATTCAGTTAAGAAGTAACTGGGAATTTTTAATTCAAGTTTATTAGAAAATAGTTTAGAATATAGCATTACATAGCTAGTATGGATGAGCGAGCATGCTCGGTGATACTTGGATAACACTTTAGTATCTGAGTGCTCAGATGTGCTCAGCCTTTGACAAGCATTGTCTGGTGCACGGATGTAATGCTCAAATCCACACCTGGCATATTTGGCACCAGTTACACAGCCAACAAACATGCAGGGATTGCCTGCCAATCATTGTAATGCTGTAGCCATCATGGTAACAGTATTACTGTGATTAGCTGGCCATATTACCTCATCAGAGGATATAGAAAGATATGCGTACCATGCTTGGCACACTGATGATGTTGTACAGCTCAGGAACAGTTCATATAGGAGGGAGATAGTGCTTGTCCAGGGCTGTGTGTGCACAGTTGAATGAATCAGAGTCCTGTAGTATTGATACTGGTGCTGATTCTGAACCATCATACTAAGAGTTCTTCTAAGGTCTAATCCAGTGCTTGGCTGTTTGTATGAGATACATTCTGCATTTAGCCTAGGGACAGTTGCAGGGAGAGTGGCAGAATAAAGGCTTTCAGGCAGGGCTGAGAGCTTCACAGAACGTTGCAAAATGTATAGCAGCTGTATATAACCAGATTTTATTTTTTGGGGGTGAAAAAATTTACTATACTGTCACTCATACAGTATTACGTGATTTGTGGTACATTTCTGGGTTATTTAACACTCCAAAAATGTATAGAAAAATTTGTCTGGATTTAATTACTCATCCATAGAGAATTACGTGCTTTCTGTTACACTTTGATGATATATAAAACTAAAAATACTTAATTTTTTTATGTATTCCATTATTTATCCATACACTTTAACCCCTGTCCTACATTGGGAATAATAGTATGCCAATGCCTGACTCCACCTTTTTGCCGGAGCCTGCACCTTTCCAGGCATGTGACAGCTGATCTCTGCAGCTGACATGTGCCCACAACAGCTGCAGGTATAATTGCGATCTACCCGCAATTGTTAACTAGTTAAATGCCACTGTCAATCTCTGACCGCAGCATTTAACTCACGCTTACAGGATGCGCTTTGCTAATCCTGCCCATCTGTGACCGCCATCACATAATCGCAGGTCTCCGATGGGTCAGCATGACAACCAGAGGTCTTCAGAAGACCTCTATGGTTGTCTTTGCCAGGTTGCTATGAGCACCACCCCATGGTCGGTGCTCATAGCAAGTGAGCATTTCTGCTACACACAGGTGATCTGATCATCGCTTGTGTGTAGCAAGAATGATGAAAGTACTGCAGCTTCTAGTCTCATATGAAAACTATTGAAGCATGCAAAAAGTAAAAAAAAAGTTTTTTTTAAATTAAAAAAATAAAAATTCAAATCGCCCCCTTTCAACTAATTCAAAATAAAACAAAAGCAAAAATCAAATATGCACATATTTGGTATCACCGCATTCATGATCACCTGATCTATCATTATAAAAAAGAATTAATGCAATTGCTATGTAATGTTGTAACAAGAGAAAAATAAGTATGTCACCTCAGTGTGCAGAAAGTTAGCCTCACCCAGCCCAAGATCATGAAAAATGGAGGCGCTACAGCTCTTGGAAAGTGGCGCCATGTTTTATTTATTTTTTACCAAATTTGGGATTTTTTTTCACCACTTAAATAGAAAAGAACGTAGACATGTTTGATGTCTATGAACTTGTAATGATTTGGAGAGTCATAATGGCAGGTCAGTTTTAGCATTTACTGAACATGGTTAAAAAAACAAACATAAAGCAAACAGCTGTGGAATTGCACTTTTTTTTCCAATTTCACTGCACTTCGAATTTTAGCCCATTTTCAAGTACATGATATGTTAAAACCAATAGTGTCACTCAAAAGTACAACATGTCCTGCAAAAAGGAATCCCTCCCATGACCATTTTGACAAAAAAATAAAAAAAAGTTATGGCTCTGGGAAGAAGGGGAGCAAAAAACGGAAATTCAAAAACTGAAATACCCATGGTCGTTAAGGGGTTAAAGCAGTTCTTTTTTTTCATTATGGTGGTATATAAAACAATAAACACTTTCCAAAACATTTTATGGATTGAAAGATTCATGCTTTCACTGTAATTCAGTTGTTTTTGCATTAAGATATTATATAAAACTGAAAAAAAAGTCAAAATTTTTTTATGGATGCAAAGGTCACCTATGCATAGTTCTTGTTACATTATGGTGAAAATGCTCTTCCAAAACTTTTTATGGATTCCATTATTCATCCATACACTTTAACGTGGTTCTTGTTACATTACGGTGCTATATAAAACTTGAAAAACCCTTCCAAAACTTTTTATGAACTCAATGGTTCATCAATACACTGTAACGAAGGTCTTGTTACATTACGGTGGTATATAACACTCTAAAAATTCGTTGAAATTTTTTTTTCGGGATCAGTCATCCTTAGAGTATTACATGTTTTCAGTTAAATTTCAGAGGTTTATGACACTCCCAAATAGCATTGAAAAAAATTTCTGAATTCAATTAGTCATCCATATAGTTTAATGTGGTTTGTGTAAAATTATGATGTTTTAAAATTATTAAAAAAGTTTTGGCCCGGTGCAGTTCACAAATTATTTTATTACAAAAACTGATTTTTTTGTCTTACAGTGGGTACAGAAACTATTCTCATCCCATTAAATTTTTCACTATTTGTTTCATTGCAGCCATTTGATACATTCAAAAAAGTAAAAAAGTTTTTTTTCTCATTAATGTACACTCTGCACCCCATCTTGACTTCAAAAAACAGAAATGTAGAAATTTTTGCTAATTTATTAAGAAAAACAAACTGAAACATCACATGGTCATAAGTATTCAGACCCTTTGCTCAGTATTGAGTAGAAGCACCCTTTTGAGCTTGTACAGCCATGAGTCTTCTTGGGAATGATGCAAGTTTTTCACACCTGGATTTGGGGATACTCTGCCATTCTTCCTTGCAGATCCTCTCCAGTTCCGTCATGTTGGATGGTGAACTTTGGTGGACAGCCATTTTAAGGTCTCTCCAGAGATGCTCAATTGGGTTTAGGTCAGGGCTATGGCTGGGCCAGTCAAGAATGTGTGCTGTGTGTGGTGTGCATCACATGTACTTGCGGTCCATAAGCCTCCACTGGCTCCAGGCTCCCATCTTCCAGATCTTTTGCAGCACACAATCCAGGGGACAGTGAATTTGTTAAAACAGTCAAACTTTTACTTGGCAGCTTTCGGTCATTACTATCAGGAATATAGGATAGGGCCCAACTAGTTAGTCTTTCCCAAGGATTCTGAACTTAACTTCAACCTTTGTTTTTGGTATGAGTAGAAGATCCCTCTTGCTAAATCCTTTAGCACTAAGAATTCTTCTCCATCTCAAGCAGTGTGCCCAGATTCCATAACCTCCTGCCTCTGAAAGTTTGAGTCCATCATTCCCTGTAGTTCCTTTGGCTAAGTTTCCCCAATGACTCCAGTGTCCATCTTGAGGTTCCCATACCGACAGACAGATTCTCATAGAATGGTTCTTTGGCAATCCAAAGCCCTGAGTAACAGGCTCACATGATCCTTAACCCTGTCTAGGCTAGACTGCAGCTCCACATTTAACTATTTGGGGTGTCTTGTGTAGAACATCACATGTACCACGCCTACATTTGTCCCAAGTGCCCAACTTGGTAGTACAGTGCGTTCTGAAAACATACCCAGATTTGCCAGAGGTTCTGGTCAGGGTAAGCGGCATCAATGCCCATTTCTGCAAGTCATCTATACTCTGGCATTACTGCAGCAGGGCATGCAAGTGCTAACTCAATGACTGGTGTTCAACGTGCCATGCATGCACTGAAACTCCATGTCATGATCCAGTCTGGGTTTTGAGTCCTGTCTACCCCTTTCCCGGGCCAATCATGTCAAGGGTTAACTTTGCCTGGCCTCATTTTAGGTTCAGGTCTGCTATTTCTTCCTGCTGCATCCTGCAGACCATGTCAGTTTTATTTTCTGCCTACAGCGTGAGTATCTGGTCCTGGTAGTACCTTGATTGGTCTTGCTGCACTTTCTGACTTTGCCCGTGTCTGTTCTTTCTTCCCTGCCCATCCCCAAATTAGTTTTTCCCCTTGTTTTTGGATTTCCCGGTTCTTGACTCGGCCTTGGCTTTGACCTGACTTTGCCCTTTTAGACTGGTTTTGACCTTCTGGCACTCCTCTGACTCTGTGCTTGTTTTTTCCCTTTGTGATGGTCTAGGTTTTGACTTGGCTTGTTTGACTATTCTGCTGCCACCTGGTGGCAGCCACGCTGCAGTGCTGCAGGTCTGCTCTTGCAGACGTGCTGTCCTCCTTCCACTCTATCTAGTGGAGCTTGCAGCTACCTGCTTAGCTGCAGCGTGACACTCCACACTGCATATGCTTGCAAGGCTTTGTGAGCAGCAGAGGCCAGTTGTGGAATACCAGCTCCAACAGGCTCATCTGTATTCTGGTCAGCCTCCACATATAAAAACTGAAGAGTGGGCATGGATGTGTGACATTTGTGTGGTTCTCCAAGACTTTGAGGACACCACAAAGATCGTGAGCATCGATACCGCCATCATCAGCACAATGATTCTACTTCTGTTCCTACTTAGACAGTCGCTGCTCACAATTAAACATGAAGCTTTTCATGTGAACCAGGTTGAGATGGAAGAAGGCATGAGACATGGAGATATTACCCACCCCATCCTCATCTCGTCTGCTCAGCGACAATAAGGAGATGGAGGCTGAGGAAGAGGAGAATCCTTTTTAAATTTTGCCTAATATACAAGTCATTATACAGGAAAGAATGTCTATTTATAATTTTTTTGCTTGTAAACTCCAATTTCTTGTCAATTTTAAATGTTAGTGCATAGCCTTTATGAACCTAGGAGTACCACTACGTGACAATTTGAACAAAAAGTGTATGAGGCCCTTCTTTATGTGTAATACAGGGTGTATCTGAGTCCCTCTTACTTCACATTTTTGGCAGTTATTGTTTCCTTCATAAATTACACTGAAATTTCCATTTTTTTAATTTATTTTGGGCTTACTTAAATTATTATTTTTTTAAATAATTTTTACATTTTGCCTTATATAAAAGTCATTGTATAGGATTTTTGTTATATTATTGTTTTTCATGTAAACTCCAATTTCTTGTCAATTTGTTTTATTGTCAGGCCTCAAAGTATAGCTAAAGTGTGACACCATTGTTCTCAGCAGCGATCTGGGAGTCAGAGATGCATCTAGAGGTCTTTCCCATGCTGTTATCCTTATATTCAGCACTTTTTCCATCCATTTCAACATTTTCACTGTCCCCCAGACCTCTTTGCAGAGTCTTCAGGAAAAATTCTCGGATTTCCCATTGATTCCCATTATAATCGTTACTCAAAACGAGAACTCGACCATTAGAAATTGCTTGATTAGAGTAATGAGCATCTGAGCATTTTAGTGCGCGTTCATCTCTAGTGATTATTTATCTATCTCAGTGAACATGCTCAGACTGAGGATGTAGAAGAAAGATGCAATGCTATTTCAAAAGCACTAACATTTATTAGACAAAATCATGAAGACACTGCCAGTTAATAAGACTATAATTACCGAAACTTACTGATTTAGTACACCTACAACATATTCTCAAGTCGTAGATTGCCTTCCCTGTGGCTGTATTCTCTCTCTATTATTTCATCTGTGTCTAATCAGTAGAATTGACTGGCAGAAAACTCTGCCCTGGATATAATCAGCGTACACCTGGAATAAAAGTAAATGACATTCATGGAAAAATACCTCAACACAAACCCTGTCCACAAATGGAAAATTTCACGTTGCGAACTTAGCTGGCATTTTTATTTATGTAGACACCATAAGCAAAGTAATGCGCTCTATAATTATGTATCCTTGTTTTCAGCAATGTGACCTGAATTTGCTTTAATAATAATAATGATTGGACGGTATTTTTATATGTCTACTGAATTTTCTGCTTTTGCATGTATGATTTATTATTATTATACAAAACAATTGGCTGAATTATTGCATTTACCAGAGTACTAGTAAATTTGGAAGATTGGCATTGATAGTAGGTGCAGAGGTAGTAGTTGCGCCTTGCCCTCAATTGGCTGAATTATTGCATTTACCAAATAAGTAGGAAATTCGGAGGTTCGATTATGATAGTAAGTGGAGAGGTAGTAGTTGCATCTTACCCCTAATGGTTTGAGTTAATCACAGACTCTTCTGCCATATTTGAAAATATTATACAGACTGACTGCTTGAGTTGATCTGAAAGAGTTACATGACCCTGGTCCAGCAACCAAACAGTACCCAATACAGCTGAACAAGGGCAGTTCCACCCTACATGGCTAGCACTTGAATGCTGGCATCCTGGGTGCATCTTGGTATTGCTAAGTCTCCATGACATCACAGCATAATGCATGTCATGACTTCTCAGGGTTTAGTAATCACAAGAGGCAGCCATGCTGCTGACAATCAAGTGCTAGTTAAGAAGTTCACACTACCCTAGTTTGACTGCTACTAAATAGGACCAGAATGCTACAAAACTTTTTGATAAATTCTGCTAACTACTTTAAATTAAAACTTATTCTAAATTCCCTAACTAACCTAAAATAATTAGTTCAAATGCATCTATTGATTTAACTAGAGTGGATCAATCAACCAAAAGAAAATTTCTGAAGAGCATATTATGTGTCGTTTCATGGAACCGTCAAATTGCACTTCTAGTGGGCAGTCAATGGATGCAATAGCATAAAAAAAATTGCATCCTTAGTATAAACAGATTTCACAATTTGCAAAGATCATTCTGTAGTAATGAAAATATGGCACTTTTTATCAAAACTATTATCTTAAAAACTTTTTGTGGTTTTATTATATTTTTACCTTTCTGTGTGCTTTTACAGTTCTAGACTGTGGTCGCTATAAATACAAAATATTGGTTTTAATCTAGGTTTGAAGCTAAATGTTCACCTCTTTTTTTGATTTATAATCTGTTGTCACCTGTGTCCTTAAAATGTGTTAATGTTGTTAGATATAGCAAGTTCTAGAGGACATGTTAATTTATGGCATTCAAAGATGATCTGCTGCAGTAAATGTCTGGAGCTTCTTGATAGATTAGAACAGTAGCTCGACAGCACCCATCATATATTTCTTGCTACTGCTGTTAATGTGCATCACTAAAAATTTCTATTTGCTGAAGGGAGCTCTACCAATATCAAGATTATAGGATTTAATATTTGTGGGATTCTTAAAAAAGTTGTCTCATTTCATATTGTATTTTTTTACAACACCCTATTGGAGCATTTTGGCCCCATCTTGGAAACTCCTTTACCAAGCAGAGTTTTACTTGGTTGGCCATTTATTTGACTGTACATAATGAACTATTACATTTCTCTTGTAGATAGCTAATTGCTGATTCCGTGTCATAACAGCTGATCATTATATGCTTCGGGAACCAAATTTATAGTGAATAGCTGATTGTCCAGTTCCATTTACCGTATTTTAAATTTGAACATTTTTGTAATATGTGTTTTTCGTTTACTACTCTCATAACAATGTAAAGTAATAGGCTAATTGTGCAGTCTTGTTAATTTTAAAATATATTCCATTCTTATATATGGTATATAAACAGAACATCTCAGATCCTCTTCAACAAGCAGAACCGTGATGCTCACAATTGGCCAAATCATAATGGCATAATTTCCATCAAAATCAATGCCAAGTTGATTTCATGCAAGAAAAGAAAAAAAAAGTTTGGCACACCAGCCATTAAAAAATTAGAAAAACTTTATTTGGCTTTCAAGCCATGTTTACCATGTAAAGAACACATGATGCGTTTCTGGTGCACTACAAGCACCCTTAGTCATAGGCATGTTAAAACAAAAATGCAGACAAATAATATAGAGGTTTCCAACCAATCATAAAACAGCAAATAATTAAGGAAAAACAGTGGCAGGTGAAAGAGAGTATTAACAGGGACAAACGTGCGAAATCTCTTAATAAATGTAATAAAGGTCATTTCTAGAATTCATACCACAGGGAAACTTTGTGTCTAATTTTAATATCCAGAATGCCTCACGTATTGTTAAGTATTTATGCTTATTTCCACCTCTAATAGGAATTTGAATTTTCTCAACACCAAAAAAAGAAAAAAAACCTGACATCTCCATGATGCGCATTTATAAAGTGTTTTGCCGCTCCTGAATGCGCCATGTTTTTAATTTCAATGTTTTTCAGGTGTTCAGCTATTCTTTTTTTAATTTTTCTAATAGTACATCCAATATACTGGATTTTACATTTCGTGCAGCAGATACAGTATACTGCATACTGAGTATCACAATTAATAAAAGAAGCAATATTTTGAGAGAAACCGCTGTATGAAAAAATGGATTTAGTTCTATCCATCGTATAGATGTGCAAGCACTAGATGTAATGTATACATCTATGCGATGGATAGAACTACTCAGTATGCAGTATACTGTATCTGCTGCACAAAATGTAAAATCCAGTATATTGGATGTACTATTAGAAAAATTAAAAAAAGAATAGCTGAACACCTGAAGTACATTGAAATTAAAAACACAGTGCATTCAGTAGAGGCAAAAAACTTTATAAATGCACAACAGGGTGATGTCAGTTTTTTTTCTTTTGTTGGCATTGAGAAAATTCAAACTCCTATTAGAGGTGGAAATAAGCATAAATGCCTAACATTACGTGAGGCATTCTGGATATTAAAATGAGACACAAAGTTTCCCCATGGTGTGAATTCCAGAAATGACCTTTATTGCATTTATTAAGATTTTTTGTATGTTTGTCCATGTTAGTACTCTGTTTCACTTGCCACTGTTTTTCCTTAATTATTTGCTGTTTTATGATTGGTTGGAAACCTCTATATTATTAGTCTGCATTTTTGTTTTAACATGCCTATGACTAAGGGTGCTTGTAGTGCACCAGAAACCTGTCAGGTGTTCTGTGTATTGTAAACAAGGCTTGAAAGCCGAATAAAGTTTTTCTAATTTTTTAATAGCTAGTGTGCCGAACTTTTTTTTCTTGTCTTTGATACTCACTGCTTTTTCACAAGTGGAAATGTGCACCCACCTGTCTCATTTGGACCCAACCCAGCAGGGTTAACAAGTGGATTACATGCTGCAGCTCCCATACCTTCTTCTGCACTCCTTGATTTCATGCACATCTCTCTAGTTTTTTTTACATTTTTTATTTTGCCTATATATCACCCCCAATTGATACCCCTCTACACTTCTCTTTATCTCTAGTGGTCATTGGATCTGTCCTGCTGCTCAAGGTCATAAATGCTTAGTGGTCAGTGCAGCCTCTCTCAGATGGCTTCCAGCTTAGCTTACCTCCACCATGGAGATATGCTTTTCTTCTGTTGACTATATGGTCCTGTACACAACTCTGCCAGATTGATTTTATCTTCTTGCATATACATCAATATACTTGCATGTTTGTTTTTACATCATCAATCTGTTAGCTGTTGTCCACTCCATTCTCCTCTCCGTCTACAATGGAACTTGAAATAATTAGTGCAAAGGCACAGCAAAGCTTACTTATTTACTTATTTTACTCATTTATATAGCACTAGAGTTGAGCGAAACAGGTCGGCCAGATTCATAAGTCGCCGACTTTTGCCAAAGTCGGGTTTCGCCGACCGAGACCTGACCATAGCGTGAAGTCGGCCATGCGGTCGGCAAAACGAGTGACAAAGTCGGATTTCCCAGAATGCTTGCACATGACTTTTTTTCAGCCACTGAGCAAGGACGTACACTGTGGGCAACGAGATGACATGTGAAGCATCCGGGGAGAGAGAGAGAGGGAGAGAGAGAGTTTTCGCGCACTTTAAAAAAGTGGTCCGGCATGTAGATGTGTTTACTGTCCTCCACTCCCTGTTGACTTTGCTTCCTCATTGAATTGCATTGGGTTTCGTGTTTCAGTCGGACCTTCGACTTTTCCTGATAGTAGGACGATTTCGTTCAACTCAACTTTTGAGAAAGTCGGGTTTCATGAAACCCGACTCGACCCTAAAAAAGGCAAATTTGCTCATCTCTATATAGCACCATTAATTCCACAGCGCTTTGCAGACATTATTGACACTGTCCCCAATGGGGCTCACAATCTAAATTCCCTATCAAATCTGAGATTATCATAGCTGGGATTCATGTTTGATATATGCTGCCAAAAGATAAATTGTGTAAAACTTTTGCTATGGCTCTGTTTGTGCATATAAAAGAAAATAATCCTCTACCATATGCATTGGCAGAGCAGAACGTGCAGCAGGCATCAAACACTGCTAGAAATGGTGATATCAGCTCTGCTGTGCTTCCATAATGGTTATTTCTAGCTCTGTTGTGAAGGCACTGCACAGCAAAGTGCAGAATGGTTGAGCTCTGCTGGTAACCTACTAACAGATCAATGACATAAAAAAGACATGTAGTTTTATTGATTTGTATGGCTGAAGATAAAATAGGCCTCAAGGCTAAAACAAACATAGGTCAAAGGGGTGATCTGAAGTTTAAAGTATTTTTCATCCTAAATCCCTATCTATTTAGTCCCATAATCTAAGCTATTTTCTAATATATTAATCAAGAATTAAAAATTGCCTATCCTTCTCTAACTCCACTATCTAACTGCTTTTCTATTTTTTTTATTTTCTTTTTGAAGATGATTTATTCTAGAATCGCAGTACATGCTGGGATACTCAAATGAAGGGTCAGCAGGTTACAGAGTTTGCTGTTAGTTCCTGTCCACTCCCTGAAAAAAGTATCATTAATGACACTCATTTCAGTGGCTGGGCTAGTCCCTGTGCAATGTGCATTGTTGCCAGACCAGATCAGCAGTAACGAGCCAGCATCAGGGCATGTTGCAAGAATACCCAGTGTGCAGAGATTATTGACATCATTTTCATCATAACCTAACATCTACTTGGATTTCTGAGGTATCAGTCTTGTGAAGCTAATCTAATCCAAAAAGCCATGAATGTTATATATCTAGATTTTTCAAAAACATTCAGTATCATACCAATTGCTCAATAATAGGAAACAGAGAGTGATTAATGTAACAAAATTTAATTGGAACATGATTAAAATAGGGGTGACAGAAATGTTAGTGTTGGACTCACTTCTTTTTAATATAGATATTATTGATTTTGTAGAGAGCATACAGAGCAGAATTTCAATACTTACATACAATAATAAGCTTTGTAAGTTAATTACCATAGAGGAGCATAATTTAGGAATATTGGGCTAAGATATGACAATTGAAGTTTTAGATACAGTAGATAAAATTAAGACGATGCACCTGGGCTGAGGAAACAACATGCATAGTTATGTACTAAATAAATCACTGTGTAAAACTGACACTGAAAATAACTTGGGTTTATGGGTAGACAGGACAACTTTAGTGACAGTACCAGGTAGTTGCTGCCAAGGCAAATAAAATCATGGGATGCATTAAAAGGGGCATAGATGCTCGGGAAAAGAACACAGATCTGCCTGTATTCTATTCTCTAATGCGGTCACAGTTAGAATACTTTGCACAATTTTGGGTTCCAATCTATATTTGAACTAGAGAGGGTGCAGAGAAAAGTGAAAAATGTAATAGGAAATTGGTGGACTACAGTATGAAAACAAGTTATCAAACTTGGGGTTATCCAATTAAGAAAAACAAAGGCTTAGGGGAAATCTTATTGTGATTTACAAATATATGAATGGAAAGTACAGAAATCTTGGCAATTATTTATTTACATCTAGACCTACACAATTGTAAAAGTGGAGAAGTTATTCAAACAACAGATTTGAGGATATTTCCAATGAAACTGTTTGGATTGTGTGATTTCATATTCATTAGCCTGCAGCAGCTTGCTAGCCTAGGATAGGATTAAGACGTGATGGCAGCTCAGGTGAGGATGAGTTACTGGGTCATTTTTGGACAGGAAGCTAGTTCGTGTTAGACAGTTAAATTTGAGCAATTGGATTAGCAAGAAGCACATCTAAGATACAGGCCACAAGTGGGAAGTGTGTGGCGATTGGGAATATGAAAGGTTAAAGTGCAGAACGGTTTTACAGAAGCCAGCTTACCATCTAATGGCCGGAGTCAAGAGGTAGTAACAAAGTCAAAGTGACACACATTGACCTGTGTGACTAATATATACAGAGGATTCTTCACTTTCAGTGAGTTCCTGCAGTGACATACTTAGAGCTGATGGAGCTGTGATTCCTGTGGGCAGCTAGTGAGGAGTGGGCTACTGACAACATATCAAACTAGTCCTGGAGGACCAAGTTGAAGCTTTATTAGACCAGGAAGGAGCATGGAGCACTTCATCATAGGGTGGGATATTGACAGATGTAGAGGAAATATTCTGCTACTCTGCAACTGTACTGAACATCATTTGTTATGTCATTTGTAAAGAAACTAATATATGAGACTGTCTTATGCGGATGAAATGTTCGAAGAAATGCAAGCCATTTGCCAGATGTTGCGAAACATTTTGAAGAATTCAAGTTAAGTTTTTTTTTAATCTTTTAAAATGGTTGTTGGTGTTCTTGATTGATTCATCACATGAATTAAAGGTCCCCATTAACTCATACATCTTGTGCTCCAAAAAGGGGTAATCAACAAATCCCCATAATGCACACACACTTAAGGATGTACAGGGGCAAAGAAGTAAACCACCTTACTTACATAATGACAAGGCAAGAAGGTTTCATCATCATTACAGATAGTGAGTCTTTATTTTGTGAGCAGTACTTTTTCTTGACAAACATAGTATTATAAAAAAAACTCAAAAAGGTGCATGTACACCTACAATATTAAAATAATATGCAGGGGCACATACATTTTGGGGCCATCCCATACTTCTGCTTGTTTATAGCTTGATGCAGCAGGGATGATATGTGTTACTAGTCTAAAAAAATCCCTGACCCCATTCTTTCCTTTCTTATCTTTTTGCAGGCTCTAACTGTCTCTTCCCTGTGTTGCTTTCTTCATCTGCAAATTGTAAAAATAAAGTTTACTCTGCTCTTTTTAATTCCATCTTACCCTTTTATCCAGGTGGAATTTTCTATTTTCCTCTGTGTTTGTTCTCCCTTCTTACAGCTCAGTTTGCCACTCGACTTATAATTACATACACACATCTGCTACAAGCACAGCTCCGCTGCCACACACATACAGCTCAGCTGCAACACACACAACTCAGCAACAGTGCACACAACTCAGCTACAACAAACACAGCTCAGCTACAACACACAGTTCAGCTGCAATAAAATGGCTCAGCTACCTCAAACAGAGCTCAGCTACAACATGTCCACAGCTTAGCTACAACATCCACAGCTCAGTTTTATTGGAGAACACTCTTTTGACTCCAGGTAGATACACTATTAAATAAAAGGTAGAGGTGGGGAGGTACTAAGTAAAGTATTTAGGCCCACCCTAAAATTGATTATGTCCCATCCACAGTGGAATACAAATCGCATGATATCACTCCAGAAGACGGCAAAGGAGACACATGTTGCATTACAATATTGAAGTTGGAGATAGGAAGGGAATAATGGAGAAAAGACGTCTGAAAGCGGACCACCCCTTTAAATCAGCTGATGCAATAAGTTTCTTTGCGCTGCACTTCCATGTGACATTTCCCATTTAGGGGTCACTGTTATATAGCTATAATAGTAAACTAGAAAATGTCTGGTACACATATAGCAACTATCAGTCTAACAGCTGACATCTGAACAGCTGCTAGTATTGATTTTTTTTCACATGGAGCCATCTGGTGGTCAAAATCATAAATGCAATGTTTCTGAATATGAAAACAACTGCAGGTATAGGATGCTGCATTATTCTAAAATGTATTCTGTCTGCAGTTATGCCTGAAAAACTGATGCTGGAAAGCCATGGCGAAAACTTTTTAAAATCTTCTCAAAAGAAATTTTGTAATAAAACTTTAAATCTGATTAATTAATTCTATCATCTATCTGTATGATGATGTCTAAAAATTGTATTATTTGAAAGCTAAAAATACAATTTTTAAATGTTTTCTACCCAAATAAATTCAGTAGCTGGAAGTATACTTGCAAAGTAAAATTATGGCAGTTTTCTCCTCCCAAATTCGGTATTTTTCACAATTACAAATTGCTTGATAATAAATAGTTCATTATTGTTATCATTATGAAGAAGAAGAATCTCATTTGATTAATTATTAGTTGATTAATTTTGTATTTTGATACATCTGAAGGACATGGTGAGGCAAAATACCATATATTTTTCTTTTCCTTTCATTACTATTAAAGGCGAAAAAGGTAATTTGAATTTTCTTTTTAAACTTTATTTTAATTTATTACATTATTCTTTAGTTCCCTTAAGGGACTTGAACCTTAATTGTATGATCACTTGTACTATAATTATAATATCATAATATTGAAGTATATAGGAAAACTGTGCCTAAATTTCACAAGTGCACAATGAAATGGATGAAAGGCATTAAAGTCGCTGCACCGCTGCAAGAAAGGAAGAATCCAGACTCTAAGTTATTTGGGAAGTAGTTTTGTTACGTGTTTCAGGCTGAGGATAAGCCCCTTTTCAAATATACTGGGAGATCACCTATAGAACATTTATCCGTCCTGTAGGGGGCAATAATGGCTGCAGGCACACTCTCTTACCTGAAAGTTCCCTGCATCCTTTCCTTACTACAATGGTGTTCTCAGATGCGTTATTGAGGGTGCCACACTCTCGACACCTCAGGCGCCTCAGATATGCACACGAGAAGCCTCCTGAGGTGTCAGGAGTGGGACACCCTCAATAGCAAATCTGAGAACACCATTGTAATAAGGAAAAGAAGAAGGAAACTTTCAGGTGCAGTGTGTGCCTGTAGCCATTATTGCCCCCTACAGGAAAGATGAATGTTTTACAGGTGTTTCCCTTTAAATTTAAAAAAAGGGCTCATTCCAAGCTGAAACGCATAATAAGACTATTTCTCAACTACCTTGGAGTCAGGATTCTTCTCCAGCCGCAGTGCAGTCACCATAATGCCTTTCCCCATTTGATTGTGCATTTTATACAGCAGAAGAGGTTCTTCGGTCTGCTGGTGCACTACAGCCACTGATTCATTTAACAAGCTTATATTGCAGTTGTGACAATCTCAACTCTATCAGGTGAGCAACATTTCAGTCCACCTCCACCTCCACCTTGCATGCCATATTTCCCTATAGGCACTTGCCTTTCTTTTTTTTACCTGAACTTCACCAATACCCTGCAATCAAAGCTGGTTCTTGTGAGCACCCGGCATCTGGTCCATTTCAATGCTGTTGTCAGAAATTGACAGCAGCAGCTAACCATTGAACAGCCATGGTGGGAACTGAGATCTAGCTGAGGCTGGTTGACACAGATACAGGCTATGTAACAGCAAGCACCTACTATGAGTAGAGTGGGCTCATCTCCTCAACTCCCTACAGACTTGCCACCTTCTGCCGAAAAGTTTATTCACATCGTAATGTGGAAAGTGGTTGATATACCTTCATATATTTACTCCAACTTGGTTTACCCCAGCTTCATACAAAGGCATACAGATTTTTTCTGACCATTTTCTGACCAGTTTCACAGGGAAAATACTGTGTTCTAGTGAAGAATACTAATATGTAAATGGTAACTGAATATTATAAATATGTGTCTGTATAATGAGGCCAAATTCATACATCTGTATTTTGTGAGTGCACAGGTCTGCAACTGGTCTCCTTACCCAAACTCAATCACCTCATATATGCTAAGAAGTGGTCTAGTTGAGGTCAGGAGATACTTGACCTGTTTCTTCATCACAATCCATACTTGGACCATGAGGCACACATGTGAATCTGGCCTAAAGCTGATGCCTTTAGATAAAGGATGTTAATTGCAAAACGACCTGTGATGATCTCTGATTTAGAGAAGAATGTTCCATTAAAAAAGTATAAAACCCATTTTAAAAACTGCAACTTGGTAGTAATATATTACATCTTTAGGCTTTAAATGTATTTTAAAGAAGAAAAGGTCAAAAGTGGCCAGTTTTTAATTTTTATCTTTTTCCCAACTACTCTGAGTATTTTTTTTTAAATCTGACATATGGTAACAGACATTACAGCCCTTTACTTTAGTGCTAATTTTTATTATTTTTATCAAGGGGGTGATAATGCAGAACAGCCTAAAGACATGCCCTCAGAGAATCCTGTGGGCTATGCCCCCCGCCGGTAAAGACCATACATTTTAGTACTAAATATAAAGACCCATGGACTATATGGAGGATAAAAAAACAAAACATCAACTGAAAATTCAGGAGAGCAGTGGAAATAAAATGAGAGCAAAAACTGGCCTCTTTTGATTTGGTAACAGGTCCTCTTTAAGAGATTATTGCATTATGATAGTAGAGGAAAATAATAGTGTATATACAGTTTCAGAAATTTAAGAATTACTGTATGATAAGTCATATTATACTTTTCTTTTACAAAACATTTCTTTTTTACTGTATAGACAGATCTGACTAATATGATATGATATAATTCCACGTTGGAATTCTCAGGCAAAGCAATTACAAGTGGATTATTCATAGATTGATACCATATCTGCATAATGGCACTTACTTCTCCCAAAATGTTCCTATAAAATTTTATATGGTCACATTTTTTAACAGCTATTATTTTGCTTTGCCCCCAGAATGTTCTTATAAACAAAAGAAACATTGTCTTCCATAAGAAAACTAAAATCAAGAATCAATTATAAAGTTAATGCTAAAAAGAAAGGCCGAAGGGAAAATTACATAGGGTTTGCAATACTTGTGACATTTTGGTAATTCAACATGATAATGAACAGTAATTAGCTTGTAAGTGAATCTCAAACCTGTCACATTACTTTTGCTTGATGAACAATGCCTTCCTGTCAGCTATGAGTTAGACGTATATTGCCAAGTCATCAGCACATAGAATATTCTGAACTTTATAGTTACTACATTTCTGTCTTTTCATAAATTTCCTTCTTACATAGTACTTATAGAAGATATTTGCGCAAGGCTTTGGTTATAGGTAAAAATGCTACGCTGCTTATTACTTTGTAATTGCGGTTTTGAGTTGTATCAAAATGACTTTGTAGCAATAAAAAATAAACTAGTAATATATGCCATAAGCAAAAACAATTTACCAGGATTCACAGAAAAGTGAAAAAGAATACATTTTTATTCAGCCCTGTGTTGGTCTCCTCATGTGTTTTCATAATATTTAAGTTTAATGTTACTTCAATGGTTCAAGTTCACTGAGGCTGCAATTTACATGCATTTAATAAACTGAGCATAAAAAGATAAAAGGGAAAAACAAGAAAAAATGTAAAAGCAGATGGCATGATATAATTAAAATTATTTTAGTTTTAACATGTCATTTTTTTGTAATTCTTTTTTAAAAAATTTTCACGGCACAATAAGCAATGCAATTGCACAAGTGAAAAATGCAGAATACAGTCATAGGTCAGTGCAGTAGCTTACAGAATGAACACTGATGTGATATAATACTGGATTCATGCATAAATAGATGAAAATGTTCAGCTGTAAAAAAAGTTTCTACTAGAGTTGAGCGATACCGTCCGATACTTCAAAGTATCGGATCGGAATGGATCGGCCGATCTTTAAAAAAAGTATCGGTATCGCCGATTCCGATACCGGAAGTCCCATTCAAGTCTATGGGACTTCCGGTATCGGAATAAGAAAAACCCTGTTTTTGCCTTGTACAGCCTCTCTGGGGTCTGTACGGGCCTTTCGGGGGGCAGTGCCGGCCTGCCAGGGGGTCTGTGCAGGCTCCGGTGGTCTGTGCCGGCCTGCCGGGGGGCTGTGCCGGCCTGCCGGTGGTCTGTGCAGGCTCCGGTGGGCTGTGCCGGCCTGCCGGGGGGCTGTGCCGGCCTGCCGGGGGGGCTGTGCAGGCTCCGGGGGGCTGTGCCGGCCTGCCGGGGGGCTGTGCCGGCCTGCCGGTGGTCTGTGCAGGCTTCGGGGGTCTGTGCAGGCATCGTCCGATGGGACTACAAGTCCCATCGGGCGATGCCTGCTACCATGACAGTGATTGACACATTAGCCAATGATGGGACAGTAGTAGTCCCATCATCCGGCTAATGTGTTGAATGTAAAAAAAAAAAAAATTACATGCTACATACATGCTACATACATACAACATGCATACTACATACATGCTACATTCATACTACATACTACATACATGCTACATTCATACTACATAAATACTACATGCAACATACATACTACATATATACTACATACATACTACATGCATGCTACATACATACTGCATGCTACATACATACTACATGCTACATACATACCACATATATACTACATACATACTACATGCATGCTACATACATACCACATACATACTACATACATACTACATACATACTACATGCATGCTACATGCATGCTACATGCTACATACATAACACATATATACTACATGCATGCTACATACATACTACATGCTACATACATACCACATACATACTACATGCATGCTACATACATACTACATGCTACATACTACATATATACTACATGCATGCTACATACATACTACATGCTACATACATACTACATATATACTACATGCATGCTACATACATACTACATGCTACATACATACTACATATATACTACATGCATGCTACATACATACTACATGCTACATACATACTACATATATACTACATGCATGCTACATACATACTACATGCTACATACATACTACATATATACTACATGCATGCTACATACATACTACATACTACATACATACTACATATATACTACATGCTACATACATACTACATGCTACATACATACTACATATATACTACATGCATGCTACATACTACATGCTACATACATACTACATATATACTACATGCATGCTACATACATACTACATACATACTACATGCATGCTACATACATACTACATGCTACAAACATACCACATACATACTACATATATACTACATGCATGCTACACACATACTGCATGCTACATGCATGCTACATACATACTACATACATACTACATGCTACATACATACCACATATATACTACATACATACAATACATTCATACAATACATACATAGACATACAGTACATATAACATAGAGTAACATACTTACCAATACTTGTCACATTGTTCCCCGAAGCCATTGTCTTTTCCGGAATAAATATTAACATAACAAACCACAAAAATACTCACCCACGATCCGAAGCAGTCCACGAGTGTGTCCCACGACGATCTTGGGTAGAGAACTGCAGCATCAGCTGTTGCTGCCGTTCTCTATGGGCTGCAGGAATCCAATGACGGAAGGTAGGTATCCTTCCGCACTGTATTCCTCCGCCACTTAAAAAAAAAAAAAGTCCCTAGTCTCACTTTATGCCATTGCTGTGTGGGAATTTCCCACGCAGCAATGGCATAAAGTGAGACTAGGGACTTTTTTTTTTTTAAGTGGCGGAGGAATACAGTGCGGAAGGATACCTACCTTCCGTCATTGGATTCCTGCAGCCCGTAGAGAATGGCAGCATCATCTGATGCTGCAGTTCTCTACCCAAGATCGTCGTGGGACACACTCGTGGACTGCTTCGGATCGTGGGTGAGTATTTTTGTGGTTTGTTATGTTAATATTTATTCCGGAAAAGACAATGGCTTCGGGGAACAATGTGACAAGTATTGGTAAGTATGTTACTCTATGTTATATGTACTGTATGTCTATGTATGTATTGTATGAATGTATTGTATGTATGTAGTATATATGTGGTATGTATGTAGCATGTAGTATGTATGTAGTATGTATGTAGCATGCATGTAGCATGCAGTATGTATGTAGCATGCATGTAGTATATATGTAGTATGTATGTAGCATGCATGTAGTATATATGTAGTATGTATGTAGCATGTAGCATGTATGTAGTATGTATGTAGTATGTATGTAGCATGTGGCATGTATGTAGTATATATGTGGTATGTATGTAGCATGTAGTATGTATGTAGTATGTATGTAGTATGCATGTAGCATGCAGTATGTATGTAGCATGCATGTAGTATATATGTAGTATGTATGTAGCATGCATGTAGTATATATGTAGTATGTATGTAGCATGTAGCATGTATGTAGTATATATGTAGTATGTATGTAGCATGTATGTAGTATGTATGTAGCATGCATGTAGTATGTATGTAGTATGTATGTAGCATGCATGTAGTATGTATGTAGTATGTATGTAGCATGCAGTATGTAGCATGTATGTAGCATGTATGTAGTATGTATGTAGTATATATGTAGTATGTATGTAGCATGTAGTATGTATGTAGCATGTAGTATGTATGTAGCATGCATGTAGTATATATGTAGTATGTATGTAGCATGTAGTATGTATGTAGCATGCATGTAGTATATATGTAGTATGTATGTAGCATGTAGTATGTATGTAGCATGTAGTATGTATGTAGCATGCATGTAGTATGTATGTAGTATGTATGTAGTATTTTTTTTTTTTTTTTTAACATTTAACACATTAGCCGGATGATGGGACTACTACTGTCCCATCATTGGCTAATGTGTCAATCACTGTCATGGTAGCAGGCATCGCCAGATGGGACTTGTAGTCCCATCGGACGATGCTTGCACAGACCCCCGGACATCAGCACAGCCCCCCGGCAGGCCGGTACAGCCCCCCGGCAGGCCGGTACAGACCCCCACAGGGTGCACAGACCACCGGCAGGCCGGCACAGCCCCCCGGCACGCCGGTACAGACCCCCACAGGGTGCACAGACCACCGGCAGGCCGGCACAGCCCCCCGGCAGGCCGGTACAGACCCCGGGCAGTCCACACAGCCCCCCGGCAGGCCGGCAGAGACCCCCGGAAGGCCCGAAATGACGGCGCATCATGATGCGCACACACCGCGCATCATGATGACGTCAGGCTGTCAATCAACTTTGAACTTCCGATTCCGATGCCGAATTCCGATATTGAAAAAATATCGGAAGTCGGTATCGGAATTCCGATACAGCAAGTATCGGCCGATACCCGATACTTGCGGTATCGGAATGCTCAACACTAGTTTCTACATTTTTGGTGGGCTAAAGTTAAAACATTTTATACAGTTAAAACAAAGGTGAGGGAAGGGATGAGCCTTGGTAGGATGTATATAGATCTTTACATTTTAATATTCTATATATTTATTAGATTGAATTAATTAATTGCTGAGTAAATGGTAAGTTTCATTATAGTCAACAAAGAATAATTTGATGTCTAACTGATGTTAAAAGAAAATTCATTAGTTGAGAGGAGCAGATCAATCAAATTTCGAACTTGCATTTTCATGTGGAAATTTGATTTGTAGAGAAAGATATTCTCCACAAACTTAATGTCCCATATTATGCTGTAGAGTCTTTTCAGACCTCAGAGTAAAATAGACGTAATATGTAAAAAGTAAACAAATCTTTTCACTTATCTCACCACTCACCTTTCTGTCCTATTTGTGCCTCACAATCACCCATCCAGTCCTTGCCACATCGTCTTATCACTGCCATTCTTGTACATATGCACTGTGACCTGACACATCCATGCGTAGAGCCATCCCAAGCCTCATCAGAGCAGAAGTCTCTCTAGTCAAGAAATTATATATATATGGGGTACGTGCTCATGATCACAACTCTGATGCAGTTACTGCTCTTAAAGTAAACATAGTAACATAGTTACATAGTTAGCAAGGCCGAAAAAAGACATTCGTCCATCCAGTTCAGCCTATATTCTGTCAGAATAAATCCCCAGATCTACAGTATGTCCTTCTAAAGAACCTAAGCACTGTAAGAAACAATATTGTTATTCTCCAGGAACACAT
Source organism: Dendrobates tinctorius (assembly GCF_039654945.1). NCBI lineage: Eukaryota > Metazoa > Chordata > Amphibia > Anura > Dendrobatidae > Dendrobates > Dendrobates tinctorius. Next base: position 11,499,877 of record NW_027361833.1, on the reverse strand, counting down.
CCAGGCCTCTCTTGAACCCCTCGACTGAGTTCGCCATCACTACCTCCTCAGGCAAGGAATTCCAGATTCTCACTGCCCTAACAGTAAAGAATCCTCTTCTATGTTGGTGGAAAAACCTTCTCTCCTCCAGACGCAGAGAATGCCCCCTTGTGACCGTCAGCTTCCTTGATATAAACAAATCCTTAGAGAGATATTTGCATTGTCCCCTTATATACTTGTACATAGTTATTAGATCGCCCCTCAGTCGTCTTTTTTCTAGACTAAATAATCCTAATTTTGCCAATCTCTCTGGGTATTGTAGTTCCCCCATCCCCTTTATTAATTTTGTTGCCCTCCGTTGTACTCGCTCTAGGTCCATTATATGCTTCCTGAGCACCGGTGCCCAAGACTGTACACAGTACTCCATATGCGGTCTAACAAGGGATTTGTACAAAGGCAGTATAATGCTCTCATCATGTGTATGGAGAGCTCTTCTATTGCACCCCATGATCCTGTTTGCCTTGGCAGCCGCTGCCTGGCACTGGCTGCTCCAGTTAAGTTTATCATTAACCAGGATCCCCAGGTTCTTCGTCATGTCAGATTTACCCAGTGGTTTCCCATTCAGTGTGTAATGTTGATATTGACTACTTCTTCCTTTGTGTATAACCTTACATTTATGAATGTTAAACCGCATCTGCCACCATTCAGCCCAAGTTTCAAGCTTATCCAGATCCATCTGTAGCAGAATACTATTTTCTCTTGTATTGACTGCTCTACATAGTTTTGTATCATCTGCAAATATCGATATTTTATGTGGTATGTATGAAGCATGTAGTATGTATGTAGTATGTATGTAGCATGCATGTAGCATGCAGTATGTATGTAGCATGCATGTAGTATATATGTAGTATGTATGTAGCATGCATGTAGTATATATGTAGTATGTATGTAGCATGTAGCATGTATGTAGTATGTATGTAGTATGTATGTAGCATGTGGCATGTATGTAGTATATATGTGGTATGTATGTAGCATGTAGTATGTATGTAGTATGTATGTAGTATGCATGTAGCATGCAGTATGTATGTAGCATGCATGTAGTATATATGTAGTATGTATGTAGCATGCATGTAGTATATATGTAGTATGTATGTAGCATGTAGCATGTATGTAGTATATATGTAGTATGTATGTAGCATGTATGTAGTATGTATGTAGCATGCATGTAGTATGTATGTAGTATGTATGTAGCATGCATGTAGTATGTATGTAGTATGTATGTAGCATGCAGTATGTAGCATGTATGTAGCATGTATGTAGTATGTATGTAGTATATATGTAGTATGTATGTAGCATGTAGTATGTATGTAGCATGTAGTATGTATGTAGCATGCATGTAGTATATATGTAGTATGTATGTAGCATGTAGTATGTATGTAGCATGCATGTAGTATATATGTAGTATGTATGTAGCATGTAGTATGTATGTAGCATGTAGTATGTATGTAGCATGCATGTAGTATGTATGTAGTATGTATGTAGTATTTTTTTTTTTTTTTTAACATTTAACACATTAGCCGGATGATGGGACTACTACTGTCCCATCATTGGCTAATGTGTCAATCACTGTCATGGTAGCAGGCATCGCCAGATGGGACTTGTAGTCCCATCGGACGATGCTTGCACAGACCCCCGGACATCAGCACAGCCCCCCGGCAGGCCGGCACAGCCCCCCGGCAGGCCGGTACAGACCCCCACAGGGTGCACAGACCACCGGCAGGCCGGCACAGCCCCCCGGCACGCCGGTACAGACCCCCACAGGGTGCACAGACCACCGGCAGGCCGGCACAGCCCCCCGGCAGGCCGGTACAGACCCCGGGCAGTCCACACAGCCCCCCGGCAGGCCGGCAGAGACCCCCGGAAGGCCCGAAATGACGGCGCATCATGATGCGCACACACCGCGCATCATGATGACGTCAGGCTGTCAATCAACTTTGAACTTCCGATTCCGATGCCGAATTCCGATATTGAAAAAATATCGGAAGTCGGTATCGGAATTCCGATACAGCAAGTATCGGCCGATACCCGATACTTGCGGTATCGGAATGCTCAACACTAGTTTCTACATTTTTGGTGGGCTAAAGTTAAAACATTTTATACAGTTAAAACAAAGGTGAGGGAAGGGATGAGCCTTGGTAGGATGTATATAGATCTTTACATTTTAATATTCTATATATTTATTAGATTGAATTAATTAATTGCTGAGTAAATGGTAAGTTTCATTATAGTCAACAAAGAATAATTTGATGTCTAACTGATGTTAAAAGAAAATTCATTAGTTGAGAGGAGCAGATCAATCAAATTTCGAACTTGCATTTTCATGTGGAAATTTGATTTGTAGAGAAAGATATTCTCCACAAACTTAATGTCCCATATTATGCTGTAGAGTCTTTTCAGACCTCAGAGTAAAATAGACGTAATATGTAAAAAGTAAACAAATCTTTTCACTTATCTCACCACTCACCTTTCTGTCCTATTTGTGCCTCACAATCACCCATCCAGTCCTTGCCACATCGTCTTATCACTGCCATTCTTGTACATATGCACTGTGACCTGACACATCCATGCGTAGAGCCATCCCAAGCCTCATCAGAGCAGAAGTCTCTCTAGTCAAGAAATTATATATATATGGGGTACGTGCTCATGATCACAACTCTGATGCAGTTACTGCTCTTAAAGTAAACATAGTAACATAGTTACATAGTTAGCAAGGCCGAAAAAAGACATTCGTCCATCCAGTTCAGCCTATATTCTGTCAGAATAAATCCCCAGATCTACAGTATGTCCTTCTAAAGAACCTAAGCACTGTAAGAAACAATATTGTTATTCTCCAGGAACACATCCAGGCCTCTCTTGAACCCCTCGACTGAGTTCGCCATCACTACCTCCTCAGGCAAGGAATTCCAGATTCTCACTGCCCTAACAGTAAAGAATCCTCTTCTATGTTGGTGGAAAAACCTTCTCTCCTCCAGACGCAGAGAATGCCCCCTTGTGACCGTCAGCTTCCTTGGTATAAACAAATCCTTAGAGAGATATTTGCATTGTCCCCTTATATACTTGTACATAGTTATTAGATCGCCCCTCAGTCGTCTTTTTTCTAGACTAAATAATCCTAATTTTGCCAATCTCTCTGGGTATTGTAGTTCCCCCATCCCCTTTATTAATTTTGTTGCCCTCCGTTGTACTCGCTCTAGGTCCATTATATGCTTCCTGAGCACCGGTGCCCAAGACTGTACACAGTACTCCATATGCGGTCTAACAAGGGATTTGTACAAAAGCAGTATAATGCTCTCATCATGTGTATGGAGAGCTCTTCTATTGCACCCCATGATCCTGTTTGCCTTGGCAGCCGCTGCCTGGCACTGGCTGCTCCAGTTAAGTTTATCATTAACCAGGATCCCCAGGTTCTTCTTCATGTCAGATTTACCCAGTGGTTTCCCATTCAGTGTGTAATGTTGATATTGACTACTTCTTCCTTTGTGTATAACCTTACATTTATGAATGTTAAACCGCATCTGCCACCATTCAGCCCAAGTTTCAAGCTTATCCAGATCCATCTGTAGCAGAATACTATTTTCTCTTGTATTGACTGCTCTACATAGTTTTGTATCATCTGCAAATATCGATATTTTACTGTGTAAATCTTCTATACAATAAAAATTCATTCTCAATACCAACAAGCAGAGATATTGAATTGATTAAACTTGTACAAAATGTATATTAGCAAATATTACATTTTCATCATACATTGAAAACCATTCATTTTCTCAAATTAGTAAGTTGTATCCCTAAAACTAAATTTAAAAGCTAGTGATGATCAAGCATTGTAATGCTTGAGTGTTCAGTATTCAAGTCAGAAGCTCAGAGGTGCTCTCCTCGAGCAGTGAGCATAATGGAAGTGAATGTGAATTTCAAGTTTTTTTCTGGAGCTCTCGCTTTCTATGTCTCTCTTTCTGGAGTTCTACAGCTGATAAAAACTTCAGATGATTCAAATGATGGGGACCCAAGTACTCAAGCACCATGTGAAACTCATCACTTCTTGATACTGCACTGTCCATCACTATTAAAATCTCATTTCATTGTATTCAAGTGCCACATATCAGCTGATAGATAAAACAATATCTAAAATCTTCTCCAATGTAGGTTAACCCATACCACAGCTGGGTTTAGATGAGAGTATGAAAAATCAATTTTCATCAGTACTGTGATCTGTGTGCCATCTGTTGTGAGTTCATTTTCCCCTCCGTCACTGAGGTCTGGTGAACTCCCTATTCTAGTGAAGGAAGGTAGTGAGCCTGATTATCGGGCACCTGGGACTAATGAGGACGATTGGCTGAGTGGAGTCTCTGACTGGATTTAAGGCAGCCTACGCCCTTTCTGCCCTGCGGGTGATTTCTCTGTGAACTCTTGGACACCAGTCTGATTCCTGCTCTCCTAAAGCTAATTTTTCTGTTTTGCCTTTTTGCATTTAAGATTTGTTTTTGTTTTTCTTGCTTTTTGGATTCTGCCACTCCCTGCTGGAGTGTGCAGTGTTCCGTGAGCTCTGTCTTCTGAAAGTACCTGAGTGCTGATTTAGTTTTTGAAGCTTAGTTGCTTCAGGGCCATTTTTATATCAGCTTGTTGGTTTTTGTCTCTGATAGGGTTTTGGCAGATTGCAGACAGCAGCCTTCCTATCCATTCCTATCTAGGTAGTTTTTGGGCCCCGTCTTTGCTCAGCCTGTCTTTCTGTCTGTGTAAGTGTTTTCATCTTGCTTCACCGTCATTATATGTGGGGGGCTGCCTATTGCTTTGGGGTCTGCTCTGGGGCAGTTAGATTTCCCCTTTCCTTCTTTAGGCCTATGTATCTCTCCGGCTGTGATCGAGGGGTCTAGGTCATCGTAGGAACCCCCCACGGCTACTGCTAGTTGTGTTGATAGGTTCAGGGGTCTGCAATCTGATAGTTGCCAACTTCTCTGGTTTTCTGGACTTAGCTAGCATTTCTGTTTTTGCCTCCTACGGTGACTCAATCATAACAGCCATCACTGTAACCCTAGGACCTTGTGAATGACAGGATCATGACAGTTTCACAGAAAAACATAATTTAAAAGCAGCCCACTGACCCAGATTGACAGGCCTCTGCTTACATGAGTATATAGGAAGAGATCTGTCAATCCAGCACAATGGATGGGGATAAGCTGGAGGGGGACATACCTTTCCGACCAATTTCCAGGGCATCTCAATCCTCGGTTTTAAAAATGTGTTTCTCTCTGCATTGTTGCTTAAAAGGTCAAGCAAACCTGGCTGAGATCATACAGCTAGTGCCTGATACATGGTGCTTGTGGATGGGTCAGTGTATATCAGCTGTCAGGTTCACTTTAATCAGATTGAACACACATTAGTTTTCAAACATGACTTTGGCTTCATGTCAAAACACGTAGGTAAACAATCTTTTTTGTGTGATCTGACCATACTGGATAGAATTTTTTAATTATTTATAATAAACATTTTACTGCTACAGAACTTCTTTTTGTGGAACTTCCCCTTTACACTTTTCTGCATATTTACATCTGATTAAATTATTAAATACTCTAATATGCTGACAATTTTTTGCACACACATAGCTGCATGAAAAATAAGGACCAAGAATGAAGCATGTGTATTTAGACAAATTTGCTTTAATTGAACAACCACTTTAAGTCAACTCTGTTTTTTCACAACAGTTCTCCTCAATCCATTTACTCAACTCATCTGATACTGTTGATTCATTGCTTTGTTTGTAGGTATATCAAAGGGCTCCCTCGCATGAGTGCTGATTCTCTCTTCCAAGAGAATCAGATTAAATTATGATCAGAGTTTGAGCCAGGAGTCAGTTCTCTCAGATGAGAGAATCGTAGCACAGGTGAGGAGAACATGAAGAACTTAATTTGTCCATTGTTTGAGTCTGTGGCTGTTGGACTGCATTTAATTGACATCCAGCAAAGTCCAATGTTTTACACATACCCATGCACATGATCCAATTTGTGTAGTAACTTTGAGCTTGCTGCAATTTTTTTCTCATGGGTAATAGGTATAAGAAAAAAAATGATCAGTACTTCCCCATGGAATATTATTGGTCTGAGGGCTATCCGATAAAACATCAGATAGCACTCAATGTATACGTTCATGTTAGCAAGTCCAAGCAAGAATAGCATTCTATAATAAAATATATGCCTCTTTCAATTTAAGACATAAAATCACAACATTTTCTTAAACTGCTTGAATTTTTATTGGTGACACAACACTTAGCTTGCTTCTCAGTTGAGTTCTGACTAGCACCTTCATTAACAGCAGTATAAAAAGACCCTAGTTTCCTGAATACATACCATTTAAATTAAACTTCAATAAAAGCTATAAGGAACATAAGAAGATCAGAAATTCTGAACAGCTGCATAGGTCTAAAGTATTAAAAAATAATATTGGCAGGATGCCCTTTTCCTAAAACTTGGCATTCAAAGAGAAGGTTATAGGTCAATGCATCTTTAATCCTTTTAATGTTTAAAGTGCTATTTCTTAGAACAGCATGTTGCAGAAATTGGTCTCAGCCCTTAAGAAGTATTTCTCATTTTCTATAGCATTTTCCAATTTCCAAATTCATGAGAAAGACAACGGGTGAAAGCTGTATGTCAGGCTTCAATGGAAGAGCTAAATTATCTGCAACTCTTACTTTTGCAAGCTATATATTTTCCTACAAAGTATTTACATCATTTTCTTTCAGTCAAAAACATTGCAAATTGTACTCCAGACTACATTTTTTTTTTATTTATTGCACGTAACCACAAAAGCATAAGGGTGGGTTGATATGCTACACTTTACATTGAGTGATGTGGATTTATGACAGAGTTTTGTAAAGAGATAAAGGAAAATGCTGTGTCTTATGATAAATTATATTACACTGATTTTCTGAAACAACTTTTATGTCTTTAGTTAAAATCCAGCTTAGTGCATCTGACAGGAGGTAATTTTTACTATGATATATTATGTCCAGTCTATAAAAAAATGAAGTGCATTTGTATACATGGCTTTGCTAACATTAAGCAAATTGCATTTTAATATTATGTATTTAAGTCACACAATTTTCAAATTCCCTTGGCAAAGCATTCTACAATATACAAAATGGGATGAATAAGTTCTTACAGAACTATTTTATCTTACTTATTTTACTTTAACCAAAGTAATTTTACTAATTTTAGGCATGGTAACAAGGTAAGCTATTAGCAACCAATCAAAACATAGCAAATCGTCTTCCCAGTGGATAAAGACTCAAACATGATACTATAGTTTGCACATACCATAGACACTATAGTGCGCTGTCATATAGTGCCTCCCTAAAGTTCTATCTTATATTTACAATGAATTAAGATACATTACCTATGAAATTGAACCTAAAAAGGAAAATGCTTAATTTTTATAGCATTCATATAAAGTGAATGTGAATTCATATAAAGTGCCATGCACCAGGAGGTACAGTGTATACTGTGAGATGTTGACTCACTCACCAGCTTGCAAAGGTAGACACAGGAACACTTCTTGCGTAAGTCACCTGCTGGTTTATTATAGCACAGTATAAACATGGCATGGTTTAAAAAAATAAATATGACCTTTCTAGCAAAATGGCAAAACAAAAGATAAAGTATAGCAAAGTCCTTGTGTTGGCAGGACTCACCCGCAGAGGACACCACAATTCTTCAGCTCCACCTGGATCCATGGTCTGGAGACCTTGCTCTCCAAACATACAACATAGAGTAAAAAAACTGTGGCTGGGCATTTAGCTAAAATTCTATCAAGGAATAACTGCTGACAATTTCTCAATTTCTAATTATTGTGAATCTTATTTCCCTCCTTCATTAAAGTGAATCATAGAGATTAGAGAATTTATTTAAATGCAATTGAATTCCACTCAAATTTTACAAATATCAACATTCAACACAATGTGAATTTTTTGCAATTTGTTTCTATGAAAAATTAAAACTGTGACGAGCCATCAAAATATTAAAAATAAAAAAAAATTATACTCACCATTCCTCTATTTTCTTCTCACTCATCTGTTCTTCACCATCCCTATCTGGTCCTCTTTGCATCTTTCTATTGTTATGAGCAGCACTGAAATTCCAGACCTTTTCACACTAGGAGAGGATTTGACATTGTGACCTTTCGTGCACATGCGTAGAACCACCCTGGCCAAGTCTAGCATGAAGAGGGCTAGGGTTTCAGTGCATCCAGCAGTGATAAGATGATGCTATGAAAATCATAAGATGGGTCAGTGATGTGCAGAGAGGCAAGGGAGATGAGAGGTAAGGTGAGTATACTTTTTTATTTTTTACATATTACGGGAGATAATTTCAGAAAAATTGGAAGTATTTGTTATAAAAAGAGCATTAGAAAATGGTGGTAAAAGATAAGTGTAAAGGAGCATTCTGAAAACCTTTTCTTGGACAGCTTTGCATGCTTCTAATCAGAGCATCAAATGGCCTTTCTACAGCTTCTTGTATTTCCACTTTTATGGAGCTGCTAGTGATGCTGTTTTGAGAGACTAGTGTTCTAAAGTATTTTATAGTCTTCAGCAAATGGACACATAGAAATGCTATCTAGCAAATACATGAAAAAAAATCTGTGATTGGTTTTAAAGAAAAAATGTGGTAATTTTGAAGCTTACATGTACTACAGTACATTACAAGCTGCTCATTGCCAATTAGTGTAATTCTTGTCCTGACACTTGGGCTTTCTGTCACCTCAGTGGTGAGGACCCATTATCTTAATTCTGTTAACAATAATACATCAAATCTGAATTGAAATCCGTTTTGAGCTAGGGAGGCAAGCCTAGTGCAGAGGTCATCAGAAAAGTCTGAAATTTAATATCATGGACGTCTCCAATTAATAGGGGGACCTGTGCTTTGTATTTGCTGGACATTAAATGTAAAATCGGATTGCATAATTTGAATGTAAATCCACTTAAAATAGTTTAGATTTTTATTTTTTCTTATTCCCAATTGTGAATTTGAATACACACATTTATGTATGCAAAAAGAGACCATCAATCTGAGATAGGGTGCAAAGCACATTATCTAATAGATACAAAAATAGCACTTAAAAGTCAAGTAAAAAAAATAAAAGTAGGCTTGAAAAATGCTTGAAAAAGGCTTCATGTAAGCACTCTAAAATGTCGCAACTGGGTGAATAAAGATCCACTTTTTTATTTTTACTATTTTTACTAGATGTGATGCCTCAAGTTATTTCTTGTTCAAATGTCTAACATTAATGTGTGTGGTCTACGCACTAGTAAAAACTATTGAGATGTTTTCCATTAAAAATATTTCCTTATCCACATGTGAAATTTTGCAAAAATGGCAGTTATTCAAGATTAGAAATTTGCTAAATAAAATGTGCATAGCATATGGGTGATCATTGTGACACTCACAGATGAAGAGGCAGATCCTTTGATATAGTTCATTGAAAATTAATAATTAACTATAGCTGCAAAGATTGATCTTATTAACACTTCCTTCTGGGTTTTCTGATGTATTATTCATTGGTGGAACAATATTTGTTTTTACACTTTGAAACTTGCTATGAACAGGTTTCAAAATACATTATGCAGCACTTTAGCATAAGCAAACGTTCAATTTATGAAAAAAATATAGCAAAATAATCACTCAAAATATAGATGTTTATAATCCATATGTGGACAAATGTCAATGTATTCATGAAAAAAATGTAAATCTGAGAAGCTGGCCTGAATTTACATTGATGGGGTTTTCTAGGGATAAAACAATAAAATACCATGGGCTATGCTGTTAAAATGATAACAACTTTAATGGCAGGGGACCAAAACACTGGCAGTGAGGAAATGGTTCCAATTTTTAAAGCTATGTGTATAGAGAAATTTATGATTTAAACAATTTGAGCACTTTTTTTGGTTACAAATCCACAAAAATATAATTACGATTTTTTCTATAGAAAGGTTTTGTCATAGACTGATGGAGATTATGTGCATCGAGGTGTGGAATACTTTTGTGTCCTATACATAGCAGGAATATTCACACTAATTTAATAGGTGCTATAAACTATTTAAAAATATGCAAAGTGCTGTTCTTTAACCTAAAATAATAAAGTTTATTGTATTTTCATCTCCAATAAAATAATTACATTATACTTAAAATATAAATCATATTTTCAAACTGACCTTAAGGTAATCAGTTGCATGGTGCGATTACCGTATATAATCGAGTATAAGCCGAGATTATCATCCCATTTTTTAAGGCTGAAAGTGCCCCTCTCAGCTTATACTTGAGTCACATAACAGTGGGTCGGCGGGGGAGGGGGAGAGCGGGTGTCTGTTCATACTCATCCCCTCCTGGCACGGTCTATGCAGCCCCTGCTTCTCCCATGGTCTCCGGCACCTGTGTTCAGCGGTCACGTGGTACTGCTGCTTAAAGTCATGAATATGCGCATATTCATGACTTTAATGAGCAGTACCATGTGACCGCTGAACACTGGAAGAGCTGCGGCACCGGAGACCATGGGAGAAGCAGGGGCTACAGAGAAGCACCAGGAGGGGGTGAGCATGACAGAGAGGATGGGGGAGCCATGCTATATTCACCTGTCCCCATTCCACCACAGCATGTCGCTCTGTCTTCTGTGTCCTCTGGCTGTGATGTTCAGGTCAGAGGGTGCGATGATGTAATTAGTACGTGCCCTCTGCCTGAACAGTCACTGACAGAGGACCGGGAAGACAGAGCAGTGCGCTGCAGTGGAATGGGGACAGGTGAATATCACAGGTGCGGGGGCCCTGAGCCAGTGGTGACACCGAAACCTGGCCCCCGTAGTGCGCCAGTGTCCCTGCCTGCTCAGGATACTGATACCTTGTCCCCAGCAACGAGAGGTGAGTATGTAATTTTTTTATTTGCGTGGCAGCAGCAGCATATGGGACCTATTCTATGGAGAATCCTATGGGGCCATAAGCTTTATGGAGCAGCATATGGGTCCATAACCTTTATGGAGCCTCTTATGGGGCTATAACGTATATGGAGCATCTTATGGGGCCATAACCTTTATGGAGCAGCATGTGGGGCCTATTCTATGGAGCATCTTATGGGGCCATAAGCTTTATGAAGCATCTTATGGGGCCATAACCTTTATGGAGCCTCTTATGGGGCTATAACCTATATGGAGCATCTTATGGGGCCATAACCTTTATGGAGCAGCATATGGGGCATATTATTCTATGGAGCATCTTATGGGGCCATTATTAACCTTTATGCAGCATTATATGGGGCATATTTTGCATGGAGATTCTTATGGCGCCATCATGAACTCTATGGAGCATTATATGGGGCTCCTGATTCAATATGGATATTCAAAAACATTTAACCTACTGATGTCTCAATTAATTTTACTTTTATTTATATCTACATTTATTTTTGAAATTTACCAGTAGCTGCTGCATTTTCCACCCGTAGGCAAAATTAAGGGCCTTGGCTTATACTCAGGTCAGCTTATACTCGAGTATATACTGTATGAATTATGCATTGAAAAATTAAATAATAATATATTTTAACCCCTTCCTTATCGATGACGGAATAGTACGTCATCGGTAAGGATCCCCTCAAAGCCGCGACATGTCAGCTTTAATGAACAGCTGACATGTGCCCGCAATAGGCAGAAGCAGAGTCACTGTCCACCCGCACCTATTAACTAGTTAAATCCCACTGTCAAAGCTGACAGTGGACATTTAAATAGCACTTCCGGCCAACGGGCCGGAAGTGAGCTCATTGCCGACCCCCGTCAAGTGATCAGGGGTCGGCCATGCATTGCCTGGACAACCTCAGGTCTCATAGAAACCTCTATGGTTGTTGCAGGCAGATGGCTTTGAGCGCCGCTCAGTGGCCGGTGCTCAGGGCACAGCAGTAAATCTGCTACATATGGGCGATCTGTTCATCGCCCATATGTAGCAGAGACGATCGGGTTGTGCATGCTTCTAGCCTCCTATGGAGGCTATTGAAGCATGCCAAAAGTAAAATAAAAAAATGTTTAAAAATAAAAAATAAAAAACCTAAAAGTTCAAATCACCCCCCTTTCACCCTAATCAAAATAAAACAATAAAAAAATCCCACATACACATATTAGGTATCACCACGTTCAGAATCGCCCGATATAGCAATAAAAAAAGCATTAACCCAATTGCTAAATGGCGTAGCAAGAAAAAAAATTCAAAACGCCAGAATTACGTTTTTTTGGTCGATGCGACATTGCATTAAAATGCAATAACGGGCGATCAAAAGAACGTACTTGCATAAAAGTGGTATCATTAAAAACGTCAGCCCAGCATGCACAAAAATAAGCCCTCACCTGACCCCAGATCACGAAAAATGGAGACGCTATGCGTCTCAGAAAATTGCGCCATTTTTTAGCTAACTTTGGAATTTTTTTTCACCACTTAGATAAAAGAGAACAAAGACATGTTTGGTGTCTGTGAACTCATAATGACCTGGAGAATTATAATGGCAGGTTAGATTTAGCATCTAGTGAACCTAGCAAAAAAGCCAAGCAAAAAATAAGTGTGGGATTGTACTTTTTTGCAATTTCATCGCACTTGGAATTTTTTTCCCATTTTTGAGTACACAATTTGGTAAAACCAATGATGTTGTTTAAAAGTACAACTCGTCCCACAAAAAATAAGCCCTCACATGGCCATATAGACGGAAAAATAAAAAAGTTATGGCTCTGGAAAGATGGGGAGCAAAAAACAAAAACGAAAAATTGAAAAAAGCTCCGTGAGCGAAGGGGTTAAACCATCAACCTACAAATATTGTCACATTCAGTTTTTTAATGCAACCCTATGTGTGTAAAAGTATACTTCAAGCAATATTTATCTCCCTTACTCACATCAACCTCCAAGCTGTAGAGAACTGCAACTCTATACTTTCATAAATATATAAATGTATTCACTATTAGACCTTATTCAGATGTCCATTTTTCTCGCTCGAGTGCTATCTGTGTTTTTCACGGATAGCCCTCGTACCTATGACAGCCTGTGGGACTATTCACATGTGCAATTTTTTCCACAGACTGACTGGTCCATGCAATATCATGGACACATGTCCGATATTGATCCAAATGTTGGATTAAAATCGGCAATGTAAGTCTGAAAGTCCATGAAAAAATAGGACAGCACTTGGATGCCACAAAAGTGCTGTGCACAGGATAGGAGCAGGTAAATAGGGATAAGCGACTCTTGGAAGTGCGGGTACTAGTACCAAAGTTCGGTTTGGGTAATCATAACTCTACCCAAATTTGAACTAGTACCTGAAACCCATGGAAAACAATGGGGACTCGAACTCTGGAGATGGAAAATATTATCTTGCACTCTCTCTCTATGCAACCGAGTTCCCCTGGAACTCCAAACTTTGCAACAGACTTTCGGGAGAAGTTCATGTTCAGCTTTAAGCAGCAGACACTAACTTTTTTTTCTCATCAGTAAAAAAACTCTGACCCAACTCGGATGACACTTTGATGAAAATAACTGCTGAAACTTGGTCCACTTTTTCTCATACCTGAAAATAACTGATATCTGAAAGAGGCCTGACTTTCAAAAAAAAAATTACTTGGACTGCAGTTTATTAGAACTGAGTGAAAATCCCAAATTTGATTAGGGCAGATTATCTCAATTTAGTGGGGAAATTGATTTGCATAGAAATGAATTGCAAAAATATTTGGATTCTGGCAAACTCAATTCTCCTTGATTCTATTCACTCATCGCTACTGTTTAAATATAATAGCAAAAAGAAAACAATATCTTCTTTTTGACATAGACTGAAAGCGAGTCTACTACATTTTTTCTTTCTAAGGCAATGTTAATGCATTGTTTTCTTCATTTTAAGTGTGGTGTATAAAATGCGAGTTGGAAAATTTCAGTGCCAAATCCCCAACAGAGATAAAAAGTGATTTGCAATACGAGCCATCTTGGGGGGTCCTTTGTGTTTGCTTTTGTATGCAGGCTACAAAGCAATAGTATCATCTGATAAATAAAATACTTGATCTATGTAAGCAAACGCCTGTTAACAAGTTTGGATGGAGCTAATATAAATATAACAGGCTACTGACTTGGAAGGTAATTCCAGAGTGCACATTTGGTTATTGGATTTCCTTGTTTGGCCAAAGGCAGTTTTTATGTTCTGATAACATTTCCACTGAATGAATCATGTATTTCATAATCTCCCACAGGCACACGAAATGAACAAACACTGTAGGAAATTACAGAATGAGGATTTTATCAATAATTATTTCTTAATATGCTATATATATATTTATCTTAAAAATAGAAGAGTAAAACAGATGTATGCTTCATGTTTTAAATTTAGTAAACTAGTTTATCCATTATTCCCAACTATATTGAATTTATTTATGTGCTTTGAGAAATGACCGGGAGCTGTGGACTCAGAACATGTAGAGGAGCTTTTCCATTGTGGATTTGGGAAATCCACGTGATTTCAATCAACATTGTTGAAACAGAACTGACTGCTAAGGAAAGTCTGCTGCATGCCTTGAAATCTGCACAATTTTTTTTCAAATGCAAATAGAGGAAATTTTGAAAAACACATCAATGTGTACAGTGGCATCAAAAAGTTTGGGTAACACTGGTCAAAATTACTGGTATCATGAACATTTAAGCAAGATGAAGAGGAAATGATCTCTAAAAGGGCCTAAAGTTAAACATGACATGCTTGCTTTGTATTTTAGTTCCAAAAAAAATTGTAATTGTTTAACATTTTAAAGATTAAAAAAAGGAAAATGGGCCAATGCAAAAGTTTGGGAATCCTTTAAGAATTTTATGCTCATATACATTTGACCAAGGCTTCAGACCTTAATTAGCCTGTTAGGGTTATGGCTTGTTCACTGTCATCATTAGGAAAGGCCAGGAGTTGTTGTTTACTAACTGTGAAGAATATGTTACTAAAGGTACTGTCACGCTTAGCGATGATCCAGCACTAAATTATAAAAAAAGAAAGCCTGATGGAGATTTACCTCAAATACAGTGGGGCAAAAAAGTATTTAGTCAGTCAGCAATAGTGCAAGTTCCACCACTTAAAAAGATGAGAGGCGTCTGTAATTTACATCATAGGTAGACCTCAACTATGGGAGACAAACTGAGAAAAAAAAATCCAGAAAATCACATTGTCTGGTTTTTTTTTCATTTTATTTGTATATTATGGTGGAAAATAAGTATTTGGTCAGAAACAAGCAATCAAGATTTCTGGCTCTCACAGACCTGTAACTTCTTCTTTAAGAGTCTCCTCTTTCCCCTCCACTCATTACCTGTAGTAATGGCACCTGTTTAAACTTGTTATCAGTATAAAAAGACACCTGTGCACACCCTCAAACAGTCTGACTCCAAACTCCACTATGGTGAAGACCAAAGAGCTGTCAAAGGACACCAGAAACAAAATTGTAGCCCTGCACCAGGCTGGGAAGACTGAATCTGCAATAGCCAACCAGCTTGGAGTGAAGAAATCAACTGTGGGAGCAATAATTAGAAAATGGAAGACATACAAGACCACTGATAATCTCCCTCGATCTGGTGCTCCACGCAAAATCCCACCCCGTGGGGTCAGAATGATCACAAGAACGGTGAGCAAAAATCCCAGAACCACGCGGGGGGACCTAGTGAATGAACTGCAGAGAGCTGGGACCAATGTAACAAGGCCTACCATAAGTAACACACTACACCACCATGGACTCAGATCCTGCAGTGCCAGACGTGTCCCACTGCTTAAGCCTGTACATGTCTGGGCCCGTCTGAAGTTTGCTAGAGAGCATTTGGATGATCCAGAGGAGTTTTGGGAGAATGTCCTATGGTCTGATGAAACCAAACTGGAACTGTTTGGTAGAAACACAACTTGTCGTGTTTGGAGGAAAAAGAATACTGAGTTGCATCCATCAAACACCATACCTACTGTAAAGCATGGTGGTGGAAACATCATGCTTTGGGGCTGTTTCTCTGCAAAGGGGCCAGGACGACTGATCCGGGTACATGAAAGAATGAATGGGGCCATGTATCGTGAGATTTTGAGTGCAAACCTCCTTCCATCAGCAAGGGCATTGCAGATGAAACGTGGCTGGGTCTTTCAACATGACAATGATCCAAAGCACACCGCCAGGGCAACGAAGGAGTGGCTTCGTAAGAAGCATTTCAAGGTCCTGGAGTGGCCTAGCCAGTCTCCAGATCTCAACCCTATAGAAAACCTTTGGAGGGAGTTGAAAGTCCGTGTTGCCAAGCGAAAAGCCAAAAACATCACTGCTCTAGAGGAGATCTGCATGGAGGAATGGGCCAACATACCAACAACAGTGTGTGGCAACCTTGTGAAGACTTACAGAAAACGTTTGACCTCTGTCATTGCCAACAAAGGATATATCACAAAGTATTGAGATGAAATTTTGTTTCTGACCAAATACTTATTTTCCACCATAATATGCAAATAAAATGAAAAAAAAACAGACAATGTGATTTTCTGGATTTTTTTTTCTCAGTTTGTCTCCCATAGTTGAGGTCTACCTATGATGTAAATTACAGACGCCTCTCATCTTTTTAAGTGGTGGAACTTGCACTATTGCTGACTGACTAAATACTTTTTTGCCCAACTGTATGTCCAACACAATACTAAGATTTGCATTGAAGAGAGAGGATGATACCTCTGATGCAGTGTGTTGCACTTGCTTGAGGACATGGTTAAAACTCCAACACACAGATGTTGCTGGAGCACTGCCCCTCCTATGTGCTGTGCTGCGTTTGCTTGAGGACAAAGCAGGGTTAAGTCTCCAACACACAGTTAGCTTCTAGAGCACTATCCCGGCCAGTAACAGGCTCTCATATTACTCACTGATCCCTCGACGCGCTAGCGTGGTTCACAGCGTGGAGCTGCTGACTGCAGAGTGTCTGCAGGACCTTCGTGATGTCAGATGTCATGTGGTGGGATCCTGAGAGCAGTGTGGACCAATTCCCTTCCTTCCTACCGGTTTCGGAAATGCTCGGTTTCTTTCCTCAGGAAACGGAGCATTTCCGAAACCGGTAGGAAGGAAAGGAATTGGTCCACACTGCTCTCCAGATCCCACCACGTGACTACTGATGTCACAAAGGTCCTGCAGACATTCTGCAGTCAGCAGCTCCACGTTGTGAACCATGCTAGCGCGTCGAGGCATCAGTGAGTAATATGACAGCCTGATACCGGCCAGGACAGTGCGATAGAAACTAACTGTGTGTTGGAGACTTAACCCTGCTTTGTCCTCAAGCAAGCGAAGCACAGCACATAGGAGGGGCAGTGCTCAGCAGCCATCTGTGTATTGGAGTTTTAACCCTGTCCTCAAGCAAGTGCAACACAGTACATCAGAGGTATCACCCTCTCTCTTCAATGCAAATCTTAGTATTGTGCTGGACATATTTGAGGTAAATCTCCATCAGGCTTTCTTTTTTATAATTTAGTGCTTCTAAATTTTACCCTTATCTTTATTTATATAAATGCCTCTGCATATATTTTTTATATATTTATATTTTTTACATTGCTTCGGCAGCACATATATTATATTCATTTATTACTACAGAACCTTACAGTTCCACCATTCAGTTCATGTTTCTAATCTAGGGTTAATTTAGGGTGATATATTAAGGATATCTCAGCGCAGACATATACCTATGTTTAAATGTAATATTGCTGAAACTTTTAAATGGTTTACATTATCATTGAAGAAAGCAGTTTAACTTACTTTGAAGCAATCTTGGTTACATGTGTAAAATTCAATCCATGTTTTTCTTTTAATTTTTCCATCTGAAAAACCCTAACAGAGAAAAAGCTGAAACCATCTGAGACTGGCAGTTTTATGCCAATGGATTCAGTGAGCTTCTAATTTGCAGTTATGTTAATACTGTAATATCTTACCAGTCACTAGCAAATGTGCTATGTAAATTACCTTTGAATTACAAAGAGGTGGCTGCTAAAAATACAATTTTTATCAAATTATTAGCTGAAACAATATGTTATTAGTGATGGGCGAGCATCCTCAACACTGCTTGATACTTGGTCGAGCATTTGGGTGCTCGATCAAGCACCGGAAAGTGACGAGTATCGCATGGTGCTAGAGTGTGCAGGTCTCCTGTCTCTCCCCACCTCAGACACTGGGTAAAGGCCCCGTTACACATAACAATGTCCCAGTGATCCCACCAATGATCCAACAAGGATGGGATCCCTTGACATCGTTAGGCTGATCGCTGGTGAGCTGTCACAATAGACAGCCCCTCCAGCGATCAGGACCAGCGAGCATGCTGGTTTCCAAGGTAAACAGCGGGTATCCAAGAGCCGCGCAGCTCTTGGATACCCGCTGTTTACCCTAGAAACCAGTGTGCACGCTTGTTTCCAAGGTAAACAGTGGGTAACTAAGAGCCAAGCTGCTCTTAGATACCCGATGTTTACATTGGAAGCCAGCGTTGCTGATCGCTGGTCTCTAACTGCCACACGCAGCGATGCACGCTGGCCAGCGGGAGACCAGCGATCAAAAAACAGCCCAGGACGATGGAGCGCAATCATCAATACCTGCCGGGCGGGCCGGTCGCTGATCCCCGTCACAAACAGCGATCTCGCTGGCGAGACCACTGTGGCATCACAAAATCAGCAATCTCGCTAGTGAGATCACTGTGTGTGACGGGGTCTTAAAAGTCTGCTGGTAAACTCCTCAGCTTCTTCATTGACGTACATTATTCTCGGCACTCAAATTGAACACCAGAGCATTACAAAGTTCTTGATTCGAGTACCGAGCACCCTAGCAGTTTATTGCTCACTCATCATTATATATTATTAGTGAAGCTGTGAATATGTTCAAAGCAAATAATAGTAAGGTAATTAAATATCGAAAGCACATGAAGGGTTGTAAGGGATTACAAAAGTGGACTGTTATCTTCCAAGATCAGTCCATAGGTTATGTTGAGATCAGTTTTTTTTCTGTTGTCAGAAACATACAATGCTACAAATACAACACAAAGGACATGGTAAAACTGGAAAAGTACTTTTAGACTTCATTAATAAAGGCAAAGCTGAAAAAGAAAGCACAATGCAGTGATTAAAATACACTATTGCTCAAAGCAAGTATAAATGTATTTTAGGCACACGTTTTACCATCTACCATCTCCAATTTAGTTAATGAGAAATGTGCCATTATTAATCAGTCTAGGACTGGCCTATTTTGGGTCTTTAGGACTTTAATGACTTTTTGAGCCTTTAGGACATTTTGACATTTTACTAAATCTTTATAAAAATGTTGATTGTAAATGTATTTTATTATAAAAAATAATTAGTTTTGCAATGGGACCTAAACAGGCAATCCTTTGGTAATACATTGTGCAAATTATATAGTGCAGTATATTACCCCAGACAGTCTGGTCTACTGATAAGTAGCCTCTGATTAGCTCTACTGAACTTCAGTACATTACAGACATGGAGGGCATGACATTGTCAGACCTCTGGCTGCAATTGTAATGAATAGACAACCTTTAATCATCTAGCAGGGGCAGCAGGGTAACAAAAGATGCACTCTCCACTGTTAAACTAAGTAGACACTGCGGTAGCTTATGCTCTAGTATCCTCGTGGTTGAGTTTATCATACTGGAACTTGCTCCAATCGTAAAAGTTGCAGGAGGAGCTCAGCTGTATATTACAGCAGGATGGCATTGTCACTAATCCTGTGTCAACATCATCATTTCCAAACGTACACATGCCTCAACTTGCATTAATGGGTAAATTAATGTAGACCATAACATTTTTTTCATTGATAAGCGTTAATATTTTACCTGTGAATACAATTGTATAACCCCGACATGAGTAGATGTATAATATGTGCAGCCTGTGCAGCTCAACATAAGTTATGGGGGCCATTTCTACCTTCAAAGTAATCTCTAATTATATGCAATAAACTGAGTTAATAAATTTCATGACTTGCTATTACAGGGAAATTATTTTAAAAAATATGATGTGGTTAATCTATGATATTAGAAAGCACACGGCCAATATTCTGTCTGTATTTGCTTCAGAATCCCAGTGCACATAGAGGATCAACTAGGTACAGCAGTACTGTGCTTATATATTGTGGTACATAACTTGCCCATTGCATGATCTTTCGCCTTTAATAGGTACCCAGAGTTAAAATGTTCCTATCAAGCATGACCAGTGCATTAACTTTGCAATGGTCACTAGCACTCCACTCCAAACACCACATCCTGCACCGATGATTAAAGTTTAATAGTATTTTGGGGTTTTTAAGTCCAAGGTATAAAGTGCAGGAATATTGACTCTGTCATTGTGCTTAACTATATTTGTACTCATATCACACATTACTGAAGTTTTTTTCTATTTCCTGATAATCTACTACTACCAAAATATAGTTATTTTGTATGCTTTGTATGTAAAATTGTTAGTTTATAAGTAGTTTGAATGTTTTCTATAATAAAAATCCACTGCTGAACTAAGTGACCTTCATTTTGCAATTATTTTGTAGCTTCTCTGTGATAAATTGGCATATGATGAATAACCATCCCGTAGCCACAGTTAATGAATCATTTTTACTGTAATGTGGATTTCCTATAAACAAAACCCAACAAAAAGCAATACTTGATTTTTTCCCATAATTTTTCTACATTCTGTAACAGTCATATTATTTAAGGCTGCACGGTGGCTCAGCAAATAGTATTGTTGCTTTGCAGTACTGGGGTCCTAGGGTTAAATCCAATCAAGACCAGTATCTGCATGGAGTTTTTGCAGGCCTCATTCAGGTATTATAGCTTTTCCCATCCTTAAAACATTATGGTAAATGAGTTATGTCATACCTTAGCTTAGAGTGTGTGTGAGAACAGGGAATTCAATTATGATATAGTGATGAACAAATGTGCTTGGATAAGGTGTTACAGAGCATACTCAGGTGCTAACCGAGGGACTTTGGCATGCTCAAAAAATATGTTTGAGTCCCTGCACCTTCATGCCTCGAGGCTGTTCAACAGCCGAAACACATACAGATATTGCCTAACAAGTAGGCAATCCGAGCACATTCGCTTATCACTAATTATGAACAGTAATGGGTCTTGTGAGTATGTTGTCAATTTTTCTTCGGAGCTGTTAAACTCATAAAAAGGCACACCCCCTTAACAAAAGTCAGCTTGTATCTATTAGACATTATTTCCTTATTGCTTATTAGAGATGAGTTGGAGCATGGGAAAGGTCAATGTTGGCTTCTAAAAAGTCACGTAGTGGAGAGGCAACAAAAGGACTAATTTCTTGGTTTTTTTTGGTTTTAAACAAAATCGCTGACCAGATGGCTTTTGGGAAACCATAGCTAACATTCTGAAGGTATTGAGACTTATATTATATGGTCAAAATGCATATTCTTACAGAAGCATTGCTAACATGGAATTGTAGCTATTATTACAGGGACATTGGATTATATTATTGGACAATGAAAATGTAATATGTGGATTTAGAAGATAAAGAAGTCCTGTCGAAGAGGGTCTGGAAAAAAGGGATACATCATGTGTATTCACACAGTAGAACTCAGCTTTTAAGGTGAAAGTGACCCTTTACCTGTGCCACTGTGAAACTTCATAAATAGCACATATGGCATTCTAGACCCTGGTGGCTGCTATTTTGGAGGTATGGTGAAGGTTGAATGATGCTGCAATACAGCAGCTTACATTACTGGACCTGACAAGACATCAGATCATGTCACACTACTCATAAGATAAGTTGTGATATCAATACCATCAGAGTAAGTTTTGGAGCCATGATATTTGATTCTCTTAGTTGCTGACTGTTTCCTTTGCTAATCCATAGGACTTTCTAATGTCCTCAAGTGTAGAATTTATGGTTGGCTGATGAAGTCTAGGAGTCTAGCTGTACATTACTGATTGTGAAGACTTGTTGGTTGCAGAGGTTTGCAGTTAGTGAGGCCTTGCATGTTGGGAATGAAGTATTCCTCCCTGCTTGAGTGAGAAAAATAAAGTTTTTTTACACTATTTTATTTTCATAATAATTTCTCAATAGAAGACCAGGGGAGCCACATAGGGTATAATGGATACAAATAATTCATTAATGGTAGTGTATTTTCTAATGACCTGCTTCAGAAAAAGTCATATACTATTACAGTTGTTTTGCAAACCTTATTTCATTACACATGGTTGTGTAGTCATCAACAATACTCATGGGTGAAGTATAAATTAGATATTATTGTCTGTATTTTTAACTAGTGACTGGTAAAATTACAGCTTATAAAAGTCTGCATACCTTTACATATTAGGTGTCAGAGACACCGCACTGCACTCACTCATAGAGCCAGTGCGCGTGTCCTGAGTACAGAAGCAGTGCTAAAAGATACCTGTGGAGCAGGGCAGCAGAGGTGACCATGCGTGCTTCAGTCTAATAGTGTCAGGGTCCAGTCAGCGCTGGAAGGTAAAGAGGCACGGGACCTGCGGACACTGAAACTGAATAATCTGCACGGGACCTATGGTCATGTGACAGCAAGGGGGCGGGGCTTAGCGTCCTGCTTTCAGATAGGACAGGACACCATACAAACAACTCAGAGTCAGGCAAAATGGAGGTCACAGCAGTACGGGCAAATGAGGCACAGGAGGGACAAACAGATGGGTAGTCAGACAAAGCCAAAGGTCATACACAAGAGGGCGACGTGGTACCAAGGGGACAAGCACAGAGAAGTCGGGTCACAAGCAGAGAGTCATACACGAGAGGTAGCGCAGTACAAGAGGGTCAGGCAGAACTCACAACAGGGACAGAACCAGATCACAACTGAACAAGCAAGCAAGATATCAGGCACAAGGCACACATATACAAGAGGTCACTTAACTCAGCCGAGGGCAGGAGTATAACTGACACCGGACCCAGGTCCAGTGAGCACTAAATAGCCTCCTGCTGCCAGAGAGAGGCAGCACAATTAACCCATAGTCTAACCAGGACGGGTCAAAGCGAAATCCCGTCCTGGATCATGACATTAGGTACAACCATGAAACCAGCAAGCTTAGGTTTATTTTTTCAAAAATAGAGTTTTTATAAACAGACAGTATTAAGTTTGGCACAATTTTGAAATATAGTATATAGTTTAAATGAATCTCCGAAAAAAAACAAAATAAGAGAACTGTTTGTCCAGTCGAATATGGAATTGGCAATAAGCAATACCGTAATTCTGTAGTTCAAATTAATTTGCAAAATAAAACGTTTTGGCAGAAATAAAACTTCTGGAATCATGATAAATATTCTTCTTCCAGTAATTGGCTGTGCCCAACAATACAATTCACCTCATTAGAAAGGATTTCCAATTCAAATGCTGAGATGAAAGAGAGGTCAGTTTATAATGTATCATTCCAGAGTGCGATGAAAGTGATGATCAGGCAGATTTAAAGTTCCTTGATATCTACACCCCTCATTGTCATTTTTGTTACAAGGCAATGGCCTCTATGTATTCCGCAAATATATTCTTCATGAATACAATGAGAATTTCTTAATTTACCATTTAATCACACATAGATACAGTACCATACATATATATATATATATATATATAACTTAGATTTAGCAGTAATAATATTCATTAAACGGTTATCCCACAAACAACATACATTTTAATCAATAGATCTTGGAATAGAAATAAATTGGATGACTGGATGTGTTTAAGAAGATGCTCCTGTGCTGAGA
Source organism: Dendrobates tinctorius (assembly GCF_039654945.1). Taxonomy (NCBI): domain Eukaryota; kingdom Metazoa; phylum Chordata; class Amphibia; order Anura; family Dendrobatidae; genus Dendrobates; species Dendrobates tinctorius. The sequence continues at coordinate 11,476,091 of NW_027361833.1, read as the reverse complement.
TAATCTTTTAAATTTTCCCCTGCTGTGTACTGTGTAATGGCTGTTTCTGACCATACAGGGGCAAGGTCTGATCATACCACAGCTCCTGGGCAGGGGAGGAAGCAAAAGAGAGTATACAGACAGGACAGCATGGGACAACACCTGATTCTTTTTGTGAGATAGAACATTACCCTGCCTGTTTTTAAGCAACGTTTTACCTCACAGAAAGCAGCAGCTGTGATCCTATGCTGTATGTAAAGTCTGTATACTCTTTTGCTTCCTCCTCTGCCCAGGAGATGTGGCATGGTCAGACCATGTCCCTGTACAGTCAGAAACAGTCATAACAAAGTACACAGCAGTGACACATTTATAAGATTATCTCAGAATAGGAACATTTTTTTAATCATATCCAATTGTGGAGTTTATTTTTATTCCAAGATCTATTGATTAAAATGAACTTTGTTTGCGGGACAACTTTTTAAGTAATAATAATAATAATAATTTTTGTATACAAATAAAATGTTATAGGGGAAAAATGGAATCTGTCAGCAGGTTTTTGCTATGTAATTTGAAGACATCATAAGCTAGGGGTTATGAGTCAGCAATGTGTCACTTATCAGGAACAGTTTCAAAATAGGTTAAATGCCTAGGGAAGACTGCTTCAAAAATACAAAAACATCAAAGGGGCAAAAAGAAGCTATGTCTAAAATAATTGAACCTTTATTTTAAATCAATTAAAAAATCCATTGTTTAAAAGCAATAATTCAAGTTAAAATAATGAGGACACAGTGTACAAATATGGAGCCGCACCAAAGCGGCAGTGTGCCTGAAAGGTTACAAAAATGCACCACAATAATACAAGGTATGCAAATAAATATCATATAGAATATATGAATAAATAGATAAATAACAGGCCATAAAGGTATATCAGGGGTAAAAAAACCTCCTATCAGAGAATTATAGCAACCAAATAGCGAGTTGAATATAACAAGTGAGATCCAAAGGTACAAAGGTATCAACCCTTAATGTGCATTGACTAAATCAATATACTGTATATACTCATGAATAAGCCGAGTTTTTCAGCTTTTGGGCTGAAAAAGACCATCTTGGCTTATACACGAGTCATACGCCTGAAAGCCAGCGAGGGACGGGGAGCAGGAGACATGATACTGAATCCTCCTGGCGTCTGCATATCCTGCTCTGCTACATCTCAGTCCTGGCGACTATATCTCCCTTCCTGTCTTCTTCCTGTGCGGTCACATGGCACATGTTATATTCAACTCATTATTTGTTTGGTTGTTATAATTCTCTGATAGGAGGTTTTTTAACCCCTGATATACCTTCATGGCCTGTTATTTATCTATTTATTCATATATTCTATATGATATTTATTTGTATACCTTGTATTATTTTGGTGCATTTTTGTATCCTTTTAGGCACACTACCCCTTTTGTGCGGCTCCATATTTGTACATTGTGCCCCCATTATTTCTTTTCAAATAATTTTAATGGTTTTCAGTAATTAAACAGGGTAAGGGAAGGAAGGTAGCAAAGGAGGAAAGGGAATGGGAAGTAAAGAACCTTGTACTGGTACGGAAAAAATTTGAAACTGGAGAACCCACAAATAGGCATTAAATAGCATATAGCAAATAACAACATAAAAGGAAAAGAATATCGCCAATCCTTATTATGGGGTAACATTCTTGCAAGGAGATACAACATCCCGGTACTACAACGGCCATGTTTAGGCCTCAAAATATAATACATCTTAATAGGTCTATTTGATATGGAATTTGTTGTTCCAAGTCTTCCATTTTTTTGTATATTTGTGGATGTGATTGCTGTTAATCGCAAATCTGCGTTCTAAGTCACTATGTTGGCCTATCTTATCAAGTATGTCCGAAAACTTAGGAACCTCGACATTCTTCCACCATTGTGCTAACATGGTCTTAGTCACTAAGAGGATGTGTATGATAATGTATGTTACGAATCATCAAACTGTTCCATGTCTAATGAAAGAAGTGCTCTTTCAGGCGTAATTGTGAAGTCCTTAGCAATGAGGTTAATGTGCTGTGTGACCTGGAACCAGAGGTTTTTGATCTTTGAACAACCCCAAAATATATGGCAGAGGTTCCCTTGATGTCCACAGCCTCTCCAGCACAAGGAAGATAATTCTGTGTTAAAATGTGATAACCTTGTCGGGGTATAGTACCACCTATTTAACAGTTTAAAATAACCCTCTTGAAGACCCATTGATATGTTGGAATTGTAAGTGAATTTGATGGCATTGTTCCAATTCTCGAGACGGATATCAGCACCTAAATCGGACTCCCATCTCTTCATGTATATGTTTTTGTGGCTCATTAGGTCCTTGATGACAGATCTATACAAATTACGCAGACTCCAGAGGTTTTTATTTTTAAGGTTGCACAACAGTGAAGTTAGCATTTCATAATTTTAAGTCTTCCCTTTTATGATTTTCAAAATTCTGTCTTTCAACATAGTGTAAAAGACCAGCTCAGATGATGGTAGATTATATTTGGCCTTGATCTCACTGAATTTCAAGAACTCCACTCCACTAAAAACATCCCCCATCTTTTTGATTCCAGATTTCCTCTGGCATCGGGAGATCATCCGTCAGTGCAAATGAAGATAGGGGCAGTTTTAAGATTTGCTCTGCTTTTTTGATATTTTTAGTCGGCTTAATGAGTTCCCTCCAGGCTGAGATTATCGACCGAAATTTAGGATGCGATGAGTTTGCACTGTGCTTTTGCAGAAGGAAGTAAAAGAAAAGCTTTTGCGTGGAACCTCTATCACCAGCATCTCTCTCCAAGCCATACCAAGCCGGATGTGTCATGTTTTCCATAAATCAGTGCCAGCTCTGTTTAATAAGTGAGGCCTGATAATAAGCGTATATGTTGGGCAGTCCTGCGCCCCCATGTTTTTTATTTTTATAAAGTAAGTCTGCAGATATTCTTGCTTTCTTACCTTTCCAAATAAATAGTCGGATGAGCTCTTGAATTTTATCAATGGATTGGTGTGGAAAGCTAACTGGCAAAGTCCTAAATATGTATAAAATTTTAGGAAGGATAAAGGTTTTGACTGCCAGTATCTTTCCAAAAGTGGAAGTCTCTAACTGAGCCAAAAAGGATAGATTGTCTGTAATAGTCTTTATAATGCTGTCTAAATTAGCCCTAACTGTGGCTTGGATTGATCCTGCTAATCTAATCCCTAGATAGACAATCTCTTTCTCATCCCAAATGAACTGGGTTTGAGTCTTTATTTAGTTAATTTTGGATTGTTTCATGTTTAGAGTTATAAATTTGGATTTGTGTGGGTTTATCTTAAAATAGGATACTCTAGAAAAATTTTCTAGTTCATCTGAAAGGGCTTTAATGGAATTTGCGGGATCAAGAAGTGTGAGGAAGAGATCATCTGCGAATAACCCGATTTTAAAATTTCGTAATGGCAGTTCAAAGCCTTTAATATCATTGTTTAATCTAATTTTTTCGGCTAGGGGCTCTATGGCAAGCACAAATAGAAGGGAAGACAGGGGGCACCCTTGTCTTGTGCCATTAGTAATGTCGAACGAGTCAGAAAGGAAGTTGTTTGCATAGATCCTGGCACTAGGACCCGAGTATAGGGCGAAGACTGTTGATAGAAATTTCTCGTCAAAGCCAAATCTAGCGAGAGTTGTTTTTAAATATAGCCAGTTTAGTCTATCGAACGCCTTCTAGACTTCCAGTGCCAGAAAAGCAGTTTCGATTCTCAAATTGTTAGCTAAATTTATCAAGTTCAACACCCTTCTAGTCCCATCTGAGGCCTGGCGGCCCTCTGTGAACCCTATTTGATCATCCACCAACAGATGTGGAAGGATGTTTTTTAGTCAGTTTGCGATGATCTTTGAGCAGATTTTAATATCGCTGTTTATGAGTGAGATTGGCCTATAGTTCTGCATCCTCTCGGGGTCTCCCCCCGCCTTTGGAATCATGACAATTGTTGCCTCTAACATCTCCTTTGGGAAGGATCCCCGAGAGGATGCCAGACCAAAGACGGAAGCCAACTGTGGAGCCAGAATTTTTCAAAAGGATTTATAGTATTCCCCAGAGAAGCCATCCGGCCCTGGTGATTTTTGGGACTGCAGTTTCTTTATAACGTCAACTATTTCACTCTCTGCAAAAGGGCTATTGACATAATTCAAGTCCAGCTCATCAACTCTTGGTAAATCGATACTCTGTAGAAAAGAATCCACAAAATTCGAGTTAACCACCGGTGTTTGGGGGTCATCTTTCAGGTTATAAAGATTTTTAAAGAAATCTGCAAACGAGTTGACAATGTCCCTAGGGTGAATTTTGGGATCACCCGATGGAGATACAATCTTAATTATCCTTTTTTTGATTCTTTCTCTTTTTAATTTCTTCATCATAAACTTGGTAGGTTTGTTGAGAGATGTATATGATTTATACCTAGATGCTTTGATGGCTGCATTGTATTCCTTGTAGATTTCAGATCTCAGACTTTGTCTGACTCTCAAAATCTCAGGCTGGATGGTTTGGGAAGGAACTTTCAAGTTGGTTTGTTTTTTTTCTAGATCATTAATTTGGGCCTGTAGGTTTGTCATTTTTTCCCTATTTCTCTTCTTATGTTTAGAGAGGATCTGCATAAGGCATCCCCTCAGGACCGCCTTATGGGCATTCCAGACCGTGAACTGAGCTACTTCACCAGATACATTTTCCTTGAAGTAGTTTAAGAGAACGTTTTCTATCTCTTGCTTGAACTGTGGTATATATAACAAGGCTGGGTTAAGTCTCCAGCAGAATGGCTTATTAGAGGGAGGACCCACGAGGAACTCAGCGAGAACCGGGGTATGATCTGAGGTGGTCTTTTGCATGAACCGTATATCTTTAATTTTGGTTAAAGTAAATATATCAGTAAGTAGTAGATCGATTCTAGATGCTGCTGTCTTATGTACATCTGAAAAGTGAGAATACTCACGAGACAATGTGTTCAAGCAACGAAAAGCATCATAAAGCTCATTTTGAATTAACCAGTTTTTCAAAGCTGGAACCTTGTGGCGAACTAATGAGGATGAATCCATGCTACTTATCTGGGACAATATTAAAATTGCCTAGTAAGATCAGATCACCTGTGTTGACTTTGTCTATTTTTTTGATTAGCTTGGTCAAGAAACGAATGAGTCCCTTGTTAGGTGCGTATACATTCACTATTGTGCATGGCCTTTCATGGAGTAAGCATATGAGTATATGAAATCTGCCCAACGAGTCTGGTATCTCTTTGATGAGCTGAAAAGAAACGGTGTCACCTACCAGTGTAATGACCCCAGCCTTTTTCTTTGTGGACAGTGACTTGTACATGTGTGGAAAATTCTTGTGCTGGAAGATCGGGTGTTGATTGGAGGCCAGTTTAACCTCCTGGAGGCATACCAATTCGGCACGGGTTCGGTTGATCTCCTTCCATACCGCATACCTCTTGGTTTTGGTTTTAAACATCTTTTTATTGTTTTAACATAGACAAGAATAACAATATATGCGACAAGTACGAACAAGTATCATTGGCTTCATAGATTTTCATCCGGACACTCCAAACAACTGTTAGCATCTCTTTTGTTGCTATTTGTGGCATTTTGCTATATGACAGAACAGACAATAGCTAGGTTATGAAAGACTTAAAATCATAAGTCCAAGGCAATAGTCGCATCAGAGTATATACTTTTAATTAAATATAAAGATAGTAGTTAGAGAGAAGGGGAAAAATATAGAAAAGGAAAATATTTGGGAGTAGGGTGGGATAGGAATTTCAACAGGAGTAGTGTCCAGTCGGTAGCTATTTTGCCCTGTTTGTCTGGTTAGTCAATCAGTGTTGCTTCAAGTTTAGCTGATCTTGGGGCAGATTGATATGATTTACTGAGGGTTTAGTAAGTTTAAGTATTCATCTGTTTCTCTAAAGAGTGTCCACGGCGCCCAAGTCGAACTGAATTTATTCATCTTAAAGGTCGTACTGGCAATTATTTCTTCTATGTAATATATTTGGTTTACTTTGTGCAACCATTCTGTCAGGGTAGGGCAGTTCTGTGATAGCCAATGCAAGGGGATAAGCATTTTAGCTGCTGCTAACATGTACATAAGAAGATTTTTGTGTTTATATTGTGCAGTGTCACCAGACCAGTTTAGAAAGATCAACTTAAGGGATGGAGGGTTTGGAAGCTGACAGAGTCTCGCAGAAATTTTAAGCAGTTTTTCCCAGAAAGGTTGAATTTTATCACACTGCCACCAAATGTGGAGGTATGATCCTCCCTCATCAAGACATCTCCAGCAATTGGAGGATGTCTCAGGTTGCCACATCTTTCTTGTGTCAGGGGTGGTATACCACCTAGTAAGGACCTTAGAAGAGTTTTCTCGGACCCTTACACAACCAGAAGGACCATGCGAGTTTTTATATATCTTTTCAACTTCCCAGTCTTGCAATTTAACCTCAAGGTCTCTTTCCCATTTCAATATAAATGCTCATTTAACTGAAGTGGAGTGGGTTAAGGGCACCTGGTGGAGCTTACCCAACACGCCCTTTGGTTTATTTCTCTGAGCATACCGCATACCTCTTATTCGGACTGTTGAGCCCCCTAACATTGTATGATAAGATTTTCATCGTTAGAGTGCAATATCAAAACAGAAAAATGGAAACAAGCAAAACAGTGAAATAAAGAAAAAAAAATTAGGAATTTGAGCGTTCTCCTGGAGGACTCCAAACTGGTTTGTGTCTCACCTTAGTGTGGGGGAAAAAGTGAGAAAAAATTAAGTGGCAAGTTCCCACAGTGACATCAATAAACCGTAAATACAGGTTATAAGATATTCATATTCATGAAAAGGAAATTAATAGTATACACCATGTAAATTCGAACATAAAATAAAAATCAGTCCTAATCCCTATCCCTAAATGCTGGGTCATCCATCAGAAATTTAAGGAACTTCTGACCCTCGTGTGGAGTGTAGATGAGGTAGTTTTTGTCATTATACCAGACTAATAGCTTGGTAGGGAAACCCCATCTATATGACACTATGAGCTCTCTAAGTTTAGAGGTCAAATCTATGAAGGACCTTCTTGCGTCCATTGTTTCTTTGGAGAAATCTTGGAAAATCTTAAAATCTTTATATGGCTCTGGAGGTGAACCTCTCTCTCTCAGAGCTTTTAGAACCTTTTCCTTTGTTTAAAAAAAATGGACTCTGAGGATAGTGTCCATAGGCTTTTCCTGTGGGACCCCTTTTGGACATGGGAGGCGGTGTATACGATCAATATTTACTTCTAATTCTGTCAATTTTGGCGATAATTTTTTTAATAAATTTTTAGTGTAATCTGAAAGATCTGCCTGGGAGACCAACTCTGGAATACCTCGTATTTTTAAGTTATTTCTCCTGCTTCGGTCCTCCAGATCCATTAATTTGTTTTTAAGGGAAATAACCTTAGTTTTGAGGAGAGAATTTTCCTTTGAGAGGTAGACTATGTCCCTCTCCGACTGTACCATCTTTACCTCATATTTCTCAACCTTTTGGCTAAGATTCCTGCAAGTTTCCTGGGCCTTAGCATGAGTCTCAAACCCTATTTTTAGGGCATCACTGAAGGACTGGAAGAGATCCGCCATGAATCCTTCGGTGGCTTGTTTATTGGACCCCTTGTATTCCCCCAGGTTGATGGATGGAGGAGGAACCCCAAACAAAGGAAATGGACCTCCAGTGTCCCTTCAAGGCCTCTGCCTTTCAGGGCTTGTGTTTGGGGTATAGTCAGCTGAGACACTGTCGGAGTTCTCAGAAGAAAGACTCTCAGTGTTTTCCTGATCGTCTGGGCCCTTCCTTTTGTTTGATTTGGAAGTGTCCATTTCCTCCGTGAGGAGCTGATTTGGAGGAGGAGTTTTAATGTGTCCCCCCAAATTTTTCTTTTTTTGAAGTGTTTCAGGTTGTGGTTTTAGGCAGTGTTTTGGTCAATGGGTTATTGATACCTGATCCCCTTTTGCAGCTTTGACAGGTGCAGGGTTATGGGATTGTTTTATATAAGGTGATTTGGGCTCACCTCTTTTCAAAGGTGACCTAGATTTTGTGGGGCTTAACACATTAGGGATATCCTCATAGGATTTTGAATATGCCCCAAATTGTGCCTCGTCGCCCTGTGTGAGCTATTATAAATTCTGCCCCTGCCTGACTGCATCTTAATTTGCCATGCAGCCTTCCCTGGCCTCAGATCTATGACCCTTTTAGCTTGATCAATCAGACAAGTTAAGTAAAATAGTCTAAAAACAAGTTTCAGAAAAGGAGTCAACTGAGAAACCCTCAGTAAGGGCGCCAAAAGTCACACAATTCTTCAATAATAATACAAGCAGTCCACTGTAGCTCTGATCCTTGCTTGAAGAGTGGATAATCCTCTATTATGGTGCACTGCACAGATGGGTATAGGGCACCGGGGCCACCAGCCAGAAACTGCGGTCACTATTGTGTTATAAGTCTGCGCTGCTGGTATGTGCAGAATAGTCAGTATTCTTTTATTGTGTGGGGATAGTGAGGGCCCTCCCCGCAATCTATATCCTCCTCCTCAGTACTCTTAGGGATGACTACCTGCTGCGCCGCACAGTTCTGCGGTATAGCTGAGCCTGTAGTACCAGGGGCCACTTGCTGTGTGCTGCAGGGCCTGTGATGTCAGGTTTCTGCAATGCTGACAGGCTGGACACAGCCGGAACTTCTTCCCATTTAGTTCTATTGTGGCTGTGATCAGTGTGCAGCATCCGGTTCTAGTGACCGGATTTCAGTTGTGCCTCACCTCAGCAGTTTTTAGTGGCTCCCCCCGGTGCTAGTTGCCTCTGATCCGGTCCTTTATGAGGCTGTATAGCGCTGTTCTTGGCCAATTCCGGGGTCTGGTCCTAGAAGTCCGGTGGTATCCCTCCGCCCTTCAGCTCCTTGGCAAAGAAAGAGTCCCCGCCAGTGTCTTTGCTTTCCTCTTCAGCGTGCCACGCTAGAATATGTCAAGGGAAGCTCCTCTGTCCCTGCTAACCTCACCCTGATGTTACAGCAGTCAGAATTCAGCGGCACTCAGGCGTGATTAGCAGGGATGAACATGCAGGAGTAAGTAACCCTCCGCCACAGCCACACTGTTATCCTCCACACACCACAGACAGAAAGCCGTGCAGACAGCTGGATTTACATTGTGCCTTACTGGGGGGTCCAAATAAAGTCCTCAGTAAGAATAATGATCCTCCAGATCAATCCTGGCTTCAGTAAAGCCTGCGCTGGTACTCCGGTCTCTTCACAGAAGGGCAGATGATGTGGCGTGATGTCCCTCAGCTTCTGCTGCACCGCAGCCATAAAGACTTGTAAAAGCTTATTTCTTCAGTCCTCTTTGGACCATAGTCCTGCTTTTTATCTAAAATTAGGCACCCAAACTTGATAAATAAAATAGGGTCCAGCAAGGTTATTTTGGTTAACCCTATGCATGCTTATTTTGTAGCTTTAGAATGTGACTGTGGGAGCTTAGAGCTCTTGCTGCCTACATGCTCAGAGCCCAGGCCACGCCCCAGTGCCCCCATTATTTAAATTTGAATTATTGCTTTTTAAACAATGGATTTTTTAATTGAATTCAAACAAAGTTTAAATTATTTTAGACATAGCTTCTTTTTTCCCCTTTGATGTCACTTATCAGGTTGTGTGCTGTTGTATACTTAAGGCCCAGTCACACACAGCGATCTAGCTAGCGAGATTGCTGATTTTGTGACACATCAGCGATCTCGCCAGCGAGATCGCTATGTGTGACGGGGATCAGCGACCGGCCCCCCTGCCGGTAATCGCTGATCGTGCAGCATCGGCTAGGGCCGTTTTTCGATCCCTGGTCTCCCGCTGGCCAGCATGCATTGCTGCGTGTGGCAGCGAGAAACCAGCAATCAGCGACGCTGAACGCTGGTTTCTAATGTAAACATCGGGTATCCGGTAGCTTGGTGTGACCAGTTACAAAGATTTAAACGGGTGAGACTCTTTATAGTATCTGATTTTTATTGCTAGGCTCTTTTGGGTTTAATATTAGAATGGTACTATGCTTAATATGTCTACCCAGATTGGCATATAGATTTTTTCATGACGTATCTGATACTAGAGACATGTTATAATAGCAAGTTTTGTTACAAGAGAATTTATATGATCTCAGTATTCCCGATCTATAACTATTGTAACTGTGTTGGACTTTATGTCTTGTGTTCTTCACATTTTCTAGGTTTTTATATAACTTTTTATAATGTATTATGTGATTAATATTCATGAATATATTCAATAAATTTAATATGCTTTACATAAGGTGTTTGATACTCCTGAGTTTTCCTTTTTTTGTTTGCATGCAAATTAAGGTGTAGCCAATGTTGACATCAAGCTGCACATTGGCAATAATAGAACACTGCATCCCTGCAGGAAAAAATAAGTGTACATAACAGTATGGAAGAAGCCCGCAACTTGGTGGAAACACGGGAAAAGAATATTGCAAGCACTCATGCAGTAGTAAAGAGGAAAAAGGAGAATTGAATCAGTTGCAAATGGGCCAATGGTTTTGAAAAGGGCAAAAATAATGAAAAATGTATGAATATAAAAAAATAAAATATACACAAGGAAAATAGGAAAAATAATGATGGGGAAAAGTATTAAAATCATTGTATTATTGTTAACGTTACTTATGACTGTTGTGTTTGAACTTGTTAAACTGTAAAGCGCTGAGGAATATGTTGGCGCTATATAAATAAAAATTATTATTATTATTATTAAAAACAAACAAACAAAAAATGAGGTCCAAATGATTATGAATCTGAAAAATTATTCTTTATTTCTTGAGACTACAGAGTAAAATGTGATGGTGACACATACCATGAAATATGTGACACATACTATGCAGGAAGCTCCCCGGATTAAAGGTATAATGTTAGATGTGACTTCTGATATGCACATCCAGATAATGGACAAACAATGGGAATAGAGACAGCCCACACATAGCAAGGTGTAAGGGCAATATATACGGAGATTGTCAAGTAGGAGCCTTCCATAACTCTGTGTACCATCAAAAGGCCTGGTGAGATTTAGTGGCAACTCCCTATAGAAAGCAACATGTAGTATCAAATGACCAATACCATGGTGACTGACTCTATGTCCCAGGGGTTAAACAGTGTATCCTGCACCCCATGTACATATAATGTTGTCCATACAAATCTACAATATTTTGGGAAACGAATACATATCCAGTGATCAGTAAGTTGATCCCAATATCCATAGGCAGGCAGAACTCAACATAGAGACCATGATCCTATGGAGCTAGTATGTCCGGATGTCAAGGCTTGTGAGCCCTACAGGGTTTTTTATTATTGTTAACTTGATCTGAGGACTGAAACAGGTGTGCATGCCCATTTGTGTCTGCTCTTTTTTGTTTTGATTCATGTTGTATTTTCAGGCACGGTGTGGCACCCTGCTACACAGATTGACATGCAAACTGTCTAACGGAGATTTTCTCCTCTTTTCCTACATTATGCTGCTGAAAGACAAAGTAGAAAAAAACTGCAGACAGATTTCCTTTAATATATGCTACATCACTAGTGTTCAAATTAATACAAATCTAATAGCACAGAAAAATATATTTGTTTTCTAAACAGTGGCTCATATGTAATATATCCTCAAAATTGTTTTTATAAAATGAATATACTGCATGGGAAGTAATTGTGACATAACCTGAAATGATGTTGAGATTTTTCTTTGAATACTAATCCTGTAGATTTTATAAGCAGTGAAACAAGGACAGCTTAAGGTTACATAAATCAAATATAGAGCTGGTCAGAAAAATAAGATTGTATTCATTAGCACACTCACATAAAAGTAGCTGCCTAAGCAAAGGAAATGTGCCTGGTCAAAAGCACTGAACCTAAAGTGATTGGCTGACTGCTGAACCAATGTAGAACAGCACCAGCATTTGCACCTAAGTAATCACTGCGGAGATGAACGAGACAACAGGGATTCTGGCTTATACTGGGAAGTGAATCTTGGCTGTGTGTGGCACTGAATAATAGGATTTTCAATTGCTTCTTAGATGTCTTTGTCAAAACACATGAAAAAATGTTGAATTGAACCCATTAGAAAAATGTGCTGCAGTTCATCAGCAAAGAGAATTGAAACAGAATGTCATTGATTTGCTTTCTTTACTGATAAGGGGCATAAATGGTTTAAATCCTCTGATAATAAGAAATAAATGCAAGATTTTTCATTCAATTCACCTGAATTTTTGCTTTGTAAAAAAACAAATAAATCTGAAAATGTATGAATTTATAATAAAATACACAAACGTTTGAGGTCACCCAGACAATTTTGTGTTTTCCATGCAAACTCATACTTTTATTAATCAAATGAGTTGCCAAATGAATTTAAAATCTATTCCAGACATTGACAAGGTTTGAAAAAAGATTTTTATTTGAAATAATAATTTTCTTCTTCAAACTTTGCTTTCGTTAAAGAATGCTCCCTTTGCAGCAATGGCAGCATTGCAGACCTTTGGCATTCTAGCAGTTAATTTGCTGAGGTAATCTGGAGAAATTTCATCCCATGCTTCCAGAAGCCCCTCCAACAAGTTGGTTTTGCTTGATGGGCACTTTTTGCGTACTATACGGTCAAGCTGCTCCCACAACAGCTCAATGGGGTTGAGATCAGGTGACTGCACTGGCCACTCCATTACAGATAGAATACCAGCTGCCTGCTTCTTACCTAAATTGTTCTTGCATAATTTGGAGGTGTGCTTTGGATCATTGTCCTGTTGTAGGATGAAATTGGCTCCAATCAAGTGCTGTCCACAGGGTATGGCATGGCATTGCAAAATGGAGTGGTAGCCTTCCTTATTCAAAATACCTTTTACCTTGCACAAATCTCCCTCTTTACCAGCACTAAAGCAACCCCAGACCATCACATTACCTCCACCATGCTTGACAGATGGCGTCAGGCACTCTTCCAGCATCTTTTCAGTTGTTATGTGTCTCACAAATGTTCTTCTGTGTGATCCAAACACCTCAAACTTGGATTAGTCTGTCCATAACAATTTTTTCAATCTTCCTCTGTCCAATGTCTGTGTTCTTTTGCCCATATAGATCTTTTCCTTTTATTTACCAGTCTTAGATATGACTTTTTCTTTGCCACTCTGCCCTGAAGGCCAGCATCCCTAAGTCGCCTCTTCCCTGTAGACATTGACACTGGCGCTTTGCATGTACTATTTAATGAAGCTTCCAGTTGAGGACCTGTGAGGAGTCGATTTCTCAAACTATAGACTCTAATGTACTTGTCTTTTTGCTCAGTTGTGCAGCGGGGCCTCCAACTTCTCTTTCTACTCTGATTAGTAGATCTGCCTGTTTGTGCTCTCCTCTGAAGGGAGTCGTACACACCAATGTAGGAAGTCCAGTTTCTTGGCAATTTCTCTCATGGAATAGCCTTCATTTCTAAGAACAATAATAGACTGTCGAGTTTCACATGAAAGTTCTTTTTTTCTGGTGATTTTGAGAGTTTAATGGAACCAACAAATGTAATGCTCCAGATTCTCAACTAGCTCAAAGGAAGGTCAAGATTATAGCTTCTATAATCAGCCAAACTGTTTTTAGCTGTGCTAACATACTTGCACAAGGGTTTTCAAGGGTATTCTAACCATCCAATAGCCTTCTCACACAGTTAGCAAACACAAAGTACCATAAGAACACTGGAGTGATGATTGTTGGAAATGGGCCTCTATACACCTTTGATGATACTGCATTACAAACAAGACGTTTGCAGCTAGAATAGTCATTTACCACATTAACAATCTATAGAGTGTGTTTCTGAATCATTTAATGTTATCTTCCTTGAAAAAAGCTGTGTTTTTCTTTCAAAAATAAGGAAATTTCTAAGTGACCCTAAACTTTTGAAAGGAAGTGTATTGTCATGATCCAGGTTGGATCTGACAGAGTAAATGCACAAAGTAACCTTTCTTTTCCCTTGGCTGTGTGCCAAAGGTGTTTTTGCCCCCTGGTGGCCACTAGGGTCATTGCACTGTGGTGATTTCAGTTGTAGTTTTCCCCCCGGTGGCCATTAGGGTCATTGCTCTTTGGTTACCTTAGTTTGTGCATGTAATTATGTAACAGGTGTGGTAGCTCTATAAGAGAGTATCAGGTGTGTTGATCACTGTTGGTGATAGTGCCTCATTTGCAAGGAAGCCTGGTGAAGGATGGAGCTACAGGAGAGTCACAGGCAGCTCAGAGAGATTCCTGGAGTGTCAGCTATGGTGTCTGCAAGGAGTGCTGGCATGGCATGGTGGAGTCGCAGCTATGGTGTCAGCAAGGAGTTTGTGCATGGATTGGTGGAGTGGCAGCTATGGTGTAGAGCTGCACTCAAAATGCTGGACTTGGTTGCTGAGAGCTGGACTGAAGCATGCTTGACTTTTTGGCAGAAATGCTGGACTCATTTGCGGGACAGCTGCACGCAGGTGTGGCCTCTGTTTGCTCCAAGGCTGCACTATGATGCTGAGAAGGTCCGTTTCTGGACAGTGCACCCAGATGTCAGACACGGTGGAGGAAAAGATGCACGCAGGTGGTGGGCTCTGTTGCTAGGAGCATAAGCAACAGAGCAAAGCTAAGTGGTGTTTCCCCTGTTTTGTCTCTTTTCCTTTTGTGTGTTTAGTGCAGTGGTTGGATTATTTTCCGCACCGACAATTCCTTAGTGAGGGTTTAGGTGCAGGGCGAGTCAGGGTTTTGAGGTTCCTGATCGGCGCCCGGTGTGGAACCGGCCTAGGGAACGCTAGGAGTGTAGAGACACTGACTAAGGGGAGTGCAGGAGGTCTCCACATCCCCCTTCCCTATCGCAGGGCCACCATTGTTATTATTACCCAGGTTTCCCCTTTTCCCCTATGTCTTATTGTATTAGTTACCGGCCTGCAGGCCGCGTCACATAGGACAAACACACGTGCCGCGTCCTGTTGTATCAGTTACCAGCCTGCTGGCAGAGTCACTCAGGTCGCGGCACGTGACATGTATGTGGTCATTACGTAGCCAAACATAGAAATTATTTGCTAAATAACATAATTGCCTCTTTTAGAAATGGAAATAACATGTTTCTTAGAGAAGTGCATTTTATATTCATTTGAGCATATGTGAAGAGGAAAAGTGTACTTTTACATTTATGATTTTTTTCTTGGTATATTGGAGAAGTTGATTGTGTATCTAATGTAACATGAATACATTATAAGTCATTAACTGTGTTTAATGACATTCACTGTAAATTCATAAAAAAATAAAATATACATAATGCAATGAATTTGAATACTGTATTTTGCGGACCTATAAGACGCACTGGACCATAAGACATACCCCAAAGTTTTGGGGAGGAAAATAATAACACATTATTTTAAAAAAAAAATATGAGTCTTATAGTCTAATTTTACGGTAGCTTACTGGGGATTGTGGGGGGTCTCTCCATTGGAGTGGAGCCACAATAAGCAGGGTCATGGCTGCAGGAATTCAGGCTTACTGGGGTGTTGAAGCAGTGGTGTAGCAGCGTCCCTTCTTCAGGGAACTGGTGGCAGCAGAAGTGTGGCAATGCTGAAGCTCGGTGTAGGCCGTGAGCAGTTCAGAGTGCATCTTTGGCTTCCCTGCAGCTATCTTCCTGAAGCCATGGGTCACCTGAGGTGGCACATACATGGATTGTGATCTCGGCTGGGCCTCTCGTGCTCTATTTTTCTGAGGCTGTAAAACAGATGATGAAAGCAACTTATTGCAAATAAAACAGGATGTTAATAACATGTGTTCCTATAATTGAATACTGCTTGGTATCAGAGATTGTGCAGATATTATATATATAACTTGATTGGTGAAAGGCTGCATCTGATTTGGGTTACTCACAGTTTGTGGCTTCCCCCGAGATGCCTTAGGAGCTGCTGCAGCTGGAGATTATAGTCTTTTTGCAATCCAGTTTGTATGTGGCTTGACAGGTAGACGTGAGCATCCATTTTGGTTTGCTTGCTATTTATGGCCTCACCCGAGTTTTTTGCTACTGATTCTCCAGGTTCCAGTAGGTGTACATTGGTTGGTGAAGCTATTCGCACAGACTTGAATACCTAGACTACTTACTATGGTATCTGGAATTGTCTGTATACTATATCATTGGTCATAAGCTGTGATTAATTGAATCATTGTTTGCTTTGGGCATAAAGATCAATTTCTAATAATTTGTAGAGCTACATGGAAATGTACGTTTCCAAATATGTTTCGGAGTACCACTCAACTTATTTTTCAATAGCATTACCTTAAAATTATATCACTTTTTCTTTAATTCCATTAGATTAAAAATAATGGACTAGATTATCCCATTTTAGTCTACATATAAGTATACATACACATCATCGACTTGTTTAAAAAGTAAAATACTGAACACAGTAGATTTATATGTGATTTACAGGCTTATTTTATAAATCTAAGCATCAATAAAGGCTTTGTCATAAAGAATATTGTTGCTATAATTATTAGGGTACTTGCATGTCATCGAAAGCCCATTGAATATAAAACTACCTGATACAGCTGACAAATATTTTACTCGCTGGACATGGATGAACAGTTTATGAGTCTAGAGAGAGAGATGGGTGATTTACAATTTAAAAACACCCTTGACTATCAGGGGCCATTGAGACAGAAATATGTAGCCTTTTCTGCAATGCATTTTAATGAACATTTGGTTGATATATGCTAGTATGTTTGTCTCTGGATGTTGGATGGCAGGATACCAGCCACTAAAGCTTTTGTCAGAAGCTGAGTTTTAGTTCAAAGACCGAGAAATCATTATTTAGAGTAACTCACAAATTCCAGCTTTGCTGAGAATATCATTATTCATTTTCCCGATCTACTATATACAATAAGTTAATGGAAAATGCTCTGCTTAATGATATATTCCTGACTGCAGTCAAAACATGTCAGCTCACAGACATCTGCATAGCCTTATATTCAGAGAGAGATCTAACTTACAGCATTATCATTATCACTAATAACTATTTATATAACATTGCGCTGACTTTGATTTGAAAGAAGTACAAAGCATCCATTCATATTCTACAGAATTGCAATGGCAAAATATCATTGTGTTCCTGTTACATTAGGTTACTGCATTTTTACTCGACTTTTTTCAATTATCACTAATAGCAAAGCATATCGTTAAAAGACATTAATCTACAATGAAATGTACATTTATACGTTAATTGATCCACTTAGCAATATTTTAATTTATGTTCCTTTAAAAGAGCAAAATGATGATGTACACGACTGTATGATTTGTGTTGTATAAATCCATAGTGTGGTGCCTACAGATTATAATACAAGGGGCACAGTCACACGGCTGTAAAACATGGATGATGATTACATTGCAATGCCCGGACTGCTTGTCGGCTCTACTGACCTGAGTGTGACAGCTGTATAAAAAACCATGCTTTCATGGTTAGGTCAGGAGAGCCATCAACCAGTCTGAACATTGTAATGCGATCGTCATCCATGTTATAGCTAGAGTTGAGCGAATTTGTTCGGATTTGGTCGCCGAATCAAAATTTGTCATATTTGATCTATATTGGTTCCCAATTTGTGCCGAATATATGTTTGATAATCGGTTCCGAACATATTCGGTAATTTCTACTCCCATTGACTCTAATGACATTCGGCTGTGTATGATGAATATTGTAAAAACAATATTCGTTGCCAATCAAATTCTGAGCCGAATCTGAACAAATTCGCTCAACTCTAGTTAAAACGCCATCTCACTGTGCCTTAACAGAGTATAACCTTTTATATACTATTCATATATTCCATTTACAGTTTATATATTGTAAAAAAAATGTTGATTTTAATTATTTTTCATTATTAAATATTATTTCATTCCTACCAATCAGTAAATGTACTAGTGAAACTAAGTGCAGGTATACTGCGGTGAAACCCAGGGAGAAAGAAGCATTGCAATGAGTGCACTGTAATGAATGCTGTCTGTGTAAAGAGGCATTTACACTGCATGATTATTGTGAAAGCTCATTTTACAATAATCTTGCAGTCTAAACAAGCAGCTAATCACCAGATGAATCGGCAAAATGCTCGTTTGTCAGGTGAAATGATCTTTTGGTTTTCCCAAAAGATCATTGTTCTTGGCAGAACATCAATGGTTGCTGATTGGCTGGTGTAAACAGACCTTAAGTTATCGGCCAGCAAGGTGACTCCTTGGTTAGCACTGTATCATTGCAGTGCCTGAGTCCTAGATTCCAACCCCTTCAAATACCACATCTAAAAGGATATTCTAAGTCCTTTCTGTGTTTGTGTAGGTTTCCTCCCACATACCAACAAAAAGTTGATAGAGAATTTAGATTGTGATCCCCAATTGGGAAAGTAATAATTATGTCTGTAAAAATCTTCAGACTATGATGGCGCTATAAAAACATGTAAGATAAATAAATGAATGCATGGTTGTGATGAGTCTAGCAGAGAGATACTGTTTGATTGTCACCACTCTCTGATATAGCTAATTGATGAGAAATGTCTAAACTGAATTTTTTCTAATTAGACTTTCCCTTCAATGAATAGTAGTAAAAAGTGATGTAAATATACTTAATCAGTTACTTAGTATGAAAAGATGTAATAAACTTCTGTAAAAATCTGAATGTTTTACCTTCTAATGAAGGACTCATGTTAGCGGGTAAGAAAAGACTATAGCCGCTGGTCACAATTCATTTCTGGATAAATTATTAATGAGTGTTTAAATAAGTAATTGTCAAAAGTGCTACAGGGTAACGGACTTATATTGAACTTTTTGACATAATGCCTGAGTGTTTCTTTAGCAAGATACTGTTTGCAACCATTATTAATTTAGCAAAATGAGAACAGATATTATGAACATCAATAAAAAAGAACATTATTGAAAGAAATTTTTTATGATGCAATTATGAATTGTTTTGATAAAGAGTGACTTAAACAGAAACTAGAAACATAAAAGGAAGAAATATTATAGATGGTTAGGACAAAGGGTGCAGCTGGTTCAGGTGCACAGAAGCTCATGAGAGAGGCTGGCCCCAGGAAGGAGGCTGATCTGAGTCAAACACAGTATACATCATGTGTTGTTTCATACTCAGGATACTGCCATGTTATTTCTTTGATCTCTTCTGTGTAGACTCTGCCCCTACACCACAGGACATCATATGTAGGGGCCCTCAGGGCATCTGACTGTGTTCAGTATTTCCTTTTAAATATTTCATGAATATTTTCTGTTCTTTTAACTGTTTTTCCTAGGAATTAAAGAAAAAACTGTAACAGTGAGCCCCAGGTTACGGGTCTGTATATGAGAGATTTTCTTCTGCTTATTGATCTAAATGGTATCCCTCTATTTTACAGGCATATTATACATTATGGTTTAAAAAATGCAGAAAATTAAAAGCCAAAGACTTTTTTCCATTCCCTGAAATAAGGGCACAAAAACAATTACAGTAATTGCAATTTTGAATTTTTAAAATAAACTTCACAAACCAATAACTTAGTAATATTTAGGATCTCTGTAAATGATACAACACATACAATATAGTCAATATAATATTTGTAGAAATTGATAAATAGCATAAAAATGATACTTGTAATTGTTTTGCTCCATTTAACCCACAACGAAAAAATAAAAGAAACTGTAAGAATGTGTTTATGGTGCCTCAAAAAAAGTGAGCTTGTCACTAGAGATAAGCAAACCCAAATTTAAAAATTTGGGTCAGCATCAGACAGTTAGAGTCCTGGGTTTTGGAGTTCCATGGGAATTCTATTGCAGAGAGAGAGAATCCATAGTTTGGGTCTCCATTGTTTTTAATTGGGTTCGGGTTCTGGTTCCAGTTCAAGTACAGTTCTGGCACCCAAACTCAACTTTGGACTAAAGTTTGGGTTGGGTACTAGAATGCAAACTTTCAGGAATCCACTCATCCCTACTTGTTAATTTTCACTAGGGATGAGTGGACCCATTCAAATTTGAATTCTGGTACCCGCCTCAAACTTTATTCCAAAGTTTAGTTTGGGTACTAGGAGTTTACCCAACTTTATCCAGAACCCAAACACCATTAAAAACATTAGAGACCCGAACTTTTGGTCTGGGTAGGAAAAAAAATTGTCATTCTCTCTTCAACAGACTTACCCCCGAAACTCTGAACACTGCAACATACTTCCTGGGAAAATCCATGTTCGATGTTTAGCACCGGACACTAACTGTCCGGTACTAATGCAGATCTTATCTCATCTCTACTTATCATGCTGAAAGTCTCAAATAGCAAAGTTTACTTAAAATTTATGTAAAATGTATGGCTGTTATGTCTTTCAGTGAGGAATGGTGAAGAGAAAATAAGTCTATACACCTAACAACATTTGCACAGTACTGTATGTGTGTGTATACCTATGTACTGTATTTTTGAGATTATAAGGTGTGCTTTTTTCCCCCACATTTGGGAGGAAAATGGATGGATGTCTTATAATCTGAATGTAGCTTACTAGCTGTGGTGGAGCAGGGTCGCTGATACAGGAGGCCAGCAACAGTGGCAGGAGTGGGGCAATTCTGTTGTTCACATGCTGGGAGGAAAGACTATTCTGGTGGTTCGATGCTGTGGGCCCAGGACTTTCATAAAATGTAGGCTTGTGATTAGAGTCCCCTCATTGACTTCCCATTGGGCTGCTAAAAAATGGCAATTAAAGATGGCGCATAAGCAGATTGAGAGCTCGACTCCTGAGATCTCAATCTGCACATGTGCCACCTCTGGAGGACATTTTCCTGATGCCCACCAAAGGGAAATAAATGGGAAACGGTCTCCACTCACTACCAAAACGTTATGAAAGCCAAGTGCCTGCAGCCTCACATCACCGTGAAACGCCGTCCTCCTAACACGGGACCCACAGCATCACCCTACTCCTGCAGCAGCTGGCCTCCTGTGAACTGGATCATCCACAGCTGCCCTCCTTCCTGGTAAGCTACAGTAAAATATGTCTATAAGATGCACCACCATTTTATTTGAAAATAATAAATAATCCTATTTTCCTCCCCAAAATTTGGGGAGATTCCTATGGTCTGGTGCTTCTTGTAGTCTGCAAAATACAGTAAATATGCAGGTGTAAAATGAGTGGATGCAAATACAACTCTTGCACTGTGTCCACCCTTGCATTTTTCCTAATGTACCAAAGTGAATTGCAATAGGTTCTATGAAAAAAATAAAAATCTATAAAAATGTTTCCCCTTTGATTGATTTTGTTTTTTAAGTATTAATTTGAAAAGAGGATGATGAAACTTATACTACTTATTATTCTACAGATTATGGTCAGCAATTAGAAGCAGTCAGAGGGTCTTTCTGTAGTACGGATACTAATATTTGATACTGGGTTGATGTTTATATTGAAAATTGTCTGTCAGAAAAACATTTATTTCTCTGTTTTTTATTGCTAATAGTGAAGTATTTTAAATTGTGGTATTATATTTTTTTTATTATAAATACAATGCCAGTCTTTTAAAAAAGCTGCTTATCCTCTGAACCAGCAGCTGATACAATGGTTACATCAGTAATTACTTAGCAGAAATAGACAGCACAAGATTTGAAGTTGCAAAGCATCTTTTAATAAAAGTTGATGATATTGTTGCACATTTGTCATAGAAAAGTTAATAATTATGATACAAATATAAAAGCAACTATATATAATAAAAGCTGTGGCAAGCACTTACTGTGTCTGTCTCCCCATTGTTTGTGCTCTGATGCTTCAATTCATTTAGCCTTATTACTCACTTGCTTTCACTCTCTATTATATACTTCACTATGGTTTTTATTTTTTTCCCTTTATTATCAATCTTTTAATTAACACTTTAAGTTAGGAGGGTTGTCTGTTGGAGATACTGTATCAACAATCCATAAAAAAATGATAATGTATAGGATGGTGGGGGTCGAATCACTGGGATGATAGTGATTGGCACAATAGAAAGTATTAATACATGTTAGGATGAAGTTGCAGTGCGAATACCAACCGCCACACCATTCATTCTATGTGGGACTGACAAGTCCCAATGAGGAAGGAATGGACTGCAGGTTGGCCATGTGCACTGCTGCTTCATTTGGGATAGTAGCGCCTTCACTTGTAATAGGTAGGAACTGCAGCTAATCTTTTGGATATGTGATAACTTACCTACACTGAAGTATCCATTTATCTGGTCCCTTATGATGTTTTTTACTGCTTGTTTAGGGATTGTTGAGTTTTGCTCACAATCTATGGTATATGGTTATGGGCTGCATGGATATCAATCATTTCGAGACTATATCAATAGAAATATTGGATCTTTTCAGCGATTGCTCTCATTTTTTTCCCTGCTGACTCATGTTCCTTCCAAAATTGCATGCTAATGGGCAAATGAGGGATAATATTGCTGGCTTCACTCTATGTGGCAAAAGGAAGACAGGCTTAATCACAATACACAAAAGCATTAGTTTACTATTAGAATTCTAAGATGACAGAAAAAGCTGCTATGGGAATTGGTACTTGGCAGAATGTATGAATTGGAAGTAAGAATAGGTTAGACATTTTCTTTGAAAAATAAATTATACAGGGTTAATGATAATAATGTGGGATGTAGATCAAAAGATTTGTACAATTGCCAGTTGTGGCTTTGAAGATTTTTTTCTGATCAATGGCAAATTGATTAACTGTAAACCATTTGATGGCAGCTTCTTCCACTCTGTGGATCAGGTTTGGATTTTAAGCAAGAAACATTAAATCTATGCTCCTTTTATCTTTTACTAACAAAATAACTACTTAAATATGTCATGTAAAGAGCAAATCAAAAGCTTTGGTAACTTTTCTGATGATCTTACAGACATTTTTTATTTTTATGTGTATACTTAAAGTGAATGATAATTTCCATATTGGTGATTTCTCTAAACATCTAACAGCAACAAAAATGTTAAATGTTCATTGGTGCCCCTAATGTTTCCCAAAAGTTGTGTCCAAATTTATGGGTTGTGGGATCCCGGCATGCAGAGCATGACCCCACTTGCATTGGAATAGCGACATATTCCTCTTTGCACTAATCGAGTGCTGACCTATGCTTAAAAAAGACTGTTACAGAAAGGTAACTGCTCTAATTATGTTACCGCTTGATCACATCTTTGTAGAGCAGCACTCCTTTTGTTCACAGAGCAAGCGGAAGTTTGGGTCTAACTTTCGCTGGAAACTTGGCTCTTTCATGAGACACCAGGGGCACATATGAGCACTTTAGTTAGTAGATGATATTTAGATTAATTACCATTTTTGGGCTGCCCACTCTTTTATTAAATAAAAAGAGCAGCGCCAGATTGGTGACAAATGCTCTTGATTTTTGCATGCACAGGAAATATAATGCTTCTTTTTATCGCGCTTTCATTATTGATTTTGTCTTTTTTTTAAATGCTGTAACCAGATTTTACTTTATTGTGAAAAATATTAAAAATTCTGTTTATGCTGCATTTTTTGTTGGGTTGGTTATTTGCTCTTATTTTAAATGCAGAATAATTCTGGTGATTTATCCATAGCTGTTACTATATGACTCGTGTGGGTGAAGGAGCTCTAAAGGACTGAAATAGTTTAATGGACATACATCTAATCATCAATTTTGTATGAGCTATTTGCAGAAAAATAAAGCAGTAGCCACACATTACGGAAAAAGAAAGTATGAATGCATATTCAAACAATACATTTTTTGCCTGTAGTATTTTACATCCATATTTCATTGTTCTGGAAATATGATTTCATAATTAAAGCATGCCCCAAGTTTCACATTTTCACAACTGCACAACAGCTTGCACAAAACTCATATGGCAGCGCTTGGAGAACCTACAGTGTTTGGGGACTGCCATACAACATACATGATTATCTAGAAATTATTTCCCTGAATCCACTGGAGCATTCAACTATGCAAATAAATGCCCCAATGATTTCCTCTTTATGAATCTGGAGTAATTAATGAGTGATGCATGCCGTTGCCTATGCCAGAAATCTTACTCTGACAGGAGTGAGATTAATGGCTTCCAAAATGCCACTACTCATTATAAATCACTATCTTCACCAAAATTGCCCAATTCAATCTAATGCTCCCAGTACTGGGTAACATACCACCAAGCAAATATTGTCACCCTTTGTGGTAACCTTTATTTCTTATTTGAGAAAAAGGTGCCACACAGTGGTATATCATAAAAAAATAATGATTTTTATTGAACAGTGCATATTACAAACATTAAAAAGAAGGTGCTAGACCGTACCTTTTACATTGTGCCTAGGGCAATCATAGGAGTCTTATATTGGGGATACGTTTAGGTGAGCTGACCCATTATATATATCTAAGGATGGTAAGCTTATTTGGCCCAATAAGGGCAGAGTTTTTTTCACTACCACCTAAAATATCTATTGTGCCCTAATAAATTACGCCTTGACATCTATAGGGACCACATTCCTTATGTTATAAATATCTTGTTACACTGCTTTGTTAGACACATCTGAAGATGGTCTGTTGTTAA
Organism: Dendrobates tinctorius; assembly: GCF_039654945.1. Classification (NCBI taxonomy): domain Eukaryota; kingdom Metazoa; phylum Chordata; class Amphibia; order Anura; family Dendrobatidae; genus Dendrobates; species Dendrobates tinctorius. The sequence continues at coordinate 11,451,525 of NW_027361833.1, read as the reverse complement.
TTTTGCTGGGCTTTTTTGTGGTTCATTTTACATGATGTTTTACATCATTGCCTGATGGTAAACACTGTTATGTTGTGCTTCCATGGTGCATGGTCCTCTCTTTATATTGGTCTAGCACCTTCTTTTTAATGTTTGTAATATGTACTGTTAAATAAAAATCATTATTTTTTATGATATACCACTGTGTGGCACCTTTTCTCAAATAAGAAATAAAGGTTACCACAAAGGGTGACAATCATTATAAATCACGCTAGATGTGGCATCACACCCCCACTGTGGTCTTTTCCTGCTCAGTCTCCACCCATTTAAGCATAGATGAGAACTGTCATGAAAATGGCAAAGAACCCAAAATTTGCTGTACAGTATCTCCGAGTTGTGCCAAAATTTAGCAACTTTTTCAATTTTTTACTTCACTTTTTGGCTTAAAGCTTTGCCTCCATATTTGTTCAGAATAAAGCAAAGAAAAATCTTTTCCTGCCTCTGTACAAAATCAAATGCATACAGAGGTACTGTCAGGGCCCTGTTTACATTTTTGTACACAGGTTATATGCAGTTATAATAGGGCTGTGTGAATGATTCATTAAACTTAGTTTTATTTTTATAAAAAAATTCTGCACTAAATATTTTAATAATGGAAATGTCTTTTCTTGTTATTATTAGTGAATGGACACATTACTTACAGACAACTAGGTAAAACCACAGACATTCAACAGATTGCAAGTTGGCACCAAAAAACTGTGTGCTTCCGGATACAACTGTTACTTGGACAGATCACACACACCAGAAGATACCAGGTGCTCACCAAGCCAAATCCATGTAAATTGAAGAAAAGAAAAACTGGTGGCCCTCACTGGCCCTTTAAAAATCCAACGTTTATAACTGGCCGCCTGTATAGGACCCATTGATGCGCATACAGGCGCAAAATGGCCATCATCCATCCGATATGCCTCACTATCCCTTGCTGCCAGTTTTAAATGTGATGTCTTGAAAAAAAACATTGGATTGCCACCATTTTTTCATTTTTTATCTTTTCTCCATGAAATTACAAATATCACACATCTTTGTGTTTAATATACATTTACACAGTTTAGGGAAACCAGGATGAGTGAACTACATTAAAGGAAACCAGAGACATAATTCATGCTTCCCTATTTACAACAGTTTTTTTTTTGCTTTGCATAATTTTAAGCTTGCAATGCCCCTTTTGCAAATCAGAGCCACTTTTAGAATTAGTGGTGGGCCGGCTCTAAAAGTAACAGCATTAACAATAGTTTTTTCACAAGAAAACTGGTATATGGGGATAATTAATTCCCCCTACATGCCTCCCTGGCAATTGTAGTGTGATCTACAAAAATGGGTGACATTAACCCCTTTACCCCAAGGGTGGTTGGCACGTTAATGATAGGGCCAATTTTTACAATTCTGACCACTGTCCCTTTATGAGGTAATAACTCTGGAATGCTTCCATGGATCCCAGTGATTCTGACATTGTTTTTTCGTGACATATTGTACTTCATGTAGGTGGTAAAATTTTATTCATATAACTTGCGTTTATTTGTGAAAAAATGGAAATTTGGCAAAAATTTTGAAAATTTTGCAATTTTCCAACTTTGAATTTTTATGCCCTTAAATAACAGTAACATTTCCCACATATTTACTTTACATCAGCACAATTTTGGAAACAAAATTTTTTATGTTAGGAAGTTATAAGGGTTAAACGTTGACCAGGGATTTCTTATTTTTCCAACACCATTTTTTTTAGGGACCACAACACATTTGAAGTCACTTGAGGGGTCTATATGATAGAAAATACCCAAATGTGACACCATTCTAAAAACTGCATCCATCAATGTGCCCAAAACCACATTCAAGAAGTATATTAACCCTTCAGGTGCTTCACAGGAATTTTTTTGAATGTTTAAAAAAAAGAACTTTTAACTTTTTTCACGAAAAGATTAATTCAGGTCCAATTTTTTTTATTTTACCAAGGGTAACAGGAAAAATTGGACATCAAAATTTATTGTGTAATTTGTCCTGAGTACACTGATACCTGATTTGTGGGCGGAACCACTGTTTCGGCTCATGGCAGAGCTCAGAAGGGAAAGAGTGCCGTTTGACTTTTTCAGTGCAAAATTGGCTGGAATTCAGATCGGGTGCCATGTCACATTTGGAGAGCCCCTGATGTGCCTAAACAGTGAAAACACCCCAAAAGTGACCCCATTTTGGAAACTAGACCACCCCAAGGAACTTATCTAGAAATGTGGTGAGAACTTTGAAGCACCAAGGGCTTCACAGAAGTTTATAACATACAGCCATACAATTAAAAAAATCATATTTTTTCCACAAAAATGATCTTTTCACCCCAAAGTTTTATTTTCCCAAGAGTAACAGGACCCCAAATGCTATTGTGCAATTTGTCCTGGGTACGATGATACCCAATATGAGGGGCTAAACCACTATTTGGGTGCATGGCAGAGCTCGGAAGAGAAGCAGCGCCACTTGACTTTTTTGGCTGCAATTGAGACGCCATGCCACGTTTGGAAAGCCCCTGATGTGCCTAAACAGTAGAAACCCCTCACAAATGACACCATTTTGGAAGCTAGACCCCCAAGGAACTTATTTATATGTGGTGTGAGCACTTTGAACCCCAAAGGGCTTCACAGAAGTTTATAATGCCCGGGCGTGAAAATAAAAAAATCATATTGTTTCCATAAACATGATCTTTTAGTCCGCAATTTTTTTATTTTCCTAAGGGTAACAGAAGAAATTGGACCCCAAATGTTGTTGTCCAATTTGTCCTGAGTACGCTGATACCCCATATGTGTGAGAAAACTACTGTATGGGCACACGTGGGGGCTTGAAAGGGAAGTAGTGACGTTTTGGAATGCAGACATTGATGGAATGGTCTGTGGGTGTCATGTCACGTTTTGATAGCCCCTGATGTGCCTAAACTGGGGAAACTCACCACAAGTGACCACATTTTGGAGACTAGACCCCCCAAGCAACTTATCTAGATGTGTGGTGAGCACTTTGAACCCCTAAGAGCTTCACAGAAGTTTATAATGTAGAGCAATAAAAATAAAAAAAATCATATTTTTTTCCAGAAAAATGATATTTTTGCCCCCAATTTTTTATTTTCCCAAGGGTAACAGGAGAAATTGGATTCCAAAGTTGTGCAATTTGTCCTGAGTAAGCTGATACTCCATATGTGGGGGTAAACCACTGTTTGGGACCATGGCAGAGCTTGGAAGGGATGGCGCACCGTTTGACTTATTCAACATATAATTGGCTGTAATTGAGACCAGATGCCATGTTGCATTTGGAGAGCTTCTGATGTGCCTAAACAGTGGAAACTCCCAATTCTAACTCCAACCCTAACTCCAACACACCCCTAACCCTAATCTCAACCCTAGCCCCAAATCTAACACTAGCCCTAGCCCTAACCCTAGTCCTAACCCTAAGCCTAATGGGAAAATGGAAATAAATACATTTTTTTAATTTTATTATTTTTATTATTTTTCCCTAGCTAAGGGGGTGATAATGGGGGGGTTTGATTTTCTATATATGGTGGGTTTTTATGTTTGGCAGCTGTCAAATGCTAAAAGCCACTTTTTATTGTAAAAATAGTTTTTGCATCACCACATTTTGACAGCTATAATTTTTCCGTATTTTGACCCGCAGAGTCATTTGAGGTCTTATTGTTTGCAGGACAAGTTGACATTTTTATTGGTACCATTTTCGGGCATGTGACATTTTTTGATCGCTTTTTATTCCGATTTTTGGAACACAGATTGAACAAAAAACAGCATTTTATGAATTTGAGGGGGGGCCTTGACACCGCTCCACATATGGTAAAATTGATAAAGTAGTTTTATTCTTCGGGTCAGTACGATTAGAGCGATACCTCATTTATGTCTTTTTTTATGTTTTGGCGCTTTTATACAATAAAAACAATTTTATACAAAAAATAATTATTTTTGCATCGCTTTATTCTGCGAGCTATAACTTTTTTATTTTTTTGCTGATGATGCTGCATGGCAGCTCATTTTTTGCAGGACAAGATGACATTTTCAGCTTTACCATGATTATTTATATCCGTCTTTTTGATCGCGCGTTATTCCACTTTTTGTTCGGTGGTATGATGATAAAGCATTGTTTTTGCTTTTTTTTATTCTTTTTGAAGGGGTTCACTAAAGGGGTTAACTAGTAGGACAGTTTTATAGGGCGGGTGGTTACGGACACGGCGATACTAAATATGTGTGTTTATTGTTTGTTTTTTTGATTTACAAAATAAAAGAATTTATTAGGGTTTTTTTTATTTATTTGGGATTTTTTAAAATTATTTTTACACTTGGTTTTCTATTTTTCTAACTTTATTATATTGTCCCAGTGTGGGACAATATAATAAAGTGTCAGATCGCTGATCTGACACCTTGCACAGTAGTGTGTCAGATCAGTGATCTGACAGGCACTGCAGGAAGCTTTCTCAGTGCTTGCTCTCAGCAGGCACTGACAAAGACACCTCCCTGCAGAACCCCAAAGGCCCTCGTGGTCATATTGGATCCAGGGGGCCTGCAGAGAGGGAGGGAGGCCCTCAGAACAGCGCAATCACATTGCGCTGTTCAGAGGCTCCAGGGAAGCACCAGGGAGCCCCCTCCCTGCTCTTTTCTTCCCTGATCCCCGGTACACTGCGATCATGATCGATCACAGTGTGCCAGGGGTTAATGTGCCGGGGTGGTCCATGACCGCCCCTGACACATAGTGCCGGGTGTCAGCTGTGATAATCAGCTGACAATCGGCACCCGGCCACGATCAGCGGTGCCCCCCTGGGAGTGCCGCTGATCGTTATGACGTACTATCCCATCCATGGGAATTAAGTCCCAGGTTGCATACTTTTTGTTAGGCTTACTTTCCACTCCCATGCATGCAATGGATACCACATGGATGTAACAATGATGGCATCTGTGTGTTGTCCATTCAATCAATGGACCCCTTAGTGACCTGACCACCAATGTGACTTAAAACTGTCCTGAGATCTAAGTAAATAGCATCCCTCAGTGGGTGAAAATGCAGCAATTGTCACAACTGCTGCATCAGACATGATCGGTGGTGGCTGTTTAACCCGTAAATGCTACTGTCAATAGAGACTACGGTATCTACAGTTGTAGCCAAAAGTATTGACACCCCTGCAATTCTGTCAGATAATACTCGGTTTCTTCCTGAAAATGATTGCAAACACAAATTCTTTGGTATTATTATCTTCATTTAATTTGTCTTAAATGAAAAAAACACAAAAGAGAATGAAGCAAAAAGCAAAACATTGATCATTTCACACAAAACTCCAAAAATAGGCCAGACAAAAGTATTGGCACCCTCAGCCTAATACTTGGTTGCACAACCTTTAGCCAAAATAACTGAGACCAACCGCTTCTGGTAACCATCAATGAGTTTCTTACAATGCTCTGCTGGAATTTTAGACCATTCTTCTTTGACAAACTGCTCCTGGTCCCTGATATTTGAAGGGTGCCTTCTCCAAACTGCCTTTTTTAAATCTCTCCACAGGTGCTCTATGGGATTCAGGTCTGGACTCATTGCTGGCCACCTTAGAAGTCTCCAGTGCTTTCTCTCAAACCATTTTCTAGTGCTTTTTGAAGTGTGTTTTGGGTCATTGTCCTGCTGGAAGACCCATGACCTCTGAGGGAGACACAGTTTTCTCTCACTGGGCCCTACATTATGCTGCAAAATTTGTTGGTAGTTTTCTGACTTCATAATGCCATGCACACAGTCAAGCAGTCCAATGCCAGAGACAGCAAAGCAACCCCAAAACATCAGGGAACCTCCGCCATGTTTGACTGTAGGGACCATGTTCTTTTCTTTGAATGCCTCTTTTTTTCTCATGTAAACTCTATGTTGATGCCTTTGCCCAAAAAGCTCTACTTTTTGTCTCATCTGACCAGAGAACATTCTTCCAAAACGTTTTAGGCTTTTTCAGGTAAGGTTTGGCAAACTCAAGCCTGGCTTTTTTATGTCTCGGGGTAAGAAGTGGGGTCTTCCTGGATCTCCTACCATACAGTCCCTTTTCATTCAGATGCCGACAGATAGTGCAGGTTGACACTGTTGTACCCTCGGACTGCAGGGCAGCTTGAACTTGTTTGGATGTTAGTCAAGGTTCTTTATCCAACATCCGCACAATCTTGCGTTGAAATCTCTTGTCAATTTTTCTTTTCCGTCCACATCTAGGGAGGTTAGCCACTGTACCATGGGCTTTAAACTTCTTGATGACACTGCGCACGGTAGACACAGGAACATTCAGGTCTTTGGAGATGGACTTTTAGCCTTGAGATTGCTCATGCTTCCTCACAATTTGGTTTCTCAAGTCCTCAAACAGTTCTTTGATCTTTCTCCATGCTCAATGTGGTACACACAAGGACACAGGACAGAGGTTGAGTCAACTTTAATCCATGTCAACTGGCTGCAAGTGTGATTTAGTTATTGCCAACACCTGTTAGGTGCCACAGGTAAGTTACAGGTGCTGTTAATTACACAAATTAGGGAAGCATCACATGATTTTTCGAACAGTGCCAATACTTTTGTCCACCCTCTTTTTTATGTTTGGTATGGAATTATATCCAATTTGGCTTTAGGACAATTCTTTTTGTGTTTTTTCATTTAAGACAAATTAAATGAAGATAATAATATCAAAGAATTTGTGTTTGCAATCATTTTCAGGAAGAGACTGAGTATTATCTGACAGAATTGCAGGGGTGTCAATACTTTTGGCCACAACTGTAGATGGTTAACAGAGAGTATACAGGCTTCCTTTTAACCCTTTAGCATCTTAAGATCATGACTGTGTGGTCCTGATGGTTGTCATGAGAATTCACGGCCAAATAACGGCTGTTATGGTGTTTTATTATTTTTGTTTTTTTTTACAGTGGGACATTGTTTATCAATTGGTGGAAAAGTGGGTATAACATTACTTTTTATTTTTTTTTGTGAATAAATGTGTAAAAGAGGGTGGTGAGTTTTTAGCCAAATAAAGGACTTTATTATTGCTGTGTGTTTATTAGAATCTGACTATGAGGTTAGTAATTGGCGTCTGATACACACCTCTCCATTATTAACCCCTGGGCTTGATGTCAGTGCCATAAAACAGCTGAAATTAATCTCAAACTTATTACCTCATTTGCCACTGCACCAGGGCAAGTTGGAAGAATTTGGCAAAGAGCCAGAATCGGCACATCTAATAGATGCGCCTTTTCTGGAGTGGCTGTCAGTTACTATTTTTAGGCTGGGGAGGGAAAACTATCCATTGCCCCTTCCCAGTATAAGAATGCCAGCCCCTAATGGTCTGCTTTAGCTTTGCAGGTTGTCAAAAATGGGGGGACTACATGCCATTTATTTTACAATATTGAATTAATAATTAAAAAAATTGGCATGGGGACCACTCTATTTTTGATAACCAACCATCATAAAGAAGATAGCTTGGGGTTGCAGCCCACAGCTATCCACTTTATCTACAATGCTTATTAAAAATAAAGGGTAACCCATGCCATATTTTTATTTATTGCACAGTCGCCAACTGATGAATACTCTCATTATCATATGAATGCTCTTACTGCTATCAGTGAGAACAGATGTAGGATGATGAAAGTAGTACTGTTAGGTGCCAGGATTCTCCTGCTGCACGGAATGAATCTCAAGCCATGTCTGGTGCTGTGGTCTCCCATTCAGGCTCGGCTGCTGGGATGACTGCTCAGCACAGACTTTGGTCCCAGCACCTTGCCCAGGCTCTTGCTGCATGTGTAGTTACTGCTGACCCTCTAGCTAAGCCTAAGGTGACTACTAGTTTACACTGCGCTGTGCTCTGGAGCCTGCTGAACTTGTCCATGACATGGTGCCTTCACATTGGTGCTCGGATGTCAGGTGCTCTGGTGATGTGGCAGCTTCAGATTGGTCCACAGGCAAAGTTCTGTCTGTCTGGACTTGAGCAAGGTATGAAAAGCTCTCAATGGCCCATGCCTGTGCGCTAGTATCATGTGTGTTTGGTGTGTTGGTGGCTAATATACCACCCTGTGAGCACATGGGCAGCTAATAGCACTGCGAGTGTTTTTCTAGCCAGGCAGTGCAGTCTAACAGGATGTAGTCCTTTGTACATTGCATTTTAGTACCACTCTGTGATGTAACAGAACTTGGTACTTTGCGCTCTGTGCTCACTGAGTGACATTTAACTCAGTGTGCTTAAAGTGTTTTCTTGCAGCCTTGCTCTGCCCTTGAGCTAGCTGCGGGTTCTCCATCACCGCACAGTGGACCCGGGTTGTGAATGTGCTCTATTATTATTTCCCATTTGGTGCGATCCGCCAATCCCAACAAGTACTTTCATCAGCCGACACCTGTGACCAGCAGTAACCTTTGTAAAGGCTGTTGAGAGCTACTGGTTCACACGCTGTCATTTGACAGTGCGGGTATCGCAGAGATGCAGAGCTCTGACTGGTGTTACTGAACTCGTTGCCGATCAGAGCTGCAGGTGTTTCTCGTGCTGTCACACAGATGACAGTGTGGAAAACAGCTGATATTCAGGCTGCCGGACCCCATACAGTAACACGGACTTCCTGGAGAAGTCCGTGTTTGTTGTCTGTGCACAAACACTAGGTGTTCAGTTTGGACCCCAAACTTTACTGTTCCGGTTCTCCCATCACTAATTACTAAAGCTGTGTTTGAAAAACCAAGCTTGAAAGGGGTTGGAAACAGTCCTTAAATACATCGGAATGTAAAAGAGGCTCTGTCATCCAGAATGACTGTTCAAACCAAGTACGGGTGCTCGGTGCATCATGATAAAGCTAATCATTTAAATACACCTTTCAACCTGCATGTTTTCCTTCAATCTCCACCCCTTTCTTTGATTGACAGCTCTAACTTCATAGAGGTAGTTAAAGGTGGAGATAAATGGAAACCATGCAGGTGGGAAGATGTATTTAAATGATTGCCCCCGCCATAATATATCGCATTGCCTTTACTTAGTTTGGACAGTCATTATGAGCTGACAGAGTCTCCTTGAGCATGTGTTGTGTCTTTTCAGTGTAATTAGGGGCTTTGCAGTGCATTCAAATCGAGAGATGAATGGATCTTTTGAAATTCAAAGAATTTTCAAAATTTTCCCACAAACTTTGATTTGAGGTAAATACATTTGTGAAAACCACTGGAGAGCTTGTCATTGTTGTGAAAATGCACATGAATGACAGGGGAGAGAAAATCTTGCTGACCATAATAAGAGCTTAAACATACAGACAAGAGTGAAAGAAGACCCCGTTGACAAGAAGTACTTACACTCTACAGGTGAGAGAGAGGATGCTGCTGACCATTAAAGTTTACACTTTACAGTAAAGAGATACTTTGTCAGTGTTTCTGGAGATGGAAAATGACTCTGCTATACAAACTGTGCTCCACCAGGAACCGCTAATCCGTGCTGACCCACATACTGACATAGCTGCAGGAAAATATGGGGATTCCCATGTGGCAATGTAAAATGATTTTAACCCAATCTCTCATGCTTCAGCAGTGTAGGAAATGGTGCCAGTCAAGTTTTTTTTTGTGAACTGGAAATAAAATCTCAAAGTGTTTGAATTCACTTTAAACATCAAGTAATTCAGCTCCTCAGATTGATCCACTACCTCTATACTCATCAATTTGCCTGAAAAAATTAAACATTTCTGAGAAGCTTTTACATTTCAATTTATAAATATTTGTTCATCTTTGCGCTGTATCTTTTTCGAGGACCATAATTCTTTTAAAAAAAGAATGTTAAAATAGCCATATGACTTTTTCTGTCTATGTATTATCCATTAAGACTGGCTTTACACTTATAGAATCATAGAATCGTAGAGTTGGAAGGGACTTCCTGGGTCATCTGGTCCAACCCCCTGCTCAAAGCAGGATTCACTAAATCATCCCAGTCAGATGTCTGTCCAGCCTCTGTTTGAAGACTTCTATTGAATGAGAACTCACCACTTCTCGTGGCAGCCTGTTCCACTCATTGATCACGCTAACTGTCAAAAAGTTTTTTTCTAATGTCTAATCTGTGTCTCCTCCCATTCAGCTTCATCCCATTGCTTCTAGTCTTTCCTTGAGCAAATGCTTCTAGTCTTTCACTTGCATTGTGTAGCGCTGCAGATGGCAGTCTACTTCCTTCTTTCTTCCTCTGTTAAGCCCCACCCACTGTCTCCTGTGTACCTATTTTTAATATTGGGTACACAGGTCATGCGGATGTATACTGACGCATCCGCATGCGTCGTTTCAATGCGCCCGCTGACCGCAGCTCGGCACAGCTTGGCACAACGTCAAAACATCAGCATACATCGGCATGGCCTGTGTATCCAATGTTAAAAAAGGTATGCAGGAAGCATGCAAACATAGGCGGAGCTGAAGGAAAAGGTGCAGCAGTGGGTGGGGCTTAATGGACAAAGAAAGGAGGAAGGAGGAAGTAGGCTGCTATCCGCAGTGCTTCACAATGCTAGTGTGAAGCCAGCCTAAAATAATGATTACAAATGTGCATAAAAAAGTACATTGGAATGTAGCCTCAAATACATCAAATATACGTCACTTCTTATAATGACCAGTCTCCACTCCACTCATTCATAACCCATACTCATTCTATCTATCTAGCCACTTCACTTATCAGCATGTTACATTTAACCATTTCTTTGCAAAAAAAATACCGTGTTCGGTAAACAGACCAAATAAAGTTAAATAATTAATGCAAAAAATATATTTGAGGGTATTTTTACACACTAATGTCCTATTAATCTAAGTGCAGAAATCCATTAGTCTACCAAAATCACTGACCACAGGAATAGATTTAATTTTTAGTTAGAGACATTTTTCAACAATTTTGCTGCATGAATTTACCCTATAATCAAATATCTCCACCAAAAAGCCATGAGAGCAGCGTTCAGACAATCCAGTGATTTACACTGTGACACAACTTTGATCCATTTCCATGCAGTATGTAAAATAACGCTTATCACATACAATACTTCAGAGTCTCCATAGATGGCATTAGAAACATATTTATTAATTCCTTAAAACATATGATAAATGGCGGAAGTGTCTGTGATTTTTGACCACGTAGGTCACCACTGTTGGCGATTGTGCTTGCTGCTTGCTGTACTGATGGAATGTTAATTAGCCATTTTGTCTTGCCTGTCATTCCTGCCACTCATTGCTTCTCCAAGTTAAAGGGATGCATGACATTCAACCTTTATTCTGCTTTAGATTTACATCAGCATTGTGTAATTACATCTCATCCTTGATTCCTTGCGAAGCTTCGTCCCCTGCCAGCGATCCACTTTCCCCTAAATATTATGAAGGACTGTCTCAGCTATCAGAAATGAAAACGTCCACCTAGGATGCAGCATATCCAACACGTCATATGATCTGTGACGACTCCTGATTTTATCACTGTGTAGGTTACTTGGATTATCAGCGCATATCTGGCTGTTACAGCAAGTAACACAGAAAGCCACTCCTCCGATAAGAAAAAAATAAAAAATTGGCCAGCTCCGAGTCATGCCAGCCAATAGAACTAGAAGAATCGTGGGATTTAAAACAGATTTGCAGAGGCAGTGCCTGTGTGGCTCCGACCGGAGGAATACTCGTTAAATGAACACTGCTTCTTCTTCTTCTTCTTCTTCTTCTTTTTTTTTTGCTTATGTGAGCTTGCAGCAAGAATTAGCTTCGTGAGCACGACGTATCAGATTAAGTCACTTGTTACCACACCGACGGTGTAGCAGCTGCATAATAAATGACGGTGAGAATCATGTTAGGCATGCTCACCTAACCTAACTTGAATCATGCGTGAGGGGAGCTATTGGAATTCAAATAGACTTTCTTGTTCCCAGCAGTCGGCAGTAATAGAATGCTTTGTGGAAGATGACAGATGCAGAGAAAAGATGCTGTTTTGCACTATCTTGATTTGTTACAGCAGCCAACTTATTGGCATGATGGAGTGACAAGCAAAAAGCAGCTGGCATGGAAGGTAGGATTAGCAAAGTCATCTTATCATTATGAATGTAATAAGAAACTGACTGTGACAAAGGCTATGCTAAAATGCTCTGCACCCTCATCTTAGATGATGATGATGGTAGATACACTCTGCACACTGTGATTCTTCTATGTGTTAACCCTTAGCCTTTCGCATTGCTGCTGCAGACCATTCAGGGGCTTTTTCCGTTGAAGGGTTAAGTTAAGAAGTGTGTCTTAAAAGTCAGTGCAGGAGCAGCTACAGCTTAAATGTCAACAGATTCGCCAAGTGCAGCAAGAGCACAAGATAATGCCAGCTATTAAGAGGAATTCTTCACTGATGTACATGTTGTAATCTACAAGAACTCACGATTAGGCTGAACTCCTACACAATAACCCCCTGCCTTGTTATTTCCATTTGTCACAATATTAAGCTGCAATCTGGGGTTTCCCTTTTGATCTATTCTGCTTATGTTCAGCCATTATTCAGTTTTTAAGAGCAGTATTAGTCAGGAAAATAAAACAGTGGTTTCCTGCAGGGTTATCCAGCAACTCGAACATCTGTCTCAGCTATTGAACTGTATTCACGTTTAGCCAACTTCATGTCTTCCCAGCTGCTCTACCATTTACTTGCTTGATTAAGGATCCTAATTTATGCATGTCTGACTGTATCAAATGGAATAATGAAAAATGTCTATAGAGCTATTTGTGTTATTTCTGCCAGCAACGATTATTATTGCATTTGTAGAAATTGTAGCATTGGGACTATGTCACTCATGATATTGTGTGCAATATGGGGATTCTGTGAGATTTAATTTTTAAAATGCTCGGAGGAGTAGCTGGCAATTTCACATGTGGTTTCTTTTCTCCGTTGCCTGATATGTAACAACAGGTGATCGTTTCTAGGAGAACTTATCATCAGGAGTTCAGTTTTAATATAACACTCCTAATTAAAATGTCACTACAACTTAAGACCACTGAGCAGCAAATGACACAGTTTGCTACTAACTATATGATTTCCAGCCGGCGTAAAGATAAACAACTTAACACTAATGTGGGTTGGTTTGTATTCTGCTAGGAAATGCTTATTACTGGGTGAAATACTATTCATTGCCTGTTATATCTCTATTATTACGTGTTTGTCATTGCTAGGAATAAAATGCTCATAATGGAAATTGATGATCTCTGGGCCAATATATGATTATTTAGTTGTTTTTCTCAAACTGGCTAGATTGAGCTTTGTTTTCCTTGGCTTGTCTTGTAAATAACCTTTTGGCTCATTGGCACTTCATTTATTATTAATTTACTTCACTTTCTCTTTCTAACACAAGTGACTGAGTGTCCAAATAGCAATCACGTTTTCAGATGCAGCATATGTACGCGTCTTGGCCAACTTTGAATGAGTGATACAATATTGTGACACTTACAGTATTTTTACCATGCTGATTTATAAATGCTTGTTGGTAACCATGTCGGGATTTCGGCATCTGCTCTTTTTTTAAAGTGCTGACAAAATGCAGTCTCTCAATAGCTGCTTAAATAGTATTGATCTCATTCAAGCAAAGAACATGCTACACTCCCCTTCTTGTTCTTGGCACCCCCCCGCCTTCTTGCTCTTGTTGTAAAGCAATGGTTAAATCCATGCTTAATTGACAAAATTAATCTTTGAGCAGCCATCAGTTATCGCTTTCCATGTTTATTGTGCATTGATCTAGTGTTGTTGTTAATAATTTGCTTTTCTGCACTGCTAAACCAATTTTCTCTCCTAATGAAGAACACCTAGTACTTCTTTTAACAACTTTCCAACCTGACCCAGAAAATGTAACATTTATTAGTTTTAAGTGGCCTGATTCATTTTAATTTTCCAGGTGCATAAAAACCACTAGAGGTTGCTAGTTGTTATCAATTTTTCACCCGCTAAACAAGCAAATTCTAAAAATGAATTCTCAAGCAAAGCTTTAAAGACTTTTCCTTTTTAATATGATGCGCATAGTTCATTCCTTAAAAGCCCTGTTGATATGCAGCCATAGTATATGTGCAGTAGTTTCCTAAAAGTAATGTTTAATGATGTTCTTTGTATCAGTCGCCCTAAGCAATACTTACAGTTGGCTTCTTCTGCTAATGTATACTCAAAATATTGAAAATGTAGATGGTTACTGATGTAAAATGACTTGACTTGACTTCTCATTCATATCTATTGTAGAATGGACAGAAGTGCATAGGGTCAAATGGACAACTGTGGCCTCTTGACTTGTTTTGAAATCAATCTATCTTTCATGAGAAAATAATTTGATTTACCAGCAGAGAGGTCTGCAAGAGCAGTAACAGGATGTCATGGCAAATACAGTTTGAAATTCACAATATGAAAGTATTGTATGCACTTGAGCTAATTCGTTTCTCAATTTACTACAATATGTCCATTCATTAAAGAGAAAATGTAACTTAAAAGAACTTCATATGCATTATTAAAGAAGAATAAAAATAACTCTATGATCTGGACCACTATTCATCTCCATACCAAAAGCTTTCTACAAACCAGTCATAACCCTTTGTCACTGCTCAAAGCTTTACTAAGTGGAAATATGACGCAAAGTTTTGTGAAATCCTGTCCATTCCAATATTGTAGTCAAATCAAATATAATCATTGTTTAATAAGTGATAATCAATGTTTTAGAGAGCTTTATAATTTTAGATATCAGCAGTGCTTATAGTTTACAGATGTCAAATTGTCATCTTTTCACTGCCGTCTGTTACATACTGTACCACTTTCATGGCGCTTCCCTTTTATAATAGAAAGTTTATAGGATTATGAAGGCCATTAAAATGTCTTAGCTTTGGCACGGATAGAGCTAAATTTCAATCATATATGTATGTCATATTTGGAAATGTTAATGATATGTTGAGACTCTTCTGCCTCACCTTGCTTCACCTAGCTACTTTTCACAGCCTTTTCTCTTTACTTTTCCTAATCGGGAATCTTCAAAATGCATGTTAACAAAGTGTAAAAGTGTAATTTTTTTTACTTTTTTTACAATTCACTAATTCACAAATTAATCAAATAGAAACTCTGTATGGATGTTTTCAATACCACTTTGTATTTAAATAAACTTTGTGAAGTGAACCCATGACAAGGGCTGCAACTCTGTTATTGATTTGTCAAAAGCTGAAAAGGGTAAAAATAACACATTTGCATGTGAAAACCAAAAAGATACCAACTTTCATGTTTATAGCTCACTCCAAAAAGGTGATGAGTAGAGTTGAGCGACTTTGGTCGGATCGGGTTTCGTGAAACCCGAATGAAACAAAATAAGTTTCAGATGAAACTCGTCCGACTAGAGCAAAACAAAGTCGGAGTTTCGTCCGAAACCCGACCCCAATGCAAGTCAATGGGAAATAAAAGTCGGACGAAACTCCGAGTTTTTTTGCTCTAGTCGGACGAGTTTCATCTGAAACTTATTTTGTTTCATTCGGGTTTCACGAAACCCGATCCGACCAAAGTCGCTCAACTATAGTGATGAGCAGCTAGGTTGGCTAACATGAGTATCTCCTCCAGTTTTGATTTACAATAGATTTGGAACAAAATTGTAAAGTCTTGATATGACTTATGTTTATTTGTGACAAAAACAGAAATTTAGCGAAAATTTTGAAAATATTGCCATTTTCAAACTTTCATTTTTATGCCTTCAAATCAGTCATGTCATACAAAATAGCTAATAAATAACATGGTCCACATGTCTACTTTACAGCAGCACAATTTTTGAAACATTATTTTTTGTTAGGAAGTTATAAGGGTTAAATTTGACCAGAGATTTCTCATTTTCACAACAAAATTTACAAAACCATTTTTTGGGGACCACCTCACATTTGAAGTCACTTTGAGGGGCCTATATGACAGAGAATACCGAAAAGTGACACCATTCTAAAAACTGCACCCCTCAAGGTGCTCAAAATTACAATCAAGAAGTTAATAACCCTTCAGGTGTTTTACAGGAATTAATGGAATGAGGAAGGAATAGATAAACATTTAACTTTTTTTTACAAAAATTTTCATTTAGACCTAATTTTTTGTACTTTTGCAAGGGTAAAAGGAGAAAATGGACATACAATTTGATGTGCAATTTCTCTTGAGCATGCCAATAGCGCGTGTGTTGGGGAAAACCCCTGTTTGGGCACACAGCAGGGCTCGGAATGGAAGGAGCGCCATTTCACTTTTTGAATGTAAAATTTGCTGGCACACCATTTTGGAAACTAGACCCCTCAGGGAACTTATCTAGATGTCTGGTGAGCACCTTGAAACCCCAGGTGTTTCACAGAAGTTTATAACGTTGAGCCATGAAAATTAAAAAATCACATTTTTCCCACAAAAATGATTTTTAACTCCAAATTTTGCATTTTCTAAAGAGTTAAAAGGAGAAATTGCACCATACAATTTATTGTGCAATTTCTCCTGAGTATGCCAATACCCCAAATATGGAGGAAGACTACTGTTTGGGTGCTCGTCAGTGGTTGGGATGGAAGGAGCGCTATTTGACTTATTGAATGCAAAATTTGTTGGAATAATTAATGGATGTCATGTCACATTTGGAGAGCCACTGATGTGCCTAAACAATGGAAACCTCCAGAAAGTGATACCATTTGGGAAACTAGACCCCTCAAGGAATGAATTTAGATGTGTGGTATGCATCTTGCACCCCCAGGTGCTTCACAGAAGTTTATAACGTTGAGCCATGAAAATAACAAAATCACATTTTCCTCACAAAAATTTTATTTGAGCCCCAAATGTTGCATTTTCAGAAGAGTAAAAGGAGAGAATGGACCCCAAAATTTGTTGTGCAATGTCTCCTGAGTTTACCGATACCCCTTATGAGGGGGAATACTACTTTTGAAGGAGTCATCAGACAAAAAAGGCTAACAGTCAAACTTGGCTCAAAATGCACCATCTAGCAGATCCTAGAGGAACCCCAGTCTTCAACCTTTAACCCCTATACAGGAATCATGACTTACAATTGGGTTCTCCAGGTTACATTCATGGAGTAGCAGCTGGCTGGAAGAAGAAGTCTGAGGCAAGCTTTGACAAATAAATCCACTTCAGTGCCAAGAGTCAAGACCAGTTACAAAAACAGTAGACAATATTGAAGTTTGAGGGAAATTTGGAGTTAGATACCAATAGGTCAGTCAAATGTGGATACAAACATGCCAGGATCAGGACCAAAAAGGTTTACAGAACAAACATGGTAAGGGTAACAATAAGGGACAGAGAAAATGAATAGCACCAAAAATGTTTGGAAGCCAAATAATAACTGGCAACTCACAATACTATTTGGGGAATTTAAGTAGGGTGTGGTACTGTCCCATTAGCCACAACAGAGAGCTGATTATGCTGTGGGACAGCTTACTCAATCATTCTGCCTGATTGGACATCACCACAGATCCAACTCATGCCAGTATACCTGTACACTTGGCTAAATAGAGCCTGTGACAACCAGTGATATTGGCAATATTTTTTCTTCCTTTGCCATTGACTCCCACAGAATGAATATTGAGGCATCTGACAGTAAAGTCAGTCACTACTGGTGCAGGTTCAGACAGAGATTTATCATTAGACATGAGCTAATCGCTTTGTACGACCCCAGTCTACAGTAGAAGTCTATGCTCTTTGACAAATTTTCTGACCTTGTGTGTTCCTGGGTTTGTCTTATGGTTTGATGTGCTGGTGCTTAATGATCTGTGCCCCACATGGTAAACAGATGATACAGATGATGTCACACCAGACTGGGGAAACAAACATTGCACTGAGAAACCTACAATGTTAGGAAATTTGTAAAAGTCCTGTCCATTTACAGATAGCAGTGACCTGGTCTCTGGACATGGGATTTGGAAAGTGATCCACTTGTCTCTAATTTCCATATATCAAATGGCTATATGAGAGCAATGAAAATATTAACCTGTTAGGAGATGGTGATAAGAATGCTTCTCATGAGGGGTTAATTGTTTACAAAAAGAAAAAAAGACAGTGCTTAATAGATCATTGTCTATGTTTCTCAACAGTGGCCACTAAAAAGTGTACAGAGTTGTGGTGTTCTGAGAAGTATCTGTTTACATCCCTTCACCTCTAGAGGGGATGACAGCTGATCGGTGAGGGTGCTGTGTATTGAACGTATATAAAGTACAAAAGTATTGAATAACTCCTTTAACACACTGCTTCTGTCTGCCTTCACATGGTTTTATAGTCCTATATAGCATGTAGAGTAAAGCAGAACATTAATCATGGCACTGTTTACTGCACTGCTTGATAAGAATCTCCAGTGAAGCCTGGATTATTGCTTAAAAGACTTATGCATTAAGAGACTATGCCAGTCTCTTGTTAAGAAAGCATTTACCATAATTTATGAAAGACATATTGAAATTGTAGGCATTTAACATTTCACTTCCAAATATGTGTTAAACATTAAAATAAGCAACCTGCTAATATTTATTAAGAAGTTTTGCTGGGTTTTCACTACTTGTGAAGGCATGCCATGTGGTTTATCTTATATCTTTTCTTTTCCACTTCAGTAGTTCACTCCCTACCTTACATGGCATTAGATGGAGGGACACATAATGATTACAAATGTTTCAAAATCATCTAATTGTGCAGATTTTGCCAAAACAATTTAATTCTGTGTGAATTTATATTTATTCCCCATCAGTTCTATGCCCCATATGCTCTTGGTTTTGAAGAAACCATAGAGCATAAAATCTGTAAGATGTATAAAAAAATACTCACCTCATCACGCTAGGCCAAGACTTTTGATTGTAACTAAGCCCAGGATGTCTTTGAACAAGCGCAGGAACATCCTAAGCCTATTTTCAACTGGAATTACAGGCTTAGACGGCACGTTGTAGCACACTTTGTGATGTCACAGTGCCGCCACGCTCATATTATATGCATGCACAGCGATGACCTGTATTTAGTTGCTGCCGGAAGTCCCAGCCTAGTGTGAAGAGACCCTGGATTTCAATTGTGGCAATGGAAGTAGAGGAGCATACAGGGAAGAGCAAAAAGCAGTGGAAGCCAAAGAGGTAAGCGGTGGGATTAGTAATAGTTTTTTATTTTTCAACCTTTTGCCTGCTCTCTTTTAATCATTTGCTTGCATTTGTTTTGCTGAATGTGCACAGTGCATATTATGAAAAAATTGTGTTCTGAAAATTATCCAGTTTTGTAAAATTCAATTAGAATTCAATTCCACTTGCTTAAATTTGCTCACATTGAATGGCAATGAAAGACCCATCTTTCATTAACCTCAAATGAAACTCACTGCACATGCCTTATTTTCCTGGGTGTTCAAGTACTGCTTAACCCTCAACTGGTGAGGTGGGGGTTTTGTCATGCAACTGGTGATGTGGGGTTTCCTATACCCCAGTGTTTAGAAATCTCTTATTTTTACAAAAAATGCAAAGATCACGTTTGTTTTAATCGTTTTTTTTATTGGCGATTGATTACACATGAGTATAACAAATTTTTGACACCCACAAATATCGGAAAATGTAATACTTTGATGATTCAATCACAAACATTTTTCAAAAACAAGTGAATATAAGTATTACCATGAAAATTGAAAACACCACAAGCCGTTATAAATTTGTGCAAAAATAAAGAAGTTTTCAAAACTTGAAAATGTGTAAAAAAATAATTACATGAGTAGTGATGTGGGTTTCAGCAAGGCCAAGACAGCACTTAGTGACAGCTAGCTCTGTTATGCGTGGCCAGAAGATAGAGGCCTTGACGACATCCTGTTGACAAGGAAATGGATGGAAGCTAGTGAGACATGTATCCTCATACCAGCATTTTTCAATGAATGGCAGCTGACCAAAAATTCCCTGGGGTATGGCAAACCCCACCTCACCAGTTGAGGGTTAAGAATGTAGGGAGATACTATAACTGAGGTTGAAGACACCTATACCTTGTCACTTTTCCTTCCATCTGCCATAATATGGATAGATTGGCACACTGAGGTTTTAAGAAAAATAAGCAACCTACATAATTGTTTTTAAATAGTGAAGCAGAGAGGAATTTCTACCAATATTTTATTAGCAAGTGCCTATTTAATTGTGTAATACACATATAGAGACAGTAGTAGTTTATTGCATTAAATATATTAAAATTTAATACAGAAGTACAACACCAAATAAGTAAACTGCTGCATATGTAAGCCATAAATCTTTGATATAATTTGCTTTTTACTGTGCAAAAACTTTCAAATTAATAACTATGTTGTGCCATCTTGCTGGATAAGTCTGCCAACTGTCCACAGACATCAAGCCAATCTAAGCCACCAACTGTTTATTTTTCTGGATTGTATTTAGAATCACAATGCAAATGTTTCCTGCAATGTTCAACATGTTATACCAATCTTCATGTTAATTGCAAAACTACATGAATAATCATGTGCGACAATTATGTCTCTGTCCCTTTATAATGCAATGCAAAACAAAATCTATGTAAAACTAATCAAAGTTGCATACATTAGTTTATGTGAATATGAAGACACCAACGAATTAAGATAATTAACACCTGCACTTAAGCACTTACAAAAAGAGGACTTCAGGATTTACTAGGCTGAAGAAATGTAATGCTTATAGAGCATATACTGTACATGTTGAATACTTACATGCATGATTTGAGACCAGCCTTCCGCACTACACGGCAGGAGTGGATGATAAGTGGCAAATTGAGCCTGGTGGCAGAGCATCATGACATCTAGTGAAGTAGTAACATGATGATAAATGAGATTGACTAAAAAGTGCAGCGAGGAGTATGTGTTAAGTTAGCCTGTTAGATCAAGTACATCAATTTTTAAATTGCGGTCATAGATATTGTTGTTCCTTTCATGGGATAACATCTTCTGTTGTTCTTTTAATTCCCTTTTAGAATGTCCATCTAAGACCGCAGACGCATGAGCTAGAGAATGGGGATGATTAAGCTAGCGACACTATGCTCAAACTATGATCAGAGTTTGAGCCCAATGTAATCTTTGTGTGAACTGATTCTCTCACATGCGAGAATGGTAGGACAGGTGCGTAGAAGACAGAGGACTTAATGGCTCCATCTTTTCTATTGTTTGAGTACACGGATTTCGGCTAGACTGGAGTGCAGTATGGTGTGTCACAAGCACCCTTAGACTTGTGTGGGTGTGCATGATTCTAATATTGGAGCCACTTGCACCATGCTGAAATTTTTTTCTCATGCCAATTCGGTGTTTTCAAAGGTATTAAAAACATTTAAGAGAATTTTATCTCTTCCAAAAACCTCCTTAAACCACTTCAAAAACATTTGGAAAACTCTACCTATTAATTTCTATGAAAACTTGAAACTTTGCCATTTAAATTAGGAGTTTTTGAAGTGACTTTTTTTCCTAAAGGGTTTATGAAAATGCTTGTTAGGAAAAAAAAGTGCTTACCATGTCTTTGAAGCAGACGTTGGAGTCCACTTCAAACTAGAGTGTAAAATTAAAAGACTGCGAAAGAAGCTTCAGGAAAAAAAAGTTTTTCAAAACTGCTTTAAAACCCTTATCAAAAAGGCTTCAGCAAAAGGTAAGCACTAAAAGTACTCTAAAAAGGGTGTTCCCCAGAAACAAAAGTTAATTTTAATCAATAGATGTTCCTGTGCTAAGATAATCTTATAAATGTGTCCCTGTTGTGTACTGTGTAATGGCCATGTGTGACCGTGCAGGAACCACAGCTCCTGGGTGGAGAGGGGAGAAAAAAAGTATACAGACATTACAGCGTGGAATCACAGGTGGTTCTTCCTTTGAAATAAATCATTGTTTAAAAAATAGATAGTGAAATGCTTTAACTCACAGGAAGAAATAGATGTGATCCCATGCTGTCCTGTCTGTATACTCTTTTGCTTCCTCCACTACCCAGGAGCTGTGATATGAGTAGACCATGTTCCTGCATGGTCAGACACAGACATTACACAGTACACAGAAGGGGAACATCTATAACATTATCTCAGCACAGAAATATTTTGTTCAAACACATCCAACCGTCGAATGCATTATTACATCCAAGATTTATTGAATAAAATTAACTTTTGTTCATGGGAAAACCCCTTTAAGACTAGGTTCACACAACATTTTTTGAGGTTTTCAAAAATGACAAGTTTTTCAATCAGAAATAGCTTTAATAAAAGCTCTCTTCTTTTGGGTGGGGTGGGTTCTTGAGGGTTTTTTCCTTAAGCATTTCTTTAAGAGGTTTTAAAAAGGTTTTTGAGAGGATCTTTAAGCTTTTTTTCCAAACAGCTCTTTTTGCAGCATTTTCAATTGTGTCATTTTTTTCATCAGGCATTTTTCAAAACCAAAAGGGCAAAATAATAAAATAAATCTCGAGATATGAACAGCAAAACGAATTAGCCATAATCAGTTCAGATGTATCCTTTAGTTGACACAATGGATAATACATGGATAAAATGTGTTACTTATAACATTACATCTAACATCTAGTTGAAGTTTTATTATTTTCATGATAATGTTATAGTTCAATTAGGTGACACATTACGTGTTGGTCACTACTTTCATTTATTATCCATGTAACAAATTTATGCATGACTGAAAAACTCAAGCAATTCTTCATATTTTAATAGGTTCATATCTGTGTCACAGCAAAGAAATAATACTTTAAAAGATGCTTTCAATCAAGCCATCACTTAATGGGTTTATATATGAACTGGTTTGAGTGAATCTTTGAGAAACTAGTTCTCACTGATATCTAAGAAACTTAACTCCATACTGTAATTTGTAACCAGACATATAAGATTTGATTAGATTCTCTTTAACAATAGATGATCACATGTAGTCTTGATAATTGCCCTTGCTCTAGATCTATAGTGTTTTTCGGTTTCAACTCTTCCCCAGATAAGCATGAAACATGTACCTTGCTATCTACTTGAAGTGAAAAAAGTGGATAATCAGTACTATTTTTTATTTCTTAATGGTCCAATATTATTGTTCACACATCCATTGTAGGCAATTTTAGCTGTGCACAGGAGTTAGCATGAGAACACTGACCACTCAATGGCTAAACAGCCCCATACAATGAAATTTTAAAGGCGCTGTGAGTTCTGACGCCTTTCTATTATAGCCATCATCAACGTTTTCAGCAAGATATGCTACAGTCACTTCTCTGTTAGATTAAACCTGATGGGTTAGTCTTCACTTCCATTTATGAGCTTTGGGCTCCAGTGACCAGTTGCCATTATACTGGTTGCTCTTTCTCCGACCACTTCTGGTAGGTGCTAATGACAGCATACCAGAGTAGCACAGTGACCAAACTGCAACAACTAAGTTGCTTAGATCCTTATTCTTGTCCATTTTTGCTACTTCCAGAACATCAGCAAAAAGAGCTGACTGCTTCTTTCCTAATAAAATCCATCCATATATAGGTATCACTCGCAGATGATAATTAGGGTGGATCTCATTACTTGTCAGTGGTTTTCAGATTGTAAACTTATCTTTAAAGGTTTTAAATATGATTGGGAATTTTAATTGTGTTCATTTTAAAGTAATGTGGACAAAAAACATGAACCTTCTTGCCATTCATGGGCATACCCACTGTGGGGCAGGGGAGCAGATGCCCCCCTAGAAGCAGTGGCGTGCCACGCACCTATCATGAGGCCTGGGCCTGGCCACCTGTTTATCCTGCCACTGGCCCTTTAAATCTTTGGGCTCCTCGGCTTTACAGTTGTGCGTAGTGGCCCGGGTGCCCTGTACATAGGGGGTTACTAAGAATGTTTGACGTTGAACATCAGGATGTTGTTTGTGAGCGGTGGCCTCCGGGAAAATGGCTGCTGGGACAGCACATGCTCAGTTTCAGATCTCGTCTCCTGAGATCTCGGGACTAGATCTGAATCTGAGCATGCGCCGCCCCCAGCGGCCATTTTCCCGGAGGCCACCCCATTGCAGCAATGGAGCTGCGGGGCCTGCAGGCTTTGAGGAAATGTCTGTGGAGCCCTGACGCTGCACAAAGAGCCACCGCCTCCGACCCCCCGCACAGAGCCCCCACGCTGCAGAAAAGAGGAGCCACCGCTCCCCCAGACCAGAGCCCCGCAGAGAGCACCGCTGCCACAATGAGGTAAAAGGGGATACTCCACTTACACCTTCCCTGTGAGACACCCCCTCTCTTCATCTTCAGCACCACTCCTCCACACTGCCCTATAAGATGATACTTGGTGCATAAGATGACCTCCGACTTTTAAGAAGATTTTCTGGGGTTAAAAGGTTGTCTTATACGCCGGAAAATACAGTATTTATGTGAAATATCAACAAACTTTGCACACTTCAAACATAAAATTAGCAAAATAAACAATTGTGTTGAAAGCTTCAGGCGCAATGAGCCTGAGATGCCACGGAGGTCACACCTGCTCTCTGCAAGGACGGCAGTAAAACTGAGTTGGGGGGTTCAAGCAGCACTTAAATATCGGAAGGTACTGGGATGGTTGGGATCCCCTGCCCCTTGGAGAGGAGGGGGAAACAAAAATGTGTGTGCTCTGCCTGTTAGACCTATTGCACCTGACATAGGGTGGAATAGAGTAAAAGGAAGAAATATCTTGCATTTAAGACATGGCACATCACATCTTAGCCTTAGATTTAAGTTTAAATGTTTTGCAGAGTCTGCTTTTTACTACTTTTTGACGTAGGTCTACCTGTATAATTACAGATTTTGCTTCAGTGAAGCTGTTGTATAGTTTCGCCTTTAGTATTATCAGCCTCAATTATAGTAGAAACAGGACAGTGGTTGGAGAATTGGGATGGAGAATATATTTCCTGAAAACATTTGCTTATATACCATAACATTAGCAAATATTATAGGGTCCATTGTCAAGAGGGGCTTGGCACTGAATTTATGTTCCTGCTCCTGCCCGTCATGACTATGTCATGATAGCTAGATGCAGTCACTACAAAGTAGAGATTCCTGCATACAGATTTATAAAGTTGCCATTGATTTTGTTTCTATCTAATTCCATCCTCAGGCAACTTTTTCTATTAGTGACAAAATGCAGCTTGGATTATATAATTTATCAAGTTTAATAAAATAAGTAACACTAAACATACAGATAGAAGTTTCCAATGCCAAACTTTGAACCTCAAAAGAGGTTTTGGAGGTTAACTCTACTTTTCAAATCTTTCAAAATGTCCAAGTGGCTCCAAGAGAAAGTTGAATTTTCCCATGTTCCCATAGGATTTGACATATTTTTGGGCCATTTCAACACCTTCATAAAATAAGTAATTCTTGAAGGTTTTTTGCTCCCCAATGTTTCAGCAATGTGGCATGGAGAAGAGAATAGGTTTCAAAGAGAAGTTGTCTGTAAAAGGAGCATTATATATGCCGAAAACTGACTGACTCTCAAATGCAAATCTCCAAAAATTGTCACATATGAGTTTAATACTTGAAGGTGAAGCAAATTTAGAAGAGATCTAAGAGCAATCAATTCTAATTTTTATTGTAGGGCACTATGGGACCAACTTATTAAGCCTGGCATTATGCATGCCAGTGTTACTGAAGGAACTCTCTGAAGTACAATACCCAAAGATAGACTAAGCATAAAAAAAGCAAATAGATGCACATAGTGGGAGTACATCAAGGAAAGAAGAAAACAGTTAATGGAGTATGGGTGCTCACCATATGGGATTGTGCTGAGGTGGGCACAACTCCACTGAAGGTCAAACCAGATGCCCAACATGCTGCCACAGTCCACGTCCCATGGCTGAGCAATGCTGGACCGAACTGGGAAGGAAAGGCATACAGGATATAATGCTTGGATCAGCATTTCGAAGAAGACTGCAAAAGATGGATTTCATTTTCATGCATTCATTGGATCATGCCATAGTGAGGCGCCCACCACTTAGCTAATCAGATGCATATGTTAAATGGCATGCAATCCTGTTAGAAATGTTCTCTAGTCAAGCAACCTGCTCCAGCAACTGGAGTACATTTCTGAAGTAAATTGCAGCACTAAAGAGGCATACTTTTTCATGAATTTGAAAGGTGGGTGTAGCCACTGTCCATTACCTTTATATCCCGCTCATGTTATGCCCAATTTTTTTGTAACTGGCGACACTTGTGTCTAAAAGCCACGTGTTTTAAAATTTTCATGCAACTTAAAAGTTTTGCAAAAATATTGCGATTTATTAAACACCTTCATGAATCAGGTCCTGTGTTTTCTTTATACTCATCGGTTTATGACATGTTGATGTGATGGTATCCTGAAAACAGGCTAGCCTTTAATCTTTTTCTATTGAACTGATTCACCATTACGGAAACCACCCAGTGTGCACATTTACTTCACTATGTAGGAATCATAAACTTCAAATACCCTCAAGACAGCCACAAAATACATTGGAAATGAGAGTGGACACATTTTATATTCTCATAATAACTTTGAAAATGAATGTGTGGTACAAGTGTACTGCATGCCCAAGCAGCAGAATTACTTTCATAATAATAGATTACTGCATATGTAGAGAGCCTCTAATGCAGTATTCTGTAAGATATATATTCAAATTGACCTTGAAAATGCATTAGCATAGCACTAGAAGAACTGTTGATGCTTTAGCAGTATTTTAAAATTCTACGCAATGTAGATAATTAATGGATTGTCTTCTTGAATGATGCTTGTATTATTGTAAACTCAAGCAGATCTGTTAAGGTACAAATAAAACGAAGGTTGGGTAAACTTTAATACAGTGACACTTAACGTCAACGTGATTCCTTAAATCCCGTTAAGATCTCAGTTTTGTGTGACCTTGGAGAAATCAGTTTATCTTTCTATGTGAACTATGCAGAAAACAGACTGTTGTGTCTGAAATGTAAAGTGTAGAATGAATTGACTGCATGTGCCATCAATCAGGTTCTTAAATGAGTTCTCCCCTCTAGTCACAAAGGAGCATAACTTAATTTCCCAAAACTCTACAATCTATCAAATTCTGTTGTTTGCATATTTGTATATCTTTGAGGCTCCTTTTTAGCTTTATTATAACCAAGTCCTATACTGGGAAAATTGGATACAGACCTCTGTTGTAAGAATACAAAGCATATACAAATTTTGGGGAAAATGTATGTTCCAGCCAAAATTGCCCAAATCCATGCCACTATCCACCATCCATGCCTAGTGGTATTTTTCCAATTGTTTTCTCTCTTACCCGAACTTTACAATGTCACTTAATATCTTATCCTCACCAGCAGCTCATCTTTTTTATTGCTCACTATATATTACCTTCTCAGTCTAGAAGTAGTTTGCTGCAAGCATGTTAATGAATAATGCATGGTGAAACACTAAAATACAAGACGTACATGGGTAAATTAGTTCACTGTATTGCTATAGTTATGGTTCAACCCCAGAGTCATAGATAAGAAACAGATGACATCAGTATGCAGTCAGAGTTTGTAGTTTAACAAGCAAGAGGTCTGGGCTGGTGGACTTCTTTAAACATGGGTTATGAGCAGAAGGCAGACAAGGAACCAAAGTCAGGAAACTAGATAAGTCATAAACAATAAAAATAAGTCAAGAAATATATCAAGAAATATATGTTTGCATGTAATATGTAAATTAGAACATTATTAGTCAAGCTATGAGCATAAGAGAGAAAGGAACTTTAAGAATCTTGGTTTGGCTGTACATAGAATCATAGAATCATAGAATCGTAGAGTTGGAGGGGACCTCCTGGGCCATCTGGTCCAACCCCCTACTCAAAGCAGGATTCGCTAAATCATCCCAGTCAGATGTCTGTCCAGCCTCTGTTTGAAGACTTCCATTGAAGGAGAACTCACCACTTCTCGTGGCAGCCTGTTCCACTCATTGATCACTCTAACTGTCAAAAAGTTTTTTCTAATATCTAATCTGTGTCTCCTCCCATTCAGTTTCATCCCATTGCTTCTAGTCTTTCCTTGTGCAAATGAGAATAAAGTTGATCCTTCTACAATGTGACAGCCCTTTAGATATTTGTAGACAGCTATTAAGTCTCCTCTCAGTCTTCTCTTTTGCAAACTAAACATTCCCAAATCCTGCAACCTTTCCTCATAAGACAGGGTTTGCAGACCGGTCACCATTCTGGTCGCTCTTTTCTGAACTTGCTCCAGTTTGTTGATGTCTTTTTTAAAATGTGGTGCCCAAAACTGGACACAATATTCCAGATGAGGTCTGACCAAAGAGGAGTAGAGGGAAATAATGACTTCACGTGATCTAGACTGTATGCTTCTGTTAATACATCCTAGAATTGCATTTGCCTTTTTTGCTGCTGCATCACACTGTTGACTCATATTCAGTCTGTGATCTATTAGTATACCCAAGTCTTTTTCACATGTGCTGTCACTTAGCCCTATTCCTCCCATTCTATATATGCTTTTTCCATTTTTATTGCCCAGATGTAGTACTTTGCATTTCTCCCTGTTAAAAACCATTCTGTTTGTTGCTGCCCACTTCTCCAGTTTATTTAAATCTTTTTGAATCCTCTCTCTCTCTTCTCTAGTATTAGCTATCCCTCCTAGCTTTGTGTCATCAGCAAATTTAATCAGTTTACCCTCAATGCCTTCATCTAAATCGTTGATAAAGATGTTGAACAATACAGGGCCCAGGACAGAGCCCTGTGGTACCCCACTTGAGACATTCTTCCAACTGGATGTGCAGCCCTTTACGACCACTCTTTGGGTCCGATCACTAAGCCAGTTATGAATCCACCTAACAGTTGCCTTGTCCATTCCATACTTAATCATTTTTTCAATAAGGATTGTATGAGAGACTTTGTCAAATGCTTTGCTGAAGTCAAGATATACTATATCTACAGCGTTTCCTTGATCCACCCAATCAGTGATACCGTCATAGAAGGAAATTAAGTTAGTCTGACATGACTTATTAGTTACAAACCCATGCTGACTCTGTTTAATCACTTCATTCTTATCCAGGTATTGACATACATGTTGTTTAATAATTTGTTCAAAGATCTTTCCTGGTATAGAAGTCAGACTCACCGGCCTATAGTTACCTGGGTCCACCTTCTTCCCCTTTTTGAAGATAGGAACAACATTTGCTCTTCTCCAGTCTTCTGGCACTTCTCCTGTTCTCCAAGAATTTTCAAAGATTATAGAGAGGGGTTCAAAAATTTCTTCTGCTATCTCCTTCAGTACTCTGGGGTGTAATTCATCTGGACCTGGAGACTTGAATTCATTTAGGCTAACTAAGTGTTTCCTCACTATCTTTCTGTTTATAGATATCCTGGATTCTTCTATTCCCTTAATAGGACAGTGAATAACAGTTGATGTTACATTTCCTTTCTGAGAGAAAACAGATGCAAAATAGGAATTTAAAAGTTCAGCCTTCTCAACATCCTGTCTTACCATTTCATCATTTTCATCCTGTAAAAATCCTATAGCATCTTTGACTTTTCTTTTACTTTTGACATATCCCCAAAATCCTTTATTATTGCTTTTGACATCTCTTGCAAGCCTCAATTCATTTTCAGCTTTAGCTAATCTGATTTGTGCCCTGCAGGTTCTGCAGACAGCATTATATTCTTCTTTAGATATGCCTCCCTCTTTCCATTTTATAAACATTTTTTTCTTCCTTTTTAGCATGTGCTTAAGTTCTGTGTTCATCCATCCTGGTTTCCTTAACTGCTTCCTATTCTTCCCTCTTTTCGGAATTGTTAACAACTGTGCTTTGAGAATTTCATTTTTCAAGATTTCCCATCCTTCCTGGACATTTTTGTCTTTAAGGATATCCAGCCATTGGATCCCTCCAATTCTCTTTCTGAATCCCTTAAAATCTGCCTTTCTGAAATCTAACCTTGACGTCTGAGTCTTCACAGGTCTTCCGCCTCTAGTTATCCAAAATTCTAAAATAGCATGGTCGCTACCTCCTAGGGTCCCAGCCACTTTTACCTCCTCAACCATTTCCTCCCTGTTTATAAGGATTAGATCCAAGGTAGCAGTTCCCCTTGTTTTCTCCCTTACCTTTTGGAAGATAAAGTTGTCAGCAAGAGAGGATAAGAATTTCCTTGACCTGTTAGTTTTGCCTGAGAGAGATTCCCAACAAATGTCTGGATAGTTGAAATCTCCCATGACAACTATGTCATATTTTTTGGAGAACTTGGCCATTTGATGCATAAAGAGTTCATCCATAGCTTCAGCTTGCACAGGCGGCCTGTAGTAAATGCCTACAATGGTGTCCTTTCCATTGTTCTGTCCTTGTATTCTTACCCAAACAGTTTCCACAGAACTCCCAGTCTCTGAAGCTTCAATCTCTGTGCAGATATACGCGTTTCTAACATACAATGCGACTCCTCCTCCTCGTTTATCAAGTCTGTTTCTTGCAAATAAGTTGTATCCTTCTAGTCTTGTATTCCAATCATGTGTATTGTCCCACCAAGTTTCAGTGATTCCAATGACATCATATTTCTTTTCCTGTGTTAGTAGTTCCAATTCTCCTTGTTTGTTGCCCATGCTTTGGGCATTTGTATAGAAACATTTTAGTTTGTGATTGGTTTCTCTTTCTCCAATATTTTTATAAATTAGATTCTTTCGTCTTTGTTCTTCCTTTCCACTTCTAATAGCAGAGTTCTCAATAGCATTTGTCAGGTGTATGGCTTTTTCTGGTCTTTTGCTTCCCTTCCCATGTTGTTCTAGTTTAAAGCTCTCCTTACAAGTGTAGCAAGGCGACTTCCAAATACATGCTTACCAGTCTTCGTAAGGTGCACCCCATCTCTAGCAAGTAGTCCATCGTATAAGTAGTTCACTCCGTGATCCAGAAATCCAAATCGTTGCTGACGGCACCATCGACGTAGCCAGTTGTTCACCTGCAGAATCTTATTCCACCTCCTTGTTCCATGGCCATCCACTGGGAGGATGGAAGAGAAGACCACCTGCGCTCCCAGTTCTTTCACTTTCTTACCTAAGTCTTCAAAGTCTCTACAGATGGTTTCCAGGTCGTTTCTTGCAGTGTCATTTGTCCCCACATGTAGTAGCAGGAATGGGTAGTCATCTGTAGGTCTGAAGAGTCCTGATATCCTGTCAGACACATCTTTAATTTTTGCACCTGGAAGACAACACATTTCTCTTGAAGTTATATCCGGTCTGCAGATAGCGGCCTCAGTTCCTCTCAACAGGGAATCCCCCATGACCACCACTCTCCGTTTCTTCTTCACAACATTTTTCTTTCTCCATCTAGGAGGACTCTGAAGGCGTACAAGGTTGCTGCTTGTTGGCAAAGTCTTATCCTGATGTATTTCTTCATTGTTTTCCTGCGTGAGAGCCTGGTACTGGTTTCTGAGCAGTATGGGTGCTGACTGCCTCCTGATCCTCCTGCTTCTCTGGGTCACATGTCTCCATTCCTCTGTTTCTTCAGGTGCACTTCGAATTTCTTCTCTTTCTGTAACATGAAGAGATAATTCTGCTCTGTCCAAGAACTCTTCACCTTCCTTAATGATCTTCAACGTAGCTAACCTCTCTTCGAGATTTTGCAACTTTTCCTCCAACAGGGACACAAGCTTGCATTTGTGGCATGTGAAGTTTGGCTTTTCCACTGGTAAGTCTGTGAACATGTAGCAAGAAATGCAGCTCACCAAATGGCTCCTGGCCTCTTCCATCTTGAGATTTCTTAAAAACGATGAAAGATGAGCCCAAATTCGCGCGCCGATAGGCACGCGGTTTTTCCAATTTCCTCTTTTCAGCTGCAACAGCCAAAACCCAGTGATCGTTGAGCTCGCGGAGACTCTTCACTTATCCCAGAAGGCACTGGGAATATGCAAATGATCTCCTCAAGACTCTTCCCCTGGTTTTCCAATTTCCTCTTTTCAGCTGCAACAGCCAAAACCCAGTGATCGTTGAGCTCGCGGAGACTCTTCACTTATCCCAGAAGGCACTGGGAATATGCAAATGATCTCCTCAAGACTCTTCCCCTGGTTTTCCAATTTCCTCTTTTCAGCTGCAACAGCCAAAACCCAGTGATCGTTGAGCTCGCGGAGACTCTTCACTTATCCCAGAAGGCACTGGGAATATGCAAATGATCTCCTCAAGTCTCTTCCCCTGGTTATTATTTGGGAAGAAAATCTTTGGTGCATGCTGGTCCTTTAATGTGATGTCATCGGCGCACATACTTGCAAAAGACAGTGTTTGGAAAAGGACCGAAGAGAGGAGTAGCCAGGAGGAAATCATTGGCGGTTGTGGTGGGAGGAGAAAAGTATAGGTTTTCTATCCTATGGGATCTATAGTTAGATTGTTACGTTTATTATTGTCATGTCCACAGTTCGTTCTTTAGCGTCTTAGTAAAATTTACTTCTGATAAAAAATCTAAAATGCTCAGAATGCATAACTCTTAGAATATAATTAAGAGCTCTTTCACATATTTTTTGAAGAACATATGAAAATAATATAAAAACTGGTCCAAAAACAGCAGTAATATCACACAAGCAATTCAAGTTTTTAAGTGCTATTTTTTGTTGTTGCTATCATTAACCTACATAGGTTTAAACCCTTACCTACAATGGATGTAATATTCCATCCATGTGACCCTGGACCTAATTCCCATGGACGGAATATTACGTCATAGCGATCAGCGGCGCCCACGTGGTGAGCGCCACTGATCGTGGCCGGGTGTCAGCTGATTATCACAGGTGACACCCGGCACAATGTGTCAGGGGCAGTCACGGACCACCCCTGACATGTTAACCCCTTGCACACCGTGATCAAACATGATCGCGGTGTACCGGGTTTAAAGGGAAGCATCGGCAGGGAGGGGGCTCCCTCCATGCTTACCTGAGCCCCCCACAGCAGCGCAATGTGCAGCGCTGCTGCAGGGGGCTCCATCCCTGCAGGTCCCCAGATCCAAGATGGCGACAGGGACCTTCGGGGCCTGCAGGGAGCTGGCTTCCTCAGTGCCTGCAATGCGCAAGCATGAGCCACTCTGCGTCAATGCCTGTGACAGATCGCTGATCTGTCACAGTGATCTGTGATGTGACAGATCAGCGATCTGTCACATGACAGTTATTTCCCCCCTGGGACAATGTAATAAAGTTAAAAAAGTGTAAAAATAATTTTTTAAAAATCGCTAAATAAATAAAAAAAATATATATTCCCTAATACATTCATTTTTTGGAAATAAAAACAAAAAAAACAATAAAAGTACACGTATCACCGTGTCCGTAACGACCCGCCCTATAAAACTGTCCCATTAGTTAAGCCCTTTAGCAAACCCCTTAAAAAATAAAAATAAAAAACTAAACAAAAAATAATGATTTCTTATCATACCGCCGAACAAAAAGTGCAATAACGCGCGATCAAAAAGACGCATATAAATATGCATGGTACCGCTGAAAACGTCATCTTGTCCTGCAAAAAATGAGTTGCCATACAGCATCATCAGCAAAAACATAAAAAAAGTTATAGCTCGCAGAATAAAGCGATGCAAAAATAATTATTTTTTATATAAAATTGTTTTCATGGCATCAAAGCGCCAAAACATAAAAAAACCTAAATAAAGTATCGCTGTAACTGTACTGACCCGAAGAATAAAAGCGCTTTATCAATTTTACGGAATGGTATAAATGCACCCTCCAAAAGAAATTCATGAAACGCTGGTTTTTGTTCATTCTGCGTCACAAAAATCGGAATAAAAAGCGATCAAAAGATGTTACGTGCCCGAAAATGATACAAATAAAAACTTCAACTCGTCCCGCAAAAAATAAGACCTCACGTGACTCAGTGGGTCAAAATATGGAAAAATTATAGCTCCCAATATGTGGTGATGCAAAAACTATTTTTACAATAAAAAGCGTCTTTTAGCGTGCGATAGCTGCCAAACATAAAAACCCACCATAAATAGTAAATCAAACCCCCTGTTATCACCCCCTTAGTTAGGGAAAAGTAATAAAATTAAAAGAAAATGTATTTATTTCCATTTTCCCATTAGGGTTAGGGTTAGAGCTAGGGTTATGGCTACGGTTAGGGCTAGGGTTAGAGCTAGGGTTAGGGCTAGGGTTAGGGCTGAGATTAAGGATAGGGGTGTGTTGGGGTTAGGGTTGGAGTTATAATTGGGGGGTTTCCACTGTTTGGGCACATCAGGTGCTCTCCAAATACAACATGGCGTCTGATCTCAATTCCAGCCAATTCTGCGTTGAAAAAGTCAAATGGTGCTCCTTCCCTTCCAAGCTCTGCCACGCGCCCAAACAGTGTTTTACCCCCACATATGGGGTATCAGCCTACTCAGGGCAAATTGCAAAAAAAACTTTTGGGATCCAATTTCTCCTATTACTCTTAGGAAAATAAAAAATTGGGGGCAAAAATATCATTTTTGTAGAAAAAAATGATTTTTTTATTTTCATGCCCGGGCGTTATAAACTTCTGTGAAGCACTTGGGGGTTCAAAGTGCTCACCGCATATCTAGATAAGTTCCGTGGGGGGTCTAGTTTCCAAAATGGGGTCACTTGTTGGGAGTTTCAATAGCTTAGGTAATCAGGGGCTCTCCAAACACACATGACGCCCGCAGACCATTCCATCAAAGTCTGCATTCCAAAACATCACTAGTTCCCTTCCGAGCCCTGACGTGTGCCCATACAGAAGTTTTCTCCCACATATGGGGTATCAGCGTACTCAGGACAAATTGGACAACAACTTTTGGGGTCCAATTTCTCCTGGTACCCTTGGGAAAATAAAAAAATTGGTGACTAAAAGATCATGTTTGTGGAAAAAATACGATTTGTTTATTTCATGCCCTTTCATTATAAACTTCTGTGAAGCCCTTGGGAGTTCAAAGTGCTCACCACACATCTAGATAAGTTCCTTAGGGGGTCTAGTTTCCAAAATGGGGTCATTTGTGGGGTTTCCACTGTTTAGGTACATCAGGGGCTCTCCAAAGGCAACATGACACCCGCAGACCATTCCATCAAAGTCTGCATTCCAAAACGTCACTACTTCCCTTCCGAGCCCTGACGTGTGCCCATACAGTAGTTTTCTCCCACAAGTGAAGTATCAGAGTACTCAGGACAAATTGGACAACAACTTTTGGGGTCCAATTTCTCCTGGTACCCTTGGGAAAATAAAAAAATTGGTGACTAAAAGATCATGTTTGTGGAAAAAATACGACTTTTTTATTTTCACGCCCGGGCGTTATAAACTTCTGTGAAGCACTGGGGGGATCAAAGTGCTCACCACACATCTACATAAGTTCCTTGGGGTGTCTAGTTTCCAAAATGGTGTCATTTGTGGGGGGTTTTCACTGTTTTAGTACATCAGGGGCTTTCCAAACGCAACATGGTGTCCGATCTCAATTCCAGCCAAAAACGTCAAATGGCGCTGCTTCACTTCCGAGCTTTGCCATGCGCCCAAATAGTTGTTTACCTCCACATATGGGGTATCAGCGTACTCAGAACAAATTGCACAATAACTTTTAGGGTCCTGTTACCCTTGGAAAAATAAGAATTGAGGGTGAAAAGATCATTTTTGTGGAAAAAATATGATTTTTTAATTGTATGGCTGTACTTTATAAACTTCTGTGAAGCCCTTGGGGGTTCAAAGTTCTCACCACACATCTAGATAAGTTCCTTGGGGGGGTCTAGTTTCCAAAATGGTGTCATTTGTGGGGGGTTTCCACTGTTTTGGTACATCAGGGGTTTTCCAATCGCGACATGGTGTCCGATCTTAATTTCAGCCAAAAAAGTCAAATGGCGCTGCTTCCCTTTTGAGCTCTGCCATGCGCCAAAATAGTCATTTACACCCACATATGGGGTATCAGCATACTCAGGACAAATTGCACAATAACTTTTAGGGTCCTGTTACCCTTGGGAAAATAAATATTGGGGGTGAAAAGATCATTTTCGGGGAAAAAATATAATTTTTTAATTGTACCGCTGTACGTTATAAACTTCTGTGAAGCCCTTGTGGGTTCAAAGTTCTCACCACATATTTAGATAAGTTCCTTGGGGGGTCTAGTTTCCAAAATGGGGTTACTTGTCGGGTGTTTCCACTGTTTAGGTACATCAGGGGCTCTCCAAACGTGATATGGCGTCCGATCTGAATTCCAGCCAATTTTGCATTGAAAAAGTCATATGGCGCTCCTTCC
This sequence comes from Dendrobates tinctorius, assembly GCF_039654945.1. Taxonomy (NCBI): domain Eukaryota; kingdom Metazoa; phylum Chordata; class Amphibia; order Anura; family Dendrobatidae; genus Dendrobates; species Dendrobates tinctorius. Next base: position 11,415,422 of record NW_027361833.1, on the reverse strand, counting down.
ATTCTGAGCTCTGCCATGCACCGAAGCAGTGGCCCTCCCACATATCAGGTATCGGCGTACTCAGGACAAACTGAACAATAACTTTTGCATCCAATTTTTCCTGTTACCCTTGGTAAAATAAATAAAAATTGAACCTGAAGTATTTTTTTTTTTCTTAAATAATCAAAAAAATTCCTGTGACGCACTGAAGGGTTAATAAACTTTTTGAATATGGTTTTGAGCACCTTAAGGGGTGCAGTTTTTAGAATGGTGTAACTTTTGGGTATTTTCTATCATATAGACCCCTCAAAGTTACTTCAAATGTGACGTGGTCCCTAAAAAAATAGTGTTGTAAAAATAAGAAATCCCTGGTCAACTTTTAACCCTTATAACTTCCTAACAAAAAAAATTTTGGTTCCAAAATTGTGCTGATGTAAAGTAAACATGTGGGAAATGTTACTTATTAAGTTTTTTGTGTGCCGTATCTCTGTGATTTAAGGGCATAAAAATTCAAAGTTGGAAAATTGCAAAATTTTCAAAATTTTTGCCAAATTTCCATTTTTTCACAAATAAACGCAAGTTATATGAATGAAATTTTACCACTAACATGAAGTACAATATGTCACGAGAAAACATTGTCAGAATCACTAGGATCCATGGAAGCTTTCCAGAGTTATTACCTCATAAAGGGACAGTGGTCAGAATTGTAAAAATTGGCCCGGGAGTTAACGTGCAAACCACTCTTGGTAGTGAAGGGATTAAAAGAGTTTTAACACCTTCATGCCTAGAGAATGTTTCACTGTAATAAAAATGTCACCAGGGTTAAAAAAAACTCTTATAAATGCTACAAGCAAATCTTATGTTGAAAGAAATTGAAAAGCCCTGGCATTCTAAGGCCTCTTTCACACTTCCGTTTTTGACAATCAGTCAAGGTCCGCCCATTTGGAAAAAAAACGGATCTGCCATTTTTCTTTGCGGATCCGTTTTTTTCCCCATTGACTCTTATTATTGGCGGATCTTGACGGATTGCCATCCGTTGCATCCGTTTTTGTGAGGATCCGCCAAAATGTTGTTGTCCGTCAACATCCTCAAAGATTTCCAAACGGAGCTTGCAATGTTTTTTGGGGCGGCGGATCCTCCACACATATCTCTCTCTCTCTCTCTCCTTCCCGGCCAGCGGTTCCTTAAATTTCCTCATTCTGCGGATCCGTCAAAAAACGGATCCTGTGGCATTCGTTCACATCAGTTAGGAACGGATCCGCTTGTCCGCCTTTTTGGCGGATTGTAACTGACACAAAAAAAGTGTGAAAGAGGCCTTAGGTACATTAGGATAGACTGTGTTCCCTAGGAAAGGAGCTCTGTGTTACAGAATACAAGGCACATTATGCCATGACTGCAGTGCAGCAGTATTCACACAAGATGTCTTGCAATTGACGGATGCTGTGTTAAGGCCCCGTCTCACATAGCGAGAAAGCTAGCGAGATCGCTAATACGTCATCGATTTTGTAACGCAACAGCGATCTCGCCTGCGATCTCGCTAAATGTGACACATTGCAGTTACTGGGCCCCCTGGATATCGCTGATCGTGCTCGAATGTCGTGGGCCATTTTTTCATCGTCGGCGTCTTGCTGGCCAGCATGCATCGCTGTGTTTGATGCCGACAAGCGACCTCGTTGGCAACGCAGAACTCAGGGACGCAGGCTGGAATCATTCAGAATAGCTGCTGTGTGACAACGCACCAACAATCCTTACCAGGTTGTATCGCTGTCGCGATCGCTGGTGGGTTGTTGAGGAGATCCGCCTGTTTGACATCTTACTAGTGATCATTTTGCGATGCACCAGCGATCCCTACCAGGTTGTATCATTGTTAGGATCGCTGGTGCGTCACTATGTGTAAAGGGACCCTAACAGTATACCTGAATAGACACGAAGTAAACATAACTGCTTGAGACACAGTATTGGTTGCAGCTAATTAAAGCATAAACTTACTTTATTACCATATTTATTCTTTAAATACGCACGTAATTGCTTAAAAAATATTTTAGATTTTCAGCAACAATATTAGACTGTTTATCACTGATATATTTATCCCCTCCATTCGCCATGCCCAGAAAAAATAAATCTTCTGACATAATTCCATTAGTATGCCACAAAAAAAATAGATAAATAAAATTCTGGAACTTAAAAAGCACATACAAATTGCTGTGATGTCTGTTCTAGCAGCTTCAGCTGATATGCATAGTCAGGAAACACAAACAACTAATAGAAAATATGCTGAGATGCCAGGGATCTACATTTTGCGTATTAACTAAAAGTGACAGATGATGACATTCCAATTGCTGTACCTGTTCATGTAGCCTGGTTCACATTATTGCTGCAGCAGGTTTTATACAGTCTACGAGTTGTAAAGTGCTCAAGAGGCCTGATCCTCTGTTGAAGGATCAGGGCTTTAGATGTGAAATTCACTTACTCCTGTGAATACAAAATTCTAAAGTAGTGTTACATTTCGGTAACTGAGAGAGCAAAAATCCAAAAATTGAAGAGAGTGAATGCTAAACCACCTAATGTCAATCTTCAATGAATGGTGTTTTTCCCATTATGCTATCGGTAGGCTAATTTAGGTTTTAACAATATTTCTAAGCAAATATTCACATACAGCTTGTGTCCATCTTTTTTCCATTGTTTAGTTAGTGTTAGCCTTAGCCTTGCATTATGTAGTCTTCAATTATGCTTGTAATCCATAATACAAGTGGATATATTGTGTCTTGTCAAGTACAGGAATACATGAGCAAAATAAATGCCTATATAGCTAGAAACCTGAACAAGTCTGCTAAAGATGAATTCTGCCCAACAGCACGGATAAGATACCTATATCATTTTAAAAAATTATATTTGCACACTTGGCAGTTTCCTTAATGAAAACTATGGACTTTTATCAAGATTTATCTTTTCTAGATGATATTGATTTTCAGTTGTGTTATGTCAGATTGTCAGACACTCTTTAATTTACATCACATCTTGAATCTTCACTGATACAACATTGTACGTTGCAATGGCTTCTTACACATTTCATCATTTACTCTTAGTTGTTTGCATTTTAAATGCAACCTTTTTACAATTATTTTATAGTCATTTTTATTGCTTCCTAATAATATTGTATGCATCCAATTCCATGTACTTGGGTGACCTAGAAAAATTATACTTAATTTAATAGAATCTCTAGAAATATAGAAATACTATATTTCAATCAATCTCAAACTATCTGCCCCATTTAATGATTTATTTCACAAACACAAGTTTGGGTCTTTTTGAATGTGTCTCTTGTATTTATGTTTCTGTCCCCATATTGCCAGCCACCTGTAGGCCTCAAAACAAGAAATAAATATTATGTATATAAGAAAAGAAGACAATGTCTGATGTTTAGTGATCTGCGAGCAGTAAACTGCTCGGGTGCTCGGTACTCGAACCAGGCACTTCCAGCTACTCCAGTACTCAATTCTACTAGCAAGCATGCTGTGCGTCAATGAAGCAGACATTTTCTACAGGCATATATGTACTTGACAGGAAATGAGATCTGTACTCAACTGGAGAAGAGGAGAGAAAGAGAGATTGAGGGATTAAGAAAGAGAAAGGAAGTGCTGCGCAGCTCAAGAACCCGAGCACTCAAGCACCATGAGATACTCGACACTACTAGGAACTCGATCAAGAGCCCAAATGCTACTAATGTTCTTTTAATTGATTTATGATAATTTACTGTGTTTCTCGAAAACTTGTTTAAACTGCTATATATGCTCTTGTAGTTCTTTTTAATTAGGGCATACTGCTGACATAAGCTACATGTTTTCTAGATAATATTGCCTGAAAGCAGAAGATGCTTACTTTAGTAAAATAAGAGTGTCTACTGCAGGTAAACCAGTCTACTAGACTAGCAGACTAAAATATACAGTAATAAAATGCCAAAGCTAAACGAATAATCCGGAGCCTCATACCTCTTCCTAAGCATGGCTATATACATTAGCTGGACTTCTAATCAACAAATTTGGCAGGATAAGCTGACCATGTAATGTGCAGCAGGTTGATAATCATGTAATGTTCATGATGGTGTCTCAATTTCCTCTGATGGCAATTTTCAGAACAAAACATATTTATAATGCTAATTTTTTGACATTCTCATTGTTTTGGTCTCAAAGGAGATAAAACAAGCAAGCATAAAGCTGGAGTCACACATAGCGACTCACCAGCGATCCCGACAACGATATCAACGTGTCAGGATCGCTGGTGAGTCGCTATGTGATCGCTGGTGAGCTGTCACACAGACAGCTTCACCAGCGATCAGCACCAGCGATGCCGAGCACGTGGCGTCGCTGTGTTCGTTAGTTACCAGTGCACTGATGCAGGGAGCTGGTAACTAACATACACATCGGGTATCCAAGGGACGTGCGTCCCTTGGATACCCGATGTGTACGTTAGATGCCAGCAGATCGCTGGTCTCCCGCCTGTCACACGCAGTGATGCATGCTGGCCAGCGGGAGACCAGCGACAAAAGAAATGTCCAGCGGTTTCCTACAGCGATCAGCGATACCAGCAGAGGGGCTGGTCGCTGATCGCTGTCACACACAGCGATCTCGCTGGTGAGATCGCTGTTGTGTCGCAAAACTTGTGACTCGGCAGCGATCTCGCTAGCGAGATTGCTATGCGTGACGGGGCCCTTAGTATGGTTGAGTTGGGAAGACTATAGTTGTCATAAAAGTGGTCTGCCATTCAGCTGTTTATAATGCATTTCATCCCTACCCTGGCACAAAAAGTAACCCCAGCAGGTGTCTTTTGTTTGCATCTCACTGTCTTTACCATGGAAACAGCATTTCTGTCCTACTGTATCCAAGTTGGCCACAGCAGTGACATGGGGAGAGCAGTAATAAACCATTGTTTCCCAAACTCCTGTCCTCACAGGTCCCAAGAGATTAAGATTTCAGGATTTCCTATTGCACAGGTGAGAGAACCTGCATCAATTTCTGTTGCCTTGAAAATAATTCCATCTACTGTGCAATACTTAATAAATCCTGAAAACATGAAGTTTTGAGGTAGGTGTAAACTGAAATTTGGAACACAATGGTCTAAACCATGACTCACCTGCCTTTTCTGTGTCATGGAGGTGTAGTTTACACTTACCACTGCTGCCATTGACACTTCATTCAGTTTCTTACAGTAACTTTTGACATTAGCTTTCAACTGTTTCATATCAGAACTCATCATTGAGTATTAGACTTAGAACATATTTTTATATTACTTTTAAATGAACTCAGTTTTGAATATATTTGGTTATAGTACCACTGTAAATGCTATTGTGTAACCACCACTCTCTTTAAGTCTTCTGTTTTGGACAATCCCCTTCACTAATCAGCAATAAGGGAACCTGTCAGCAAATGCACATGTTCCCTACAGCATCACCACAGGACAACTGCAGCATTACATAATAGCCACTGAAATCAATGATCTGTTTGTATCATATACACATGGGATGGGTCTTCCTGGATGGAAGATTTTTAATTTAGCGGCTTTCTACCTTGCTTTGATAGATTAATTAATAGATTATGAGTTTTCTTAACGAGACAATCCCTTTTTGCCTAACACGTTAGCTTTATAATATTGTATAGGTTTAGAACTGTTAAATGAATTCCAGAATGGTGTGATGCCACAAACTATGTTACCTACCACCAGTATTGATAGTTTCAGGTAAATCATTTCTTGGAATAGCATAATTATGTATACATGTGTTTATTTCCTCTGACATAGACTTATTGTAAAATCATGATAGTAGTTATGAATTGTCCATTGAATACATATCATGCACTTAGATGACTGCATTAATGTGCTGTTTGTTACTAGGCAACTCAAGTATTTCTTATATCCAACTGCTTGGTATGTGCATTTGATTATAGATATAAATATATTCACAGATTATAGTCATGTGTAAAGGTACAGTAAATTACTTTAGAAGCTCTCACGCCTAATTCTATGTTCAATAAAATTACAATAGTACCATCCTAAATTTGTACATCTTGATCAGTTATGACTAAAGGAACCCAGGCAGCTCATGGTTTCAAAGTGGCATGTGAAAGAAAATCGCTATTAACTTGGAGATTTGGGGTTAATCTGTAGGCTAATAGTGTTCTGAATCTGCCCAGTGCCTAAACTCAGTGCCCCCCTACCTGGAGGAAATGAACGTTAACCCTCCTGGCAGTATTCGACATTTGGTTATAGGTGTGGCGCTGGTGCATGTTAAGTCACCGCTCTGTTTTAGAGAGTGGCTGCAGTAACTGCTTCCCCAGCACTGACTGACAGCAGCTCAGCATTAGGCCAGATGTCAGTCAGTGTTGAGGGCTCAGTTGCATCTGCTGCTCTCTATGCACAGAGCGGTGGCTGAACCTGGCACCACCCTCAATAACTGAAATACGAACGCTGGTAGAAGAAATAAAGTTCATTTCCTCCCAGCAGTGGGGCTGTAAGTGTGGGCACTGAGTAGGTTCAGAACACTATTAACCTGCAGATTAACCCCATATCTAATAGTGTTTTCTTCAGGTGAAAGGTTCATTTTACAGTAAGTTTCCCGTATTCTCCTTATACTTTTTGTCTTAATTTATTTTTCTTTTTTTGTCTGATTTTCATTGACCTGTTACTTGAACTGCAGAATGCTGTATAATCTCCAAAAGTGGAACATTTTTCTGCAATTATGAGTTGCACAAAATTTTTGTGAAATTTCATAAAGTGTAAAGCCAGTATTCATGTGAAAACTTCTTGTACAATTGTGTCCATAGTCTGTTGATAACCAGGTGCTGTATCTGTCAATATATCTCGACACAGAGATCATATAACTACAGGGTGGGCCATTTATATGGATACACCTAAATAAATTGGGAATGGTTGGTGACCCAGATCAGGGCGCTGAATTTACAGAATGGGCAAAACAAAAATTGGAACAGGACCCTCAGTTTACACAATATTATGTTCAGTGATGAGGCAAACTTTTTTGGGTGGGCCATTTATATGGATACACCTAAATAAAATGGGAATGGTCAGTTTTCTTGCGTAGGGTGTCTTGCATTGAAATCTGCTGCAATGACCCAGGTACTGTGTTCACCAGACATCAACAAAATTTCTAGCTGCTCCTCACGTGTTAACATTTGCGACATGGCAATGGCTGTAAACAAAGGGAAACTTGTAAATAACTCGCGAAAGAATAAAGCTACGTTAACACCAAGCATGCCATTGTTTTCCTTGTGAAATTCTCAATAAGTTTAATGTGTCACATGATCTTCTTCCCATTGAAAAAAGTAAAGTTGGATCCAAAATAGCCACCATGGTCACCACCCATCTTCAAAAGTTTCCCCCCTCCCATATACTAATGTGCCACAAACAGGAAGTTGATATCACCAACCATTCCCATTTTATTTAGGTGTATCCATATAAATGGCCCACCCTGTATATATCTATCTATCCATATATATAAACGCCTTATTGTGTCTGTCTGTAACCGAAATCACGGGCCGCTGATTGGTCGCGGCCGCCAGACCCCCGCCAGGCCGCAACCAATCAGCGACAGGCGCAGCTGTTTGTAATGGTAAGCCGTGCCTGCCACTGATTGGTCGTGGCCGTCAGGCCACGACCAATCAGCGGCAGGCGCAGGCCTTAATCTCTAAAAAGGAGAATTAAAATAAAAAAAGTTATTCTCACCTTCCAATGGCCTCCTGTCTTCTTTCCACAAGCCCGGCCTAGCGTTCCCAGTAATGCTTTGCGGCTTAGACCGCTGATGACGTCACTCTCGCAAGAGTGAGAAAGAAGACCGACGTCACTCTCGTGAGAGCGAGAAGGAAGACAGACATCATCAGCGGTCTAAGCCGCAAAGCATTACTACTGGCAACGCGAGGCCGGGCGCGTGGAAAGAAGGCAGGAGGCCGTTGGAAAGTGAGAATAACTTTTTTTATTTTTTAATATTATTTTTGTACAGAGCCTTGGCAGTGATTGGTCACGGCTACAGGTCCGCGATGCTGATTGGTTGCGGACAGAGGGCCGTGACGCTAATTGGCCATGGCTACACTGAAGGGGAGTGAGGGGACTATGCATACCAGGAAAAGGGGTGAGGGGACCATGCATACCAGGAAAGGGGGGTGAGGGAACCATGCATAACAGGATTGGGGGGTGAGGGGACCATGCATACCAGGATTGGGGGTGAGGGGACCATGCATAACAGGAAAGGGGATGAGGATACCATGCATACCAGGATTGGGGGGTCAGGGGACCATACATACCAGGAAAGGGGGGTGAGGGGACCATGCATACCAGGATTGGGGGGTGAGGGGACCATGCATACCAGCATTGGGGGGTGAGGGGACCATGCATACCAGGATTGGGGGGTGAGGGGACCATGCACACCAAGAAAGGGGGGTGAGGGGACCATGCATACCAGGATAGGGGGGTGAGGGGAACATTTACACCATGGAAGGGGGGTGAGGGGACCATGCATACCAAGAAAGAGGGGTGAGGGGACCATGCATACCAGGAAAGGGGGGTGAGGAGACCATGCATATCAGGATTGGGGGTGAGGGGACCATGCATACCAGGATTGGGGGGTGAGAGGACCATGCATACCAGGAAAGGGGGGTGAGTGGACCATGCATACCAGTAAAGGGGGGTGAGGGAACCATGCATACCAGGAAAGGGGGGTGAGGGAACCATACATACCAGGATTGGGGGGTGAGGGGACCATGCATACCAGGATTGGGGGGTGAGGGGACCATGCATTCCAGGATTGGGGGGTGAGGGGACCATGCATACCAGGAAAGGGGGGTGAGGGGACATGCATACCAGGATTAGGGGGTGAGGGGACCATACATACCAGGATTGGGGGGGTGAGCAGACCATGCATACCCCAAAAGGGGGTAAGAGGACCATGCATACCAAGAAAGAGGGGTGAGAGGACCATGCATACCAGGATTGGGGGGTGAGAGGACCATGCATTCCAGGATTGGGGAGTGAGGGGACCATGCATACCCCGAAAGGGGAGTAAGAAGACCATGCATACCAGGAAAGCGAGGTGAGAGGACCATGCATACCAGGATTGGGGGGTGAGGGGACCATGCATACCAAGAAAGGGGGGTGATTGGACCATGCATACCAGGATAGGGGGGTGAGGGGACCATTTACACCATGGAAGGGGGGTGAGGGGACCATGCATACCAAGAAAGAGGGGTGAGGGGACCATGCATACCAGGAAAGGGGGGTGAGGAGACCATGCATATCAGGATTGGGGGTGAGGGGACCATGCATACCAGGATTGGGGGGTGAGAGGACCATGCATACCAGGAAAGGGGGGTGAGTGGACAATGCTTACCAGGAAAGGGGGGTGAGGGGACCATGCATACCAGGATTGGGGGGTGAGGGGACCATGCATACCAGGATTGGGGGGTGAGAGGACCATGCATTCCAGGATTGGGGGTGAGGGGACCATGCATACCAGGAAAGGGGGGTGAGGGGACCATGCATACCAGGATTGGGGGGTGAGGGGACCATACATACCAGGATTGGGGGGGTGAGCGGACCATGCATACCCCGAAAGGGGGGTAAGAGGACCATGCATACCAGGAAAGAGGGGTGAGAGGACCATGCATACCAGGATTGGGGGGTGAGAGGACCATGCATTCCAGGATTGGGGAGTGAGGGGACCATGCATACCCCGAAAGGGGAGTAAGAAGACCATGCATACCAGGAAAGAGAGGTGAGAGGACCATGCATACCAGGATTGGGGGGTGAGAGGACCATGCATTCCAGGATTGGGGGGTCAGGGGACCATGCATACCAGGATAGGGGGTTGAGGGGTAGCATGCATATCAGGATTGGGGGTGAGAGAACCATACATATCAGTATTGGGGGTGAGAGAACCATACATATCAGGATTGGGGGTGAGAGAACCATACATATCAGGATCGGGGGTGCATTATTGCATTATTATTAAATCTTCAAAAATAAACTGCATATATATTCTAGAATACCCAATGCATTAGAATCGGGCCACCATCTAGTAGATAGATAAATAATGAACTTCTCTCTCTCTCTCTCTCTCTATATATATATATATATATATATATATATACTAGATGGTGGCCCGATTCTAACGCATTGGGTATTCCAGAATATGTATGCAGTTTATTTTTGAAGATTTAATAATAATGCAATAATGCACCCCCCAATCCTGATATGCATGGTTCTCTCACCCCCAATCCTGACATGTATGGTTCTCTCACCCCCAATCCTGATATGCATGCTACTCCTCAACCCCCTACCCTGGTATACATGGTCCCCTGACCCCCCAATCCTAGAATGCATAGTCCTCTCACCACCCAATCCTGTTATGCATGGTCCTCTCACCTCTCCTTCCTGGTATGCATGGTCTTCTTACTCCCCTTTCAGGGTATGCATGGTCCCCTCACCCCCCAATCCTGAAATGCATGGTCCTCTCACCCCCCAGTCCTGGTATGCATGGTCCTCTCACCCCTCTTTTCTGCTATGCATGGTCCTCTTACCCCCCTTTCCTGGTATGCGTGGTCCCCTCACCCCCCTTTTCGTGTAGCCGTGACCAATTAGCATTGTGGCCCTCTGTCCGCGACCAATCAGCAACGCGGCCCTGTAGCCGCGACCAATCACTGCCGCGGCCCTGTACAAAAATAATATTAAAAAATAAAAAAAAGTTATTCTCACCTTCCGACGGCCTCCTGTCTTCTTTCCACGCACCCGGCCTCACGTTCCCAGTAATGCTTTGCGTCTTAGACCCGCGATGACGTCACTCTCGCCAGAGCGCGACGTTATCAGCGGTATAAGCCGCAAAGCATTACTGGGAGCGCAAGGCCGGAAGCGTGGAAAGGACATTGGAGGCCGTCGGAAGGTGGCCATGGGCTAACAAAAACACAAACATACTCACCTTCCGGCGGCCCTCAGACTATTTTCCTTCTCTCTCTAATGCGCCCGGCATCACCTTCCCAGTAATGCTTTGCGGCTTAGACAGCTGATGACATCGGTCTTCTTTCTCGCTCTCGCGAGAGTGACGTCGGTCTCCTTTCTCGCTCTCGCGAGAGTGATGTCATCAGCGGTCTAAGCCGCAAAGCATTACTGGGAACGCGAGGCCGGGTTGTGTGGAAAGAAAACAGGAGGCCGTTGGAAGGTGAGAATAACTTTTTTGTATTTTAATTCTCCTTTTTACAGATTAAGGCCTGCACCTGCCGCTGATTGGTCGTGGCCTGGCGGCCACGACCAATCAGCGGCAGGCACAGCTTACCATTACAAACAGCTGCACCTGTCGCTGATTGGTTGCGGCCTGGCGGGGGCCTGGCGGCCACGACTGATCAGTGGCCCGCGATATCGGTTACAGACAGACACGATAAGCGTTTATATATATAGATTTATACATATATATGTATATATACATATATACAGCATCATCTTTGACAATCTGCAAACTTAAAGGTATTATTTTAAAGAAGCAATGTATAAATGGCATTTTTACTTGTTCTATGTTTAGCATTAATTCACTACATAGTTACTGTCCATGGAATGACAGCTGCCTTGAAGATCACTGATGTATTCTATCGTCAGGATTACTATTCAAATGCCTGAGACACCTGCAATCAGCAAGTTCTATTTTTGGTAAATTCAGTGTTTGAGAGGGTACTGAGGATGCATTTGAAGGATCACTATAATAACAGGCATTCCACATAGCAGGTGTTCTGCATAACAGGCATACCAACTTGGTTTGCCATATTTTACTAAAAATCTATAGCACACGTAAATAATTCATTCTGTTAGGATCCAGATTTGCCAGTAATAGCAGCCTTTGTTTTGAGCCTTTTCATAATGACAGCTTTCTTGGTTGCTGCATTCTCACTATAAAATCACAATTAGGCCTGTAATGCAATTGGAAAAGACTAAATTATTCATATATTCAAAATATCACAGAAAACTTTCCACTTTGACTTATCCTTCAATAGAATATTAAATGGCTTCACCGTTATTACCGTTCCTGTTCATTATAAGAGAACATCACATTGAATTATTTGGTCAAAATCAATTTAAAATCTTTAGATAGATACAAACATATACATAGATAGATAGATAGATAGATAGATAGTTGTGAATTTCACTTCCACTCCTTAATACTTGGACTAATTCCAGTGTTTCTGGAAAAAGAGTGATATTGCAGTAAACTTGTCACATCTCCTGAGATATCTGGTCTATTAAATATGTGTTTTCCTATGACACAACAATGCAGAGTTATTAGAAAATAGTTATATGATAGGGACTACAATTATTTATTGACACAAACATGTCTGGATAATTGACATGTAATCTTCTACGCTATAACAACATGACTGTGCCCTGTATACAAAGCCATGTCCTATAGACATGTTTTATTGAGTTTTTAGAGAAGGAACTCAAGTAGTCTGAGGTAAACCCAAACATATACTTTTGGGATGAACTAGAATGCCAATTGTGAGGCAGATGGTCCCATCCAATAACAGTGTCTGATATAAACATCATAAATCATTAGACAATTCATCACAATCTCTCGTGATTATAGATGAGCATATCAATCCTATGTAAAATAAGTTAATGTTGAATTTGTGAAACAATTTATCTGAATTGCCAGAAATGGATGCTGTTATGTTAAACATTTCAGAAGATGGCATTAACCAAAGAAGGCTCTAAACAGACTGTATGTGACAGGCAGCAATGAAGAACGGTTTCCACTTGTTGAGGTCACTTTGACATTCCTATGGCTGTGTTTGCTTGGAAAAGCTTGGGAGGGGTTGAATATGGTCCTAGTAGACCTCAGAGTGTTATGAACACCTTAATAGAACATTTGGAGCACTTGTGATTTGCTCCAAATTTATTTATTTTTCTTTTATTAATTTTGACATGCCAAAAAATTTGAATTTTAAAATATTTTCTCATGTCTACGTGTGGAACGCCTGGTCCACTCCCGTCTTATCCGCTATCTCTTTGATAACTCTCTTCTCGACCCTCTCCAATTCGGTTTCTGCTCTTTACACTCTACTGAAACTACCCTCACTAAAGTCTCTAATGATCTACTAACAGTTAAATCAAATGGTCACTACTCCATGCTAATTCTCTTGGATCTCTCTGCAGCATTCGACACTGTTGATCATCAGCTCCTCCTCACTATGCTCCGTTCCATTGGCCTCAAGGACACCGTTCTCTCCTGGTTTTCCTCCTATCTCTCTGACCACTCCTTTACTGTATCTTTTGCCGGCTCCTCCTCCTCTCATCTTCCCCTTACTGTTGGGGTTCCTCAAGGATCGGTTTTAGGCCCCCTCCTCTTCTCCTTGTACACTGCCCCTATTGGTCAGACAATCTGTAGATTTTGTTTCCAGTACCATCTCTATGCTGATGACACCCAATTATATGCTTCTTCTCCTGACATCATGCTAGCCTTTCTAGAAAACACCGGCGATTGTCTAAACGCTGTGTCTAACATCATGTCCTCACTATATCTGAAACTGAACCTGTCAAAGACTGAACTCCTTGTGCTTCCTCCCTCTACAAATGTACCTATACCCGACATTGCCATTTCTGTGTGTGGTTCCACTATTACTCCCCAGCAACATGCCCACTGTATTGGGGTCATACTTGACTCCAAGCTTTCCTTCGCCCCCCACATTCGATCACTGGCTCTCTCTTGTCATCTGCACCTCAAAAACATCTCTAGAATTCGACCTTTTCTTACTTTTGACTCTGCAAAAACTCTTACTGTTTCTCTTATTCATTCTCGTCTCGACTATTGTAACTCTCTTCTAATCGGTCTCCCTCTTACCAAACTCTCCCCTCTCCAATCTGTCCTGAATGCTGCAGCCAGGATCATATTCCTCACCAATCGTTACACCGATGCCTCTACCTTGTGCCAGTCATTACACTGGCTACCCATCCACTCCAGAATTCAGTATAAACTTATTACCCTCACCCACAAAGCCCTCCATGGCTCAGCACCACCCTACATCTCCTCCCTTGTTTCAGTATACCATCCTACCCGCGCCCTCCACTCTGCTGATGACCTGAGGTTAGCATCCTCAATAATCAGAACCTCCCACTCCCGTCTCCAAGACTTTTACACGTGCTGTGCCAATTCTTTGGAATGCACTTCCCAGGTCAATATGATTAGTCCCCGATCCCCACAATTTTAAGCGTGCCCTGAAAACGCATTTATTCAGACTGGCCTATCGCCTCAACACATTAACCTAATCTATCCCCTGTGTGGCACAGCCAAAAGTTTCACCATAACCAGGTTCCCCACATCATGTTTCCACATGTTTTATGCATCCATTAGCCCTCTGTGTCTGTACTGTTACACACTTAATATTATGGCTGGTCCATACAGTCAGGGCAAATTTTTACCACCCACCTTTCGTGTCCTCCTCTTTCCTCATAGACTGTAAGCTTGCAAGCAGGGCCCTCATTCCTCTTGGTATTTGTTATAATCTATGTGTTTATTGTTATGCTGTAATGTCTATTGTCTGTCCAAATCCCCTCTGAAATGTAAAGTGCTGCGGAATATGTCGGCTCTATAGAAATAAAATTTATTATTATTATTATTATTATTATGTCTAATGTCTGAGCTAAAAAATTAGATTTTGGCTCCATGAGTACAAATTCCATAAGAAAGTATTTAGAAAAGAGTTTAGGCTGGTATGGTTGCAAAAGGGCCCAAATTGAAATTTCTCCCACATCGTTTTAGACGTATATCAAAAGCTAATGTGAATGTGATGATCAGGTGTCCACATACTTTTGACCATATATTATAGCTAGATAGTTATGATAGAGTTGGAAATTAAATATGCTGCCTATGAGACTTACAATAGGTAGAAAGGTAGACAGACATAAGTATACATAGAATAATAAGCAGATAGATAGATAGATAGATAGATAGATAGATAGATACAAAAGAATAGCAGAGCTTTGTAGGAGCTATGATGCATGCAAGCCCTGAATATATGAAATTTTAAACTGCATTACTGCTATATCGAATATACTTATAACATGAAGGTACTTAGGGAATACAATTCATGAGAGCCTATCTTCCATGGGATTCTAAAGCCAATATTTATCAAACTTTCCTCTCCTTGGCTAAAAGTCTACAAATTTAAAGGACAGGTAGGATCCAGCATTAATTAATACCAGCCTTAGGCTGATGGAAGGAACAGTGCTCAGTCAAATATGTAGTCAGTCACCATCTACAATAGTATACTACAAAAAAATTCTGTATAAAAATTCTGACCATTCTCCAAACTGTAGAAAGCAAATGTGAACAGATGTAGATAGATAGTTATGTAAAAGGTGGCACAGGGTGGTAGTCATGGCCGAGTTTACCAAGTCATAGTCAGTGAGCACCCTGACACCTTGCACATGTATAGACAAGTAAAGACAAGTAAAGTCCCAGTCTTGCAGTACAGTAGGTTACCTTCTTTGCTCACTCACTTCAGCCGCTTGAGGCTAAGCACGCAAGAAGACACCACAGACACAGTTCTGTTCCAATGGGAAAACTTTACTGTTGATAATATAATGCTTCCTGATCTCTCTATGCAATGTCATGAGCCAGAATCACCAGCTCCCTTCCAGATTTGGGAGCCACAAAAAGTTCTTCTGTGAATGGTCCCGCAACGCTAGGGTCTGTCCACACATTACAAGAATAAAAAAGCAATGAACACCAGGATGCAACAGGGAATGTTCAGGAGAAAGGAAGTTCGTGAGGGTCCCCGCCACCTCCTTACAGATAGATAGATAGATAGATAGATAGATAGATAGATAGATGTCTGATTCAAATAAATGTTTATTTTTTTATTCCGGTGTTTTAAACTATTATGGAAGACATTATTCTTGGAATTATAACCTATAGGCACATCAAAGTAATATTCATACTTGTATGCAATTTTTGTTTGCTTGAGAGATAAGCAAATAGGGCAAAGCAATTATGCTTCAGTATGAGCACAATTCTGTACTTCTACAGCAATTTAAAAGGAAGGGTCTAATATGAATCTTGTAAATGACAGGTTTTACAGGGCACTTGTTAAGATCTTGGGACATCTCATGGATTAACAAAATATTAATGTCTGTAAATGTCTGAAATTTACCTTGGTAGCTGCACCATTTATCCCCAACCAAGTGATGACGGATCGATAGCTTCAACCTTTATGACTATAGCAGCTATATATTCTGCACACTGTAATTAAATATACAGTATATTTGCCCTGTGTCTATATGGATACAGTATCAGATTAGAAGTTTTAGAAAGACTATGCAGTCACCACCCATGTTGTATGGAACAATAGGTGCTACAAGCCCATATAGCAAACAAAGCAAGTATAACAACACATGAAAAAGATAAAGATAACTATATAAAATGGGTTTATCAAGTGAATCAGTGCAAAATGTCATGTGGCAAAAAATGCACTACTAAGGCTGGTTTCACATTTGCGTTTTTTAGCGCTGGAAAAAAACGCACACCTGCGCATGCGTTTTTTCCCCTATATTTAACATGGGTGCGCATACCTGCGCACTGGTCAGCGCATGTATGCGATTTTCATGCGCTGCGTTTTTTTGGGGTGTGCGATTGGATTTTCCAGACGCAGCATGTTGCATTTTTTGGCCCTGCAAAAAAGCGCATGCGCACATATGCGCACGTTTTGCGCTAAAAATGGCCATTATAGCCTATGGATGCGCATATGTGCGCACTGGCATGCTCATGTATGCGTTTTTTTGCATATGCGTTTTTTTTTTAAACCATGGAATTTAGGAGTTTGGGTTAGAGTTAGGGTTAGTTAAGGGGGTTTAGGGTTAGGGTTATGGTCAGGGTCAGGGTTAGGGTTAGGGTTAGGGTCAGGGTTAGGGTTAAGTATGGTTTTGTTAAGGATTAGGGTCATGGTTAGGGTCAGGATTAGGGTTAAGTATGGTTTTGTTAAGGGTTAGGGTCAGGGTTAGGGTTAGGGTTAGGGTCAGGGTTAGGGTTAGGGTTAGGGTCAGGGTTAGGGTCAGGATTAGGGTTAAGTATGGTTTTGTTAAGGATTAGGGTCAGGGTTAGGGTCAGGATTAGGGTTAAGTATGGTTTTGTTAAGGGTTAGGGTCAGGGTTAGGGTTAGGGTTAGGGTTAGGGTCAGGGTTAGGGTTAGGGTTAGGGTTAGGGTCAGGGTTAGGGTCAGGATTAGGGTTAAGTATGGTTTTGTTAAGGATTAGGGTCAGGGTTAGGGTCAGGATTAGGGTTAAGTATGGTTTTGTTAAGGGTTAGGGTCAGGGTTAGGGTTAGGGTTAGGGTTAGGGTCAGGGTTAGGGTCAGGATTAGGGTTAGGGTTAGGGTTAGGGTTAGGGTCAGGGTTAGGGTTAAGTATGGTTTTGTTAAGGGTTAGGGTCAGGGTTAGGGTTAGGGTTAGGGTCAGGGTTAGGGTTAGGGTTAGGGTCAGGGTTAGGGTTAGGGTTAGGGTCAGGGTTAGGGTTAGGGTTAGTTAGGGTTTAGGGTTTGGGTTAGGGTTAAGTATGATTTGGTTAAGGGTTAAGGTCAGGGTTAGGGTTAGGGTTAGGGTCAGGGTTAGGGTTAGGGTTAGGGTCAGGGTTAGGGTTAGTAAAGTCATGGTTTGGGTAGTGTGAGGGGCCACCTAAAAATGTTGGAAAAAAACGCAAACGCGGTAAAAACGCGCTAAAAACGCATACAAACGCATAAAAACGCTGCGTTTTTTTCATGCATGCTCATAAAAATGCTTGAAAAAAACGCAGCAGTTGTATGCTTATGTATGCGTTTTTTCAATGCGTTTTTTTGCGGGAAAAACGCGCTGCAAAAAAAAGCAAGTGTGAAACTAGCCTAACACCTAAACAGTGCATAACAGTTCAAAACCAAATACAAGATCTATCAAAAATCCATGAGAAGTGTTGAAGTAAAATAATTCTCATAATATAAAATGACAGTAAGTAAACCAATAACACAGAAAATACAGCATTAGACATACTGTAAAAAGTGCCAAGTGCAAAGAAAATCTCTCCACTATATGAAGGTTCAAGACAATAATTGAACCAACCAAAATATACCAATAAAAATATAGCAATAGATTAATACATTTATAAATAATTATATATTTCATAAAAGTGAATACTGCAAAACATCCAAGAAGGGAAGCCAAAAGAGAATAAAGAGTTATGAGGTCACCAAACGGCATGAAGAGCGTTCAACAGAATAAAATGGGGTTCCTTGAGAAGTCTAAGGTATAACACATATCCTGATTTGTTTCACACGTGTTTCTTTAATCCTTGCCTCCATGTATGTTTATTCATGGTTTTGCTGCCTTCAGTCTAAAGGCCCCGTCTCACATAGCGAGATTGCTAGCGAGATCGCTAATGCATCACCGATTTTGTGATGCAACAGCGATCTCGCCTGCGATCTCGCTACATGTGACACGCAGCAGCGACCGGCCCCCCTGCTGGATATCGCTGATCATGCTCGAATGTCCTGGGCCATTTTTTCACCTCGTTGGCGATGCAGAACTCAGGGATGCAGGCTGGAATCATTCAGAATAGCTGCTGTGACAATGCGCCAGCGATCCTTACCAGGTCGTTTCGTTGTCGGGATCGCTGCTGCGTCGCTATGTGAAACGGCAACCTAAATCTACAATGTGCACATTCCAATAGGAATAAGAAAATCACTGCATGAACAGGGGTGTCCAAAATTGTGACTGGTGCTGTCTAAACACTAAAAAAATTGCAGTTTTCTATACATATGTTGCAAAATATATAAATCATGCAGCAATTTATAAGTACCCCAAAATATCTTAAAAAAATAATACAACCTGTTCTGCATAAAATAATATCTCATATTAGCCACATTCATTATAAAGTTTACAAATTTGAGTGTATATCTATATATATAGTATATCTATCTATCTCTCTCTCTACATATATACATACTGTATATGGATAGATAGATTTATATATATACATATATATGTATATATGTACGGGCAGCACAGTGGCTCAGAAGTTATCACTGAAGCCTTGCAGCACTGGGGTCCTGTGTTCAAGAAGAACATCTACAAGAAGTTGTTCTCCCCGTGTTTGCATGGATTTCCTTTGGGTTCTCCACTTTCGTCCTGTACTCCAAAGATAGGGAATCTAGATTATGAGTAGTGATGAGTGAGTATGCTTGGATATAGTTTTATCGGCGCATGCTCTGGTGTTCTCAAGCAATATGTTTAAGTCCTTGTGGCTGCAAGTTTTGCGGCTGTTTAACAGTGGCAAAATCATGCAGCCACGGGGACTCAAGCACTCCCGTTTACCAGATGTGGGGTACTTCAGTACTTGACTGGAGTGAGATTTCTGATGAGGTGCACAGAGGCACACAACACTTCTAAGATGGGCTTAATTTATTAAGCTACTTGAGCCTCTTAATGAATAAGACTCCTCTTACTCCACCATGCGCCTTCATAACCAGTCAAAATGAATCAGGGCTGAAAAATTCTCTCTATATTAAATCAAAATAATAGGATTTCTATGGAACTTTTTATTATGCATGACATGCATATTATGCATAATATGTATTTTGTATTGTATTAGTTTCAAACCATAAGAGAGATGTGTGAATGAAGATTGAGCATTCACACTCTTGCTTCTTTCCAATACTTTTTTTTATCCAATAAGTCCTCTACCTCTTCAGCACCTTGGCTCCTTTGATCCTTACTGGACTTCGGCTATTTTCCTACACAAGATGAAATATCCGTACATTCACATGACCCCTGCAGCCTATCTCTGTCCTTAATGATTTAGTTCCATACATTTTAGTATCCCCCTGAGACCAGTGGTAGTCTGCAGTAGTCTCATATATGTAGGAAAATAATGACGGTTAGGAATTACTAGAGGAGGTAAAAGCTGTAGAGAAAATATTATTTTAATAATATAAATGTATATCAGCTTTATATATTTACTAACTGAATAGCCCGGCGCTTCCCGGGCATAGTAAATAACTATGGTTAGTTATATCAAATTATAAGAATTTTATCTATATACTGTATATAAAGCTGAGTGTAGAGCCCCCCCACTCCGCATAGCCACATTCACTATTATATCCCACTTCATCCAGTCAGCCAGAGCCACCGGACTACTACCCCTAATACTCCACATCATCCCGTCAGAGCCTCCAGACTACTACCCCTAATATCCCACATCATCCCATCAGCCAGAGCTACCAAACTACTACCCCTAATATCCCACATCGTCCAGTCAGCCAGAGCCACCGGACTACTACCCCTAATATCCCACATCATCCTGTCAAAGCCACCAGACTGCTACCCCTAATATCCCATATCATCCCGTCAGCCAGGGCCACCAGACAACTACAACTAATATTCCACATCATCCCATCACAGATGCCGGACTACTCCCCCTAATATCCCACATCATCCCATCAGCCAGAGCCACCGGACTACTGCCACTAATATCCCACATCATCCCATCAGCCTGGGGTCAGAACCAGAGCACTGAGTGGAACGGTCCTAACTTCCATTCTGGGGATCCCTTTAAGAGAGACCTGGGGTCAGAACCAGAGCGCTGAGTGGATTTGTCCTGACTTCCATACCAATGATCCCTTTAATAGAAGCCTGTGGTGAGAATCAGAGCACTGAGGGATTTACCCTAACTTCCATACCAGAGATCCCTTTAAGAGAGGCCTGGGGTCAGTACCAAAGTGCAGAGTGGATTTGACCTCACTTCCATACCGGGGATCCCTTTAAGAGAGACTGGGATCACAACCAGAGCGCTGAGTGGATTTGCTGTGACTTGCATACCAATGATCCCTTTAATAGAACCCTGGGGTCAGAATCAGAGCATTGAGGGATTTGCCCTAACTTCCATACAGGAGATCCCTTTAAGAGAGCCACCTGGGGAACCAAAGCGCTGGATGGATTTGCCCTGACTTTCATACCGGAGATCCATTTAAGAAAGGCCTCGGGTCAGCACCAAAGCGCAGAGTGGATTTGCCGTAACTTCCATACCAATGATCCCTTTAAGAGACCCTGCGGTCAGAATCATAGAGTTGAGTAGAACGGCCTAACTTCCATACCAGGGATCCCTTTAAGAGAGGCCTGAGGTCAAAACCAAAGCCCTGGATGGATTTGCTCTGACTTCTATAGCGATAATCCCTTTAAGAGGGAAAATGTGCCTACGGGATGGAGGATGTGTAATGGGGATATGGGCAGGGAGGGGGGATTCATTTCTATCATGTGCTATTTGCTCCTTTCAAGGGGGCAGACAATGGCTGGGAGCTTATGTTCCCTGGGATGCTAGATTTATCCCACCATGTCAGTGTCTGATGAGGTGTTGTCAAGTTGGAAAACTTGCTCATTGGTTGCAAGGAAAATTGTTGCTCATAGCAACCAATCACAGGTCAACTTCTTTTGAACAGCTCTGGTAAAATGAAAGATGCTTCATGATTGGTTGGTGATACACACACATACATACATACATTCACTTTTATATATAGAGATGTTATTGCATTTCTTAGTAAGACACCTTTATTCTCTCAGTACAGTGGAACTTTAAGGTAGAGGGAAGAATCTGTATCCCAAAAGTTGCACACAATAGTGAAAAAAACACGCAAGATAGTAAAGATGAACAAATCTTTTCAAATTCAATTTGCCAGAATTTCCTCAAATATTTTATTTTCGGCGAATAAGTTAATGCAAATTTCAATACTGGAAAGCTTGCTATTATTTGCAAAGTACATGTGAGGGAGAAAAGAAAAAGATAACTTTACTGACCATATGAGCTTTCACATTCAGCAAGAGAGAGGAACCTGCTGACCATAAGACCTTACCCTTTAGAGAAGAGAGAGACCCCTGTTGACCGTAAGAGCTTGCACTTTACAGGTAAGAAAGAGAGGATCCCGCTGTCAATTAGAGCTTACACTTTAAAGGTGATAGAGACAGGATACCACTGACCAAAAGAGCTTACACTTTAAAGGTGACATAGAGAGGATACCGCTGACCATTAGAGCTTATACTCTACTGGAGAATAAGGTCCTCTCTGATCAAAAGAGTATACACTTTACAGGAATGAGAGTACTCCGCTGACCATAAGAGTTTACACTAAAAGAAGAGAAGGACTTACTTACTGACTCTGGAAATAGAAAATGACTGTTCTCTACAAACTGTGCTCCACTGGGAACAGCTGATTTACAATGGCCCAGGAACTGACCACCACTGTACAAGGTATGATAATCTAAGATGTCATAGCTTCAGGGCATTATGTGGAAACCTGCATGACAATACAAAATGACGTTTGGATCTGATGCTTCAGCAGGAAGAGAAATGGATGCAGCCAAATTGTTTCATTTTTTGGGGAGAAACACAAATTAAATCTCAAAATATTTGAATTCTTTTGAAACAGTAAATTTTAGAAAGTGTGCCTCAAAATTGATCAGAAAATTGATCTGCTTATCTCTACAGGATACCTAAGAGAAGTGTTTATTTCTCCTTCTCAAGATTGGTGTATACCTGTAAGAAAACTGGCTTCAGAAGGGGCCTTTACCATTACTCTGTCAGCAATAGTAGACAAATAATACTCTTCTCTATCCCCTTGATTAAGCATTGGCCCTCTGCCAGACAAAAATGGGATAAATCAGAAGGAAAATGACACCCATGATATCTACTGTAAAGTTTGCTTTCTTTCCAGTAACATACAAAAAATCCTTCAGATTGACTTATTGTGTGGTTAAGATTTTCTTCTCTTTACTTGCATTATTCATGTCTAAGCTTTGTGTACCTTTAGCAATATTCTTTTCACCTTTTGATAGGAATTCCAGTCATGGTTATGTTCAGAACAGTGTTGAAAGTCTGTTGACATGGGTATGACCCATTATGTCTTACCACCTCTATAGTAAATCATTAGTCACAAAATGAGCTGTAGTCTAGTCTAATGATTATCATGTCTCAGAGTTGTTTTCCTTACACTAGCAAGTATGTATCCTGTTGTGAGTTCATTTTCCCCTTCGTCACTGAGGTCTGGTGAACTCCCTATTCTGGTAAAGGAAGGTAATGAGCCTGATTATCAGGCACCTGAGCCTAATGAGGATGACTGGCTGAGTGGAGTCACTGACTGGATATAAGGCTGCCGACGCCCTTCTGCCCTGCGGGTGATTTCTCTGTGGACTTCTAGGACACCAGTCTGATTCCTGCTTCCCTAAAGCTAAGTTTTCTGCTTTGCCTGTTTGCATTTATGTTTTGTTTTTGTTTTCCTTGCTTTTCTGGATTCTGCCATTCCCTGCTGGGATGAGCTGAATCTCCTTTTGCTGGTTGCTCTGTCTTCAGAATATTCCTGAGTACTGACATAGCTTTTTTGAAGCCTAGCGTCTTCAGGGCCTTTTTCACTGTCAGTCTGTTGGCTCTTATTTTCATAGGGTTTTTCACGGATTGCAGACAGCAGCCTTCCTGTCCTTTCCTATCTAGGTAGTTTGGGCCCCGTCTTTGCTCAGTCTATCTTTCTGTCTGTGTTAGTGTTTTCATCTTGCTTCACCGTCATTATATGTTGGGGGCTGCCTATTGCTTTGGGGTCTGCTCTGGGGCAGTTTAGATTTCCCCTTTCTTTCTTTAGGCCTATTTAATTCTCCGGCTGTGATCGAGGGGTCTAGGGCATCGTAGGAACCCCCCACGGCTAATGTTAGTTGTTGTGATAGGATCAGGGGTCTGCAATCCGATAGCTGCCAACCTCTCTGGTTTTCTGGACTTAGCTAGCAGTTCTGTTTTTGCCTCCTACGGTGACTCAATCATAACAGTATCCTGTCAAAACAAGCCAGAAAGCATGGCTGAAATCAGTGAAAAAAAGCTTTGCTATATCTAATGGATGAAACAAAAATGTTTGTATTTCTACTAGTTCAGAGTTCAAAGAAAAGATAAAGCAATAAACATTTTTAATGCATCACATCAACCTGTTTTACATGCACCTTTCATGCTTTCTGAAGAAGTGAGATGTCAGATTCAGACATTATGGAATAAAATATTATGCACTCATGTTAGTTTGAGTTCCAAGTACTGAACTACTAAACTGCCTTCCACTCTTACACATTAGTGTCTTTCAGTCCAAAGAAAAGAAACCATATCCCTCACTGACCGGTATTATTGAAAGACTAGATGGTGGCCCGATCCTAACGCATCGGGTATTCTAGAATATGGCCAGCTGGAGACCGACGTTCAAAAGATGGTCCACGACGATCCACCATGATCGACAATCTCACAGCCGGAGCCTGGTCGCTGCTGCCTGTCAAACTGAGGCTAAGTACCCACATTGCAGAAATGCTGCGGAAATTTCAGCAGCATTTCCACAACTCCCGCTGCAGGAAAAACGCATGCGAATTTGCATACGTTTTCCCATGGAAAACATGCATTTTTTATGTGATTTTCTCTTGCGGAATTCAAGCGCATTCCAAGCGACTTGAAGCATTGCTTGGAATGTGATTGACAGGTTGGTCACACTTGTCAAGCATAGTGCTTGACAATTGTGATCAACTTTTTACTATTGATGCTGCCTATGCACCACCTCCGTTCAGCTGTTCTTGTTATTAGTGGTGGCTTTTGGCTGGAACTGCTCAATTGCAGAGCTGCCATATCTTTTGATGGTGGCTGTGGCTGGGTACTGCACATCCCCCTTCTATTGATTTGAATAGGAGGCTGATGTATAGTACTCTGCTATGGCAACTATCAGAAGACGGAGCAGCACCGCAATTGCAAAGTTCCTGCCACAGGCCGAAGCCACGAAACCTAAAACAGCTGATTGGCGGGGGTTCCAGGTGTCTGACTGCGACCGATCAGATGATCAGACATCAATGACCCATCCTAAGGATGTCTTCAATTAAAAAGTAGTGGACAACCTCTTTCAGTTTGCATTATTTTACATCTAGTGAAGTTAACATGTTGTGAAAGCATTTCTACAATTTAGAAAGATTTTTGTTATTGCATGCTGTAGAGCTACGAATTGAGAATGTTGCATGTCACTAAAATTTACCTTAAAATAATATTTTTAGGTTTTCTATATGATGCCTTCAGTTTCTGTACTGTACAACTGGATGATGCATTACATGATTGAAAGAAAAACAATGCATGCAGCAGATGCTTAGTCCATGCTAAATAAAACATGAATGGCCAATGGCAGTATCAGACCTCATTTGTCTTATAATTCCTGCTGCTTTGACATCATATTTGCATACAAAAATGTGCTTACTGATGAAATCTAACCTGTTGCTGTGGATTGTAACCATACTAAAAAATGTTGCTGCTAGGCATTAATCAGGTTAATATAATACGACATAAAAAGAGCTATGTCATTGTCAAACTTGAACTAAATACAGTTCATAGACAATTAAGGTTATTTTTAAATTGTTAGTCTAATAATATACAGTAAAAGAAAGAAAAAATATATACTTTTTTAAGTTTTATATAGTGAATATTTGTTGTATAGCAAGTGACCTTAGGTGAAAATATATGACTAGTCAGATATATTTTATATTCATATCAAACAAATAGAATTAAATTCCTGAGAGGGACACTTCTGGGATCCATCTGTAAACAAGTAATGGGAGTCCTGTTCACCTTCTATTGCTGACTAAGTAAACTGGTAGTTTGAAATTATACAGAGGATGTCTATTCACTTAAAAAGCTAAGTTCTTAGAGGCGGGACCCCTATCTATCAGACATTTATATATCAAGTATTCTGCAAATATGAGAGAATTATGCTTGGTTGTAATGATCATTCAAGTAATTGAAACCAAAATATAACATTCTATTTTATTGAATAAAAACTGACTCACTTTTCTTGACCACTACTTTGTTTTAGCTCCAGAATCTATTTATTTTCAGAGAGGAGACATTTAAGGGACTTTCTTTAATTTTCTGTGATCTATTAAAAGCAGGGGTTGACAGCTAAAGTTTCCAAAGGGCTACATGAGAGACTATGACTGTTGTGGAGGCCGAACTAAGCTGAAATTAATTCTGCTCAATTGTAATATTAACATATTAATTATAATTATTTTATATTAATTGTATCATTTAATATTGAACAGAATTAAGTATGCTGACATCCCCCTATATACCATATGACAAAGTGAAGGTTCTGGAGTGGCCATTTCAGTCTCCTGACCTCAATATCATTGAGCCACCCTGGGGAGATATCAAGAACGCTGTTCATGCTAGACAGTCCATGAATTTACTGGAACTGGAGACTTTTTGCCAGGAAGAGAGGGCTGCTTTCCAATCTGATTTCTCAAAAGAAAATAAAGAACCTCATCCACAACTACCACAAAAGACTTTAAGCTGTCATTGGTGTTAGAGGGGGCAATACACGATATTAAGAAATGGGATATGTAAACTTTTGATCAGGGTCATTTGGAGGTTTTGGGTTTTCATTAGGATTTAAAAAGAGAAAACAGTAGTTTGACAATAAATGTCTTCACCCAATGACTAACCATGAGTGGAGAAAAAGTTTAGGTGCTATCATTCAAATTCTCTGAAAAAAGGCCAAGAAACCAAAAATTCTGCCGGGATATGTAAACTTTTGAGTCCAACCGTATAAATAATATGAACATCCCCACAGCCAGCCTCTAAATGCCTCTATAAGCCCTCACATAACTTCCTATATACAGTATGAGTCCCCCACATAGCCTCTCTATATACAGTGTAAGCCCCCACATAGCCTCCTATAAACAGCATGAGCCCCACATAGTCTCCTATTCACAGTATAAGTAGCCTCCTATATACAGTATGAGTCCTCACATAGCATCTCTATATAAAGTGTTAGCCCCATGTAGCCTAATATATAGCCTAATATATACATTATAATGCTCTTCCTGTCATTTGCCTTATCTTTTTATATTTTATTTCATGCTCTTAATAATGGAAAGTCATGTGTTGATAGAATTCTAAAGATTCCTATGAGTCATGTCCATTATTAGAAAATATCTAGAGTACGTTATTTGCTAGACATTTTGTTCAATAATTTTGATGATGAAGACAAACAACATTACAAGTTGGACATGTTTCTATATTGTTAGAGAGAGACCCACAAGCATGATATCCCTCCAATTGGCTAAGAAAATCAACATGAAAAAGTATCCAAAAAGGGCTAAAGATTTTAATAAATGTATGCATTATTGGGGATGATGTGACTAAATGAGCGTAATGCTAGTGTACAGTGCCTGAAATTCTTTACATTTTCAAGTAGTGTTCTTGAGTGAATTTACCGTTGTAAGATATCTTATCAGAGAAATATGCTTCTTTTTCATGCTGGGTTAATCTGTCACTTTCAATTTATGAATAAAATCTGTAAAATCTGTGACATTTACTGCCAATTATCGTTAATCTTGCTTTTGTTCAGTCATATGCTTTCAGCCCTTGCTCAGTCTGTTTGTTTTCCTGTTTGTGTATTCCTGCATGTTGCCCATCCTCCAACATGCAATTCTGTTCTTGTTTTTGACCTCTCAGCTTCCTTACTATAGTCTGCAAGAAATCTTTACCAGCCTGCAGCTTATACCGTGACCTCAACCCAGACGACCCCCGTTTAAGTCCACTTTATAAAATGAAAAAGTTGAAGACCTAGTGGAGTGCCTAGTTTCAAGCCTGTCTTTAGAATCACTATTAAGAGCTGCCAGGCTACCATTAATAGTGCCCCTATAACAGATATACCCATTTTTTATTTCTGTGTACTATTGATTTATGAAAAAAGTGCTTACTCTTTAGGGAGATATGTCACTTTGCAGTGTCAGTTAGATAGCACTATGAAATTATGACATTTTTCTGGATAACTAAAATACTACAATACATACTTTTCTAAACAACCTTACAGTCTTATAGGCTTTGAGCAATTTGTATAAATGAATCAGTCCTTGCGCAAGACTCCAAGATCTGTCATTGTTAGCTTACATAATGCACTCAGGCAGCATATCAAGAAATGTTGTTAGAGAGGTCTGATATATAAGGACAGAAAGTTGGAGACTGGTATAGTGTATTAATAGTTCAATGGATTTTGGTCAGTGCTAGTATCTCTATTCTTTACACCGTCATCATTTATTTTGATGATGGCTTAACATACTGTGAAAAAAGATGTTCAAATTCACAGAACTGAGCAATGAATTAGTATTGGAGAACAGAACTTGTCATCCCAGCCTTCTTTAGAATAGTATACATACTGTTTGTAACAATATGCTCTTGGGCTTTAGGTTAATAATTGTGCTTTTTGGCTTCTTTAACAGATTAGCATTGCAAATTAAAATGAGACAAAGATACTTGTCTTAGATTTCTTCCTTGTTTCTTCTCATTGCCTTAGACATGAAGCAGCTGTATTCTAATATATTATTAAAATCATAATAAATTGTACAGCTTAGTCAACATATGTCTGAGTTTATCTTTAGAAGGAATTGTTATATTTTTCACAGAGCTTACAATAAATAGGATACTGAGAATTAGAAAGGACTCTAGGCAGGACTACCTTTAGGGTAGTAGAAAGAGTGCTGCCATTAGGAGACTGTGAATTTAGAGATGAGAAAACCTGAACTTAAAAGTTCGGGGTTCATGCGAGTTAGTGTCTGTTGCTAAACGGCGAACATGGACTTCTCCAGAAGTCTGTTGCAATGTTTGGAATTTCGAGTGAAGTCCCGGAGGAGAGAGAGAATATAGTCCAGTTGAAAAGTTTGGGTCGCCATTGTTTTTAATGGGATTCAGGTTCTGGGTCAAGTTCAGATACAGTTTTGGTACCCGAACTGGACCTTGGAATAAAGTTTGGGTCTGGAACCAGAACCCGAACTTCTATGAGTGTGCTTATCCCTTTGTGACATCATGTCCAAAAGAAATCATTGACATAAGAGTCTTAAGGCCCCGTCACACACAGCGAGATTGCTAGCAAGATCGCTGATTTTGTGACGCAACAGTGATCTCACCAGCGATCTCGTTGTGTGTGACATGCATCAGCGACCAGCCCCCCCACCGGGTATCGCTGATTGTGCAGGAGTGTCCTGGGCCATTTTTTGATCATTGGTCTCCAGCAGGCCAGCACGCATCGCTGCGTTTGGCAGCAGGAGACCAACGTTCAGCGAGCTCCCAGCACTGTAAGCAGATGCTGGAAGCTGGTATCCAAGGTAAATAACGAGTAACTAAGTGCGCACGTCACTTAGTTACCCACTGTGTACCTTGGATACCTGCGTGCTTGCGCTGGGAGCTGGTATCCAAGGTACACAGCGGGTAACTAAGTGACGCGCGCGCTTAGTTACCCGATATTTACCTTGGATTCCAGCGTCCTTGCTGGTCCTGATGTCTGGTGAGTATGCCTGTTTGACAGCTCACCAGCGATCATGTAGTGAGGAACCAGCGATCCTGACAAGGTCGCAGCGTTGTCGGCATCGCTGGTGCATCGTTTAGTGTGATGGGACCCTTACTTATAGAAGACTGATTAGTACCCATGTATTTGCACACTATAAAATAAGCATCCTACTTATAAAACTGGACAACCAGTTGAGCCTCAGTGCAATAATTTTCTGGTCACATAGTGTAGTATGCAAAGATATATGATTGCACAATAGGAAGACAAAACAGCAAAAATAAAATCAATTAATTTTAAAGGTTTATTTTTTAAAAATGGCTGCTTTCTTCCAAAACAGCACCACAGCTGTCTACAGGCCGTGATTGGTTAACTGCCATGACCTACTCACATCAAAGGAGCATATCTACAATACCAGACTCAAGGACAAATGGAGAATTGTAAGAAATAATCAGCTTTATTCTAACCATGCAAAACCCTTAAAAATACCAAAATACATTATTATTAGTGTATGTCAACTCTAAATTTTGGTTTTACTCTCACATATCTATATATGCAGTAAGAATTTGCATCTTTATTTAAGCATAACATATTTTTCTTAAGGGAAAAAAGGCTGATGTAGGTCATAGATGTTACATGAACATAGAGACTTTTTTACTTTGGACCAAAAAAATAACTGGAGAAATATTTCTGTACTTTCTTGACTGAATTGTTTAGTGTCATGGTAGAGAAGAAGTGAACAAACACATCAATCACTATTAGAGTAATTTTATACAGCCTTGACATGACTAATTCATCACATTTTTATCACCTGTTTAAGCATAAAATGTGATGTTATATTTCACATCAACAAAGTAAAAAATAATATTTTGTTCCCTATACAAGATGCTATATCACTCTTAAAATGTCAAATTTAATTTAAAGGACTAAGACATTGACATATTTTATCTTTAGGATAGGTCAACAATATTAGATTAATGGTGTTCTGACAATGAGCTGTTACTAGATGCCATGAGCACCTGCTTTGGAGGTAGAAATGGACCCCTCTAACTCTTGGGCCCCTGTGCGGCTGTACAGGTTGAATCAATGATATATCTGCCTCTGGCTTTTATTGTGAACTTCTTAGGGAGCAGCTTATCTAGTTAAGAGTAAAAAGATCAGCAGTACAATATCAGACTTGCTAGATCCTTATGTTTCCCAACATCTTCTGTCTGAGGAGAGTTAAATAACCCACAGGTATTAGATTGTCAGCTGCGCTACCTGATATCAATGAGTTCATCTGACATTAATCTAATGTGTATGGAGGCTTTAGGTTGTTTTTGTTATGGACTGATGTCAGCTTCGGCACGCTGATGTTTTTGCAATATGAAGTTCCATACCATGCATGGCGGGGTACACTGTGTGTTCTGCACCTTTCTAGTATAACCATCATTACCTTTTTTAAGTAATTTGTACTTTAACAGCTACTTGGGAAGGAACCAAATGGGACAGCTTTTGCTCCTTACTTGGATTAATAAGCCATGGACCTCTCACTGGTTCAAAAATTGTTCTTCCACTGTTTGTAGGTTTTAGGCCCTGCATTCTGGGAACTTACTTCAAGACTGGCTGATTTGGAGATGGTCTGTTGTGTTCCTCTGTGTATCTTCCCCCATACCTGTAATAGTAGAGTCACTGTTCACTTTAAAGCATTTCTCTAATGGTAATGGAATTAATACTAACCTCACCTGGAGTGTGCTAAACATAGCTGAAGAGTGACCTATATAACACATGATGTGTGTGACCAGTATAAGAACAGGATTTGTTATATGTTTTACATTTTCAATAAATTGATTTTAATAATTGTTTTTTTTTTTGCAGTATGAACTAACTTTTCCATGATTTGTCATATAATAGAACTACAGTTGTGGCCAAAAGTATTGACACCCCTGCAATTCTGTCAGATAATACTCAGTTTCTTCATGAAAATGATTGCAATCACAAATTCTTTGGTGTTATTATCTTCATTTAATTTGTCTTATGTGAAAAACACAAAAGAGAATGAAGCAAAAAGCAAAACATGGATCATTTCACACAAAACTCCAAAAATGGGCCAGACAAACGTATTGACACCCTCAGCCTAATACTTGGTTGCACAACCTTTAGCCAAAATAACTGCGACCAACCGCTTCCGGTAACCATCAATGAGTTTCTTACAATGCTCTGCTGGAATTTTAGACCATTCTTCTTTGGCAAACTGCTCCAGGTCCCTGATATTTGAAGGGTGCCTTCTCCAAACTGCCATTTTTAGATCTCTTCACAGGTGTTCTATGGGATTCAGGTCTGGACTCATTGCTGGCCACCTTAGAAGTCTCCAGTGCTTTCTCTCAAACCATTTTCTAGTGCTTTTTGAAGTGTGTTTTGGGTTATTGTCCTGCTGGAAGACCCATGACCTCTGAGGGAGACCCAGCTTTCTCACACTTGGCCCTATATTATGCTGCAAAATTTGTTGGTAGTCTTCAGACTTCATAATGCCATGCACACAGTCAAGCAGTCCAGTGCCAGAGGCAGCAAAGCAACCCCAAAACATCAGGGAACCTCCGCCATGTTTGACTATAGGGACCGTGTTTTTTTCTTTGAATGCCTCTTTTTTTCTCCTGTAAACTCTATGTTGATGCCTTTGCCCAAAAAGCTCTACTTTTGTCTCATCTGACCAGAGAACATTTTTTAAAATGTTTTAGGCTTTTTCAGGTAAGTTTTGGCAAACTCCAGCCTGGCTTTTTTGGGGGTAAGAAGTGGGGTCTTCCTGGGTCTCCTACCATACAGTCCCTTTTCATTCAGACGTTGATGGATAGTACGGGTTGACACTGTTGTACCCTCGGACTGCAGGGCAGCTTGAACTTGTTTGGATGTTAGTCAAGGTTCTTTTTCCAACATCCGCACAATCGTGCATTGAAATCTCTTATCAATTTTTCTTTTCCGTCCACATCTAGGGAGGTTAGCCACAGTGCCATGGGCTTTAAACTTCTTGATGACACTGCGCACGGTAGACACAGGAACATTCAGGTCTTTGGAGATGGACTTGTAGCCTTGAGATTGCTCATGCTTCCTAACAATTTGGTTTCTCAAGTCCTCAGACAGTTCTTTGGTCTTTTCTTTTCTCCATGCTCAATGTGGTACACACAAGGACACAGGACAGAGGTTGAGTCAACTTTAATCCATGTCAACTGGCTGCAAGTGTGATTTAGTTATTGCCAACACCTGTTAGGTGCCACAGGTAAGTTACAGGTGCTGTTAATTACACAAATTAGAGAAGCATCACATGATTTTTCGAACAGTGCCAATACTTTTGTCCACCCTCTTTTTTATGTTTGGTGTGGAATTATATCCAATTTGGCTTTAGGACAATTCTTTTTGTGTTTTTTCATTTAAGACAAATTAAATGAAGATAATAATAACAAAGAATTTGTGCTTGCAATCATTTTCAGGAAGAAACTGAGTATTATCTGACAGAATTGCAGGGGTGTCAATACTTTTGGCCACAACTGTAAATTGCCCAGCAAAAATAGACTTTTTGATGAAAGAACAAACTTTGATGGATGTATCACTTAGAAATGGGTAAAGTGATTTGTTGCCTTTATTCCTGGCATGGTAATACAGCACAAGCTGAACGAATATGCAAGGGAACTGGAATCTTTCTCAGTATATTTTTCAAACAATCTGTGCACTTGGCATTTCTAATTGATTTCTGAATTCTCCACAGCAGGGTCACAAACCTATATGCACTTTTTTCCCTCCAAGCAGAAAAGTCGCACGGCGTGATCAATTTTCCACACCTGCAAAGCAAACTTGCTCTACACATTAAGTCGGCGTTACAAACAAAGAATGCTTCTCAGCACAGTTACGCTTAGTTGTTTAGTCTTGACAGAAAGAATCTTATCGTATGCTCTTTGATAACAGCGTGACAGTTCTTACCAAACTGAATGTTAAGTTCTGCCTAGAAAGTCCATGCACTTTATCAATCACGAATTCTCCTTTACAAGTTCTATACAAGTAACCATTGATTGACACTTCAGAAGCATGTCTGCCGCTGAATATTGTCTTGTATTTGTCCTCATCAGAAGCTTCTGTTCTTTCCACTAGTAGATTAAAGAGCCTTCTCTTCTGTTTGTCAGTGATTTTCATTGTCAGTTAAACTTCTTTTTATACTAAAAATTAAGAACATAATTATCTTAAATTCTAATCTACATAGAAAATCACCATTTAATATCATAAATTCCCCATACACCAGGACATATAAATAATGAGCTCAACTCAAAATACTTATTTTCCACCATAATATGCATATAAAATGAAAAAAAAAACAGACAATGTGATTTTCTGGATTTTTTTTTCTCAGTTTGTCTCCCATAGTTGAGGTCTACCTATGATGTAAATTACAGACGCCTCTCATCTTTTTAAGTGGTGGAACTTGCACTATTGCTGACTGACTAAATACTTTTTTTCCCCACTGTATATTGTATTAATAAATTGTACTTTGCTTGGAAAACTCTATTTGATCTCTAGTTTTGTTTAATATCACTTACAAGAGATTTATTAGTATAGAAAATAACCAGCTGGGCAAACAGTCAGTCCAGGACAAAGTAAAAAAAAAAAAAACTTTGGTCAACTCAAAGGTGGCTGAAATTATTTTAAATTTTTTATGTCTTTCCATTAGCACATCCATTATTAAATACATATATGAAACTTACTAATATATTTATAAGCTTCCATGGCTAAATATTGAGTGATGTTTTTCTTGTGATAGTTTTGTGCATAAGGGAAAAAAATGCTAAATAAGATTTTTTTTTTTAGAAATTTCTTTGCTGAAAAATACAGGTTGGGCCATTTATATGGATACACCTAAATAAAATGGGAATGGTTGGTGATATCAGCTTCCTGTTTGTGGCATATTAGTATATGGGAGCGGGAACTTTTCAAGAAGGATGGTTACCATGGTGGCCATTTTGAAGTCAGTCATTTTGGATACAACTTTATTTTTTTCAATGGGAAGAGGGTCATGTGACACATCAAACTTATTGAGAATGTCACAAAAAAAACAAAGGTGTGCTTGGTTTTAACATAACTTTATTCTTTCATGAGTTATTTACAAGTTTATGGCCACTTATAAAATGTGTTCAAAGTGCTGCCCATTGTGTTGGATTGTCAATGCAACCCTCTTCTCTCACTCTTGACACACTGACAGCAACACCACAGAAGAAATGCTAGCACAGGCTTCCAGTATCCCTTGTTTCAGGGGCTGCTTATCTCATATCTTCACAGCATAGATAATTGTCTTCAGATGACCCCAAAGATAAAAGTCTAAGGGGGTTAGATTGGGAGACCTTGGTGGCCATTCAACTGGCCCACGACGAACAATCCACTTTCCAGGAAACTGTTCATGTAGGATTGCTCGGACCTGACACCTCTAATTGATGGTATGGTGTGGTATAGGAGGTACAAAGATTGTGGGGCCATTCTTCATCAATGGAAACCTCAATGCCACTTAAATTGCTACATGATGATGTGTTGCCCTCTTTATGCACTGAAGATGGCACGTTCCCTGGGTTTTTCCAGTAAGATGGTGCACCATCACATTATGGGTGTCAGGTCCGAGCATTCCTAAAAGGAATCTGACCCCCTTAGGCTAGCATTTCTTATGTGGTGCTGCTATCAGTGTGTCAAGAGTGGGAGAAGAGGGTTGAAATGACAATCAAACACAATGGGCAGCACATTGAACACATTTTATAAGTGGTCATAAACTTGAAAATAAGTCATGAAA
Organism: Dendrobates tinctorius; assembly: GCF_039654945.1. Lineage (NCBI taxonomy): Eukaryota > Metazoa > Chordata > Amphibia > Anura > Dendrobatidae > Dendrobates > Dendrobates tinctorius. Next base: position 11,380,261 of record NW_027361833.1, on the reverse strand, counting down.
GAATAAACTTACATCTGTTGGTTTACTTACTGATCGACACCTTCCCTGATTTCCAGCACCACTCTGGTCCTCTTCTCACTCATAAATTCCAGTGTGAGCCAACAAGTCAGAACAGAAGTCACATGAGTGAGAAGAGGACCGGAGTAGCACTGGAAACTATGGAAGACAGCAATTTGTGAGAAAATTAACCCACTTACACTACTTTAGACACACATTTACTGCTAATAGAAAAATTATTGGGTATGATTCTATAATATATTACTGTATCTTCAATTTTCTTTAAGAGGAATATTCCAAAATAATTATGCTACTGAAACTAGTGATATGACTGCATACATTATCTAACTTTTCACAAGGATTCCCATTTGCTTATCCTGTGTGGCTGTTGTTTTCTCTTTGGTAGATTTTTACCTTGTATCTCATTGATTACCTTATTGGTCTTTATCTTCTCCTTATCAAGTTCGAGTTCTCCATCTTCTCTATAATTGTTGTTCTATCTTTGAATATTTGTCGAGCACTGCTCTTTGAATATTGTATGCATTTATTATAATATGTGTGATTGAATTTCATTCAGCCGCACATTTATCTGTTATCATTTTACCTTCTGTTTTTAAATATCTGTCAATTTTTTTTTGTTTCAATCAATTTAATTTATATATTTTTCATTACATTTTATGGCTGTATGTGATTGACCAAAAACAGAAGATTTTCAAAAGTTGTCTGTTACATCATTTTTTAAAGACACCTCAAGGGCATAGAAAAAGAAAAAAAAGAAAAAATGCTATACTCACCCTCTCTCCCCTGTATGTTGGTTCTGATGCTCCCCAATTCCCAACTGTTTTTTTTATTGCTGTTTCTGTCTCAACACAGATGCCTTGAGGAGCCTGCTCAGGTAATCACTGGATACAAGTGGGCATGTCATAACATTTTCTATGTATTGAACAAAGAACATAATCTAGTGACCAGCAGGAGCTGGTAACTGTTGGAACATAATGGAGATGTGTCTTATCTTATTTATTTTATGCCACTTTTATGCCTTTAAAGAGAAAAAATAAGAAAAATTGGCCAGATATGCATCTTAACCTTTGTAAAAAATTTGGAAATGCAAATCAAATACTTTACTCTATTATTTGAATATTGTAATATTGCCAAACTTTAAGTTACCTGCAATATCTTCCAGAAAAAAAAATTCAAGAGACAGCACAAACTGCTAGAACAGGTGCAGATAAAGCCCATAATTGACAATGTGTTTTTCTTCACATTGATATTGTCAATTGAAACGTGATGTAAATTTGTCAACATTGCTAATTTAATTGCTTGGATAAAATATGTATAGTCCACATTTAAGTCTTGAAGAATGTCGACAATTTGTTTTCATTGTTCATGTTAAATTCTTCAAATCACATACTTCTTGAACAAAGGCTTTATCATTTGCTGGAGTTGGTTTGCTGTAAGAAATTGGTTCATAACAATGCCCTACTTTCTTTCAGAGGATTTTCAGCACATTCATTATCTCGAGATAAATTAGTCAACTGAAAATAATTTGCTTTTAAATCATGTCACCTCTCCAGTCTAGTGAACAGTCAATTAGTAAGAACATCAGATGACAAAAGTGCCTGTTTATCATAATCTTACACAATAGCATGCTAAGAGTGCATGTCAGGCTCATGAGAAACAGAAAATCCTTGTAAAAAACAGAAGATAGAGTAAGGCTGGCATGTTTTATTTATTGTTTGATGATCTGATTCCCCAACATATCAATCCTGGAGAAATATATAAACTTTAGAAATATAAGTAAATGATGGTCTTCAATGTACAGTATATTACAGCTGCTCACTGCGGTTATCAAATATTAGTAACAGAACTGATCAGATCAATTCACAATGTAATGAGTTCAAGTTGAAATTCGCCTTTCAATGCGAATTAGAAAACTGCGATTTTAAAAAAATATGATCATGGCTTTGATGACAGACGAGGCCATGCCCGCTTGCCCATGATACTCTGAAGTAATCAGATCACAAGGTGTAGCACAGCCAATCAAGAGCGCTATCATAGGCAGTATAAAAGATAGGGGGCTCCTCAAAGAATGCTATTTTATGCTTGTAGTGTCTAGGGATAGGAGCTGAGAGCACACAACACAGGGATAGAAGAAGGCATACTGCAATGGTGGTGCACTACAATATTGATGCACCAAACTGAAAACTGGAGTGCTAATTTTAACCAGTGAATACTAATCTAAAGATTCAAGTGATGTAAAAGGAACTGTTATAGTTGTATAGTAACTCAGTGTTGCTGTAAATTGATTGATCTGTAATATCCTACAGTAACACCACCTTTATAGCTGCATTTCTTTTCGCAAAGTGCCAGCAAGGAGGGTCAGAATTAAAATTTTCACTGTTAGTTTTGTAAGTCAAACGAAATTCTGAATTTAAAGCTTTTGTGTTACTGAAACTGTGACTCTTGTATTATGAGACGTACAAGTCAATTTTTGAAAAGAATTCTCCATAATCCTGACACTCATACAAAATATAATATAATAATTAGGGATGAGCGAATAGCTTCGGATAAGTCCTTTTCTGAATACCTATAGCGCTTACCGAATAGCTGCATCAGAATCTGGATACCTGGAGAGCTCCCTATAATTAGCTGTTCGGCGTCGCAGCTGCATGTGTCACAGCTGTGTGAAAGTCACAACACATGCATGGAGAGACTGTTTGTTAGGCTGTCAATACATGTGTTGTGACTGCCATTCAACCGTGACACATGCAGCTGCGGTGCTGAACAGCTGATTATCGGGAGAGCTCCAGGTGTCCTGGTTTCCGATGCAGCTATTCAGTTAGCGCTATAGCTACTCAGATAAGGACTTATCTGAAGCAATTCACTCTTCCCTAATAATAATGTACTCATTGTTTAAAATGATATTTTAAGCCCGTTTCATTGTTTTAATAGTCTAATATTAGATGGGAGTTGCAGGGGTTTACTTGTGGAATATGATATTACCTAGATTTTCTGCTCCCATTCTGTTTTGAAAAGGTATGTCCATCCATTTTTTTACCTTCAATTAAAAGTCTCTTTTAATATTTTCTCCTTTAACTATTTACTCCTGATACCATACACTCTAAGACCATACTGCCCATTGTTGTCACATGTTTGTTTCTGGTTGTAAACTTACTGATAGAAACTTTGCAATCTAGCATTTTTGGATTCCTCAAATTGCATTTCAAATTAGTTGAAATTGTCAATATAAAAAAAAAATAATGAAATAAATAATAAAAAGATTAAGGTTAATGTTTGACAATTTATTGATTAGTCACATTTAATAATCATAGGCGATATAATAATACTACTGGGTGTTGATGCAAATTACTTTCCGTGCGTGTATCTACCATATCAACCTCTTTATTTGAGGTTAAGCATTTTTTCTTAAGTGTGGGAGAATACCAGTGCTTAGCATTTCTTGCTAATGTAATATTATTCCACATTTGGCTAAGTTTGTCAACAAAGTTAAGAAACAAACTAAACATTATAAAAGGTATGCTAAACTCAAAATTGTCATGGTCATCGTATGTGGTAGGGTGAAAGAATATAAACCTAAGAATGTGTTAGCAACAAACACCACCTGCACTGCTGGCAGCAACCATCCCTATAGTAGTAGCACCAAATGCAGGTCAAAATTTGACTCCTTTTCCTCTGTCAAGTGGAGGAAGCAGAAGGTATAAATAAGGATTTGTTGTACCACTCATCTCATTCACAGCAGAATGACACCATCAACTGGAGTCACTGTTCTAAACAGTACACTACCTCAACTTTCATCTCCACTAGACCAATCTATTGCAGTATTAAGGCTATGTGTTGGAAAATAATTTGGGAACATACTAACACATACTGATTAGGAACTTCCTCCCTCCACCAATACGTGCAACACCATCATCTACTTATGAGGTGAAAGCAAACTAAGCAGAAAAAAAGAGCAGGTCTCAAGCTGTCCTCCTTCCTCTCTTCATGATTGTCTTTTTGGCATCTGCACCCGAAACTTGTACTCCCACTTGTGAAAGTTCACCACAAATGATGCCAGTCCGCTTGAATTGCATTGCCTTTTGCAAAATGATGCTAGAATTGTAAAAAAAAGGATAAAGACTAGAGATGGGTGAATATTAAAGTTTGGCGTCCGTACTGAACACCTACTGTTCGGTCATGGACTCCGAACACGGACTTCATCAGGAAGTCCATGTTACTATTGGATTCAAGCCCCCAAACACCGGGTGTTTGTCGCGCTGTCATATTCATGGGAGTGCAGAAACACTGCTTCTGATAGGCGGTAAAATCATTACAGTCAGTCCGACAGCTGCAGTTCCCATGCTGTCAAATAACAGCGTGATCCCACAGTTTTAATCGGAGGTAAAAAATTTACCTCTGGTCACTGGCATAAGCTAATAGGACTACTGTTCCCATCAGTCTACTCCTGCTGCCACTAATAACATCAAGAGCAGGCGACAGCTGATGGGAGTATTCATCAGCCGGCATCTGCGCTCTAAATAAATAATTTAAATGAAAAACCGGTTTGGGTTCCTCTGTATTTTTGATAACCAGCCAAGTAAAACTGAAAGCTGGGGGCTGCAACCCTCAGCTGTCAGCATTAGCAAGGTTGTATATCATTAATAGAGGGGTCCCCATGCTCTTTTTTAAATTATTTAAATAAATAATTTAAAAAAATTGACATGGAGGTCCCCCCAATTTTCACAACTATCCTTGCTAAAGCAAACATCTGGGAGCTGGTATTCTCAGGCTGGTAAGGGGTTATTGATATATCCCTCACCTGTCCATCATTCTGTCCGGGTTCATATACAGGTCCAGGTACTGTTCTGGTACCCAAACCCAAACCATTTTTAACAGGCCGAACCCATCGGACCCAAACACCCAGGGGTCCGCCCATTTCAAATAGTGACTGTACATCCAAAAATAATATGTTGATCCAATGCCATTATATAAAAAGTTACACAACTGAACATCAGATTCATCCTTTAACATTCTGATCAGACTGTATGAAACCCACTACCTTGTCATGGTGAACCTCTCAGTGGGTGCCTAACATTTTAAAGCCTTAAGGGTGCAGCAACATGTGCCAACCACCGTTACAGTGACAGTGCACCAGCAGGATGGGGAACCTGGGACCTCACTGCACCTATGCTGCAAGCCTGTGTCCCCATGACTCCAGGCCACACCATCCCACAGAAACAAAACAAGTGCAACAATGACCACCACACAGCACCAGCACCAAGTGAAATGAGCAAAGAACTCACCTTCCAAAAGCTCTGACTGTGAACTGAGAGCAAAAATAAGTGGAACCCCTCTTGCAGTCTAATGATAATTTAAAACACATTTGCCAAATGAGAGGAGTGCTGGTTCATGTAAAAAAAGGGGAATGACCATTCAAAATGCTGTAACTATATAAAACACAAGAATCCCCACATCAGACTGTATAAAGCTCACCGCTAACCTCTCAGAGGGTCCCCAACTTTTTATAGCCTTAAAAATGCTGTGCCCTCCATTAACCACTGCTGCAGTAACAATGCATAAGTAGGCTGAGTGATCTGGTGCATTACAGTACCCATGATGCTAGGCTTTAGGCCACACTGCCTCTCAGACAATAAACTTCAGTGGTCGCTACAGAACACCAAAACCAAGTGATCTGCATGGTCTGTCCCCTTTTTTTAACTTGGACCAGAACGCCTCTATTTGGCACAGACTCTTTTATTTATCAAGAGATTGCAAGAGGGTTTCCTCCATTTTTTTTCCTCAGTTCACATTTTGTAAACTTGTGAAAAATGAGATTTTGATATTTTGCTCTGTTTACTTGGTGTTAATACTGAGTGGTGGCCATTGTTGCTGTGGTTTTGGGCTTGTGGGGTCATGTGGCCTTCAGTCATGGGTAATCAACCTTGCAGTGTGGGTGGGATGAGGCACCAGGTTACCCGCCCTACAGGTCGACTCTCACTGCGGCTGGCTCATTTAATTGGTTCATGACTTTAATAAGTTAGGGATTGTCTAGCAGCATTAGATCAACTTATGATTTTTAGATGTCTAATCCATGCCTTTTTCTCTACAGTCTTAAGCATTTGAAAAAATATATTGTGTGGTCTAACTTAATGGAATATACCTAACTGCCATTACTTATTTTACTAAAAAGGTGTCCTTGTCAGGTTTGGGCACAATATGCTAAATTAGTTAAACAACAACATTTATAGGAATAGGTGTATTATTTTTTTTGATGTATAATGAACTCATCTGCTTTCAAATTTTGGCTGAACTTCTGTTGTGTCTGTCTATAAAAGGGGATTATTTTAGACTGGCTTAAAAATTAGCCCTTGTAATAGCCTAACTATTTTGTGGTTAACAAACCAGTTGTAAACAATCTTTCAATCCTTATGAGAAACCATAACTACTTCACTACCAGTTCAGCAAAGTGCTAAGCTCTTCATACTCTTTGTACAGGGATAATGTTGCACTACACCGAGTGAAAATGCCACAGGTTCTTGTGCATGCATGACCTGTGAAAAAATAATAGCAAACCATGCATCTACCCCAGAGATCATTTTTGGAAGTTTACACAGCATAATTATACTTCAAAGTCTAAAACTGCTCTGTGTGGCTAAATAGGTTCCTGGTTATCACTGATTACCATCCATTTCCCCTAGCCAGATAGGTTAAGGACACTTGGGCACTAGTAAGGTTGTGTTTGCATTGGAATTCAGAGTTTTGTATACATATTTACCTAGTAATTAGAGATTTGTTAGTTATGCCCATCTCTATTAATAATAATAACTATAAGCAGAATGATCAATCCTACGTTTATCAATGATTCAGACATACAGCTCTGGAAAAAGTAAGAGACCACCCCATCAAAACCCTGTCATGGGCAGCAAATTCTCCACACCCGAATACCATTGAAAACCTCTGTAATGTAGTCAAGAGGATGATGGATAGTCACAAGCCATCAAACAAAGAAGAGCTGCTTAAATTTTTGCGCCAGAGGCAGTGTGAAAGACTGGTGGAAAGCATGCCAAGACGCATGAAAGCTGTTTTTAAAAATCATAGTTATTCCACAAAATATTCAGAACTCTTCCTGAGTTATAACATTAGTAATGTTGTTTCTAAATGATTATGAACTTGTTTTCATTGCATTATTTGAGGTCTCAAAGCACTGTTTTTTTTAATTTTTGACCATTTTTCTTTGTCACAAAAAATACAAAATGTATTGCTTGGAAATTCAGATACATATTATCTAAAGTTTATAGACTAAAAGAACAATTTACATTTTACTCAAAAATATACCTATAAAAAATCAGACAAACTGAACATTTTGAAAGTGGTCTCTTAATTTTTGCCATAGCTGTAGTGTAACCTGTAGCTCCTGGAACTTAATATAGAATCTGCAACATGGCTTCCTTTTTATCGTGCTATTTATAATAGGCATATTAAACATGAGTAAATTACATATGAAGAAAAATTATAAAATGTGATATTTCCTTCTAGCATTCCCTTAATTGTGAAAGTAATTAAGTTTGTATACTGTATAACATCTAATATATAAAGCTCGTGTGTGTATATATGTATGTATGTATGTATGTGTGTATGTCCGGGATTGGCATCCGCACCATCGCAGCTACAGCCACAAAATTTGGCACAGTCACATGTCTGGACCCCGAGAGTGTCCTAGGCTATGTTGTGAGGCAAAATTTTAACCCCGCTTGTTCCAATTCACCAAACAATTTTGCCCCTATCTACATAATGGGGAAAAAGGTGTGTGTGTATCAAGCTCTGCCCCTCATTATGATGTCATAATGGTTGCCATGGCGACGCTGATGTCATCATAGGTTGCAAGCCTCGCCGCTCACTATGATGTCATAATTGTTGACTATAGGATGGAGGATGTGTGATGGGTATGTGGGCACTGGACTATGGGATGGAGGATATGTATGATGGGTATATGGGCACGGGACTATGGGATGGCGGATATGTATGATGGGTATATGGGCACTCAACTATGGGATGGCGAATATGTATGATGGGTATATGGGCATGGGACTATGAGATGAAGGATGTGTGATGGGTATATGGGCACTCGACTATGGGATGGCGAATATGTATGATGGGTATATGGGCATGGGATTATGCGATGGAGGATGTGTGATGGGTATATGGGCACTCGACTATGGGATGGAGGATATGTATGATGGGTATATGGGCACGGGCCTATGGGATCATGGATATGTATGATGGGTATATGGGCACGGGACTATGGGATGGAGGATAATTATAATTTGCTATAACTAACCACAGTTAGTTACTATGCCCGGGCAGCGCCGGGCTCTTCAGCTAGTCTAGCTATAAACAGAATAATATTTAATGACCCCAAATAGTGGTGACTAGTCACTTCCAATATATACATATTGAAATTGAGAAAAACTATGCAGCACTCACCATGGCAAGTTGAAGTCTACCTTTGCATTGCATACCTTTGCACTTTGCCATCTGATATGAAAGTCATGCAATAAAGGACTTCACTTCTACTTGCCATTGTAAGTGCCACACACTTTTTCTCAATTTGAAGATGTCATGTTGATACATGCAGAGCACAGCTAATCCAGGCTCACTGGCTGAATCAAGCTCTAATACTCAGCTCTCCACCTCTGGATGAAGGGGTTGAATCACACACATTGGTGCCGCTATTAGAAATATCTTGTTGACTACACCTCTCACATTTTTGTAAATATTTTATTATAACTTTTCATGAGACAGCGTTGAAATAATAGCACTTTGATGCAATGTAAAATAGTCAGTGTACAGCTTGCATAACAGTGTAAAGTGTGCACTCTAAATAACTCAACACACAGCCAATAATATTCACACTGCTGGCAGTAAAATTGACTACACCCCTGAATGAAAATGGACAAATTGTGCCCAAAGTGTCAATATTTTGTGTGGCCACCATTATTTTCTAGCACTGCCTTAACTCTCTTGAGCATGTAGTTCACTAGAGCTTCACAAGTTTGCACTGGAATCCTCTTCCAACCATAACAAAATCACTAGTGGATGTTAGAGACATTGTGCTCCTCCACCTTCCATTTGAGGATACCCCACAGATGCTCAATAGGATTAAAGTCTGAAAACATGCTTTGCCAGTCCAGCATCTTTATCCTCAGTTTCTCTAGTGAGGCAGTGATCATCTTGGAGGTGTGTTTGGGGTTTTTATCATGTTGGAATACTGCCCTGTGACCCAGTTTCCAAAAGGGAGGTGATCATGCTCTTCTTCAGTTTGTCAAAGTATGTGTTGGCATTCATGGTTCCCTCAATGAACTGTAGCTCCTCACAGCTGGCAGCACTCATGCAGCCCGAAACTATGACACTCCCACTACCATGCTTGCCTGTAGGCAAGACACATTTATCTTTGTACTCCTCACCTTGTTGCAGCCATACATAGTTGAAACCATCTGAACCAAATAGGGTTATCTTGGTATCATCAGACCACAGAACATGGTTCCCGTAATCTATGTCGTTACTCTGCTTGTCTTCAGTAAACTGTTTATGGGCTTTCTTGTGCATCATTTTTAGAAGAGAATTGCTTCTGGGATGACAGCCAAGCAGACCAATTTGATGCAGTGTGTGATATGTGGTCTGAGCATTGACAAGCTCACCCTCTACCCTTGCAGCAATGCTAGCAGCACTCATGCTTCCATTTTGAAAAGAGAATTCTGGTTATGACACTGAGCACATGCATTCAACTTCTTTGATTGACCATGGTCGAGGTTTCTGTGTTGGAAGTTTTCTTATAGCATAGATCATCTTTGTTGAGAGCAGCAATTTTTTTTTCAGATCCTCAGAGAGTTCTTTGCTATGTGGTGCCATGATGAATTTCCAGTGACCAGTATGGGGGAGTGTGAGAACCATAACAGAAAATTAACACACCCGCTCCCCATTCACTCTTGAGATCTTGTAACAATAATGAGTGAAATGACATCAGGGAGCAAAAATTGCTAACTGTGCACAAATTTGTCCACATTCACTTAGGGGTGTACCTCACTACCTCTCTTTTTTGCCTTCAGTTTGGACATATAATAAAATATTTACAAAACTATGAGTGGTGCATTCATTTTGTGATATACTATATATACATACTACATCCCTATATGAAAAATTTTCAGTTTGTCTGATTTTTCTCTTTATAGGTAAATTGTTGAGTAAAATGTAAATTGCTCTTTTATTCTACAAACTACTGACAACATGTCTTCAAATTTCCAAGCACTAAATTTTATATTTATTTTCAGAAAATGAGAAATGGGCAAAATAACAAAAAAAGCAGTGCTTGCAGACCTCAAATAATGCAAAGAAAACAAGTTCATAATGATTTAGAAACAACAATACTAATGTTTTAACTCAGGAAGAGTTCAGAACTCAAAATTTTGTGAAATAACCATGATTTTTAATCATAGCTTTCATGCATCTTGGCATGCACTTTACCAATCTTTCACACTGCTTTTGGGTGACCTTATGCCACTCCTGGTACAAAAATGAAAGCAGTTCTTCTTTGTTTAATTGCTTGTGACTGTTCATCTTCCTCTTGATTGCATTCCAGAGGTTTTCAATGGGGTTCAGGTCTGGAGATTGGGCTGGCCATGACAGGGATTTGATGTGGTGGTCCTTCATCCACACATTGATTGACTTAGCTGTGTGGCATGGCGCATTGTCCTGCTGGAAAAATCAGTCTTCAGAGTTGGGGAACATTGCCTGAGCAGAAGGAATCAGCTGTTTTTCCAGGATAACCTTGTATGCCTCTTGATTCATACGTCCTTCACAAGGAATTAACTGCCCAATTCCAGCCTGGCTGAAGCATCCCCAGATCATCACTGATCCTCCACCAAATTTCATAGTGGATGCAAGACACTGTGGCTTGTACGTGTCTACAGGTCTCCATCTAACAATGAGATGACCAGGTATTGGGCAAAGCTAAAGATTAGACTCTAGTCCACTATGGTCCAATCCTTACGGTTTTTGGCAAACTTCAGCCTGACTCTCCTTTACTTCTCATTTATGAAAGGCTTTTTTCTAGCTTTACATGACTTGAGCCCTGTTTCATGGCGCCTGTTACAAACTGTTCTTGCCGTGCACTTCACCCCAGCTGCCTTTTGCCATTCCTTTTGTAGGTCACTTGATGTCATCCAGCAGGTGGCTGAGTGACATTTGAATAAGATGACAGTCATCCCAGTCAGTGGAGAGTCGTTTTTGCCCTTTTCCAGTCTGTAGCTTTGCTGTCTCCAATGTCTGCTGTTTGACCTTGTTGTAATGGACTGTCATCTTAGAAATTTTAAGGATGGAGGCAACATGACGCTCACTGTATCCCTCTGCTAGTAAAGTCAGAATTGAGCCCTTCTTTTCCTCACTCAAGACTTTTCTTTTCAGCTCCTTTGGCATGGTTAAAAATTACTTTTTCATTACTATTACTTTTGGGACATTACCAGCATTTGTTTTGCCATCCATCTTGCCCTATTGCAAGAGGGTTGTGAACACCACAGAAGGGTTTTTTATACTTTCTTTCATTAAATAAGATTTGTTTCAAGTGATCACCTACTGAGAAGTTCATTAAGTAGAATGAGGTGTACCATGGTTGAATTTCAACTGACACTAGAATGGAATGGCTATCAGACATGTAGAGAATATATATATATTATTTATATAAATTCAGATCATCAATTTTAATTTAACAGATTTCCCTTAGTTGGAGTGTGCATTGTTCTTAGTAATCTGCAGCTTGAAGCCTCTAGAATCTTATTGCCTTGAATATAAGAAGATTATCAATTTGGAAATTCAATTGCCGAATCCTTAATGAAAACACCAAAAGTTGGCAAATTTTTGGTTTACTCTAAAAATATTACTACTTTTCAATACAATTTACTCCAGATTTGTCATTTTGAATGACTCCATTCATTTTACCAGAAAATGTACTGGAAAATTTGTAGTACAAAGAAATTGGAAAAAGAATGCAAGGAGTTTTAAGGTTTACGTTTACAGCATGTATTCTATGATAAAAATTAGTCTGAATAACGATTTTCCAGGTCAATACAATAACATCTATATCAAATTAGTTGCATTTTTTTCAATTAGGTGGAATATATAAATTCAGAAATTTGATTAAAAATGTGGTAACTAAATGAAGACCAGTTCAAAGAAACACTTAAAATGCAAAATTACAGCACAGAGCATAATAATACTAAATACAGTGAGAAAGCTAATCATAGGTATAAACCTCAATTACTTCTTTCTGTAAATTGCATATTCCTCAATGCTATTAACCAGCAAATACAGAATAACAGCTCTCCTAATCAACAAAGCATTGAGTACAATTAATGCTAATCTATCCAGTCTGAGCAGCAGAAAATCAAAAGGGGAACACCAAAAATAAAATAAGACAAAAATTCTATTTCGAACGCTACATGCTGTGAGTTTTTAATCCTTTGACTGCAGGACAACAAGATTAGAGAAAAAATAATAATTAAGCTTTATTTGTACCTCTTCTAATATACAGTGTTATATTTGGAAGACTAATTGATACAATTCTTATCTCTGCCTTAGCTTTCCACATGGCATGTGGTAAATAATTTAGCATTATTGAGGCTGTTACTCTAAATGCAATGTGAGCCATTACGCCTTGTACACATATTGAAATTACATTCTTTAAGGAGAATGAAACATAAGATGAGAATATAGTACTTGGCTTATAAACATTCCATACTGTTGTTTCTGCACAGTGATTTCATATAAATAAATCTTACAAAAGGATCACAGCACTTCCAAAGTCGGGTAGATCAAATGCATGTGACATTTCTTCGCCCATGAGTCCTTTTCATGCAAGTAAAAAATGAGTGAGTAAAAAATAAAGTATCAGAAGGTGCATGCAACACTGTGTCTGCCTCATCACAAATCTTACTCCAGCCATGCTGAAGTAAGATTTGTTGCATAGTGAATGCCACCCTTCATCATGAATTTGATGAGCTGCAAAAACTACACCACATCACAACCCCAGTTCTACCCACTTTGGAGGAGATAGACAAAAATGAAATTAAAAAAACACAAAAAAAATCACTTTTTTGTACAACCTCATGGTGCACAAAAAATGCAAGCTTTTATTTTTTGTACATAAATCTGGTGAAAAAGCTTTCAGGAATCACCTCTTATGCATCAGCACACTGTAACTAATGAACACATTATTTCCATTATCAACAGCAACCTTCTGTCAATAAGCCAACAGGTTAAGAAAATGAACATGGCTAACATTATATATTGATGTCATGGGATCCCACAAATATTTTCTGTATTGCACCAGTCTCAGGAAAATCAGGTGCACTTTCCAACCAATAGCACTTAAAAGAAATTTGACAGAAGGTTTTTGCCATTTAATCTAGGAGCAGCATTACATAGAGACCCCTTTTCCAGCTTCTTCCTGTAATTTTGGTAAAATTACTATTTTATCAGCAGGAGATTATCACTATAGAACTAGTAAACCTGCTGTGCTCCATATTTATTAGCTCTATACATCCCCATCCCCACGAGTGACATATTTTTACACACGCCATAGTGATAACAGAAAGCTGGGTTATACAGAGCTCAGCAATCAGAAAACTATTAGATCTGCAATAGAGAACACAGTGATTTTATCAAAACTGCAGTAAGTGACAGAGCACTAGATTAAGGTCTCTGTCCTTACATAATGCTGCAATCAGATGGGGTGGAAAAAACTTGCTGACAGATTCCCTTTAAGACAAAAACCCTTTGGATAACTGGTTCACCAAAACAAACTATATTCATAATGAACAGTCCTCCCCCCTGATCTCACTTCTCTTGTAATTAAAAATTTGAGAATAGCATGATCGCTGCCTCCTAAATTCCTAGCCAACTTTACTTCCTCAACCTTTACTTCCTTCATCATTTCCTCCATGTTGGTAAAAATAAGGCAAAACATTGCATATCCTTTTGTTCTCTCTTCTACTTTTTGAAAGATAATGTTTTCAGCAAGAGAAGATTAGAATTTACTGGACTTATTACTTTTGCCTTAGAGAGATTTCCAATAAATATCTGGATAGTTAAAATCTCCTATGATCACAATGTTGTACATTTTTGAGAACAAAGACATTAGGTGTAAAAAGATTTCATCCATATTTTCCATCAGTCCAGGTGGCCTGTAGTAAACACCTACAATAGTGTATTTTCTGCTTTTCTCTCCTTGAATTCTTACCCAGTTTCTACAGAGCTAACAGTCTCTGAAGCTTGGATTTCTGTGGAGATATATGTTTTCCTAACATACAATGCAACACTTCCTCGGCTTTTGTTAATCCCATTTCTAATAAATAACTTGTAGCCTTAAAAGATTGGATTCCAATCATGTGTATCATCCCACCAGGTTTCAGTGTTGCCTCATATCTCTATCCCTGGGTTAGCAGCTCCAATATGCATTGTTTGTTCTTCATGCTCTGTGCATTTGTATAGGCACTATAGTGCATTTGTATTTTAGTTAGTAGTCGGTTTCTACACTCCTCTATTTTCATTCAGAATTTGTTGTTTTTGTTCTTTGTTTCCACTTCTAATAGCAGGGTTGTCAAAATAATTCATTAGCTGCATAATTTTTCCTGGCCGTATATTTCCCATCCCATATTGCTTTAGATTAAAGCTCTCCTGATGAGATATATACAGTCACTCTTGTAAGAGTCTTATAAGAAGCCAGAGGGAAAAATTCTAGAAAAACAAAACACATTTTTTTCTTGCATGTTCTATATTTCTTGTAGCAAAATGAATTTAAAAGAAATAAATTAGTTCACCATTGGCATTCACCTTCCACCGGTGTCAACTGAAAGGGAATCTATGGGAGGGTGGACATTTCACCACTCTGGATTCCAAAGCAATTAAATATTTTTGTTAGATATTAAGTATCCATTGCCCAAAAATCAGTGCAAAACATACTACATATTATAAGCCTTATTAAAACCTTTTTTGGCAGATGGAGCTCCTAGTCTTAGCTAGCATCTGTTTGTAATCAGTAATTAAACACACATTTGCCTTCAGAAAATAGCTACAAATATATTTTTTTATCTTTACTAAGTATATTGCTCTGATTTGGAATGGTATTTTATGTAGAGCAATGCATGTGAATAGAGATGATCGGAAGTGACAAAATTCACATTTGCTTAATTGAGGATTTTAAAAGGAAATTCAATTTTCTGCAAATTTATTCTCTTTGCTTTGAATATTGCCTTTTTGGCATTGGGGTTTCTTTAGACCCCAGAGCATAATAAACATAGCATGTAAGAAGTAAATAAACCCTGTTACTAATATCATCACCTTTCATTCACCTGTCCTATCACCCTCTCTGCCTATGGTGCCTGCTGCCCACAATCAGGTCCTTATAACCTCTTTCCTATTCAGCTACAATCCCACATCTACACACTAGAAGAGGACTTTCCAGGTGCAACCCTGCCTTGGAAGTCATGGTGTCTCATGATGACGCAGGTCAATTTGTTATGTCATGATTTTTTTGACAAGCCTTGACCTTTAATGCCTAATCGTGACTGGAACTTCTTTCTGGCATTGAAGACACCTGTGTGCGATTGCAGACAAAAGAGTCCCTGAGGACCAGACAGGGAGCAGAAGGCACCGGAGCCAGGAGTGCCAGGAAAAGTGAGTGGTGACGTTAAGATTAGATTTTTTTCCTTGCTTTTTAACCTTTTGCTGTCCATCTACAATTAAGCAAACTGTCAAGTACAACTGTCCATCATTTTGCTGAATTTGTGTGGAGCAAACTACAAAAGGGGGTGTTTGGAGTTAGCATGTTTGTAAGATTAGAATCCATGAGAGCAAAAATAGTAGGTGCTATGTCTCCAGTTGGTGCAGCACAGCAACTATAGAAGGAAAAAAGATAAAGAGCGGCACTTCCAGTGGCTCAAAAAAATGGATTTTATATAGCAAGATATAAAAAGACAAACACGGTTAAAAAATGGACGCGTTTCTGGTGTCCAGGACCTATTGATTTTATTTCCCTGTTATATGTCAACACTAGACATAAGCTCTCCATGCTATGCTCATTTTGATGACAATGATTTTCATTATTACTGGTTATGAACAGACACTAGCTCCAATTGAAACACATGGGCCTACCAAAGAGGTTTTAAAATAGATTACAATTAATAGTATGTTTTAATTGATTTTATGGTGCTGGAAACTTAAAATATATCAAGATTCTCTATTTCCCATTTACTTTCTGGAAGCAATTTTTATTAATAAAAAAATGAAAGGCAAAAATGCTGTTTGCTAAACCATACTAAGTGTAGAAACACACATCTAGTTTTTCCTTTGGTAGTTAGAGTTGCAATTTTTCACATATTATACTGAGCCAAAGACAGAAGTGGATTTCTGTGGAGTGATTCAGTTTGCATAAATAAATTTCAGCGTGAATCAAATTCCTATGGAATATCCACCGTATTTGGTAAATTCAAGAGATTCAATCTTAAAATAGCTTTTAGGCTGTACCCTGAAATATGGTTGATACTAGAAAAAATTATGTACAGAATACCCTGTAAAGCCTGCAGTTGTGGATTGCAAAACAGTAAAACTAAATATGTATTGACATTCTGTATAGTAAGTATGCTTTTTATCTTATATGTTTTTCCACCCACACATTTCAGTACTTGCACTGGAGCAGAGAAAAGTGTTATAAAATAGTTTCTGCATATGTGACCTTCTTGTATAGTGCTACTCCTCCAATACAGTGCTACTTATGATGTTTGAGCAATAGGTACACCAAACAGGAAGAAATTAAATAAAACATGTATTTTTTCACATTACCTAGTCATTTATGCTTTTTATTTTTAACAGGAAAGAATTATGTCCCAAGTTTCCTAAGCAAATATTGCCAGATTATTTAAAAAGGGTAGCAAATAAAACATATTTTAAATCTTAGTAATTGCTGTTATTTTTCTAATAACTAACAAAGTTACAACAAACATGAGCATGGTCACCAATCAATAAGATAAGAAAAAGTAAAAAAAAATATGAAAATGGCACAAATTTGGCATAAATCTACAAGGTAGGCTTCACTTTCTACCTGTTAGATATTTTCAAATCCTTCAAATTTATAAAGAGACTTACAATTATTCTAGTTATGTCCTTCTTTTAAAGTGGTCAAAGATACTCTAGCTTTTGAATCTGTGGGCCTATATATTTATTGAAGTCTGTCTTTAGAGGTACTGTAACGGCTGACGGCTTATCTCAGTGAGAACAATGCGATTGGCAGTCCAAGATCAGACATGCATAATTAACATCTCCTCTGACCATCAGTCGGCAGGCACATTAGACTGTTAGCCAAAGTCATTGATAATAGCGGGTTTGACTGATATTAGTTTAATGTTTTATGGGGCCTATAGATGTGCATTTAGCAAACCATTAATTAAAACCCTTACAATTTATGTCCAGACATCAGTTTTAAGGAAATCATTCTGGTAATACAGCTAGAACTTTAATGGGCTAATTAGATCAACATTTTTAAGAAAAGGTGAACATCCTCTGATAATAACATCTGTAAACATTAGATTTTGATTGGTTTGCTTCCCCTGTGACTGAGTAGTATATGCCTTGGTTAGATTATTGTGAACATCACAGGCAGTTCTTCTTTGTTTATCACATTGGATATAGAACAAAGTCAATCTGCCTTGTAGGAAGCAGCGGATCCCAAGTCACTTCTAACAGAACTACCTTTAAAAAGGGTAAACTAGACAGACAAGTTCATGTGAAATTTTACAATACCGGTGTAGTACTCTGTTGTGCTTAATACATAACATGGTTTGTCCATTTAGAAATTTAGAAAGCTTTGTTCCTGTCCCATAAAGTAGACAGCTGCAGAAGGAACACAAAGTATATGATGTATGGCTACATTATAAAAGCTTAATGAAGCACTTATACAGGAATATCAATACATTCAATGATGCACTCAATTACAGAGATAGAATACCAAGTCAAATAAGCAGTGTTTCAATATACATCATTACCAGCAGGGTTATTTTTAGTAGGTTTTTAACATTCATTGCAATACAGCACATTATTTTTGCTATTTTCTATATGTTTTTACAGCTTACTTATAAAATTGTCATAGCACAACAATATTTTCCAGTTTCTAAATGTTGTGCCTTTGGGAAATGCTACTTTTCCTACATATGAAAATCATCTTCCAAGGAAGCTAAAATGGATTTGAGGTTTAATCTGAAACAGCATATGTCTTGTAAATAGCCTCACAGAAAATGCAATGATTAATTACAGTCATTTGCAAAATGCAGCTTATTGTTACAGTGTGTCTTGCATGCCACTTGTTCAAATCACAGGTATAATAAGTAATGATATTGTTGTTTGTTTGGCTATTTGGATTGTTTTTCATTATGTTTGTTTTTTTCGAAATGTTGAAATCCCTTATGTTTGTCATGTATTATTTAATACGAAATGTTAAAGACAGGAAAAGTTTCCAAGTGTAAGTAAGAATAAACACTTGTTAAGGGCCTGTCACACTAAGCGATATCGCTAGCAATATCGCTATAACGTCACTGGTTTTTGTGATGTTATAGCGATATCGCTAGCGATATCGCTATGTCTGATACTCACCTCCGACCGCTCCCCCGCTGGTAATCGCTGATCACGCGAGAACGTCCTGGACCGTTTCTCGTCGTCAGCTTCCTACTGGGCTTCCTGTGGCGCCGACGAGCGACGTGTAGACGCGGGCGGGAGGATGGCAGAATCGCCTTGTCTGACAGGTAAGTAACGACCCCCGACCGCTGCGATGTCGCTGGTGAGATCTGCCTGTGTGGCAGCTCACTAGCGACCACTTAGCGATGCACCAGCGATCCTGACTGCGTCATATCGCTGGTTAGGATCGCTGGTGCATCGCTAAGTGTGACAGTACCTTTAGTCTGTTCAACTGAAGGGAATCCTGGATATTGCTTGCTGAGCCATACAGCCAAAGCTTCTGTAGATTTAGCACATTGAGGGGAATTTTCACATTTTTTTTGTTTCATATGACAGTCCACCTTTTTTGCGCAAGAAAGTACAAGCTTTAAAATGTGACTTTTTTCAACTTGGTACTGGCATCAAACTAATTTTCTATTTTGAAAGAATGACATGAGTGTACATTAAAATACCTTCAATTGTGTCAAATGTTAGGGACATTTTGAAAATGTTCTATAATACCAAATTGAAATGCAGCTTTTAATTTTTTTTTCACTTTAAAAATATTAAATATTTTCTCTAATTGGTTGCTTTTGGCAAGAGGGACAGTTTAATTAATGTAGTAATACAAACACAGACACATATGGATGCACAGTTGCTCAGTGGTTAACACTGTAATATTGCAGCGCTGAGCTCCTAGGTTCACATCCCACCAAGGACAACATCTGCAAGGTGTTTGTATGTTCTCCCTGTGTTTTCTTGGGTTTACTTCTTGTTCTCTAGTTTCCTCCCATCCTCCAAAGGTATACTGATAGGGAATTTTGATTGTGAACCCCAATGGGGACAGTGATGGCAATATCTGTAAAGCGTTGTGAATAGAGTTGAGCTACTTTGGTCAGATCGGGTTTCATGAAACAAAATTTGTTTCAGATGAAACTGGTCCAACTAGGGCAAAAAAAGTCGGAATTTCATCCGAAACCCGACCCCAATGCAAGTCAATGGGAAATAAAAGTCCGCATTGAGCGGATGACATTCATCCACTCAATGTCGACTTTTATTCCCCATTGACTTGCATTGGGGTCGGGTTTCGGACGAAACTCCAACTTTTTTTGCCCTAGTCGGACCGGTTTCATCTGTAGCAAATTTTGTTTCATGAAACCCGATCCGACCAAAGTCACTCAACTCTAGTTGTGGAGTTAATGGCACTAAATAAATAAATGCACTAACACACAGAGTGTTCTGTAACAAAAGACAATTTCTTTTTATACTCCATATGACATGTAGTGATTTTAGATAACAAATAGGGCAGCTAGTGCTTCGTGTTGCTAGGTGCCCTATTATTTAATTGGACTTTGCCAATGTTGCTCTGCTTATGGGACCAACACTCATACTATTCTGCCAAACCAAGAAACCATGAACCTAAAATGGTATACCAAAACTCAGGCTGGCCAGTTCATAGGGTCTATGCAATAATACCTTAAAAAATACATCTTTAGTAAGAGGTGTAATGGTAGTCAAGTGTGGTGAATCTTTTTAAATCATCCACTGTTACTAGCCACAGCCACTTTCATTTTGCAATTTCCCAAGGAAAAATGGAAAGGTGAAATGTGTAATCCCACATATCCTTATTTGTAATGTAATTCTAATTTTCAATATTTTTTAACAACTTTGCCTAAATATTAGTACAAGCTTATATAAAAAAAAGATAGCAAATTTTATAGTTAAAAATGCCTTTGAACTAATTGTGTACTCTGAAATAGCACGAAAATCCATTTTAAGAGACAAAATAGACTTATAGTTTATTCAGAGATCAAATGAAAGGCTGCACAGAGATCTATGGCAAAAGAGGGTGACAAAAAAAATGAGCCATAGAAAGATACTGTTTAACACTACAGAGAGGAGCCAGAAGAACACATCATCTGATTTCTCCTAGTCCTGCACTGATTAGAAGTTCATCACCTTCATATTAAATGGTGCAAGTTTCTTTTAGCAGTGAAGGGGTTAATCTGCTCTGTTGAGAGCTCCTGCATGCTTTCCTTGGTTGAGGCTCTCAGCTGCACACTGTTAGCCTCTCCTATATAATTTGGACCCTGGCAAGCACTGATTGTCAGAAGAATTGGATTTCTTCTCCAGATTCACCTGGTAAGTAGCTTAGACAGATCAAATTGACCGATCATATATTTTGATAGATTGGACATATCAAATATGTGTATTTTTTATTTTTTTATTGTTTTCTTTGAATGAGGAAAAGGGAGGGTGATTTGAACTTTTGTGTTCTGACTGACTCCCCCTAAAAACAGGATTCAGATGAACACCTGTTGGAGCCTTAGAATGCAATGTCATGAACGGAGTTTTCCATTTCAAAATGTCTGTTTTTTTGCATGAGAACAGAATCAGTCTAAAGGCCCTGTCACACTAAGTGATCTCACTAGCAAGATCGCTGATTTTGTGACACATCAGTGACCTTGCCAGCCAGATCGCTGTGTGTGATGGGGATCAGCGACCGACCCCCCTGCTGGTTATCGCTGATCGTGCTCGAGCGGCCAGGGCCGTTTTTCAATCGCTGGTCTCCTGCTTCCCAGCGCACATCGCTGCATGTGGCAGCGAGAGACCAGTGATCAGGGACACTGGACGCTGGTTGCTAATGTAAACGTCGGGTATCCAGGAGTCGCGCGGATCCTAGATACCCATTGTTTACCTTGGAGACCAGCGTGTATGCCGGTTTCCAAGGTAAACAGCTGGTATCCAGGAGTCGCGAGGCTCCTCGATACCCGACGTTTACATTAGAAACCAGCGTCCAGCGTCGCTGGTCCAGATAGCTGGGGCTGTCTATGTGACAGCTCACCAGTGATCAGCCTAATAATGTCCCAGCGATCCCTTCATGTCAGATCGTTGGTGGGATCACTGGGACATCGTTTAGTGTAACGGGGGCTTAACATTTAGAAAAGAACACAGAAATCACGTGAACTCTGTTTGTGTCTTTTCATTCAATGCCTCATCCAGGTACTTGTATAAATTTCATTTTAGCTGGATTCTGGTGAAGCAACCAAATTCACTACAGCAATGCAGTGTGAACAGGGTCTAACTTTTTTACTATTAATGATGGGTTGTTGTTAAAAGTAACTATTTTCTGATGACTTTTCCATTTAATAGACGTAAAGATGATCTTGCTACTAGATGTGCGAATAATTGAGCAATTAAATACTGTATGTATCTACATGCCCTGATATTCAGCAATTAATATAAGATGCCAAATAGAAAAAAAAACATAGCCTAAACAAAAATGTTAATCACATTTTTAGCAATGCCTCTCTTTGATTATAATTTGCATGGACTTGTTTAGTCCTTAGACTCTCAAATGACAAAAATGTTACCAGAAATCTGGAATAATTCCCCAACAATTCAGCATATAATTATTCTTTAGTCTCAATGCTAACAGATGCTTCTTTGTCATAAGATTGTCACTTCAGGAGCACAGTTTAAGAGAACTCTGATTTAGAACATTATTCTATGGTGCTTTGAAGATAATAAACAAGCGTCAGGATTCTTTTAAATACAGAGGATTTCATATCAGTATATGTGCTATTTGCTGATAAATGATTTTTTAGCTATTTTATAGGCTATCTCATTAGTATCTATGCATGCAAGAATTATCCCATAATACACTTAAAGGGGTATTCCAGAAATAAAAAGCTATCTTCAATCCACAGGAATAATTTTAAGTCAGTGGGAGTTCTACCATTGAGGCACCCACCAATTACCAGAACAGAAGACTTTTGATGTGTTTTGGGGCAGCAGTGAATTTGCTTGACAACCATTCAATTAATTCTCTATGAGACTGCTGGACATATTCAAGAGTAGTTCTTAAGGGCCCGTCACACTAAGCGATATCGCTAGCAATATCGCTATAACGTCACTGGTTTTGTGACATAGCAGCGATATTGCTAGCGACATCGCTATGTGTGATACTTACCTCCGACCGGCTCCCCCGCTGGTTATCGCTGATCACGCGAGAATGGCCTGGGCCATTTCTTGTCATCAGCTTCCTGCTGGGCTTCCTGCTGTGGTGACAAGCGACACGTGGACGCGGGTGGGAGGACGTCTTCATCGCCGCATCTGACAGGTAAGTAGCGACCACCGACCGCTGCTATGTCGCTGGTGAGATCTGCCTGTTTGGTAGCTCACTAGCGACCACTTATCGATGCATCAGCGATCCTGACCTGGTTATATCTTTGTCGGGATTGCAGGTGCATCGCTAAGTGTGACAGTACCTTTACACAAAGACTGACCTTCTGAAGTATATGAGGAGCTCCTTATTCTCTCCTGACTTACTGTCAAATTAAAATTTGCATATTTATATATACTTTGATTAGCAGTGAACCTTCTCTGCAAATTTATTGTCCCTTATTATGTTTTTGGGTCCCTCCAGAAACCAGAGCATAGTAAATGTTATATGTAAAAAAAATCCTTCTCCATTACTAACAGCCAACTGTTCAGTCCTCGCAGCACCTTCTGATCTCCAATGCTTCCACTGAAATTATTTGGCCTTTCACACCATGAGAGACCCAAAGATTCTCATGAAAGACCTTATGAAAGGCAGAAATCCTGACTCATTGTGAGATGACTGAGAATTCCAGTGTGAGCGGAGAGGGATCAGAAGATTCATAAAGAATAAGAATGGTGGCGGTAAGTAGTGGAGGGGCCTGAAACATGAGGTATCAGATGAGTTTATGGATTCGTTATTAATCTTTTGATGGCCCATTATGGTTATGAATAAAATTGATGAATCTGCTCAGAAGTGAATTGCAAATAATCCACATTTTGGAAAATGTGATTTTGTAAAATTGAAGCAGAATTCAGCTCCATTGATTCATTCATCTCTTGTAGAAAATCCTTTGTGCTCTAAAAATCACTAAGTTCAAGGAGTGACTGCAAACCTCTGGCCTTGTATTAGTAATTTATGGGATGATTCCTGTAAAAATTTAGAAATATAAAAGAATAAATGATTTGTGATTGATTGTAGTTCATATCTGTTATGTGCAAAAACAAAATTTGTTTTTGCACTTAACAGTGTGAATGTTTTCTGTCCATAAATATTCAGTTCTACCTGTGGGGCTGTATAAAACAACCTTATATCAATTTATAAAAAATTTTGATGAAATTGAAGGTAATGAGGCATAGTCAAGTAGTAGTCCACTTCACTCATTAGATTTGGATTGTAAAAAGATGTGACTAGATTTGTTATTATTGAAATTAAATTGTCAAACTACATTATCTCTTTAAAAATGATTATGTGCATATTTAACTTCCTAATAACATATACAAGATTTTATATACAGTATTTTACATTAGTCAGCAGATTTAATAATCTAGACTGAAATTTGAAATGTATACATGCCTATTTTACAATTCTTGCAATTTTCCAAAGAGAGAATATTTTAAATATACACTTGTTAGATGTGATTCAAGAATCCAGAATGAGTTTCTTCCCCCTCTTGTGATAGCTTAGCTCATCCTAAGTCAAAATCAATTATTGTAGCCCAAAGCAGGCATTTAGGTATAGTAAATATTGGATATTTTCCCCAGTATTGCTCCCATGTGAAATGTATTATCCAAATTATTTGAGTGTAATCTTCTGTAATCCTAATTATTTATGATTTACACTGTGTTACATTTTCTTTTATTTGTAAAGACGTTTTTTATTAGTCAGATTAGAAATGTCATTATTTACTTAATCTAAATTTAACCTCAACTTATATCTATTCTATAAATGAAGCATCATTTGTGTTTCTACTTTCACTGCTAAAATAAATATGATTGAACATGAATTGTTGGAAATTAAATATACATTTAATTTTAACTAGGGAGCTGCTTCAGGAGTATTATCACTAAGATTCATCAATATTTTATGCACCAATTTTCTTTTAATAGAAAATGTACAATACAAGCAAATTAGACATTACATAGCAGTAAACGAACAAATGAATTAAGAGGAGTGAGGGCCAATTGACTTCAATATGAGCTCACAGTGTTTTACCCATATATTTTAGCTAATTAAAGGTATTTTAATTAGCCGCTTTGAGCAAATATCTTTATTGTAACTTTTTGGGTAAAGTTTGGCGAAGTTGGCAAATTCAAATTTCTAAAGATCTGCTCAGCTCTAATTAATTCCTTTATATCAATCTCAAAATCACATATAACAATGTTTGTGCCACATCTCATATTACTAAAAAGTGCAAATTTAATCCTAAATATGCCACACATTCTAACCTAATAACTAGTGTATTGCAAAACTCTAACTTACTGTACATTCCTTAGTTTATTCTCCTATAATTCTTTTTGTATGATTAGATCACAGCAAGGTTACTGGATTTACTTTGGCTGCTCCACATTGGTAAAACAGCACTTACTGCCTCACAAGTCTAAAGGTGGTGATTCATATTACAGAGGTTGTACTGGACTTTAATTTTGATGGTCTCTTCTTAAGGTCCCATTACACATAACAATGTCCCAGCGATCCCACCAACTATGCGACATGATGGGATCGCTGGGACATCGTTAAGCTGATCGCTGGTGAGCTGTCACAAGACAGCCCCTCCAGCAATCAGGACCAGCGATGCTGGATGCTGGTTTCTAATGTAAACATCGGGTATCCAGGAGCCCCAGCTCCTGGATATCCGTTGTTTACCTTGGAAACTGGCATACATGCTGATTTCCAAGGTAAACATTGGGTATCTAAGAGCCACGCGACTCCTGGATATCCACTGTTTACCTTGGAAACCAGCGTGTACGCCGGTTTCCAAGGTAAACAGCGGGTATACAGGAGCCACGGCTCCTGGATACCTGATGTTCACATTAGAAACCAGCGTCCAGCATCGCTGATGGCTGGTCTTTTGCTGCCACACGCAGCGATGCATGCTGACCACCAGGAGATCAGCGATCTAAAAACAGCCCAGGCCGATGCTGCACGATCAGCGATAACCGGCATGGGGGCCAGACGCTGATCCCCATTACACACAGCGATCTCGCTGGGGAGATTGCTGTGGCGTCACAAAATCAGCGATCTCGCTAGTGATAGATCATCAATGTCTGATCAGTGGGGGTAATGTGAAGCACCCCTGCTGATCAGCTGTTCACAGTGTCGTGGCGGCCGTAACTGCTCAGTTAGGATAGACGTGCAGTACCAAGAACAAATGATCGGTAGGGGTGCTGGGTGTCACCCCCCTCGAATATCAGACATTAATAACTTATCCTAATGATAGGTCATCAAACTTTAAGTCCCAGACAAGCCCTTTAAAATAAATTCTAACAAATTTTACATTTTTCATTTGGATTGACTATCTTATGTTTATGGTACATCTTGACTGCCCACAAGCAGATTGTTGCAAAAACATTAGGGATGTTGAATTGTAATATCCAATTTTAGGGTACATACACATGTAGCGTATGCCAAAGTTCTCATTCACTTTGAAAGTGTGGCATGCTACACAAATCAGTGTAATTGGTTACAGACATTTTGTTTGTCACTGCTATATCTGTTAACATTAGTTTACTCTCCTCCCTCATTTGATAACATATACAACTAATAGAGTACATGTGCACGAGAGGGTCAGGAAGAATATCTATCAGTCAAATGAATATTCATTTGACAACTGAAGCTTAATATAATTTTCCAACTAACCACTCTACCATGCCAGCCACAGTCACTTTTACTAACAAGCAGATGTACATAGATTCATATTGAAGGGGCTCCTTTAAAATGGCAATAGCAAAAATCTTGAGGAATAAACCTTTTTGCTTGAAATTTTATTTTGCAATATTGAAATATTTCTTAAATGCTATAAAAATTGAATGAATACAGGAGTCAGTGGAAAAGAAAATGCTGATAGAGCCCACAGCACCTTTTTGCAGATGAAGGGGAAGCTAAACTTTGGTGAAGTGTTCTATATAAAACAAAATGTCAAAATCATTCTATAATTCCAATTTTTAATGTTTTATTTAAACAAAACAATTTTTGACCTAAAAAGTGTTCCTTATATTTGTCTCTCTTTAGTGTTAGTTATAAAACTTAATATGGTTTTACAGCAAAAATTGTTTCTTACAGAAGAAAACAATGTCATGGTTTTCAATGATCATTCCATCTCGTCTTGTCTATATCATTGCAATTACATATTCTATTAACTAAAAAGAAATTACATAGAAATTAGGTCTGCAATGATGTGCACATTTAAAGGGCTATATTGCAATATACTGTAACTAAAGCAGTAATGCTTGCAGAATATAAAATTAATCACGAAAGGAAACAAAACTATTATAAAATAACATTATAACATATTACCAGGCAAAAATTCAAAAAGTGCTGATGCGACATAAATCACTTTTATATACATTATCTATGATTATATTTTTATGAAAATAAAATTGTTGGTGACTTCATCAGATTATCCAAAGAAATTAATATTTTCTGTATTCTATGGGCTTTTAAATGAAGACAGAATCAGTTGTGGAAGACAATTTTTGGTCTTTAAACATTTTTTATCTGCCAAATTAAACATTTTAATATCACTTTCAATCACATAGAATTGGATACCCTGAAGGACTATTGAATAAAATTGTTCTGTATTTTAATGTCACATCATATTCACTGATACTTATTTTCCAGCAGATGTATGTTTATATACATGCGTATATATAATGTATCTGTCTTTCAAATTGGGGTGGCATCTCCTGTGCACAGCTTTCTTCAGGCAAGGTCATTCTTTTGTTGATTTGAAGGTATAATGAGGGTTATTTTAACACTGAAAGATTAAATTCTTCTTTTTCTTCAGCTTTTTAGCAGAGAAATTAATATTTTATTGCAAAACGGAGTAGTATTTGGAACTGTTCAGACTTCCCTTTACTTTGACTTAAATCCTAATTTCAGTTGCCGAAAAACAGCCTTAAAGCATTATGTTGCCTCTATCATGATTAATTATGGGTTTGCTGTTCTTTTGGTTATGTGCACTGTTGGTTTTGCGCTAAATATACATTTTGGAATTATAGCTAGAAAGTTCAACTCTGGCCTTAACAAACCAAAATACATTTTTTTACATGCTTCTTGCAGGCTTGATGCAGGTTTTGACAAAACATAGCTGGTCTTGGATGTTTGTCTTTTTAAGAAAAGGCTTCTGTCTTGTCATTCATATTCACAGGCCAGGCATATAAATAATACAGACACAACCAGATAATTAATGATAGATGAGCAGATCAATCTGCAGATGTTCAACTTCTAGACATATTTCCTAAAATTCACAGTTTCACACAAATTCGTATATTTTGAGATTTCATTTTCAGTTGGCAGACAAAATCCGCACCGTTTCACATTCTGCTGATGCATCAAATAGTGGCCTAATGTTACTCATAGTGCCTTGAAGCAATAACATCTAGCAGATTATCATCCATTGGGCAGTGGTGTTCATTTTAGGGCCTTCATAGATCACCATCTCCGAATGGGAGTACAGGTTGTGTGGCCATTTCAAAAGTCTCTGCGTATTTCTCTTCTGTATTGTGTAAGGTTTCATAGTCAGGACGATCCTAACTCTCTCCTGTTGAGTGTAAACCTTTATGATCAGTTAGGTCCTCTCTCTCTCTTTCTCTCTATCTTCTGTAGCATGTAAGCTTTTATGGTCAGCAGGGTCCTCTATTTCTTTCTCTCTTTCTTTTACAGTTGTGGAATGCTATTCAGCAATGTTAAATTTGGGGAAAAACTTGTTATTCTATTCCAGGCTAACATAAATGTAAAATCTTTTGTAGAAACCTTATAACTCAAGTACTTAAATAACAACAAGGTCAGAGTGAAAGCCATATTGGCAATTAAACTTCACCCACCAGTAGGAATGTCTGCAATGCTGGAAGCTTTACACTTTTTAATCTATAATTTTACAGTTGTTTAGCCTTAGGTCAAAAATAGTAGTACATTTCTGTTATTCTGTGGTTGCTTTACACTGTAGCCAATTAAATATATTACATGTGAAAAATGATCCTGATATTATTTAAGTGTTTTTACAATTATTTATTCATGTTTATTTGATATAGACATTTAAAGAGGATCTTTCTCCACATTTTTCATTTTGAAATAGACACACAATGTAATAAATGTAGCAGAGCAGATTTTTCTAAAATTTTATTTTTAGTTTTACTTATTTTTTCCAGAGATATTAGCAATCAAAGTATTTAGCACCTAAGCAGTTAAGTTTGTTTAATTCCAAGTTGGCACTACCAGCTACTGCATATGTCACTGGGTTTGTGCACTTCTTCCTTTTTCTAATGCTGACCAAACATAAGTAGGAGCTAAACACTGTGGAAATAGGAAAATGTTTCCACAATAGACAATAGCACTGACAAACAATCTGATGTCATCACTAAAGAGTAATGCCATTTTTTGGAACAGAGCTGTGTGTTATTAACTGACATCTTTTACCTTTCATCTCTGGCATTCAACAAGGGAGAAGGGCAGTGCTTCAGAATCTTTAGTAGCTCTTCCCTCAAATTCAAATTACCTTTTTTGGCAAGATGAAATACATAATAGCATTGCCAAAGCAGCAGTAGTGCTACCAATGCGGCTGTCCTGCCCCATCCCCCACAGTAAATGTTATGTCTCACACACAGCCTGTTCTAAGCTATAGTACGCATGTTTTATGTTTACTCTTCTGTGTGGATGCCTGTTTTGATTGGCAGAGATAGCATCATTATGAGAGGAGAGTTACTAAAAGTGTATTTAATGCTGGAGTTGAGTGCTGAAAACTTACATTTTAAGGGGTGAATCCAATAAACTACTACAACCCCCCACTGGGTTGCAAAACACTGTAAACAGTCCAAGAATCTAAAGCACCAGTGAGTCACTTTCAAAATTTTTTTAATGTCACACCACATTAAACACAAAAAACACTAACATGCAATGTTTGGCCAAGCCAAAGAAGAGGTGTAGATATCCATATAACACAAAACAGGTACTCTTTACTGTAAGTCAATTGTACACAACTCCCCTTAGCTACTTCTACTGGTTCAAACTCCTTAATCATAGAAACACTACATAAATAAAGCAAAAAAATTAAAACAAATGTATAAAAGAGATCAGCAAAACATCATTTATGGAGTAGTCAATAATAAATATGGATTTCCATAGCAGGACAGAAGAAAAAAACAAGGACATTCCTGAATATATACAAATAGAGTTCAACATAGAATAACTTTCCTTTATATCACATTAACATAGGTATACACCTAGAGTGATTCGACACAGCCAATAATATGCATCAGATTGAGCTCATTTACGTACTATAGAACACCGAGAAGGGCTATTGGTTAATCCCCCCTTACATAAGGATGCCAAGAGAGTATACATGTTTAAAAGAAATCTCTAATAGCGCTCATTGGTGGTATTACAAAGGGCATTCCGTCCCATCTGAATGTCAAAAATAAAACACACGCCTTGTCAAATATCTAGGTCCATCTGAAGAATCACAACGGAGCCATTCGTGGCATTATCACAATCCATCATGTGACCACCAAGATCATGTGTATTTTGTAGTCTCGACAGTCACGTGACATGTGCATCATAAATGACACCTCCCATAGTGTTCTCAAAACTCTGATCACCTGACCGTGGAGTCATCACTGACCAGTTATATTACAATAGGGGGAATCAAAGCATCATCTCTTGTCATTCTCAATTAAGCAGACATCGCGGGGAGAAAAAAGATTATGTAAAAAGATTCTAGCAGAGTTTTCGAATACCAGTAATATTAAGTAGTGGTTAAATCAATAAAAAGAGGGAACAGGGAGAAAAGTGGGAAAAAAAGGAAGAAACAGCTGATTTAATTACCAGCATCTACCATAATGCTACACCACATGAGTTTCTCTCAAGAAATATACAAAAGTAAACCCTACTAGTTGTCACCAATTATAAGTAAAAAATACTCATAATGGTCACAGAAATAACTTGAATCTGACAAAACTAATAGTAAATAAAAAATCTATGACATTTAACAAATGTAAGTCAGACATTGCTTTTCAACCATGCTTCCACAGAATTAAAAAATAAAACTCATGAAATAGGCCTGGACAGAAATGATGGTACCCCAGAAAAATAATTTGACAAAAGGCACATGTTAAATCAAGGTGTGTCTACTAATTAGCATCACAGGTGTCTACAATCTTAGAATCAGTGAGTGGGCCTGTATAGAGGGCTACAGATACTCACTGGTGTGTATCACAATCAACATGGACCAGAGTAAGTGAAGGAAGGAGTTGTCTCAGGAAATTAGAGATAAAATTGCACGTATTATTCAGGAATTTAAGCTCCATGGGACTGTATCCAACCTCCCCGGATGTGGCCGCAGGAGGAAAATTGATGACAAATCAAAGAGATGGATAATACAAATGGTAACAAAAGAGCCCACAAAAACTTCTAAACAGATTAAAGGTGAACTTCAAGCTCAAGGAACATAAGTGTCCGATGACACCATCCTTCCTTGTATGAGCTAAAGTGGACTTCATGGGAGATGACCAAGGAGGACACCATTTTTGAAAAAAAATCATAAAAAAGCCAGACTGGAATTTGCCAAACTACATGTTGACAAGCCACAAATCTTATAGGAGAATGTCCTATGGACAGATGAGACAAAAATGAAACTTTTTGGCTAGGCACATCAGCTCTATGTTCACAGATGGAAAAATGAAGCATATCAAGAAAAGAACACTGTCCCTACTGTGAAACATGGAGGAAGCTCTGTTATGTTCTTGGGCTGCTTTGCTGCATCGGCAGGCACAGGGTGTCTAGAATCTGTGCAGGGTATAGTGAAATCTTGAGACTATCAAGTGATTCTAGAGAGAAATGTGCTGCCCAGTGTCAGAAAGCTTGGTCTCTGTCTCAGGCCATGGGTCTTTCAACAGGATAATGACCCAACACACAGCTAAAAACACCCAAGAATGACTAAGATGAAAACATTGGACTATTCTGAAGTGACTTTCTATATGCTCGACCTAAATCCTATTGAGCATCTTTGGAAAGAGATGAAACATGCTGTCTGGAAACGGTAACCTTCAAACATGAGACAACGGGAGCAGTTTGTTCTTGAGGAGTGGGCCAAAATATCTGTGGAGAGGTGCAGAAGTCTCATTGACAGTTACAGGAATCATTTGATTGCAGTGATTGCCTCAAAAGTTTGTGCAACAAAATATTAAGTTATGGGTACCATCATTTATGTCAAGGCCTATTTCATGAGTTTTATTTTTTTAAATTCTGTGGAATCATGGTTAAAAAGCAATGCCTGACATTCATTTATTAATTTTCATAGATTTTTGATTTATTACTTTTTACAGATTCAAGTTATTTCTGTGACCATTGTGCATTTTTCTGTCATTAAATGAGGGGTACAAACAATTTTGACCATGTGAGTATATCCAAACAACCATCAAAGAGAACAAGAAAGGGGGAGAAAAGAGTAAAACAGGAAAGGGAGAAAAAGGGAATAGAAAAATGAAAAGAACAAATAAAGGAAAAAACAATATCACAAAAGATAAAAAGAAGAAGAAAAGAGGAAGAAAAAAGGGAAAATGAAATGAAAAGAGTATAAAGGAAAAAAGACACAAAAAACAAGACACATAATAAAAAATAGAAAATAAAAGGGATTTGATCTGTTGTAATTAGAGGTAAAATACTCAACCTAGAAAACGCACACTGCCATGTAATCTTAGAATCAGAAGAATAAAAACTAAATGAAAGGAAGAACAGTAAAATCATTATTTTAACCATTAGTGTTTAACCATTTAACGACCAGTGGTATTTTTGGTTTTGCATTTTCATTTTTCCCTCCCCTTCTTCCCAGAGCCATAACTTTTTTATTTTTCCGTTAATATTGCCATGTGAGGGCTTGTGTTTTGCTGGACGAGTTGTACTTTTGAACGATACATTGGTTTTACCATGTAGTGTACTACAAAACGGGAAAAAAATTCCAAGTGCGGTGAAATTGCAAAAAAAGTGCAATCCCACACTTGTTTTTTCTCCAGGTCATTACGAGTTCATAAACACCAAATATGTCTAGGTTATTTTTTATCTATGTAGTGAAAAAAATTCCAAAATGTAAAAAAAAAAAATTGTGCCATCTTCCGAGACCCGTAGTGTCTCCATTTTTTGTGATCTCGGTTTGGATGAGGGCTTATTCTTTGTGGGCCCAGTTGTCGTTTTTAATGAATGATACCACTTTTGTGCAGATACGTTCTTTTGATCGCCCGTTATTCAATTTTAACGCATTTTACAGCGACCAAAAAAAAAATTATGGCATTTTGATTTTTTTCCTGCTACGCCATTTTTGGGTCAATCCTTTTTTTATTAATAGATCTGGCAATTCTGATTGCTGCAATACCAAATATGTGTATATGTGATTTTTTTTATTGTTTTATTTTGAATGGGGCGAAAGGTGGTGATTTGAACTTTTATATTTTTTAATTTTTTTCATATTTTAAAAGCTTTTTGTTACTTTTGGCATGCTTCAATAGCCTTCATGGGAGGCTAGAAGTGGCCACAGCTCGATTGGATCTGCTACATATAGACGATGCTCAGATCGCCTATATGTAGTAGAATTACTGCATTGCTATGAGCGTTGACCACATGGTGGCGCTCATAACAATCTGGCATCAACAACCATAGAGGTCTCCAGGAGACCTCTGTTATGCCAATGCATCGCTGACCCCCGATCACGTGAAAAAGTCAGTGATGCATGTATTTTTGGTCACACATCCGGAAACGCTGGTTAAATGCCGCTGTCAGTGTTTGACAGCGCCATTTCACTAGTTAATAGGCACAGGTGGATCGTGATTCCACTTGTGCCTATTGTGGGCATAAGTCAACCGTTCAAAACAGCTGACATGTCCCGGCTTTGATGCGTGGTCATCGCCGGAACCCTCATCAAAGAGGGGGAGACGTCCAATGACTGTGTCTGTCATTGGACGTTAAGGGGTTAATTTATGAATCAACATTATCTCCTTTGTCAACACAGGAATGGTACATAGATATGAGCAAATCCTAACTTAATAGTTTCAGGTTTATACTGGACAGTTAGTGTACGGTGCTACATGGCAAACACGGACTTCTCCCAGAAGTCTGTTTCAAAATTTGGAGTTCAGGGGGAAATTCATTGCAGAAAATGAGAGAGAAAGATCCCTAGTGGTACATGATCAGTGACATGAAATCTTATCTGAATGATGTTTTGTCTTTTTTCAAGAAAATGTGGAATAGGCAAATCAATATTCTTAGTTTGGATATTTAACTTATGGTGATCAATTCTACTTTTTACGAGCTGAGTGATTTTATTCACATATTGAATTCTACACGTGATAGCATAGAAATATGTATTT
Source organism: Dendrobates tinctorius (assembly GCF_039654945.1). NCBI lineage: Eukaryota > Metazoa > Chordata > Amphibia > Anura > Dendrobatidae > Dendrobates > Dendrobates tinctorius. Next base: position 11,346,115 of record NW_027361833.1, on the reverse strand, counting down.
CAGGTGTAGAAGTTTCTAATTGAAAACTTCTTTCGTGCTTTAGAATGTCTGAAAAAATCACCCTTGATGATATTGTTGCAATTACAACAGGATAAGCAAGGAAACATACCCATCTTAGGCATCTTATGTCAAGAGAGGGCTGCCCACCAAAACTCTTAGCACAGGGAAAAAGGGCATTTATCAGAGAGGCAGCACAGAGGCCAAAGGTAACCCTTAATGAGCTACAGAGTTCCCAATTAGAGGCTGGAGTATCTTTCTATATGACCACAATAAGCCGTAAACTCTATACAGATGGCCTTCATGGAAGAGTGGGCAGAAAAAAGCCTTCACTTACACACAAGAATTGTAAGGCTTATTTTGAGTTTGCCAAAAGACATGTGACTCCCAAAATGTATGGCAGAAGGTACTGTGATCTGATGAGATCAAACTTGAACATTTTGGCCTCCAAAGTAAATGCTATGTCAGATGCCAAACACCATTTCTACATTGAAATATGGTGGTGAGAGCATCATGTTATGGGGATGTTTTTTGGTAGCAGGGACAGGGAAAATAGTCTGAGTAGAGGGGAATATGGAAGGGCAAAATACAGGGATATTATTGATCAAAACCTGTTTCAGTCTTTAAGTGATTTGAGATTGGGACGTACGCACACCTTTCAACAACACAATCAACCAAAGGACACTGCTGAAGCATCAGTATGTTAAAGTTTTTTTTATCCTATTGATGAATCAATCAAAATTGGTATTTTTTACATAAGTCTTAATGAGGGGGCATGTTATTGTCATAGACCCTTGAATCATTTAGAAGTGCATGCCTCTTTATTGAATAAGGTGCATTTTAAAAGTAGCATACACTTACATGCACCTTGCCCAAATCTTATTCCAGTCAAGGAGTGATGTAAGATTTGTGGCAAAAAGCACACCATAGCTAGCCATGAATGAACTGTTCAAGTGTTACCATGGTCCGTCCCACCTTGGCTCTTCTCATGTTAGCAGAGCTAGCCAAAATTAATATTAAAATGACAAAAGTTGCATTGCGCAAAGATTTTGCACATTTTGAAAGCATTTTTAGGCATGTTTCTGTCATTAACACTTTGTTGAATCCTTATGTACTGTATGTGTCTTCTATGTATATTTGTTCTGGAAAGTTAAGCGAGAGAGCTCATAAATACCTCTCTATCTTACTGAAGAATATGGATTTAAGCTTTTTATGTATGTGCTGTCCTATTCTGAAATATTAATTTTCTTTTTTCTCTAAGAATGATTTTTGGTGGGTGCGTGCCAATACATTACAGAACATGTCAAGTTCACAGATGCCATAACTGTATTAAGTTCAATAAAATCTCTGACATATTTATACCAAAAAAAAACCTCAGTATTTCAGCTCATTGATTTTCAACTGGTCTTTTTTTGTCAGGATTGTTTTCTCAAAATGTAATAATGCTTGAACATCATAATGAGAAAATTCCAAAGAAAATAATTGAAAAGCTATATCATAGTGAGATTCTGTAACTGTATTAGCATATGTGATGTCAAGCAGGTGTAATGGTGTAATACACACACCTTCTGTTAGAAAACACAGCTGAAGGTAAATGCTTGCCAATAAGCTAAAGCACCATAATATTTATGCAGCGCTAGCACACACATGGTATTTTTGCATTTGTTGTGCCTGGTATTACAAAATACACTACAATTCAAAAATTAGTAACTCGAAGGTACACGTATTGTAGAATGCTAGTGAATAGATTACCCAAACTACAGCCCTGTCCAGAGTAAACTATTAAATAGTATCATGGCACCATAGAAACTAATATGGCACAATAAGAGTATCAAGTACTTATAAAATTATTGCTTTTTTATAACATGCTACGATATTTGTATATTTTTATTATATTATGCAGTTTGGCTTATTTATATCCTACTGAAATCACTAAGTTGCATCAAATTGTAGAGTGTTAAGGCTCATGATGATGATGTATGGATAAGAAATTAAAGTTAAATAATATGAAACAATTTTAAAGTCATTTCTTAATTGATAGGTGTCATTATAATAGTCCTATATTATTAATGTTTAGCTACTTTGTACGTTGAGCACACTACCATATTGTATGTGACTCTAGTATATTATGGTGTATAAGGGATCAGATTTGCAGTGTTTAGAAGAGTCTGGTGAATTTAGTTGAGTAAAATTGAACTAGAATTTTGTAAAAATCTGTATTCTCAAAAATGCTGTTTTTTCTAATTTACCAAATTTTATTAATTCAGCAAAATATAAGTTGGGTGATAAAGACAGCTGGAAAAGAGTTGAAAAACAACTAATACCTAATCACTTACCTCTCTGTCCACCTCCGCTGCTTACTATTTCATTTATATTCATCAGTACCTCCTCTTATCACAGCCATATTCATGTTAGGCAAGGACTTCTGACTATGAATAGGCCCAGGATATCCCAGTGCATGCACCTTGCAACATGTATCCACAGGGGTGTCTCGGGCCTAGTTGCAGGTGGCATCCCTGGACTGAAGGGCACATCATAAGATTGTGGTGCATGCTGTAATTTCACAACATTGCTATGACTTTAGTATGCACACTTTAGATAGGAACTTCTGGATGTGACTAAGACGTCGATGTGTCGTCTTTGTTCATACTTGTTAAAAAGTGGTATCAATGTCATGATGTAAGAATGTGTACTGTTACAATTATCATGATACTCACTATAGGCCAGGACTTCCAATGTTCACTAAGCCCTAGACGTCCCTGGTCAGGTGGAAGCTGAAGTTTCCAGCCCAGCGTGAAGATAGCTTGGGTTTTAGGGTGCAGTGGCAGTAAAAAGAAGGTGTGGAGACAAAGCATTGTATCTTAATTAACCAGACATCTATTTTTAGGAAACCAAGAAGAAAAGACTGTTATCCGTATGTTGGCTTTTGAATTTAAGCATTTCTTTCTGGCTGGTCAAGAAAACAGACATTTGTTTGTGTAAGCCTGTAATATTGACTTGTAAGCTGATATGTGATATAACATAGTGTACTCTTATCCTTAATCAATAGTGATATGCTAATTATGCATTGGGTAGCCCAGATAGTTGATTTTTAAAACAGAGGAGAAAAATCTATGCAAAAAGATTGCATAATAAAGCAAGGTGACTTGGTCATCACCATTCTTCCCCTTATCTGTGATGCTGGACTGAAGGACACTGGTTAAGTATAAAAATACTGTAGGTTACATGCCTCGATATAGACTCAGAGAGATAGAGAGACTGAGAGACAGCCAGAGATTTTGCCAAGACATCAAAACATCCATGGGACCATACAGGACTACTGCCAATATATCATGGCCCCATCTTGAGGGACACGGATCTATTATGCAACAGAAAATAACCTAGGGGACCAAGGTGCCCGATTGGAAGAATACAGATCTGTTCCATTGACCATCGCTGAACCATGGATATGTTTGGAGAAAGCCAGGATTGGGACCCGCCTATCACCTGGCTCCATGGAGATGTTTGGAGAAGCCAGGTTGTGACCCTCAGGTCAACTGGCCTTGTACCTCAATGGACTGTCATCTTCCTAAGCTTGTCATTACCTCCTCTGTGTGTGTGCCACAGGTGGCATTGCCAACCCTGGGAGCTCTGAAGTAACAGCTGCCTTTATCCCAGGGAGTCAGCGGAAGGGTTAGACTCTGTAATGTGCACCATCTTGGGGTATTTTGCTGGGACTGTTCTACGTGTTATCTGCCTGTTTTGTGGCTCACAAAAACATTGCCACACTGTTTTACCCTCACCCTGTGTTGTCTGAGTAGCTTTATGCCCAGGTTAAAAGGAGAGCAGGTGTTCAGTGAGACAATCCCTGGTCCATGTGGTACCGGCTAGTTCATCTCTAGTTTAGTTGCATCATATTTTTGCAGTCAGCCATCTCATTGTTACTGCTTTTACATTAGCATAAATAGGAGAATGTAATATTAAATATCTATAACTAGTAATAAGAAATTTTTTTAAAAATCTCAGAAATATTTTTGGACTGAAAAAATGCTAGGTAGATATTTTATAATAAGACATATTTTATTTATTTATGCCAAAGCTGAAGACCAGCTAAGTGTTGCTGTTCCTCATGGTGACACAAGATATATTTGTATCGTAGTACAGCTGTTGATAAAATAGATTCCACTGACACTTTATTATAATGCTTGCACAAAAGGAATTCATATAATCCCAAAAGTATCTTTCTCATCCTATTATATATTCATATCTATTGTGTATAAGTGCCCCTTCATCTTTTCTTGGCATTCCCTTAATAATAAGGATTAAAATTCAAGACTTTTTACCTTAGGAATTGGAAAAAAAGCACAAGTTATCATTTCAGCAAAAATGATAAATACATTTTAATGTTGCCTCTACTTGTAGAAATAAAGAAAATACATATAACTAAATAAATGAGCAATAATTATATGAATAAATAACTAATGATAACTTCCATATCATTCAAATGGTCTTCTCTTTGAAAGATTTAGTGGGCCGATTCATCTAAGGTTTCACACTAGAATACTGATGTAAAACAAAAATGTTGCAGCTTTTGTAATTTTAACACCAGTTTTGTGTGGAGCCGTCAAAATGGGCAGGAGCTTTGGAAGATCTGAGAAGGATCAGGGCATTGCTATGACCACCCATCAAATTCAGAAAAAGTGCTGTCGTTTTTTACTAAAGTATGCTACTCATGTAACTGTCTTTAGTGGCATTTCTGAGAAAAAGTAAATGAACCGACACCATCCAAATAGAAAGGGAATTTGCTATTCACCTAAAGATACAATATATAGATGAGAGAGAAAAATGATGTTGTAAAAAAGACACTACTAACTTCGTAATATACCAAACACCCTGAGTACAAGATATATATATATATATATATATATATATACCAGATCCATTATAGGCGTGTGACCTTGTGTTGCTACCAAGGAAAACTAAGAGGATAGGGAGAAGGTATGAGTCCCATGCATTATGCCAGCTACTCTGGCTTCTCCAGGGGTTTGTAAATTGTTCACTCAAATAATTTTATATAGAAACTAAGACAAGTAAATAGTATTCAGATTTGTACAATAATTTATGCATATTTAACCATCATCACAGATGTAGATAATCATAAGTCAGGAAGGGGGAGGAGGAGGAACAAATGTAGAAGGATATATCCATACAAGTTAAGACTACAACGTACATGTCAAAGTGGAATGCACTGCTGGAAATACAATATTGCCAGAAATTACATTCAATAAGAAGGACTTCAGTAGATGTTAGAGGATGGCATGCATCTCAAAATGGGACGCACTGTAGAGAATGACATATTATATTGCCAGAAGCGACATCCAATAAAGTGGACTCCCATAGACACATAGATACTACAGTAGATTTTGGTGTGAGTCTCAAAGTAGTCAAACATAGCTGCCAATATGAGGTAAGGATCATTGGATCAAAGAGTGGCGTGTCATGTTATTAGGATTTGAATGGGTTTTAGCAGGAGAGACATTTATAATTAAAATATACAACACTAAATGCCTGCTATGATTTAGAATAAAAGTGCTCTGGAAAGGCTCTGACCTATCATACAATATATGGAGCCCTTTTCATATATTGTAATAGTACTTTTAATGCAATAATCATGTGTATGTTTAGCCACTTCCCACATTAACGGTGTGTGCCCATGACACATTTTTGCAATGTAATCCAAACATGACTGTATCAATAACTTTTTGTCAAAGCCAAATACAAGGAAATATAAAAATCAAAGCAGTTTTGTTTTAAACTTGGCATATGAAAAAGAGACAAAAAACGAAAAGGTCAAAAATTAAATAAAAATGCATGAAAAAATGCAAAGTAACATGAGCAAGTAACCTATCTTTCTTAATAGCTGCAGATATGGTCCACATCAAAAACCATATCTAACAGCCCCTCAGATCCCTCATGCAACAGGGGATATACTGCATGTGTTACCATGGCAGCCAGGGTTTTTCATAGGAGACAATGATACAGTATATAATGAAATACTATATTATTGCAATATATAGTATAAGCGATTAAACAATTGCAGATTCAAATCACCTACAGAGACTCAAAAATAATATAAAAAATATAAAAATTGATATAAAAATTCAAAGTCCCCTAAATTCCCCACAGTAAAATAAAGGAAAAAATAAATTTGGTATTGCTTTATTCATAAAAGTCTGATTTATCAAGATATATATTTAATTAATGCTATGTTAATCCTTGTAAAGAGTGGAAAAATCAAAAAGCCTGAAAATGCAATAAATCATGATCAAATTGATGCATATTTACTAAATTTGTATTAATGTCAGCTTACCGTGCAGGAAACCATGCCTCACTCATCTTCATCAATGGAAAAATACAAATATTATGGGTCTCTGACATTGTCAATATAAAAGAAAAAAATTTGCAAAATTAAAAATAAAAATGTCATCACCTAAATTAAAAAAATCTATACAAGTTTGGTATTGCAGTAAAGAGTCTTACAAAAAATAACTAATCATAAACTACTGTTAGCATATTGCAGTATTCTCACTGACCTGAATGCTTTCTGGTAATTTTCAGCGCTCAATGTATACCATGAATCCAACACCCAAAAAACAATGGCAGAATTGATTTTTTTTGACCATTTCATACTGTGTGGAAAAATGAATTGTGTCATTCAAAATTACAGCTTGCTCAGCAAATTAAGCCCTTAGATGTTTATGTTGATGAAAAATTAGCAAAGTTACAGCTCTAGGGAAAAACAAAAGCACAAAAAGGAAAAAATGTCCTGGTGCTTAAAGGCTTAACATGTTTAAAGTGAAAGTCACAAAAAACTTAAAAACACTTGAAAAAAACTGTAAACCTGCTAAATCAACACACATAGGCTGGGGTCAGACTTGCAAAAAACTCACACAAGTCTCGCATCTCAATACCTGACACTGCCGCCGACACTCGGGACCGGAGTGTGCGGCTGCATAGAAAGACATGGAGCCGCACACTCCGTCCTGAGTGCCAGCGGCAGTTTCGGGCATTGAGATGCGAGGCTCTTGCGAGTTTCTCACAAGTCTGACCCCAGCCATAAAAAATTCTGCTTCGAAGAAATTTAACCCCTTCCCGACCAATGATGCCTACGTAGGCGTCATGAAAAGTCATGCCTAAACGACCCATGAAGCCTACGTAGGCGTCATGGTACAAATCACCCTCCTGCGGGTCGGGTGACCGGGGTCATTGAAAGGTCACCCGACCCGCACACACAGGAGGCTTTGTGCTTCACCACAGGGGGCATGGTTTAGCCCCCACGTGGCTACGATCGCTCTGATTGGCTGTTAAAAGTGAAACAGCCAATCAGAGCGATAGTAATATTTCATCAATGAAATTTGATGAAATATTACAATTCAGCCATGGTCGATGCTGCAGTAGCATCGGACATGGCTGGAGACACTAGCCTGACCCCCCCACCCGGCTGGCAGGGGCGATCAGCCCCCGCCATGGACTGACGGCAGCGACCGGACACTGCCATCAGGATCTGCTCCCACTCACCTTCCCTCCGCTCCCCCAGCAGTCCGAACCCCTCTCACCCTCCCCGGTACCACCTATGTCCCTCTGGCTGTCCCGGTGCCCCACCGTCCCGGATCATGGGTGCCATCTTCTTGGAAAATGGTGGGCGCATGCGCAGTACCATTGTAATATTTCACAAATGAAGTTTGGTGAAATATTACAATCCAGCCATGGCCGATGCTGCAGTAGCATCAGACATGGCTGAAAACACTACCCTGACCCCCCCACACTGGCTGGCGGGGGCAATTGCCCCTGCCATGGACTGATGGCAGCGATCGGACGTTGCCATCATGATCTGCCCCCTCTCCCCTTCCCTCCGCTCCACCCGCAGTCCGATCCCCCCACCCTCCCTGGTACCTGCTATGTCCCGCTCTGGCTCCCGGTGTCCTGCCGTCCCTCCTGCATGGGCGCCACCATCTTGGAAAATGGCGGGAGCATACGCAGTGTACCCGCTGGAATATGCTGGCTGGCAGATTCATTCATTTATTTTGATCACTGTGATAAACTCTCACAGTGATCAAAATAAAAAAAGTAAATCACCGCCCCCTTATCACCCCCATAGGCAGGCACATATAATAAAATAAAGAAAATATTTTTATATTTCCATTAGGGTTAGGGCCAGGGTTAGGGCTAGGGCTAGGGTTACAGCTCAGGTTAGGGTTAGGGTTAGGGCTAGGGTTAGGGTTAGGGCTAGGGCTAGGGTTAGGGTTAGGGTTAGAATTAGAATTCGGGTTAGGGTTGGAATTAGGGTTAGGGTTGGAATTAGGATTGGGGTTGGAATTAGGGTGAGGGTTGGAATTAGGGTTAGGATTAGGGGTGGTTTGGGGTTGGGATTAGGGTTAGGCTTGTGGTTAGGGTTAGAGTTGGGATTAGGGTTAGGGGTGTGTTGGGGTTAGGGTTGTGATTATGGTTGGGATTAGTGTTAGGGGTGTGTTGGGGTTAGGATTGGAGATAGAATTGAGGGGTTTCCACTGTTTTGGCACATCAGGGGGCCTCCAAACGCGACATGGCGCTACCATTTATTCCAGCCAATTTTGCGTTCAAAAAGTTAAACAGTGCTCCCTCCATTCCGAGCCCCGATGTGAGCCCAAGCAGTGGTTTACCCCCACATACGGGGTATCAGTGTACTCAGGAAAAATTGCACAACTTTGGTGGTCAAATTTCTCCTCTTACCCTTTGGAAAATTAAAAATTGGGGGCTTAAAAAATATTTTTGTGGAAAAAAATGATTTTTTTATTTTCACGCCTGGGCATTATAAAATTCTGTGAAGCACTTGGGGGTTCAAAGTGCTCACCACACATTTAGATAAGTTCCTTGGGCAGTGTAGTTTCCAAAATGGGGTCACTTGTAGGGGGTTTCCACTGTTTAGGCACATCAGAGGCTCTGCAAACGTAACATGACACCTGCAGACCATTCCATCAAGTCGGCATTTCAAAACGTCACTACTTCTCTTCCGAGCCCCGACGTGTGCCCAAACAGTGGTTCCTCCACATATGGGGTACCAGCGTACTCAGGACAAACAGGACAACAACTTTTGGGGTCCATTTTATCCTGTTACCCTTGTGAAAATAAAAAATTGTAGGCTAAAAATCATTTTTTTGTGGAAAAAAAATCACTTTTTATTTTCACGCATGGGCGTTAGAAAATTCTGTGAAGCACTTGGTGGTTCAAAGTGCTCACCACACATCTAGATAAGTTCCTTGCAGGTCTAGTTTCCAGAATGGGGTCACTTGTGGGGGGTTTCTACTGTTTAGGCACATCAGGGGCTCTGCAAACGTAACATGATGCCCGCAGACCATTCCATCTAGTTGGCATTTCAAAACGTCAGTACTTCCCTTCCAAGCCCCGACGTGTGCCCAAACAGTGGTCCCCCCCACAAGTGGGGTACCAGCGTACTCAGGACAAACTGGACAACAACTTTTGTGGTCCAATTTATCCTGTTACCCTTGTGAAAATAAAAAATTGTGGTATAAAAATCATTTTTTGATGTCTCTGCGTTATAAACTTCTGTGAAGCACTTGGGAGTTCAAAGTGCTCACCACACATCTAGATAAGTTCCTTGGGGGGTCTAGTTTCCAGAATGGGGTCACTTGTGGGGGGTTTCTACTGTTTAGGCACATAAGGGGCTCTGAAAAACGTAACATGATGCCCGCAGACCATTCCATCAAGTTGGCATTTCAAAACGTCACTACTTCCCTTCCGAGATCCGACGTGCACACAAACAGTGGTTCAGCCCTACATATGGGGTACCAGAGTACTCAGGACAAACTTGGCAACAACTCTTGGGGTCCAATTTCTCCTGTTACCATTGTGAAAATAAAAATTAGCGGGCTAAAAAAATCATTTTTTGAGGAAAAAAAATATTTTTATTTGTAAGGCTCTTCGTTATAAACTTCTGTTAAGCGCCTGGAGGTTCAAAGTGCTCACTATGCATCTAGATAAGTTCCCTAGGGGGTCTAGTTTCCAAAATGGGTCATTTGTGGGGGAGCTCCAAAGTTTAGGCACACAGAGGCTCTCCAAACACGACATGGTGTCCGCTAACAATTGGAGCTAATTTTCCATTCAAAAAAGTCAAATGGCGCTCCTCCCTTCTGAGCCCTGCCGTGCGCCCAAACAGTGGTTTCCTCCCCACATTTGGGGTACCAGTGTACTCAGGACAAACTGGACAACAACTTTTGGGGTCCAATCTATCATGTTTCCCTTGGGAAAATAAAAATTTTTGAGGGAAAAAAATGATTTTTTTATTTTCTCTGCTTTGTGTTATAATCTTCTGTGAAGCACATGGGGGTTCAAAGTGCTCACCACACATCTAGATAAGTTCCTTTGGAGGTCTAGTTTCCAAAATGGGGTCACTTGTGGGGGAGCTCCAATGTTTAGTCACACAGGGACTCTCCAAACGCGACATGGCAACCGCTAAATATTCCAGCATATTTTCCATTCAAAAAGTTAAATGGTGCTCCTTACATTCTGAGCCCTGCCGTGCACCCAAACAGTGGTTTATGACCACATATGAGGTATCGGTGTACTCAGGAGAAATAGCCCAACAAATTTTAGGATCCATTTTACCCTGTGGCCCATATGAAAATGAAAAAACTGAGGCTAAAAGAAAATTTTTGTGCAAAAAAGTACTTTTTTTACAGATAAATTTGTGAAGCACCTGGGGGTTCAAAGTGCTCACTATGCATCTAGATAAGTTCTCTGGAGGGTCTAGTTTCCAAAATGGAGTCAATTGTGGGGGAGCTCTAATGTTTAGGCACACAGGGACTCTCCAAACGCGACATGGCAACCCCTAAATATTCCAGCATATTTTCCATTCAAAAAGTCAAATGGTGCTCCTTCCCTTCTGAGCCCTGTCGTGCACCCAAACAGTGGTCTATGACCACATATGAGGTATCAGTGTACTCAGGAGAAATTGCCCAACAAATTTTCGGGGCCATTTTACCCTGTGGCTCATGTGAAAATGAAAAAACTGAGGCTAAAAGAAAATTTTTGTGAAAAAAAAGTACTTTTTTTTACGGATCAATTTGTGAAGCACCTGGGGGTTCAAAGTGCTCACTATTCATCTAGATAAGTTCCTTGGATGGTCTAGTTTCCAAAATGGGGTCACTTGTGTGGGAGCTCCAATGTTTAGGTACACAGGGACTTTCCAAACGTGACATGGCAGCCGCAAAATATTCCAGCATATTTTCCATTCAAAAAGTCAAATGGCGCTCCTTCCCTTCTGAGCCCTGTCGTGCACCTAAACAGTGGTCTATGACCACATATGAGGTATCGTTGTACTCAGGAGAAATTGTCGAACAAATTTTAGGATCCACTTTATCATGTTACCCATGTGAAAATGAAAAAAATTGATGCTAAAATAAAATTTTTGTTGGAAAAATAAAAATGTCCATTTTTTCTTTCCACGTTGCTTTAGTCCCTGTGAAGCACATGAAGGGTTAACAATCTTCTTCAATGTAGTTTTGAGTAGCTTGAGGGGTGCAGTTTTTAGAATGGTGTCACTTTTGGGTATTTTCTGCCATATAGATCCCTCAAAGTAGCTTCAAATGTGAGGTGGTTTCTAAAAGAATGGTTTTGTAAATTTCATTGTAAAAATGAGAAATTGTGGTCAACTTTTAACCCTTATAACTTCCTAGCAAAAAAATTTTGTTTCCAAAATTGTGCTGATGTAAAATAGACATGTCGGAAATGTTATTTATTAACTAGTTTGTGTCACATAACTCTCTGGTTTAACAGAAAAAAAATTCAAAATTTGAAAATTGCAACATTTTCAAAATTTTCGCCAAATTTCCATTTTTTCACAAATAAACGCAAAAATTATCGACCTAAATTTACCACTAACATGAAGCCCAATATGTCACAAAAAAAATCTCAGAATCGCTAGGATGCGTTGAAGTGTTCCTGAGTTATTACCTCATAAAGGGACACTGGTCAGAATTGCAAAAAATGGCCAGGTCATTAAGGTTAAAATAGGCTGGATCATGAAGGGGTTAAGCTACTTTTTCCTTTCTCAAACAAAAAAAAATTAATTTGCTTTATATTATTCTGTTGAAAAAGCTCACAAAAAATGTAATGAAAATCCACAAGTAACCTTATTTAATCCCTTTCCGACATTGGGCGTAATAGTACACCGATGTCAGACTCCCTCACTTTGATGTGGGCTCCGGCGGTGAGCCCACATCTTTCCTGGGACATGTCAGATGTTTTGAACAGTGGTCGGCGCTGATAGCAAGTGAGCAATTCTACTACAAAGAGGCAATATGACCATTGCCTCTATGGAGCAGAGCCGATCTGGTTGTGGCAGCGTCTAGTCTCCCATGGAGACTATTGAAGCATGTCAAAAGTAAAAAAAAGTTTTTAAAAATATAAAAAATAGAAAAAATTGAAAAGTACAAATTGCCCCCCTTTTGCACCATTCAAATTAAAACAATAAAAATTAAAATCAAACATACACATATTTGGTATCACCGAGCTCAGAATCACCTCATCTATCAATAAAAAAAGGATTAACCTGATCGATAAATGGTGTAGCAACAAAAAAGTCAAAACGCCAGAATTACGTTTTTTTGTAGCCGCGTCATTTCATTAAAATGCAATAACGGGCGATCAAAAGATTGTATCAGCACCAAAATAGTATCAGTAAAAACGTCAGCTCGTCATGCAAAAAAACAAGCACTCATTCAACCCGAGATCACGAAAAATAAAGATGCTACAGGTATTGGAAAATGGCACAATTTTTTTTTAACAAGGTTTGGAATTTTTTTCACCACTTAGATAAAAAAGAAACTAGACATGTTTGGTGTCTATGAACTCTGAATTACCTGGAGAATCATAATTGCAGGTCAGTTTTAGCATTTAGTGAACCTTGTAAAAAAAAGCCAAGCAAAAAACAAGTGTGGGATTGCAATTTTTTTTTGCAATTCCACCACACTTGAAATCTTTTTCCCATTTTCCAGTACATTATATGGTAAAACCAATGGTTTCATTCAAAAGCACATCTCATCCCACAAAAAAAATAAGCTCTCACATGGCCATATTGATGGAAAAATACAAAAGTTATGGCTCTGGGAAGGAGGGGAGCGAAAAACGAAAACACAAAACAAAAAAAAAGAAGCTTTGGGCTTTAAGGAGTTAAATAACAGGTACAGAAGTGGTGCAGAAATTTTGCAACATTAAAAACTCAGCAAAATTTCATAGTGGAAAAGTAGCCTAAGGTACTACCTATAACAGTTTCAGAACGCAGATTCTAACTTACAACACATTGATGAATTTGCACCATGTGTCAAGTAGCTTGCCGAAAAAAAATGTTATCTCATGTTTATCTTTCTTTAAGAAAAGCCTTCATAGAGATTGATGAATCTTATTTCATCAGCTCCTCTCTTTGAAGAAAATGTTATTTTGTAGGTCAGTTGGTGTTTTTTCCCTTAGACTAGGCTATTTTGTGTGTGCAGGCAGTTTTTAATGAGCCTGCTAGAGAGACCATGGCACTTTTCAATTTCAATTGAGTAGTGGTACGAAGGCCATGCAAAAAAAATCCTCTATGTATACATCACTTTAATCAGAAGCATAAAATATAGTCTTTGATCTGCAATACACTTCTCTAAGCAACTAAGTAATGTATGGGAATGCACTCAACATTATTATTTTATGAATATTTTTTAAAAAGACTTGTAGTAGCAAAAATGTATAGAAAGGATAGATAGATAGATAGAATATTTTCAAAATTAGTGCATATCACGGGAGAGAGGTACATGGTGGAATCCAGTCCTACACCATGTACATGTAACACTCTCCTGTGATAGGCACTTATTTTAGTTTTTTATGCAGCTTGGTGACTGATGCAATTTATTCTCTCATATTATTATATTTTGTCTATTTGTATTTACTAAGCAGCTCTGCTGCTTTTTGCTCCTAGCCCTGACAGATGTTATTTTCACATTGAGGGTTATGTTTGGTGCCTAGTAGTGATGAGCAAGCATGCTTAGAGAAGGTGTTATCTGAGCATGCTCAGATTCTGTCTGAGCGTCTTGGGCATGCTTGAATAATATGTTCGAGTCCACATGGCTGTATGTCTTGTCACTGTTAGACAGCCGCAGTACATGCAGGGATTGCCCAACAAACAGGCATGCAGCTGCAGAGACTCAAGCATATTATTTGAGCATGCCCAAGAAACTCAGATAGCATCCGAGCATGCTCTGATAACACCACCTTATCTGAGCACGTTTGCTCATCACAAGTGCCTAGTGCTTCTATTTTTGGAGATAGAAAAGTCGATAGATAGTTGCAAAGATAGACAGATAGACAGATGCAAGTAATAGAGGCCGAACTTCGTAGCTTAGCAAAAAGATGAACATTATTCCAATGCCAAAGGTACACAACATTTAGGCTCAGACAGTAAGCTTTTCTAAAGTGAGAAATGCTCACTGTCTGAGTCAAAATATTGTGTTTCTTGTCATGAAATAAAAAAATACCTTTTAGCTAAGCTACTTGCCTATTAGGCCAGAGTCACACTAACCGATGATAAATACGGTCCGTATTTTACATGCGTAATATGGAGAAATATCCCCTAAATCACGTATTTTGCCCATGTAAGCATCCGTATGTAATCCATATGGCATCCGTATGACAAGATTTTCTTGCAGGCTTGCAAAATGGTCATATAACGGTGCCCTATGACAGGTTTTCAAACACAAATGAAAGAATAGATATAGACACATAGAATGCATATATATATATATATACAGTACATACATGTCATAGAGATACATACATATTTATATTTCATACAGTTCTTCATAGCCGATTAGCTGCTGAAACATTTGCAGGCTTCTGTAAAATCATTCCCAAACCCGACACAAAATGACACATGGTTTACATACAGTAAACCATTTAATTTCATGCTTTTTTATATGTCTTTTACTAGTAATTAAATGAGGGTTTGTGTGTAAAATTTGGGAGGTGTAGGTGTTAATTTAAGGGGTTAATTCATTGTAAAAAATTGCACGGGCTCACGCGGTAATTTGTCAACCAGAGAGGTAAAGCAGGTGAGTAAGGGCAGATTTTAATAGCCTTGAGAGGGACCATTGTTTTTGTCCCCCTGGCTACAAAAATCTGCCCCCAGGCACCCCAGAAAAGGGGCATCTATAAGATGTGCCTTTTCTGGCACTTATCCTCTCTATGCCCATTGCCCTGTAGTGGTGGCGAAAGGGTTAATAACAAAGGGTTAATGTCACCATTCGATTGGAAGGTGACATTAAGCTGATTAATAATGTAGAGGTGTCAATAAGACACCGATGCATTATTAACCCTAGACTATGAAAGGGATAAAAAAAACACACACAGACATTAATTAAAAAGTCTTTTAATGAAATAAAGACACCAAGTTTTTGACCAATTGTTATTACTCTACTATTCCAAAATAAAACCATGATCTGCAAAAAAAACATAAAAAATCAACAATATCCTTACCTCTCTGCCGTTCAGTCATGTCCCACGCTGTAATCTTTCACAAGGGGTTAAATAGTTTACAATGAGGACTGGTGCTAATGCGACCAGCTCCACTGTAAACTACTTCAGAATGAATTAGTTTAGCTCTGGCTGCCTGGAGATGAACTAATTAGCATGGGAAAGTTTCTGACTTTTTCCCACGCTCATCAGTTCACCTCAGGTCAGCCTGGGACTCCCGCTGACATCACTGAGGCTGCGCAGAGTCCCCTGGTTGACCTGAGGTGAGCTAATGAGCGTGGGAAAAATGCAGAAACTTTCCCAAGGTAATTAGTTCATCTCCGGGCAGCCAGGGAGGCTGCAGAGATGAAATAATTCATTCTGGCAGTGGTTTACATGGGGCTGGTCGCATTAGCACCAGTCGTAAACCACTTAACCCTTTCTGATGGATTGCAGTGGGGAACCTGACTGAGCCGCGGAGAGGTAAGGATATGGTTGTTTTTTTGTTTTATTTTTGTTACAGGTCAATGGTTTATTTTTGGATTACCAGAGTAATAAATCTTGTCAAAAACTTGGTGTCTTTATTTCATTAAAATAAAAATATTTTTTTTATTAATGTCTGTGTGTTTTTTAACCTTTTAATAGTCTAGGGTTAACAATGGATAAGTGTCTAATTGACACCTCTCCATTATTAATCTGCTTAATGACATCTTACAGATGCGCCTTTTCTGGGGTGTCCGGGGGGCAGATTTTTGTAGCTGGGGGGGCAAAAACAATGGTTTCTCTCAAGGCTATTAAAATCTGCCCTCACTTACCTGCTTTACCTCTCTGGTTGCGATTTTGCCGCGGGAGCCCACGCATTTTTCTCCAATGAATTAACCCCATAATTTAACGCCTAGACGTCCCAAATTTAACACACAAACCCTAATTTAATTATTAGTCAGGGACATATAAAAAAATACATGAAATGAAATGGTTTACTGTATTTAAACCATGTGTTATTTCATGTCAGGTTTTAGAATGATTTTGCAGAAGCCGGCAATTGAATTAGCAGCTATTCTGCTATGTAGAACTCTATGAAATATATATATATATATATACATATATGTGTCTCCATGACATCTGTATATATATGTATTCTATGTGTATATATCTATTCTTTTGTTTCTTTATTAAACCTGTCAGTGTGATTTTACTGTATTGTGCACTGAATTGCCGGCTTTTCTGAAGGACACCAGGTGCATATTTATTGCCAGTCACACATCATTTGTGTTATGCATTTTTTGCGCACCCATAGACTTGCATTGGCGTATTGCAGGCCGAATACGCTGACAATTGGCACGGACCATAAAATATGAGCGAGAAATATACGGTTGATGGGAGCTACCCCATAGAGAATTATTGGTCAGTGTGCAGTGCGTGGTTTTCACGCCTCTCACTCATCCGTATTTCTCTCTAGTGTGACCCCAGCCTAAAAGCTAGTAAGTCGCTATGTGATCGCTGGTGAGCTGTCACACAGACAGCTTCACCAGCGATCAGCACAGCGATGCCGAGCGCCTGGCATCACTGGCCATCCCTGTAAAAAATAGAATCAAAATAAAAAATATAGTTATTCTCACCTTCCGACGTCCCGTTCAGCCATCCTGTCTCTCTCCACGCTCCGGTCCCAGTGATCCTTTGCGAGAATGACCGCGAGATGTCATGGTCTCGAGGGATAACAAAGTCTCGCGGTCATTCGTGCAAAGGATCACTGGGACCGGAGCGTGGAGAGAGGCAGGATGGCTGAACGGGACGTCGGAAGGTGAGAATAACTATATTTTTTATTATTTTTTACACCTGATCGCTGGTCTCCCGCCTGTGACACACAGCGATGCGTGCTGGCCAGCGGGAGACCAGCGACCAAAGAAATGTCCAGAGGTTTCTTCCAGCGATCAGCGATACCAGCAGGGGGGCCGCTCGCTGATCGCTGTCACACACAGCGATCTCGCTGGTGAGATCGCTGTTACATCACAAAAGTTTTGACTCAGCAGCGATCTCGCTACCGAGATCGCTTAGTGTGATGGGGCCTTTACTGTGATCCAGGAGCCAGTGGGTCTGGAGGACTGCACTTGTACTCTGAGGATTGATGCCATTTTGCTTTTTACGATAGATAGATAGATAGATAGATAAATATTTGAGAAAGGATCCAGGAGGAACTGAAATGTTGCTATTGGATATGCACTAATAAAGGCATTTTATTTTTTCATTTAATGAAGGTGTGCTGACATTGTTTGAATATTAAGCATGGGTCACATGTGTAGAGCATCCGTCTTAGCATCTGATGAGAGTGCATCGGAAGCGATAAGCTAATGACACTTGGCTCAAGCTATGCTACTGTGCTGTGATGCTCTCGCATCAGGGTCTGTACAGAACACCTCCTGTCCGTGCACAAACCCTGAAAAAAGACTTCTGCCTGAAGTCCTTCTTACTACCCAAACATCCAGTGTTTCCCATCTTGTCATCTGGGTGACAGTGTGAAAAACACTAGCTCTGATCGGTACTAAGTATGTTACCACCAGTTAGAATGCTGTGGTTCCCACGCTGTCATACAGAAGCTGTGACCAGTGGTAAAAAGGTTATTGTCAGTAATAGGCGTCAGCTGATAAGATTACTACTCTTATCATGGTATGCCTGGTCTCACTGATAGCAGCGAGAGCATGATGAGAGTATTCATCAGCTGTCACCTGTGCTATAAATAAATAAATAAATAAATGTCCCCTCTATTTTTGCTTACCAGCGCAGGCAAATCTGACAGCCCTTAGCCATCAGCAAAATCTTGGCTGGTTATCAAAAATAGAGGGGTTCCCACACGGTTTATTTAAAAGAAAAAATAAATGAGAAAAAACAATGTGGTTTCCCCCCGTAATTTTCATAACTAGCTGAGGGAAAGCCAACAGCTGGGGGCTGATGTTAATATTCTGGGAATGGGGCCATATCCAGGTTTCCAGACTATTTATATCAGCTCACAGTTGTTTCCTTAGCCTTTACTGTCTAATATAGGGGAGACCCCTCCAAAAAAATAAGGTAGGGTCTCCCCTATAGTCAATAACCAGAAAATGCTAAATAGCTGTGGGCTCAAATTAATACTCTAGGAAAGGGCCATGGATATTGGCCCATTCCCAGACTAATAGCATCAGCTCTCAGCTGCCTCAGAAATGGCGCATCCTTGAGATACACCAATTCTGGTGCTTAGCCTCACTCTTCCCACTTGCCTTAGTGCGAAGGCTAGTGAGGTAATAGGCTTGAGGTTGATGTCAGCTGTTTTATGGCCACTGACATCAATTCCACATTACTAACCCCATAGTTAGATTGTAATAAAGACACAGTTAGAATAAAGTCATTTGTTGAAATAAAACTCCCTGGCCCTTTTTTACCCATTTATTTACAAAAATTAAAAATAAAAAATGAAAATATTCCTCATGTCTCCGACGATAATCCATATGTCATGCAATGCACTCCCACTCTGCTACATCTGGATTTCATGGCTGAGCAGTGTCAAGATAAGACTGCTCAGCCATGAATCCAGGAGAACACTTAGCTGAGCCTGAGAACTAAGCTACAGTGCCGAGTGGTTATGTCAATAAGGTGAGTGTAGTTCATATTTGACCTCACTGATGTCAGCACTCGTGAGAAAGTTCTCACGCAGCCAGTCTTCATTATTAAAATATGGCTATGGGATTAGTAATGGTGGCATCTTGAAGAATTTAATTTGTTAAGAAGTTAGAAGGATTAAAAGTTGACTACCGATTTCTCATTTTTAAAACACAATAAAAAAAACTTTTGTTAGGGACCACGTCACAATTGACATGACTTAGAGGGGACTATATAACAGATAATACCCAAAAGTGACACCATTCTAAAAACTGCACCTCTCAAGGTGCTCAAAACCACATTCAAGAAGTTTTTTAATCCTCCAGGTGCTTCAAAGAAACTGAAGCAATGTGGAGGAAAAAGAGAGCATTTAACATTTTTCAATAAATTTTTATTTTAGAACAAAACTATTTTTATTTTCACAAGGGTAGCAGGAGAAAATGGACTCGAAAATATGTTGTAAAATTTCTCCTGAGCACGCCGATACCCCATATGTAGGGATAAGCTACTGGAAAGGAAGGAGCGCCATTTGTCTTTTTGAATGCAAAATTTGCTGTAGTCATTAGCGGATGCAATATCGCGTTTATTGAGTCCATGATGTGCTCCCCACAAGTGACACCATTTTGGAAACTAGACCCCCTCATAAAACTTTTCTAGATGTATGGTGTATACCTTGAAACCCAAAATGCTTCAGAGAAGAATATAACGGCGAACTGTGAAAATAAAAAATCATTTTTTTCTACAAAAATGTTCTTTTATCCCCAATTTTTTTCACAAATGTAACAGAAGAAAATAGACCCCAAAGTTTGTTGTGCAATTTCTCCTGATTACGCCGATACCCCATATGTGAGATAAAACTACATTTTAGGTACTTGTTAAAAAAGAAGAACAATAAGAGTATTTTTTTAAAATATAACACAAAATCTATATTTGACAAATAGAAAACATTAAAAACAGACATATATACAAAATGCAAAATAACTACACCAAATAGTTTGCTTACAGTACTGGATAGTTTGTGATTGTCACATACTGTATAACAATATATGTAATTAGTCAAGAAAAGGACCCCTACAAGAATAATGTTCAAACTCTCAAATCTCCATTTCTCATATAGAGCAGGCAATTAGTGACATATAGATTGCAAGTGCAGTTATAAAGTTCAACTTTCATATTTCATGTTTGCAAGCTATGATGCTACAGAATTCTGCCTTATTTATTTGATTGCATATGAGTTGGTGACTCTAGGTAAGCACCTGTTCACACCTAGTCTATGTGTCGATGTGACGGTCAGTTTTTTGAAATTTGCTAAATGAGGTTTAGGCACACTGTGAGACTCAGAAGAGATGGGGCATTTGGATTTTGGAGCACAAAATTTAATGAATTTCTTTTGGGGGCATGGAGACATAGCGCTTTTGCAGAGCTTTTGTACAACCAGTAAACATATATTTCTATGAGCGGGAACTTGCTGTTTTTGTGTATTGAGTTGAAGCTTTTATTGTGAACATTTTACAAAACTGAAATATTACATGGTCATAAGTATTCAGACCTTTTGCTCATACACTCATATTTAAGTCACAAATTGTCTATTTCTTTGTGATTCTTCTTGAGATCGCTCTACTCCTTCATTGGAGTCCAGCAGTGTTTAATTAAACTGATAGGACTTGATATGTAAAGGCACACACCTGTCTATAAAAGACCTCACAGCTCACAGTTCATGTCAGACCAAATGAGAATCATGAGATCAAAGGAACTGGCCAAGGAGCTCAGAGACAGAATTGCAGCAAGGCACAGATCTGGCCAAGGTTACAAAAGAATATCTGCAGTACTCAAGGTTCCTAAGAGCAGTGGCATACTACTCATATGGAAGAAGAGCTTTGGTGAGAGAGGTAAAGTAGAACCCCAAGATCACAGTGGCTTAGCTCCACAGATGCAGTAAGGAGATTGGAGAAAGTTTCAAAAAGTCAAATATCACTGCAGTCCTTAACCAGTAGGGCCTTTATGGCAGAGTGGCCCAAACGGAAGCCCCTCCTCAGTGCCAGACATAATAATAATAATTAATAATACATTTTATCTCTATAGCGCCAACATATTCTGCAGCACTTTGCATTTCAGAGGGAACTTGTATAGATGATAGACATTACAGCATAACAATAATCACATATATCATAACAAATACCAAGAGGAATGAGGGCCCTGCTCGCCAGCTTACAATCTATGAGGGAAAAGGTAGACACGAAAGGTGGGTGGTAACAATTGCCCTGATTGTATGGACCAGCTGTAATGTTAAGTGTGTAACAGTACAGACACAGAGGGCTAATAGATGCATAAAGCATGTGGGAACATGATGTGGGGAAGCTGGTTATGGTAAAACTTTTGACTGTGCCACACAGGGATAGATTAGGTTAATTTGTTGAGGCGGTAGGCCAGTTTGAATAAATGCATTTTCAGGGCACACTTAAAATTGTAGGGATTGGGGACTAATCGTATTGACCTGGGAAGTGCATTCCAAAGAATTGGCGCAGCACGTGTATAGTCTTGGATACGGGAGTGGGAGGTTCTGATTATTGAGGATGCTAACCTCAGGTCATCAGCAGAATGGAGGGCACGGGTAGGGTG
This sequence comes from Dendrobates tinctorius, assembly GCF_039654945.1. Taxonomy (NCBI): domain Eukaryota; kingdom Metazoa; phylum Chordata; class Amphibia; order Anura; family Dendrobatidae; genus Dendrobates; species Dendrobates tinctorius. Next base: position 11,324,350 of record NW_027361833.1, on the reverse strand, counting down.
ATATACTGAAAGAAGGGAGGAGATGTAGGGTGGTGGTGAGCCATGAAGAGCTTTGTGGGTGAGGGTAATAAGTTTGTTCTGGATTCTGGAGTGGATGGGTAGCCAGTGTAATGACTGGCACAAGGTAAAGGCATCGGTGTAACGATTGGCGAGGAATATGATCCTGGCTGCAGCATTCAAGACAGATTGGAGGGGGGAGAGTTTGGTAAGAGGGAGACCGATTAGAAGAGAGTTACAATAGTCGAGATGAGAATGAATAAGAGAAACAGTAAGAGTTTTTGCGGAGTCAAAAGTAAGAAAAGGTTGAATTCTAGAAATGTTTTTGAGGTGCAGATAACCAGAGTGAGCCAGTGATCGGATGTGGGGGGCAAAGGAAAGCTTGGAGTCAAGTATGACCCCAAGATAGCAGGCATGTTGCTGGGGAGTAATAGTGGAACCACACACGGAAATGGCAATGTTAGGTATAGGTACATTAGTAGCGGGAGGAAACACAAGGAGTTCAGTCTTTGACAGGTTCAGTTTCGGATAGAGGGAGGACATGATGTTTGACACAGCATTTAGACAATTGCTGGTGTTTTCTAGAAAGACAGGTGTGATGTCAGGAGAAGAAGCATATAATTGGGTGTCATTAGCATAGAGATGGTACTGGAAACCAAACCTACTGATTGTTTGACCAATAGGGGCAGTGTACAAAGAGAAGAGGAGGGGGCCTAGGACTGATCCTTGAGGAACCTCCACAGTAAAGGGAAGATGAGAGGAGGAACCAGCAAAAGAGACAGAAAAGGAGCGGTCAGAGAGATAGGAGAACCAGGAGAGAACGGTGTCCTTGAGGCCAATGAAATGGAGCATAGTGAGGAGGAGCTGATGATCCACAGTGTCAAATGCTGCAGAGAGATCCAAAAGGATTTTCAGTTTCAGTAGAGTGTAAAGAGCGGAAACTGGATTGGAGAGGGTCGAGAAGAGAGTTATCAGAAAGATAGTGGGTAAGACGGGAGTGGACCAGGCGTTCCAGGAGTTTAGAGATGAAGGGAAGATTAGAGACAGATATATAGTTAGTGGCACAGTTTTGGTCGAGGGATGGTTTTTTAAGTAGTGGATGTATGATGGCATGCTTAAATAAGGAGGGAAAGATACCAGAAGAGAGAGAGGTTAAGTATTTTAGCTAGGTGAGTGGTGACAGCAGGGGAAAGGGACTGGAGCAGATGTGACGGAAATGGGTCACCGGTGTTAGTGGTTGGGCGAGAAGATGCAAGGAGCCTGCTTACTTCTTCTTCTGTGACTGGTTCAAAATCAGAGAGTGAGCTAGATGCAGTGGGGTAGGGAGGACAGTGCATGATATGAGGTGATTGGGAGATAAATTCCTGTCAGATCTGGTCAATTTTTTCTTTGAAGTAATTGGCCAGATCGTAAGCTCGAAGCTCCGTGGTTGGGGCCTGTATTCTTGGGTTGAGTGGAGAATGAAAAGTGTCAAAGGGACGTTTAGGGTTATTGGACAGTGAGGTGATGAGGGTGTTGAAATAGGTTTGTTTTGTGAGGTGAAGGACAGTGTTGTATGTTCTAAACATAAACTTATAATGGATGAAATCTTCGGGTAGATTGGATTTTCTCCACAGACGTTCGGCGCACCTGGAGCTCCGATGCAGGAAATGTGTTTGCAGACATATGATATATGAAAATCCTCATAGAGTTTGCTAAAATACACATGAAAGACTCACAGACTATGAGAAATAAGATTCTCTGGTCTGATGAGATGAAGATAGAACTTTTTGATTATACTGTAATTGTTAGTGGTATGTGTGCTGAAAACCAGACACTGCTTATCACCTGTCCAATACAATCCCAACAGTGAAACATGGTGGTGGCAGGATCATGCTATAGGGGTGTTTTTCAGCTGCAGGGACAGGACAACTGATTGCAATTGAAGGAAACATGAATGCAGCCAAATACAGAGATATCCTGGATGAAAACCTCTTCAAGAGTGCTCTGGAACTCAGACTTGGTCAAAGGTTGATCTTTCAACAAGACAATGACCCTAAGCACACAGCTAAATTAACAAAGGAGTGGCTTCAGAACTTTGAGACCATTTTTGACTGGCCCAGCCAGAGCCCTGACCTAAACCCAATTGAGCATCTCTGGAGAGACCTGAAAATGGCTGTCCACCTATGTTCACCATTCAACCTGATGGAACTGGAGAGGATTTGCAAGGAATAATGGCATAGGTGTTAGGCGCCAGGATTCTCCTGCTGTACGGGATGGATCTCAAGCCTTGTCTAGTGCTGTGTCTCCCATTCGGCCACTGGGATGACAGCTCCCCACAGACTTCTGTCCCTGTGCCTTGCCCAGGCTTGTGCTGCATTTGCCTATGGTGACTAGTTTACACGTGCAACTCTGTGCTCTAGAGCCTAAGTCCATATTTCTCCCTACTGAGCATGTCCATGATATGGTGCCTTCCCATTGGTGCTCGGACGTCAGGTGCTCTGGTGATGTGACAGCTTCAGATTGGTCCACAGGCAACATCCTGTCTGTCTGGACTTGAGCAAGGTATAAAAAGCACTCAGTGGTGCTCGCCTGTGCACTAGTATCATGTGTGTTTGGTGTGTTGGTGGCTAATTTACCATCCTGTGTGCATGTGTGCCACTAATAGCACTGCGAGTGTTGGTCTAGACAGGCAGCAACTCCCGCTTGAACGTAGCATCGGCACCGGGTGTCCTCAGGCATGCGTGCTAAAGCACACCATGTGTCAGAGCAGGGTCAACCACCAGCTTAGTCTTCCCAGGGGGTTAAGTTATAGCGACCCCAATTAGTACTTTTCTATACGCCTGTGCAGTCCAACAGGGTATAGTCATTTTTACTTTGCTTCACTGTACCACTCTGTGGTATAGCAAAGCTTGTTACTTTTTCGCTCTGTGCACACTGAGAGACATTTAGCTCAGTATGTTTTAAGTGTTTTCTCGCAGCCTTCCTCTGCCATTGTGCAAGCTGTGGTTTCTCCATCACCACACGGTGGACCCCTGGTTGCGAATGCACCTTATCATAATTTCTTATTTGGTGTGTTCTGCCAACCCTAACAATAGGATCCCCAAAATCCAGGTGTGAAAAACTTGTTCCATCATCCCAAGAAGACTCATGGCTGTACTACATCAAAAGGGTGCTTATACTCAATACTGAGAAAAGGGTCTGAATACTTATGACCATGTAATATTTCAGTTTTTCTTTTTTAATAAATTTTAAAAAATTTCTACATTTGTTTTTATTTTAGTCAAGATGGGGTGCAGAGTGTATGTTAATGAGAAAAAATGAACTTTTTTGAATTACCAAATGGCTGCAATGAAACAAAGAGTGAAAAATTTAAAGGGGTCTGAATACTTTCCATACCCACAGTATTTGGGGGTTTTCATCTAAATCTCCGAGTAACATTATTCAGATGAAACTCTGAGGGAGCCACTCACTATGAGGCAGCAGAGTTAATCTGGATTTTATCTGTCCTTGGTTCAGCATTGTCCTGCTTTTCAGAGGTGCACAAAACTGTGGTGGACTGTGCTTTTATGCACACTTAAAAAGACAGCCACCACCATATCATAGGCCATACAGAGTCCACAGTGTCAACATTTGCCTCATTATAGAGATTCTTCTGCTGTTTGAATTACATATTTCAGAGATTTACATGGAAATCCTGCTGTAAGCGCTCAGAGTAGAGCACAGGATAAATGTATGCTGAGCCATACTGCGTTCTTAAAAAGTCAACAGCAGATGAAGAATTGTTTTGCTTTTTTTTATGTCATTTCTTGTGTTGCATAAGTGATTAGATGACTTCATTCTCCGAGTGGTGCTATTACAGCAATACCAGATTTATATATTTTTTTTGGCTGCTCTCACACACACAGTCAACTGTAAATCTTAGGCTAAAGACATACAATTTCTCAATTTGTCACTTATGTTTCTTTTGATATTGTTTCTGCTTGAAATGTAACCTTTATTTCTTTAAGTTCTCAAGTACATTCTGAAGCAGATAAATATCTACATTGTTGGAATTCTTGTAATAACCTAAAATTAAACTGTAGTAAATGCTTCTGGGGAAGTTTTTATTTTATTATTACTGAAAAAATGCCTAATTACACAAAGTGATTAAAAGTGGATTTTGGAACTGAAATTTCCATGTCTTGACTCAAGACTCTTGAGTCTTTCAGATAAGCACAAAAAGAAATATTGCATTAAAAAGTAATCCATTAGGTTGCATCTTTCTAAGCCCTTGTTGGACGAAACAACATGTGTCAGCCAATTAGAAAAGATCATTTTCCAGTTTGAACAAGCTCTGTTGAATTCCATTTTTTAACCTAATTTGCAAGTCTGGCACCTCGGGACACAATTTTATATATTTGATCATCTTTACGGCCCAGTTGTTTTGTAGACTAATATTTTATTTGCCTGAAGGCTAGGCTCACATTTTAGTTTATAGTCAATGGCTCCATTGAGGCTTATGCCTAAAGCCCTGGAAATAAGATTCTGACATTTGTACTGACATGCCAATTGACTTTAATAATACAGTGATTTAGAGAGTCAAATTGTGCTCGGTTTGATATTTTTGGCAGTATCCGCCTATTTTAGCCGTACACAAAACTGACTACTCAAAACTGGAAGCAAATGCAAAAAATGCGACACTCACCGTATTGCTGTAAAACCAATGTCGTTTAATAAACCATCTTGAGTTAAGACAAGGTGTTCAAATTGGACAGGTATGTACAGGCATGTGGGGAACAAAGAAGGACTACAGCCATTTCATGTACTCGAAGCTTCAACGGGTCAAACTGTGGAACATCGCAAATCCTTATGCATCTTTAAAGTAAATGATCTTTTCAGCCCAAACATCCAAATCATGTTTTTCAAGGCTTTAGACTTAAGTCTCGACTGAGCCACTGACAATAGGCTAAAATGGAATATGAACATAGCATAATATAACCAGATTTCTTGTCTACTTATTGAAGTTATTATGTCCATCTATTACTGAACATGTGACCAAAAAATGGTCTGTGACAAGTTAATTTGTAATAGAAAAAGAGACAACCTAAGAAAATCTGAAGCTGATTCACTGGTCTGCATGATGAATCTTTACAACACATGCAATCAGCTTGTACATTTAGCCATCTCATATATTACATTTTGAAAAAAAAATGTGGTAAAGAAAGCTAAATACTAGATTAAATTCAACACATGTATTCTGTATTAAAATAAAAAGTACCTAGCTACTCACCTGTCCCACCAATAAAGCAGCCCACCTTCTGGTTCTCAACTCTGTCCAGCCTCTTCTTTTCTACTTCATCCTGCATGCAACAACCTCTTCAGCCATCTTTACTTTGCTCAGGGGCTTCCAACACAGTGTCATTATATGGATAGCCTAAGACACTAACTAGGCCTTGAAAATGAAAAACTGAATGGAGTGCAGTGCCACAAGGTGGGCATTGGCACTCGCAGCATAGGTGGGGGCAAGGATTACATTTAGTACACTCAAACCAAATTCCCTCCAGTTTCTTTAGCAAAAATTTAAGCAAATTCAATTGTCCTTCTTCAAATTCATCCATCTCTACTCAATAACAAAAGGTTTCATCTGGAATAAAAGCAATATGCTGCACTCTACTTTGTCTTACATAGGAATATTTTTAATTAACTTTATAGTTAATTTATTACATTTTTTTAGGTTTTCTTGACCTTTGTAGGATATATTTAGAAAAGTTCTCATGTTAATAATACAACAATAAATGCTTTAAAACATTGGTTTAGCAGATAATAGAGAACATGTTTTATATCAGAATACATTGTAAAGGCTTAAAGCATGCCCTAAATGTTTTATGTTGGCTTAATTGAATAAAGCCAGGTTCAGCCATAAATATATTATTACCTGTTCATAAAATTCAATTAAGCCGGTATGATAATGTTCCATATCTTGTAACCTTGTACAGCTTTTATGTATGTTACACCCTAAAGTATGTCTGTAAACTACAAGCAAGTGCCATCAGGTTAAAGAACAGAACAAGACCCTTATTAATGGCATCTTTAAATTATTGTCATCACTACAAACGATAACAAGTCTATAAATTATTTTTACATCATGTCTTGGCCAAATTAAAGCTATGAAAGTTTGGTGCATTTGTTTTATTAGTGTGCTCTGTTATGTTTGTGGCTATGCTTATCTTTTGGGATTTGTACAGGAAAAAAGAACAAGTCTAAGTTGACAGATCGTGCGCACTTTATCATAGTACCAATAAATTTCTGACATCATAAAAGCGAGTCATAATGATACATTGTAATTAGTAGTATTTTTGCTTTTATACAAGAAAAAATGATGCTAATTCAGCACCTTGATGAGGCATTAAATAAATACAGAAAATTAAATAAATTCTGAAAAAAGCAAATCAAGACAGCAAAGATTGAGACAGAGAGACTCATTGCCAGAGAAAGTAAAAATAATCCCAAAATATTCTTTAACTACATAAATAGTAAGAAGCTAAAAAAATGATAGTGTTGGCCCCCTTAAAAATAGTCTGGGTGAAATGGTGGATGAGGATGAGGAAAAAGCCAAAGCCAATATGCTAAATGACTATTTTTCAACAGTATTTACACAAGAAAATCCCATGACGGATAACATGATCAGGGATGAAAATTCTCCATTAAATGTCACCTGCTTAACCCAGCAGGAATTACGGCGGCATCTAAAAATCACTAAAATTGACAAATCCCCAGGCCCGGATGGGATACACCCCCGAGTATTGCAGGAATTAAGCACAGTCATAGTTAGACCATTATTTTTAATCTTTAAAGATTCCATAATAACAGGGTCTGTACCACAGGACTGGTGTATGGGCAAATGTGGTGCCAATATTCAAAAAGGGGACAAAAACTGAACTTGGAAATTATAGGCCAGTAAGTTTAACCTCAACTGTGGGTAAAATCATGGAGGGTTTTCTAAGAGACACTATACTGGAGTATCTGGAGAAGAATAACCTCATGACCCAATATCACCATGTATGGAGCCAGTGTCAGGTTCTGAACTTATTCCATCTACTGGTACCCAGAATAGAACATTCTTGAATATCCTATGTTGACAAGGGGTTAAAGGGATTATGTCAGTAAAAAATATGCTTCTATGTTGAATTTTTTTATGAATTTTGGTGATATTGTTTTTATTTTTCATATCACTATCCATATGAAAAAAGGCCTGAAATCTTGCAAGTTTATCTCTGGTTAATGACCTTGACTATAGACAAAGAATAGGTGTCTGTACTTTTACAGTTTTAATTATTAAAAATAATTTAGGCTAACATTTCCCTTTCTTACTTTTAAGGGGAATCTGTCACCTATTTTTCAGCATATGAGCTGTGGCCACCGCCATCAGGGGCTTATCTACAGCATTCTGTAATGCTATAGATAAGCCCCAATGTAACCTGAAAGAGAAGAAAAACAAGTTATATTATACTCACCCAGGGACTGTCCAGGTCCGGTCCGGGTCCGATGGGTGTCGCAGTCCGGGTCCGGCGCCTCCCATCTTCTAGCAGTGATGTCCTCTTCTTCGCTTCCAGTCGTGGCTCCGACACAGGCATACTGCTCTGCCATGTTGAGGGCAGAGCAGAGTACTGCAGTGCACAGACGCCGGACATCTCTGACCTGGACATTTGTCTTCTGTTTCAGGTTACATTGGGGTCTTAATTACAGCATTACAGAATGCTGTAGATAAGCCCCTGATGGTGGTGGCCACAGCTTATATGCCCAAAAATAGGTGACAGATTCCCTTTAAATCAAAGCTTTAGCTGTAAAAATGAGACATTGAGTTGCACTTTGTGGTGATATTATTTATTATTTTTTAATGCTTTATTTGTTTCTTTGAAAAGTTTGTGACATCCCACAGCTCTTTTGGCTGATCCATGTATGGGTGGGTCAAGTCTGTGTCATCTCTCTTAGGGCTCGTTTAGGTGACCAAATTTTCTGTGCCAACCATGAAAAAATGGACTGCACTTGGACCTATGTTATTCAAATGGGCAGTGCAGATGGGTGATATTTTTCACTGACCGAATCTGCATGTGAAAAAAAATTGGAGAATGTATTCATGAGTGTGTGAAAAAGTCAAATTCCATCCAGAGACGCAGACATCAACAGACATACGATTTTTACGGATACATTACAATCCTGTAACATAGGATACTGTAAATGATCCTGTAAATGATTAATATATACTGCAAAAAATGCACTCATATATGGATTGCAGATGGATGACAAGTTAACAACTCTAACTGATTTTTTGTATACGTGTGAACCTAAAGCTAGAGGGATTCTATATAAGAGACAGACTTTATGACCTTTATATACCCAAATGAGGCGCGGAAATTGGGTTGTGTGGATTTTGACATAGCTCTTTTAAGAGAGAGCTCAGTGAATGCATACATACATATCAGACAAGATATAAATATTTTATATATTAATAATATGTACATTTATGGAAATGCTCTTTATGTATCTACATGGTATTGTAACTGCAATCTGAATTTTGTTTATTCTCAGCTCATATTTATTATCCACAAGTTTTTTATGAAATGGTGAGCAAGAATAAAAGCAGACAAGGAAGATAAGTTTAAAAAACAAAATGTAAATTAATGTCTGGGGGGAAAAGACTAGAAATATGATATTTGGGTTTTGAAAGCAAATATTATAATATCCATAACAACTATTTAAGCCTACTACAAATGCCACTCATGAAGAAAACCATATATGTATGCTTAGCAGTCCATTCTAGTAGAAGAACTTGATTTGTCTACAGCTTGTGCGCAAGCACTGGAATGTCAAATATCTACCGGCCTCTAGAAAGCTCTGGCATCAGTTACTTTCTTAGCTCACTGGATATAATAATCACTTCAGCTGAAGGGAAGAAGACTTCTGAAGCTTTTCAGTCATCATAATTAAACAGAAGGGAGAGAAACATTTTATTTCAATTGTTCTACTCACTTGAAAACTTTTTCTTGCACTTTTTATTTACGATTTGGCATTGAACTCTTAAGAACGATCAAACATTTCTTCTATAAGGATTATTAACCCTTGAGATATCTTGATGGAAACGCTTTGCTCGGAAGAGGAAGAATCCTGTAAGTATTCAATGAGTATACAAGTAATTATGGGATGGAATTTAAGGACAAATTAAAAAAAAATCTGCACATACTTTACTGCTGGACATAATTCGAAGGGTATTCACAGTAAACAGAAGTAATCAAGAAGTGCAGAGTCCTGCAGTTACTTAACTGTTGTCCCTGTAAAAATATTATAGATAATTCTAAGTAAATATTTCTGAGGTTGATGATCACACTAGATAATGTGTTATACAGTGAGTGTTCTGTGCTGCAGGCACCTGTTTGGCGAGTTGCAACTAAGTTGTGAAAGTTTTTCTATTCTGAAGTAATGCATACAATATACATCGATTGCTTTAAAATAGGTTTACAAATAACTTTCAGTTTCTGATGGAAAGTGTATTGAAACATGAATGCATTGTAATGTGTGTGGGGATATAGAAGAGCTGTGTTTTTCATACGTAGTACAGCTAGAACTACTATAATATTTTAAGGTAGGAGCTCAGCTGTTTCATAATGATATTTTGATGATTTATTGTAGTCGGCTATTGCTTTATTCACAATCTCTTTTGCATGCATATGAACAATGGTAGTAACTAATAACTCCTACTTGTACATGTACAGCAATTATTTTTTGGCATGCTTCTGCTAATTTACTCGGCAACAGGAGACGTACCAAAGAGCAGACTCTAACCACAGCCCAGACACCGCGGTGCATAGTAACATAGTTATTAATGTTGAAGGAAGACTTTAAGTCCATCTAGTCACAAATGTCACTATAATATTATGATTACGTATGTAATAATTCACTCCTCCTGTAATTATAATATGTGAAATCACTAAGGATTTTTTGGACCACATCGAAGCACATACTGTAGCTTCAAGCATGGTGCCTTTCACAGGTCAAGGAACGCCAGGGTGACTTTTGTAGTACTTGTCATTTCCAGTAAGTGATACTCTATAGTAAACACCTCTGCTGCTGTAAAGCCTCTTTTTTAAGAATAAGGTATTCATGCACAATATTATATAGCTTATTGTGGCAAAATTGGTCTTGTTATTAGAATGAAATGCACCTGAATTTATATTTTTTGAACACATCAAATAAATCTATTATGTGACATGATATTTGTATGGCAAACATTGCAAGCGCATCTGCCATTTTATGCAGTTTGACATTTTGATTCACATAGCCAAAGAATGAAATATAGATAAGATCAGCTGATATGAGCCAGCTACAAATATTTTCATAAGTTGCAAATGATTTCTCATAGGGCCAAATGTTATAAAGCATTTCCATAGTCAATACACTATGTACACAAGAGGGACCTCCTTATGTTTTCGATCTCTCGCTGTTGGTATTTCAGTATGTAGAAACTTTGGCTCTGCAGGAAATAAAGTATTACTGTTCTGTATATTAAAATACAGATGCCACATATGAAAAATAGAAGCAGACTGTAACATTTCAAAGGAAAACAGTGGGGTATATTATATGCTATTGCTCCTCTATACATCTGCTAGGTTTTCACACACAACTTTTTAATGAAAGTTCGCAATCTGTATAACATAGAAGTTGGATAACATTCTCCTTATTCTCTTTCTGGGCTTCTTGAATTACAATTTGAAGTCATCTTCAGGGCAGAAAGCACATGACTGTGCAGCTGGCGATTAGCTGTCTGCAGCCTATTCATGGGATCCAGAAAGGCAGCTGACAAGCACAGTTGCAGTGTGACAGAAAATATTGACAGCAATTACACATCAGCTACTTAATAATACATTTAGACTGACTCACTTCACAGCTTTGGAAAACTGTTTTTACATGTATGCTGAAATCTGACCATGTGCGACCGGTTTTACACCTATTTTAGCTTGGTATCACATGCAGTGTGCTGTATGAAGGGTAAAAATTTGATTATTCCAAATATGAATAGAATGAATTATAATTTTTTTCTCCCCTCTTATGAAAATGTGCCTTTATTATTTCATGTCATAGCATTAAAGGTAAACTTCTGTACAAGTGATGCTTTGTTCTCATTCCAAAGTCTTGGATTAGCAGCAAATTAATCCTTTATTAAAGCTCTTCAATAACTGTGTCATCACCAATATGTAGAACTGCTGTGGAGTCCATGCAGTTACTTTACTTTCCCAGTTCTAAACTTTTAGGGACATTCCTACAATTCGTAGTTATCCCAGGCGATATGACACCACACAGATCCGGAGAATTGAACTCTGACTCAAAACAAGAGGCTTCTTAGAAGCCCCATCATAAATGAATGCTTGACCTCCACTCCAGCTGTTGTCTATGAGACTGCTGGAGAAAACTAAGTATGGCACTCATAATTCTCTGTTAGTCCCCTTGAACAAAAAATAGAACTGAAGTCAAGCATGTCAATACCCAGAGAGATTAGCAAAATTAGGATTATTTAGTCTAGAAAAAAGACGACTGAGGGGCGATCTAATAACCATGTATAAGTATATAAGGGGACAATACAAATATCTCTCCGAGGATCTGTTTATACCAAGGAAGGTGATGGTCACAAGGGGGCATTCTCTGAGTCTGGAGGAGAAAAGGTTTTTCCACCAACATAAAAGAGGATTCTTTACGGTTAGGGCAGTGAGAATCTGGAATTCCCTGCCTGAGGAGGTGGTGATGGCGAACTCAGTTGAGGGGTTCAAGAGAGGCCTGGATGTCTTCCTGGAGCGTAGCAATATTGTATCTTACAGTTATTAGGTTCTTTAGACCGACGTAGATCTGGGAATTTATTTAGACGGAATATAGTCTGAACTGGATGGACAAATGTCTTTTTACAGCCTTGATAATGATGTTACTATGTTTTAATAATGTTATCTCTATAACATTCAAACAAGGCTCTGTAGGTTCCAGTTCTTGTAAGCTAGAACACTCTTAGAGAGCAATTTTGGCTGAAATAGATAGTTGATGCAATATAAAATACATTTTTTCAGCAAAAATATTGCTTTAGTCTAACATTTTTAATTTTCGAAAGGGATAATAGGAGAAAAAGAATGGTACAATTTGTTACACAAATTCTCAGGAGTGCACTAATAACACATATGTAGTAAAAAGCTACTTTTGAGGCACATTGCAAAGCACAGCAAGGAAGAAGCGCCATATTGGAGTTCAGGTTTAGGAGGAATAGCATGAGGGTCTATGTCACATTTGCAGAGCACCTAAGGTGCCTGAACAGCAGAACCCACTGTGAGGGATCTCACATTGGGAATGGGGCATTGAATTTGCTCATCTTGGGGGAGGGGAGAGAAGGAACCACAGGGATCGGCTCTCTGGTGCCACCACTTTCTCCAGGTCAGTCAGGGAACTGCACCGAGGGCAAATAGTCGCTAAGAAGGCTTCCCTTATAGGTACGTATTAGTGATAAGATCCCAGTGAGGGGGGATATATATCACCAGTCCAAGCTGGTGATTTATATTTAAACCTCCCGGCCGTCACTGCCAGAGTTCCTCACTAAAACCATATGGTATTCTGCCACCAGTTCCTCATTTAAAATAAGCCCCATCTGACAACAGGCTTATATGGGGTCAGAAACCAACCCGGGTAGCATACAATTGACCAACCGAGCATGCGGACGTGGGGATTCATGAATCAAAATAAAAGAACAGCCCAGGATTAATTTTATGTTTAATCGTCGAAAAGGTGCACTAGAAATATACAGGTATATATTTACAAGAACAATGTACAGGTATACAGTCACAAGTGTAGTACAAGGATAGGGTATCGATAGGCTGCAATTACCGTGTTATGTAGCATGTGACCACAGGGAGGCGCTGATGGATCAGAGGTCCAAATCTTTGTTACAGGCTTTCCTGGCTGTGTCCACTAATGTATCCTCCGGCCATTAGAAAAACTAAGTCCAAAATGAGGGTCTGCCTTATATCTCCCAGGCTGTTCCCTTCCACACTCTACTGCCTCCCCTGGGCTAGGATGCCTCCCTCCTCCCATGTTTGAGAATATGATTTTCTGCCCAGAATCGTGAATGGCCCACAACTTTCCGCCCGAAGCTCTGAATGGTTCGGTGGCGCTGCCAATGGGTTCTGCTGGATTTTGTCTGCGCATAGAGACTAAATATGCCTACTATATATACTTCATGTTAGCTATGTTTTATAACCCTCTAATGCAGGGTTCAGGAAGTGGCTAAATAATATGGACGCGTGGAGAAAGGAATGCAGATTCCAATATTGTGCTCAGCTAGGCTCAGAGATATTGCATTCTGTTATTATAGGTCATTTTCCAGATTCAATACCTCGGAGCCTGCTCTAACTTGTTGTATGACAGTGCCTCCATGTGCTTAAGTTAAGGCCCTGTCACACACAGCGATTTCGCTAGCGAGATCGCTGATTTTCTGACACATCAAGCTAAACAGCGGGTATCCAGGAGTCGCGTGGCTCTTAGATACCTGATGTTTACCTTGGAAACCAGGGTCTGCGCCAGCTTCCAAGGTAAACAGCGGGTATCCAGGAGCTGCGGCTCCTGGATACCCGACGTTTACATTAGAAACCAGCATCCAGTGTCGCTGATCCTAATCGCTGGGGCTGTCTTGTGACAGCTCAACAGCGATCAGCCTAACGATGTCCCAGCGATCCCATCATGTCGGATCATTGGTGGGATCGCTGGGACATCGTTATGTGTAATGGGGGCTTTAGTTTGCCTGAAGCTGTAGGAGCTCACACCTTGGTGCTAATTTTTGGGGACCCAGCTGCAAATAACTTTTTCCTTGGTTTTTAATTAAAGATAAACATTGCATTGCTTTTATGGCCTGGGGAAATGCCATGGTGGGGGCACATTCCAGAAGGGACATCTCTGTCATCCCTTACACCCATCAAAAGTGACCCCATTTTACAAACTACACCTCTCAATTAATTCATCCATGGGTTCAGTGATCATATTGACACCATCGATGTGTCACAACATTTTATAACATTGGTCAGGGAAGAAAACACAATTACGTTTTTGCACAAAAATTTAGTTTCTGCTCCACATTTTACATTTTCACACTTGGAAATGGGTAAAAATGGCATTAATATTTGTAACACAATTTCTGTTAAATGTGGCAATACCCCTTATGTGGCTTTGAAGCACTGCTAAACAACACAGTGAGACTTAGAAGGAACGGAGCACTACTTGACTCTTAAGGTCTGGTTACATTTAGCGATGCACCAGCGATCCCGACAACGATACGACCCAGTCAGGATCGCTGGTGCATCGCTAAATGGTCACTAGTGAGCTGCCAAACAGGCAGATCTCACCAGCGATGCAGCAGCGGTCGTCACTTACCTGTCACACGCAGCGAGGGTGACGTCTTCCGCCCGCGTCCATGGAGTCGTTCGTCGGCGCCAGCAGGAAGCCGACGACGAGAAAAGGACCATCCCATTCTCGCGCGATCAGCGATATCCAGCGGGGAGCCGGGTCAGAGGTAAGTGTCACATGTAGCGAGATCGCTACCGATATCTCTGTTGCGTCACAAAATCGGTGACGCTTTAGCGATATCGCTAGCGATCTCGCTATGTGTGAAGGGGACTTTTGAGAACAAATTTTCATAGAATAGCTTGCAGACTCTTTATACAGAGGCCCTAATTGCTAGAAGAGCAGAATCTCACCTCAAGTGACCCCATTTTGGAAATTTTACCCCACTGGGAATTTATCTACTGGTGTAGTGACGATTTTGATTCTGTGTGTGTTTTACAGAAACAAGCAGCAATGCATGTTGCCACGTGAAATTTGCAAACCTGCCATTCCTGTGACCAGTACGCTATAGTGCCAGTAAATTATAGTGGTCCGAATGTTTTAAGTGCAGTTACATTATGCCAAGCTTGTGCTTCTGGAGACAAGCATCTAAAAATTAAGCGGGCTCTCATCGCTACAGAAATACCAAGCATGTGAAAGCTAAATGTGGTTTAGGCACACTGTGGGACTCAGAAGGGAGAGATGCATTTCTATTTGGGAGCGCAGGATTTATTTTTTGGGGGAAAGGAGATATTGCATTTTTCCAGAGTCTTTCTGCTACCAGTAACGTGGAAGTCCTCTATTTTTCCATTGACAGATAACGGACCTGGGTGGGGACTTGCTTTATTTGTGGATTCATTTGAAGCTTTTACTGGGAACATTTTATGTAACATTTTGGATCACATTTATACTGTGCTCTGCGCTGAGCATTTACATCGAGGTGTCCATCTAAACCTCTGAAAGAGGTGATTCAGAGGAAATCCCCAAGTGATACATGCACTATGATGAAGCAGCAGTGTCCTTCTTTTCAGAGGTGCACAAAAACTGTGGTGGACCACACTTTTTTACACATTTAAATAGACGGTCACAGCCGGATCATAGGCCAGAAGCTTTCAAAGTGTATCCATCTGACTCATTATAGGGAATCTTCTGCCGGAGTTCCATCTGAATCACATTTTTTTCAGAGATTTACACAGAAACCCTGCTGTAAGCTTTCAGCATAAAGCGATGCGCAGATAAATGTGAGCTGAGGCTTACAGCAATCTTTTTGAGACAGAATGAATAAATCAATAGCTGGTCAAGAATTGGTTTTATTTTATTTTTTACACTGTTTTTCATGCGGTATAAGTTATAAAGTGGCTTTATTCTTTGGGTCGATGTGATTACAGTAATAAAAGATTTATATATTTTTGTTTGCTGCTATCACACACTCACGCACTATTTATTTAGTAAAACAAAGTTTTTGCTTTGTTATATTTTGAGAGCTATAAATTTTCAATATTTCAGTCGACAAAGTCATCTGAGGGCTTGTTTTTTGGGGCATGAGTTGACATTTTTAAAGGTACTCATTTTAGGCACATAACATTTTTTTATTGCTTTCTATTCTGATTTTTGAGAGGCAGAATGAGCAAAAAAACAATTCAGGAGTTGTTTTTTCTTTTTGTTTTCTCTGGGTCAGTTTTATTACCTATCTATTTTATGCTTTGTAGCTATTATGCAATAAAAAGCAATGTTTTAGAAAAAATAATTGTTTTTATATTACTATATTCTGGCAGCTATACATTTTTTGTTACTCTGCTGATGGAGCTGTATCATGACTTGTTTTTTGAGGGACAAGATGGCATCTTCAGCAAAACTAATTTTATTTACATTTGCCATTTCAATTGCTTTTTATTCCATTTTTTGTTCAGCTGTATGATGAAAATGTATAGTTTTTTTGCCAAGTTTTTTTTTTTTTACGGTGTTCTTGGAAGGGATTAATTAGTGAGACAGTTTTATAGGTCAAGTTGTTCTGAAAGCGACAATACCAATTATGTGTCCTGTTTTTTATTTTTGTTTCTACATAAATATGTGTATTTGTTAGTATAATAAATTTTTTGTTTATTTTGTGATTTTTAAAAAATATTCATATCATTTTTAGAACTTTTTTAGTCCCTCTATGAGACTATAACTTGTTATAACTTTTTCACTCTGCTGGAATTATGCATGGTAATGGTATAGCTGTTAGACTCAAAAATCGTCATTTGATCACGGATTGCCATAACAAAGATCTGGCCCATGCAATGATGGCATGGGGTGCGGATTGGACAGGAGAGGTAGTCCCCTCATTCTGTCTTCTAAATGCTGCTATCACTATTGATCACGAGAACAAAAAATGCTTACCCGTAAAGTGCTCTGTGCCTGTTTGTGTCAATAGTCCCGACATGCGTTTCACATGGGCTTCCTCAGGGGACTGACATTTGACTTGACTGACACTTGAGATTATGTAATGTCCTTCACTTTGGTATCATATGATCTAATACGTTACTCATTATAGTTTACTTGCATTTAGTTGTACTCTAATGGCCAGTATAGGTCACTATTTTGAGATAATGGATTCTTTTGTCTGTACATTGTCACTAGCTACCAGTCTTCTGTGACAATCTTTGCTATCTAAGTGTCTGTTACATTTATATGCCTACTATATTGTCTATTGTCACATCATTGTGTCCTCATAATTTGACCTGCTACTATTTTTTAATGAAATTACTGTCTAGTCACAAATATTTTTTGATCTTCACAATAAAATATTTTTCTTTTGTGAAATGGGCCTCTATACTGTTTTAGTATCTAATTTGATTTTCTTATACTCCATTCTTTAATTTTGTGTCCTCTAATGTTATTGGGAGTTCCTCAAATTAATTTTTGGGATTACGTTCCCCATATTTGTCAATATTTTTGGTATTTTTAAATATAGTGATAGCAATTGATCGCAACACTTAGGTGTTAAACAGCCAAGGGTGATGAGGGCACCACTCCTGGTAGTGACAGCTGGGTCTCGGCTATCACTTAAGCCGATCTCCCATTTGCAATCATGCGGGCACTGCTCTTGTGCCCGCACAATCTCCAGGACAAACAGGTACATACATTTGCAGAAATGCACTGGAAAATAAGATGTACTCGTCCATCCAGTGTCCAGAAGAGTTAAAAGAATTAGGGCTGCAATTGTATTTTTAATAATCCCCTTTCGATGGTGGGATCATTCTCTAACCAATTGTGCCAGAAAAAAATGGTAAAAAAGTTAAGGGCATAAAACAAGTGAAGGATGATCCAATATTGAGTTTTTTGGAGATGTCAGAAATGTTTCATTACTCCCTTGCACACTGTAATTACATATTCAGTTTTAAGGGTTCTTTTTTTTCAAAAACAAAGGAAGAGTGCTACTAAAAGGAGACATTTCTTATTTTTTTACTCCTTTGGCTAAAATACTGCAATAAAATTTGCTACAGAAATGTCATGTCCAATTCCGAATGAAAATAACTCATAATCTTAGCTTAATTACATTGAAAATTTAAATTTACGTATTTCATTTTCATTTAAAATCACAATAATTAATTTTTGTGCATAATGTTTTTATGTGTTCAGATCCACTTGTAGCTGTATTCTTCTGAAAAGTTCTAATCTTTATTTAAATTCATCATGATCTAATATTGTTACATAATTTAATATTGAAAAAATCCAAGGGAGAGTCCTCTATGTAGAAAAAAGCAATAATATTTGATATTTTGGTGGTCTATCAGGAATATAAAGCTTTGCAGCTTGCATGGTTATAATCAACATGATCAGTTATTACTTGGCTTATCTACTGTTAAGCATAAAAGATGCTTTGTATATGTACTATGCAAAGCAACTGAAGGCAAGACAAGTAACAATGAAAGGAAATAATGATGACCTTGGATCATTTTAGTTTTATTCATCCAAGTTTTGATTGGATTTTGAATAAGGCAACCGTTTTCTTTCCCACACAATATTGTACTAGTCCTTGGAGGCTTGAATTCTGTTATCAAAGAAACTCGCTCAGAGTGGAACTTATTTTTCTGAAGGTCGTGGGTTGAAGTGAAAAGGAAAAAGAATATTCCCTTATAGGATCTTAGAAAGAGTGTACCATTTTTTCATGAAAAGATTTATGTTCTGATGCCTATTAACCTTTTGACCTTCACAGTGCATTGCCATCCAAAAGATTTTTGTTAGCCATTCATTTTCAACTTTATTTTAGAAATACTTAAAGAGTAGAACTTTGTTGACTGCAGTGTTTAATAGACTTCTGCAGGAGTCCCCAACCAGCTCTAATTTTTATGGACAAAATAAGTTTAGTTGGAAGTGAAAGACAAATCAGAGAATGTACCCGTTATTGCCCTTTATCTCAGTATAAGAAAACCCTGAAATTTTCAAAGAATGTGATACAGCACAATATGATATCAGCAGAAAGCTTGCTATGAGTAGCGGCTATGGTTGCTTCAAGCATATCAATTGCTCAAATGTGCTATATATAGATAATAATAACAATCTTTATTTTTATGCATAAATAACACTAACATATTCCGCAGCCGCTTTACAGTTTGCACATATTATCATCGCTGTTCCTAATGGGGCTCACAATCTAAATTCCCTATCAGTATGTCTATGGAATGTGGGAGGAAACCGGAGTACCTGGAGGAAACCCACGCAAACATGGGGAGAACATACAAACTACTTGCAGATTCTGTCCTTGGTGGGATTTGAACCCAAGACTCCAGTGCTGCAATGCTAACCACTGAGCCATCATGCTAGTTCATTTTATACATTTTCAAAGCTTTTATCTCAATATGAACACTGACATCTCTATTTCAGGTTACCAATGTGCTGTGCATTATTATCTGAGAACAGTATTTATGTGGTTGAGTAAATAATATAATAATAATAATAATAATTTTATTTCTATAGTGACAACATATTCCGCAGCACTTTACATGATAGCGGGGACTTCGACAGACAAAAGACATTACAGCACAGCATAGCATAGCAATAAACACATAGATCAAAACAGCTACCAAGAGGAATGAGGGCCCTGCTCGCAAGCTTGCAATCTATAAGGAAAAAGGGGAGACACAAAAGGTGGATGGTAACAATTGCTTTTATAGTTTTTATTGTTTGGACCATACCTAGTGTAAGAATCGGTGTTCCTGTGCTGCATGAACCAGTTAACAGTCTAAATATGTAACAGTACAGACACAGAGGGCTATTAAATGCAAAAAGCATCTGAGAACATGATGTGAGGAGCATGGTTATGGTAAAACATTTTGAAATGAGCCACACAGGGATATTTAGGTTAATGCTTGAGGTGATAGGCCAGTCAGAACAAATGTGTTTTTAAGGCACGCTTAAAACTGTGGGGACTGGGGATTAATTGTACTTGCCTAGGAGGTGCATTCCAAAGAATTGGATTATTGAGGATGTTAATCTCAGGTCATTGGCAAAAAGGAGGGCACAGGTAGGGTGGTAGGCTGAGAAGAGGGAGGAGATGTAGGGTGGTGCTGAGCCATGGAGGGCTTTGTGGGTGAGGGTAATAAGTTTATACTGAATCCTGGAGTGGATGGGTAGCCAGTGTAAGGACTGGCACAAGGTAGAGGCATCAGTATAACGATTGGTGAGGAATATGATCCTACAGTGCTGTGCAAATTAATTGGGACAAAGCATTTTTTTAAGTAAAATCGAAAGTTGGCTACCAGTCAGTGATTCAAACCAGTTTTAACTGCTTTGAACAGGTGTGAGTGCCTGTTCAAAGCAGTTAAAGCTGGTTTGAATCACTGACTGGTAACCAACTTATGATTTTACTTAAAAAAATGATTTGTCCCAATTAATTTGCACAGCACTGTAGCTGCAGCATTCATGACGGATTGGAGAGGGCAGAGTTTGTTAAGAGGGAAACCAATTAGTAGAGACTTACAATAGTCCAGATGAGAATTAGTAAGAGAAACAGTAAGAGTTTTTGAAGAGTCAAAAGTAAGAAAGGGTCGAACTCTAGAAATGTTTTTGCGGTGCAGATAACAAGAGTGAGCCAATGATCGGATGTGGGGGGTGAATGAAAGCTCGGAATCAAGTATGACCCCAAGACAGCAGGCATGTTTCTGGGGAGAAATGGTGGATCCACACACGGAAAAGGGAATGTCGGGCATAGGTAGATTAGTAGAGGGAGGAAACACAAGGCGTTTGGTTTTTGACATGTTCAGTTTCAGACAGAGGGAGGACATGATGCTAGAGACAGCAGTAAGACAATCACTGTTGTTTTCCAAAAAGGCAGGCGAGATATCAGTAAAGTTTTTTTTAACTATTTCAACCTCTGTTGAAGAACTTATTGATGTTTAAGGGTTTCATTAGCTAGATATGTTGATATCATGTGTGTTTTCTTGACATAATCCACAATAATCTAGCTTATTATTAGCAAGTTGTAGAGGTCGACGAGGTGTAGGAGAATGTTCACAATGTGTAATTAGTTATCCCTATTGGTTCAATCCATGATGCAACCCTGATAAAATGTATGGAGTCATCTCTCCTCTGGCAGTGGCTTATTTCAAGTTAGAAGAAAAGGATCTTTTTCTCCACAGAGTGAATACTTTTCTCCATCGTGGAAAATTGGGGGCCCCCTACATATTAAAAGTCAGTTGAACCTCCTCACATTGTCGGGATGGGATCATCGACTCTCTCCTGAAAAATAATGTTCGTAGAGAGAAGGATCCAAATTGCTGAATTTCAGTGAATGATCCTTTTGATTTTCCTGGAAATAAACCAGTGTCAGCCGAGTGTGGCAGTTGATCTCTCATAGTGAATATAGGAGCACTTAGTCTTCAGCTAACCTGTATGGCAGCATTAATGGACAGTAACCACTTTTTGCAGCATGTACTAAAATCGTAGATAAAACATAAAACAATGTTTTTTTAGTAGTGAAATGTATGATCAGAAATTGATCTATTATTTAAATCAAGTTTTTGTGCTAAATGTATTTTAAATGGCATTTTTTTCTATTGCACAATCTATATCTAATATATAAAGCTCAATGTGTTTGTGTGAATTTATGTGTGTATGTAATTCACCAAACAATTTTGCCCCTATGTACATAATGGGGAAAAAGTGTATGTATGTATGTATGTGTGTATGTCTGGGATTGGCATCTGCACAGTCGCAGCTACAGCCACAAAATTTTGCAGAGTCACACGTCTGGACCCCGAGAGCGTCATAGGCTATGTTGTGAGGCGATATTTTAACCCCGCGTGTTCCAATTCACCAAACAATTTGGCCTATTATTCTTATCATTTCTATGGTGTTATTGTCCTTCTGTAAAGCTGGAAATAACACAATTTATTACCGTGCTTACACAGACCACCCTCTGACACAGACTGCAGGGGGAGCCCAGTATCACACAGGATAGGATTACATACACGGCTCAGCAGTCAGTATCACACAGGATAGGATTAGATACACAGCTCAGCAGTCAGTATCACACAGGAGAGGATTAGACACATGGCTCAGCAGTCAGTATCACACAGGATAGCATTAGATATACACCTCAGCAGTCAGTATCACACAGGAAAAGATTAGATACACAGCTCAGCAGTCAGTATCACACAGGATAGGAATAGATACATGGATCAGCAGACAGCATCACACAGGATTGGATTAGATACACAGCTCAGCACATAGTAGCACACAGAATAGTGTTAGATACATGGCTCAGCAGTCAGTATCACACAGAATAGGATTAGATACATGGCTCAGCAGTCAGTATCACATAGGATAGGATTAGATACAAGGCTGAGCAGTCAGTATCACACAGGGAAAGATTAGATACACAGCTCAGCAGTCAGTATCACACAGGATAGGAATAGATACACGTGTTATGAATGAGTCACCGTAGGAGGCAAAAACAGAAATACTAGCTAAGTCCAGAAAACCAGAGAAGCTGGCAGCTATCGGATTGCAGACCCCTGAACCTACCAACAGCAACTAGCAGTTGCCGTGGGGGGTTCCTACGGTGCCCTAGACCCCTCGATCACAGCCGGAGAACTGCCTAGCCTAAAGACAGAAAGGGAAATCTAAACTGCCCCAGAGCAGACCCCAAAGCAATAGGCAGGCCCCAACATATAATGACGGTGAAGCAAGATGAAAAAACACTCACACAGATAGAAAGATAGGCTGAGCAAATGATGGGGCCCAAGCTAACTAGATAGGACAGGATAGAAAAGCTGCTGTCTGTAATCCGCCAAAACCCTATCAAAACAAGGCCCTGAAGACGCTAGGCTTCTAAAAGACTATGTCAGTACTCAGGTATTTTCTGAAGTCAGAGCAAACCGACAAATCTTCACTTCAGCTCCTGAAAGGAAGGAACAGCCTCCGGAGACCAATTCAACACATCAGCACCCTTCTTAGTCAGATCAGTCAATGGCTTGGCAATACTAGAAAATTTTGCTATAAATTTCCGATAAAAATTAGCAAAACCCAAAAACGTTTGGAGGGCCTTCAAAGAAGTGGGCTGAACGCAATCATAAATGGCCTCTACCTTGGCCAGGTCCATTTCAATAGTTGACGGAGACAAAATAAATCCCAAAAAAGAAATCCTCTGTACCCCAAAAATATGACCCTTCTCCAATGCCTCCTTAATATAGGATCGCATAGCCTCGTGCTCGGGTACAGATAAATTGAAGAGCCAACCCTTGGGAAATTTACACCCCGGGCTCAGTTCAATTGCACAGTCATAACTCCTATGATGAGTCAAAGACGCAGACTCATTCTCACTAAATACATCATAAAATTACGCCAAATAGTCAGGAACATCATGCGACTGAGGAGAGGTGGAAAAAACAGGAGCCTCACTAAGGGCACACCGACAGCCCCAACTCACCACAGACACAGATTTCCAATCCAAAACTGGATTATGAATTTGCAACCAGGGAAACCCCAGAACAATGGTATCATGCAAATTATGCAACACCAAAAATCTGCAATTTTCTTGATGGTCTGGGGCGATCCGCATTACCACCTGGGTCCAAAACTGAGGTTTATTTTTCGCCAAAGGAGTAGCATCAATCCCCCTCAAAGGGATAGGGAGAGGTGTCATAGGAAATCCACAACGTTTAGCAAAATCCAAGTCCATTAGGTTCAGGGCTGCTCCCGAATCCACAAAAGCCTTGGTGGAAAATGTGGACAGGGAGCAAATCAGAGTAATTGCCAGAAGAAACTTAGGTTGAACAACACCCACAGAAAACGTGTGTGCAAAACGTTTCTCTCGTTTAGGACAGACAGAAATAATATGCGAGGCATCTCCACAAAAAAAACACAGCTTATTATGCCTTCTGAACTCCTGACGTTGCTCCCTGGACAAAACTCTATCACATTGCATAGGTTCAGACATTTGTTCAACAGGTGGCAACACCTCTCGTGCAGTCCTGCGTTCACGTAAACGCCGATCAACCTGAATGGCTAATGACAGAATCGTCAACACCAGAGGGAACAGGAAATCCCACCATAGTATCTTTTACGGCTTCTGACAAACCCTTCCGAAAGAGAGCTGCCAAGGCATTATCATTCCAGGTAGTAAGGACCGCCCACTTTCGGAATTTTTGACAATACAATTTTGCAGAATCTCGACCCTGGCTCAATGCCAACAGGGTCTTTTCAGCCTGATCAATAGCATTAGGTTTGTCATACAACAACCCCAAGGCTTGAAAAAATGCATTCACATTAGTCAGAATAGGATCATCATGTTTCAAAGAAAACGCCCAATCCTGGGGAACGCCACGCAGCAAAGAGATGACAATTTTAACCTGCTGCGCGGAGCTCCCTGACGAGTTAGGCTTCAAGGCAAAAATAATTTACAATTATTTTTGAAATTCAAAAATTTAGACCGATCCCCAAAAAACACATCAGGAGTAGGGATCTTTAGTTCAGCAGCATGTGAATGAGCAAGGTAGGCGGAAATTCCCCGCACTTCTGCAGCGAGCTGCTCCGCACGATCAGACAATTGCTTTATCTCCATTGAGAGAAAAAAAATTCCCCCTACGGCCTCAGAGATATAGAGGAAAAAATATACACACTTTTTTTACAATTCTTTTCTGCTATTGAGTACCCTAGGATCTGCGGTATGGCTGGTGATTCTGTTATGAATGAGTCACTGTAGGAGGCAAAAACAGAAATACTAGCTAAGTCCAGAAAACCAGAGAAGTTGGCAGCTATTAGATTGCAGAACCCTGAACCTATCAACCGCAACTAGTAGTAGCCGTGGGGGGTTCCTACGATGCCCTAGACCCCTCGATCCCAGCCGGAGAACTACATAGCCTAAAGACAGAAAGGGAAATCTAAACTACCCCAGAGCAGACCCCAAAGCAATAGGCAGCCCCAACTTAAAATGACGGTGAAGCAAGATGAAAAAACACTCACACAGATAGAAAGATAGGCTGAGCAAATGATGGGGCCCAAGCTAACTAGATAGGACAGGATAGAAAAGCTGCTGTCTGTAATCCGCCAAAACCCTATCAAAACAAGAGCCAACAGCTGATAGGGAAAAAAGCCCTGAAGACGCTAGGCCTCAAAAAGACTATATCAGCACTCAGGTATTTTCTGAAGACAGAGCAAAAAGGAATTCAGCTCACCCCAGCAGGGAATGGCAGAAATCAAGGAAAACAATGCAAAACAAAACCAAAACACAAATGCAAAAACTAGAGCAGAAAACTTAGCTTTTGAGGATCAGGAATCAGACTGGTCTCCTAGAATCCCTCAGAGAGATCACCAGCAAGGCAGAAGGGCGTCGGCTGCCTTATATCCAGTCACCCCCGTCGCCCAGTCATCATCCTGCTCAGGTGCCTGGCAATCAGCCTCACTACCCTCCTTCACCAGAAGAGGGAGTTCATCAGACCTCAACGGTGAAGGGGAAAATGAACTCACAACATACACGGCTCAGCAGACAGTATCACACAGGATTGGATTAGATACACAGGTCAGCACACAGTATCACACAGAATAGTGTTAGATACACGGCTCCGCAGTCAGTATCACACAGGATAGGATTAGATACATGGCTCAGCAGTCAGTATCACACAGGATAGGATTAGATACATGGCTGAGCAGTCAGTAACACACAGGATAGGATTAGATACACTGCTCAGCAGTCAGTATCACACAGGATAGGATTAGATACATGGCTCAGCAGTCAGTATCACATAACATAGGATTAGATACACAGCTCAGCAGTCAGTATCACGCAGGAGAGGATTAGACACATGGCTCAGCAGTCAGTATCACACAGGATAGGATTAGATACACAGCTCAGCAGTCGGTATCACACAGCAAAATACTTCCGGGGCTTAGCTAACTGACGCATGTGCAGTAAGGCTTTTCGGCTTTGCCCACAGCTGGGCAAAGCACACTGCGCGTGCGCGAGCCAAGAATGCTTAGTGCACACGCGAAAGATGGCTGACACCTACTCCTATTCATGAAAAAACTGCGGATGGCGGCCAAGGATGGGGAGGCGGCAAAGATCCAAAACACCGCCCATCGGACCAGACAGACCTCATTTAATTAGCCCGCCAAAACCAGGTGACAGATTCCCTTTAATCAATATATAAAGTGCTCAATAAAAACCATGCAGGTAAACAAATAATGGGCCTAATTTTCCTCCTCTAGGATGAAAATTCATGGTAATTTTTAGTGGGATAGAATGACACATGGGCACTGTTTTTGTTGGGACAGGAGATTATTAATGGGGCATGACAGGGAGACTGACAGTACTTAGGTCCTCATCCTCCTATGCTGATTCATTTCTGGATGGTGTTTTTGATACCAGAAGTCATGAGAATTCACCATTTGTCTGCCTGCACGGCTTTTATTGAGCATTTTATATATTAATAAATTGTTTTTTTGGTTCACTTAATGTGTGTCCAGTGATGAATTTTATTGGGCCTTGTTCCTTTTTATCTATTTATTATTAAAAGTTAAGTTTTATTTTCTCCTTGCTGTATACTCTAACTTATTGGAGACTTTTCATAATCTCTGCTACTTGGGTTACTGCTGTTTTCCCTGGATCTCAATCTGACATAAATGATGGTGCAAATGAAAAAATGTGTCTATGACAAGGCTACATCCAGCAAAACTTTTTCTAATGGTAGTTATGGCGAGCTTTATGGTTCCTCCTTAGTGAAGTTTGTATCTCCAAAAAATAGCGCCCTATGTATCTGCTACAATGTAAAAGCTTCTGGTGAATATCCTGGGTTGTAGAATATGTTTAGCTATTCATGTCTTCATTTAGATCGTTAGTTGCCCACCTACCTATACCATTGAAATACACAAAAATTCCTTGAAAACATTCAAATTGCTATTTCAGAAAGGAAGAGGACTAGAACTCTAATGCCATCTATTGGAAGTAGCAATCCTGAAAGTCAATATTGATCCTTTAATGCAGGGAACCCTAACCTGTAGCGAGCCTTATGTCACTCATGGTCCCAGGATTTGTGGCTTGTGGCTCGCTGTTTGGTGCATCAGCTCAAAGTTTAGCAAACATGTATGATGATCACATCTCAAAATGGTGAATTTTGTGAGTAGCCCTGCACAGTTGAGCAGATCTGGATGCAAATATACTGTTTTATGTTTAGAAATAAATATGGTAAGGTGGAGATAGGATGATACTACCAGATAGAGGAGGGGCTTGAAGCTGAATGCAACAGTGTGTTGGGAGTGCTAGATTGGAGAATATTGAATGGGGGTATTGTGGGAGCTCGTACACCTTGGTATACAGCTTCAGGGTGATTTCTGTGGAAAAGTTTTGGTTACCATTCTACCGGTAGTGGAGGCTTTGATTGTCACTATTGTGAGTGGGGCAGGAGCTAGATCTGGCTCAAGATCCTCTCTCAGAGCTGAATGTGGCTCTCAAGGTCAAATATGTTGGGGAGCACTGCTTAATGAGTCTTGCCACATAACAGGACAAAAGTCAAACTAGATTCTCTAATTGCAGAAATGGTGTTTTGGGGTGTTGCCTCTCATCAGCGCAAAGCTTGAGATCTGATTTGACTGTATGGGAGACTGCTACTTCCAATAGGTGGCACTAGGGTTCTAATCATTTTCCTCTTTTAAGAAACAATTTTCATATATAATTTTCTAGAGGTGCATTCTATGGCTTATAATCTTCCTCACACTGCAATATCAGACCTGGAACTCTCAGCGAGGAGAAATATTACCCCATGTAAACATTGTGCTTTTTTTACTTGGTCCTTAGAAGCAGACTACAAACTATCCCTAAGTTAAACAACTGCTCTAGCTGAAAACACAATAGTTTGCTATTTGGTGATAGGGAGCAATTAAATTACAGCTGATAGCATTTTAACTGTCACAGTAATTTATACCATATATGTTTAAAATGTTATTAAAATTACTTACTTTTAATACTCCTACAATGGAGAAGATCCTACATGAATTTGGAATTCCTAAAGAGATTGTGAAGTTTTAGAAACTTGCAAGAAAAAGAATTTGGGAAATGATTCTACAGGAGAAATATAAGAGATCTTAAAGAAAAACATTTCTTAAACATTTTTACCCTTCAATCATATAGAAGGATTAAGATGGAGAATGGCAATGATGGGCAATATACGATTTCCTCTCTCTTACTTCTTCCTCTCTAGTCACCATAGCAACACAACAGAAAGATATTGAAGCTGAGTGGAATAACTGTCTGTGAGATAGATCTGTCGCTAATGCATGTTTTTATCCCAAGAAATATGAGGAAGAAATATGTTTAGATCTTTGCTTTAAGATACATCAAATACATATAAAGATCACATCCGCCTAAAATAGAAATTTCTTATTTACATGGTTTAGCTAAATGTTTCCCAGTATATTTAAATAGATTGTTGAGTATGATAATTAACATATGCTTTTATTTTTATTTTATACTTCACACTTTTGTACTGATCATCATGCCTGTATTTGATATATACAATATGAGCAACATAAGGATTGCATATTTCCATAGATTTATTTAAAAAATACCTCTATCTACTATGAAATCATGGGTGTAGCTAGGGGGAAGGAACCTGGACCCATGCCCCAGGTAGTGGGCGGCGGCCTGTATCATGGCTATAGCATTTTTTGTCATTTAGCAATCTTATTTAGATAGTCTAGAACAGAATCTCAAATTCTGATGAAAAAAATGTATCTATGACTCTGTGTGATATAAACACAAAGGGGTTATACAATTTTTCAGTCTCAAGCACAGTAAAAAACAGAAATGAGTACGGTGCTAGAGAAGCACACCAAGTTATATTTTTATTTCCTAAACCAAACCTGTCTTAATGTATATGTAATGTAGTGCAAGTGCGTTAATATGCTCCTTTACTGACCGATTGCCATCTTAACCAGTTACAGCACGCTAAGGCCCACTTCTTACTCGGGTGACTGATATGCAACCTCAATGGAATGTCTTAAGATTTATGTGTGAGCTGGAAGTTGCTTTTGCAATATTAACCTTTGGAGCCTTGCTCTGAAGCTCTACAGGTTAATATTATAAAAATGATTTTCAGTTCACATATAAAGCCTAGGGTGAATTTGCTAGTCTGAAATTTAGTCTGAAATTTAGTCATAAGAGTGAGAAAAGGACTGGAGTGGTGCTAAAAACTGGTGAGATTACATAAGAGTATGTGCACACTTTAAGTATACGCTGCATATATGTCTTGCATCACAAAGCACACCATTGACAGGAAAAACACTACATAAAAAGCAAATTTTTTCACAACGTTTATGTGCGCATTTTTATGAGCTTTTTATGCCTTTTTCCCATTAAAATAGCTGAAAAGTTCTTCAAAATGCTGAACAAATTGACATTCTGCAAATCTGAAGCAGTTTCAGATCTGTAAAGAAAGAATAAGTAACATGTGCATGAGATTTCAGATATCTCATTAATTTTGTTGCAGCAGTAAAATATAAAAGTTGTAATCACCCCCATTCGTCCCATTTAAAATATAGCAATAAAAAAATAAAAAATACACATATTCTGTATCACTGCATTCAGAATCACCCGATCTATCGATATATAAAAATAATACATCCGATTGTTAAATGGCTTAACAAGAAAAAAAATCAAATGCCAGAATTACGTTTTTTAGTCGTCACAAAAATCACATTAATAAAAACATCAGCTTGGCACAAAAAATAAGCCCTCACCAAGCCCCAAATTCCAAAAAATGGAAACGCTACAGGTCTCGGAAAATGACTCAATTTATTACTTTTCGTAACAATCTTTGGATTTTTTTGTCACCACTTAAATTAAAAGGAACCTATAGGTTGGTATCTACAAACTTGTAATAACCTTAAAAATCATAATGGCATTTCAGTTTCATCATTTGGTGAATATGGTAAAAAAAAATTGCACTTTTTTTGCAAATTCACTGTACTTGGATTTTTTTCCCCGCTTTCCAATGCATTGCATGGTAAAATCAATGGTGTTGTTCAAAAGTACAACTCGTCCCACAAAAAACAAGCCCTCACAAGGCCATATTAATGGAAAAACAGAAAAGTTATGGCTGTGGAAAGAAGGTGAACAAAAATGAGAAACGCAAAAATGGAAAATGGTCCTGGGCGAAGGGGTTAAATAACATTGTGACTGAGTTTCACGCAGAAAATTTTGATAGACTGACAGACTGCAGTGAACGGTCTGGGGGATTTTTTTTCCTTATAGTTTTGTAGTCTAGTGAGTATTTTAGAGATTGGATATTTTACATAGAGTTCGAAATAATGCACTTCTTTTATATTTTAAATTCTGTAACTTTATCCAGGATGTATGCCTTAAAATTTTAATAGAGTAAGGCTTCATAACATTACACAATGTAATGAAAACTCCGTGCATAATTGTACGCAATTTCATTTTTATCTCCGCACAATCTCTTATG
Organism: Dendrobates tinctorius; assembly: GCF_039654945.1. NCBI lineage: Eukaryota > Metazoa > Chordata > Amphibia > Anura > Dendrobatidae > Dendrobates > Dendrobates tinctorius. Next base: position 11,294,051 of record NW_027361833.1, on the reverse strand, counting down.
TACTGTTACTATGTCATGAAATTTCACTCAATCTGTAATTATTACAAATATGACATAATATAGTTGAATAACTCCATTATGCACTGTCATGTAGAATGATAGTAATTGATAGTAATTGATAATTAATGGTGTAACCATTGTAATTACTTCTGCTTACTGGCAACAAAGCATTGTTGTAATTTGTGGAAATCAATTGGAAGGTTGACTATTGAAAGATTATCATGCACATATCAAGATGGGTCTCATCTAAAGGGGGTTTTACACATAGCGATATCGCTAGCAATATCGCTAAAACGTCACTGATTTTGTGACATTATAGCGATATCGCTATGTGTGATACTTATTTCCGACCGGCTCCCCCGCTGTCTGTCGCTCATCGCGCGAGATCGGGCGGCTCCATTTCTTGTCGTCTGCTTCCTGCTGGGCTTCCTGCTGTGACGACGAGGGATGCGTGGAGGCCGGCGGGAGGACGTCAGGATCGCTGTGTCTGAAAGGTAAGTATCGTGCGCTGCGTCGCTGCTGCATCGCTGTGAGGTCTTCCTGTTTGGAAGCTCACTAGCGATCATTTAGCGATGCACCAGCGATCCTGACCGGGTCGGATCGCTGGTGCATCGCTAAATGTAAAAGGGCCTTAAGGTGCGTGAATGCTGAGTTATCATTAGCCGGTCTGTTTATGACAGCTGATTGACCATTAAATGGCATCAGCTAACAATAGCACACGCTGACCAATAAATTTTGTACACATTTATGAATTGATGACATTTGAAGTAGTCATGAATGGACGCAGTGCTCATTTACAACCTAAATTATCATTAAGTCTACTAGTTATTCATTATATTGTACAAAAAAATGCTTTATGTAAATGAGCTGTTATTATGCTCTGCCCATGTCATAAAAAGTGAAATATAGCCTGCCAGGAAAGAACAGCTTATGATGTGTAGCAATATACCTGCCTAGCAACAAAGTATCCTTGGCTACTATTATAGATTGCAGGCAACCACAGTATTATGCAAACAGTAAAACGTTACTGTGTAGGTCTCACTATCCAGACATTGAGATCACACTGCTAATATATACAGTACAGCTCATTCTAAAATGATCCTGCATATATTTTGTTATATTACTTTTTTCTTTCTCTCTCTTTTTTCTTTTATAACTGAAGGGATTTACTGTAATTCCTAACAACACCAGATATTCTAATTGATTAATCATATGAATTATTCTTTCAGTCCAGCAACTATGGCACAAGCAGGAGTTGTCACATGTTTCTCTAGAATAAAAAGATTTCCTTGCACTCTTTGCTTCAGCAAGCTCCAACCAACTGTACACACAGTGTGGCTTCCCCGGTCGCTGAGAATGGAGCAATGAGTTGTCAGCAGGAAGCAATGAAAAGATCACTATAGAAGTAGTTAATTAAGCTGCATACATTTTTTTTTACCATTTTTTAAATTAAATGTTTGTAGAAGTATGGCACACAATACAGTCATCTACCCAATAAGGAGTTGCACATAGACCAATTATTTACAATCTAGTAGATGACAATTATAAAATATATAATATTCAGAAACTTTGACCAGGAAACAGAAACTATGGCCCTCAAATGATCGATCAATTTTACAGTTTGAAAAAAGCAGACATAGTAAAGGACAAAAACAATCAAGATCCAAAAAGGGGTAGAAAAATATTAAATATGAATTAGGAGGAAGTAAAAGACATTATACAGCAACAGTTAAATTGGCATTGAATTGCATATCATTCTTTTTGGCAACCAAAGATTCCATGCTGTTTTAAAATTCATATCTGCATGTTTACAAATGGGAAGCAATGCCTCCATTCTGCTAATGTAGCAAACGGACCGTATAATCCTAAGCACTACCTGCAATGCGGGCTTGTAAATTTAGTCCAGCTAAAGATGAGTGATTTTTTTCTAAACTAATCAGATTTGTTTAAAACTTTCAAAAATTTGTGTAAAACAGCAAATACTAATTTTTGGACTTCAATTTTCTCAAATTTAGTAACATGTCAAAAGTCTGGTTGCCATTTTGCTAGATTTATATGGGCCAGAGAGGAATAAAAAAAAATAAAAAAATTAAATTCACCAAGCTCCTTGCCTCTCCCTGCAGTCGCAGCTCCTCACTGGTCCTCTACTGTCTCTTTATTCCCCACCTTTACTCTACTGTCACCTTCTCTTCACTCTGTGCCAGCATTTCTGTCATCAGTTAGGAATCAATGCATTTTAGGAGATTGGGATGTGATAGGATTGCATGTTATAATGATATTATAATGTTATAACATGCATAAGGGCCTAGCTGGTGCTTGGAAGTCAGTAAAGAACTGGGATATGTGAGAGGGCTAGATATGTATGTTTTTTATTATTGAGTTTTAACCCCATTTATTATACTTTGTGTTCCAGAGCCTACATAGTATGATAAACATTTTATTTTTACAGCAATTGAAACCCATTTGATTTGAATAGAATGGGTCTCAATTGCTCATTCTATGCAAATTGATGCATTTAATGTGAATCCAATTTCTTTACCAATTTTACTGTAGTTCAAATCTTCACAGATTTGCTTATTTCTACTCAGCTCATTTTGCTACAGTTGAACAAAAATATGGCCTTCTTTTAAATGATATCTATTTGAGGTGTATAAATAAAGATAGAATTGTTACATTGTGGCCATTCCACCATATGTAATTAGTCATAATCACCAAGCTTTCAGCATTGTTTCCAACAAAATAGAGAATTGATTGGAAGTGTTTTGATCAGATTAGCAGCAGCCCTTCAGTTAAATGTTGACTAAGGCCAGTTTCACTCTAGCATTCTCGGGCGCAGCATAGTGCTGCCACTTAGCTCCGCCCCCGGCTGCGCCCCCTCTGGTCAGCTCCTCCTAGGATTGCATGACGCTGCGTTGGGTACGCTGAGCGTGCACTGGTCGTGCGCTGGTATGATTTTGCTGGCGCTGCGCCCAGGACACAAAAATGTGCTGTGTTGCATTTTTGTGCGCTGGGTGAAGCGCCAAAAGGGCACAGCACCAGCAAAATCATACCAGCACACGACCAGTGCACGGTCAGCATACCCAATGCTAAATATACGGTACGCTGATCGCATGCAGCGTCATGCGATCCTAGCAGGAGCTGACCAGGAGGGGCATGGCAGGGGTGGAGCTAAGTGGCGGCCCTGCGCTGCACCCGAGAGTGCTAGTGTGAAACTAGCCTAATGATCTGCGAATGTGCTCAGCGCTGCTCAAAACTCGATTGAGCATTGGGTGCTTTATTGAGCATAGTATCACCTGGTGCTCAGGTCCCAGTAAGAAGCTCATTTGAATTATCTGAGGTAGACTTTTCTGTCTGCCTGATTCTCTGTGAGCTGCTGAACTCCAGTGATGTGGAGAGAGAGAGACAATCCTTCAGGAAAAAGCTTGAGTTTGACATTCACTTCCATTATGCTCGCTACTCGACTGGAGCATGTGTCAGTGCTCAATCAACGCTAATGTTGATAGCTTTATGCTTAATTACGTTACTGTATTAATTTATATGAGGCCTCAGAATCTTGTTGCAGAGAATATAGTATTTTGTAAAACAGAGATGTACCCTTTAATATTGACGAGGATTTAAAATGAAAAGGTACTTTTTAAAGTATGTCTTGCAATGTCTAATTGTTGGAAAACATGACAGACTAAATTATTCATAGAGATCAATATGAGAAAGGTAAGAAGAAGTAAATTGAGCTATACAACATCAAATTAATAGATCTCTATACAGAAAAGGTCTAGATCTGAAGAGTAGAGGGCAAAAATCTAAAGGGAACTCCAAGATTGAGCTATGTCATAATTTTGAAATTGAATTCACGAATGTATCGTATTCCAAATTGTATATGTGATCTTCCTGTCCAATGACAATGAGTCATTACCAGTTTATTAGAGCCAGTGATTTGGGTTAATGAAAGAAGTGGAGTCTTAGCAGATATTTATTCCATCATAGCCCATATCATCTCAAGGGAATTGGACCACCAGAACTTAGCTTGATCTAATACCACCTCTCATTATTGGGATCTCCCATACCTTCCAATTCCCATTGTCTAAAAGAATGTCTTCCACTATGGGGAGCTTATTAGAACAGATAATGCTTAAAAATATATGCTGAAGGTAAGTGAATAATAGGGCATTGGGAGGAATTCACACAATAAAGTGTGCATTATGATAGGATGATTTAACATTTTAATTATAGAGATCCAACTGATGCTAGATAAAAAGGAGTAGGTACCGCATACTGTCTACATATAAAAATTAGATATGATGCAAAATGATTTGCAGGACCTAATTCGGTGGCTACGTCAGTAATCTATGGCCACTGGATGGAAACCCTCAAACCACCTCTTTCGTGATGGCATCCCTAGCTCCTCATTACATTAGCTGGTGTAGTGTAATGCCATCTTTGTGGTGTGGCAAGGTGTGTTGCACTAAATTGCCCAATCAAAAGAAGAGATGTGATGCTGGCAGATTGGAGGCATTTTATAAGGCAAATTTCTGATGTGACCATTAAACCAGGTCCTGCAAATCGATTCATACCATCTATAAAAAAAAGGTTAAGCAACTTTTTCATGAAAGAAAAAATCTGTCAGAAATGTAATAGCATAAATAGAGAAGTTCGAACCTGAACTGTAAAGTTTGGGGATCATACTGGAACTCAAGTGTCCGGTACTAAACTCCAAACACGGACTTCTCCAGAAGCCGACCTTCCACAGGTCTGCTCATCCCTAAACATAAACTATATTAACATCTCCTTTCCTACAATGACCTACTAACCATCCATCAGTTCTCCCTTTTAAAAGTGATTTCCTGTAACATTCAAATGCAGGAGTCCTTAACTGATCATGTGCATAAAAACTAGTATACTGTCTTTATCTCTGAGCGTGATGATGCTAGGATAGCAGGTGGCTAGTACAGCCACTGGCTGTAGACTGCCAGTACTAGATTGCTGGGTGATTAAAGAGACATATATTGTTATTTTAAGACAATGGTGTATTTTAAAAAAAAACTATTAAAATTTGGGTAGTTTATGTAAATTCAATAATACCACAGAAGGCAATAAGCAATATGTTGATGCAATGAATCTATGCTCTTTAAAATTCATGCTGAGTTTTACTTGTCTTACAGTCTTAAGTCAACTAAATGTCTTAAAAATGTCTTGGAATTATATTAAATAGATGTATGCTTGGTTGGTTATGATTGGAAAGCACTTTAATGTCCAACATAGTAGATGCAAATACTGTATTTCCACTTTTATTTATGAAAATGCTAAAGTTACAAATGTATTGATACATTTATTTGTTTGTTCTTGTAAATAAGCTCTTTTCTTGAAGGGTTAAACCTGTTGATTTATTGTCACCAATACCCAATAGAGAGCATTGAAGCTTGACAAGGCAAATCAGCTAAACCAGATAAACTCATCAATATACGTGTATCTTATTTGTTTGCTTCCCATCACTATAGCATTGGTGTCTGGTTAGCTTTAAAAAAAAGATAGCTTTGTATTAGAAAATCACTGATTTTTTTTGTGAAGATGTCTATGGTGTAAACATACAGGTAATGTTTCATGGAAAAAAGTAGCCCTATTCTCTATTAATGAGGAGTTCAATTTCGAAACAGACATGTACAAATTGGTGTCTGGTTGGATTGGTATATATAAATATGTTTATCAGCAGACTTTACCTGGTTTTAAATTAATTCTTACCAGTTTCCTTACTGAAAAATGGTAATACAGAGCCACCTAGGCTTCCATGCCTAGTGTCAGAGGCCTAAGAACAGGTGTAGCTGCGTAGGTGATGGATCCATCCCCACTGTCTCTTGTTGGACAAGCACTACTGAGGTGTAGTGGGGTGTCTGATTAAATTATTACAGGAGTCAATATCGCCCTCCAGAGATTAGTTCTCCAGGGTGAGACAATGGGTGGGAACATTAGTTGGCTGCTTAAAGTGCATTTTATTAAGGAGGGACAATTTTTAGATAAGAAAATCTCTGTCAATGTGTATGCAGTGCTGTTGAAAAGTATTCATACCCTTTAAACTTTTCCACATTTTTTCATGTTAAGAGCCTGTTAGCAATATCGCTATATCGTCACTGGTTTTGTGACGCAGCAGCGATATTGCTAACGACATCGCTATGTGTGATACTTACCTCCGACCTGCTCCCCCGTTGGTTATCGCTGATCGCGTGAGAACATCCTGGGCTATTTCTCGTCGTCTGCTTCCTGCTGGGCTTCCTGCTGTGGCGACGAGCGATGCGTGGACGCGGGTGAGAGGACATCTTCATCGCCTCGTCTGACAGGTAAGTAGCGACCGCCGACCGCTGCTATGTCACTGGTGAGATCTGCCTCTTTGGCAGCTCACTAGCGACCACTTAGCGATGCACCAGCAATCCTGACCGGGTCATATCATTGTTGGGATCGCTGGTGCATCGCTAAGTGTAGCGGTACCCTTACACCCACAAACTTAAATGTGTTTTATTGGGATTTTATGTGATATACCACCACAAAGTAGCAAGTATTTGTGAAGTATAAAGGAAATGATATGTGGTTTTCTAATTTTTAAAAAAATATAAATCTGAAAATCGTGATATGCATTTATATTCAGGCAATAGTCCTATTTAGTGAGAGAAAATGCAATCTATAAGTGACAATGCCAATGTTCCACTCTTTTATGAGGACCAAGAATTAGAGAAGCACCCCATAAATGTTTTTAACCTTTTAATATATTGCAATCATTGTACTAGAGCACTGTGTACCTACAATTGCTCATTTTGCCCTTCCACTCAGTTAATTCTTCTCTTTCCACTAGGTCTATGGCATCGTGTGATTATAAACAGACCCTTTCAGCCCAAATCCACCCCCATCTTCAGCTCCTGACCTAGTGGCATCAGCCTGCCAAGGACTTTGCAATAATGTAGAATTTTACTTCTAATGATGACTCATGCAGTGAGCGAGACTCCCTGTTTTTACCTAAGGCTTAGAATGATTCAGCTAGTCAGTAAAATTAATGCAAAAAAAGGAGAATTAACTGGCTAGATGGCAAAATAAGTACTAAGTGCTTTGTAATATGATGATTGCAATAAATTAGGAGGATAAAAACTTTGATGGGAGTGGTTATTTAACAATTAGTAGAATAATACAATATGATAATACACTAACAGCAACAGGTCGAAAAAAAAGCCAAGGCCTACAGATTTTTTTATTTACTGCATAAAGGCAAGGCATATCATGGAACTAGTAATACAAAGACATGTATTCCAAATGGAACATTATATCATAGAAATGTATTTGCTTACAGTCAGAATACATTCATCCTAAATGTTACATTCTACACTGACCTAGTATTTCATATTTATAAGAAATAAATAAAAAGTGGAATAAAAAGACAAATTATTTACACAGAATCTGCTTGGTCCAATGCATTCCTTTTAATGGGCTCCAAGCAAGACAAACTTAAGTTTACAATGTGGAGATTTAGTCACAGGAGTAATAAAGCAGTTCATTGTTTTATTGCGCTGACAAACGTTCCAGGCAGATATTACAACCAACACAATAATACAGTATATCTATTATGTATCCATTACACTGTGGACAACGCCCCCATGCTGCAGGAATCTGACAATATGTACCATATTTTTAGGTTATAATACAGCTATTACCATGATTTTTCCACTTGAGGAGAATAACGGTTACAAGTAGCTATATTATACAGGTTTTGTATTATGCCATCACTGACTGTAAAGCTTCCTCTTTACAATTGGCTGGGTATGTGTAGTGTTACCATTTGCATTCTTTTTCCACTATAATAGGATATATTCTTCTCTCCAAATAAGGTTAAAGGTAATAACAGACAATCTCTCTTTACATGCTACTAGCTTTAGTAAAATATGTCATTATTTTTTAGTGTTAGGGCTTTTTTCCACTGTTTTGTATCAAGTAATTTGTGCTCCTTGTGAACTTTATCTGTGCATCTCCAGATAGTTACCAGAATATATATTTTTCTACCTCATCTAGTAGTAGAGATGATTGGCCTGTTGTATCCTAAATTCCCGATGACCTACAATGAACAATGTCACATTTACTGTAAAAACATTAACAAGCTACTTTCCAGACACTTTGTCATTCAGAAAATTATTTAAAGTCAAGAAACCTATGACAACATGAAAAAGAAATATGATTTATCTTTTTATTTATATAATCCTGGATATACCACAAGTCATGAACATGGAGCCCATAGGGCAACACATGACTTCACTACAGTTTTACTGTATATTCTGGAACAATTGACACTGATATCTCCTTGTAGTACCAAAACATAGTATCACATTTCTGTTTTTAAAGATCCTGTCTGAATCCATAAAAAAAAACAATTTGCATGCCTAAAATTTTAAATCAGAGAACCACAACATATCTGTAAGCATTAGGCTTGGTAAATGAGACTAAGAAATAATTAATATATCCTACTATGTTATATACAGTGATTCTTGTTAGAAAAATGATTTTCATTTCTGCCATACAGGTTTACATCAGTGGTGTACTATGATGATGACTTAATTTTTTTAATTTAATGTTGCTTAGATAGTTCCAACGTTGTACACATTTTTATACACAGATATTGGAAGAGACGAAATGTAAATACAGAGAGAACCTAAAAAACTTAATTTAGAATGGATCCTCATGAATTTTCCACTTAAGATGTACCCACTAAATGTAATAGTGTAGGAGTGGATGGAGGGGTAGATTTCTGTGCGTATGTTAAAGATTTTCTTTTAGTTAACTATGGTTAAAAAGCAAAGCTATTAGTAATACATGAGCTCAGTTACAAGAGGATTCATTTTTACTGTGCCTATTGTCCAGTAAAAGTGGGTTAATATTCTAGCACTGACTTTACATTTGTAAAATTATTGTATTTTTTATCTGATTATAAAATTATTGTTCCTGCATCTGAAGACTTGGCTATGTAGTAACTGATACCAAAAAAACAAAAAGTTAAACGGCACCCTATAAGCGTCAAAGTCTTTAAGACAGATTTGTAAAGGTGCACGTCAAAACCAGGGAGTTCATCCTGGAACAAGTTCCATAGCAATAGATAAAAAGACAGTGCTTCAGACAGTGGTGAAAAAAAGCCTTACATTTTATTCTGCCTCCTGTGGTGACGTTTCAGTCCTTGAAAAAGGTCTTCGGACCGAAACATCGCCACAGGAGGCAAAATAAAATGTAAGGCTGAGTTCACACGTGGCGTTTTTTTCACGTTTCCGCGGCGGTTTTAACCGCGCGATTTTGCCGCGAAAACGCGAAAAATAAGCATCCCATGCATTCCTATGGGATTCCGCAATCCTGTGCTAATGCTGCGGTTTTTACCGCGGCGGAATCGCTTCACAGTAAAAACTGCAGCATGCTCATTAATTTGCGGAATCGCGGCGATCCCGCACCCATAGGAATGCATTGTTCCGCTTATTTCCCGCATGTGGCTGTGCACACCATGCGGAAAGTAAGCAGAATATTTGCGGATGGTACCCACGGTCCGGAGGAGAGGAGACTGTCCTCCGGTCTTTGGGTACCATATCCCTGTAAAAAAATAGAATTTAAAATAAAAAATATTGTTATTCTCACCCTCCGACGTCCCGCGCAGCCTTCCCGCTTCTCTTCACGCTCTCGTTCCCAGTAGTCCTTTGCGAAAATGCTCGCGATGACGTCTCTTCTCGCGGGATCGCGAAGTCTCGCGGTCATTCGCGTGACGTCATCGCGAATTACCGCGAGACGTCGCGATCCCGCGAGAACGGACGTCATCGCGGGCATTTTCTCAAAGGATTACTGGGAACGGATGCGCGGGACGTTGGAGGGTGAGAATAACACCGTTTTTTATTTTTTTTTACATTCTATCTTTTACTACTGATGCCGCATAGGCGGCCTCAGTAGTAAAAAGTTGGTCACACTTGTCAAATACTATGTTTGACGAGTGTGACCAACCTGTCAATCAGTTCTCCAAGCGATGCTACAGATCGCTTGGAGAACGCTAGCATTTTGCAAGCTAATTACGCTTGCAAAATGCTAGTTTTTCCGTGGGAAAATCGCGGGAATTTAAAATGCGATTTTCCCGCGGACTGGAATTCCGGAATTCTCGTGGTAATTTCCGCGAGAGTTCCGGTACGTGTGCACTTAGCCTAAGGCTTTTTTTTTCACCACTGTCTGAGGCGCTGTCTTTTTATTTATTGCTTTGGTTATGTAGTAAGTGATGTTTGTCCTCTCCCTATGAAATGTTATTTTTCCTAATGTCTAAAGAAAACTACAGGACACTGTGGATAATTTAAATTTAGCAATAAACTTTTGGTACAGACGAGTTTGGATTTCGTGCGGAAAGAACAATTTACCTCAGAAATCAGATGCATAGTGTTTAAATGATGGTTGAAGAACACATTCTGAATGTTCTTGTGAAGGCGAAGTTGGCTTGTGTGGAAGCGATCTCTAAGCAGCTATAGAAGTCTTTGAAATGTAAACACTGAAATAAGATCATGCACAGCAAGGTGATATTTCTTCTGAAACAATCATACTTATCTTACCTTCACAAAATTGTTCCACTGATTTATTATCAGACTGGGGAACATTTCGGCAGGTAATTGAGCCAACATCTGGTCTTCCAACTGTTTCTCAACTGTTACCTTTGAAAAACATATCTCAATGGTATTTTCAAAGACATAAACTTGTGTTCATATATTTATTTTATGTTAAAAGAGAAAGATAGAACTGTATTCCTAATTGGTGAGTGTTAATGAATGTTACCTCAAAGACTGATTAATTGAATTTAGCACATGACATTAAGCAACAATGCACTGTGCTCTTTATTCTCATGCCTAATTTCCTCCGACACCTCTCTTCTGCCCTATAAATTTGGACATGTATCAATGCAGTGATGTAATTTATCTAGCGTAAATGCATTGAAATAAGTTAAAGGAGTTGTGCCATGAACACAAGTACATTTTAATCAACAGATCTTGTAATAAAAATAAACTCCACAATTGGATATAATTTAAAAAAATGTTCCTGTGGTGAGATAATCTTATAAATGTGCATCTTCTGTGTACTGTACTGTGTAATGGCGATATCTGACTGTGCAGGAACATGGTCTGATCATATCACAGCTACTGGACAGGAGAGGAAACAAAAGACTATACAGACATTACAACATGCCTTCGCAGACAATTCTTTCTTTGAGGCAAAATATTGTTTTAAACAGGCAGTGAAATGTTTTACTCCCAAAAAGAATCAGCTGCGATCCCATGCTGTAATGTCCATATTCTTTCCCCCCTAACCCCCATGAGATGTGGTATGATGAGACCATGTTCCTGTATGGTCAGACACATCCATTACACAGTACACAGCAGGGGCACATTTATAAGATTATCTCAGCACAGGAACATTTTTTTAAACACATCAAATTGCTTATGTTATTTTTATTTGTTGATTTATCTGTTGATTAAAATATAATTTTGTTCATGGTACAACCCCTTTATGCTTTTTACCTGCAACATTTTCCAAAACAACTGGTTTTTAATGTGTTGGCTTATTCTATTTGCAAACTCGAACAAACTGAGCTGAGCATGACAACTGGTGGTGGCATTATTCTCAAGCCCTTCTCAGTGTCTTCTGATTGGCATGGAGAGCGGTCGCATCACTGATGTGACGGCTCTCCAAGCCATCCGGATCATTGTGGGACAAGGCCATTAATGGATTATTGGCAGAAAAGTGAGTATAACTTTGCTATTTTAATTTTAATTAATTTTCAAAGAATAAATGGGTAAAAGAGGGTCGGGAAGTTTATATTTAAAATAGAGGAGTCTGTGTGTTTATTTCAATTAAAGAACTTTACTCTGTCTTTATTTTATCTAAATAATTAAAAAATGGCATGGAAACCCTTCTATTTTTGATAACTAGCCAAGAAAAAGGTCACAGCTGGAGATGGCAGCCCACAGCTGTTGATTTTGCTGTGCTGATTATAAAAATAGACAAGACCGCATGTCTTTTTTTTTTACACAGTATGCACTGGCCAATCACAGCCATGCCAATACTTGACATGGCTGTCATTGAGCTGGAGGTACACTCAGTAAAACTTGTTGATTGGCTATGCTGCAGTCTTTAACAAGCTTTGATTGGGCTCCCGAATCCAAGCAGTAATATGTACTTCCTAGGGAAGTCCATGTTCGGGGTCACTGCACGGACACTAGGTATTCGTTATGGACCCCGAACTTTACCGTTCGGGTTCACCTGTCCCTAATGGGGAGGTTTTCATTGAGGGTACATAATGGGCAATGAGGGAAAATTGTGAAGGGTCACTTTATAGAGAGTTTCAATAGAGGGGACATTTTAAGGAGGAGCAGTAGGGGAGGGACATAATGGAATGGGGCACTGTATGGGATACTATAGATGTGAGCAGTTTGGGGAGACATTATAGAGATGGGCAGTGTGGGGGAGCATAATGGAGGGAGGCAGTGTGGGGGCTTTAATAGAGAGATGCAGTGTGGTAGGGATATTTTGGAGAGGAACAGTGTGGGGGGAATTTTTAGAAGAGGGGCTGTGCAGTGGGAACATTATACTGTAGAGAGGAGCAGTGTGAGGTAAACATCATGGAAATAAGCAACGAGGGGACATTTTGTGCAAAAGCATAGTAAGAGGCAATTATTTATTCATTGGCACAGCAAGGGAAATATTTTCATTAATGGGACATTATAATTAAACTTTAATTTTAAGGACACTATGTCGGGAAATGCTACAGAAACTGGAGAACAGGGAAGTCTGGGGTGATAAGCAATGGGGCATTAAATCTCTTTGTGGCATCTGTACTATGACAAAAGGCTTGGAAACAAATCAGGTGGGAACAACTTGAATTGGACAAGATGTCACCTATAAGGTACTTGAATGTTTATTTGTGATACTGAATATATCTCATCTTTACCTTGGTTCCTTTATCGTTCACAGTCTGATGAGGACTAGTAACAACAACTCCAAGTAACTCCTTATCATTGATAAGGGCATAATGGGAGTTTGCAGGTTCACATGATAAAAGTGTATATGGGACTGACCAGAAACTGCAATTGATCACTGTGTTAAGCTTGTTGATGTATTTTTGTACAGACAATGTTGCTGATGATGTAGTCATGTACTGACAGTTGTTCTGGGGATACAGTATATTCATGTACTTATGGTGGTGCAAGTGATGTATTTGTTTACTGATATTGGTTTTGATGCTACATGCATTTACAGATGGTGGTTCTGATCTTGTACACATGCAGCAATCTATAACTTGCTTTTTGTTAAAACTGAAAATTTTGGAGGATGTGGTTGAGTTTTTTCTGTCCAAAAATGTCTCCAATACTCAAAACTTGGTTTTGATGATATATTAATGTACTGACTTTATTGAAGAAACTAAGAGCAAAAAAGTGCCAATAGGGTCTCATACAAGTAATGGAAATAATTAATAAGCCATGGTTATGCTAATCCGGTGAGGTTGTGAACACTCATCCATGTAAAAGTATAGACAGTCAGCTGCTGCAGATCCACTGGTCTTCAGATCAGTATTACATGAAAAATGAGTGAAGTTAGGGATTTTCTGAGCTGCTGATCAATAATGGAGATCCAGATTGCAAGAAAGTGATGCTGCGCTTGACTAAAAGCAAATAAAAAAATTGCAGTACCATCATTTTGCAATCTGAATCTCCGTTATTGATCAGCAGCTGAGAAAATCTGTAGCTTTATTCCTATTTGAATGTACTAACAGTAGTTCTGCTGATGTATTCTTGCACCTCTTTAATTTTTTGTGGCACTTGGGATTGGTTCAGTATCAGATTGTGGCACTTGTACCACAAAATATTGTGCACCTCTAACATAGTAACATAGTTATTAAGGTTGAAGAAGTAGAAAAAATGCACATACATAAGGCTTGCATAGGATGCCAGTCACACATGTAAGTGTGGTGCAAAGTGTCTGGCTTGCAACCTATTAATGACGCCCATAGTATTCTCGGTCGGGCTGCTGCAGCACCATAATATGCAACACACAGTGACAGATGCCCCAATAGACCAAGTCAGCAAAAAGAGGCATCCTGCAAAAAATGATATGATAAGTGCAAAAAATTAATGCATACAATGAGTACTTTAAATGAGGTATTGGTTAATATTTTGGCCAAAATAGATAGAGCCTGCAAGCCGCATCAAGACTCCTCATAATTTGCAGGTCCCTAACAGTAATATCAAAACAGCTGTTTTACCTCCTGTTTTCCTTTTTTAAAAAAATGATAATTACTATTTTCAAGTATAAAGAAGGAAATCCTAACAAAGATATTTTATTTCACAAACTAAAGCCCATTTGTTCCATGTAACCAAATTCAAATTCATCAATTACAATAAGATATATTATTCATTTCTTTAGTTATTTTATTAATATCTATCTATATATTAGATAAAAAATAATGTGCAACAAAGCTGTTATACCAAAATGTAATATCAGTATAATCAAAGTTTCAGCTAGCTATCACTAGCTTAACTCTCCCTAAGGCTTCAAGAAAAATGAATATCATAACAATACAAAGAGGAAATAGCGTGTCTCAAGTGTTCAAATAAAATTTGCAACACATAACATATGAGTTCAGCTTTGCTTTGACATTTTCTTTTATGACTACTTTCTTTTGTCAATAATTCAATAACAATTCCTTGGAGTGTATATGTTATCATTACTATCACTTTAGACTTTAATTAAAAGATGCAACTGTCCTAGACTAAATACTAAAATGAGTAAACATGTATAATATTATTTTTATTGTTCAGACAACTCTTAATCAAAAAAGAGTAAGCTGGTTAGGTTATGCTACAAAGGTATATGCCAAGATATCAGTAACTCACAATAAAGCCCCCATCACACACAGCGATATTGCCAGCGAGATCGCTGATTTTGTGATGCCACAGCGATATCGCTGTGTGTGACATGGATCAGCGACCGGCCCCCCTGCCGGGTATCGCCGATCGCGCTCGAACGTCCTGGGCCGTTTTTTGATCTTTGGTCTCCCGCTGGCCAGTGCTAATCTCTGCGTGTGGCAGCGAGAGACCAGCGATCAGCGACGCTGGGAGCTGGTTTCCAATGTAAACAGCAGGTATCTAAGAGCTGCACCGCTCTTAGTTACCCACTGTTTACTTTGGAAACCAGTGTGTATGCTGGTTTCCAAGGTAAACAGCGGGTAACGAAAAGTAGCGCGGCTCTCAGATACCCGCTGTTTACATTGGAAACCAGCTTGCTCGCTGGTCCTTATCACTGGAGGGGCTGTCTATGTGACAGCTCACCAGCGATCAGCTATGTCCCAGAGATGCCATCCACGTCAGATCATTGGTGGGAATCGCTGGGACATTGATACGTGTAATGGGGCCCTAAGGCTAACTTTTCAAAACAATTGTCCTGGCAAGGGTTCAGTAGTATACATCTGCATAGCTTATTTTAAGTGTATTGAAAAGCATACAGGGTTAAATATATATATATATATACACTCACTGGCCACTTTATTAGGTACACCATGCTAGTAATGGGTTGGACCCCCTTTTGCCTTCAGAACTGCCTCAATTCTTCGTGGCAGAGATTCAACAAGGTGCTGGAAGCATTCCTCAGAAATTTTGGACCATATTGACATGATGGCATCACACAGTTGGCGCAGATTTGTCGGCTGCACATCCCTGATGCGAATCTCCCGTTCCACCACATCCCAAAGATGCTCTATTGGATTGAGATCTGGTGACTGAGGAGGCCATTTGAGTGCAGTAAACTCATTGTCATGTTCAAGAAACCAATCTGAGATGATTCGAGCTTTATGACATGGCGCATTATCCTGCTGAAAGTAGCCATCAGATGTTGGGTACATTGTGGTCATAAAGGGATGGACATGGTCAGCAACAATACTCAGGTAGGCTGTGGCGTTGCAACGATGCTCAATTGGTACCAAGGGGCCCAAAGAGTGCCCAGAAAAAATTCCCCACACCATGACACCACCACCACCAGCCTGAACCGTTGATACAAGGCAGGATGGATCCATGCTTTCATGTTGTTTACGCCAAATTCTGACCCTACCATCCGAATGTCGCAGCAGAAATCGAGACTCATCAGACCAGGCAACGTTTTTCCAATCTTCTACTGTCCAATTTCGATGAGCTTGTGCAAATTGTAGCCTCAGTTTCCTGTTCTTAGCTGAGAGGAGTGGTACCCAGTGTGGTCTTCTGCTGCTGTAGCCCATCTGCCTCAAAGTTCGACGCACTGTGCGTTCAGAGATGCTCTTCTGCCTACCTTGCTTGTAACGGGTGGCAATTTGAGTCACTGTTGCCTTTCTATCAGCTCGAACCAGTCTGCCCATTCTCCTCTGACCTCTGGCATCAACATGGCATTTCCGGCCACAGAACTGCCGCTCACTGGATTTTTTTTCTTTTTCGGACCATTCTCTGTAAACCCTAGAGATGGTTGTGCGTGAAAATCCCAGTAGATCAGCAGTTTATGAAATTCTCAGACCAGCCCTTCTGGCACCAACAATCATGCCACGTTCAAAGGCACTCAAATCACCTTTCTTCCCCATACTGATGCTCGGTTTGAACTGCAGGAGATTGTCTTGACCATGTCTACATGCCTAAATGCACTGAGTTGCCGCCATGTGATTGGCTGATTAGAAATTAAGTCTTAACACACAGTTGGACAGGTGTACCTAATAAAGTGGCCAGTGAGTGTATATATATAGCTGTTCTCTGAATCTTTTATGTTTTACATTTGGAGCCAGTGGGCAACATGTGCCTACAATTCAATGTTTGAAGGAAAATACATTCAGTTGTGGTGTGAACTGAGCTTATGGTAGGCTAGCAAACATACAACTAATGGATTCCTTTTAAAAACTAAAAAAAAATGAGATTTGATTCATTAACTGTGAATTGTTCTTGTGCAATTGAATATTTTCTGAAAAATGACCATCTAGATTTAGGCTATTTTTATAAGCTAATTTGGCTTTTCTTGACACCTGATCATTTAGCTTATGTTTTACTTTACATTATTTCCGTACTTCAATGTCTGCAATTATAGTTTTAAGGAGAATCTGACAGCTTTCCTGACATTTGTGATTGTTTTAGTAATTACATGGGTGTTACTGTTCCACCTGTCAATAAGGAAATGCTGTCATGTTACTGTCCAATCACTCTGACAGCCCTAGTCTCTGTAGGCACACAAACAATTGACAAAGGGGAAATGGTGACACCCAATTGTTAATTTATTTATACTTTTCTATGAGAAATATCAATAAAAAGTTCCAAACACATTACCAAAAAATGTGTATCATTTAAAAGTAAAAGCATAATAAAACATCAAAAAACTGTGCTAAATTTTGCACACAATGCCAGTTCTAACTGTAGATGGCATATGTGAAATACCATTCCTCACATTCCTAGTGACTGTTCGACTGATAACAGCTGTCACCAGCACATCATTAGATTATTTTTTTTCTTTACAGAATTTAGGATTTTAAATCAGAGCATTTAATAATCAAAATTATGATATGCACCAATAAGCTATGTTTACTGTACAGCAGTTTTATATTTCAGAAGGAACAATTATTTTAATATCTCAAAGATTTAGATCCCAAATATATTATGAATCCTTTCCTAATGAAAAAGGAAAGTTCTTCAATGAATTCATGGCTGGCTTTTTCTAAAAGCTTACAAAGGGGAAATGATTAAACTAAAGATTATCAGTATACAAATAAGTTCATCTGTCATTTAAGGGTACCGTTACACTTACCGATGCACCAGCGATCCCAACAACAATATCGATCGCTGGTGCATCGCTAAGTGGTCGCTAGTGAGCTGCCACACAGGCAGATCTCACCAGCGACATAGCAGGGGTCGGGGTCGCTACTTACCTGTCAGACGCGGCAATCCTGACGTCCTCCTGCCCGTGTCCACGCATCGCTCGTCGGCGCCACAGGAAGTCCAGCAGGAAGCGCCCAACGAGAAATGGTCCAGGACGTTCTCGCGCGATCAGCAATAACCAGCGGGGGAGCCGGTCGGAGGTAAGTATCACATGTAGCGATATCGCTAGCAATATCGCTGCTACGTCGCAAAACCAGTGATGTTACAGCGATATTGCTAGCGATATCGCTATGTGTAATGGGCCCTTAACTCTTGTGGGTATGCATTTTGCACAATAGTGTAAAGATCTATGCATAAGAACATGATATTGCACCTATTAACATAAAGATTTAGTCAGAATTCTTGAGAAATGACAAATACTTCAAAACGTTAGACATTGAACATAGCTTTAATCTGCTGTCAAATCATCCATGGCCAATGCTCCCTTAAAAAAAATGAAAAATAACTTGTCGAAAGGGATGAAAACTGTTTCTCTAGTGCTACTCTCTAGTGCTACTTTGCAGATCAATCAGAGTTACCAATTATTTGAACATTTACAGTCTGAAAAAAATTGGTGCTATTTTTATGCTATTTGTATTGGCAAGCAGTAAAACATAGGCTTTTTTTAAAGTTTGCACTGACCATTTGTAGTGCGAGTGGAAAGTATTGCAGCCAGCAGAAAGGGTTCTAAGAAGGAGAGCAATGGGAAGGTAGCAATTTCCTTCACTCAATCCCCATCTCCTATGCTAGTCCAGTAGCCTATGGCATAAGCTTTACTATGGTATGTCTTTATATGTGAACTCCTGGACAGTGGTGGGGGACAGCTGTGACTGTGCCTGTGTCACAGTCACTGTGCTGCTTGTGTCTCTGGAATTTGGCAAGCTCCAAATGACTGACTAACTATCAAGAGTATTCATGGTAAATATATGCCATCTGTGCACTCTGCTGAGCTGCTTATAAAGCATGTGTCATAAATGTGGACTGTCACTTCTTCTGCTGAATCGGGATGGCTAATGCCTGACCAAAATGTATGTGTGATGTTAGTATGTGACTATGACTAAATAAGTCTGAGATTTGGGAGGTTACTGGTGCTCTCCTCTTAATTATCTGAATTATACATTGTTGCTCTACTTGGTGTAAATGCTAGTGAGAGCTTATATCCAGTGGTAAACAGCAAACTATCTGGTCTATAAAGGGAGCCTGTCACCATGAAAATGCTGTCCAATCCGCACGCAAAGTGTTATGTAGCAGGAGAAAATAAATAGACTGATATATAGTTTTGTGAGGAAAAGATTCACTATAACAAGTGTGAGGCTGTGACCGTTGTCACATGTAGGGGTTGCTGTATGTTCCCCCCAGGATGCACATGGAGATGTATTGAGGCCATGAGAGTGCATTGAGAGTAACAGGTGTAGCTGTGATTGCAATGCAAGATAAAAGTAAGTGTGCATCTTGGACATGCTACAGTAGGTGTCCAAAGCATATGTAGGGAAAATCTGCTCTGAGGATTTTGGCAGTGGTACAGTCCGTTTAATTCCTGACCTGAGTTTTTCATGTGGCTTACAGCCACTGATTCCATTTAAAAGCCCTGCAGTAAAGGGTTTGGGTGTGAGGGTCAGCGTCAGTTTGGTGTTGGTAAGAGTGCAGAGCAGAAGAGTCAGCAGAGCTCCACCTATGTAAGGTAACACAGACAAGCGGAGCCTAACAGCCAAGGAGACTGTAAGGCCTGACACCCACAGCAAACACAGCAGTGCAGTCATCCATGGCAACTTTTCTCAGAGGTGGACTGGCATGCTTATTGGCTGCAATCTGATGGACTCTCTGGTTTTGTGGATGTGATCCAGAGAATATCTTTTTATTTTCTACTTTGTGAGTATGCTGAACATTAAAGAGACTTTTGTTTTGAAACTTTACTGTGGTCACTGCCTGTCTATCACACTGCATCAACCCCGCTGCACTACACAAGTGTTTTTATCATTTAATACTCTGCTCTTTCTTGGATTCTAAAGGGGGTTTTACACATAGTGATATCGCTAGCGATATCGCTATGTGTGATACTTACCTCCGACCGGCTCCCCCGCTGTCCATCGCTAATCGCACGAGAATGTCTGGCTACATTTCTCGTCATCAGCTTCCTGCTGGGCTTCCTGCTGTGACGACGAGCGACTCGTGGAGGCGGGCGGTAGGACGTCAGGATCGCTGTGTGTGAAAGGTGAGTATCGTGCGCTGCGCCGCTGCTGCATCGCTGTGAGGTCTGCCTGTGTGACAGTTCACTAGCGATCATTTAGCGATGCACCAGCGATCCTGATCGGGTCGGATCGCTGGTCGGATCACTGGTGCATTGCTAAATGTAAAGGGGCCTTTAGTCCACTAGGCGGTCCTATCAGTGACTGAGAGTGATCTCTGTATGCACACTTTAAGAAAGCTGTCAGTCACTGGTAAGACCACCCACTGGACAAAAACTCAGAGAAAGAGCAGAGGATTAAATGATTAACTCAGAAGTTATACTGAATATTTTTTCACAATATTATATATCAATCTACTCAACTCTCTCTGTTTTATAATATGATGCCATCAGTTTGGATCACTTTTTCATTGTGACACATTCCCTTTAGGTAATAGCACAACTGTGAAGGGAATAGCACTACTTTATCTTCATTAATATGAAATTATATAATCTCAAAGGGCATCTTGAGGGTCATGTCAAGGTGGAGAATATGTCTGCAAAAATATTGGCACATCAGTGATTTTTGATTCAGTATGCAGAAGAAATTAAAGAAAAGCTTGAAAACCCTTATGTCACTGTCTCAGGATTCCCGCTAAACCAAAGACACCTCTGTAAGTGAAGACAGCACTGATAAGTTGTTGCTAATTGTTAGTACCGAATAAGATTTGAGTTGTGAAAGGATGTGGGTGCTGTCTTCCAGAAAGTACTGATTCTCTTCTGCAAATCAAGTTAATGGTGTAATGCTTGCTAGTAGGGATGAGAAAATCAATTCAATGCAAATTGCATTTGTCAAATTTTGGGAAATTTGCAGGACTCTGCAAATTCAAATAATTGCTATTTGCTTCATATTAATTGCTAAAAAGGCCTGCTACCACTTTGCACAAAGTAGAAGATTTCATCAGACATTGAAAGCTCATAAGATCTTGAATGCAAATGGACGGGCTTCTTTATAACGCTTTGAGCTGTCACATCACATATTATAGCCAAATAAAAATGGGAAGTCAAAAAAGATAGCTTGAGAAAGGTCTGCACTTGAGACTGAAATGTCACCACATGGGTTATTAAAATGTCCTTTTTTCTAAATTCTATACAGTGTGCTGCCTCTATCTTTTTTGACTTTCTATTTACAAGGACTAGTATGTACCTGTGAGGATTTGCACCCTCCTTTTTCCTGTGCTGTTGTTCTCTATTTTTTTCAAATAAAAATAGGGAGAGAAAGCCATAAAACAGTATACAAATTCTACAATAGTATGTGACAGCACAGCAGTGAAAAATAGTTACCTTCCATTTAACACCAGTTCAGATCAGAGTAAGATTACTAAAGGCCTCGTCTCACATAACGAGATCATTAGTGAGATCGCTGAAACGTCACCGATTTTGTGACCCAACAGCGACCTCGCCAGCGATCTCGCTACTTGTGACACATAGCAGCGACCAGTTCCCCGCTGCGATATCGCTGATCATGCTGGAATGTCCTAGACCATTTTTTGATCATTGGCTTCCTGCTGGCCAGCATGCATTGCTGTGTTTGATGCCGACGAGTGACCTAGTTGGCGACGCAGAACCCATGGACGCAGGCATGAGTAATCAGAATAGCTGCTTTGTGACAAGGTCCCAACGACCGCCGAAGTCGTTATATGGATAGCCGTATCGTTGCTGCATCGTTGAATAGATCTGCCTGCTTGACGGCTTACTAGTGACCATGTAGAGACACACCAGCGGTCCTTACCAGGTCGTATCATTGTCGGGATCGCTGGAGCGTCGCTAAGTGTAATGGTACCCTTAGGCTATGTTTGCATTAAGGAGCTTGATAGTGGTATGATCAAATCCAAGGAGACCTGAGAGTTTCATGCACAAAATTTCGCAAAGCTGGTAAAATTGATTTACAAAAGATTTGCATATCTCTGCTCCCTGGATTAAGGACAGATTAAGCAGTCATACTACATTATCTGCTCTTCAAAAGTGTGAGTAGGAAAATGTCTATATTAAATATTGCATACCTATTTCAATATTCTCTTTAAGAGCTAATAAAACTAATTTTCATTTCAGTTGAGTCTTCTCATTAGTCTTGATGTGGTTTAGGTAGAATTTTTTCTCTAGCAATAGTTACTTATGATTATATGATATAATACCGTTCATTCTGAATGACACAAACTGACTTAAACTCCATCTTTATTTCTTTTTTGGTAAGTTTAGCAGAAAATGGAAGTTGATTTAGATAATCCCATTGTCACTTGTCACAATAAAGTATTCATTGTAATGTAAGCCATATTATGAGATACAAGTGAATTATCCTAAATCCTGATTACTGTTCGTCATGTTACTGACAGGCCATTATCTGTAAAAAGAAATCCTTCCTTTTCTCAGCTGAAATATTTGTATAAATTGTTGCCTTTCATTTTTTTTTCAATTCACTGTCTGTAAATTCTACACTTTGTCAAAATCACAAAATAAATGAACATTTTACCCAATGCAGAACACTGAATCAACTGAACAAGAATCACATAACCTCATACATGGTCTTATGAGTGCTCTCATAATGTTTTGCAGCTATCACATCAAATTTTATAGCAGTGCCAGGACTATTATAGCCAGTGTAATAGTTGAGGCAGGAAATGCAGCATTTATTTTACCATTACATAGTATAGTACAACCAGGGCTATTATAGCTAGCATACAAGCTGAGGCAGGAAATGCAGCCTTTTATTTTACATAGTATGGCACAGCCTGGACTATTATAGCCAGTACAAAAGCTGAGCCAGGGAATGCAGCATTTATTTTGTGGTGACTCTGAATCATGAGAGTATGTCACAATTTAAAGTTTAGCAATAGAAAAAGGAAGAAAATACACTGCTGTGTGTTACTTCCGGTCACGTTGATACTACTAAGATTATGTTTTTCAGAATTGCTTTTTTCTTTGATTTTCTTATAAAGTAGAGTGAATCATAAACAATATAAAATGAGTATCACTGAAGTCATATAAATCCATACTAAAACTAAACCATTATTTATCCTTTATATTGTTTTGTTAATCCAAACTAAAAAAGTGACAAAAAATTTAATGCCATAAAATGGCACCAATAAAAATTGCATCTTGTCCTGCAAAAATGAAGTCCTCAAACAACTCACTCAGAAAAATGCAGAAAAAATTAATAAAATAGTTATGGGAATCAGATTATAGAGGCAATAAAAGATTACCGTATATACTCATGTATAAGCCAAGTTTTTCAGCACATTTTTTGTGCTGAAAACACCCCCCACGGCTTATACATGAGTCATTGTCACAGAAAGCTGGCAGGGGAGGCGGCGCAGAGGAGCAGTAGGTCACAGAGCCAGGAGTCAGCAGCTGTGGCTAAAGTCTGTGCTGCTGCTAAAGAGAAATTAATATTCATTTCTCTTATAGCACGCACAATAACAGCTGCAGTCACAGCAGCTGGCTTCCAAAAGACATCCTACTCACCCTCCAGTGTGCCCTCGTAGCATCTCATTGGTCCCAGTGCCCTCGCAACATCTCATTGGTGCCAGCTTCCTGCAGCTCTTCCTGTGCTGAGTGATCATGTGGCACCTCTCACTAGGGTAATGAATATGCATGTGTCTCCACTCGCATAGGCATGGAGGGAATATTCATTATCTTAATGAGTAGTACCACTTGATTGCTCAGCACAGGAAGAGCTGCAGGAAGATGCTGCGAACAAGATGCTGCGAAGGCACATTGGAGGGTGAGTAAGATATTTTTTTGTAATAGGAAGCATGCATACCAGGACAGCTACAGGGGGAGCCACACAAAGCAGGACAGAACAGGGGCCCATGCATACCAGGACAGGATGGTGGAGACATGCATACCAGGACAGGACAGGGGGAGCCATGCATACCAGGACAGCAACAGGGAGAGCCATGCATACCAGGACAGCAACAAGGGGAGCAACGCATATGAGGACAGGGATGAGGGGACAATGCATACCCGGCTTATACTCAAATCAATATGCTTACCCTGTTTTCCGTGGCAAAATTAGGTGCCTTGGCTTATACTCGGGTCAGCTTATACTCGAGTATATTCAGTATGTATGTTTTTTCAATTATTTTTATACAAAAAAGCAAAGCATAAAAACCTGTATACATTTGGTGTTAAGATAGCTTGTTAATTATGCTGAATGGTGAATGGTGTTTTAAAAAAATAGAGAGAGTTCAGAATTGCTGTTTATTGTTCATTTTGCCTCCAAGAAGAGTAATGAAAATGTGTCCAAAAACTCCCATATACAACAAAAGGGTAATATTGAAGAATACAGATTGGCATACAAAAATGAATGCACACACAATTCTATTGTGTTATAATAAAAAAGCCTCCGTATATCTATAATAGTAACAAACTTAAAGTTGTGGCTCCTGTAATACAAAAACAAAAAATGTGAAAAAACAAGCAAAAATTTTTCATGATAAAATCTAATATTGGCTAAAGAGGTTAAAAACATAATATAGTGTATCAGTTTGACCCAGAGTGTTCTATTAAGTTTTGTAATCATATTTTTGAATCCCTTTCTTATGATCTTTTGGAAAGGAAAGAATAAAATGTACAATATAAAAAGTAACTATTCACCTTTCATTATTTTTGTAATTTCCAATATTAAGGAATACTTTTTTTTAGTATTTTTTAAATCCTGGAGCTTCAATAGTACTATCAGCATTACCATAATTATGCAAAAATATACCTCCTATTAATCTACAGCAGGTGGGCATTAACATACTAAATTGTTTTTCTTTTTTTACTTCTTTCTTTCCCCTGGCTGTATTCCTAGCAGTTGTATATTTACTTAGAAGTTAACAGCTGTCCATGGGCAGCCAGGTTGTTGTTGACAGCCTAGAACTCCAGTGAGATGGAAAGAACTGTTCAAAACAATTCTTGTCTGCACAATGTTCTACTGCATACACAACATATGCACTATCTGGCATTTTTCTTCATATATTAACTAGAGACTCCCTTACAGAATTGAATAAAAATGGAAAAACATAATATTTATGTCCTACTGTTATCCTTAGTATATATAATTGAGAACATTTTAGAACAAATAACCTAATCTTCTGGCACATTTTTCTTTTTTTTTCCTTTTCAATTTTCTTTTTATTGAAATTTTCCAAATCAAAGAAAAAAGCAAGAGTAAACTGACATTTCTTATCTCATCAAATATACATATGCCAAGTAGGCTTGTGGATGGAAACATGAATATTTTCTATCTGTAATAATTTCATATCATGTCTTGTTTTTCAAACTTTTGGAATTTTTTTCACATTTTTTATGCTGTGTCTCATTTTTATTTTAATTATTATGTTGTATTTTGATATCAAAATCCATATTCCACAGACTATTTGGCTGTTATTATTTTCTTCAATAATAGTGTTATATAAAACTTTAAGTTAGTTACCATTCTTCTTTACCATCAACATATTGCCAAATATTGTACTTTCACATACATAGCTACTTTTCTGTAGTATTTGGCAGGGATCCATGAGGTTGAACCAACATCAGTGTTACATTTCCAAGAAATCACGTTTCAAGATTATCAAATGCGCCAATTTCATTCCTAATATCCATAATCTTTTTATGTGATTGGGTAGGAGATTATGATCCAAAACTGAAAAAAGTTTTTTTTTCAATAAGCACAGTAGCTTTTTATTCCATATGCTTGCATAGATAAAAAGAAAACTACTTATGTAGATGCGGGTTGCCTATCTGACGCTCCCCCAATCTTTGTGAACAAGCTGTGATCAATGATCTTGTACTAACTATCTTACCATCTCAGCTGAGCACAGGGACTGATGGCATCAGTCACGCGTAGTCATCAACAAAGACTGGCGTTAGCATCAAAAAGGTAGCTCTGCTTCTTCAGTTGGTAAGTATGGTAAGCTTATTTTCTTTTCCACCTCTGCTAGCTTGTAGAATAAAAAAATAATGTAAAATAATGATTGGTAGCAATAAACAGAAGAATAATACCCTCTTTGTCAAAGGGGAAAAAACGTAGCATGTATTGAATATGAACAAATTAATTTTCTTGAAAATGCTTTGCAAGTAAAATATTTTGTACATTTCTTCTCTCTCCAGAGCTTTACTTTAACATTAAGATCATTATTGCAATATAGTAAGCAGTATTTTTTTAATTTTTTTTTTTTAACAATCTAACTACAAAGAATGTATTTTTTATTTAATACCAGGAATATTTAATGTCACTGCTATGCATTGCTAATTTAGGACAAACTAATGTTTTGGTAGATATATAAATTCAAAAATTTGCTAGTTATTTGTCTGGCATGGTTGTAAGTACATAGCTACTTTTTTATAATTACTTATTTTTTTATAAAGATACATTTCCATTTGTTTTTTTTTCTGGCACAAATCCCTAATTGGTGTTCAAAATGTGTTCTGGTTTATTTCAATCCATTTCTTGCTTATCTTCAACAAATGTCATTTCTTTGATGATGACCTTTGAGAATTGGACACCGACTTTTTTCTTAAGAGTCTCCATTTAGTTAATTTGGATAAAGTGTGTCAAATCATTATTTTAAATCGCCAGTAAATATTTATGTACATGCTATATATTATGCACATTGGAAATGCAAGAGGGATATTTATAGCTGAGTGGAGGCTCATGATTGACAGACATTTAATTATGATTAAGTCTGATCTCAGCATGCCTTTTATCTTCAGGATAGTAACACACTGCAATCATATTCCCTTCTATTTTATGTACAAATTAATATCCTTCTGGCGAAGATCAGAAACTCTCAGTTCTGCTCTTTTTTTCAGCAGCAACACAGTCACTTACTATAGAAATTGCAATTTTTCCTAAAGCCTGCACTTCTAATTGCAATAATTTAACATTTTGTCAGGGAAATCTAATCATAGTTTCTTTATTAGTGTAGTAAAATATTGTGCCCATTTGAATCCTAAGAATATAATACAACCAGTGGCGCTGCGTTTAGGGATATATGAGCTGCAAATTATCAGACAACACCACCTTTTTGTCTGACTGATAAACCACTTAAAATATTACAAAATAATTGCGCTGATATAACCCACTAGAATACAGTTTATCACTCAATAGCGATCCATAGTAAAGTTAACCAAATAATCTCAAAGAACAATACTCTCTCCCAGTTTGAATTTGAATCCTCTCCCATATTATAAAACTTTATATTACAATATAATAAAAACTACAGTTTTATTTTTTTTTTAATTTAGTGTATATGAAGGGAAGTTAAAGGGAAAATTATAGCAAAACATTGAGTTTTCCGTTATTTATTAGGAATCCTTTGAGCCTACCTAAAGATATTTTTTTGGACTCTAGTTGAATGTACAGAATAGACCATTTATGTTCAGACAATGGTTTAGCCATCATTTTGGCAAAAGTTGTAAAGCATTTATTAGTTGGGTCAGGTTATTTAACATAGGCCTGAGTTTGTCCCAACTAATGCAAAGTTTGTGCACCAATCCAAAGTCAATAGATGCTGCCTGATCTGGCTTGATATGATATGGCTGCGAAACAAATGCAGCACAGAATATTTGAAGAATGCTGGAAAGAAAAAACCTGAATAGATCAGATAGTTTATATATGCCTATGAATTGGTACTTTCAAAATCAATACAAAAAACAAAAAGAGAACCACCGGGAAGTTTTTACCAAAAATTATTCAAATAATTTATTTATATAGGGCATTAGTGCAGCAAAGGTATAAGTAGGGACAACAATACAATTAAAAAGCTGCATAGAAATTGATGGTATAATGTAAACATACTGTAGTATATATTGCACAAATAACAAATTACAGAAGGGCAAAATAAGTATTCCAGATATTATAAGAAGCCAAATGCCTATCAAGTATATGCAGCAATACACCACTTCACAGCATATCAGCTATCACTTATGTAAAGTGCATGTGCAAAAAAAAGTGACTGATGCAGGAAAGGCATGAAATGCTATAAAAATGCAAAAGCTGCCCAATTGCAAAAGTCCAAACTTGTGCTAATAATGGGTTAAATGAAAATACCTGAAGGCGACAGGCACCCCGATGCGCGTTTTGCACTGAGCTTTATCCAGGGGAGGTGTGAATGTATGCGTCGAGGTTCCTTCCAATTTGCTTTAGTTTCTGTGAAGCACCTGAAGGGTTCGTAATCTTCTTGAATGTAGTTTTGAGTAGCTTGAGGGGTGTAGTTTTTAGAATCATGTCACTTTTGGATGTTTTCTGCCATATAGAACCCTCAAAGTGACTTCAAATGTGAGGTGGTCCCTAAAAAAATTGTTTTATAAATTTTGTTGTAAAAATGAGAAATCGCTGGTCAACTTTTAACCCTTATAACTTCCTAACAAAAAAATTTGCTTGCAAAATTGTGCTGATGTAAAGTAGACATGTGGGAAATGTTATTTATTAACTATTTTGTGTCACATAGCTCTCTGGTTTAACAGAATAAAAATTCAAGATTTGAAAATTGCAAAATTTTCAAAATTTTCGCCAAATTTCTGATTTTTCTCAATAAAGCGCAAAAAATATCGACCTATATTTACCACTAACATGAAGCCCAATATGTAAAAAAAACCAGTCTCAGAATCGCTAGGATCCGTTGAAGCATTCCTGAGTTATTACCTCATAAAGGGACACTGGTCAGAATTGCAAAAAATGGCCAGGTCATTAAGGTTGGATCATGAAGGGGTTAATTCTTTAGCTATATTGCCACTTTTATTTTTTGCAAACAATAGTGATTTTAAAAGAATCACTCATCTCTAGTGAAAACCATCATAATCATCATCACAACTTCTTTAAAAGTCATCACAACTTTGCTTTATTTGTGACTAGGTTTGTTTTCCATCGTTGTGGAGAATCTACCTTTAACACATAAGAGATCTGTGAACAGAGTCCTTCAGAAACAGAAAATAAAGCCATCTTTTACCTGCTTTTCTGCCAGTTAAAATAAAGCCTAAGGACAGTAACACAGAACACTGTACCCAGTACAATCGCCCTTAGTGTAATAGCCAGCAGGTTGGATAAGAGAGCATGTATCAAACAAAATAACATATTGCATCTTTCTTATTTTCACAAAAGTGAAATTTTTATATTTTACATAATTTTCTCCAAAGACTGCTTTATATAGGTCTGTTTCCTGAGGCTGAAGCTTAATCATTTATTGTGATTCGTCAACAGAGCAATGAGCTTGAATGAGCTTGGAAACCCAATACGCATGCCAAGTCAGTTACCTAGTAACAACAATAGAAAATAGATTTTTCTCTCTAAATCCTAATTGATAAGCCAAATTTATTTGTTCCTTTGTTTCGTTTTGATCCTTCAGATCAACTCAGTTGGAAAATGGTAAAAGTTAGATTTCAAAGAGTTTGCCATCTCAGCAAACTGTGATATTATGTGAAGAAATAGTGCATATTTATTTGACTACATTTTAGCACATCAACTTTTAAGCAGATATATGTAAAAATTTATTTCAATAACAAAAGCTACAGTTCAAATCAGGCTTCAAAAACAGCAAATAATTGGCATCAAATTCAGAACATTGCTAATTTGTAATTTACCTTGCTGTATAATAGTTTTATTTTAAATTGATCATAATGCAATCCTTTAGTATCACAAGTGAAGAATATGTGAATCTGCCAAATTATTAAATCAGCAGAAAGAATGGTCACTAAAAAGATTTTATAAAGTTCAAAGGTCACTTTATTATTTCAGCTCTCCAAATCAGATATTTCTGATGCTAGAACATTAGTTATTCATACAAGAAAAGGCTTTTATTGATAAACTCATTAAAATGAAACATATTATAGCAATACCTAGCCTTCTTCAGGGACGTTACAAAGAATTGAAATACTGTATTTTCCGGTGTATAAGGCTGGTTTCACATTTGCGTTTTTTTGCGCTGGAAAAAAACGCATACGTGCGCATGCGTTTTTTCCCCTATATTTAACATGGGTGCGCATACCTGCGTGCTGGTAAGCGCACGTATGCGATTTTCATGCGCTGCGTTTTTTTGGGGTGTGCGTTTGTATTTTCCAGACGCAGCATGTTGCATTTTTTGGCCCTGCAAAAAAGCGCATGCGCACGTATGCGCACGTTTTGCGCTAAAAATGGCCATTATAGCCTATGGATGCGCATACGTGCGCACTGGCATGCTCATGTATGCGTTTTTTTGCACATGCGTTTTTTTTTGTTAACCATGGAATTTAGGGGTTTGGGTTAGAGTTAGGGTTAGTTAAGGGGGTTTAGGGTTAGGGTTAGAGTCAGGGTCAGGGTTAGGGTTGGGGTTAGGGTCAGGGTTAGGGTTAAGTATGGTTTGGTTAAGGGTTAGAGTCAGGGTTAGGGTTAGGGTTAGGGTTAGTTAGGGTTTAGGGTTTGGGTTAGGGTTAAGTATGGTTTGGTTAAGGGTTAGGGTCAGGGTTAGGGTTAGGGTTAGGGTTAGGGTTAGTTAGGGTTTAGGGTTTGGGTTAGGGTTAAGTATGGTTTGGTTAAGGGTTAGGGTCAGGGTTAGGGTTAGGGTTAGGGTCAGGGTTAGGGTTAAGTATGGTTTGGTTAAGGGTTAGGGTCAGGGTTAGGGTTAGGGTTAGGGTTAGGGTCAGGGTTAGGGTTAGGGTTAGGGTTAGTTAGGGTTTAGGGTTAGGGTTAGGGTCAGGGTTAGGGTTAAGTATGGTTTGGTTAAGGGTTAGGGTCAGGGTTAGGGTTAGGGTTAGGGTCAGGGTTAGGGTTAGTAAAGTCATGGTTTGGGTTATTGTGAGGGGCCACCTAATGTTGGAAAAAAACGCAAACGCGGTAAAAACGCACTAAAAACGCATACAAACGCATAAAAACGCTGCGTTTTTTTCATGCATGCTCATAAAAATGCTTGAAAAAAACGCAGCAGTTGTATGCTTTTGTATGCGTTTTTTCAATGCGTTTTTTTGCGGGAAAAACGCGCTGCAAAAAAAAGCAAGTGTGAAACTAGCCTTAGATGACTTTATAACCCCTGAAAATCTTCTTAAAAGTCAGGGGTCATCTTATACGCCGGGTGTCGCCTTATACGCTGAGTACATATGGTGGGGGAGTGGTCCCGATGAAGAAGGGAGGGTGTAAGTGGTGTTATCATCCCCCTTTTACCTCATTGGTGGCAGCGGTGTGGCGACTCCTCCTTCAGCAGTGTGGCGGCTCTGTGCTGGGGTTGACACGGCTCCTCTTTGTCCAGCGTGGGGGACTTGTGCTGGGGGCTGCAGCAGCAGCTTTCTGTCCAGCATCGGGGCTCCTCTGGCATTTCCCCAAAGCTTGGAAGCCCAGGCAGCTCTATTGCTGCGATGCAGTGGCCTCCGGGAAAATGGCCGCCGGAGCCCATGCATGCTCAGATTCAGATCTCGTCTCCAGGAGGAGCCCTGACGCTGCCCAAAGAGCCACCACAGTTACCCCCAGCACAGAGCCCCCATGCTGGACCAAGAGGAGCCACCACCGCTACCGACCCCTAGCACAGAGCCACCACATTGCAGATGGAGGAGCCGCCGATCCCCAGCACAGAGACCCGCAGATGGCACTCCAGCCACCAATGAGGTAAAAGGGGATGATAGCTCCTTTTACACCCTCCCTTCGTCATCGGGACCACTCCCCTGCCATATGCAGATTGCTCCGCACCCGGCATATAGGATGACACACTGAATATAAGAGGACCCCCCGACTTTTAAGAAGATTTTCTATTTTAACTGGAAAAGTGGGGGGTCGTCTTATAGGCCCGGTCGTCTTATACGCCGGAAAATATGGTACTATTTTTCATATAAAGAAAAATAGCATAGTATGCCACTCAAAAGATAATGGTACTCATATCAAGTAAGAGGATTCAATATACTATGGTCCAAAAAGCAGCTGGGTTAATTTGATAAAATAACAGGTAATTTTAGGGGAGTACCAAAGCACTTCAAATGGTAACTATTGGAAAAGAAATTTTAACTCAATAAACAGTCACGCTCTGGGCCAATTTTATCTTTTCATTGTCACATTTCCAGGGCACATTTTTTATTTTGCTATTAAGATAATTTTCAATGTCATCTCATCATTTTGGGTATATAGTACTCAGTGACGATGTTTTTCTTGGAGCAGGAATTGAAAAAAATCAGCAATTTTATAGTTTAATGCCTTAACGTATCATTAAGGATACATTTATCATGGAGCATGTCAGAGATTTTGAAGCAGACTTAGAAGTAATGCCTGCTTCAGATAGGGCAAATGTTCGCTATATTATATACCTGGCATCTGCTTCTAACTTTGCCAGCTGATTGTTGCTTTTAAAATGACAGTCAATTGCTGACAGCAGAATTGAAATGTTATGATCTGCCCTAGACATTAGTTGAGGTGGTCATCAACTTCCCTGTGATGCGATAGCAGGGTGTGGATGGGTTGCTATAACAGTCGAGGGCTTGCTTAATTCCCCCATGCTAATCATGTGATTTTTAAGTTATTTCCAGCCTGTGACTGGGTGTCACAGAAACAGTTATTTTTCCAATACAGTGGCATGTAAAAGTGTGGACACTCCTGGTCAAAATTACTTAATGTGAACAGCAAAGCAAGTTAAAGATGAAATGATTTTTAAAAAATTGAAAGTTAAAGGTAACACATTTACTTTGTATTGTAAGGAAAATAAATAAATAAATAAATATCTGAAAGCCTGCACAGAGTTTGCTAAAAAAACACATTAAGGACTCCCAGACTATGAGAAATAAGATTCTCTGGTCTGATGAGATGAAGATAGAATTATCACCAAAAAGTTCTAAGCGGTATGTGTGGAGATAACCAGGCACTACTTATCACCTGCCAAATACAATCCCAACAGTGAAACATGGTCGTAGCAGCATCATGATATGGGAGTGTTTTTCAGCTGCTGGGACAGGACGACTGGTTGTAATTGAAAGAAACATGAATGTGGCCAAGTACAGAGATATCCTGGAGGAAAAACTCTTCCAGAGTGCTCCGGACCTCAGACTTGGCCGAAGGTTCACTTTACTTTCCACCAAGACAATGACCCTAAGCACACAGCTAAAATAGCAAAGGAGTGGCTTCAGAACAACTCTGTGACCATTCTTGACTGTCCCATCTAAAGCCCCGTACTAAACCCAATTGAGCATCTGGGCAATAAAAATGGAAAAAGCATATATAGAATGGAAGGAATAGGGCTAAGTGACAGCACATGTGAAAAAGACTTGGGTATACTAATAGAACACAGACTGAATATGAGTCAACAGTGTGATGCAGCAGCAAAAAAGGCAAATGCAATTCTAGGATGTATTAACAGAAGCATACAGTCTAGATCACGTGAAGTCATTATTTCCCTCTACTCATCTTTGGTCAGACCTCATCTGGAATATTGTGTCCAGTTTTGGGCACCACATTTTAAAAAAGACATCAACAAACTGGAGCAAGTTCAGAAAAGAGCGACCAGAATGGTGACCGGTCTGCAAACCCTGTCTTATGAGGAAAGGTTGCAGGATTTGGGAATGTTTAGTTTGCAAAAGAGAAGACTGAGAGGAGACTTAATAGCTGTCTACAAATATCTAAAGGGCTGTCACATTGTAGAAGGATCAACTTTATTCTCATTTGCACAAGGAAAGACTAGAAGCAATGGGATGAAACTGAATGGGAGGAGACACAGATTAGATATTAGAAAAAACTTTTTGACAGTTAGAGTGATCAATGAGTGGAACAGGCTGCCACGAGAAGTGGTGAGTTCTCCTTCAATGGAAGTCTTCAAACAGAGGCTGGACAGACATCTGACTGGGATGATTTAGCGAATCCTGCTTTGAGCAGGGGGTTGGACCAGATGGCCCAGGAGGTCCCTTCCAACTCTACGATTCTATGATTCTATGATTCTATGATTCTATGATCTCTGGAGAGACCCTAAAATGGCTGTCTACCAACATTCACCATCCAACCTGATGGAACTGGAGAGGATCTGCAAGTAAGAATGGCAGAGGATCCCCAAATCCAGGTGTGAAAAACATGTTGCATTATTCCCAAGAAGACTCATGGCTGTGCTAGCTCAAAAGTGTGCTTCTACTCAATACTGAGCAAAGGGTCTGAATACTTATGACCATGTGATATTTCAGTTTTTCTTTTTTAATAAATTTGCAAAAAATTTTACATTTCTGGCTTGCTTTCACTCAAGATGGGATGCAGAGTGTACATTAATGAGAAAAAAATGAACTTTTTTGAATTTACGAAATGGCTGTAATGAAGCAGAGTGAAACATTTAAAGGGGTCTGAATACTTTCCATACCTACTGTATGTCATAGTAGCAATGTTATATTTTAATGGATATAATATAGCATTTTGATTTTATTTGTTAAAGCTGGATTGCTCTTCACTTGCAAGAACCCTGCCCCAACATCTGGCAGAGATGCGATTCTGTGCTTCATTTCTTGAGCTCATTGGGAACCAACTAAGCGTGAGCTGAAAACTCCTTTTTTATGTATTAGTGAGTGACCTGGTTACCTAAAGCACAAATGATATGAAGCAAAACCCCTATGGCTACAGGTCACACTACCTATAAGCACACCACCACAGCAATGGCCACCACACAGCACCAACACACCAAAACCAAATAAGTAGGTCTTGAAAACTCACCTCCCACTTGTTCTTAAATTGTGAACTGAGAGCAAAAAATAGGCGAAACCTCTCTTGCTAATGTGAAAATCACATGTATCAAATGGGAAAAGTACTGGTACCAAGGAAATAATTAAAGAGGGGACAGTAATGCAGCATCCAAGATCTGTAGAGAAGGCATGGACAGCATATCCAAAAATCATACACTGATCTTATACCGCTAAACAAAAATATACATATTTGAACATTAGCTTCTTGTATTTGTCCAGCTGTCTATTCAGTAAAGACTGTCTTAGGAAGTCCATTTGTACCTAACCACCAAATTCAGGATGAACCAGCCATATTGTTCCACCTATATCATCTCCCTGGCTACTTGAGGACAGTTGAAGAGTGGTCAGGGGGAAGAGAGTAATACATGGTTGCAAGATGCCATTTTACAGGGTTGCTTGTGGTCTGTGTAACTATGGAGCATGAACTATGATCAAAACAGTAGATCCTTTTAAAACACTCTATTAGTCACCCTACAACATTGATGCAGATAAAATACTACTGTATTAGAAATTTTCCAGAAGATATTAAGACTAGAAACAGTAAATATCTTGGGAAAAGATCTTTTTTATAATCACAACTCCTTTTCAAGTCGGCTTCTATATTCTATATTTGTACAAACACATATTTGTGTTTATCAGCATAGACTGGTGCCTATAACAGCAGGTAGCGCCTGCATCCATGCACTATGCGGACATGCACATGTCCATAATTTGCAAACTCTACTAGTCCAACAGTAAAGGAGCTTGTCTGAATTTACTATAAAGAAACTAGATCACTGCTGCAGGTTATTGCTGTAATTGCAGCACGAACTACCATTGGGAAAGGTTATGTCATGCACTTATGTTGGCCCACTTAGAATTTGTTCATATATTGCAGAATACTTAATCTAGAAATCCTTTCCACACATCTAAAATAAGTTGGTTCTAGAGATGATTGAATCTGCAAAGATTCAAATTTGGAAAATCGCATTCATTTTATAGGAAAATGCAATCATTTTTTCTCATTATGCTCTGTGGTCTCTCCAAAATTAAAAAAAAAAAATTGTCTATCTCACGTTCATCTGTCCTGCTGCCCCTATAGTCCACCATCTTCTTTTGCCTTCCCCAGTTGTGTGCTTATTTTCGGCCTTCCTGACTCTTTGCTAGGACTTCAGAAACCAACCATGACTCTGACGTCACTGCTCGCAATGTCATGGCGGCACATGTCTAGGTCTAGTCGGTACCAGATGCCCTGGCATAAAGTAAAGCATGGTGAAACTAGATAAAAATATGATGTGCAGAAGATTGGACGGTGGACTTTGTGGGAAGTGAGATGGGTAATTGGGGAAGTGAATATTTTCATTATTTTATTCGCACGGAGCAAATTGCAATAAATTTGCTTTCTGAAAAAAAGTTATTTTTTGTAAAATCCAAAACTTAATTTCCAATCAAATAAATTTGCTCATCTTCAGTTGTTTCCACAGCTTGTGAATTAGTTTTTGCAAATCTCATTCAGATACATGGAACAATAGCAGAAATATCTCAAACAAATTTGCTAAATGTAATTGTGAACACATCATCATATTTGTGCATGCATGCAATGCAATTTTTTTCTTAATCTACTGCAAAAAGAATTATTAAATCAATATGTACAGTATATATCTATATCTATCTATCTACAGTATATAATGGGATTAGTATCTTGGATTTTTCAAGCCATTCTTTGCTTGGAAAAGGTTCTCATTTGAACTGAAACGTTGCTGAGCCCTCATGGGCTAGTAAATAATATTCTTTTTTTTTCCCAAAATGGTGTGCTGCCTTCTTTTTTTAATATATACATATATACATATATACATGTCATTGTAAATTTGTTTACTGTTAACGATATCTATAACTTTGTATGTAATGATATCTATAACTTTTCATGTAACCCCCCTTCCCATGTACAGCACTATGGAATTAATGGCGCTATATAAATAATAATAATAATAATAATAATAATATACACAGATATACAGAATATGTACAGTATATATTCATTTGTATGTTTATATACTGTATATATATGTTTATATATATATATATGTGTGTGTGTGTTTATTTAGGATGACTTTATTATGAATTCACACTCTAGTTACTTCTCACTGTGGGATTTCATCAGAGATGCTCGCAGTAGTTTGTGTTGTAGTGTATTCTGTCTTGATACAGCTCCATAAATGGCAATGTAACATCAGAACAGTCTGACTGAAAAAATACATAAAGCAGAGCAGCACTGTTTATTAAACAGAAGATGTAAAGTTTTATGAAGTTTATTCTGCCTTTCATGAAATTCAATAACACTTATGAGAAAATCAATGAAA
This sequence comes from Dendrobates tinctorius, assembly GCF_039654945.1. Classification (NCBI taxonomy): domain Eukaryota; kingdom Metazoa; phylum Chordata; class Amphibia; order Anura; family Dendrobatidae; genus Dendrobates; species Dendrobates tinctorius. The sequence goes on along the minus strand of NW_027361833.1, from coordinate 11,256,900 downwards.
AATCATTGCTATTTAATCAATAAGAAAGTATAAATGTAGGGCATATGTAGATATACTATTGACAGATTATTCTAAAGCTGAGTGAATAATAATATGTAGCTAAACATATATCAGAAAGTAATATCAGCCTAAAAATAAATGTTCATAGGTGACAAATAATAAATGTCCTGTACAAAGTTTCTTACTGGTTGGTCACAGATCAATATAACTGGTGTTGTTAGTTTTTCTATATTGAAATCAGTGTGAATCAGAATCCAAATCAACCAGTTTCAGCATTTGCAACATTTTTATGCAAACAACTTATTTTTCAGAGTAACTGTTTAGGATATAGAAGATTAATAGTATATTATCAGTATTTACTTTTATAAAGCTGGAGTCACACATAGTGACTTACCAGCAATCCCGACAACAATATCAACGTGTCAAGGTCACTGGTAAGTCGCTATGTGTTCGCTGGTGAGCTGTCACACAGACAGCTTCACAGCGATCAGCATGCCGACGCCGAGGTGAGGAGCGAGAACGGGAGCAGCGGACAAGTGTGCCTGCTGTTCCAGTCCTCCACCAGCAGAGGGTGCGCCTGCATCCCCGGCCTTTCCTGGCAGCGTCCTGCTGCCTCCTGGTCCCCAGTGTGCGGCGGCGGCAGATACACACTCTGCGGGCTCCTGGTCCCCAGCGTGAGGCGGCGACACCTGTAATTCACTGGTAACTAACGTACACATCGGGTATACAAGTGACGCGCGTCCCTTGGATACCCGATGTGTGCGTTAATTACCAGCTGATCGCTGGTCTCCCGCCTTTCACACACAGCGAAGCGTGAGGGCCAGCAGGAGATCAGCGACAAAAAAAATGTCCAGAGTTTGCTTGCAGCGATCAGCAATACCGGCAGGGGGGCCGGTCGCTGATCGCTGTCACACACAGCAATCTTGCTGGTGAGATCGCTGTTGTGTCACAAAACTTGTGACTCAGCAGCGATGTTGCTAGCGAGATCTCTATGTGTGACGGGGCCTTTAGACTGGATCATGGTAAAACAATAGCACTTTTGTGATGGTGCTCTCTATGCCCTAAAGTACATTATTTTGTGGGCTGCAAAGAGGTATAAAAGTACATTTCATATTGTCAACACTTAAGAAATTTTTTGATACATATTAAAATAAATGTCTTTATATTATATAAGTCTGAATACAAAAAGCCTAGGCACTTTACTGTTTAGACTCTGCCTGGCTTATTCTACATTTTGAAAAAAAAAGATCAAAAAGTGAAATAAGCGATTTCTCAGTTTGCAGTGAGAATATTTATGACATGCAGCTGGTGGATGATTTTCTATAGGGAAAAGGATCCCTGTTTAAGTTGACATATATTGGATAAACTGCACATCAAATGCAATGGAGCACAGTGCATCACATGTGACTGTAAAACTGACAGTTTTATACACATGTAGGACAGTTAGCCTTTGCAGAAATTCCTCCCTTGTTATGCACTTTGCTTTTATTATGAAACAATTGATTACTTACATATGACAGTTCTTAGAGATGAGAACAAAAATTAAGGGCCTTATTGATCACAGTATTGAATTACATACTGTATCAGTTTGACAACAAGCCAATAGCCGTTAAAGATCTTAATTCACAGATCACCATTGACTGTAAATTTTTACCTGTCTTCTTTAATTCCTGTAAGTCTGTAAGCATACATTTTAGTCCCGTGAGACTAGATAAGAAGAGCATTCTTCAAATCTTGGCCTCTGTCCTCAAAAAGGAAGACTAATAAAAATAATGTATTCTATCTGACACATATAAAGTTACTATCCATCCTACTGGATACTCTATGCCAGGAGTGAAATACAGTAGAATCTGAGTACACTCAATTGCATGCCTCTTAAAGACATTAATCATTAGAAAAAACTTGTTAGTTCTGTTGTGACACTGAGTCGCTTGTCAAGGGCAAGCTGTGAAGCAGGAAAGTCATAGAGTCACAGGTCAAATGCTAGGAGAGTATTTCAGAGACAAATTGATAATATAAGTGAGTAGTCAAAGGCAAAGTTTGAGGTCAGGCAACGAAAGTCAGAGTATGTCAAAGGCAAAAAGAGCACTATGAGAGAATTGTCAAAGAGGCAAAATCCAAGGTCCGGCAACAAGGATCAGAGTTAAAGAACACAGGTCACACGCACCACCGAGCAAAGTTACGACTGGTAATATTCTGACAATTGTCAGCCAGCTAATTAGCAAGGCAATCAGCCTGAAAAGGAGACACCTGGAAGAAACCCAGCAGACTCAGCCTGATTGAGCTGCTAGACAATCCTATAAAAGCTTTGAGAGCCCATCTCACATACTATAAAGGTATTGTCACACTTATCGATGTACCAGCGATCCCGACCAGCGATATGACGCGGTCAGGATCGCTGGTACATCACTAAGTGGTTGCTAGTGAGCTGCCACACAGGCAGATCTCACCAGCGACATCGCTGGGGATGGGGGTCGCTACTTACCTGTCACACCAGGCGATCCTGCGTCCTCCCGCCCGGCTAAACGCTCGTCGCTCGTCTCTCCACAGGAAGCACCGCAGGAAGCTGACGACGAGAAACAGTCCTGGACGTTCTCGCGCGATCAGCGATAACCAGCGGGGGAGCGGTCGGAGGTAAGTATCAGACACAGCGATATCGCTAGCAATATCACTATAACGTCACAAGTTATAGCGATATTGCTAGCAATATCTCTTAGTGTGACATGCCCTTTAGGCAGCTCAATTATTGCTGACAATACTGACAGCCCTGTATGTCCAGCAATCCATTGGGCGGCTGAGCTTTCACTTACTGCATTCCTAGGACACAGTTTGTGGCATGATTGTGACATCTGTCATGTCTCGGATGAAGTCATCTGTGTGTTTCCTGGAAAATGGAAGAGATCTATGTGTTACTGCTAAATATTACTTGAAGGGAATCAACATTTCAAATAGTTTCTATTTTAAAATTCTATGCTTGACATGCATACCTATGTATTGTGTGAAGTGTATATGGGCATGGGAGGGGGGAAAAAGAAAACAATGGACAACAATTAAAGATACACAGTGCACTGCAGATACAGGAAATGTTAAATCAACAGTGACTTATTTGATACATTGTGTTGCAAACATTTTTAATGGCTTGTGTTGAATTAAAAGGCAGGTTAACATCTGTACATAAACAAGAAAAAATAAACATTCTAACCAGCATTAAGCTGTTGGAAAAGAAAAATAATAAAAAATATTGCATAAAATGAATGCCAAATAAATCCGCACACTTTCTCTCCTACTTCTTTTTCTGAAAATGTTAAAGGGAATCGATCAGCAGACTTTTGTTATGTAATCCTAGAGCAGCATGATGTAGAGGGAGATACCCTACTTACAATGATGTGTCACTTACTAGGCTGTCTGTTTTTGTCAACCAAATCATTGCTTTATCAGCAGGAGATTATCAATTGAGAACCAGCTCTCTCATGCCATGTCGCCCTCCTGCTTTGTGTAACCACACCCTCACCACTGAATAACAGCTTTCTGTCAATGTACAGTAAACACATAAAGTGGTCTGGGTAGGGTTATACAGAGCTCAGCATTTAGAGAACTGCTAGAGCTGCAGCTGAGAAAACAGAAATTTTATCAAAAGGGCACCAAGCAGACTAGTAAGTGATACATCACTCAAATCAGGCCTCTGCTTCTACATCATGCTGCTTTCAGATTGCATAGCAAAAGTCTGGTGATAGATTGCAATGCAATCTGTCATTAGATTTATGCTGCCTAAATATGAATCAAATCCTGACTGTGTTATTACAGCCAGGTATTTTTTTTACTCTGAAATACTATGACTTTTCAGACTAAACATAGCTTGAAAATCCATCTGAAGACTATAAGGAGAGACGTGTGTAATCCGTTGCAGATTTCTGTCCTTCCTCACCCCAGCACACTCCAGTTGATAAACAGGTCTCTCCTTATGTCTATCAACAATAGGAGACACAGATTAGATATTAGAAAAAACTTTTTGACAGTTAGAGTGATCAATGAGTGGAACATGCTGCCACGAGAAGTGGTGAGTTCTCCTTCAATGGAAGTCTTCAAACAGAGGCTGGACAGACATCTGACTGGGATGATTTAGCGAATCCTGCTTTGAGCAGGGGGTTGGACCAGATGGCTCAGGAGGCCCCTTCCAACTCTACGATTCTATGATTCTATGTACACACAAATAGAGAAAGAGAGACCTGTCAGTTAATTGGAGTGGGGTGAGAAGAAGACAGATGGGAACTGTAACAAACTACTCAGGCATCTCCCTTAAGTCTTCTTCCATTTTTTCAAAGTATATTTAAATTTCTAAATATATTTATATTTACATACCCAAGTGCAATTATGTAGCCAGCTTATTTTGCTGCACATGGCTCTGTCAGCATGAATAAAATAACAGGTTCCCTTTAAGTATTTTTTATCATCTGAAAATATTGCAAACTTAATTACACCATTATACGCAGTGGCTTGCAGAAGTACTTACTTGCATTGGCATTTTTTTGTTTTGCTACCTCACACCTTGGAATTTCCCTGTTTATTTTAGGGTTTGCATCAGTTCATGCAAAGGACATGCCTACAACTGTGAACATTTGGTTTTATTTTTATTCTGAAGCAAACTGCAAAAAGAACAAAATAACTGAAAACTTCAGTGTACATAACTATTTATCCCACTAAAGTCAATTACAGCTGCAGATCACTTTGGATAAGTCTCTATAAGCTTTCCACATCTTGCTACTGGGATTTTTTCCACCCATTCCGCAAGGCAAACCTGCTCCAGTGCCTTCAAGTTAGATGGTCTCCTCTGCTGGACAGCACTCTTGAAGTCTCACCACATGTTTCAATTGGATTAAGGTCTGTGCTTTGACTAGGCCTCTGCAACATATTTACATGTTTCCACTTAAAAATGAGTGTTGCTTTAGTAGTATAGACCCCTATCCCAGTCTCAAATCACTGACAGACTGAAACAGGTTTTACTCAAGAATATCTGTATTTTGCACGATCCATCGTCCCTTCGATTCGGATCATTTTCCCTGTCCCTGTGATGAGTTGTGTTTCACTTTGGCACCAGACATAGCATTTACCTTGGTGACAAAAAGTTCAATTTTGGTCTCATCTGGAAACAGCACTTTTCTCCATACATTTGGGGAGCCTATATAGAGTACAGTTTATTGTGGTGATAATGACAGATACTCCAGTCTCTGCTTGGGAAATCTACAGCTCCTTCAGGGTTACCTTTGTTCTCTATATTTCCTCTCTGATTAATTCCCTCCTTTCCTGAGCTGAGGCTTTTGATGGGCTGTTCTCATTTGGCAGGTTTGTTGTAGGACCATGTTCTTTACATTGGATGATGAATTTGATGGTGCTCTGATGATCAACTGAAATTGGAATTTTTGTTATAACCCAATCCTGACTTGTACTTCTCAACAACTTTGTCCCTAACTTGTTTGGAGATCTCCTTGGTCTTGATGTTGCTGTTTGGCTAGTGGTGACTCTTGCTTAATGGTGTTTCAGCCTCTATGGTCTTTCAGAAAAGATATGTATATATTGACATATTGACAAACCTTGTGACACAGATTGCACACAGGCATACTTCCTTTCACTAAGCATATGGTTTATGAAGGTATTGCTTACATCAGAAATTTATAGGGACTTCATATCAAACGAGTAGCTATGCACATAGGAATTTTTAGTTAATTGATCCCATAAATTTAATTTATGCCTATATTATTCTCACTTCACCAATTTAGACTATTTAGTGCTGATGCATCACACACAAGTGGGATTACAAAAATATTTAAACACAGATTGTAATACAGCAAAATAAGTAAAAAAGCCAAAAGGGTTGAATACTTTTGCAAGCCACTGTATGGCATCTTTAAGAGGAACTGACATTATTTCATCCAAAAACCTGAATGTCAGATTTGACAATATTGTTGCACTGGAACAATTAATGTAAATTACTAAGTTCATCATATGCCATCTCTCTGTGTAACTGGTACTACTAATTGCCAACATTCCAATTCTAAAACAATTCCATTCAATTTGTAGTTAAGCTGATACTATGCTGTATCTTAAAATATGTAGTATTTTCTTTTTTTTTCCCAGAGTTTCCATCAACCATCCTTCCCTGTCTGCTCACACGCTTTGAAGGAAGGTAACCTGAGGTTACCTTTCTTCATAGAGAGATGAATGCATATTAAAACACTATCAGGCTTTTCAAACCTATTTTTTTATTAAAGAATTAGGTTTTAATCATGTTTCTTTTCATGGAAAATAGTAATATGAAAAAAGGTCTTGGATATACAGTTGTGTGAAAAACTGTTTGCCTCTTTCCTGATTTCCTATTATTTTGCATGTTTGTCACACTTAAATGTTTCAGATCACCAGACAAATTTAAATATTATAATAAGATAGCACAAGTAAGCACAATGAAGGTCTTTAATGAAGGTCTTTATTACAGTACTAGATGGTGGCCCGATTCTATCTCATCGGGTATTCTAGAGTCTCTGTTAAAATAAAAAGTTATATACTGACCTTTTGATGGCCCCCGGACTCTTTCTCTCCTCTCCATGCTCCCGGTATCTTCCGGTCCCAGTAATGCTTTGCGCAAAACACCGCTGATGACGTCGTGCTCACGTAAGAGTGACGTCATCTCCGGCCATTCTCGCTAAGCATTACTGGAACCGGAATATGCCGGGAGCGTGGTGAGAGGTGGGACAGAGTCCGGGGGCCGTCGGAAGGTGAGTATATAACTATTTTTTATTTTAACAGAGACTCTAGAATACCTGATGCGATAGAATCGGGCCACCATCTAGTGTATTATACTTCTGTTACACCCGGAGCTGCTGTCACTGTTCTGTTGTTACCTAACTGCCGCCACCAATCAGCAAGGTGGGATTTCCATTACAGACAGACAGACAGAATTAGACAATTATATAGTAGATTAAAGGAAAAACAAATCAAAACCTACAGGGTCCCATGTGAAAAAGTGATTGCCCCTAAACCTATAACTGGTTGGGCCACCATGAGAAAGTCGCATGGTGCAGAGGTGAGTTCACCGCAGTTGAAATTCTCCCTGTGAACTCGCCTCTGCACTATGAGACTTTCTCATGGTGCTAGCGGTGATCTCACTGCAGTTTAGCCCGGCTGGGAACACAGCTCAGTGATGTCACCGCTAGTCACTGAGGCTGCGCTTGCAGCAGTTCAGTCACCAGTGGATCTCAGCCTGGATGGTCATGTCTTGGCACCATCCAGGTTGAAAACTGTTAATCCCCAGACATGAATTACGGCATGGGACAGAAAGACAGACAGGTATGGTATATATTTTTTTATTTTAGTTCTATAACAGGAGAACAAGGACTTTGGTGGAATTAGGTGGCTTTGTAACTATATATAAAAAATGCAAGTAAAGTCAGCTCACCACTAACAGTCCATCTTAATGTCCAGCTTGCTTGGTAGTGTGCCACATGGACAAGGGTGAAGCAGCCACAGCAGAATCCAATAGGCAAAGAAATGATGTCCAGCAGGTACTAGAAATAAAAATTAACTTTCAATGCAAAAATGGTTAATATTCCATATAAGTAATATCCAGCACAATGCACACACTGGCTCAATGCCGATAATGATCGACACATTTCGACTTTTATTTTTATATTTGTTTGGTGATCTGAAACATTTATTTGTGGCAAACATGCAAAAGAATTGGAAATCAGGAAGGAGGCAAACACTTTTTCACACCAATATATATATATATATATATATATTATGTGCAAATATATGCATTTATCTATCTATCTATCTATCATCTAGCTGTCTATCTATCTACCTATATATATATATACTATATATTGTTAGGGTTGGCGGATTGCACTAAATTAAATTAAACTGCAATCGCAACCCGGGGGTTCACCGTGCAGAGATGAATAACTGCTGCATTAAAAGCACAGAGAGCAAAGTACCAAGCTCAGCTAACCACTGAGCAGCACTAAAAAATATAAATACCAAACTCAGCTAACCACCAAGTGGCAAAGAAAATATAAGTACCAAGCTCAGTTAACCACTGAGTGGCACAGAAAAATATGAAAAGTGCAATACCCTGTTAAACCCCCAGAGTTAGAAGCAAATGGCAAGCTAGGCCTGGAACCCTATAGCTCTCCCAGGGAAGTCTAGGCTAGTGGTTGGGCTTCCTCTTTAACTCAGCTGTGCTAACCGCACACACGACCGGAGACAGATGCTAAGCCAAGCGGGGTTTTCCCACCCTACACTGCCTGTCTAGACGCAGTCACTGGTAAAGAGCAGCACACACATGTGCAGAGTTGTAGCGTATACACACACACAATCACAAATGATGCTATTATGCCTGCGTGTGGTGCTGGAAGCCTTTTAGGCTCTAGGCTGCACCACAAACACTCACACCCAGAAGGATGGGGCATCAATCGTGGGCCAATCCAGAGCTGCCACATCACCAGAGCAGCCACATCACCAGAGTAGTCAGCGTCTGAGCACCAATGAGAAGGTGCCACATCATGGACATGCTCAGCAAGATGATTTCTTAACTTAGACTCCAGAGGGTAGGGCTGCCTTTGTATACCACTGGTTACCATAGACTTAGCTGGAGCAAGCCGTAGCCAAATGGACACTATGAAGGAGTGCAAGATGCTGGGATCAAAGTCTGTGCTAAGCAACAATCCCAGCAGCTTGACCTGAATGAGAGACCACAGAGGCAGACGAAGCCCAGGATCCATCCCACACAGTGGAAGAACCAGGCGTCTAACATATATATGTCTCAGGGAATTGTGTGCAAATGCTGCATTTGTTTCTATTAACAGAGAAATCTGACTCTTTTGTGTGACCACCCTTTGTCTTTAAAACAGCTTCAATTTTTCAAAGTCCACTTGCGCTCGGCGAGGTTTTTCCCAACATACCGCAGAAGTAATCACAGATTTTCTATGAATGTAGGATTGTGTAAATCTTTATGTCTCTTGAAAATCCCAGATAGACAAGATAATGTTGAAAGCAGGGTTTTTCCAGGGCTCCTTTTTCATTTTGCTCATGATAGTTCAATTGCACGAAGGATAAAGATCTGCCTGCATTTTTCAGCATTAAGGACATCTAGAAATGGCAATGTTGAGGACTGTAGACGAGGAAGTTTTCTGCAGCATATAAAATATATATGTTGCTTACTTTGAAATGGGAAGATGTCCAGCAGTGCCAACCAGTTCAGAACTGGTAGCAACCAGATGCAGCCATTTAAATTTAATGCAGCAGTGTTTTACATTAAGAGAATGTAACATTATTTTTTGGGGATAGCATCTGTCACCGTGACCTGGTAAAGGATATAAATATAGGGGTAAACCATTCTATGGGCACAAATAAAGAGCCAATCACCTGGCAAACAGGAAAGGTAAATATTTAATGAGGATGGCCAGTCATCTAAATAGCCTCCATTTTATACTAAAATATACGTAGGGATTTTCCTGTATTTTTTTATTGAAATTGAGTAGATCATCCAATTACTGTTGCTATACTGCTTGCGTACCAGCTTTTCCTTTTTCTTCTGTGTCCATCTGTTCCAAAGATATGTATCTGTAAACATAGTTGCAAAATTTCCCTCTAACCAATTCATAGAGTCCGATATATCAAAACTGTCATAGCATAACTCACAACCCTGTCAACCCCAACCTCTTACCAAGCTCCACACATATTGGTGAAGATTAGGATCCATTGGGTATGAGGAGACATAGTTTTAGAATAGATTGGGAACAGAAAAAAATTAAAAACTGTTCCAGAATCAGCAGAGTAGCAACAATTAGCAATGAGTTTAAATGAAATTAAAAAAATCAGTGAATAGTCCTTTTTAACAGAGCAGCTAGAAGAATTTCTATCTGCCTGAAAAATCTATATGTATCTTCTTCCTCTAGTAAATCAGCCTCCATAATAATCAATTCCTTTACATATTTTACTATAAGATTAGTTGTATTAGAATTTAGTTTATTCGTTCTAATACAAAACAGTAATTTTCTGCTCAACCAGAAGTCATAATATTCCTTGAAAACAATGTTTTCATTCATTACTTTCTAGAAATGGTTTCATCTAATTTCTATCATTTGTAGTATAGGCTGAGTGCACACTTACTTTTTTGCCCTGCAGATTTTTCCACGCAGAAATGAAGAAATCCGAAGGTCAAATGACCTGCATTTTTCCTGCGGATTTCTTCCATTTTTAATGCGGTTTTCTTGCGGTTTTTGTGCGGTTTTTCACTGTGGTTTTCCCCTGCGGTTTTCCCCCTGCGGATTTGGAGACTGGAGAGGTGGAAAACCGCACAAAAGAAGTGACATGCTGCGGATTTTGTACTGCAGGAAAACCGCGCGGAAAAAACCGCAGCGTCTGCACAGCGTTTTTTTTTCATTGATTTACATTGTAATGTAATTCACACTGCGGACCCGCAGCATTTCTGCGCTGTAAAATCCACTGCGGAACCGCAGGAATTCTGCATCGTGTGCACACAGCCTTAATCTGCTTTTGCTGAAACTCCAGAACAGAAGCTCGGCTTTCATTATAATTAGTTAAACATATGGAAGCCTTTGTTAATCCCCAAAACAGATAAATTTGAGATTAAAGTGTACACCCTATCCTAATCTCTACTTTGGAGAACACAAAGCTGTCCTTTGACAGTCCTGCAACTAAAACAAAAAATGTGTCGGTTTTGATGTCACATACTTTAAAGTAAGACAAAAATTGGAAACAATCTTCCTTAAATGATGAGGACTATTTTTACGTAGTTTCTATTTCTTCAGAAAATTACACTCACTACATTACAACTGAATATAGCACATAGTGTGCATTAAAGATGAGAGAATCTTCAAAAATTTCAACTCAGAAATTTGCTCAAATTTGTCCAAGAAATTCAATTTTTGTATAATTTGTTTGATTCTGATTACATGCGTCTTTTCAGATCCCAGAGTATAATAAAAGGAGGCATTGAAATTAATAAAAAATGATATTATTACTTCACTGCTTACCTGGATCACTGCCACAGCTACTAGCTGACTTTCTCAGGCTGTGGTACCATCCTCTTTTGTGTGTTCCTTCACTCTATGCTGGTGCTTCGTGCACACACTAGTCACTAGTATGATGTCCTGTTGTACTGAAGAAAAAAAATCCTGAAATGTTTCAGATTAGACTTACTCAGCAAAAGAAAAAATAAGAAGCGGGGCACTTCATGTATGAAATTGGTGGGATAAAACTGAGAAATGGAGACCCAAGATAGCGAGCACCTGGTAAAGTTGTGCAAATAGCAAGCACAACAGTGCAGAGGCCTTGAGGAATGGTAAGACATGGCTGCTGCTCCACTCGCTCAGCCTGAGGGCAGTTTCACAGGTCCAGATAATTCCAGTACCGGAAAAACCGATACCGGAGCTATCCGTGTCCGTGTGTCCGTGTGCATACGTATGCCATCCATGTGCTGTCCGTGTGCTGTCCGTATGCTGTCCGTGTGTCCGTGTTTTTGAAAAATTATTTTCAATGTTAACCCTTTGACTTTTACAAATGCACATGGACAGCATCCGTGTGCGGTACGTGTTTACATGGACTCCTTGACTTGTATGGGTCCATGTGATCCGTGCTGTTGCACAAAAACGGACATGTCAGCGTGTTTTGCACACGGACACACGGTCCGTGAAAACACGCTGACATCTGCATAGACACATTCATTACAATGTGTCTACGTGTGTCAGTGTCTCCGGTACGTGAGAAAACTCACTACACGTACCGGAGCCACTGACATGTGAAACTGCCCTGACCAAGATAGGCATGGAACGTGAGGAAAAAAATTAAAATGTGGTGTTTGCAGGTTCTGCTGGATCCAGATCAAACAGGGTAATCAGGAGATTGGAAAGAGATCAGAATTTTAATGACAACATGTTTCGGAGTTGTTTTAACTCCTTCATTAGTAACAAAATAGAAAGGCATATGGGCACATTATATAGTGATGAGGAATGTGATATCCCAGCATTTGGTAATTTCTGCTCACTATACAATATCTATATGTCTCTCTATTTTGTACCTGATGAATCAGTTAAAGCAACTCCAAAACGTATTATCAATAAAATTCCCCTATTTCAACCTCATTGTTACCCTGTTTCCTCTGGACCCAGTAGCACCCAAAAACATTGCATTTTTCATATACATTTTTTTTCCTCAGCAAAGAAAGCACCAGTGCAGAAGAAAAAAAGGCAAATAATAATGGTATCTGAAATTGACCAGTAAAAATAAGTCTCAAAGAGGTTGTCCAAAATTACAACTAAATGCAAACTGCTTTTATTAAAATACAATGCCATGCCTATACAAAGTTATGTGTGGTATTGCAGCATAGCCTCCCTTACCAGTGGAGCTGAGTCCCAATACCAGACCCAACCCTTGGCAGGTATGACATTTTTCTGGAAAGAAGCAGTCTTATTTCTCTTTTTTTTTTTTTTTTTAAAAAAAAACTCCATTAAGATCCTTTTGTCCCTCCATCAACCATGTATTTCACTTTTTAAATGTAACTCTTAATTGGATGTGCATATTTAACATGTATGGTAATTGTTTTATTTCCAGTTTATTAATTGTATTCAATAGAATTGTGCCTGCTGTACTCAAAATTGTCTATAGATTTAAGCCCCCGTTACACACTGCGATATCGCTAGCAATATCGCTGTAAAGTCACCGATTTTGTGACGTTCCAGCGATATTGCTAGCGATATCGCTGCATGTGATACTTACCTCCGACCAGCTCCCCCGCTGGTTATCGCTGATCGCGCGAGAAGCTCCTGGATCATTCCTCGTCGGTCACTTCCTGCGGCGCTTCCTGCTGTGACGATGAGCGACGCGTGGAGCCGGGCGGGAGGACGCAGGATCGCTGCGTCTGACAGGTAAGTAGCGACCCCCGTCCCCAGCGATGTCGCTAGTGAGATCTGCCTGTGTGACAGCTCACTAGCGACCACCTAGCGATGCACCAGCGATCCTGACCGCGTCATATCGCTGGTTGGGATCGCTGGTGAGTCGCTAGGTGTAACGGTACCCTTATTCCTGTCTTTGCAGAGACTATAGATTTAATTATACTGTAAGACTTATCTATTGTGTTCAGAGATTCTAGTTGCCTGCAGATTTACAGTAGAAACCAGAAGTTTACATACACTATATAAAAATACAGGTGCTTCTCACATAATTAGAATATCAGCAAAAAATCAATCGATTTCAGTTGTTTTATACAAAAAGTGAAGCTCATGTATTATATAGAGTCATTACAGAGTGATCTATTTCAAGAGTTTATTTCTGTTAATGTGGATGATTATGGCAATACCGAAGCAACAATTCAAAATACACTGCACAACAAATTTCAGGGAAGTTCTTGCCCCCGGAGAAAATGTTATTGTATCTTATAGATTTTGATATACTGAATGCGAATATATGCTCCAAAAGTCTGTATCACGTAAGGTTTTTGAGAAACAACAGTATATAGCCTACATTATGATGTCCGAGACACTACATACATGTGCATCAATGTCAGTAGCAAAAGCAATTGTTCAAAAGTGTTTTGCTGATGACTTTCATTTATAATCCGTGTCAGATGCTTCTCGAATAAGATTCCAGCAAAAGTCAGCCAGCATTGATGTACTCCACTTTCCTTGGTACCTTTTTTCCATCAGGGCATTGTCTTGGTGAAATCTTTCACCATGTTCATCACTAACGGCACCAAGTTTGGCTGGAGAAAAGTCCAAGTGAGAATGTAGAAAATGCATCTTTTGTGACATATTGCATTTCATCAAATGATATGCTGTGAGCATGTTGTCCATGATTTGTTCAAAGTTCGGTGCCCTGCTGTTGCCAAGGAAGTTGAAGGTCACATCTTTAAAGCTTGACTGAACAGATGTGGAGTAGATGTAGAAGGCTCAGAGTCTGGGTCTGCAGCAGCTTCATTTTCCACTGACATTGTAAGTTCATCTTCATCGTCCTCTATTGTCCATACTTTGGGCAGCTTTGGAACACGAAGACTTTCATGATGTGGCACTGGTCTTATGGCTGAAGAAAGATAAGGATATTCTATTGATTTCTTGTTCTTTGCTGAATATCCTGTTACATATGTAAGGCAGAAGTAGCAATCTACATGATCTCTCTGCTCTCTCCATATCATTGGGACAGTGAACGGCATTGAAGGTCGTGATCCATTCAGCCATGCTCTAAGTATGTCAGTATTGCCTTTTGATTCCTCCCCTGCCCAGGAGATGTGGTATGCTTCGTACACGGTCAGCCGAATGATTCACTACGCCTGTGCAGAATTCGCATAAGTGCTTGCATATGTGTAGGTCAGCAATTTATGTTATTTCAGTGGAGAATTCAGAATAAACTGTTTCAGAAAAAGTTCATATATGAATTTTTAGAATTAAAACAGATTATTATAATGTTTCATATGATTTCTCAAAAACCTAACGTGGTAGGAAAAATCTGAAGTCACTTCTGAAATCAGCATGAAAAAATGTATCAGGAACACGCAAAATTGTCAGAGGGACAAAACCTTGGTAACAGTGATGTCAGTCAGAAAGGTAAAGCTTGAGCTAAAATGGGTCTTCCAAATGGATAATGACCCATACTGCCAAAATGGTAACAAAGTGGCTTAAGAATAACAAAGTCAATGTTTTGGAGTGGCCATCACAAAGCCCTGATTTCAATCCTATTGAAAATTTATGGGCAATATCAGAAAAGTCAGGTGCGAGCAAGGCGACCTACAAACCTGAATCAGTTACACCAGTTTTGTCAGGAGGAATGGGCCCAAATTCCAACTATTGGGAGAAGCTTGTGGAAGGATATCTCAAACATTTGACCAAAGTCATTCAGTTTAAAGGCAATGGTACCAAATACTGATGAAATGTTTGTAAACTTTTTGACTTTGCAGGAAGTAATAAAAATGCCATAAAAATTGTCTGTCTCATTATTCTGGCAGTTGGCAAATATTAATAATTATTGAAAGCCTAATTGACCTAAATATTCATTCTAATTTCATGTCAGATAGTTAGAAAAACATGCATATGTGTCTTTTTATATAGTGTATATAAACTTCTGGTTTCAACTGTAGGTGTAATATGCAGGTAAAATGCTTTTAAATCCTGTACACTGGTTTCCTGTAAGCATAAAAATATGGTAAAAATTAAAATATATCCAAATAATCGAGCATAGAAATTGGCACTTCAAATAAACTACACCATCAAACAAGGTAAACGAAGTTACGCCTTAAAATGTTCAGCCTTTATTACTGCATCATAGCAAATAAATAAAAAACACTTAAAAAGAGATACAAGTCCAATACGTCCTTACAAGGTAAGTATGTACATACACCACCATATGGCAAAAAATCACCATGAAAAATAACATGAGTGTACCACACATAGCCTAGTGCAACATACATATGGCTAGCAAAATCGTAATGTAATACATAGGTGTATTATGCAAATTGTCTCTTCAGAGAGGAAGAGGACTAGAACTCTAGTACCACCTATTGGAAGTAGCAATCCTAAAAGTCAATGTCGACCCTTTAATGAGCCTTGTTACATGACTTAGGATAAAAGCCAAGCCAGAATCTCAATTTGCAGACACTGTGTTTCGGGGTACTGCCCCTCGTCAGTGCAATGTGTGAGATCTGATTTGGCTGTGGGAGAGGCATCTGACTGAAATCCAAGAGTATCATTTCTCCTTGCGGAGAATGACATGCTAAGCATGTCGAGATGAGGAGACTTAAAGCCTCAATGCTCCTCTGGGAAATATGCTAATTATGCAAATTGTCTCTTCAGAGAGGAAGAGGACTAGAACTCTATTGCCACCTATTGGAAGTAGCAATCCTAAAAGTCAATGTCGACCCTTTAACGAGCCTTGTTACATGACTTAGGATAAAAGCCAAGCAAGAATCTCAATTTGCAGACACTGTGTTTCGGGGTACTGCCCCTCGTCACTGCCCCTCTCTCACAGCCAAATCAGATCTCACACTTTGCACTGACGAGAGCCAGTACCCCGAAACACAGTGTCTGCAAATTGAGATTCTGGCTTGGCTTTTATCCTAAGTCATGTAACAAGGCTCGTTAAAGGGTCGACATTGAATTTTAGGATTGCTACTTCCAATAGGTGGCACTAGAGTTCTAGTCCTCTTCCTCTCTGAAGAGACTATTTGCATAATTAGCATATTTCCCAGAGGAGCATTGTGGCTTTAAGTCTCATCATCTCGACATGCTTAGCATGTCATTCTCCGCAAGGAGAAATGATACTCTTGGATACATAGGTGTAACACATATAGCCTAGTGAAACATAGATATGTCTCACAAAGTAGTGATGTATTGCTACTATGCACTATTGGTATGCATATGTATGGACTATAAAAGAGTATAGTACTGAGAACATAGCCCTCATACACCTGATATATATCAAAGGGCCATGCAATACATATTGCTGTGATTTCCATAAATAATCACAAATAGTAGTACCTAAATATATATCTCAGTAGACCAGGTAAAATGTAAACTACAATAAATACATACATAATGCATAGAATTAAAGTTCACAGATGTAAAGTATCACATACAAAATGCATACACACAGTCAGAGCTAATAGGTGGCAAATAGAGTTGGCATCCAGCCAAGAACCACTTATGTTGACAGTGAACACCAGTTTATTTAGGTGATATACAGTAGCATAGTAGCAAATAATTAAATTAAGGCATTGTCCAGCCAAGTAGTACTTTTATAAACATAACAACATAAGCCTGTGTATAAATACACCACCTATCCCATAATAGCTATGACTGCCGAGTATAACAGAAAAAGTGCAGAGTGCATGTAGGAATCATACAACCTTGTAGGGCAACGGTCCCCGACGCGCGTTTCACTCTAGCTTCATCTCAGGGGGTGAGGAATGTGTTGCAGTAGGCTATATGTGTTACACCTATGTATTACATTACTATTTTGCTAGCCATATGTATGTTGCACTAGGCTATGTGTGGTACACTCATGTTATTTTTCATAGTGATTTTTTGCCATATGGTGGTGTATGTACATACTTACCTTGTAAGGACGTATTGGACTTGTATCTCTTTTTAAGTGTTTTTTAATTTATTTGTTATTATGCAGTAATAAAGGCTGAACATTTTATGGCGTAACTTCATTTACCTTGTTTTATGGTATGGTAAAAATTAAGTTTTATTCTTACTGTAGACATTTGCTGTAATTACTTACTAAACAGAGCAGACTGTCAATTAAAGTGCCAGGGTGTGATTACAGGGAGCACATTGTATAATGAGCAGTGACCATAATGACTCTCTAAAATGCCCAAATGACTGAAAGCAAGCAGCTACAGGGAGAAAATAACTTAATTTTCTTCCTGAAAGCTATGCACATGATTTAAATGAAATGGAACTGAAGATTTACCCTATTTCTGAATGTAGCCCCTTCATAACATCAAGTGTAAGTCAGAAGCAGGAGTATGGAGGAGGCTCACATGTGAGCTTGCCTATTACTGGGCAGGTAATGTCTGTGAGTTACAGCCAGGACTTGCCTCTAATAATCGCAGGTGATGCAAAGCGCCACCGCAATTGTTAACCTGTTAAATGACGCTGTCTATCTTTGATGGACTAGAGTGCTGCATGATATTAGGATCAATATACGCTGCATATTTGTCTTTTCTGGTTTGTCATTACATAATAAATCAAAGTTTTAACTGTTAACTTCTAAGTAAAGTTAGGTCAGTTCATGAAACTGAGGGACCAACGGCAACATTACTTATCAGTCTCTTCAGATATATCCTGGCAAAAGCTGTTTTGCTTTTTTAAGTGGAATTTTTTTCACGCAAGGTCATGCTTTTCCATATTCATTTGTTTATCTACTCTATCTCTGTGCTTTACAATTTTTAATCATAATACAGACCATTATATTCTATAAAACCATTTCTTCTTTAGAAAAATTAAATGAACATAGTTATATTGAAAAAATGAATACATATTGTTATAATTTGTTTTGAAAATGTATTTGCCTAAAAAAAGAGTTACTTGTAGATGGCAATGAATAGTCAATTCCTTTAACCCCTTCGCCCTAAACCTGTTTTCACCTTCCTGACCAGACCAATTTTTACAATTCTGGCCACTGTCGATTTATGAGCTAATAACTTAGGAACACCTATAGGGAAAAGGTCGGAGATGAAGCTTGGAAAGAAGAAAACCAGATGGAGAGTTGAGTACAGTTGTGCTCAAAAGTTTACATACAGAATTTTTGCTTTCTTGACCTTTTTTTCAGAGAATATGAATGAGAACAGCAAAACGTTTTCTCCACTCATGGTTAGTGGTTGCGTGCAGCTATTTATTGTCAAACTACTGTGTTTTCTCTTTTTAAATTATAATGACAACCCCAAACATCCAAATGACCCTTATTTCTTAATACCATGTATTGCCCCCTCTAACATGACAGTTTTAAGTCTTTTATGGTAGTTGTGGATGAGGTTCTTTATTTTTTAAGATGGTAAAGCTGCCAACTGTTCTTGGCAAAAAACCTCCAGTTCCTGTAAATTAATGGGCTGTCTAGCATGAACTGCGTGCTTGACATCTCCCCAGAGTGGCTTAATGATACTGTAGTCAGGAAACTGAGATGGCCACTGCAGAACCTTCATTTTGTTCTGCTGTAGCCAATGATAGGTCATCTTGGCCTTGTGTTTTGGATTGTTGTCATGTTGGAACGTCCAAGTATGTCCCATGCGCAGCAGTGTTTGCTGATAACAAGCTGCATTCATCTTTCCTTCAACTTTGATCAAGTTCCCTGTTCCTTTGTAGCTCACACATCCACAAAACATCAGCGATCCATCTCCGTGCTTTACAGTAGGAATGGTGTTCCTTTCATTATAGGGCTTGTTGACCTTTCTCCAAATGTAACGTTTATGGCTGTGGCCAAAAAGTTAAATTTTGTTCTCATCACTCCCCATTACCTTGTTCCAGAAGTTTTGAGGCTTGTCTCTGTGCTGTTTTGCATATTGTAGGCGAGATACTTTGTGACACTTGCACAGTAATGACTTTCTTTTGGTGACTCGACCATGCAGCCCATTTTTCTTCAAATGCCTCCTTATTGTACATCTTGAAACAACCACACCACTAGTTTTCATAGAGTTCAGTATTTCAGCTGATGTTATTTGTGGGTTTTTCTTTGCATCCCAAACAATGCTCCTTGCAGTTGTGGACAAAATTTTTGTTTGCCTACCTGACTGTGGTTTTGTTTTTATAGAGCCCCTGATTTTCCATTTGATAATCACTGTTTGAACGCTGCTGACTGTCATTATCAATTCCTTTGATATCATTTTGTATCCCTTTCCTGTTTTATACAGTTCAACTACCTTTTCCCATAGATCCATTGACAATTCGCTTGCTTTCCCCATGACTCATAATCCATAAATGACAGTGGCTGTATGAAAGATGCAAGAGTCTGTCTGGATCCCATAAACTCACTCAGCTTTTATGCATACACACTGATTACAAGCAAGCAGGTCACAGGTGGGGATGTTACCTTTAGTAGCAATTCAAACGCATTTTTGTCAACTTCTGTGCATGTTCTCACGCCAACATCACCAGGGTATGTAAACTTTTGATCAGGGTCATTTGGATGTTTTAGGTTGTCATTATGATTTATAAAGAGAAAATACAGTAGTTTGACAATAAATGGCTTCACACAACCACTAACCATGAGTGGAGAAAAAGTTTTGGTGTTATCATTCATATTCTCTGAAAAAAGGCCAAGAATGCAAAAATTCTACCCGGGTATGTAAACTTTTGAGCACAACTGTATTCATTAAGAGAAAAAGAACTGATACCTTTCCATCAGTTTTGCCTGTTGCTGTCTAAACTTCTTTCTGCCATCACATGTTACAATATCCAAGTCTTCTGGTCATGTTCAGCCTGCGGAGGTCACTGCATGTTATAATGTCACAACCTTATAGTGCACAGTAACTAATAGGCTTGTATGTGACTGCAAGTCTCCTGGCCTATGGTGAAAAGGTCAGTATATGCTGCACCCATGACAATAAAAAGAAGTTCATTTGATAGTTTGTGATCAGCGTGGCAGCCAGAATGTTCAGCGGTGAGCTGAGTGTTAATTTTTTTCCTTTCCTGTTTCAATTTGCATACGTATCTGAGTTACGAAGAAAACTACACAATATATCTAGTTAGTAATCCACTAATTGCTTGTATTACAAATTTTATCCACAGTCCTGTTTGATTTAGTGAAGCACAGCAGTTGACGTCTCCTACACTGCTAGCATGCATGTTTTCCTTGTTTCAGGTGATGCAGCCTCCTAGATACTATACCACTTGGGGGATTTACAGGTTTTAAATAACAGACATACATTTTTGTTACATACTACTCTTCAAATAAACAGACTGTGTTCAATTCCTTACAGAGAACATGCTATTTTTATTGCCACAGGATTTATGACATTTAATGTAGCTTTATAGGTGGATTGTACAAATGAGTTGCCTACAACAACTCCAACATTTCACACAATAAATGCAAAGAATAGGTAGAAAAATAGTGCCAGATTTACACAAATAAAAAAAGAATGTCAACACTGATCATATTGTGCAACACAGAGATTGATTTTTTTATGACCATTTTCTGAGGTGAGACGCAACCAGAGCAATGTGTGAATGGGTTGACCGACTGTTAAATCAGCCCTCTTTAGTCCCTATGCCACTATAACAATATCATATAACTACTATGATAATCCAAGTGTCAGAAAAAATGAAAGGTCACTATTGGCCTTTCTTTAGAACTTCTGGATAGCCATAATTCATATTATACTGTACCATTTATCTCACAAGAGAGCTATGCCATGTCATAGCGCTAGGCTGTCTAAAAAAGTGTTAGTCTAAAACTGCTATCCACAGCATCACATACTGTACACTTTATTCTTCACATTGATGTGAAACGTAGCCATAAGTAGAGATGAGTAAACATGAACTTAAAATTTTGAGTTTCGTACCGGGTTCTAAGCTCCGAACTTGGACTTCTCCTGGAAGTGTGTTTTAATGTTTAGAGTTCCGGGAGTAGTCTGGGAGGGGATAGAGAGAGGTTTTTTTTCTAGCTCCAAAGTTCTGGATCTCATTGTTTTCAATGGAGTTCGGGTTCTGGTTGAAGTTCGGGTATGGTCAGGCACCCAATCTTCCATGGGTCCGCCCATCCCTAGATATAAGTGAAAAATTATATGCCACTCTCTTATCGCTTTCTCACCTAAACATGAAAACTTTTTTTTTCATTTCTCTTAGAGTGCTGTATGTAACCTGGATATTAGTAATTTTTGAATCAGTAGCCCCATTGTCTATCTTTAGAGATGAACCTAAGATAAAAATAAAATGAACAAATGATCTTTAGTAAGTAAGTAAATGGTAATAGTATATGTAAATAATGTAGGGCACATAGTTAACATAGTTTTGATCAAAAAAAGTACAAGCCATTTCATGATGACAAGTTGCATCCAAATCAGACAGTACCTAAGGGTACCTTTACACTTAGCGATGCACCAGCGATCCCGACCACGATATGACGAGGTCAGGATCGCTGGTGCATCGCTAAGTGGTCTCTAGTGAGCTGCCAAACAGGCAGATCTCACCAGCGACATAGCAGCGGTCGGGGGTCGCTACTTACCTGTCAGGCGAGGCGATCCTGATGTCCTCCCGCCCGCATCCACGCATCGCTCGTCGCCACAGCAGGAAGCCCAGCAGGAAGTGGCCAACGAGAAACAGCCCAGGACGTTCCCGCGCGATCAGTGATAATCAGCGGTGGAGCCGGTCTGAGGTAAGTATCACACATAGCGATATCGCTAGAAATATCGCTGCTGCGTCACAAAACTAGTGACGTTATAGCGATATTGCTAGCGATATCGCTTAGTGTAATGGGCCCTTAACTCTTGTAGTTTACCTCATTATTTGTTAGCAGACATAAAAATAAATAAGGCCAGAATAGGACCTGGGTCCTCTCTGTTCATACACCTGCCAATTAAAAGTTATATAAATAAAATTAACAACCCAAAAAAGGGGTGTAATGCCACTTTTTGTACAAAGTACAAAAAATTAAAAAAAATTGGAATTGTGCTTGAATTTTCAAAATTCATATTCCCCAGTAAGCAAATTTTTAGTTATTCTCACTGATCGAATAGTAAGGCTCACCTCATCACTCCCCTGTTTGACCCACCCTGCTGTTCACTGACAGCTTTGCGCCTCTTTTTTTCCCACAGTCATGTATGGCAACTCCGATGACTTAACTTTCATCTGGGACTTCTGACTGTCACTACTTGTTATAAGGTTATCATGACATTACGATTTTCACAACATTGCCACATCTAGTAGAGTTATTCAAGACATTATTGATGCCAGAAGTCTTAGAAGTGAAGGAAGGCTTAGAGTAAAGACACCAAAGATACAGAACATATCATGACTTGGTTTTGGGATTTGATGCAGTGACCTTTTGCTGCGTGATCGGTTTCCTTCATTGCTGGGCTAAAATCCTTTTTGTCTATCAAAATACTGATGGCTGCTCTTGCGTTGGTTTCCCTTGTTGGTTGGCTTCTCTCCTGGTGTTTTCCATTTTCCCTATTGGCTCTGTCCTGTCAAATTTTGGGATGGGCTTTATATGTTTATATTTCCGTTATCTCACTTGCTGGCTATACTTCCATATTGATCGCTGTTTGGAGTTCCAGCTTCTCAACTAGGGGTTCACTTTGTCTGGTAAGCCCCAGTTGTTTTTCCAGCTGCAAGTCTTTGAGTTTTTCTCCCCAGCACCTTTCCCTTCTTTTCCATATTGGGGTACTGGCAGGTTTTACTTATTAGATTTGCATTTTGGTTCACCTTATTTATCCCTGTCTATACTGTGTGTTAGTTTCTCACCCTGGGTTCTAGTGTCTCCATGCACACTTTCCTCTACCTTTGTTGACTCTTCAAGAGGTATGAGAAACCCTCAATGGCCCTTTAGGAAGTCAATTTGGAGGAAGTGCATTTAATTGTGTGACTAGGACCTTTTCTAGTCTGTACAGGGACCAGATTGGAACAGGTGCTGCTTCTATCTTTGGTAGTCCTTTCCCTCTTCAGTTATCTATGTGAGCATGTAAGACTGATTATAACAGGCAGGGAGGAATTGGCTGCTGGGTCTGAGTAGCTGTTATTGTTACATTAGTGAGCGGTGTGGTATTGTTTTTTTATGTTTTTTTCTATGCTAATTATGCTCTGGGGTCTGTAGTTTCATAGTAAGTTTTCACATTCAAAGAAAAGATTCACATTTTTTCCTTGTGGTGATGATGTTCTGGCAATAGGCAACATCTGCATGGAGTGTCAATATTTTCTCAGTAGTTTCATGGGTTTATTCCAACACTTCAAAAATATATTATTTTTTTCCAATGAAATTGGCCTTAGGATGTGTATGCCATAAGGAAATTAGGTAGCAACTGATATGAATGATTGCATCCTGTGTACACTGGAACTCCAAAAGCAATAAAAAACAAGCCAGGCAGTATTTAGTTCTATGCTCCTTTTATAAATTCTTTTGCTTTCAATATCATTTTACCAAATTAAAAGTTACTTATTTTCAGACAACAAGGGTGTATTGGCGATATTATTTGAGGATTGAGACTTGCTTTTGTAGGATTTCTGAAAATGAGAGTTGAATTGATTGTCGAGAAAACAAAAACAAATAATTATAGTCATCTTAAAGTCTGTGTAGCATAAGCCTAGCATAAAACTATAAACCAGTTTAGATGAGTCTTTAATGTAACCTGTCCCATTTATTACCAACAGAAACTACTTCACCACCTCCCACTACAACAACTATAATTGTTGGCCATGACCTTGAGAACCGAAATGCATTTCACACATGACTGAAAATAGGCACGTGTCTTTTGTGCCTAATGGAAAATCCAACCCTGAGATTTAGGATTGCAAAGAAGAATTCTTTAAACATAGTGGAGCCTTGCCAAATTTTTAAGAATGAGCTAGGCAACTGAATCATAACAGACCCCATGACACTTAGTTTAACTGACTCTTTTTCAAGTTCAACTAAGTACTACATGTTAAAAATAAATGTTAATGTGCCATATTCTACAGTTTGTTCTATAATTGCAGTATTATTAGATATTTTTACTTAAATTATATTTTCCAGCAGACAGCTACAATAGTCAACTAACAGTGCTGTCCAATAAGAAATAATTATTGCTGATATAATCATTGAAACAAGAAAAGCTTTATATTTAATAGGGAAATGCTCTTACTATTTTCTGACTTTTTTAATTGATGTAATCAAATTAAACTTCTGTAATTTGCAAAGTATGACATTATGTAGAAAATCAATTTTGTTATGCATAACATTAAGTAATCAAACAAATGCACTGGCACTTTTTCATTTCAATGTGTGCTGAATGGGACAAGTGAGAATTTATGCATACAATTATGCATCATAAAAAGATGCTTTTTGATTATAGATGGGATGATTTTTTTCTTCAAACTTAGTATAGATAACAGAAAATATTTCTGATCTTATTTGCAAAAAAAATAATTTTTGCTTAATATTTATAAAATGAATGCAGAGTCACTTAACCCCTTAACGACCAGGGGTATTTTGGTTTTACATTTTCATTTTTCCCTCCCCTTCTTTCCAGAGCCATAACTTTTTTAATTTTCCGTTTATATGGCCATGTGAGGGCTTATTTTTTGCGCAACGAGTTGTACTTTTAAATGACATCATTAGTTTTACCATATTGTGTACTCGAAAACGGGAAAAAAATTCCAAGTGCGGTGAAATTGCAAAAAAAGTGCAATCCCACACTTGATTTTTGCTTGGCTTTTTTGTTAGGTTCTCTAGATGCTAAATCTGACCTACCATTATGATTCTCCAGGTCATTACGAGTTCATAGACACCAAGCATGTCTATGTCCTCTTTTATCTAAGTGGTGAAAAAAATTCCAAAGTTTGCTAAAAAAAAAAAAAAAAAAAAAATTTGCGCAATTTTCCAAGACCCGTAGCGTCTCCATTTTTCATGATCTGGGGTCGGGTGAGGGCTTATTTTTTCCGTGCTGGACTGATGTTTTTAATGACACAACTTTTGTGCAGATACGTTCTTTTGATCGCCCGTTATTGCATTTTAATGCAATGTCTTGGTGACCAAAAAAACGTAATTCTGGCGTTTTGAATTTTTTTCTCGCTACGCCGTTTAGCGATCGGGTTAATGCTTTTTTTATTGATAGATCGGGCGATTCTGAATGCGGCGATACCTAATATGTGTATGTGGGATTTTTTTTTTACTGTTTTATTTTGATTGGGGCAAAAGGGGGGTGATTTGAACTTTTAGGGTTTTTTAATTTTTTTTTATTTTTAAACATTTTTTTTTTACTTTTGGCATGCTTCAATAGCCTCTATTGGAGGCTAGAAGCATGCGCAACCCGATTGGCTCTGCTACATATGGGCGATGAGCAGATCGCCCATATGTAGCAGATTTACTGCTATGCTTTCAGCGCCGACCACCGGGTGGCGCTGAAAGCCTTATGCCTGGAACAACCATAGAGGTCGCATAGAGACCTCTGGTTGTCCAGGCAACATGACGCCGACCCCCGATCACATGACGGGGTCGGCGATGATGTCATTTCCTGCCCGGCGGCCGGAAATTCTATTTAAATGCCCGCTGTCAGCTTTGACAGCGGCATTTAACTAGTTAATAGGTGCGGGCGGACGGTGATTCCGCTCGCGCCTATTGCGGGCACATGTCAGCTGTTCATAACAGCTGACATGTCCCGGCTTTGATGCGGGCTCAGCGCCGGAGCCCTCATCAAAGCAGGGGAAATGTCTGATGACGGACTGTGTCCGTCATTGGACATTAAGGGGTTAAATCATTGTTCCTTGATTAGAAGATAGAAAAGCGGATCGGACCAAAATTCGAATTCTCTGGCTTTTTCAAGGAATTTTAATTGCACTTAAGTTAGCATTAGCATTTTTAAAACTGTATTTGTTATGCATTGTCCCATCTTTACATTTTTTACTTTAAGATTTCTAGAAATTCTCTATGCATATTTCTGAACTAGTTTAACACTTTCTGTAGATAGAGTGGGCCATGCTCAAAAATGTGTAACTATAATGTTTATTGCCTAAAACAACACTTATAGGGCATGTATTCTAGCATATTTAGACATTTTTGAAGATGATAACACGGGTAACTTTTGGGTTGAAATCTAGTGCTTCTTCTTTTAACTTCCCTTGGCTTTCCCATGTTGGTGTATCTTACGGATATGAAAAAAAGATTGAGGCACCTATTCATCAAAATTGGCATTTTGCATGCCAGTCTTAATAAAGATTCAGTTGGAGTAAGATGCACCGAAGTTGTTAAGGTTGCACATATTAAAGAATTTAGCACATGTTTCAAGTCACTGTGCACCATTGTAAAAAGTGCACTACAGTCAACGAGTAGAGTACAGTTGTGTCATAACTTTTTCCACATTGTGAAATAAATTCTGAAGAATTTGAAAGCCATGCTTAGTCAAAGGGGGAACTGGCTAAAACTGGAATAAAAAATGCAAAATATCACACAATGTATTACAATTTTTCAAACAATATTATGCCAGAATGCTGTTGAGAATTGTTTGATGAATTGATACCTACCTGACACTTTTTTTACACTAAATTCTGTTGAAAACAGTTTCATGAATGAGCAAAATTAACTATAGAAAAATTACAAACCTGTGCAATGCTGGTGATGAACTTAGCAACTAATTATATACATATATATGTGTAGTGCACATAACCTCTGGTCTATTTTTTAATTTCAAACTTATGTGAACGTCGGGTATAAATTTCCCATGCTTACTTATATAATGGCAGCATGTTCTGCAGAGATTTGCAGAGTTTGTCATCACTGTCCTCTATGGACCTTACAATCTAAATTCCCCACCAGGAGATATTTGGATTTTGGGAGTAATCTGAAATAACGATAGGATTACCATACAAATACTGAGAGAACATGCAATGTCAATGTAGATATTGTCCTTGGTCAGATTTCAACCTAGGATCCCAGCGATGCAAGCCTAACCAATGCCAATGACATTAAATAAGAAAAGACGTGCCTTAGGCCGAATTCATACTGCATTATGGCAGTCCGTTAGACGTACTGCATTACACCGCGGCATAACACGGTGTAACGCAGTCCGTTAAAACTGCCATTACCCCCATTAGTGGGTGCATCGCCAACGCATGCCATAATCGGCATGTGCTAGCGATGTGCCGTCATTCAGTGACGGATCCTCGGATGCAGGCTTCAGCATCTGAGGCTCCATCACCGCTAGCGCAGATGAATCATCTGCGCTAGTTGCATAGCATAACGTGATTACGCTCTGCTGTAGCATTAACGCAGCCCGTCAATGCTATGCGGTATACGGGCTGCTTTAATGCAGCATGAAACTTGCCTTATCAACAGCAATGACCTTGTGTTTTTTTTCTTTTCTGAACATAAGTCATTTACAAAGGTCTGGTGGCAAGTATTTCTAGCTTAACAACCTTTGCTCCTTAAACTGAGCACATGCACAAACTAACAATAAAAATTTCTCAAAAAGAAATGAGCTTGATTTTGTATGCAGAATGCAGACATCACAAATCTCTTTGTGCTGTTTCTTTGACAGCTTTACTTAAAAGCATCTTAAATTTAGTCAATCCTCCTGCAGTATTCCTAAGACAAGTGAACTGCTAAATCCTAAAGATTGTTAGTCTAATCAATATTTTGGAACCTGTGGGGCATGTGAAGTTGAATGTCTTTAAAAGTCCTAGCTATTTATTTCCATGAGTGCTATCCCAAAGCATTTTTCTTGACAGTTCAGACACTTCAGCCATCAATCCATTTAAATGTGCACCATCTAAAATTCTAAAAGATCTTCAGAGACAATTCCCTCAGATGTGTGATATTTGCATACCTTATTTATGGATGGAGTACCTGTGTCATACTGAAAAAAATTACCTTTCTCTTCTTTATATTTAAGCATGCGAAGAAGACACTTGACTTTTGTAAGGTTCTCTCTTCAGTTTATAATACATTTGACTCAAGTTTCAACTTTGCATTAGCTCAAATGTGAAAAATGATTCCTTTCCTGTAGTCATAAAACCTATATGTGCTGAGACTATTTATTTACAGTCTTGACAAATTGTAATTTGGCTTCTGACAATATGATTTACTGCATAAGAAAGCCAGCATATTGGGAAACAAATGATGTGAATGATGTCTTGTTTGTTCAAAAAAGGAATTTTGCTTAGCTCTTATATGAAAGCATGGACAAATTATTAAGGCTGTCCATATTATGCCAAATGTACATACAGTATATTTTTACTGTTTTACTTATTTGCTATTGTTTGGTAATTTTGTTCTTAACAAAAACAGCAAATCTATGAACTATTGAGTTATATAACATCCTAATTTTGCACCCATAGACTATGTGAACTTACAATAATTTAATACTGTAAACATTTAATTTGATATGTTAGCTATAGGGAGTCTGATTCTACGTGATTTATAAAACTGATCCATTCTTAGGGGAACACCCGTGTGAGGGGATGCATGCATTAACCCCTTCCTGACATCTGACGTACTATCCCGTCCATGGGACCCGGGCCCCTATGCCCATGGACGGGATAGTACGTCTACCGCGATCAGCGGCGCCCACGTTGTGAGCTCCGCTGATCGCGGTCTGGTGTCAGCTGATTATCACAGCTGACACCCGGCACTATGTGTCAGGGGAGGTCACGGACCGCCCCCGACAAGTTAACCCCTTGCACACCGCGATAAAAAAAAAACAGGATCGCGGTGTACCGGGGGTTAAAGGGAAGCATCGGCAGGGAGGGGGCTCCCTCCGTGCTTCCCTGAGCCCCCCACAGCAGCGCAATGTGCAGCGCTGCTGCGGGGGGCTCCTTTCCTGCAGGCCCCCGAATCCAAGATGGCGACGGGGGCCTTCGGGGGCTTGCTGGAAGCTGGCTTCCTCAGTGCCTGCAAAGCACAGGCATGAGGAAGCCTTCTGCACTGCCTGTGACAGATCGCTGATCTGTCACAGTGATCTGTGATGTGACAGATCAGCGATCTGTCACAGGACAGTGATGTCCCACGTGGGACTATTTAATAAAGTTAAAAAAAATAAAAAAAGTGTTAAAATAATTTAAAAAAAATCGCCAAATAAATTAGAAAAAAAAAAATATTCCCCCAAATAAATCCATTTTTTGGAAATAATAAAAAAAAAACAATAAAAGTACACATATTAGGTATCACTGCGTCCATAACGACCCGCCCTATAAAACTATTCCATTAGTTAACCCCTTTAGCGAACCCCTTAAAAAATAAAAATAAAAAACAAAGCAAAAAATAATGATTTATTATCATACCGCCAAACAAAAAGTGTAATAACGCACGATCAAACAAGACACATATAAATATCCATGGTACCGCTGAAAACGTCATCTTGTCCTGCAAAAAACAAGCCGCCACACAGCATCATCAGCAAAAACATTAAAAAGTTATAGCTCGCAGAATAAAGCGATGCAAAAATAATTATTTTTTATATAAAATAGTTTTCATTGCATAAAACCGACAAAACATAAAAAAAGACCTAAATGAGGTATCGCTGTAACCGTACTGACCCAAAGAATAAAACCGCATTATCAATTTTACCGCACGCGAAACGGTGTAAACGCACCCCTCCAAAAGAAATTCATGAAACGCTGGTTTTTGTTCCTTCTGCGTCCCAAAAATCGGAATAAAAAGCGATCAAAAAAGTCACGTGCCCGAAAATGGTACCAGTAAAAACGTCAACTCGTCCCGCACAAAATAAGACCTCACATGACTCAGTGGGTCAAAATATGGAAAAATTATAGCTCTCAATATGTGGTGATGCAAAAACTATTTTTACAATAAAAAGCGTCTTTTAGCGTGCGACAGCTGCCAAATATAAAAATCGCCATAAATAGTAAATCAATCCCCCCATTATCACCCCCTTAGTTAGGGAAAAATAATAAAATAAAAAAAATGTATTTATTTCCATTTTTCCACTAGGGTTAGGGTTAGGGCTAGGGTTAGGGTTAGGGTTAGGGCTAGGGTTAGGGTTAGGGCAAGGGTTAGGGCTAGGGTTAGGGCTAGGGTTAGGGCTAAGATAAGGGTTAGGGGTGTGTTGGGGTTCGGGTTGGAGTTAGAATTTGGTGTTTCCACTGTTTGGGCACATCAGGGGCTCTCCAAATGCAACATGGCGTCTGATCTCAATTCCAGCCAATTCTGAGTTGAAAAAGTCAAATGGTGCTCCTTCCCTTCCAAGCTCTGCCATGCGCCAAAACAGTGTTTTACCCCCACATGTAGGGTATCAGCCTACTCAGGACAAATTGCAAAACAATTTTTGGGGTCCAATTTCTCCTGTTACCCTTAGGAAAATAAAAAATTGGGGGCAAAAATATCATTTTTGTGGAAAAAATGATTTTTTTATTTTCACGTCCGAGTGTTATAAACTTCTGTGAAGCACTTGAGGGTTCAAAGTGCTCACCACACATCTAGATAAGTTCCGTGGGGGTCTAGTGTCCAAAATGGGGTCATTTGTGGGGAGTTTCAATAGTTTAGGTACATCAGGGGCTCTCCAAACGCACATGACACCCGCAGACCATTCCATCAAAGTCTGCATTCCAAAATGTCACGGCTTCCCTTCCGAGCCCCGACGTGTGTCCATACAGTAGTTTTCTCCCACATATGGGGTGTCAGCGTACTCATGGCAAATTGGACAACAACTTTTGGGGTCTAATTTCTCCTGTTACCCTTGGGAAAATGAAAAAATTGGGGACTAATTGATCATGTTTGTGGAAAAAATACAATTTTTTTATTTTCATGCCCTGGCATTATAAACTTCTGTGAAGCCCTTGGGGGTTCAAAGTGCTCACCACACATCTAGATAAGTTCCTTAGGGGGTCTCGTTTCCAAAATGGGGTCATTTGTGGGGGGTTTCCACTGTTTAGGTACATTAGGGGCTCTCCAAAGGCAACATGACACCCGCCGAACATTCCCTCAAAGTCTGCATTCCAAAACGCCACTACTTCCCTTCCGAGCCCCGACATGTGTCCATACAGTAGTTTTCTCCCACATATTGGGCGTCAGCGTACTCAGGACAATTTGGACAACAACTTTTGGGGTTCAATTTCTCCTGTTACCCTTGGGAAAATAAAAAAATTGGGGACTAATTGATCATGTTTGTGGAAAAAATACGATTTTTTAATTTTCATGCCTGGGCATTATAAACTTCTGTGAAGCCCTTGGGGGTTCAAAGTGCTCACCTCACATCTAGATAAGTTCCTTAGGGGGTCTAGCTTTCAAAATGGGGTCATTTGTGGGGGGTTTCCACTGTTTAGGTACATTAGGGGCTCTCCAAAGGCAACACCACACCCGCAGACCATTCCATCACAGTCTGCATTCCAAAACGTCACTACTTCCCTTCCGAGCCCCAACGTGTGCCCATACAGTAGTTTTCTCCCATAAATGGGGTATCAGCATACTCAGAACAAATTGGACAACAACTTTTGGGGTCCAATTTCTCTTGTTACACTTGGGAAAATAAAAAAATGGTGACTAAAAGATCATGTTTGTGGAAAAAATACAAATTTTTTATTTTCACGCCTGGGCGTTATAAACTTCTGTGAAGCACTAGGGGGTTCAAAGTGCTCACCACACATCTAGATAAGTTCCTTGGGGGGGTCTAGTTTACAAAATGGTGTCATTTGTGGGGGGTTTCCACTGTTTTGGTACATCAGGGGTTTTCCAATTGCGACATGGTGTCCGATCTCAATTCCAGCCAAAAACGTCAAATGGCGCTGCTTCCCTTCCGAACTCTGCCATGCACCCAAATAGCAGTTTACCCCCACATGTGGGGTATCAGCGTACTCAGGACAAATTGCACAATAACTTTTAGGGTCCTGTTACACTTGGAAAAATAAGAATTGAGGGTGAAAAGATCATTTTTTGGAAAAAATATGATTTTTTAATTGTACGGCTGTATGTTATAAACTTCTGTGTAGCCCTTGGGGGTTCAAAGTTCTCACCACACATCTAGATAAGTTCCTTAGGGGTCTAGTTTCCAAAATGGTGTCATTTGTGGGGGGTTTCCACTGTTTTGGTATATCAGGGGTTTTCCAATCGCGACATGATGTCCGATCTCAATTCCAGCCAAAAACGTCAAATGGCGCTGCTTCCCTTCCGAGCTCTGCCATGCGCCCAAATAGTGGTTTACCCCCACATGTGGGGTATCAGCGTACTCAGAACAAATTGCACAATAACTTTTAGGGTCCTGTTACCCTTGGGAAAATAAAAATTGGGGTGAAAAGATCATTTTTGTGGAAAAAATATGATTTTTTAATTGTACCGCTGTACGTTATAAACTTCTGTAAAGCCCTTGTGGGTTCAAAGTTCTCACCACACATCTAGATAAGTTCCTTGGGGGATCTAGTTTCCAAAATGGGGTCACTTGTAGGGGGTTTCCACTGTTTAGGTACATCAGGGACTCTCCAAACGTGACATGGCGTCCGATCTGAATTCCAGCCAATTTTGCATTGAAAAAGTGAAACGGCGCTCCATCCATTCTGAGCTCTGCCATGCGCCGAAACAGTCGTTCCCCCCCACATATCAGGTATCAGTGTACTCAGGGCAAATTACACAATAACTTTTGCAGTCCAATTTCTCCTGTTACCCTTGGTAAAATAAAAAAAATTGAACCTGAAGTATTTTTTTTGTGAAAAAATGTTAGATGTCCATTTTTTTTAAATATTCAAAAAAATTCCTGTGACGCACCTAAAGGGTTAATAAACTTCTTGAATGTGGTTTTGAGCACCTTAAGGGGTGCAGTTTTTAGAATGGTGTCACTTTTGGGTATTTTCTATCATATAGACCCCTCAAAGTGGCTTCAAATGTGATGTGGTCCTAAAAATAAAATGGTGTTGTAAAAATGAGAAATCGCTGGTCAACTTTTAACCCTTATAACTTCCTAACAAAAAAAAATTTTGGTTCCAAAATTGTGCTGATGTAAAGTAAACATGTGGGAAATGTTAGTTATCAAGTTTTTTGTGTGCCGTATCTCTGTGATTTAAGGGCATAAAAATTCAAAGTTGTAAAATTGCGAAATTTTCAAAATTTTCGCCAAATTTCCGTTTTTCTCAAAAATAAACGCAAGTTATTTGAATGAAATTTTACCACTCACATGAAGTACAATATGTCACGAGAAAACAATGTCAGAATCACCGGGATCCATGGAAGCGTTCCAGAGTTATGACCTCATAAAGGTACAGTGGTCAGAATTGTAAAAAGTGGCCCGGTCATGAATGTGCAAACCACCCTTGGGGGTGAAGGGGTTAAGCAAAGCATCGCATTAGCTAAGCAACCAGCAAAAGACAGTTACTCCATGACAGTCAGGACATGAGTCAGGTAACCCACACTTTGCTGTCTTTTTAGCCATGTGATTTATTTCTATCCTCCTGTGTTCCCTTGCCATCCACATTCACCACCCCATCCCTCCTCCATTACTACTCATACACATCAGCCCGTCTATAATTCCCTCTCCCATGTACAGCTCCCATGCACTTCTCACCTTCCTGAAAAACCTCAGTCTATCTGGCCCAAACACATTGCACAAAAAACAGCTAACATTTCAAAGAACCACTTACTCTTTATGTTCTTACTCCTACTGATTTCAGGGGATATCTCCCCCAACCCTGGTCCACCATCCCCCAACCTCAACCCCTACCCTACCCCATATCAAAACCACAATAATCTAAATAATATTACTTGCACTCCTTCATCTCCTTCTTTCAATTGTGCCCTCTGGAATCCATGGTCTGTATGTAATAAGCTTCCTTTCCTGCACAACTACTTTCTGAACAACTCTCTGAATCTGTTGGCCCTCACTGAAACCTGGATTCAGGATTCTGACACTGTCTCTCCTGCTGCCATCTCCCATGGTGGCTTACAATTCACCCATTCTCCGAGACCCACAAACAGACCTGGTGGTGGAGTTGGCATACTCCTGTCGCCACAATGCACTTTCCAGGTCATCTTCCCTGTTCGATCACTCTCATTCCCTTCTTTTTTGAGGTCCACACCATCAGACTCTTCCGTCCCCTCTTCCTCAGAGTAGCGGTCATATACCGGCCCCCAGGCTCACCCACCCACTTCTTTGACCACATCTCAGCCTGGCTGCCGCACTTCATGTCCTCAGAACTACCAACCCTTATCCTGGGAGACTTCAACATCCCCATTAACAGCCCTAATTCCACATCTGCATCCCAGCTTCTATCACTAACCAATTCTCTTGGCCTCTCACAGATCTCAACCTCTGAGACACACAAGGACGGTAACACCCTTGACCTGGTCTTTGTCTGGCTTTGCTCAATTTCCTACCTAAATAACTCGCCGCTTCCCCTCTCTGACCACAACATTCTCTCCTTCATGCTCACAAATCCTCGCCCACCCCAGCACACTCCTACCTATCACACATTCAGAAATCTTCAAGCCATTAACCCTCAGACACTTTCAGACTCCCTACAATCTTCCCTGTCCCCAATCTCCTCTTTTTCCTGTCCTGATCTGGATGTTCATCACTACAACAACACTCTTAGAAGCAGCCTTGACCAGGTAGCACCCCTCACCCTCAGAAGCTCCAAACACAGAGTAAAGCAGCACTGGCTCACATTGCAAACTCAATTTCCCCAGCGATGCTCTAGGAGTGCTGAACGCCGATGGAGAAAAACCCACACACCAGAAGGCTTCATCCACTTCAAATTTATGTTAAGAACCTACAACTCTGCCCTTCACCTCACCAAACAGACCTACTTCACCACCCTGATCTCACTAGCCAACCATTCCAAGAAACTTTTTGACACCTTTCACTCCCTCCTCAGGTCAAAAGCACAAGCTCCTATCTCAGACATTTGTGCAGATGACCTGGCCTCCCATTTTATATAGAAAATAGATAATATCCGTCAGGAAATACGCTCCCAACCACCAAGTGCTGTGATTCCCTTCCCTACCTGCATTTTCCCTGGCTCACTTTCCACATTTGATCCCATCACAGAAGAAGAAGTCTCCAGACTCCTCTCTTCTTCTCGTCTGACTACATGCACTACCGACCACATTCCCTCACATCTCCTCCAGTCTCTCTCTCCAGTCGTCACAGCTCACCTAACTACAATCTTTAATCTCTCCCTCTCCTCGGGCATTTTCCCATCCTCCTTCAAACACTCTTTTATTACTCCATTATTAAAGAAACCTGCTCTCGACCCATCCTGCACAAACAACTACAGACCAGTCTCCAATCTCCCATTCATCTCTAAACTTTTGGATAGCCTAGTCTACTCCCACCTTACCCGTCACCTCTCCACTTACTCCCTCCTAGACCCTTCACAGTCTGGCTTCCGACCCCTACATTCAACTGAAACTGCACTCATCAAAGTTACCAAAGACCTTCTGACAGCAAAATGTAATGGTAAACACTTTCTGCTCATTCTTCTCGATCTCTCTGCAGCTTTCGACACTGTTGACCACCGTCTCCTACTCCATAGGCTCCAGTCACTAGGCATTAAGGACATCGCTCTCTCCTAGTTCACTTCCTATCTCTCTGACCGCTCCTTCAGTATTTTGTTCGCTAGCTCCATGTCATCTCCTGTTCATCTCGCTGTCAGGGTACCTCAGGGCTCAGTCCTTGGCCCCTTCTCTTTTCTCTCTACACGGCCCCAATTGGACAGTCCATCAGCAGACTTGGCTTTTAGTACCATCTTTATGTTGATGACACACATCATCCCCGACCTTACCCCTGCTGTACTACAGAATGCCAGTGACTGTCTGTCCGCAGTCGCCAACATCATGTCCGCTCTGTATCTGAAACTCAGCCTCTCCAAAACTGAACTTCTTCTGCTCCCACCATCTACTAACCTCCCTAAATCTGACATTTTCCTCTCAGTGGGTGGCACCATAATAATACCCCGGCAGCAGGCATGCTGTCTGGGTGTTATGTTTGACACCAATCTCTCCTTCACATCCCATATACAATCTCTTGCACGCTCTTGCCGCTTACACCTAAAGAACATCTCCAGAATTCGCCCTTTTCTCACAATGGAAACAGCAAAAACACACACTGTTGCATTGATCCACTCCCGCCTGGACTACTACAATGCTCTAGCAATTGGCCTCCCCATTACACTGGCTGCCCGTTCATTATAGGATCCAATTCAAAGTACTTATTCTCACCCACAAAGCTCTCCACAGTGCGGCACCTTCCTACATCTCCCTCATTTCTGTCTATCGGCCTAGCCGACCGCTGTGCTCTGCAAAAGACTTTCAACTAACCTCTGCACTAATCCTCACCTCCCACTCCCGACTCCAAGACTTCTCCCGTGCTGCGCCATTCCTCTGGAATGCTCTACCCCAAGAAATTAGGACTATCCACAATTTGCAGTTTTAGGATCTCCCTCAAAACACATGTGTTCAGAGCAGCCTATCACGTTCACTATTCAAAGTCATTTTATGTGTAATTGTGCGAGCTTAGCCCATTCACTATCTCCATCCCCCACCTTCTCAAGATGGCTGGACCATCATTGTAAATACATCATTGTAAATACACACCTGTACTTTGTATCTTCCCCATCTCATTGTAGATTGTAAGCTCTCATGAGCAAGGTCATCTTATTTTACTTTAATTATTGTATTATTAACGTTGTTACTTATGACTTGTGTTTTGAAACTGTTTAACTGTAAAGCGCTGCGGAATATGTTGTCGCTATATAAATAAAGATTATTATTATTATAAAGTTACAAGTATTCCTAAATAAAGTATCTTTACACACTGACCAGCATGTTCCAAAAATACTGCCTTTGTAAAAAAAAACATATTTTTTGATAGCATATGATGAAATAACTGATATTTGTATTTAAAGGTGGTTATCCAATTTTTATATATATTACAGTTTGGAGAGGGCTATGCTAACATGTTGCAATATTATCTCGAGCTTGTAAACAGATATAGCAGAGATTGTCTTGACTTAAACACAACATATGCATAACTTGCCACAGAAGATTATTAGAATTAGTAAAACAGCTCAATATTTCAGAAGCCATTGATATCAAAAGTTCAATTAAATTTTTTGTGCTGTGATAAGAGACAGTAAATGTTTTCTGAACAAGTTGTTATCACTGAATTTGGCCAAAAATGTGACCAATTTGTAGGATTCAGATTCTGGTAAGAAAGTAAAAAAACAAAAAATTCCCATATTCCTCTCTTTTTGGCCCTCACCAAGCCTGTCATGGTGCTCTTGCTCTTTTTCCTTGTAATAAGTTCCTCTTCCTTTTTCTTTTTCCTTTGATTGTCTAATAAGAGCATCCACTGGCTAGGTCTTACACGGTCACAAGAGGTGCTACCTACATAAAAATGTGGGTCATGGGATATGCCATTGTTAGGACAAATAAGCAATAGCACCAATGGGATACTGGAGGTAGAAAAGTTGGAAGAAGCGCTGATCAGAAGTAGGAGGAACAGAGGCAGACGGTAATGTGTAGGAAGCGTCTAAGAGAGGTGAGTATGTGTTTAGCAGTTTAGCATTTTTAACCTCTTATGGGCAAATTTGATTTGAACCAAATGATTTGATTTTAACCAATGATGTCGATCATGGACTGGATTATCCAAGTTCATGTGGTAATTAGGAGACCTAAAGGACATCATATTCTAATAATGCTGAATTTCTGCAGATAGTTGAATATAGAGCTTATACACAAAAAAGTAAGAGAAAGCAAGAAAAAGTTTTTACGCTTACTTAGGGTTAAAAAAGAAAAATGCATCATGTTTGCCGAATATCCATTTCGACCATCCAATGTATACTAATTCGTTTTGGCATGATGAGCATTTTATTGTGTCCTTCTGTTTTATTTTCTTGTTTGCATGTTATGAAAAATAGTGCACTGAAATTCCTTTAATTTAACTAAAGTAAAACATGATACAGAAGTAGCACAGCTTGCAAGTTTTTAGAAATAAAAGAATAGCAATCATGTTTCAGGAACTCTTGCTGAATTTATAGTAGAATTATTTTGTTTAGGGTACAAAATGCATCAGCAGAAAAAGTACACCTAAAGACAAATCATAAGAACATAGTTTTCTTCCTTTTTCTGATATAGCTGTAAGCAGGAAAGTTTATTAGAAAGAAGCAATATATCTGTATTACAATACTGTTCGATCGGAAGGCTTTCCAACATCTTATGACCTAGTTAGTAGTTGAGATTTATGTGCCTGTCAGAAGTTAAGAGTTTCATCATAGTGGTAAAGGAGAAAGATTCTCTTTTTCCTATTAAGGAAATTCTGTCTGTTCAGCTACAGGCAGTTCAATAACCTCCACCAGTTGATAAAAAAGCAACAAAAAACATATCCATTCATATAATTATCAATTGTCATGAAATGGTGTGCTATATACAATTCTCCTTTGGTTTATAAGCAGAAAAAGTTACCATGAAATAATATGAAGTACAATACTATTAACTTGAAAATCATATCAAATATGTAAATACATTTAACATGCCAAATGCTTTATTTTTTTTAAAAAAGGAACTAACCTTTCAAACAGCTTATGTTTATTTAATAGAAAGTGTACTGAAAAGTAATTCTTCAGTTCAATTTGATTAAAAATGCTGATGTTCTATATCTTAAAAATATCCTAAAGTGCTAGCCAACAGGCTCACACTTTTTTTGGACTTGCAGTTCAGTGACTTTCCCAACCCGAGCAAGACAGCTGCATAGAAATACATGAAGCTGTCACACTCGGGTTGGTAGACCCACCGGCTAGTCTATGCAATGTTATCTGATCTCAGTCTGATTTATATCACCATCTGACTTTCCTCTTAAAGGCCTGTCACACTAAGCGATAACGCTAGCTATATCGCTATAACTTGTGACGTTATAGCGATATTGCTAGCGGTATCGCTATGTGTCTGATACTTACCAACGACCCGCTCTCCCGCTGGTTATCGCTGATCGCGCAAGAACGTCCTGGACTGTTTCTCATCGTCAGCTTCCTGCGGCGCTTCCTGTGGAGAGACAAGCGACGAGCGTGGAGCCGGGCGGGAGGACGTCAGGATCGCCTAGTGTGACAGGTAAGTAGCAACTCCCGACCCCTGCGATGTCGCTGTTGAGATCTGCCTGTGTGGCAGCTCACTAGCGACCACTTAGCGATGTACCAGCGATCCTGACCGCGTCATATCGCTGGTCGGGATCGCTGGTACATCGCTAAGTGTGACAGTACCTTTAGGCAAGGTCCATCTCTAGTAACAGAGATGCCAAGACTAAATGTAGGAATTGAGATAATAATAATAATAATAAATTTTATTTTTATAGCGCCGACATATTCCGCAGCACTTTACATTTCAGAGGGGATTTGTACAGACAATAGACATTACAGCATAACAATAATCACATACAGTAGATTATAACAAATACCAAGAGGAAAGAGGGCCCTGCTCGCAAGCTTACAGTCTATGAGGAAAGAGGTAGACACGAAAGGTGGGTGGTAACAGTTGCCCTGATTGTATGGACCAGCCATAATGTTAGGTGTGTGACAGTACGGACACAGAGGGCTAATGGATGCATAAAGCATGTGGGAGAATGATGCGGGGAACCTGGTTATGGTAAAACTTTTGGCTCTGCCACACAGGGATAGATTAGGTTAATGTGTTGAGGCGGTAGGCCAGTCTGAATAAATGCGTTTTCAGGACACGCTTAAAATTGTGGGGATTGGGGACTAATCGTATTGACCTGGGAAGTGCATTCCAAAGAATTGGCGCGGCACGTGTAAAGTCTTGGAGACGGGAGTGGGAGGTTCTGACTATTGAGGATGCTAACCTCAGGTCATCAGCAGAACGGAGGGCGCGGGTAGGGTGGTATACTGAAACAAGGGAGGAGATGTAGGGTGGTGCTGAGCCATGGAGGGCTTTGTGAGTGAGGGTAATAAGTTTATACTGAATTCTGGAGTGGATGGGTAGCCAGTGTGATGACTGGCACAAGGTAGAGGCATCGGTGTAACGATTGGTGAGGAATATGATCCTGGCTGCAGCATTCAAGACAAATTGGAGAGGGGAGAGTTTGGTAAGAGGGAGACCAATTAGAAGAGAGTTACAATAGTCGAGACGAGAATGAATAAGAGAAACAGTAAGAGTTTTTGCAGAGTCAAAGGTAAGAAAAGGTCGAATTCTAGAAATGTTTTTGAGGTGCA
The DNA here is from genome assembly GCF_039654945.1 of Dendrobates tinctorius. Lineage (NCBI taxonomy): Eukaryota > Metazoa > Chordata > Amphibia > Anura > Dendrobatidae > Dendrobates > Dendrobates tinctorius. The sequence goes on along the minus strand of NW_027361833.1, from coordinate 11,216,557 downwards.
GATGACAAGAGCGAGCCAGTGATCGAATGTGGGGGGCAAAGGAAAGCTCGGAATCAAGTATGACCCCAAGACAGCGGGCCTGTTGCTGGGGAGTAATAGTGGAACCACACACAGAAATGGCAATGTCGGGTATAGGTACATTAGTAGAGGGAGGAAACACCAGGAGTTCAGTCTTTGACAGGTTCAGTTTCAGATATAGTGAGGACATGATATTAGACACAGCGTTTAGACAATCACCGGTGTTTTCTGGAAAGGCTCGTGTGATGTCAGGAGAAGAAGCGTATAATTGGGTGTCATCAGCATAGAGATGGTACTGGAAACCAAATCTACTGATTGTTTGACCAATAGGGGCAGTGTACAAGGAGAAGAGGAGGGGGCCTAGAACTGATCCTTGGGGGACCCCAACAATAAGGGGAGGATGAGAGGAGGAGGAAATGGCAAAAGATACAGTAAAGGAGCGGTCGGAGAGATAGGAGGAGAACCAGGAAAGAACGGTATCCTTGAGGCCAATGGAACGGAGCATAGTGAGGAGGAGCTGATGATCCACAGTGTCGAATGCTGCAGAGAGATCCAAGAGAATTAGCATGGAGTAGTGACCATTTGATTTAGCTGTTAGCAGATCATTAGAGACTTTAGTGAGGGCAGTTTCAGTGGAGTGTAAAGAGCGGAAACCGGATTGGAGAGGGTCGAGAAGAGAGTTTTCTGAGAGATAGCGGATAAGACAGGAGTGGACCAGGCGTTCCAGGAGTTTAGAGATGAAGGGAAGATTAGAGACAGGTCTATAGTTAGCGGCACAGTTTTGGTCGAGGGATGGTTTTTTAAGTAGTGGATGTATGATGGCATGCTTAAATGAGGAGGGAAAAATACCAGAAGAGAGAGAGAGGTTAAATATTTTAGTTAGGTGAGGGGTGACAGCAGGGGAAAGGGACTGGAGGAGCTGTGACGGAAATGGGTCACTGGTGCAAGTAGTTGGGCGAGAAGATGCAAGGAGCCTGCTTACTTCTTCTTCTGTGACTGGTTCAAAATCAGAGAGTGAGTTAGATGCAGTGGGGGAGGGAGGACAGTGCATGGTATGAGGTGATTGGGAGATAATTTCCTGTCGGATCTGGTCAATTTTTTCTTTGAAGTAATTGGCCAGATCGTCAGCTCGGAGCTCCGTGGTTGGGGCCTGTACTCTTGGATTGAGTAGAGAATGAAAAGTGTCAAAGAGACGTTTTGGGTTATTGGACAGTGAGGTGATGAGGGTGTTGAAATAGGTTTGTTTGGAGAGGTGAAGGGCAGTGTTGTATGTTCTAAGCATAAACTTAAAATGGATGAAATCTTCGGGTAGATTGGATTTTCTCCACAGATGTTCGGCGCACCTGGAGCACCGCTGCAGGAAACGTGTTTGCACCGTGTGCCAAGGTTGTCGCCGTCTGCGTTGTGGTGTTCTATTTATAGGGGGTGCAAATTCATCCAGGGCAGTTTGAAGTGTTTCATTGTAATGCTTCAATGCAGAATCAGGACATGAGCGGGAGGAGATAGGGGCCAATGAAGACTGCAAGTTCTTCATAAGTTTCTGGGTGTTAATGGCCTGTATGTTTCTATAAGTCTGGACAGTGGGGGTGACCTGAGCAGCCTGGCAGTTCTTGATAGAGAATGAAAGAAGATTGTGGTCAGAGAGCGGGAGAGGGGAGTTTGCAAAATCATCCACTGCACAAAGCCGAGAGAAGACCAAGTCGAGGGAGTTTCCGTCTTCATGCGTTGGAGAATTAGTAAGCTGCGAAAGGCCAAATGAGGAGGTTAGAGATAAAAGGTGAGTAGCAGATGGTGAGAGGGGAAGAGCAATGGGGATGTTGAAATCTCCCATGATGAGGGTAGGGATGTCACAGGAGAGAAAATGTGGAAGCCAAGTGGCAAAATGATCCAGGAACTGATGGGAGGGGCCGGGAGGACGATACACCACCACCACTCGCATGGAGAAGGGGGTGTAGAGTCTGACGGCATGGACCTCAAAAGAAGGGAAGACAAGTGAGGGTACTTGAGGGATAACCTGAAAGGTACATTTTGGTGCTAGGAGCAGACCAACGCCTCCACCAGCTCTATTGTCTGATCTTGGGGTATGAGAGAAGTGAAGCCCCCCGTATGAAAGAGCAGCAGCAGCGGTAGTGCCTGACTGCTGGATCCAGGTTTCAGTAAGAGCCAGGAGGTTAAGAGAATTAGAAAGGAAAAAGTCATGAATGAAGGAGAGTTTGTTACACACTGAGCGAGAATTCCAAAGTGCACAATTAAGAGAGACAGATGGCATGCAGGGAATATTAATAAGATTAGAGGGGTTTCTGAGTGTAGCAGTCGGGAGGTTTGACTTTCTATAAAATGGGGGACCAGGGTTGGGAGCAATGTCTCCTGCGACTAGGAGAAGGAGGATAGAAAGAGTGAGCAGATGGTTAAGTGATTTGTGAGAGCGTCTCTGATGTTGAATGGTGGGACTGACTGGATCTGTGCAATTTAACAACGTCAAAAGAGCATGAGTGCTATACATAGGAGAGGAAAGAAGCGAGGGGCCAATGTGGATGGAGTGTAGAGAGTTAATGCCAGGGCGGTGGATGTGTGTGAATGCAGCGGCCAGGATTAAAATTACACAAATGCATATGGTATATATTTGTTGTATTCCAAATGTACAGGGAGTAGATGTATATAAATGTCTTACCTGTCTCCTGCCCTGTCTAACTGCCATGTTATAACTGCCAGTACTTTGATAAACTGTACTTGGATAAAGTGTGCATAAATGCCCCCTGCATAAATGCTATCCCCAAGCTCTGTCTGAATATATAGGAGGATAAGACTTAGAACTTTTTTTTTTTTTTTTGGCTCTCTCTCTTCTCATTAATCAATCACACTAAATTGAGACACCAGGACCCAATAAAATGTTGTGGTCAAATAAACACATGTCCAGCACTACATGGATCATAAAGCACTTTGAAAAGTTTCTTGACCTCACAACATAAGGGGACAAGCAGAGTAAGTTGAAAAAAACTATATACCATATATAAGCTTGCAGAGTTGAAAACACAGAGATAGCATTCAGGATTAACTGCTTGCTGACATTGAATGGAGACACAGGAGTGGATTCAGAGCAGAGATTGGAAAAGCTGGTTACCATATATAAGCTTGCAGAGTTGTGTCTTTCATTATTGTTCCCCTCTTCAGTTTATCCTATTACATAAGTACATAAAGCTGTGATCTAAACACAGTTGCAGGGGGCAGACATTCTATCTATTGCATCAGTGAGGAGAATGCCTAAACTTGCTAATCTCCAAAGCTGTAGGGGCGAGAAGTACATCATGACTGTCAAGAGAATCCTGTCTTTGTGGCTTGCCTAACAGCATAGAAGAGGGGTGAGCATCACATCTTGTCTCTCAGTTAAATGCTCAGTACCTATGCTTTCTGCCTTATTAATCAGCACAGGAGGGGTTGTGGGCATACCATGAAGAATAGTTTGTGGGTAATTTGAGGAGCATTGTGTAAGTTCCAGAAGATACTACAATAATCCATAAAAGCAGTGTAAAAAAGGGAGTCCTGACAGTATTGTAAGGCAAAGATAACATGCATCTCACAATGAGGAGGAATGTAAAATTTCAAACACATCCTGGCTGGCAAAGAAGAAGAAATAAGTATGTGGTTGAGGCGAAAGTGGATAAAACTTTAAGACAATATGAAAACAAAATACTCTTTGTCATAGAAAACATTAAAATCCAGGAAGCCACTCTACTAAGGGGGAATTCACCACTCTTCCTCTCTCACACAGAATAGCAGCAGGAAAAAGAGCTTACATTCAAAACCTCCTTCATGCAGAATTATGCATGGAAATAGGGAAGTGGGTAAATTATGAAAAGCTGGGGGGTGAGAAACGCAATTAAGATAGGAAGAGTTAACCATTCAAGTTCCCTTTGAAGCCATATGCTACCTGTTAGGTGTCCAGTCAGCCTGTTTAAAAAAATGGTAGTGGCAGTGAGTAGTTCTTGGGTTATCATGGAGTTAGCAGTGACCATACTGGGGGTATATACACATATTTAATGCGTTGGAATTGGAGGTGTAAATACCATATGCTCGCTCTTTGTTCCCAAACACTGACCATAGTAGAAACAGCAGCAGCATCACCGGTTAACTGTCGACCAATTGTGTAATTTTCCTGTCTATAAAGGGCATCAGATGGATGGTTGTGACAAAAAGGTAACAGCAGAGTGGTTCAGCGTGAAATCCCATTCTGTAGTCCTTTAAAATTGGTGGCAGCGGTGGGATCTGCGAGAGCTCATTAGAGTTATCCTTTGATAATTGGTGGCAGGGGTGTGATCTGCATAGTCTCTCTGGTGTAATCCTTTGACACTCTGCAACTTTTCTTTTAAACTTAGTTACCTTTAAACATTAAAACAGAGAAAAGAAGCAAACATCAGCTCACAGCTATAGGAGGAACTCCATCGTGGGTGTAGTGCATGTATAGCTTCAGACCAGTTCCTGGATTAAATGAAGTAGTAAAAAGTTTATAATTCAAAAAAAATCTAAATTCACATTTTTATAATGATTAAAACTGGAATAAATAGGTCAAGCAAAAAATAAGATTTTTGGAACACATAAGCAATGTCATTCCAAATACTCATGTATAAAATTGTTTCTGGCATTGAAAGGGTTAATTGCCCCACAAGAGATGGTGGTTGGGTTAAATTCCTTTTAGCACATGAGACCTACTAGATTTTATTCTTTGATACACAATCTCCCAAGAGTCTTAAAGCTTAACTGTTGTTTTAATGTTTATTTCATAAATCAATCATACATGTGAAAATAAGAAATTTGCCATTCTCTAAATTCTCAATTCATAGGTAACATCGATATTCAATGAAGACAGAATTTCCTATTACAGAGGTAGAGGATGGCAGTTGATACTGATAAGATTTTATGTAGATGAGAGAAGAGAGGAGGGAGGAGCTCTGCCTCCAGCTCCTCCCTTTTCAATCTCTCCTCTACATAGAATCTAATGTGTAGCAACTGCGGTCTTCTACCTCAGTAATAAAAAAATATATCTTCACTCAATACAGATTTCACTGGTAAATTGAGAGTTTTGAGAATAATCTATCAGTCCGGGCGGAGAAAGAAGCTGATTTGTCTGATAAGATTACATTTTATTTTCATGTGTACTGTTTATTTATAAAATAAAAATAAAAGCAATGATTACTCTTTAGTTTCAAAACTGATTTTATGTACTCATTTTGAATTACGTTGTTATACCTCGAATACAGTGTTTTACTTTGCGGTTTCTATGAAGTACATGATATATGAGTCACTATTTAGAATGATGGGTACTTGCATTCTGCCTTCTTTCTGTTGTGTTTTTCTTTTCTTTAAAAACTTCCCTTTGCGAAATACATTGTATTCATTAGTAGCTCTTGTTCATCACATAGATCCAATGTCTTTTGATGTATTTCATCATGATTTTAAATTCTCCTGAGTTTCATACTTTTTTAAATAAATGTGAATTTTTAATTATATTTTTTCAAATTTGATGATGCCAGATTTTTCTAATTTTCTACTATCTTTTAAGAATGCTCCTAGGAAGTAATTATTTTACTGTATTTCATCTAATGTAAATGTGCAAGACCCCAGGACAATGACAGCCACACTGCAGATGACAAGGATTGCAATGTCAGTTGCCAAAAATATACAATTATTGCTGTGTTGTTGAGACTGCTCCTGTACAAAGTCATCTCTCTATATTTTTTAAGTATTTTATGTCATATTCTACATTTGTTAATAACTGTTTTCAAAAATCAAATAATAACTAGAAATGAGCCGATACGTTGACATTCAAATTTTCCTGCTTCACAAAATTAACTGATTGTATTCGATTTATGGTGAATAAATTTGTCGCAAATCCCAATACTGCAGAGTCTCTCATTGTCATGAAAAGACCTATGTAACTCTGAGAGTTCTCCTGGTACTGTATTAAACATGTTTTTATCTCTTTAATGCAAACACAGATTTATTACTGTCCAAGTGATTGACTAGGGAGAACAAAAAATATTTCTAAAAAAGGGAAAGAAATGCAAAAAATATAGAGCGTATGTCTTTTCATCTCACAAGCTGGAAGTGCATTTTCTCTAGCACACGAACCTTGCCTTAAAAATTTTCAATAGTGGCTAAATCAGGACAGAGGGGTGCTAAACTGCCCTGATTGTTTGCAGTGCATGAAAAATAAAAAAAATAGGGTGGTGTAAATGTTTTCATCCTCACAAATATAATAGCAAATTATTTGAATTTGCAATAACCCTTCTACAATGTGACAACCCTTGAGATATTTGTAGACAGCTATTAAGTCTCCTCTTAGTCTTCTCTTTTGCAAGTTAAACATTCCAAAATCCTGCAACCTTTCCTCATAAGACAGGGTTTGCAGACTGGTCACCATTCTGGTCGCTCTTCTCTGAACTATTTCCAGTTTGTTAATGTCTTTTTGAAATGTGGTGCCTAAAATTGGTCACTGTATGCTTCTGTTAATACATCCCAGAATTGAATTTGCCTTTTTTGCTGCTGCATAACACTGTTGACTCATGTTCAGTTTATGATCTATTAGTATACCTAAGTCTTTTCACATATGCTGTTGCTTAGCACGATACCTCCCATTGTGTAAATGCTTTTTTCATTTTTATGTAGTACTTTGCATTTTTCCCTGTTAAAAACCATTCTGTTAGTTGCTGCCCACTTCTCCAGTTTATTTATATCTTTTTGAAACCTTTCTCTCTCTTCTCTAGTATTAGCTATCCCTCCTAGCTTTGTGTCATCAGCAAATTTAATCAGTTTACCCTCAATTCCTTCATCTAAATCATTTATAAAGATGTTGACCAATACAGGGTCCAGTACAGAACCCTGTGACACCCAACTTGAGACTTTCTTCCAACTGGATCTGCTGCCGTTTATGACCACTCTTTGGGTCTGATCACGAGCCAGTTATGAATCCACCTAATAGTTGCCTTGTCCATTCCATACTTAGTAATTTTTTCAATAAGGATAGTGTGAGATACTTTGTCAAGTGCTTTGCTGAAGTCAAAATATACTATATCTACAGCATTTTCCTGATCCTGATATTAATTACAAACCCATGCTGACTCTGGTTAATCACTTCATTCTTATTAAGTTCCTTTAGATTCAGCAGCATGCGCTAAGAGTTTTTATTTTTTCTAAGAATAACTAGGAAGTACTGCACCAAAAACTATCACACAATTGCTTTAGGTGTGTTTATTATTCCATAGTTTTGAGCCACAGTGACATCCCTGCAGAGGCATTACTCTTAATTTTACATGGGTTTTATATGTGAAAATTTGCAATCCAAAGGGAAAAATTCAATTTTCTCTCACTCTAAAGCAATTTGTTTTTCTTTTTTAATAAATTTGCAAAAAATTCTACATTTCTGTTTTTTTTCAGTCAAGATGGGGTACAGAGTGTACATTAAAGAGAAAAAATGAACTTTTATGAATTTACCAAAATGGCTGCAATGAAGCAAAGGGTGAAAAATTTAAAGGGGTCTGAATACATTCCATATCCACTGTATATGTACATACTTTAAAAAAAAATTTACATTTCACAAATAATGAAAAATGGTGGGAGACACTGACAGCAAATGGTTTCTTGGCAAAACAGCATACAGGCACCCTGTACATCATTTAAAGATGTCAGTCATACATTGGTCGTATATAGATATGAGTGAACCCAACTGTAAAGTTCAGGGTTCGTTCTGGACGCCTAGAGTTATCTCAGAAGTCTGCTTTAGTATTTGGAGTTCAGATGCTGAGGAGAGAAGGATAGATTTTTGCAGTCCGATAACCCTTACTATGACCATTTTACAGCACCAAAGTTCAGATCCACATTGACTTCTATGGGTCTTTAAGTTCAAGTTCAGGTAGAGTTTCTCGTACCTGAACCGAACTTTAGACTCGAGTTTACTCAAAACTGACAAACCTGAACATCCAAGGGTCAGCTCATCCCTAGTCATATACAAAATCCAAGTGGTACCAACAATAAATATGTTCTGCACATGTATCACAAAGTTGTAGCCCACACATTGTGGGCAAGCGAAGGTTAAACTGGACCAACAAAGTAATAAAAGCTCTTCCGTTGGGTCCAGCCTCTGATACACTTATGGGACCTAATGCCCTATTTTATCTTTTGGAATCATACATTTGCTATTAGAAAAATATTTGTTATATATTTAGCCATAAAAAAACAGGAGCCTAAATGATGATACAAATGTGGCTTCCTGTACCGTTAATGGGTTAATAATGTCTCAAAATGAGCAAAGAAAAATTACTAGAATTGGAAAGACAGGAAAAATCATGATACTCTGTTGAAAGGTGTTTATGATATTTGATTCTATAAGGTGGTTTTGATGGGAATCACTACCTGTCAAGGCCTTTTCAAGATTGCTGTATAAATGTGTAGAATTTATTTTAGATAAAATTGGAGTGCTTAACAAAATTGAGCATGGATATGGGTAGAAATTCCCTACATATGCTATCAAAACAAGAAAAATGACAGTATAAATAAAAGTGGACATACAGATGTTAAGTATTTGCCTTCAGGAATATTTTCACCGATAGGTCCAAGCAATTACAATCTGAAATTGAGCATCTGTTTGATACATCTACCATATCAGAAAAAAATGCATAGACATACAATTGATTTCATTAGGAGATGAATAAGGCTTCATCACTACTATGATAATGCTACATATGAAAATTTCACGTGTTGTCAGATTAAGCCAACAGATTATAGTTGATTCTTGGAAATCCAAGTAGAATGACTTTATGTGTTCACTTTTTGAATGTGTCAACATTTTTGCATCCATAAATAAGTGAAATGTAGATATCCTTATAAAACTTCTAGGAATTACACCTGTACTTTTTAGTAATTGTTGCACAGGGGAAAACTGAGCATTAAAATTTTGTCTGCTGCCAATGTCAATTATGTTAACAAGAGTGATGAGTGATCCCCTGGATGTTCTGGTCATGCGGATTTTGCTGAACATTTTTAAAAGTTTGGCTTAGGTACCTGCATAGTACCTGAACCTGAGCCGGGACTCCATACTGATGAATGGTGGGACCAAACATCCATTGCTTGCCATGCTCTCATCTGCATAATAGCACAGCAAACACTGTCTCTGATCGGTGGCAAGATTCTTACCACCGATCATAGAGCTAAGGCTCATCTGACTGCCACTTGCTGTGACCGGCGGTAAAAAGTTTACCTCCTGTCACAAAAGCATCAGTTCATGAGAGAGTACTGCTCGCATCAGTCTACACCTGCTGCCGCTAATAACAGCGAGAGCAGGTGACGCTGATTGGAATATTTATCAGCCCACACCCGTGCTATAAATATTTTTTTAATGACATGGAGTCTGCTCTATTTTTAAGAACCAGCATGGCAAAATGGGCTGCAACCTTCAGCTGTAAGCTTTATCATAGCTGGTTATCAAGAATAGAGGGGTCCCCACCCTCATGGTTAATATTGTCAGGCTGGTAAGGGGCCATTGATTTTGCCTCCGCCCCAGAAAAAGTGTATCTATTAGAATCTGGCACTTTGCCTGGCTCTTCCCCTTTATCCTGTGGCAGAGGCAAGTGGGGTAATATTTATGGGGTTGATGTCACCTTTGTATTGTCGGGTGACATCAAGCCCACAGGCTAGTAATGGAGAAGCATCTTATAGACACTTCTCCATTACTATTCCGTGGGCTTGATGTCACCTGACAATACAAAGGTAACATCAATCCCACAAATATTACCCCACTTGCCACCACTACAGGGAAAATGGGAAGAGGTAGGCAAAGCACCAGAATTGGTACATCTGATAGATACACCTTTTTGTGGTGGCTGTGGACTGCTATTTTTAGGGTGAGGGCCCATTATATATGGTCCCTTAACAGTCTGAGAATACCAGCCCCCAGCTGTCTGCTTTAGCTTGGCTGGTTGTCAAAAATTGTGGGTACCCCATGCCGTTTTTTAAATTATTTAAATAAGTAAAAAAATGGCATGGGGACCCCTCTATTCTTGATAACCAGCCATGATAGAGCTGACAGCTGAGGGTTGCAGGTCGCAGCTGTCAGTTTTCATATGCTGGTTATCAAAAATAGAACAGACCCCAAGTCGTTTTTTATTTATTTATAGCACAATCTGATTCTTGCTCCTATCAGTGGCATCTGTTCTTGTTTTATTAGCAGCAGCAAGCGTAGACTGATGGGAATATAACTTTCTCATCAGCTGAAACCTCTGTGTCTGAAGGTAAACTTTTTACCGCTGGTCCCAGCTACTGGAGCTCTGCGTGGCTGTAATGATCTTACCACTGATCAGAGCCGCCGGTGTTTCTCGCACTGTCATGCAGATGACAGCTTTTTGAAACACCCAAAGTTCGGGGTGCCGTATCCAAACAGTAACATGGTCTTCCTGGAAAAGTCCATGTTCAGGATCCGTGCCCGAACAGTAGGTTACTAGTGATTCGGGTTTGCCCATCACTAGTAAACAGAAAAACTGTCTGCACTTGCAATGTTTTTCACCAAACTACGTAAAAATAATTAACTCACTTATTTTATGATCAGAAAACATCATGTGACAAGCATTGTCACTTCTTCCTAACAGATTTATCAGGAGGAGCTGTTTACTTGGTAGGAGAATGGTATTGGAAGGTTCCCTTTAATTTGTAGTTAAAAATTCAACACTTTTGGGATGATTTGTGTCAATTCCTAACAATTTGGATGCATTTATTATCTGTGTATTTTAAGACTTTGTCTAAAAGTTACCTATAATAAAATATATTCATCTGGTGAGAATAAATTACACTAAAGACACGCATTCTCTTATTTTCTGAAATATGTTTCCTCGTTTTAAAAAGAATGTGTCACATTTTGTATTTCTCAAAATAAAATCAATTATCATCTGGCTCTGATTTGTTCCTGTTGGATTCACAAATGGTTGTCTTACTTGGCATCTGATATGGTGTCTTTATTGATTTTCGCTGAGTAAATAGCAGTTAGCTGATGACTGCTATGCATTACTAAACGGAAGCCTGTGTACATTACCACAGCACATAAGCTCAGGGGAAATTTTTAGACACTTTTGTTACTGACTTAGGAAGAAATGTTTAACATTTTTGGTATGTTTAAGGAAAATCTTGATGATCGTTCCACTTAAGTAGCTAGTTTAGGCATTTTGTATTAAAGGAACTAGTTTTGCATCTGTTTTTATAAAAAATAGTATGAGTTGTTATTTTGGCTTTTCTAGTCATATACTTACCAAGAGCTGGTGGATATGCTATATTTATTATTGTGGATTTATAGTACCCCTTAGTGATGTACAATGTGCAATTACTACAGCACCTGGAACGGGCAAAACAGAGTTTTCTCCAAACAGAGCTGATGTCGGCTAATAGGCTATATTTAATAGATGACACCAGAGAGTAACTGATGTGTGAATGCCACTGTCAAGAAGGACTTTAAAAGGAGTTTGTCACCTCCAAAATGCATCTTAATTTGGCAATACAATGATGTAGAGAACTTGGCACCTATAGCAACCATGCTAGCACTGTATTTATTACTAATACAGTGCCTGAGAAAATACCTTCACATTCAAATGCAAATGAGGAGTCTTCAGTGCACCCTTCAATGACATGTACGTAAACTTGGCACTCAGAGAAGATTAAATTAAATAAATTATTTAATATGCAATCCAACAATAAAGGTTCACAAACATTTATGTCTTCATTAGACCTTGCTCAGTGTGCCTATTGTCCAATTGAAAAAATATCAGATTGATTACGTTTTATCCCCTTGGTCAGCTAGAGAGCGTTGAGTGTGGTGTCCATCACTGGTTCAAACAGATCTGACCAGTGTTGGCATGATGTTCTCTGTTCAATGCACCCTTGGCCTGGCTTAGAGTTTGGTGCAATGTTATGCCACCTCATTTGCATTTTGGGTCTCTGTCTCCACTTTTGATTGACCGTACTTACTTTCCAGAGTATGTTACTATGTTACATGCATTCAGTGGTTGGGAGCATTCTCCTTCTAGTTTCCTTTCATTTGACACTGCTTACTACATTACTACACCTTGAAATGCAGTGCACGGTATCAGTAGAAAGAACATAGAGAGGAGAAAAGTCTTGATATACAATTTGCATGCATGGAAAGGAAGAAAAACATTTTATCATCAACTCACAATCCTAATGGCCAGTAATTAATAATAATAATAATAATAATAATAAATTTTATTTCTATAGCGCTGACATATTCCGCAGCACTTTACATTTCAGAGGGGACTTGTACAGACAATATACATTACAGCATAACAATAATCATATAGATCATAACAGATACCAAGAGGAATGAGGGCCCTGCTTGCAAGCTTACAGTCTATGAGGAAAAAAAGGGGAGACACGAAAGGTGGGTGGTAACAGTTGCCCTGATTGTATGGACCAGCCATAGTGTTAAGTGTGTAACAGTACGGATGCAGAGGGCTAATGGATGCATAAAGCATGTGGGAACATGATGCAGGGAACCTGGTTATGGTAAAAAACTTTTGGCTGTGCCACATAGGGATAGATTAGGTTAATGTGTTGAGGCGGTAGGCCAGTCTGAATAAATGAGTTTTCAGGGCACGCTTAAAATTGTGGGGATTGGGGACTAATCGTATTGACCTGGGAAGTGCATTCCAAAGAATTGGCGCAGCATGTGTATAGTCTTGGAGACGGGAGTGGGAGGTTCTGATTATTGAGGATGCTAACCTCAGGTCATCAGCAGAACGGAGGGAATGAGTAGGATGGTATACTGAAGCAAGGGAAGAGATGTAGGGTGGTGCTGAGCAATGAAGAGCTTTGTGGGTGAGGGTAATAAGTTTGTACTGGATTCTGGAGTGGATGGGTAGCCAGTGTAATGACTGGCACAAGGTAGAGGCATCGGTGTAACGATTGGCAAGGAATATGATCCTGGCAGCTGCATTCAAGACAGATTGGATGGGGGAGAGTTTGGTAAGAGGGAGACCGATTAGAAGGGAGTTACAATAGTCGAGACAAGAATGAATTAGAGAAACAGTCAGAGTTTTTGCAGAGTCAAAAGTACTTACCGTAATTACAGGACACATGCTGAACAAGAGTAATTGGGAGAGCCAATGCCACACAGAAAGTTCCAAGGTAGCACTGATCCAACACAAGTGAGTAGATAAAATCAATGTTTCTTTCAAAATCATTAAAACATCTTCATCAGTGTATATTTGATAAAAAGATCAGTCAAAAGTCTACAAGGTATTGACGGAAGGGAAGCTATCGATGCATTTTGAATCTTTGTAATCAAGATTGCCAAGCAATCTAAATCACTCTGTTGAGGTTGTAGTCTCCACTCGAATCATGGGTCTGAATTCCCCTTCTAACATTGCATTAATGCAGAATGGTTGATAAATGGTTAGCACTGTTGCTTTGCAGTGCTGGGGTTTTGAGTTCAAATCCTTCCAAGGACAGCAACTGCAAGGAGTTTGTATATTCTCCCCTTATTTGCATGGTTTTACTTTGTGCTCTCTGATTTCCTCCCACATTCCAAAGACATAATGATAGGGAATTTAGATTGTGAGCCCCAAAGGGGACAGTGATGATAATGTATGTAAAGTGCTGTGGAATATGATGGTGCTATATAAGCAAAGCAGTATAAAATAATAAATAAACACCCTGATTATGAAAACATTTTTTATGACTAAGAACCAGAAAGTTCAAAGATGTAAAACACGCTATAACTCCCATGTCTTATAGACTTTTTGTTATATCTAAAAATTAGGGCATTCAAAGATCCTAAACACATAATTACTCCCATGTCTTATAGACTTTTTGCCTAATCTAGTTATAAAATACATGCAGTTGAAGACGTTTTTAGTGGTTTTGGAATGAACATTGGCTTTAACTATTCACATATGCTAGATCCCCTGCTACCTTGAATTTGTGTGCATGTATACTAAGCTTCTTCTAAGCTACTGATTTAGAATTTATAGAAGATTTGGTGTGAAGCAAAATAGGACCAAAAGCAGCTTATTCAGAACTGTGGAGTAGTTGTGGACAGAATCCTAAAGGCTATTTGTTGCTTCAAATTACAGCATACTGGCAGTCAAGGATGAGATATCCCATTCCCCTTGAATTCACATGTGTAGTGTTTAAAGCCTTTCTGAAAACCAGCCATCGTTTTTTAATTCTAAACCAGGAAATATGAGTCAAACTTGATATTTCATAAGCTTGCAACCTTGATCTTACATTCAGTGCTAGCCTTAGGTGTTCTGTGTCACATTATTTTGATTCAGCTTTCAACACAACCTAGTAGGAAATAGAAACTTATACAAAAGTGGTGCGATTATTATCTGTAAAACATCAACAATGTCAAACCACAATATCAAGAACCAAATAATGTACATTCATATAGAATTAATATATACTGTACACACATATAACAGTGCTGTATATAGAAATAATGCTATTAAATACTATACTCATAAAATACCACTTGTCACAGTACACACACATAGTAACACTCTATTCAGCACTCATATGGCTTTGTGCTGAATTCACATATAACACCACTACTATATATAGTGGACACCCATAATGCTACTTTAAGCTATTTCTATAAATATATGGTAACTATGGATATTGTCGGTTTCCTGATGAAGAAGTTGTTTTAACTTCGAAACGTGTTGAGAATACACCGCATGGTTTAATCCCTCAATATTTTTTCTGGATTTCTTGAATCTAGCACAGCAGCGCAGACTACTACTCCTATCCTCTTACCAATTGCTCTGTATGGTGGGATTTCCCTACCTGAGAGTACTGCAGCAGCTGTCATATCTAGATTCCCCAGTTGCAGGTTAAACAACCCCAAAAGGTGACCTATTCCAATACCTCTCACCTATACCAATTTCTTCTCCAGATAAGACCCTAATGCGCTTGCTTTCTTCCCCTTTTTCTTAAAAAAAAATATATTTTTGGTCTTATTGGGTTAAAAAGAGTCTACTCTGTCAAAATGTAAAATTATTGCAATCATACATTAAATGGTAAAGAGCAAAAAACCTCAAAACACCAGTCTTGCCATTGTTTGGTCATTGCACTTGTTATAAAAAATACAATAAAAATGCTGAAAATATCATATGTATCACAAAATGGTATCAATACAAACAGCAAATGAGGGAGCAATAAACAAGTCCTCACATAGGTACTTGGATGTAGAAATAAAAATAAGTTACGAATATCAGAAAATCGCTACACATTCACCTTTTTTTTAAATTTCAGATTTTTTTTACTACTAAAACTGCACAAGTTTAGTATTTCATTAATCATATGTTACCTAAAAAGAGAAGGCTGGTAGTGCAATAAGAGACTGCACTGCTATGGTAGAATTCAAGATATCTTTATTGCCAACGCATTTCCTGAGCCAGTCCCAGCTCACTTCATCAGGGCATGTCATGCCCTGATAAAGTGAGCTGGGAATGGCTCAGGAAACGCGTTGGCAATAAAGATATCTTGAATTCTACCACAGCAGCGCAGTCTCTTATTGCACTACCAGCCTTCTCTTTGTACCAAGTCCTTGGACTTCGTGCAGACTGCTGCAGCTGTTTTATGCGATTATAGGTGTTGTGACTCTCACAACCCTATCAGGTGAGCCTAACACTTGCTGTGCACTCATCTACTTTCCATACAGACCTACGCATTGGAAGCGCCCTGTCTCCCCCTTTTCATGCTACCTGAAAAAGCATGTTGTCTAGGTAGTTTTTTTTTTTTTACCATATAATGAACATCGTGAAAACAAAACCCAAAAACCAATGGTGAAACTGTGTTTTTTTAGAGTTTCAATGTACATGTTTTTTTTTTGTTTTCCCCTACATTGCATAATATCAGTGTTGACATTCAAAACTAAATTTTGTCCTTCAAAAAATTAGCCCTCTTATGGCTTTGTCAATGGAAAATAAAAATAAGTTAAGGCTTTTAGAGCAAGATGAATAAATAATGAAAGCTCAAAACCTAAAATTTCTTGTGTCCTTAAAGGGGTTGTCCACTACTAAGACAACCCATTCTCTATCCCCATGTTTAGCCCTGTTAAAATAAAAAAGCAAGCTTATACCCACCAGAGTCACTTCCCATGTCAGTGCGCATTCCAAAGTAGATGACAGTGACACCAGCGCTGATTGGGTGCAGAGCTCACATGATGTAAAAACCTCCCATGAGCCTGGGGAGAGTGAGTGCCGCTGAATAGGCAGTGGTACGGAAAGTGAGTACAAGTTTGCTATTTTAACTTGACCAAAAATTGGATATGAGAAAGGGCTGTCAAAGTAGCGGACAACTTCTTTAAGGCCTTAAACTATAAGTGTCATGATCCAGGCCGGGCTTTGTTTCTTTTTATTCTCTCCTCGGTCTGGTCATGCGAGGGTTAACATTCTCTGCCTCATTTCGGGATCTGTGTTGCTATTTCAATCTGTTGCGGCCAGCAGGCAGCGTTAGTTATAGTTCCTGTCCCCAGGCTTGAGCAGCTGAACCCATTACACCCTGGTTTGTCCTCTGCCCGTTTACTACTGCCCCCGCTTATCTTAGTGTTTGCTCCCCGTGCTTTGATTTCTTGGTATGTGACCTGGCTTGCCTGTCTTAGGTCTCTGATATCTCTGCTACCGGCTGGTTCTGACATCTCTGGCTTGTACTTGACCATGTGTATTGTGTTTCCCTCTGGTACTGCATTTTTTGACTGTTCCTGACCTGGCTCATCTGACCACTCTCTCACCACCTAGTGGCTCCTGTGCTGCCGCACTGTGATGCTATGCTGTGAGTGCAGTCTCTCCTCCCTCACCAGCTCCTTCTGTTGGAGGTTGCACTATACTGCACTGCAGTGTCATTACAATAAGATTATGAACTGCAGATAGGCATAAATATACCCCTTATAGGCAAAAGTACTGAGATGCACCATGACAATAAAGTGCAAACCCAATACATAGTAATATCAACAGGCTATTGTGGATTGGGTGCAGCCCAGAGATCCCAAGGGTCTTCAGTGTTTTTTGGGTTTTGCCAAGTACTATAGAAAATTCATCAATCGGGTTTTCTCAGGTGGTCAAACTCCTCATTGATTTAACTCGTAAGGGGGCTGATATAAAAAACTGGTCAGCTCCAGCTTTGGCGGTATTTTCTTATTTAAAATAGTGTTTCATGTCTGCCCCTGTACTGATTCAACCTGATTTATCTGAACTGTTTATCGTGGAGGTGGATGCCTCAGAGGTGGGAGTGGGGGTGGTGTTGTCCCATGGGCCCACCATGCTAACTAATTTAAGACCCTGTGCCTTCTTTTTGAAAAAGTTTTCCTCCGCTGAAAGGAATTATGATGTGGGTAACTGGGAGTTATTGGACATTAAACTGGCTTTTGAAGAATGGTTGCATTTCTTGGAGGGGGCTGTCTATCATGTCACTGTCATTATGGATCACAAGAACCTGTCTTACATTGAGTCCACCAAACGTTTAACCCTGGAACAGGCGAAGTGGTCACTTTTTTTCTCAATTTCAGTTTTCAATCACTGTCAGTCCTGGGTCCAAGAATGTGAAGGCTGATGCATTGTCTCACAGCTTGGATCCAATGTCACCCCCTGAACCTCCTTCCTCCATTCTTCAAAGCGGAGTGGTGGTGGCTGGGGTGTCCTCGGCATTGGAGCAGGAGATTCCTGAGGCCCAGTCTCTTGCTCCTCCATCTGTACCTGAAAATAAGTTCTTTGTGCCTGTCCAGTATTGGCTAAAGGTGCTTCTAGAGTTCTATGACTCGGCTCTGAGTGGGCATCCTGGAATCTCGGCCATGCATAAAACCATCACTAGGCTGTTTTGGTAACCCTTGTTGGCTTCACTGTGTTTGTGTCCTCCTGTGAAACCTGTGCCCACGCTAAAACCTCCCATAACCAGCCGGCCGGGGAATTGGTGCCATTGCCAATTCCAGAGAGACCCTAGACTCATCTGTCCCTGGATTTTTTCACCGATCTTCTCCCCTCTAATGGTAAAACTGTGGTTTGGGTAGTAGTGGATAGGTTCAGTAAATAGGCACATTTTGTACCATTGGCGGGTCTGCCTAATGCTGAGACGCTATCAAAACTATTCATTGAGCATGCTGTCCGATTGCATGGTGTGCCTATGAGTGTGGTGTCTGATAAAGGGGTGCAGTTTGTGTCAAAATTCTGGAGGGCTTTTTGTAAAAGGCTGGGTTTCAGTATGACCTTTTCATTGGCCTATCATCCCAAGACCAACGGACAGATGGAAATGACCAATCAGTCTTTAGAGCAGATATTACGGTGACATGCCACGTCTATACAGGATGACTGGTGCTCTTCGGTACCCATAGCAGAATTCACTTTCAATAATCATGTCAATCAATCCACTGGTACTTGCCCAATCTTTAGCAACTAAGGTTTTCACCCTCACTTTGGTGAGTTTTCCCAGCAGTATTTGGGGTATCCAGGGGCTGATTCAGGCTCCCAGCAGTTGGGGAAGGTCTGAAAGGAGGTTCAGAGGAACATTGGGCGGCTCAGGGCAAATGTAAATTTTTTTGTGGATAAATGTTTTTTGATGGGGCCGGCATTTCAGGTGGGGCATAAGGTATGGTTATCCACCAAGAATATAAGGTTGAGGATACCTTCTGCTAAGCTGGGTCCCAAGTTTATTGGTCCATTCAAAATTTTAGAGGTGGTTAATCCTGTGGCCTTTTGCTTGCGCTTGCCTTCATCGTTGCGGATCCCCAATGTGTTCCATAAGGCACTTCTGAAGCCAATGGTGTCTTCCTCAAGTGAGTCTCCTTCGCACCTGCCACCTGTTGTGGTGGATGGTCAGATCAAGTATGAGGTTTAATGGGTGGTGGATTCTCTTATACTCCGCCGTTCACTTCAGTATTTGATCCATTGGAAGAGTTATGGATTTGAGGACCGGTTGTGGGTGCCGGCACACTCAGTACATGCAGATCAGTTGGTCCGGGTCTTCCAGGCTTGTTATCCAGGTAAACCTGGGGTCCTGTGGCCCCCAATGAGAAAGGGGTACTTTTATGATCCAGCCCGGGGTTTGTTTCTTGTTATTCTCTCCCCAGTCTGGTCATGCAAGGGTTAACTTTCTCTGCTTTGTTTTAGGATCTGTGTTGCTATTTCAGACTGCTGTGGCTGGCAGGCAGCATCAGTTATAGTTCCTGCCCCCAGGCTTAAGCAGCTGACCCCGTTCCATACTGGTTTGTCCTCTGCCCATTTACTCCTGATTCCTCTCGGGTCTTAGTGTTTACTCCCCGTGCTTTGACTTCTTGGTATGTGACCTGGCTTGCCCTCTGACCTGTCTGACTGTCTTACGTCTCCGATATCTCTGTTAACGGATTGTTCTGACTTCTCTGGCTTGTACTTGACCATGTGTATTGTGGTTCCCTCTGGTACTGCATTTCTTGACTGTTGCTGACCCGGCTTGTCAGACCACTCTTTTGCCACCAAGTGGCTCCTATGCTGCCACACTGTGATGCTATGCTGTGAGTTTAGCCTCTCCTCCCTCACCAGCTCCCCCTGGTGGAGGTTGCACTATACTGCACTGCAGTATCATTGCAATAAGATTATGAATTGCAGATCAGCATAAATATACCCCTTCGAGGCAAAAGTACTGAGATGCACCATGACAATAAAGTGCAAACCAAATACAGTAGTAAAATCTAATTTAAGGATGTTGGACCACAAGTTTAAAAGTTATGACAAAGTTAAACTTATTTCCATAGTGTCTACGTTCATGCTCTTTATCCATGTGCTTAAAAACCTTGCTTGGTATGCCTGTGTAAGTAGGCTTATAAGCCATGCAATGCCCCTCTGAGAATCCAAATATGCAAATTGCCTCATCAGAAGAGGACTAGAACTCTATTGCCACATATTGGCAGCATTAGTCCTAAATGTCAATATCAACTCTTTAACAAGCCATGCCAGATGACTTAGGATAAAAGTCAAATCAGAATCTTATTTTGCAGACTTGGTGTTTCGGGTTGTAGCCCTCATCAGTGCAAATATGAGATCTTATTTGACTATATGAAAGGCTTCTTAAATCTTAGATACCAGTCAAGGGCCTCTTATCATACAGCCAAATCAGATCTAATATTTTAGGGCCCCGTCACACATAGCGGCTCACCAGTGATCCCGACAATGATATCAATGTGTCAGGATCGCTGGTGGGTCGCTACATGATCGCTGGCGAGCTGTCAAACAGACAGCTTCACCAGCGACGGCGTCGCTGTGTACTTTAGTTACTAGTGCGCTGATGAAGGGAGCTAGTAACTAAGGAACACATCGGGTTTCTAAGGGGCGTGCGCCACTTAGAAACCCGATGTGTACCTTAGTTACCAGCTCCCTGCATCAGCGCGCTGGTAACTAAGGTACACGTTAGATTTCTAAGCACCGCACGGTGCTTAGAAACCTGACGTTTACCTTAGTTACCAGCGCGCCGATCGCTGGTCGCTGGTCTCCCGCCTGTCACACGCAGTGATGCGTGCTGGCCAGCGGGAGACCAGCGACCAAAAAAATGTCCAGGGCTTTCCATCAACGATCAGTGATATCGGCAGGGGGGCCGGTCGCTGATAGGTGTCACACACAGCGATCTCGCTGTGAGATCGCTGTTGCGTCACAAAACTTGTGACTCAGCAGCGATCTCACTAGCGAGATTGCTATGTGTTACGGGGGCTTTACACTGACCAGGGGCAACACACTAAAGCAATGCAAATTGAATCTCTGATTTGGTTTTTATCCTAAGTCATGCAGCAAGGCTCATTAAAGAATCGATATTGACTTTTAGGATTGCTACTTCCATTAGGTGGCACTAGAGTTCTAATCCTCTTCCTCTATGAAGAGACAATTTGTATATTCAAATCATGCAGCATGCTACACTCAAGAATTACCAAGGACGCATATGTAGATTGGTAACTTGAAACAGTTTGGTCCCAATGTAAATCTGTATCAGAGTTTCCCACCTGCTATGTGAGCCATAAAAACAATTTACTAATGTCTATATTTTTGCTTTGGCCACTTATCCTGTGCAATGTGATTTGACAAATGTGTCTTTTAGCAGGAAAAATGCATTTACAGTCATTTCATCCAACTACTCAAACTTCTGAAATGCACATATCATTTACAGCTCAAGTAGCATCCATTAATTGAGATGTGTATGTAAAAATCTATATCAGTCTCTAAATATCAATTTCCCTTCTGGTAAAATTTTCAAATTGCACACTTGTAACATTGTTTTAGATTTTCAATATCATCTACTTGATGCGCACTTGCTTCTAAAAAAAAATCAATTATAGAATGATAAAACAGGATCGATTTTGTTTATCAGTGGAATAATAGCCATTATTTCTAGGAAACCTGTCTGAAAGAAAAAGTTTATCTGAATCAATTGATGCTTGGTAATAGCTAGCATGTTGTAAAGCTTGCAGCACTGCTGTCCTTTCTATACATGGCTGGATTAAAATTGAAAATCTCTTATTGTCAGGATGTAAATGTCCCAGCTATCAAGCTGTTAGAAGAGCTAAGTAAAGAGAGCAGTTTCGGCGACATACGGTGACATAATTTAATAGGAGATAAGGTTTTCAGCTTTGCACTATTTGTTCTGCGTTGTCGAGAGAAATGATACTGTAGGTCAGCAATATACAGGTCTTTTCCTTGCACAAGGAGGATTACCAATTAGAGGAACACATAATCGGACAAGCTAGAGCTGAAAAGAAGAAACTATTCCTGGGAGAGGGGGGCATCTGCTCTGTGCGAGAAAGGATCTGCTTGTTGCTTTCGGCAGCCTGCCTGATATTAAAATATGACTGGATTTCTAAGCGGATTGATAGAATTTCTTTTTGTTTTGGTGCAGAGAGGTTATCGCCTTTGAATTACCTGCACTTGCCTCGGTCTTTGTCTCCTATTGTTGCTGTTCCCAATGGAACATGTTAAATAGAAAGATGTGCCAGGAGGAAAGGCAACAAACAAACTTTCCTATCATAGGAGAAATACACCATTGAAAGTGAAATGTCTGGAGGCCTTTGTGGTGAGTAGAAAGATGCTCATATGGTGTAACATGTTAAGAGGAGAAAAACCTCAACTGTTCACTCTTTAAAAAAAGCACTGGAGGGCAATTTGTTACCTATCGGGAGAACTGTTACAGTAGATGCCTCTGGATGTGTGTACAGACGTTATTAAAAACGAGTTGGCAGAGTTCACAGCTAATATCAAGAAGCAATGTATCAGGTTGGCTAGTGACATTAAAGTTTACAAAATATGACATCTTCCAAAATGTCCTAAAATTAGAAAATCTACTCTCATTTAAGATATTGGTTCATAAGTTTCCTGCGTAAACTATATTATTAACTTCTGATTGCAATTTTTGTGCATTCAACGAGTTAGTATGATTAAGATGATTTACCTGCCAAGCAAAGGCACTAATTTAAGATTTATATAATGTGCTAAGTGGCAGACTTAGCTCTACTGCATCTATAAAGTTTGGATAATATTGGTACTTCTAGTATAAATATCTAAAATATTCATTTGCAACTTGATTAAATAGAAAAAACACAAACGTTCTTAAGGAACAAAACTTGTCATGAATGTTTTTATTATACATTTTGGTTACTGTTGTTTTATTTAGAGATGTATTCACAATAAATGCTTATAAGTGTCTCTAAATTTGATCTATATTAAAAACAAAATTGTAGGAAGGCTCTCCTTCTCATATGGCAAATTTTCAGTTTAGTGCCGCCTCCTAAAAACCCTTATTAGAGCTCACTGACTTGTTGGACCTGATGGTCAGCAATATTGTGGGAAAACACCACCCAGTTCACTCCCACCAGTCCTAGAGTCTGCAGTAAATTCCCTGTTACTTCTCTACTGAACATTTTTATCCTGATGAATTGCTACCCAGTACCAATGACACTACTGCAACTTGCTGAACATGTGTTCTTCTAAAACCATA
Source organism: Dendrobates tinctorius (assembly GCF_039654945.1). Classification (NCBI taxonomy): domain Eukaryota; kingdom Metazoa; phylum Chordata; class Amphibia; order Anura; family Dendrobatidae; genus Dendrobates; species Dendrobates tinctorius. The sequence goes on along the minus strand of NW_027361833.1, from coordinate 11,193,544 downwards.
CATTTATTCTCTACAGGGTTCTTGATCTATTTTATCTGCGTATCCATGTAAAAGATGCTTGTTGAACCTGTGCACAGCTAAGGAAGATAAGCAGCTGCCTAAAACATCTGCTGCAGCTAAAATTAAAAAATATATAGATTTGAGAACCAAAATTTCTCATTTTTTTTCCTCAACTTTAAAATAGGCATTCTCACTTAGGAATCACGTGTTTGGTCACAGTACTGAATGAAACGCTGGTACTTTCGGTTGGAGTTACCTTGATGCTACCACATTCTTAGGCATATTATTGTTTTTTTTTGCTCACTCTACACATCTGTTGTCAGTGCCATTCTTAACCAACCCTTGAAAAAAATGCAATCAACTCCAAATGCTAGGCCAAATTGTATCACTGTGGCATGATGTGTCTCCAAATTGCCATATTAAAAAAAAGTATGCTTAAACAATCCTTCTTAGATAAATGTTGCAATTTAGTGTAAATAAAATATTTTTTCTTCAGCAGATTAAATCTGCCTACCCAAAAAGTATAATGCAGCAACAAATGCCAAATAGGTACATATCCAGGAAGCCAAATGCCGCACCAATCAACAGGGGTGTTTGGCTGCTACACTGGACAGATAAAACAGGAATACAAAAAGTAAACGGTGCTCTTTTTTTAAAAAAATATATTTTTTATATAGCACCTTGCTATCCCCAAAAGAACATAGAAGATTAATGTTCCAAAATCTAGCACCTGCAATGGGTCACTGCATTTGCATGGCATGTATGGTTTTAAACCCTTAAACCCCGGAGGTATTTTCATTTTTGTGTTTTTGTTTTTGCTCCCCTTCTTCCCAGAGCCATAACTTTTTTATTTTTCCATCAATATGGCCATGTGAGGGCTTATTTTTGCGGGACGAGTTGTACTCCTTTGACACCATTGGTTTTTCCATGTCATGTACTAGAAAATGGGATAAAAATTCCAAGTGCAGTGAAATTGCAAAAAAGTGAAATCCCACATTTTTTTGTTTGGCTTTTTAACTAGGTTCACTAAATGCTAAAACTGACCTGCAATTATGATTCTTCTAGTCATTACAAGTTCATAGACACCAAACATGTCTAAGTGCTTTTTATTTATATGGTGAAAAAAAATTCCAAACTTTGTTAAAAAAAAATGTGCCATACCCATAGCGTCTCCATTTTTCTTGATCTCAGGTTGGGTGAGGGCTTATTTTTGCTTGCTGAGCTGACATTTTTAATTATACCATTTTGTTGTAGATACAATCTTTAGATCAACCATTATTGCATTTTAATGCAATGTCGCAGTGACTAAAAAACTTAATTCTGGTGTTTTGACTTTTACTCTCGCTACGCCATTTAGATACCAGGTTAATCCTTTTTTTTATAGATCGGGCGATTATGAAAGTAGAGATACCAAATATGTGCATGTTTGATAATTTTTTATTATTTTAATTTGAATGGGGCGAAAGGGGGATGATTTGAAATTTTATATTTTTTACTTTTTTATATTTTTAAAAGCATTTTTTTAACTTTTGGCAAGCAACAATAGTCTCCATGGGAGACTAGAAGCTGCTATAGCATGATGGGGTCTGCTACATAGAGGTGATGATCAGTTCACCTCTATGTAGTAGAATTACTCAATTGCTATGAATGCCGACCACTGGGTGGTGCTCACAGCAAGCCCACACTGAAAATGATAGAAGTCTCCAGGAAACCTGCAGTTGTCTTGCCAACACACCAGTGACCCGTGATCACATGATACAGATCACCAGTGGACGGATTTCCGGCACAATTGCCTGAAGCACTTGTTAAATGTCCCTGTCAGTGTTTGACAGATGCATTTAATGAGTTAATAGCCATTGGAGGATCTTGGTTCCAGCCGTGGCTATTCCGGGCACATGTCAGATGCTCCAAACATCTGACATGTCCCAGGAAAGATGTGGGCTCATCGCCAGATCCCATATCAAATGGAGGGAGTCCAACATTGGCATAAATGTTATATGCTCTGACCTCTACATAATAGTAGTATGTAGTAAAATCCTAAAAAAGCCACTGCTTTCCCTGTTTTATCTTTTATAGTGGAAGTGATAGTCTCCCCTGATTGCTTGTGCTAGACCAAATAATGTTATACATGCAAGGCACTATAGAAAAGCTCTTTTGGCCACACTAGACATCATGTGAGATCACACATAGGCTGTTGCAAACTTCAGTGCTTGATAGGCACGTTGAACATCTTTAGAGATTGTCGGTGGCTTAGGGTCCCGTTTCACTTAGCGACACACCAGCGATCCCGACAACGATACGACCTGGTAAGGTTCACTGGTGCGTTGCTAAATGGTCGCTAGTAAGCTGCCAAACAGGCAGATATCTTCAGCTGCGCAGCAATGATCCGGCGATCCATGTAACGACCTCGCCGTTCGTTGGTACCTTATCACACAGCAAATTTTCAGACGACTTCCACCTGCATCCCTGAATTCTGCATCGCCAACAAGGTTGACGAAAATATGGCCCAGGACATTCGCGCACGATCAGCGATATCCAGCTGGGGGCCGGTCTCCACAGTGTGTCACATGTAGCGAGATTGCTGGCGAGGTCGCTGTTGCGTCACAAAATCGGTGACACTTCAGCGATCTCACTAGCAATCTTGCTATGTGAGATAGGGCTTTATAACCTTTATTACATTGATTTTGGAAGATAAGTAAAGTAACGACGCATGAAACTGACTCACTGTATTTATTCATTCTTTGGGCAGTGAGATTTTTTGTTGTTTTGAAGGATTCACTATTTTAGACTGCTGGAGATTTTTGTAAGCCCAACCTAGAGCTATCAGATTATTTCCTACATGTAAAAAAAACAGGAGAGGCATTGATTTCCCGATGTACATAACATTATATGTATAGATTCTGTCAACATCAGCAGGATCTCCTAGAAAGTGTTAATACGAAGCTTAAAAATTGCTTCAGATTTCAAGCGCAAAAGACGTGAAAATATTTCTCAATTCACATTTACTTTAATTTGTTTGTAGGTTGCAATGGCACAGAACTATTATGCAATTGTATCTACATAGCTGAAAAAAACACTGGCGATAATAAGAATTTCCCAAACTAATCCTTCTGTCCTATTATGGTTAAATGTGGTGCATGGTAAAATATTTATATTAAACAGTGAGAACAGGAGGGGATAAAACACAACCACAGAGTATAATTCATAAAATCCACATTTTATTCAAGCAAATAGCATAAAACTGACATAATAGACTATAAAATGCTGCTGAGCACTATATTGCAGGGACACATATTTACCATATAAGGTGCAAAGTGCACATCATACTAACCAAAAGTAATTATACCTTAATAAATGGGACCATTAGATTACATTAAAGTGACTATGAAAGGATTAATGCCTCAATGAAGCAGTATTTCTTAAATCTCACTTTTGGGAAATAAGGACAGTGACCCATATGAGAAGTAACTCAGCTAAAAGTACAGTGTGCAAGCAAAGTGAACCAAAGTGACAGTGCAATCAAAGGAATTGGCCGTGGCTGATAAACAGCTTTGATTTGTCTCATAAAGAATTACTGGAGCATTTTAGACACTTTTGTTTATTAGTAAAAATAAAATTCTGTTTAGTCCAAGTACGTAAAAAAACATAAAAAATGACTTATGAAGTAATATCTGAATGACAAATTTGAACCTGTAAATCTACAGACATAATATTGTGTTTCTTTCAATCATGATGCTCACTGTATTTACTTGTTTTCTGAACTGCCCCTAAATCACTTGTCCTTGGCATTTTATCGACATTCTGCAACATAGGAAATCCTGCTGTCATTAACAAATCAATAGGAAGGCTACTCAACAATGTCTTTTTTGACAGTTTACAAATCTTCCTTCTTTTTTATAAAGCCATCACAGCACAAATTATCCATAAAACAAACATGGCAAGTGGATTTCAACAGTTTTTTGAGTTCCGGCCCATTCTCAGTTTGCCGCGCACCTTTCTGGCCTCTCCGGTATGAATCTGATCTGGGGTATGCCAACATAAGCAGAAAAGATAGCAAATGAATCCATTGAAGTTTAGTTTCATTTGCTATGTAGAAAAAATGTGGAATTTCACTTATAAATATTACATGAGGAATACAGCAATTCTAGATAGACCTCTGTTTCACTGTAGAAAGATTCAATTGCAGATAGAGTGAATAAAGCATAATCTAAATGTCTTATAAGTATGTCTCTAGAGACACCCGGGACTGATCTGTAGAATTCAGGATTTTACAAGTTCCATATACAGTAAGTATACATGACTGCTAAATTACTATTATTATTATCTTCTAACTTTTGGATTTCTCTATTTGTAATAAGATATATTTCCACTGTCATAGAAAGTAATAGGATTACAATTTATTTAGAAATATGGTCCATTTAATTTAGCATTGATTGTGCCTTAAGCAGGTAATATACTTTTCATTAAAGCATCAAATACATGGCATTCTTGCTCAATAGGGACTCTTTAATCGGACAGTGGTTTATGCTGTGTTTAGTTTCCAAGTTCTCCATTTGCTTTCATGGATTTATCCTGAAATAAACAACACAATGTGGCTGTGAGCGAGATAGTGAAATGAAATTATCAGCTCCTAAAGGAATGAAGATTGATTGTGTGTCAATGTGTTCTTTAAGAATCTGTTAAAAAATTATGTTACTCTTAAGCTGGAGTCACACATAGCGACTTACCAGCGATCCTGACAACGATATCAACGTGTCAAGATCGCTGGTAAGTCGCTATGTGATCGCTGGTGAGCTGTCTCACAGACAGCTTCACCAGCGATCAGCACAGCGACGCCTAGCGCGCGGCATCGCTGTGTTCGTTAGTTACCAATGTGCTGATGCAGGGAGCTGGTAGCTAACGTACACATCGGGTATCTAAGGGACGCGCGTCCCTTGGATACCTGATGTGTACGTTAGTTACCAGCTGATCGCTGGTCTCCCGCCTGTCACATGCAGCGATGCATGCAGGCCTGCGGGAGACCAGCGATCAAAGCAATGTCCAGTGGTTTCTTGCAGCGATCAGTGACACTGGCAGGGGGGCCAGTCGCTGATCGCTGTCACACACAGCGATCTCGCTGGTGAGATCGCTGTTGTGTCACAAAACTTGTGACTCAGCAGCGATCTCGCTAGCGAGATTGCTATGTGTGACGGGGCCCTTAGAAAATGAAGAGAAAAATCAGAAAATAAAATATTTATGTATTTTTACATAGCAGCGATTAAGGATATGGCATACATTGATTGGATCTTTAGAAAACTAGAAAATTTGGCTCCGTAACAAATAAAGAGGGGACCCCAATTATCACTAGATTTTCTTTTAATGTTAAAATCCCTGGTACACTAGAGTAATGAAAGGGTTCATTGTTAAATCCTTTCTGGTCACTGGCATTGAAAGGGATAAAAGGAATGGCTCTCCAATTCTACTTAAACCAGATATTATTTTTTCATCCATATTTTATTTTCATATTGTAGATGTTTTGCACAAGATTTTGGGGGAAGCCATTGAGAACTGTTGTTTTTAAAGATACAGCTATAGCAGTTCTTTACGTGATGCACATATTATGCTGTAACAAGATATAGGAACTCTATTTCAAGTATGAAAAGGACTTAACACGTTATTTAACACATGTGGTGGCTTTTGTTGTCATGTCCAATTATAGATTTTTTTTTACAATATTTCACGGCAATTCTGCCTGTGATGCCAATAGCATGCCCGCTGAAAAGTGATTTTATAGAACTTGAAACATCACTCTATTACTATGCTTAGTGGCCAGGATGAAAATTGCAAGATTTTATGAGATTTTCTATTTTAACATGGATAGCGATATGGAAAAAAACATAAGAAAAAAAACATTATCATGTTCTGGCTGATGAGGACCCATAGAAGAATATTTTAGTCCAAATTTAAAAGGGAGGTTATCATCAAAAAATGGCCTTTTGCATACATCAGGTTTTGTTTATTTGTGATAAATGTATCTTCTAGACATTTATGGCACTGTTTTCTTTTTAATTATCACAATCTGTATTAAAAAATATATTCTAATTTATACAGTACATTGGCCACTGTTTTTTTTTTAATTACAACATCCTATTGTATCAGGAAGCAACACTTGTACATAGTCATAGTTGTCAGACTGTATAATTTGTATTAAAGTATCTAGTGAACCTGTGCAAAAGGCCATTGTGAAGGTAATGGGGACAGGGTCATCTATGACATTGACTATTGTGAATGGTGGACCCCTTAATGTCAGCTGCGCATAGAGGTGTTACTTGTCATTTTAATCCTTCCTCTGATAATATGTAGCCTGGTGAAAGCTCCTCCTGAAAAGATAGTATGTATGAGACTAAGTAGCCCTAGTAGTCAGTGTAAAAATTGAAAGATTACTAATTACTAAAATTTTTTTAATTAAATAAAAAATCTAACTTAGGCTAGTTTCACACTAGCGTTACCAGGCGCAGCGCACAACCGCCGCTAAGCTCCACCCCCGGCTGCGCCCCCTCCGTTCAGCTCCTCCTCTGATCACATGATGCTGCATGTGATCAGTGTACCCTATAGTTAGCATTGGGTACACTGGTCATGCACTGGTACACTTTTGCAGGCACTTGGGCCCTTTTGGTGCTGCGCCGAGTGCACGAAAAGGTACTGTGTTGCATTTTTGTGCTCTCGGCGCAGTGCCAAAAGGGCACAAGCGCTGGCAAAAGTGTACCAGCACACGACCAGCGTACCCAATGCTAAATATAGGGTACACTGAACGCATGCAGCATCAAGCGATCAGAGGAGGATCTGACCTGAGGGGGTGCGGCCGGGGGCAGAGCATAGCAGCGGCCGTGCGCTGCACCCGGTAACGCTAGTGTGAAACTAGCCTAAACCACTTACTCAGGTACATAGGGGACTTTTCCCCTATTACAGTATTATCGCACCACTAGTATTCATTTAGTGGTTGCATAGTTCAGTCAGCATTCAATTGAGCGCTGTCAATCAAGGTGCCATAGTGCTAGGTATACAAAATGAGGAAGCTAACCATGCACACCAAGAGTGCACCAAAGACCCCCCATTTTAATACGAATAAATATTTTTTATGGCAATTAAATCACTAAAAGAAATACTACAATATGATTTTTATAGTGGCTAAGCCCCCTACATACCTGTATATGTGGCTTAGTTAGGGTTTTCAGGGTGATAGACTGCTTTTTAATAAAGACCTGATATTAATATGTTATTTTTTAATAAAAATACATGTAGCACAAAAACTTGACTTGAACTATAGGTCATTTTCTGATGATGGTTTCCATAAATACATAAGCCTTAATTTTTTTCATTAAGGAAAAATAGGCGATCTCTACATTCTACAGTTCAAATTTTAATACATTCCAAAAGTATAAATAAATAATATGAAATACATGAGGTGTCTCAGTGCTCAATATTCTGACTTATGAAAGAAATGACGTCCTATTGGAAGAAAGGAAAACTTTTTTTTAAGACTTGCTCCGGGAAAGTTCAAAAGTGTATTCCAGATTTGTTTGTTGTTTCAAATGATTAGTTGAATGTCATATTCATCATCTTAATTTGGAAAAGTTCCAAGTAAGTTTGAATGAACAAATAGATGATTCATATTCATAAACTTGCTGTGAGCAGTGTAATTATCATACCTGCTTTCAGGCTTATCTTCATGAACACAGTTTAAATGTTCCAAGCTTTTGCTAACCTTTACTCAAAATTTCTGTGAACAAGCTTTGAATTTTGAATATGCATCCTTTTTTCATATTCAGAAATTAGTTTCATTTTTATTGGGTCAGTTAATATTGTTCAGCATTTCCATTTATAGGTAACGCATTTTTGCATGTTTATTTATAGTAATGAGTGAAAATTAAACCACTGGAAGTAAAAATAACAGATTTCTTTTTATGTCCTTTCAAATTAACTTTTCTTTTTCAGTGCCATTTTATTTTTTTGCATTTATAAATACATACCAATTATTAAGCGCAACTACACAAACCCAGAAATATAGAACCATGAGGCTGGGTTTTTTTTGTATTTTAAAGGGGTTGCCTGTTTTAAATTCCCTCTTTTTAGATGTTTCCCTTTGTAATAAGCTTATCCCAACATTTCTTCCCACTGGGCCACCCAGCAATAAACTTATAAGTGGAGAAACCATGCAATAAGTCAATTTCCCTGCAGCACAACCATGGGAATTATTAGAGGTTTATCCCCTCAAAAAACATTTTCCTCTACCCATTGAGATAGAAAATAATTTGGTGATTGCTGGGTGTCTGAACGCTAAGATCCACACCGATTCCCAGATCAAGGTTTAAGAACCACAAAAACAGTGATATGCAGCACCATCCTGAATGGAGCGGAAGTGTTGATGCATGGACTCCACTCGATTTATTGCCAATGGACTGCTTAGTCCTATATATATATATATATATATATATACATTATATACAGTGTAAATATGTATATATATATATTTATATTTATATATATATATATATACAGTATATACACAGCTAGAGGCCACTGCACAGTTATATAAAAATCAGCTCCTCTACATGTCTGACAGCCATTCCATTCCAGTGTCAGTTGAACTCCAACCAGAGTACACCTCATTCTACTTAATGTGCTTCTGATTAGGTGATCACCTGAACCAAATCTTATTTATTAATCAGATGCCAACCCTTTTCCCTTGCATTTCTCTCAGTAGTCTCAGGTGGGAGAAGCTGAAGATAAGACCACTGGATCTTTGAAATTATTACATACTGTTAGGATTCACCATAATAGACTTATTTGTTGGTTTTCTTTACATGTTCCACACATCCGCTTTTAAAGGGTTGTCCGAACTTAGAGTACAAGCCTGCAGTCACACTTTGTAACTGCAGATTCATGCTGTCAGTATTCCCTTGTGCCAGCACTGGCAGTGGTAAGTGAGTGTTCACAAGTATGTGATTTGCATACATGCGGTCACATGCCAAGTAAACTTGGGTAATATAGCTCAATACAAGTGTATTGAGCATGCACAGACATGTCTAGTTGGAATGTGGCCAGAAGTATAGAAATGTCATACTTTTGGTAGCATGACTGGCCGCACCTGGAACCAGAGAACCCTCACAGAGTGCAAAGTGCACCCTAGGAGAGTTCACAAGTCTGCAGTTACATTGAGTGACTGCAGAATTGTACCCTAATACTGGACAAGCCCTTTAAATATTGCTCTAATAGGTGTATTAATATGATTTAAAGAACTAATATCCACTTCTTGACATTCTGAAAAGATAACATGAATTCTTCATTATCCTTTATCTACATATAAAAGTATTGAAGGACTGCTTTTTTTTTATTCACCTAAATTGTAAACAGTAGTATATTGTCTCTTTTAAACATTAATCAGTTCTTCTTCATAGTGTTTGCTGTTTGTGGAAGAAAACTCTTTCAGAATTATTGTTTGTTACATTTTTGTGCTTTTACATTTGTAATGAAACATCTGGAATTATATTCCCATTGATAAATGCTTACTGACAATTGTTTAAAATTTAACAGCCCTCAAAGCAGGAGCTAAATGCTGACCTCATGCATAGAAACTAAATGGAATATGTAATATGGAAATAAAATGAAATAATATGTAATATTTGTATATACAGTGGGGAAAATTAGTATGATATACTGCCGATTTTTCACGTTATCCTGCTTACAAAGAATGGACAGGTCTGTAATTTTAATCACATGGACACTTCAACTGTGACTGACAGAATCTTAAAAAATTCCACAAAATCACAGTGTATGATTTTTACTTAATTAAATTGCATTACTTTTTGCTAAATATCATGTTGATAGTGAGAAATTGAAGTTATACAGTGGGGGAAATAATTATTTGATCCCTTGCTGATTTTGTAAGTTTGCCCACTGACAAAGACATGAACAGTCTATAATTTTAAGGGTAGATTAATTTTAACATTGAGAGATAGAATATCAAAAATACAATCCAGGAAATCAAATTGTATAAATTATATAAATTTATTTGCATTTTGCAGTGAGAAATAAGTATTTGATCCCTCTGGCAAATGGCAAACAAGACTTAACACTTTGTGGCAAAACCCTTGTTGGCAAGCACAGCAGTCAGATGTTTTTTGTAGTTGATGATGAGGTTTACGCACATGTCAGGAGGAATTTTGATCCACTCTTCTTTACAGATCATGGCGTAATGTGTTAGCAATGGTTTTCTTGGTGACTGTGGTGATGCCTCGAGATCATTAGCAAGTTCCCTCCGTGTACTTTTAGACTGATCTCTCACCTTCCTCATGATCAACAATACCCCATGAGGTGAGATTTTGCATGGTGCCCCAGATTGATGCTGATTGACTGTCATTTTGTATTTGTTCCATTTTCCTACTATTGCACCCGCAGTTGTCTCCTTTTCACCCAGCCCATTCCAGTTTTGTGCAGGTCTGTGATCTTGTTTCTTACATTCTTAAAATGCTCTTAGGTCCTGCCCATGTTGTATATGTTAGAGTCTGACTGATTAATTGAGTCTGTGGACAGGAGTCTTTAATGCAGGTAACGAGTTGATTAGGAGTGTCTAACTGGTCTGTAGGAGCCAGAACTCTTAATGGTTAGTAAGAGATCAAATACTTATTTCTCACTGCAAATGCAAATAAATGTATATATTTTATACAATGTGATTTTCTGGATTTTATTTTTGATATTCTACCTCTCCTTGTTAAAATTAATCTACCCTTAAAATCATAGACTGTCCATGTCGTTGTCAGTGGGCAAGCATACAAAATCAGCAAGGGATCAAATACTTATTTCCCCCATTGTATAGTTTTTTTTATATTATTATCTATATTTAGCAGTATATTTATTATTTATTTTAAAATAAACCTCTGTTCTTCAATGGTGCTGTACAATTAATCACACCAATCTTTATGCTGTCAAACAAAATGGCTTTATGTATAACAGCATGATTCAAAAAAAGAACATTCTCAGAAAACATGAGCTTATGGGAGAAAGATAACGTTTCAAAGTTTTGGTTCTAAATTTGCCCTGCAATGAGTATTGTGATAAAACACTCCGGGATCGGCTTTGCTGGGGTCAAAGGTCACGTGCGTTCCGCATGAAACTCAGGCGCAGAGCTGGGATTCGGGTGTAACTGACCCTGGGTCAGGTTTATTAATAGAGGAAGCAATGCAAAAGGAAATAAAACATAAAACAAATCCATGCCTGTCCGGCACTAACTAAACAATGGACAACCTAACTACCAACTGGCGGGCTTCTCCCGTCCAGCCAAACCACAGTTGCAGTGGGCACTGCTTTCACTCACGTATGTGTCTCTCACACAGACAAGCTCTCTGTGTTCCCAGGCTGAGACACTCACACAACCACCTTGCATCCTTTTATATCCACCTCCCATTATTCATTAGCAAGCAGGTGCGATACTGACCAGACTAGGCCACATAGGAAAGGAATCTGGGCGAGATATACCTGCCCTCATCCACTATTCCCACATGATTCTCACATATCCCCCCCCTCTGCTCAGACCACTCCGGTCGAGCAATGACACCCGCCAAACAGTGCACTCGGGACAGGGCATCTGCATTCCCTATCTGTACCCCTGGGCGGTGCTCCACCGTAAAAGTGTAGGCCTGCAGGGCAAGGAATCACCGGATCACCCGGCTATTCCGTTCCTTGTTCAAGTGCATCCACTTGAGAGGGGCATGGTCAGTGATCAGCCTGAACTTTCGGCCCACCAGGTAATATTTGAGGGCCTCTAGAGCCCACTTAATGGCGAGGCACTCTTTTTCTACGACTGCATACCTTTGCTCGTGTTTATTCAGCTTCCTGCTGAGATAGAGGACTGGGTGTTCCACTCCGTCCCTCACTTGTGAGAGTACAGCCCCGATACCGGTATCAGAGGCATACGTTTGTACCACAAACTCACTGCGGAAGTCCGGAGTCACCAGTATGGGCTGAGAGCAAAGTGCCCGTTTTAGGCTATGGAAGGCTTCTTCAGCCGCTAAACTCCATTTAATCATGACGGAGTCTTTCCCTTTTGTAAGATCCGTCAGGGGGGTAGCGATGGCTGCAAAATTGGGTATGAACCGGCGATAATAACCGGCGATCCCAAGGAAGGCTTGCACCTGCTTCTTGTTGACAGTTTGTGGCCAGTCCTGAACCGCCTGAATCTTATCAACCTGGGGTTTAACAACACCCCTCCCAATTACATACCCCAAATACTGGGCTTCTTCTAGCCCGATGTGACATTTCTTGGGGTTCGCGGTTAGACCTGCCTCCCACAGGTCGTCAATCACAGCTTGTACTTTCTGGAGATGAGTCTCCCAGTCCAAGCTGTAAATGACAATGTCATCCAAATAGGCCGAAGCATACCGCCTATGTGGCCTCAAGACTCGATCCATCAGTCTCTGGAAAGTCGCCGGTGCTCCGTGCAGTCCAAACGGCATATACACATACTGAAATAAACCTTCCGGCATAGCAAATGCTGTCTTTTCTCTGGCAGCCTCCACCAGAGGGATCTGCCAATACCCCTTTGTTAGGTCTAGGGTCGTAATATACCGGGCTTTTCCTAACCGATCTATTAACTCGTCGACCCGGGGCATGGGGTAGGCATCAAATTTTGAGACCGCATTCAGTTTCCTGAAGACATTGCAGAACCGGATGGTGCCGTCCGGTTTAGGAATTAGCACAATCGGGCTGGACCACGCACTGTGCGATTCCTCAATGACTCCTAACTCTAACATTGCCTTCACTTCTCGGGAAACGGCTTCACGGCGCGCTTCCGGGATTCGGTAGGGCTTTACGTGAACTGTGACACCAGGTTCCGATACGATGTCATGTTTCATTAGCATAGTCTGCCCGGGTTTTTCTGAGAAAAACTTTTGGTTGTGAAGTAGAAACTGCCTGACTTCCGTCTTTTGCCGCTCCGAGAGAGTCTCTGCAACCCGTACTTCCGGTACGGTATGTGAGCAGACAGGACAGGCCAGCTCCGCTGACAAGGCAGACCGATCCTTCCAGGGCTTTATCAGATTTACATGATAAATCTGTTCAGGTTTACGTTTACCTGCCTGGTATACTTTGTAGTTTACTTCACCAACTCTTTCCTTGATCTCAAAGGGGCCCTGCCACTTTGCCAGGAACTTACTGTCCACCGTGGGGACCAGGATCAACACCCTATCTCCGGGTGCAAACGTACGGATCTTGGCGCCCCTATCATAGATTCTTTTTTGGGCTCCTTGAGCCTGTATCATGTGTTCTTTGACGATAGGCATAACAGCCACAATACGGTCCTGCATTTGTGTGACGTGATCTATCACTGTTTTAAACGGAGTGACCTGACCCTCCCAGGTTTCTTTTGCAACGTCTAACAGTCCGCGAGGACGTCGGGCGTACAATAACTCGAAAGGTGAGAATCCCATGGAAGACTGGGGTACTTCCCTGATGGCAAAAAGCAAATACGGAAGTAAATAGTCCCAGTTCTTCCCATCCTTGTCTATCACCTTTCTCAGCATCTGCTTCAGAGTTTTATTGAACCGTTCGACCAACCCGTCTGTTTGAGGGTGATACACGGATGTGCGTAACGGTTCAATTTGTAACAACCGGCAGAGCTCCTTCATTACCCTGGACATAAAGGGGGTCCCCTGGTCGGTGAGTATCTGTTTTGGTATACCGACCCGACTAAACACATGCACCAGTTCCTTGGCAATCGTCTTGGTGGCAGTGTTACGCAAAGGGATGGCCTCCGGGTAACGAGTGGCATAATCCAAGATGACCAGGATATGTTGGTGTCCACATGCAGACCGTGGAAGGGGCCCAACTAAATCCATCCCAATCCTCTCAAACGGGACTTCAATAATAGGTAGGGGTACCAAAGGGCTACAGAACCGGGGCTTAGGTGCAGAGGCTTGGCAGTCAGGACAAGACTCACAATATACTCGAATATCGTGATGCATGCCTGGCCAAACAAAACAGTGTAATATCCTTTCGGTGGTTTTCTGGACTCCCAGGTGACCTCCCATCACATGTCCGTGGGCCAGGTCCAGCACCTGCCGCCGGTAGGGTTTTGGCACGACTAATAGTTGCACCGTATCTTCCCCCTTTTTCTCTATCTGATAGAGTAAATCATTCTCCAGAACCATGTAAGGATATGCCAGCCTAGAGCCAGGTTCAACGGGTACCCCATTTATCACTTTTACATTTGTCCTAGCCTGAGAAAGGGTAGGATCCTTTATTTGCTCGCTTTGGAAGTCATCTTTCTGAACTTCCAAATCCGGCAAACGGGGAGGTGGACGGCTGTCGGCCTCCTCCTCTTCCCCTGTCTCCTCCGTATCACCCGCCATGACTGAAAACGGGAACTGTAGATCATTTCCAGCAGACTCTTCCCCCGAGTCCTCCGGGGAAACCTCTTCCAGGGGTTCGGGACCCACACGCGCCCTGGGAGAAGAATCATGTACACTATTACCCGAGGGCATCAACTGATTCTCCCACAATTGCCAGAAGTGGGGAAAATCCCGGCCCAGGATAACATCATGCAATAACGCCGGGACGAGTCCCACTTTATGTTGCACAGACCCATAGGAAGTAGTAATGCATATGACCGCGGTGAGGTACGAACAGGTGTCTCCATGCACACACGTTACAGAAAATTTGTCTGATGGTCCAGTCGGGGCTGACACCAGACTGGCCTTCACCAGAGTCACCACACTTCCCGAGTCTAACAATGCCACCACATTTTTGCCATCAACAGTTAAATCACACAAGTGTTTTTCCACATCCTTTTGACCGGCATTCACACTCACTACCCGTGCAACCATAGACATGCGGTTTTTAGAGTCTGTGACATCGCACTGCATGGGTTCAGTAGTGAGCGGACAGTTCGCAGCAATATGTCTCATCTCTTGGCAGTGGAAACACCTAACGGGACCCTTGCTTAGACCATAGTTCGTTACTCTCGGCCTCGCAGTGCGGGCAGTCCCGTTTTCCTCCCCCACTGTCTTAGGGATTTTTCCATCTCCCCTATTCCCTGGAACAGTCTTACCGGTTCCACGTGGAGATGATGAAGAACGAGGTGGGGTAGCGTCGTCTCGGAGTCCTTCCGCCACGGAGTAACATTCAACCAGATCCACCAGTTGATCTGCCATCGTAGGATTTCCATGGCTTACCCACTTCCTCAGGGCTGGCGGTAGAGCTCTCAGGTACTTGTCCATGACGACTCTCTGGATTATCTCTGGCGCTGTCAACACCTCGGGTTGTAGCCACTTCTTCGTCACGTGGATCAGGTCGAACATCTGTGACCGCGGTGGTTTATCCGGCTGATAAGTCCATTGATGCACTCTCTGTGCACGGACAGCGGTCGTCACTCCCAGCCGGGCCAAGATCTCGGCTTTCAATTTGTCAAAGTCCTGCGCGGCTTCAGGCTCTAAGTCATAATAAGCCTTTTGGGCCTCACCGGAAAGAAACGGGGCAATCAGGCCGGCCCATCGTGCCTTCAGCCATTTTTCTCGTACCGCCGTCCGTTCAAACGTGGTCAGGTATGCCTCGACGTCATCTTCGGTCGTCATCTTCTGCCAGTACCGACTCACGTGAATCACTCTCGACTCGGCTTCCAGGTTAACCTCATGTAGGCTTGCCAGGCGCTGCGCCACCTGCTGGAGAAGCGAACGATCGGTAGCTGTCATGTACACCAACTCCTTCAGCTGGGCCATCATCACCCGATTAGCTTCTTGCTGGACGGCGGTGGACTGTACCAGCGCTTTCACCACGTCCTCCATGCTCATGCTTGCAACGTGATGCCCGCGTTCTCCACCACAATGTGATAAAACACTCCGGGATCGGCTTTGTTGGGGTCAAAGGTCACGTGCGTTCCGCATGAAACTCAGGCGCAGAGCTAGGATTCCGGTGTAACTGACCCTGGGTCAGGTTTATTAATAGAGAAAGCAATGCAAAAGGAAATAAAACATAAAACAAATCCTTGCCTGTCCGGCACTAACTAAACAATGGACAACCTAACTACCAACTGGCGGGCTTCTCCCATCCAGCCAAACCACAGTTGCAGTGGGCACTGCTTTCACTCACGTATGTGTCTCTCACACAGGCAAGCTCTCTGTGTTCCCAGGCTGAGACACTCACACAACCACCTTGCATCCTTTTATATCCACCTCCCATTATTCATTAGCAAGCAGGTGCGATACTGACCAGACTAGGCCACATAGGAAAGGAATCTGGGCGAGATATACCTGCCCTCATCCACTATTCCCAACTGATTCTCACAGTATCTAATGAAGGTCTTTGACCAAGAGGAGATGAGTATTTGGAAGGAGAAGAGAGGTGAATTAGCTAGGTAGCAACATTTAGGATGGATTAAAGAGAGTTCAAAAATGTTGAATGTTGGTTAAAGACAAAAATGATGAATGGCGGTCACAGACAAATGGCAGTCACAGACTAAAATGTTGATTGGCGGTAACAGACAAAAATGCTGCAGTAGTCTAGATGGTGAATGAAGAAGGGCAGCACTGGCATTTTTGTTAATTACTAAATGTAGAAAGAACAGATTTTAGAAATGTTTTTAAGGTGAAGGCAGAAGGAAATAGTAAGGGTTTGATCTTACAGTTTGAAGGCCAGAATGAGAGGCTAATTTATAGATTGTGCAATTATGGGACTGGAAAAAGTGTGGAGTAATTAACTGCAATTCTTTCTTCATGTGGGGATGGGAAATGTGAGATAGTGGTCAGAGGATCAACTCTATCTTCTCTGTGAAGAGTTCTTGAAAGCATGATGAGTAGATATTGTTGATAATATAAAATTCTGGATAAAAATATTAATCTCTTTCCGAACATTGGGTGTAATAATACACTGACGTCGGACACACATCCTTTGATGTGGGCTCCGGCGGTGAGCCCACATCTTTCCTGGCACATGTCAGCTGTTTTGAACAGCTGACATGTGCTTGGAACAGCCGCGGGTGGAATCGCGATCCACCCGTGGCTATTATCCCATTAAATGCCACTGTCAAACTCTGACAGCAGCATTTAACATGCGCTTCCGGGAATAGCGCCGGAAATCCACCCATCGGTGACCCCCGTCACAAGATCGTGGGTCACTGATGGGTTGGCATGACAACCAGAAGTTTTCTGCAGATCTCTATAGTTGACACTTCATCCCAGAAGACTTCATCCACTTCAAATTTATGTTAACAACCCCAAGAAACTTTTTGACACTTTTCACTCCCTCCTCAGGCCAAAAGCACAAGCCCCTATCACAGACATTTGTGCTGATGACCTGGCCTCCCACTTTACAGAAAAAAGATAATATCCATCAGGAAATCTGCTCCCAACTACCAAGTGCTGTGACTCCCATCCATTCCTGCATCTCCCCTGGCTCACTTTCCACATTTGATCCCATCACAGAAGTCTCCTGACTCCTCTCTTCTCGTCTGACTACATGCACTACCGACCCCATTTCCTGCAGACCAGTCTCCAATCTCCCCTTCATCTCTAAACTTTTGGAATGCCTAGTTTACTCCCTTCACAGTCCAGCTTCTGGCCCCTACATTCGATTGAAACTGCACTCATCAAAGTGACCAATGACATTCTGACAGCAAAACGTAACAGTGTCCACTCTCTGCTCATTCTTCTTTACCTATCTGCAGCTTTCGATACTGGTGACCACCATCTCCTACTCTCTAGGCTCCAGACACTAGGCATTAAGGACACTGCTCTCTCCTGGCTCTCTTCCTAGCTCTCTGACCGCTCCTTCAGTGTTTTGTTCTCCAGCTCCACGTTATCTCCTCTTCTTCTTGCTGTCAGGGTACCTCAGGGCTCAGTCCTTGGCCCCCTTCTTTTCTCTCTCTACACGGCCCCAATTGGAAAGACCATCAGCAGATTTGGCTTTCAGTACCATCTTTATGCTGATGACACACAACTATATACGTCTTCCCCCGACCTTACCCCCACTGTACTACAGAACGCCAGTGACTGTCTGTCCGCAGTCTCCAATATCATGTCCACTCTCTCTGAAACTCAACCTCTCCAAAACTGAACTTCTTCTGCTCCCGACGTCTTCTAACCTTCCCAAATCTGACATTTTTCTCTCTCCCTGGGTGGTACCACAATAACACCCCGGCAGCAGGCGCGCTGTCTGGGTGTTATGTTTGACAACAATCTCTCCTTCACATCCCATATACAATCTCTTGCCCGCTCTTTCCGCTTACACCTAAAGAGCATCTTTAGAATCCGCCCTTTTCTCACCATGGAAACAACATAAACCGTACCGTTGATCCACTCCCGCCTGGATTACTGCAACGCTCTATTAATTGGCATCCCCGTCACTCGACTATCCCCTCTCCAGTCCATGCAGCAGCCAGGGTCGTCCATCTGGCTAATCGGTACTCGGACGTGTCAGCTCTTCGTCAGTGATTACACTGGCTTCCCATTCATTATAGGATACAATTCAAAGTACTTGTTCTCACCCACAAAGCTCTCCACAGTGCGGCACCCCCCTACATCTCCTCCCTCATTTCTCTCTATCGGCCTAGTCGATTGCTGCGCTCTGCAAACGACTTTCGACTAACCTCTGCACTAATCCGTACCTCCCACTCCCGAATCCAAGACTTCACCCGTGCTGCTCCTATCCTCTGGAATGCTCTACCCCAAGAAATTAGGACTAACCACAATTTGCATAGTTTTAGGCGCTCCCTCAAAACACATTTGTTCAGAGAGGCCTATCCTGTTCACTAATCCAAATCATTCTATGTGTAAGTGTGCGTGTGTAGCCCATTCACTATCTCCATCCAACCTTTACTCCCTCAAGATGGCTGGACCATCATTGTAAATACATCATTGTAAATACACACCTGTACTTTGTATCCCCCCACCTCATTGTAGATTGTAAACTCTCACGAGCAGGGCCATCTTATTTCATCTTATTTTGCTTTAATTATTGTATTGTTAACGTCGTTACTTATGACTTTTGAAACTGTTAAACTGTAAAGCACTGCGGAATATGTTGGCGCTATATAAATAAAGATTATTATTATTATTATACGGTGGTCGGTGCTCATAGCAAGTCAGCAATTCTGCTACATAAGAGGAGATCTGATCATCGCATGTGTATGGCAGAGCCAATCGGGTTATGGCAGCTTCTAGTCTCCCATGGAGACTATTGAAGCATGCCAAAAATAAAAGAAATGTTTTTAAAAATATTTTTTAAAAATATAAAAGTTCAAACTCAGTAGTTTGACAATAAATTGCTTCACCCAACCACTATCCATGAGTGGAAAAAAGGTTTTGGTGTTATAATTCATATTCCCTGAAAAAAGGCCAAGAAAGCAAAAAATTCTGCTTGGGTATGTGAGGTTTTGAACACAACTGTAAGTCTGTGATGCCAAGGGATAAAAGAGTGTAAAAGTGGTTGAAGAAAGATGGAGGAACATGGAGTAATGTCATGAGGCTTTGTCAGTTAGCAGTTCATTATTGACTTATCTAATAATGATAATATATATGTTTCTGAAATTATGGCTGAATCACTTGTGACTTATCCAAATATAGAGCTCAATTATCAGAACTCAGAAGCTATTCCCAGTATAGCTATATAGAGTAACTTTGAGTCCTTCTTCAAATGTTCAGTTTTGCATACCTTTAAATATGCATGATTTCTAATCACTAAAGCATTCCTAATTGTGAAGATGCAATTTAACGTGTTTCCACTGACAGGTAGAAGTCATTATGAGAGGAAAGACTTGGCAGTTTTCCGAGTACAATTATGGTAGTTATACATTCTATGTCATTGCTATCAAAATCTATTTTAGTCAGAAAGTGACATCCATGAATACTTTATATACTGCCTAGAAAATCTATATAGACTCACAGAATGTTTTAATTCCTGTTTCTGAGCATTATCAGATATTCTGTGTTTGTATTCAACCTACTTCAGTTTGTCATCTTTTGCTAGTGAAGTAAAGTAATCCATTGCAAATTTTACCTAATAACTTAATCTTCCTTTCCTATATATTAAAGGGATACTGCTAAGAATGTTGCACTAGTTCTTTAAAGACTTCCAGCCTTCTTAAGAAACATGCAGATTTTTTGGCAAGATAAACTTTTTGCTAAAGCCCCCATTACACACTGCGATATCGCTAGCAATATCGCTGTAAAGTCACTGATTTTGTGAAGTAGCAGCGATATTGCTAGCGATATTGCTACATGTGATACTTACCTCCAACCGGCTCCCCCGCTGATTATCGCTGGTCGCGCGAGAAGGTCCTGGATCATTTCTCGTCGGGTGCTTCCTGCTGGGCTTCCTGTGGCGCCGACGAGTGACGCGTGGACGTGGGCGGGAGGACGTCAGGATCGCCGTGTCTGACAGGTAAGTAGCGACCCCCGACCCCAGCGATGTCGCTGGTGAGATCTGCCTGTGTGGCAGCTCACTAGCGACCACTTAGTGATGCACCAGCGATCCATATCGTTGTCAGGATCGCTGGTGCATCGCTAAGTGTAACAGTACCCTTACTGAAACCTATAACAAGGCCAGCATCCACAACAACAAACTGAGTAATCAGTGAAAGAGGTGCAAAAGCTGAGCAAAATAGTTCAGTGCATAAACCATGAAAATCATATAGAGAAAAAAGCACCAAAAAGAAACAATAATAATAAAATCTAAAGTTTATTGAAAGAAAAAGTTATTAAAATCTTGTAACTGAGGATAAATAGGGATGTGACAGTGGTAAGCCAAAGAGGTGGAACCACAGTAAGAGTCAGGCTTGTGACAAGTGAAGCATTTCGCTCTAAGGTGCAAGTGCAAAGGTGTAATAATATATAGCCAACAATATGGCCTGGAAAAAATATATATCCAGATCAAAGGATAGAGGTCCAAATAAGGCTGTATACCACATTAAGGACATAAAGTGCAGAGCTAAGAAATGTATAGATAGTAATACAATAATTGCCTGAATAGTTACCTGAGACTCTGTGGTGCCACCCACCCCAACTTGCTTTTTGCTTATTGGTAGCATGAAGAATCCATGCAGACTGCTAGGCTTCTAGCTAACAAAGCTGGCTGTAAATGATGAGCCATGCCTCTTCATCATATGTGTCCCAGTCATTGGTTTTCTTATTCGATAATGCCAGTCATCGTAGAGTAAATTAATAAAGGTAAATAGATAAGATTAAAGGGATTATTTTACGTCAATGTTCAATTAGAATTTTTATAATCTCATTCAATGAACATGCATGGTTATTCCAATTGTGATTTTTTTTTTGCTGTTAACATATATTTTAGCTAGTGGCTAAAATATTTTTTGTAATCATCGCAGGTGACTTTGTACATTTTTGAATCATCTTTTTGTCCTGATTTTAAAAATGTATATAGTTTTTCTGTATCACATATAGTTTCCGTGGAGCAGCATCATTATTATAAGGTACAGGAAATATACTGGCGACATTAAGAAAACAATAATCTACATATCAGAAAAAAATGCTTCACCTTACAAAAAAGTTTTTACTGAACCATAATATTTTCACATGCAAAATAGAAACCTAAATATGAGCAGAAATTAAAAATGCTTGACATTAGACTGTCGTTGATACAATTTTTCAGGTTTGTCAGAAATATAACATACAACAGTAATCTGCCATCATTGAGTCATTCCAAAAACCCTGGTAGCGGTGTTCCATTACTTTAATGTCCTGGTGAAACTGCTCGCCTTGTTCATCGCTTACATCCCCAAGAAGTTGAGGGAAGAAATCTAAATGTGAATGCAAAAAGTGCATTTTCAGAGACATGCGACATCCAAGACAATGGTATGCATTTAGCATTTCCTCAACACCTTCAACATATTCTGGAGATTTTTTTTTCCTAAGAAGTTTTCACAGATCCACTTGAAGTTTTTCCAAGATCTCAATTCCTTATCATTTAGAGTCCCTTCAAACACATAATCTCTCCTAAGCTCTCTGATCTGAGGACCAACAAATACCCTTTCCATCAGTTTTGCTGCTGAAATGTTGGAGATTTTCTGTGAAATGTACTGGAACCCTTGTGATTTGTTTTGCCATGGCTTTCATAAAGTTTTTAATCAATCCCAACTTTATATGTATTTGAGGAAGTAACATTTTTGTTGGAGCAACTAAATTATTATGCAGAATATTGTCTCTACCTGGAGCATAGATGTTTCTCAGTCCCCAATCACAATGAACATAATGCTCTACTATGTTTCTACTGTCCCTTAAACACAAGAATCAATAATATTTTGTGAAAACCTCCTTGCATTCCCATGAGCAGACCAATCACTTTCAAATCACCACAGACATTCCATTGATGATGCTTATATTATATAGCATCCAAAACAACTGACAGATTTTCATAACATTCCTTTAGATGACATGAGTGGACAATAGGTATTGATGGTTTCATATTTTCATGGTGGAGCAACACTGCTTTCAAACTTCTCTGGGATGAGTCAGTAAACAATTACCAATCTGCAACAAAATAGTCTTGATTCAGTTTTTCAAAGAAGCAGTTTATATTGTTACAGTACACCATTGGTTCATCAACTGTGAAAAATAGTGTTAAAGTGTTACTTCTATTTCGGTAATAACACACTTTGACATCATCATGAAGAAGATTCTTCTGTTTCAACCTAGATGAAAGAAGTTCAGCTTTATCTTTTGACAATGAAAGGTCTCTGATAAGATCATTTAATTCATGTAGAGTAAAGTATTCTGGCTGCTCGACTGCTCAATCAGGTACATACTCATCTTGACTTGAGGTCTCCATGTCTTCACCAGTAGCTTCAGCTCCATAGTCTTTATATTCTACTTCATTTTCATCCAATCCAGACAACAGTGGTTCAGGAACTGGCAAGGTACCATCATGTGGAGCTGGCCTAATCGCATATTCAAGTTCAGGGTAATTGTTCTTATGTTTGCTCTTTGTAGAAAAGCCCTTCAGTTTGACAAAACAAAAGTAACAGTCATCACTATGAATTTGGGGTTCTCTCCAAGTCATGGGAACAGCAAATGGCATAGCCACTTTCCTCATATTCAACCAGTCATGAAGACCATTTCAACAGCTTGAGCATATCACATGAGGGGCCCAGCTTTTGTCTTGATCACCAAGTGGACACCTTAAAGTACATCTGGTACATCTTTTTAATATCATGAGTGATTGATTGTACTTGGCCTTTTGAATTAAAAACCATACACATAGCAGAATCTCTTTGGATGATTGATACACTGTCGGGACATTTTTCTGCTTTAAATCAGTTCAAACAGTAGAGTAAGTTCAGTTCAATGGTGGTGACAAACTAAAAAAAATCACAGAGGCAGCTTGTATTTAGAACTTAAATTTTACTGGAGGTAATCTGGTAGATAACTATGTACAGTTGTGAGGTAAACGGGTCAGCCTATTCCTTACAGATGAACATTTTCAGACAGGCAGTTTCTCAGTGTGATTTTGGCTGCTTTCAGGTTATCTCTCTGTGGAGACCCTCACTCAGTTGCACCTCAGTGGCTGAGCTGTTTTCTTTCATCTGAGGTGATTTGCCCTCCCAGAAATGCAGTGAAAATCCTCTCACAGTGGTGGCTGTCTGCTGCCTTCCCTTCTATCTTCCTGTGGCAGGGCTCAGATACCTGTAGAGGTCTGGCTGCTGTCTGAGTCTCACTTACCAGTCCTTGCTGCCATCACCATCCTTTTCTGACTGACTCAAATCTTAACGCCTCATAACAGTTAGTTCCTCCCGATAACATGTGACTTTCCGAGAAGGAGTCATTGGTTGACTGCACTGTCAATACTGCTTCCCATAAAACTCACTAACACCTTTACTGATTTTGCCCGTGTAAGAAAATTCACAATTACGGTAAGACAAGCAAAGAAATCGGAATAACATAGGAAAAACCACATTGAAAATGCAGAAATAACGTAATAACAAAAATACTTCTATCTTAGAAGCTTTACGTGATAGAGCAAAACTAGGCATATTTTCGGAAACAGTACATCAAACTCCATAAAACAGACATATTACCTTTGCTGATGATTTTTTTGTGTTGACCAGTGTAAGCATTAGATGTAAAAATATGCAATATGTATAAGATTAGGAGACTTATCACAAATCTGAGTTTGGGCCCAAGAGCATCTAATTTTTGAGCAGACACTGCTGCATTTTTTTTGTTTTCTTACAGACTTCTATAAATAGAGAGCTATCTAACTAGATAGCTAGATAGATAGCTAGATAGATAGATAGAAAAAGGAAAAGCCCACATGGCGTAGCGATGTTTCGGTTACAATGAACCTTTATATAAAGGTTCACTGTAACCGATACATCGGCACACCATTTGGGATAAATAAAGTCCACCCATTATTTGGTAAATATTGGCGTGCTGCCTGCTTTTCTTTCTTATATACTGTATATACTACTAGCTGAAAAGCCAGACGCTATCCGGGCATAGCATCCCCTGTATATAGTATATACCTGTATGTCATCTCCTTTTATATATAGTATATATACCTGTATGTCATCTCCTCCTGCATATAGTACCTAGTGTATGTCATCTCCTCCTGTTTATAGAAAATGCCTGCATGTCACCTCCTCCTGTATATAGTATATACCTGTATGTCATCTCCCCCTGTAAACAGTAAATAACTGTATGTCATCTCCCCCTGTATATAGTATATACCTGTATGTCATCTCCCCCTGTATATAGTATATACTGTATGTCATCTCCCCTGTATATAGTACATATCTGTATGTCATCTCCCCTGTATATATTATATACCTGTATGTCGTCTCCCCCTGTAAATAGTATATACCTGTATGTCATCTCCCCCTGTATATAGTATATTCCTGTATGTCATCTCTCCTGTATATAGCATATACCTTTATGTTATCTTTCCTGTATATAGTATACACCTGTT
Source organism: Dendrobates tinctorius (assembly GCF_039654945.1). Classification (NCBI taxonomy): domain Eukaryota; kingdom Metazoa; phylum Chordata; class Amphibia; order Anura; family Dendrobatidae; genus Dendrobates; species Dendrobates tinctorius. The sequence continues at coordinate 11,168,596 of NW_027361833.1, read as the reverse complement.
TGTCATTTCCCCTGTATATAGTATATACCTGTATGTTATCTCTCCTGTATATAGTATACACCTGTATGTCATCTCAGCTTTATATAGTATATTACTGTATGTCATCTCCCCCTGAATATAGTATATTTGTGCATGATATCTCCTCCTGTACATAGTATATACCTTTATGTCATCTCCCCCTGTATATAGTATATACCTGTATGTCATCTCCCCTGTATATAGTATATACCTGTACATCTTGCAGGTTCCCTCCCATCTGTACCTGGTGGAGACACAGTCTCTGCTGAGATGTTTCAGTGGCCCTGGAGGAAGCAGATCTTGCCTCCCTTTCTTCCATTTCTGTGCTCCTTTCTGTAAGCCTTGTCTCCCTTTCTTCTTTCTGTAAGTCTTGCATATTGAGGAATAATACAGTTTTTCTCTTAAGGCCCCGTCACACACAGCGATTTCGCTAGCGAGATCGCTGATTTTGTGACATGCCAGCATGATCGCTGTGTGTGACAGGGATCAGCGACCGGCCCCTTGTGCCAGTTATCGCTGATCGTGCAGCATCGGCCAGGGCCGTTTTTCGATCGCTGGTCTCCCGCTGGCCAGAACGCATCGCTGCGTGTGGCAGCGAGAGACCAGCGATCAGCGATGCTGGACGCTGGTTTCTAATGTAAACGTCGGGTATCCAGAAGCCACGGCTCCTGAATACCTGTTGTTTACCTTAGAAACCGGCGTACACACTGGTTTCCAAGGTAAACAGCGGGTATCCAGGAGTTGCGCAGCTCTTAGATACCCAATGTTTACCTTGGAAACCACGCCGGTTTCCAAGGTAAACAGCGGGTATCCAGGAGCCACCTGATGAAGACGGATCCTCCGTCGAAATGCGTTGTGGTTTAACCCCATCTCTTGTCTGAGTCTCTTTCCTGCGCTCCTAAGACCGTTTCCATTTTCTCATTGCTCCTATCCTCCATTGGAGGTTTTCGGCTGGAGCTGCGGTGGAGACCTGACATTTTTGTCTGCCCCTGGGTTGCTTCCTAAGCGCTCATCTATGACCGCTTATCACAGACTCTTATCTAAATCCACTTTGGCGCACATTCTCTCTCAGGGGCATGCGTCATGTGATGAAGCTAGATTTGCATTTGTGCTGTGGGTTTCGCTTTAAGAGCTGATATTATCTGCCAAAATCTCTGTCCTGGGGGGTCATGTGAAGTTTGTAGGTGTTGGCATAGTAACTGGTTCTGCCTGCGCATATGAATGAGCTTAACTGCCATTTCAATCGCCTCAGGGCATGTTTTCCCTGTGGCAACATTTTCCCATTGAAATGCATTGAGGAAAATATTTTATTGCGCAAAAACTACAAATCCGATCAACACGAAAATTACTTAGCACACCACTTGTGGACGCTGGCTTCAAAATGACACCTCAACGGAGTCTGTGCGTGTAGCGGTTCAGGATGCATTAATTGCGGAAAATCAACTGATTAAGAATAAGTTAGCAGTGTTCGGATTACAATATAGTGGTTGTTTTAATAAGAATAAAAGGCCTCAGTTAACACAACTGTCCACAAGGAAAACTGTTGCTCATAACAGTCATCACAGCTCAGCTTTTATCTTTTAAACAGCTCTGGTGAAATGAAAGATGCTTAGTCACTTGTTGCTGTGGGCAACACAGGCCGTGTAACCTGTTGTGGTCAAGAAGATGTGCCTATGAAATAGATATATTAGATATGATATATATATATATACTGTATATATATATATTAGATTAGATATTTATTATATATGTATATATTAGATATTTATTATACGGGGCTCTGCGTGTGGTGTGAGTGTGGCTATGTGGAGTGTGCGGGACTATGTTGAGTGGGCGTGGCTTGACATACACATACATACATTCACTCATTTTTATACATATAGATTGCAAAAAATTGGATATTTTGCATGGGAGGTCTCAGACTAACCATGCATTGTTCCATAGTGGGCTGTTTAATTTTTTTCTAGACAGATAGATAGATGATAGCTAGATGATAGATAGATAGATAGATAGATGATTGATCAGGAGTTTAAATTTCTGTGCATATTTTCCATACTTTTGCACAGATTTTTATATTTCACACTTATCAGGGCTTTAAAGATATAACAGGTCTGGAGTTTATCCTTCAAGTATAGGGTCCCATTGTTTTTGTGCAAAAAAAAAAACCTGACATTTATTAAAAAACAAAACAATAGCAAATTTCCCTTGAATTCCACACCCAGAAAAAGAGCCGCGTGTGGTGTGATGAACCTAAATGTCATCCACTTTGCTCACATTGTAGCATTTTTAAATCCACCCTTAAAATCCACACTAAATGTCCTGCATGTCAACCCAGCCTAAAGCAGGCATTGTTCTTTTACATCTAAAAAGAAAATGCTAATTCAGATTTAAATATGAAATGCAGACATTTCGGGAATTGCCATTTGTTGCTGCCCCTGCGCATTATGATGATGTCAATTTTCATTCAAACCATGAATGTAACTGTCAGATTCCTGATATTTCTGAACTATTTTTATCCAATTGCTTTTTGGTGGATTTGAACAGAGATGAGTTGTGGATGTTTTTAGATTCATTAACACACTAGTTTTAAATGTTGACCTGAAATAAAATTTAAAGAAATAGCAAATTGCTTTTTCAGTAATTTGCTTTTGTAACTATTGGGTTTATAGCAATATTTTGAAATATTCTGAAATATGACACGTAGGAAATTTGTAATTATCGGATGATACTTAGTTTTTGCTACTACATGTTTCTAGGGAACATATTGCATCAGTGTATTCAGGTCACATTATATTCTCATACTTGTGTGTAGGGGAAATATATTTTAATTATGAATTGTTTAAAAGAGAGATTGAAAGGAAGAAAATGAAATCAGCATCACCAGAAAAAAGTAGGTTCACTATCAAGCTGATAAGTAATCACTTTTTTCTATTCATGGCTTGCTGTGTTGTCCTAATCGGATTAATCAAGATTAATACCAACAGGGCCTGTGAGGTCAAGCACAGACAATTCCATCTGACAATGAAAGGTGGTGCGTATTACTGTATTGCTAAGTTTTCAGATTATTTTGCATTATTTTTATGACTTTCGGCTCACTTTTTTTCAATAATAACATCAGAATTTAAGATTTAGATAAGATGCCAATAAACTGTATAGCTGAGTATTGTTCTCGTGGCATAAGGCGATACATGATAGTAGAACATCAGCCTAAATATGTAATGCAAGTTGATTCAACTGCAAATAAAATGGTCAGGTATGAATTGTCATGCCAAATTTGAGTCAACTGCTGAATTAAAATGTTGGCAGATTCGCTCCTTACAGTTTGCTGATACACACCTAAACATTGAAATTGCACCAAGAACTAAAAGTAGAGGGAAATGGAAATCACACGATTGTACAAAATTGAAACAAAAATAACAAACTGAACAAAAATGAAAACACACTTTTTGAACAAATTTGATTTATTTGGTGCCGAGTATGAGCATCATGCATGAAAATACATGCACTTAGGCTGGTTTCACATTAGCGCTTTTTAAGCGCACGCACGGCCGGGGGTAGCTCCACCCCCGAGCCGTCGCTCTGCCCAGCGTGCCCGCCCCTTGCTTGTAGCGCCGCCTCCTAGCGCACAGCGGCGTCTGCGATCGGCGCACCCTATCTTTAGAATAGGGTGTGCAGATCGTGCGCAGGCCGTGCGCTAGTTGCGCTTTGACCTGCGCTGCGCACTTTTGACGGTGCGCCGCGCGCACCAAAATCTGAAAAGTTCGATTTTGGCGCGCACGGCGCACCGTCAAAAGTGCGCAGCGCAGGTCAAAGCGCAACTAGCGCACGGCCTGCGCACGATCTGCGCACCCTATGCTAAAGATAGGGTGCGCCGATCGCAGACACCGCTGTGCGCTAGGAGGCGGCGCTACAAGCAAGGGGCGGGCACGCCGGGCAGAGAGCCGGCTCAGGGGCGGAGCTACCCCCGGCCGTGCGTGCGCTTAAAAAGCGCTAATGTGAAACCAGCCTTAATTGTCTTGGCATGTTATCAATGAGATTATTAACGGTTGTCTTAGGAATGTTTTGCCATGCCTAAAGGGGTTTTCCAGGTACAAGAACAATATTTTCCTGTTCACATAGTAAGGGCAGCAATCTTTCTATTAACTTTATTTTACATTTTGATCTTCTTTTCAAACCCCTGCAGCCATCCATGCAGTTTATTATTGTTTACTGCCATAAACCAGCTAGAGGTTTGTGTAAGGCAATGCATCATGGTAAATGTAGTCTGGACCATATATACTACATTTACCTTGAAGCATTGCATTATACATTATACCTTTGCATCCAGCCTGCTCTTCCTTCTCAGCACTCAGTCCGATCTTGTCTACATCCAGCCCCCTCTTCCTTCTCAGTAGCTAGTTCTGATGTCCTTTGCTTCAAACTATCCCCCTCCCCCCTCCTTCCCTTCAGCAAGTACTGTTCTCTTCATTGAGCTCCCTTAACTTCCATGTATGAAAATAATGAGTCAGATTCTTATCTGATGCTCTGATTCATACTCTTGTCACTGCTTCTATCTCCCTCACTCCCTGCCTCCTGCATGCAAACAGATCAAAGAAATAGGAAATCTTTGTAAACAGAACTATAAATGGACTGTAATGTTACACACTTGTCCCTGGTATCCCAGGCTTCAATTCCTTCCCCTGGGTCTGCTAGCCCTCTGTTGTGCTCCATGTCAGGTTTTGCAAGTTGTCGAGTGTGGATCAATGACATAGTCTTCCTACATCTGCTTAAGGCTCATTAAGACACACACCTGTGTCTTGGGATTGAGACTCTAGTCCTATGTTTGGTATGCTCTACTTTCTGTGCTTTTGTGTTTGTGTTTGCATTCATTGCTGCTGGATTTCATTTCATTGCCACTCCTGAGATTCAGTGGGTGCCAAGTCTTCACTACTCATGCAAGTTCCTACTTGCTGCAACAAGCCCTGGGGGCCATGTGCCCTCCTGGATGTAAGATTTAGAGAGTATACCTCTCCAACTGAGCCTTCCATGTAGCAAGGAGTGACTAGCTGCAACATGTGACAGCTAAGGAACAAAAAAGGAACCTTAGCAGCAAGTCAATTGTGAATTTTTTTTTATTTGTCAGAGGCTTTGCAGTGGTTTAAAAATCTCTATGTTTGGACAACCCCTTCAATGTACCTGTAAATGAAATCATCAAGATCTGCTGTTGGAAGCTCCTTTTGCAATTGTTGACCAAAGACAACCAAGATGTGCTTAATGGGAGATAAGTCTGGAAATGCTGCAGGCAGGGGAGCATTTTTAAGGGGCCTTTACATATAGCGATATCGCTAGCAATATCGCTAAAGCATCACCAATTTTGTAACGCAGCAATGATATTGCTAGCGATATCGCTATGTGTGATATTTACCTCTGACCGGCTCCCCCGCTGTCTGTTGCTGATCGCACGAGATCGTGCAGCTCCATTTCTCATCGGGTGCTTCCTGCTGAGCTTCCTGGTGGCGCTGATGAGCAATGTGTGGACGCGGACGGGAGGACATCAGGATCGCCATGTCTGAAAGGTAAGTAACGACCACTGCTGCATCGGTACGTCGCTGAGAGATCTGCCTGTGTGGCAGCTCACTAGCGACCATTTAGCAATGCACCAGCGATCCTGACCAGGTCGTATCGTAGTCGGGTTCACTGGTGCATCGCTAAATGTAAAGGGGGCTTTAGACCCCTCTGGCTGCTCACAGCTGAATGAGCATTATGCAACCTCATGCTGTTGTGTTGAAAACCAACTCCTTGGACACTAGGCTCTGCATGTGATGTGTGATTTCACTTGCAGTGCAAAATGGATGACTATGTGTCATTCTTTGAATGGATCCATATCACATGGGCAACGATAGGAAAATGCCTTTACGACAGAACTTCACAACACTCCAACTCCTAGGATTATGGTGTGGAGTGGCACAATATACCTTAGCCAGACCATCATAATTTTCATTTCAGGTACGATTACACCTCAGCATTTAATTGATTTGGTAGTGTAACTAGTGGTACGGCGATTTCTACAAAGTGTCTAGGAGCCATTTTTCATCACGTTGCTTGTGTTACTGTGAGCAGCCTGTATTGGCTAAATGTGCTACTCTGGCTTGCAGATTCCCTGTACTTATCTCTCATAGAGCACACCTGGGATATCATGTTTGGAAATTTCAAAGGGAGCTGCCAGGAGCTGCTCTTGATGATTTTCATATCAAAGTGCATTCCTTAGACAACCATTATTAACTTCATTGATAGCATACTAAATTATGTATTTTTGATATGGAATAAATTGAGATTTTTTCAAAATGTTGTTTCCATTTTTTCACCATATATACATTATTAACATGTCTATCGATTCAGTGATTTTCATAAATCTATTACTACTTTTTCTTGGTGTGGCAATTTAAATGTTGAAGAGTGTATCAGCCATCTGTAATTATTAGTGATGAACAAATCTGCCTAAACTTGCATACTGCAGTTCTCTCAAATTTAGCATGGAATTTATTCAACACAAATTGAATCGAATTACATTTGCTACATTGCACCCCGGGGAGTCTTTAAATCCCAAGAAATATTTAACATTGTGGTTAAAAATTTAAAAAAATAGTATACTTGCACTACTGCTCAACTGTCTCTCAACTGCAGCTTCCTGTCTGCTCCACTGACTCATTTGAATCTGTGATTTCCATAATTCCACAACTTTTACTTCTCAGTATTGCAACTTAAATTTCCAAAGTCTTTTTTTCCTAAGAAAGCAAGGTGGAAACATAAAAGTTTTGACTTCTCAGGGCTTCACATAGTGATTAAAAAAGGATGCCCATCTAATGGGTGATCCCTGAGGGATAATTGAAAACACTAAAAAGCATCAAACAGGGATATAGAATGCGGCTAGTATAGCAATCCAAACAGCAATCTATATAATGGATACAGCATAAAAAAAACAACAAAATGCCATAGCCAATTGCACATATATATTTATATATTGGCTAGACCAAAAAGTTCATAGCCACCAATAGATGAGAATAAAAAAAGGAACAATCTCACCTGTTTTTGCAGATGGTCAGGAGTCCCCAGGGATACTCTGTATACATACAGGAAGGTAGCAATGGGAGGACAATGCCCTTTCAAATCCCTCACAAGCTGACCATTATCTGATCCCCAGGCTCCTGCCCTTACAAGGGCAGTCTACAGCTAGCCCTATATTGCAAAAGCCCTACACTTTCCCTTAAAGAGCGTCCCAACGCGTTTCATCCAAGTAACTCTTCAGGGGACTAACTTGTTTAAAAGTGCCATAGTGCTAAAGCTAAGAGACATACATCCTCCTTGTCTCAATGCTATCTGCTGTCTGCAGAGAATGGAGGAAAGAGGGCATATTTATATCATTAAGGTGATCCACACACCCATAGCCACAATAAGTTGATTAAGTCATATGTCACACATGTATACTCGCTCATACCTTGCATATCAATCGTCCGCCATTAGGTGGTATTACTCTCCTAAGACGCGCGCCACAATTAGCACTAATACCGCCCCCAATGACATCACAGAAACAAAGCGTCATGGGTATAGTGCGTTACCTGGTGGAGAAAGCCCCACTTCCTGTGAAATCAAAATGGTGGAAGCCCCACTTCCGGTGACGTCTATAAACCGAATAGCCACCCTTAGAGACGCCACACTTCCGGTTAGCTGAACCGCACCATGCCCCACTTCGGGGGGAGATGCCCCACTTCCGGTGACATCTATAAACCGAATAGCCACCCTTAGAAACCCAACACTTCCGGTTAGCGGAACCGCACCGTGCCCCACTTCCGGGGAAGATCGCACAGCTGTGCTGCCCACAACAACAACGATGCCAGCAAAACAACGCTGACAAACATCAAACAGATGGCCCGCACTTCACTTCCGGTCAAACGGAGCAGAAATAAATTTAAATAATATCCAAACTACAGTGACAATTTAGCAGCAATAACCGATCTTATATAGAGGCATACACCAACATTGCAGTGGAGAAAAACTCCACCCCCTATATAAACACCATTTCAAAGTGTCTTAGGATATATGCAAAAGCAAAAATACACATCACCTATATGGTGAAATGTGTGATGGGACAGAAGTCCTCCTAATGTTGGATAAAAAGAAAATAGAAATAATGATGGACGATATAGAGTAAATTACGTAAACAATAACAAGGAATGCATATATAAATATAACAATGCAAATCCCAATAGTAGGTGACAGAAATAGTGATTTAGGCTTATAGAACAATCCTATCTATGGATTGAAAAAATTGGAGAGAAAAAAAGGAGAAAGAAGGAATTCAAATAAAACAATTAAAATTAATTTGCTCATTGAGGCCTTTAAGTGTTACCGTATCCAGATAAAAAATCCACTTAGCCTCACATTGCAACAGCAACTGATGCCAGTTGCCTCCTCTCTGTGGTTTAAAGACCCTATCAATGGCGGTGAAGGTAAGGTGCGCAATCTGTCCATCATGCATACCATGAATATGCCTTGAGAAAGAAGTGTCCCTTTTATGTGTTATATCTCCCACATGTTCACCAATCCTCCTCCTAAACTCTCGAATTGTCTTTCCAACATATTCTGACCCACATTTACAGGTGAATTTATAAATGACGCCCTTGGTGCTACAATTCATAAAGTGTTTGATGGCATAATTCTTACCAGTCACATTGCTCACAAAGGTCTTACTTACACCAATGTGTGAACAAGCCACACAATGACCACATTTAAAGCAACCCGTGACATCACTATGGAGCCATGTTCTATTCACTGAAGGTGAAAAGTGACTCTGCACCAATCTATCCTTCATTGAGCATGCTTTCCTGTATGTAATCATAGGGGAGTCACTTAAATATGGAGAAACATCATTGTCCATCTGTAAGATGGACCAATGCTTTTTAATGATGTTCCTCACAGGAGTCGCACCATTATCATATGTTGTAATGAATCTGAGGGTATCATTATCCAGAGGCTTCCTACTGTTAGTACTCAATAATTCAGAACGTCTACTGTCCTTGGCTCCTTGATAGGCCTGCTTCAGTACATATTTGAGGTAGCCCCTGTTTAAAAATCTATCCCTCAAATCCCTCGCTTGAGATTCAAAGCTCAACATATCAGAGCAATTCCTCCGAATTCTGAGATATTGTCCCTTAGGGATGGCTTTCTTCAAATGTTGGGGATGATGGCTACCCCAATGCAATAAAGAATTTGTAGATGTAGGTTTCCTATATGTTGAGGTCCCTACTTCCCCTTTCTCATTTTTCTCAATCAAGATATCAAGAAAGGGCAGTCTTGATGTCTCAATGACTGAAGTGAAAAACAGGCCTATATCACTATGATTAAGAACAACAACAAACTCATCGAATTCCTCAACAGAGCCTCTCCACATGACGAAAATGTCATCTATGTACCGCGTCCATAGCTCAGGGACATGGCACATAGATGACCCCTCATCCTCATCACCACCAAAAACCAAGGTCTCCTCTCACCAGCCGAGGAGGAGGTTCGCATAGGCCGGTGCACAGGGGCTCCCCATAGTGGTCCCCCTCAGCTGGTTGTAGACCCTTTGATTGAAGACAAAGAAATTCCTGGTTAGACAGAACCGAAGGAGCTGCAGGACAAAGAGATTGTGTTTTCAGTATTGGCACTCTCTCATGTTCAAAAAATGTGACACCGCTTCTAAACCATGTACATGCGGAATAGATGAATACAATGCTTCAAAATCAATACTTGCAAGATAAGCCTTAGGGTCAATAGTAAGCCCGTCTAATCGACGGAGGAGGTCCAGTGTGTCTTTAACAAAAGACTGTAGTGAGGAAACAAAAGGGGACAAAATCTGGTCTAGATAAATTCCTACATTCTGACAGAGACTACCCACTCCTGAGACAATTGGCCTACCCTTTAGAGGACTAAGTCCCTTGTGAACTTTGGGTAGGCAATAAAAGGTGGCAGTAACTGGATGATTTGGAAGCAAAAATTCAAATTCAGTCTTATTAATGAGCTTTTTACTCAAAGCATCTGACAAGATCTGTCGCAATTCTTCTCGATATACATTCATGGGATTATGTGCCAACACCTCATAGGTGTCACTATCCGAAAGGATAGTCTCACGCATCCGCTGATATTGATCAACTCCCTGGATGACAACATTGCCACCCTTGACTGAGGGTTTAATCACAATGCTGTCATCCCGTTCCAGACATGTAATAGCATCCATTTCCTCTTTAGAACAATTATAATGGCAATAGAGTCGATCCTGTGAAAGCTTAATCAAATCATCAGTCACTAAATTAGAAAACACATCAATCGCAGACCAATCAACAGTCGATGGTGGCATTTTCGTACTTATATTTCTCAATCCCGTGAAAGGACCTTGACCCAAAGTATTGGGATCAGTCTCAGAGAGAGAATTAAGTAGCCTAACATCAGGTAACATATCTTCAGGGATGCCTAACTCTAGGCTTACATGAGAATCTTGTTTCTGAAAAAACTTTTTCCACCTGACTTTGCGTAAAAACAAATTGAGATCCTTAACTGTCCTGAAAAGAATAAAATCCATATTAGGGACGAATGAAAGGCCCTTACTCAATACAGATCTCTCAGCACCATAAATTAGTTCTATAAGCCTAAATCACTATTTCTGTCACCTACTATTGGGATTTGCATTGTTATGTTTATATATGCTTTCCTTGTTATTGTTTACGTAATTTACTCTATATCGTCCATCATTATTTCTATTTTCTGGATATCCAATGTTAGGAGGACTTCTGTCCCATCACACATTTCACCAAATAGGTGATGGGTATTTTTGTTTTTGCGCATATCCTAAGATGCTTTGAAATGGTGTTTAAAAGGGGGTGGAGTTTTTCTCCACTGCAATGTTGGTGTATGCCTCTATATATGATCGGTTATTGCTGCTGAATTGTCACTGTAGTTTGGATATTATTTAAATTTATTTCCACTCCGTTTGACCGGAAGTGAAGTGCGGGCCGTCTGTTTGATGTTTGTCAGCGTTGTTTTGCTGGCATTGTTGTTGTTGTGGGCAGCACCGCAGTGCGATCTTCCCCGGAAGTGGGGCACGGTGCGGTTCTGCTAACCGGAAGTGTGGCGTTTCTAAGGATGGCTATTCGGTTTATAGACATCATCGGAAGTGGGGCATGGTGCGGCTCCACTAACCGGAAGTGTGGCGTTTCTAAGAGTGGCTATTCGGTTTATAGATGTCACCGGAAGTGGGGCATCCACCATTTTGATTTCACAGGAAGTTGGGCTTTCTCCACCAGATAACACGCTATACGCTTTGTTTCTGTGATGTCATTAGTGGCGGTATTAGCGCTAATTGTGGCGCGCGTCTTAGGAGAGTGATACCACCTAATGGCGGACGATTGATATGCAAGGTATGAGCGAGTATACATGTGTGACATATGATTTAATCAACTTATTGTGGCTATGGGTGTGTGGATCACCTTAACGATATAAATATGCCCTCTTTCCTCCGTTCTCTGCAGACAGCAGATAGCATTGAGACAAGGAGGATGTATGTCTATTAGCTTTAGCACTATGGCACTTTTAAACAAGTTAGTCCCCTGAAGACTTACTTGGATGAAACGTGTTGGGACGCTCCTTTAAGGGAAAGTGTAGGACTTTTGCAATATAGGGCTAGCTGTGGACTGCCCTTGTAAGGGCAGGAGCCTGGGGATCAGATAATGGTCAGCTTGTGAGAGATTTGACAGGGCATTGTCCTCCCATCACTACCTTCCTGTATGTATACAGAGTATCCCTGGGGACTCCTGACTGTCTGCAAAAACTGGTGAGAATGTTCCTTTTTTTATTCTCATCTATTGGTGGCTATGAACTTTTTGGTCTAGCCAATATATAAATATATATGTGCAATTGTCTATGGCATTTTGTTGTTTTTTTATGCTGTATCCATTATATAGATTGCTGTTTGGATTGCTATACTAGCCGCATTCTGTATCCCTGTTTGATGCTTTTGGGTGTGTTCAATTGTCCCTCGGGGATCACCCATTGGATGGGCATCCTTTTTTAATCACTATGTGGTGATACTGTAGTTTTGGTACTTTTAAGTTATGCATTAAAAGTTATATTTTATCTCACTTGCTGCTATATATATATATTTTAGTGAGAATCAATTGTCATTTTCTGATCGTTATTGGCATTTTTTGCTGTATTTGGTTTCTTCTCAGGGCTTCCACTAACTGTAATCCAGCCCTCATTCCAATATTTGTTTAGTTGGGCTTTGACATCCAAATATCCTATATTAGGGCTAATGATCTCACTTTCCGTTCCAATAAGTATCTTACAGCATTGGTTGGTACGTGTTTTGTCCTTGCTTGCTTTCTGTGATTTTAAATACTTTAAAGACAAATATGGAACACAATATTCTGCAGAGATACAAGTCCCAGGTAGTGAGTAATAAAATGTCAAACAAAAATATAAATATTTTCAAGAATATTCTGTAGGATTCCACACTATGTATTTAGAAGGCACATGTTACCTTTTTGGATTTGCAGATTATTGCAGGGAAGTAGGTTCAGAATGCCACGTCAAAATTTTGGAGAGAAACAGCAAATTAATTGCCTCCATTTCTACTTAGTGATGGCTCTGAAAGCCTTGATATTGGAAACAAGTTCATCTTTACAATAAATGATTGTAGCTTAAACTCTTTCTTTGTGCTTCATATCAAAATAGTGTATTGGAGTAAAACATATTAAATCCTGTAGCTACTATATGTTCAAATAAACAAGTGTCATGCTAGTGAAATATATTACTACCCACATTGCTTTCATGATAATACTTAAAGGGTAAATATACTTTCAATTAGATTTTCAGCACAAGTTGCAATGTTTATAAATAACAAATAATCAATATCCTGCATTTTTCAACAATTCTCACTACATACTGCTAATGTAACAAAGGCAATCGGGGGGTAGTTATGGCCGAATTATTTAGAAGTACAGTACATAGACAGAGTCCACTGAGCTAACAGTCAGCGAGCACTTCCCCGGCCCTTGTACATAGATACACGGGACCTACAAATCTTTTCCCACTAGTTACCTTTCTCTTCCTCTGGTCACAGCAGTCCAGGCAATTAAGGGTCCGGAAATGTAGCTGTACTCCAACAGGGAAAAGTAACGTTTATTGAATAACGGTGAAGGATGGACAAAAAGACAATTTCAACACTGGCTTCCCGTTCTCTCCCTGACTCCTGCTGTAGCGATATCCACAACGTCCACAGTGGCCAAGATTCACAAAAGTACAATTGCTGGCATCTCGGTGCCTGAGACCCCTTCATAGAAGGCCCTTCCCAAGTCCTGGGGGCCTGTGTTGTAGTCCTTCAACCCTTTTATTCCTTGGTCTGGAGCAGCATATCTCTCCCATCCGGGAGTCTGGTAATGCCGCTTCAGTAGCACATGACTGCCCTGGCCAATGTACCCTGGTTTTCTGATCAGGAATATGAAGTCCAACAAGAGAAAAAGTGAACGGCAATTAGGGAACACAAATCACCACTATAGAAAGACAGAGCTCTATATCTGAACTTTTGCAGTACAAATATTAAGCTAAAAGCAGATGCTTGCATAGAAACAAGAAATGTCCAAATACTTCCTAAAGAAAAAATGCAGCACTCACCAGCTGAAGTGAACAGTTATATGTCCTTTATTTCACATACATATCATGGAGAAATGAATGGACAAACATGGTGTGAAAGGAATGCTGGGGGAAGTGGAGGGCGGACGATGGCCATTTCGCGATTACTCACTTCTACGGGTCCAGGTGAATCTCTCAATTTGTGCAAATTGAGGGATGCACCTGGACCCGTAGAAGCAAGTAATCACAAAATGGCCCTTGTCCGCCCTCCACTTCACCCAGCATTCCTTTCATGCCCTGTTTGTCCTTTCATTTGTCCATGGCACGTATGTGAAATAAAGGACATATAACTTTTCACTTCAGCTGGTGAGTGCTGCATTTTTCTTTAGGAATTATTTCTGATTGAGAAGCAGCAGCTTCCTCTACCCTCAAGGTTGCAAGTCAAACCCTCAACATTAACTCTTTCCCTACTCCTTACTATACACATGCAGCAAATACACATATATGATTTTAATGGGGACATCACAATGCATAGTAAACGGGAGCAACATATGGTGGTACACACATTGCAAACACATAACATTACACACTACATAACAGATACAGCACATACAAGAAGAAAATATTAATATAAGGTGCACAGGGGGTCACACGAAAGGAGAGGAGGGCGCAACTGAGGGGACCTGCCACCCCCTTACACAAGCATAAAATATGACACTCATTGGCAGGCCCCTATCTTTTATACTGACTATGATAGACCCATGATTGTGATAAAACCATGTCATTTCTTATCAGGGCTTGAAGTCATAGCCTGCATGGCTGCACAATACATCACTAGTCTCTCTTTGGTGCATCAACTGTGCATGAAATGCAAATGGGTATTACTCTTCAAGATCCTTGCAAATCGATTTGCAAAATGTATGAATTTGTTGGGACTGATGAATCTCAGGAGATTGAAGTCAACGTTGATCCTATTCGGATAGATCTACTCATCTCTGTTTGTATATTAATATGAGTAGTGTAATTCATAACTAAAAGAAAACACATGCCTCCATATGGCTATGTCAAAAGATGAATAATAATGATAGAGCTCTTGAAAAATGGGAAGGAAAAAACAAAATCACAAAAATGAGAAATTACTAAGGCAAGAAGGTGGAAACTTTACCTGTTTCCTTCAATAATTATCAATAAAAAAGTGATACATATACAAAGATACAAAAAAACTTCACACAGTAAATTCCCAGCATATCATATGTACTGATGTAATTTTATTCCCTATAAAGTCAAGTTGTTGACTGAAGGCTCATACGTACAGGCAAAGACTTGAGATTTTGGATAGAGATCAATGATAACTATTTTCTAAGCTGCTAAATCTGCATTTACAAAGCTCTGGCTGACCATAAGTTACCTTGTCTAAAAAGCATATGCTCAAGACATCTGATGGTATACTGTGGATTTCTCTGTATTTGATTTCTTGTCCAAATGTTGCTGTGCAAATTAATGTATGAAAAAGAAACTACATGTCAGAACCTAGAAAAATTATTTACTGGTTATCTCCCTTTATGTGATCATTGTGGAATATATTTGATAGCTTCATTACAATTTGTACTGCAGGCTACCAATATGTACTTGTGACAGGCAAAATGATGAGGCCTACAATAATATAGAGTTTGAAGAATTATTGTAGCACAGTATCACCGTGTAACAGGACACCGGTGGATTGTACAGATACCACGACTGCCACCAGTTTGTCACATATAGCAGCAGGGGCATCACATAGATCCCACAGCTGCCAGCAGTTGTCAAAGAAATGCAACTCTGCTGCCTCCAAACGTCAGGTCAATTATGCAATTGACTGACGAGTGATGGGTGAGGCCACAGCTGCTTTCACTACTAGGCCGGCTATTGGGAAACTAACAGTGAGTGTATGGTATCTACAACTCTGATTACAATGCATGAAATATAGACTGCATACCGTGGTAAGGCAACTGCCAACTCCACTTTAACAAAAGAACTACTAGCTGCAACTAGAGATGAGCGACTTTGCCTTTTTTAGGGTCGAGTCGGGTTTCATGAAACCTGACTTTCTCAAAAGTCGAGTCGAACGAAATCGTCCGACTATAGGGAAAAGTCGGGAAAAGTCGTGAAACACGAAACCCAATGCAAGTTAATGGCGTGAAAAGTCGGCAGTGAGTGGAGGTCTGTAAACACACCTGGCATGAATTTTAACCCCAGAGGCGGCGACATCTCTCTCTCTCTTCTCTCTCTTCCTCTCCTTCTCCCTCTCCCTCTCCCTCTCTCTCTCTCCCTCTCCCACTCCCACTCCAGCTACGCTCCCACTATGCCACGCTCTGCTTCTCTCATTGGCTGAAAAAAGTCACGTGCAAGCATTCGGCGAAACCCGACTTTGATGCTTGGTCGCCGACCGCATGGCCAACTTCACATATGGTCGGGTTTCGTTTCATGAAACCCAACTTTGGCAAAAGTCGGCGACTTTTGAATCTGGCCGATCTGTTTCGCTCAACTCTAGCTGCCACCACTATTCGTTTATACAGGCCAATTAAACACCCATTACAGGTAGTGTATGGCATCATGGGTGCGGGTTACAGATCAAGAGGAACAGAGCTAATATATTTTATATATTTAAAGGGGCATTTCCATCTCCAAGATCCTATTCCAATATGCATTAGGTGTAAGGCCATGTGCACACGATGCAGATTTCCAGCGGATCCACAGCGGATTTTACAGCACAGAAACGCTGCATATCCACATTGTGATGTACAGTAGCATGTTAATCAATAGAAAAAAAAACACTGTGCAGACGCTGCAGATTTTTCCGTGCTGTTTTCTTGTGGCTCAAAATATGCAGCATGTCACTTCTTTTGTGTGGTTTTCCACCTGCTCCATTCTCCAAATCCGCAGGGAGAAATCCGCAGGGGAAAACCGCACAAAACCACAAGAAAACAGCAAAAAAAAGGAAGAAATCTGCAGGAAAAATGCAGGTCATTTGACCTGCAGATTTCTTCAATTCTGCGCGGAAAAATCCGTAGGGCAAAAAAGTACGTGTGCACTTAGCCTAATAATAATAATAATAGCAAATACCTTCAATCAGAAATCTGGTATAGTTTTTCTGATTCACTATGTTTTTTTCCTCATGTGAAGGCATTGCAGAACCTTAGGTATCCATGGTTATGACCACTGATATAGTGACTGTTAGCTAGTTAGTGGTCGCAACCATGGATAAGTAAGATACCGCAATATCTGCACATGAGGAAACAGACATAGCAAATCAGAAGAACTATGTTACATTTCTAATTGGAGGTATTTGCTAATATTGTTATTATTATTATTATTATTATTGTTATTATTATTGCACCTACACCATATTGGGATCGCAACTTGGATATGGAAATACCCCTTTTATGTGGAAAGGTAGGCAACATTTATAATTAAATATACAAAGATGATACCAAATGGGAATAAAACAATATGATTTATGCAATTGCATAAAATAAAAATAAAGAATGAAAGAGAAGTACTAAATCTTAAAGTCTGATGTTGCAGGAATTAATTTTCTCTTTATGGAGGGAAACGCTCCAATTAGGAAAATGGAAAATTCTCACAGGGAACTATGTCTTCCAGAGTGAACAATGACATACACCTAAACTCTCATTTTTATTAGATCAAGGTTATGCCTACATGCTTCTCCTAGGCGAACTCATTTGAGGGCTGGTTGTCGGATGAGCTAGGTTTGTTAGAATTTTTTGAGATCGCTAAGTTTCAGGATATCTTCACTCCCTGGAGGTCCTGGGTGGTAGATAATGTACTCATATTCCCTATCCCAATTTTACCTTGCTATAGAAGTGAAACATGGCGTGGATAACATCATTCATCAGTCCAATATTAAGTTGGAGGGTGAAAACATTATGTTTTACCTTATCGCTATGATGCCAAAAATACACTGCATCTCCTATAAATACCGGATCAATGCAAACCCAATATTCATCACTAACTACTGGCTCCAAAAAGTCTCAGAACAGTGCTTTGATCACAGGAAGCTCATGCCTTGGAATAGTAATTTCCTGCCCCTGAATAAATGAATCCCAGGCTCTCAGAGCAGATCTCTGCTGTTAAGTGGTCTCTGCAGGAGGTCCCTACTTCAATGGAGGTTGAAGTGTCAGCTATTTCTCACATCCCCAGATATAATTAGTGTCTCACTTCCCAAGTTATAATTTGTTTTTAATATGTTAAATGTGAGCGTGATATGTCCTTTCTCTTGAGATGTCTTTATGGATTTTAATTTTCTCTACAATACAGGGTTCATTCCTTAAGTCATTTCGCAAAGGCACTTCCTTGGGAGATCTAGCAACTTAAAAGAGCTTCCATATGCAATCTGTATGCTATCCACTCCAATAAGTCCCAAGAAAGGCTTCGTTTTTCACCCTTTCATTTCTGCACAGGGATGTAGATTTCTGCGTTGCGTTCCCAGAATAGCAGCTGAAGAAATTTGTAAGCAGAATTTATGTAAAAAACAGAGGTACTAAGACAATGACAAAATCAGCAGACAAAATCATTATGCAAGCAAAGGATTAATTTAGTCTAAGGTTAAGCTCAAGCATAGAATAAGCCAGGTCGGATATCAGGAACAAACACATGATAATAGCGCCCAAACCAGTACTGCATTTATAACTAAAGCCCCCATCACACATAGCGATCTCAGTAGTGAGATTGCTTCTGAGTCACAAGTTTTGTGATGCAACAGCGATCTCACCAGCGAGATCGCTGTGTGTGACACTGACCAGCGACCGACCCCCCTGCCGGGTATCGCTGATCGTCCTGGAATGACCAGGACATTTTTTTGATCACTGGCCTCCCACTGGCCAGCACGCATCACTGCGTGTGACAGGCGGGAGACCAGCGATCAGTGAGCAGGAGCTGTAACTAAGATAAACGTCGGGTTTCTAAGCTGCGCACAGTGCTTAGAAACACGATGTGTACCTTAGTTACCAGCGCGCTGCTGCAGGGAGCTGGTAACCAAGGTACATATCGGGTTTCTAAGTGCCGCGCGCTCCTTAGAAACTCGATGTGTACCTTGGTTACCAGCTCCCTGCACCAGCGCGTTGGTAACTAAGGTACACAATTGGTAAATAAGCGATGTGCGTCGCTTGTTACCCTCCTGTCGCTAGTGCTGATCGCTGTGAAGCTGCCTGTTTGGCAGCTCACCAGTGATCATGTAGCAACACACCAGCGATATTGACAAGGTCATATCGCTGTTGGGATCGCTGGTGCGTCGCTATATGTGACGGGGCCCTAAGTGTCTAAGGGTCCCGTTTCCCATAGCAACGCACCTGCGATCCCGACAATGATACAACCTGGTAGGGATCACTGGTGCGTCGCTACATGGTCACTAGTAAGCTGCCAAACAGGCAGATCTCTTCAATGATGCACCAGCGATCCCGACAACATTGCAACCTGGTAAGGATTGCTGGTGCGTTATCACACAGAAACTATTCTGAATGATGCCAGCCTGCATCCCTGAGTTCTGCGTCGCCAACGACGTCGCTCATCGGCATCAAACACAGCGATGCATGCTGGCCAGCGGGACACCGACGATGAAAAAATGGCCCAAGACATTCAAGCACGATCATCAATATCCACCAGGGGTACCGGTCGCCGCTACGTGTCACATGTAGCAAGATCATAGGCGAGATCGCTGTTGCATCACAAAATCGGTGACGATCTCGCTATGTGAGATGGGGCCTTAAGTGTCATCTGTAGGGTGAGTGCTGAGGAATTGTTCTTTTTAACAAGCTTAGTTATTTGCTTGTCAGCAAGATCGTAAATGTATAATTAAAAGTATAATCATCTGGGTATTAATCCAGGCTACTCAGCTGATGGAGTGCAAGCTATACTGATGTTGCAGCAGGGCTATCAATGCCCCATTCAGAGCAGAGTACTCAGTTAAAAGAGGGGATGAGTGTGCCATCTGACAATAGTGCCACCTCACTGCTTGGTAAGCTTGAGTAGAGGCGACTGACAATAGAAAAAGTATAAAAGCAGTATATAAAAGGGCAGCTTAATTTACGAGATGACATAATATTTGGCAATTTAAAGGGATAATGTAAAAATGAAATAAAGCCAGACCTGGACAAACTGAAACAAGTTTAACCTCTTTACTCCCAAGGATGGTTTGCATGTTAATGCCCGGGCCAATTTTTACAATTCTGACCACTGTCCCTTTATGAGGTAATAACTCGGGAACGCTTCTATGGATCCTGGTGATTCTGACACTGTTTTCTCGTGACATATTGTACTTCATGTTAGTGGTCAAATTTAATTCATATAACTTGTGTTTATTTGTGAAAAAAAAACAGAAATTTGGCGAAAATTTTGAAAATTTTGCAATTTTCCAACTTTGAATTTTTATACCCTTTTAAACATTTTCCACATGTTTACTTTACATTAGCACAATTTTGGAACCAAAATTATTTGTTGTTAGGAAGTTATAAGGGTTAAAAGTTGACCAGCGATTTCTCATTTTTACAACACCATTTTATTTTTAGGGACCACATCACATTTGAAGTCAATTTGAGGGGTCTATATGATAGAAAATACCCAAAAGTGACACCATTCTAAAAACTGCACACCTCAAGGTGCTCAAAACCACATTCAAGAAGTTTATTAACCCTTCAGGTGCTTCACAGGAATTTTTTGAATATTTAAAAAAATGAACATTTAACTTTTTTTCACAAAAAAAATTACTTCAGGTCCAATTTTTTTTATTTTACCAAGGGTAACAGGATATATTGGACTGCAAAAGTTATTGTGCAATTTGTCCTGAGTACTCAGATACCTGATATGTGGGGGGGCCCACTGTTTCAGTGCATGGCAGAGGTCGGAAGGGAACGAATGCCGTTTGACTTTTTCAACGCAAAATTGGCTGGAATTGAGATTAGGTGCCATGTCACATTTGAAGAGCCCCTGATGTGCCTAAACAGTGGAAACTCCCCACAAGTGACCCCATGTTGGGAACTAGACCCACCAAGGAACTTATCTAGATGTGTGGTGAGAACTTTGAACCCCCAAGGGCTTCACAGAAGCTTATAACGTGCAGCCGTACAATTAAAAAATCATATATTTTCCACAAAAATGATCTTTTCACCCCAATTTTTTTCCCCAAGGGAAACAGGACACCAAAAGTTATTGTGCAATTTGTCCAGATTACGCTGATACCCCATATGTGGGGGTAAACCACTATTTGGGTGCATGGAAGAGCTTGGAAGGGAAGCAGCGCCATTTGACTTATTTGGCTGGAGTTGAGATCAGATGCCATGTTGCGTTTGGAGAGCCCCTGATGTGCCAAAACAGTGGAAACCCCCCAATTCTTACTCCGAACCTAACCCCAAAACACCACTAACCCTAATCTCAGTCCTAGACCTAACCCTTACCCTAGCCTAACCCTAGAACTAACCCTTACCCTAGCCTAACCCTAGGCCTAACCCTAACCCTAGCCCTAGCCCTAACCCTAATGGGAAAATGGAAATAAATACATTTTTTTAATTTTATTACTTTTCCTAACTAAGGGGGTGATAAACGGATGTTTTATTTACTATTTATAGCGGGTTTTTATATTTGGCAGCTGTCATATGCTAAAAGATGCTTTTTATTGTAAAAATAGTTTTTGCATCACCATATTTTGAGAGCTATAATTTTTCCGTCTTTTGACCCACAGAGTCATGTGTTGTATTTTTTTTGCGGGACGAGCTGATGTTTTTTTTGGTACTGTTTTCGGGCATGTGACATTTTTTGATCGCTTTTATTCCGATTTTTGGGACGCAGAATGAACAAAAACCAGCATTTCATGAATTTCTTTTGGGGGGGCGTTTACACCGTTCTGCGTGTGGTGAAATTTATGAAGCAGTTTTATTCTTTGGGTCAGTATGATTACAGCGATGCCTCATTATGTCTTTATGTCTTTTTTTATGTTTTGGCGCTTTAAACAATAAAACCAATTTTATATAAAAAATAATTATTTTTGCATCGCATTATTCTGTGAGCTTTAACTTTTTAATTTTTTTGCTGATGATGCTGTGTGGAGGCTCATTTTTTGAGGGACAAGATGATATTTTCAGTGGTACCATGGCTATTTATATCTGTCTTTTTGATCGCGCATTATTGCACTTTTTGTTCGGCGGTATGATGATAAAGCATTGCTTTTTGCTTTGTTTTTTTTTTAAGGGGTTCACTAAAGGGGTTAACTAGTGGGATAATTTTATAGGGTGGGTCATTATGGATGCGGCGATACTAAATATGTGTACTTTTATTTTTTTTATTTAAAAAAATAAAATTTATTAGGGAATTTTTTTTTAATTTATTTTGTGATTTTTTTAAAAATATTTTTACAAGTGTTTTTTTTTTTACTTTATTATATTGTCCCAGGAGGGGACATCACTGTCTTGTGTCAGATCACTCATCTGACGCTTAGAACAGCGCTGTGTCAAACCAGCGATCTGACAGGTGCTGCTGCCAGCTTCCTCATGCCTGCTTTCAGCAGGCAGTGAGGAAGCCGCCTCCCTGCAGGACCCCGAAGGCCCAGTGGCCATATTGGATCTAAGGCCTGCAGGGAGGAGGACTCTCGGAGCGACACAGCACATCGCATCAGTCCGAGGGTCGCAGCGAAGCACGAAGGGAGCCCCCTCCTTTCGCGCTTCTCTCCTATGCCTATGTTTGATCGCAGTGTGCCAGGGGTTAATGTGCTGGGGGTGGTCCATGACCTCCCCTGACACATAGTGCTGGGTGTCAGCTGTGATAATCAGCTGCCACCCGGCCGCGATCAGCAGCGCTCCCCCGTGAGCGCCGCTGATCGCGTGTAACATAATATTCCATCCTTGGGACTTAGGTCCCAGGTCACATGGACTGAATATTACATCCAATGTAGGAAAGGGGTTAAAAGGCTCGTCCTGCACAAAGCTGAATTTTTTAAACTAATATCAAATGTATTTATGTTAAATACTTTATTTGATGTTTTAAATTGTTTAGTGTGGATCTGTGACTAAATCTCATAATAATAATAACTAATGATAACTATTTACATTATTAAATAGATCTTTTAGGACTGATAAGGCTGCTGAAATGTCTTTAAAAAATTCTTGTCTGAATGGTTGTATAATAGTTCAAATATATTAATAGTCCAAATATATAAAGTCACCACTCCCTTTTGACTGACAGCTGCAGCTTGTACCAAGCAGTGTGAGGTTTCAGCAGCAGAGAGGAGGATGCTGAGGAGCAATCAATTATGTGTGCTGAGATTGAGTATAGCCCATGTACATTCTTGGACTCATTAGCTCTTTACCTTGAACTTTTATAATGTATTATAAAATCATTCTGGCATGGATTTTTAAAATAACTATGCCAGTCTCATCAGGTCTATTTGCTCAATTTTTTAATTTATTTAATATGCCATATATATTGCAAAATAAATTCAGCGTTCTTCTTTAAACATGCTGGTGAACCATTATTCTATGTAAATTGAATTTATATCAGAATGGATACAGTATACAGAAATGATGGAGCTTAAATAATAGTTTAAAGAGTGGAAGGAAATAAATTGCAAAATGTTATATCTCACTAACATATACCCCGATCGTAAAGATTCCCACATACTGTGAAAGTAATTGAATTGAATTCACTGTAAAAAGCATTTGTAAAAATGCAATTAGTCAGTAGCAAAACAGCCAGACTCTCTGTGATATAGCTGGAATGTCTCAAATATGTGAACAATTTATTTGACATTTCAGATAAACAGGGCTTTGTCAAGTCGAGAACTTTAGAAACCATTGGAGCAAGTTCTTCAGAACAATGGCATTGCACTTCAAAGAATTACATTGACATTATCAGTTAAAAATTAGCCATCCCAGCACATTGCAAATACTTTAGCTTTGATTCATCAAGACATGCATCATTCACCCCAGTCTTGATGAGGATACGTGGTAGAGTCACAGGCACCTAATTTAGAGAACATCACGAAAGTGGTGTGCGCCTCTCTATAAATGTGTAAGGTACTCCACAATGCTTCATGAATTAGATGAGCAGGCATCAGAATGCCCACTACATTTTTAGCAAAGCTGACCGAATCTGTAGTGAAAACAATGAAAGTCGCAACAATTTTTTAGAAACCTCACCTCCGAAAAGGGGCAGTCAACATTGTGATATGTGTGGTGTGTGATACAGTTAAGGCACGGAATATTTGGTATACTAACTCATAAGTTGGGCATTAATGCTTTGCGGTCAAGTCAGGCTTGAGTTGCAGCTTAGCGCTGAAAACCATAGGATCACTTGATATTTGGACACAAAGTCTTGTATGTGGCAGGTTAAAAGCTTGATTGTTTAGTTTTAACTAAAATGACAAATTGTCAGTTCATAGTAATGTGAGCTGGTTGGAGATGTGGCGGGACAAGAGTGCAGTGGGGCCATGACACCATTGCTTGTTTATTTCATAATGAGCTGTGGCATTCCATACTCCAAAAATCTCACTCCAGTTCCTGATTGTAGTAACATTTCTGGCATAGCTCTCCTCTTCATGAATCAGGAGCTTCCGACTCCATCATGACCCCTCATCAAAACCGGTGAGAAAATAATCAGTCCTTATGAATCGGGGTCAATGTTTTCATCAGCCTCACATATATTATCATGCACAATCGGTGTTAAGAAATACTTATTTGCACGGTCATTCTTGAAAAAACCATAGCCCTTTAAATTAACATTTCAGTTATAACCTAATATAAGCCAGGTCTCATTTATCCCCACTATATGATAATTATCTTGTAACATTAATAATTGTAATTCCGCAATAATTTTCCACTATTTTGCCATTAAAGGTAACAGTGGCATGAAAATTTCTATAACCTCTTTTATTATGCTTCTTTCTAGTAGATTTGATGTTCAGAACAATCCAATATATGACAATACTGATACACAGTCAATATGATCAAGCTTAGACTAGAAAGGTTTAGAGGAATGTGTTTCAAGAAGCACAAAAGAAGAGAGTCTCAGCTGAGATTGTTTGACATATTGATATTTGCTTAGTACTGCCAGTTAACAAAAAAAAAGAAAACTGACATATTCCACTTAACATGTAATGTACTTGTGCAGGAACCAGGCTAAATGAAAGGCTTATTGCCCAAAATTATATTTAGTACATATAATATCCAAACAAACATCAGCACTCGCTCCTGTCCACCGTATGAACTCATTTCCCAGAAGACCAAACTTTGCTAATGCCTGAAGAAAGAAACTAGCCATCAGAGTCACAAAGGGTCTGCAGCTTGAGGCCTTTTTTGCTTCCTAAGAACAGGAATGCAGTTAATGATCATAATCGTATAGTTCTCTAAATTTACTATCTTCACAAAACACGAAACGACATTATACAGTATTTTCAGGGCTGTGGGGCAGTTACACTCAATGTGGGAATATAATGCACACATGATAGTTCTTGTACAAATTACAGGTCAGGTTGCTTTCAGCTATTTCTAAGCCTATTAGTTGCAGAATGAATTAATTGTATAATATTGTATAATAACTTCAAAACGTTTCTTAAAGTTGCAAAAGTAGATCTTCCAACATTTTTTCTTTATTTTTTTTCTTCATTTGCAAAGATACTATGCATACAGTTGCAGTACCCTTAAACTTTACCTTGTCTTAGACAACGAAATGAAATGGATAGAGTTGAGTGAATTTCCCAACATCTGTTTCAGGTAGATTCACTTGAATTGAGTGTCAGTTTTGTGCGAATTGAAGTTGCAGTGAAAAAAGTCTATTTGGCTATGATGTCTCGATGATATCTATGGGCAGCACATATCAGAAACTGGTGGCTTGATTCCAGCCATATACGTTTAACGCTCAAATGCTCGGAAAAACATAGTTTAGCAGCCACCAGGGACCAAGACACTAGGGAGTTGATGGTTTCTTCTTGTCCACAGAAAGGTCTCTCTTTGTAGACATGAATAGGAAGACACCTACCACACTAGGGAAGCTGGTGGGGAGAAATCACTGGGGACCTGCTTGTGCGACTACTCTCTCGTGCTGCTTGGTCCCCAGCGGTTATTAAACTATGTTTTTCTCTGAAACACTGTAGCATTTCAGAGCTAAAGATATATGGTTGAAATCATGCAAACAATGTCTAATACATGCCGTCTGTGGACCAGGCAGCATGTAGCGGCTGTCATGTTTCCTTTATAAAAATTAAAAGCCTATGCTCACTGGTTCTAGGCCTGACCCTTACCTATTTCACTGCCACAGCACTCCAAGGGATCCTCCACTCAGCTCCTTAAATGGATCATTTTTTGGATTGCCGAGCATTATATCTTTTATGACTATATGCATAGGTGCATTAGACAAATGCCAGAGAGTGCAACTAGTCCTCCAATGACTGGTTTCCTACTGCCTTATCCAATATTATCCTTTAACGGATCCAAGCCAAGCAAAAATTTTAATAGGAAATTGGAAGCAGTAGTCTCAATCCACTTATTGTGTATCTATTTCAATAGGAACAATGTAGTGCTCCAATACTATAGTACTGTTGAGCAAAGCTTGTTGCTGGGTTCCCTTGCAAATCACATCTCATTGCTGAAGATCCCAGCAAGAGGAAATCCTAAAATTAAATTATTGTCAGATTTTCTTGTACAGAAGGAGATTATGTAATGGTCTCTCTCTTCATCTGATCTCCGAACACTAAAATGGACTTCCGGGAGAAGTCCGTGTCAGGAATTGAGGACTGGATGGTTTGCAGTTTGGAATCGCTCATCTCTTTCTGTAAGCCAAAATCAAGAGTGAGTGAAAAATGCAGTGATGGTGATGTATTTCTACTATATTTTTCCTATGATTGTTCCACTCCTGATTTTAGCTTACAAATACTGATGTAAAATACTGACCAAATACTGAACATGTGAACCTAAGCTATTATTTTCTAGTTGAAAT
Organism: Dendrobates tinctorius; assembly: GCF_039654945.1. Taxonomy (NCBI): domain Eukaryota; kingdom Metazoa; phylum Chordata; class Amphibia; order Anura; family Dendrobatidae; genus Dendrobates; species Dendrobates tinctorius. The sequence continues at coordinate 11,141,959 of NW_027361833.1, read as the reverse complement.
AAATAGCATAGTTCACAATAGCAATATAAGTGCACACCCAAATCTTGTTATCTAAAACAAAATGTTCTATCTTTGAAAATCAGTTCAGGTCTGTAAAAAAATATAGCAGTTTAATTCTTCTCACAACACTGAATCTTGTAAAATATAGATAACATGATAATATTGTTTAATAGTCATCCATATATTTTCTATGAGGTGACTTTACAGATGTTCAGTACTGCATTATATTATTGCTGTTACATATTTAAAGTAAAATAGACTGTATTAGGTATCTGCATATTTAATTAGATGTAGTGTAATTAAATGATAATCTATTCATTTACTAACACAACTCAAGAGACATTATCACTTTAGCCTGTAAAGCAGCAGCTGTGAATATAAGTAGTGAAAAAATGAAAATATGCCCGAGAGGAATGCAAGAGAAATATGACAGTATTTGTATGAAAATCAATTACTGGCTTTCAGATAAGCTTGCTTGTTACATCAACATTCAGAGTCTTGATGAAACTGTCATTCCTATCTGAAATGCTGCTGACCAAGCTTACATACTATCTATTCTACCATGGCAGGGATAGATAGCTGTACTATAAGTTGGAATGACTGTTCAGACCTGGATCACTAATTTACATATCAGGAGCATGTGAGGAAAATGGCACAGCGCTCTACCTAAAGAGATTTTCCCAAAAATATTACCATATTTTAATTTATTCCACTGTAGCAATACTTCTTGTGATGACACCCCCTGAAAGTGTCTATCAATGTGTCCAATGTTGTTGGTATTCTATAAAGTCAAGCATAGATGGATGTACTTTAACTTGTATTGACTTTTAAACATATAAACATATGTGGAAATTGGCAGAGGTTTTACCTAAAGAGATTGTCAGCCAAATAAAACATTAAGGAATTCTGTTGTAACAATTAAAGGGATATTTCCATCTCCAAGATCCTATTCCAATATTTAGTAGGTGTAATAATAATAATATTAGCAAATACCTCCAATAACAAATGTAGTATTGTTCATCTGTTTAGCTATGCCGTTCACCCCATGTTCAGGGCAATGCAGTAACTTAGGTATCCATGGTTATGACCATTCATATAGTGACAGCTAGTTAGTTGTCAATGTAGGTAAGCATGAATATCTAAGCTACTGTAATGCCCTGCACATGGGGTAAGAGAGAACAATACTATATTTATAATTGGAGGTATTTGCTAATAATATTATTAGTATTATTATTAGAATAACAACTACTAAATATTGGGATAGGATCTTGGAGATGGAAATATTATTATTACTACACCTACTATATGTTGACATAGTATTATCGAGATGTGAATATCCCTCTAATGGAAACTTTTTGAGAAATGCGCCTGTCTGTTGACAATCCCGTTCCACACTTATTTTGCCCCTCTCAGATTGCTGAAGATCATATGCACACCACTAAAAAGTCCTATTGATTGTATTGTAAACAGGTGCAGACTGATGCCTGATGTAGTGTAGGCCAACCAATAAGAATCTTGAATAGTAAGCAGCTACTTTTTACTAGCGCTAGACAAATTAGAAGGGTAAAGGCAGTTATAACACGTTTGCATTGTTTAGTTACCGGTTAATGAATAAAATTCAATGTTTGATCTGCAAGATTGAAAGAGTGAAATCATATTTTATTATAGAACATTCACTTTAACCTCATTTTTTATGTGCAATCATAAAAAATCATGTCAAGGTGCTAAAAATATAGTCATAAATAATCTCTGCCGTTTTATTAAAAATAGATTAATTTATAGACGATTGCAAGGACTTGCATTACTGGAAAGGGCTTAAAGGGAATCCCACCGGCAGCATGTATTAGAGCCCAGATGCATGATTCCAGCAAGGTATGTTTAAAATATATACTATAAAGATTTGGGGGACCATAGATAAGACTAGTACAGCACCTCTCTCAGACAGCTTTTCCCAGTGCTGATCTAGGTGATTGGTGGAATACTTCCAAAGATCTTTAAAGTATGTTTTATCTGAAATGCAGAAGCATGAATCTGATTTTCCTTTACGTCTGGGGATGGATGTCTGGCTGTGGGATCCCTTCTCTGGCACCCTCACTACCCCAGTAAGCCTGGCTATTAGTACCTCTGGCTGAATTTTCACTATATCGTCAGTATCTCTTACTACTACAGGTCACTTTTGTTGTTACTATGTCTTTTTAGATACATGCACTTTCTACTTTGAATAAAATTGATTATTTTTACATCATTTTTCACCTTGTACTCCTTTGTTCTCTGGTGTTGACACAGCCGAAAGAGCATATAACAGCATAGCTTTAAACTGGAGTCACACATAGCAACTTACCAGCGATCCCGACAATGATATCAACGTGTCAGGATCGCTGGTAAGTCGCTATGTGATCGCTGGTGAGCTGTCAAACAGACAGCTTCACCAGCGATCAGCACAGCAATGCCGAGAGCCCGGCATCGCTGTGTTCGTTAGCGCTGATGCCATATCCCTGTAAAAAAATAGAATTAAAATAAAAAATATTGTTATTATCACCTTCCTATGTCCCACGCAGCCATCCTGCCTCTCTCCACGCTCCGGTCCCAGTAATCCTTTGCGAGAATGACCGTGAGAATGTCACGGTCTCGCGGTCATTCATGCAAAGGATCACTGGGACCGGGAGCGTGGAGAGAGGCAGGATGGCTGCGCAGGACGTCGGAAGGTGAGAATAACAATATTTTTTATTTTTTCTATTATTTTTTAACAGCTGATCACTGGTCTCCCGTCTGTCACATGCAGCGATGCGTGCTGGCCAGCGGGAGACCAGCGACGAAAAATATGTTCAGAGGTTTCTTGCAGCGATCAGCGATACCTGCAGGGGGGCCAGTCGCTGATCGCTGTCACACACAGCGATCTCGCTGGTGAGATCACTGTTGTGTCACAAAAGTTGTGACTCAGCAGCGATCTCGCTAGCGAGATTGCTAAGTGTGACTCCCGCTTAAGACCAAGGTATGCAAGCCATTTAATAAAGGAAAACACAATGCATGATTGGATGTGAAAGGATCTTTTATCAATGTACTAAGAGTGTTGGTAAGATATCGATAAAGATTACCAGACCACTCAAAAAGAGTGGATGGCATGTTACAGATCATGAGACTCTGGTCTGTTCCAAGCCATATTACTGTGGTATATGGACTAAATGCAGTTTTAATTGCTGAGACCATGTTCTGCAGATCAGCTTCTATTCTGTAATCTGTTCATTTAAAAGCAATCTGTCAGTACAATTTGACTGTTCAAGCTAAGCACAGTGACTTGGTGCACCATTGACGCTTACATACTTTTCAGTGCACATACCCATCTATTTCTTTTATACCTAACTAAGCCCTCTCCTGGCACCTGTAAGTCCTGAGTTACCAGAAAGGGCAAGTGGTGATATATGGAAATCAAGTACATGGGAATGTGCATTCCACAGTTTGTTCAACCCAAGAGTGCTCCAAGCATCTGTGCTTGGTTTGAGCCGTCATTTTTTGCTCACCTTAAATAAGCCTTTTTGCTTTCCTTACATAAGAATTAATTCAAAATATAGTCTATCAGTTTGAAAGTTATCAACACAAATAGTTAAATGACAAATCCATCTCTCCTACATCTGAAAAGCATTGCAATTTATTTGTCTAGGTTTGCCTTGATTGTTCTTCTTAAGCAAATAGGAGTTTGGCCTCAGTGGTCTGTTACTGTGTCAATAGGGTTGCGTATAGTGACAAGCAAGGCACACACTGATTTCCTGAGTAAAGATTTATTAGCTGTAAAAACATGCATAAACACTGTAATAATCAGATCCAATCTGCTGCTTCACACACTTGCTTTTCCACTGCCTGAAGTCACTCTACAGCTAAACAGTTAGATTTAATCGTACCATCTGCCTCGAGGTTCACTTTTGGTTAGTTGATGACAAAATCTTGATTTACAGGACTTCTAGATTGTTTATGTATGTGCAAATATGTTTACATAAAAAAATTCTATTGACTAATATTTTTGAATCATTTGATTTGGATTTCTTTATTTTTTTTAGAACTTGTCAAAATCTAATGCCAAATTTGAGTTTTGAGCAGAGCTATAGCAAATTCTGGGGGGTTCACAAACTGTTGAGCAAAGATTTGGTAAACATGTTAATGATATTCAAATGCTGAAAAAATGGAAGCAACATTTTCAAAACATATTGACCAATTCAGTATCATGCATGAGAGTCATGTGCAGAAAAAACACCCACTTAGAGACATTGACATGCTATTTATGACATTGCTACAGGTTTTCTGAGGAATATTCTACTGCATTAAATGCACTTAGACACACAAATCATCAAGATCTGCTGCTGGCAGCTCACTTTGCAATTGATATCCAATGATGTCTCATATGTACTTGATGGAAGATGTGTCCAGAGACGCTGTAGACCATGGTAGAACGTTTATGCCTTGCAGGCTGATGTTAGCAGCACGAGCAACGTGCAACCTTGCTTCTAGTGTTAAAAAATGACTTTTGGGAAACTTTCATATTTCCCACATGAAGGCCCCTTATCACTGCATCCAAGACAAAAATGGGACTCATCACAGATAATGATAGACCTCCTTTCCAGCATGCATTGGAAACTTGTTCTGCATCATGATACCCTTTTGAAATATGAGGTAAATAGAGCAACTGTAGCTGTTTGTCTGGCTCATAGCCCAAGGTTGTGCAAATTTGATGGTTTAGGCTTGGCATATGACTACTTATTTCATTTGCATATCTGGAAGCCATTGGTTGACAATTGCAAAGGGAGTTGCCAGCAATTAATCTTGATTAATTTTATGCTCCAATGCATTTCGAACTTTCCTCAGACAACTATTAATAACCTCATTGATAGCCCACTAAGGCATGTAAGTGCATGCATTTCTGTGCATATGATGTTGACATTTGATGCTAAATAAACTGAGAAATAAACCAAGATGTTTAAAAAATCTTTTCAATTTTTTGCATATAATTAACATGTCCATTGATGCTATGCTTCCCATAATTACATCAATATTACTTTTGCTGCAATTTCAAAATTGAGCAGGGTTGATTGCAATGAATGCTTTTCATTCACCATTTGTTGACAATTTTCAAAGTTTTGCAGACTTTAAGATAAAGAGTTTGAAAAAGTGAGACTCCACATTTACTAACTTTATTCAGAAGTACAATTTTACAGCGCTAGGCAGTTCTTGCATCAAATACTCTTATTTTGTTTGTCCTAAATTCAGGGGAAGTTCTTCACGCCTGGTCACTTTCTCCATTAAAAGCATACTGCTTGTATATTTATCAAGAAAACATTTGTGGATTGTTTGTGCCTGAAAATAGAAAAAAATATGTTTTGCCCTGATTATAGACCATAGTGCAGAACTTTGAAAAATGTATAAAAGTTGACTGCTCAAGTGCACTAAAAGCTATGTAGTTACAAAGTGCAAATTGCAGCAAAAAGGTCAATGCAAAGAACAACTTCTTGCAGTAGTCTACAGCATTATTAACATTTTATTAAAATAAAGGCTTATACCACTAACCATGCAACCTTAAAATTCCATATAATTGCTTTCATTATGCCTTTTTTTACCATCTGTATTGATATCATTGAACAGATTTGAAATATTAAGGTCCATTTTCATCACTGCACAGCGATCGAATGACAAACAAGAAAATGCTATTTTGCTTGCGGCGTCTTTTTATGCAAATAGAAAAATCATCATTGGTCAGCATCACATCCACCGCTGTAAGCAGTGGATGAGCTGTCAACAAATTTTGTCCCCTATAAAAACGCTTTTACCAACATTTTTAAAGGAATGGCCTGTTTAAAATCCCTTTACGTTTAAAGAAATTTGCTGGTTAGAACATTTGATACATTTTGCTTAGCTAGTTTAGAGACTAAAGGCCCCGTTACACATAACGATGTCCCAGCGATCCCACCAGCGATCCAACATGGATGGGATTGCTAGGACATCATTAGGCTGATCGCTGGTGAGCTGTCACATAGCCCCTCCAGCGATCAGGACCAGCGAGCAAGCTGGTTTCTAATGTAAACCTCGGGTATCCAGGAGCCGTGGCTCTTGGATACCCGCTGTTTACCTTGGAAACCGGCGTACACGCTGGTTTCCAAGGTAAACATCGGGTATCTAAGAGCCACGAGGCTTCTGGATACCCGATATTTACCATGGAAACCAGCGTGTACGCCAGTTTCCAAGGTAAACAGCAGGTATCCAAGAGCCATGGCTCCTGGATACCCAATGTTTACATTAGAAACCAGCGTTGCTGACTACTGGTCTCTCGCTGCCACACACAGCAATGCGTGCTGGCCAGCAGGAGACCAGCGATCATAAAAAGGCCCATGCCGATCGAGCACGATCAGCCATACCCGGCAGGGGGCTGGTCGCTGATCCCCATCACACACAGCGACCTCGCTGGAGAGATCGCTGATGCGTCACAAAATCAGCAATCTCACTAGCGAGATCGCTGTGTGTGACCGGGCCTTAAGTGACTGGTGCAGTAACTATGTACACAATGAACACATAAGAGAAATCCTGTGTCATGCTATTTCCTGTGGCCTAATTCCACATATACCCTTACGCCAACTTGTCAAAAGTATTTGTTTTGTGCTTTCTGCCTTCCAGTCCAGCTTAAAAACACATGAATACCTAATACAATTATTAGACAAGTATACAGTGACCACAATATTTGAAAGTCTGTGTGTTAACCTTTTCCCTGACATACAGTCATATGTTAAAGTTTGGGCACCCCTATTAATGCTAACCTTTTTTCTTTATAACAATTTTGGCTTTTGCAACAGCTATTTCAGTTTCATATATCTAATAACTGATGGACTCAGTTATATTTATGGATTCAAATGAGGTTTATTGTACTACCAGAAAATGTGCAATCTGCATTTAAACAAAATTTGACCCATGCAAAAGTATGGGCACCCTTATCATTTTCTTGATTTGAACACTCCTAACTACTTTTTAATGACTTCCTGAAGCACTAAATTGGTTTTGTAGCCTCATTGAGCTTTGAACTTCATAGCCAGGTGTATCAAATCATGAGAAAAGGTATTTTAGGTGGCCACTTGCAAGTAGTTCTCCTATTTGATTCTCCTATGAAGAGTGGCATCATGGGCTCCTCAAAACAACTCTCAAGTGATCTGAAAACAAAGATTATTCAACATAGCTTTTCAGGAGAAGGATACAAAAAGTTGTCTCAGAGATTTAACCTGTCAGTTTCCACTGTGAGGAACATAGTAAGGAAATGGAAGAACACAGGTACAGTTCTTGTTAAGCCCAGAAGTGGCAGGCCAAGAAAAATATCAGAAAGGCAGAGAAAAAGAATGGTGAGAACAGTCAAGGACAATCCACAGACCACCTCCAAAGACCTGCAGCATCATCTTGCTGCAGATGGTGTCACTGTGCATCGGTCAACAATACAGCGCACTTTGCACAAGGAGAAGCTGTATGTATGGGAGAGTGATGTGAAAGAAGCCGTTTCTGCAAGCACGCCACAAACAGAGTCGCCTGAGGTATGCAAAAGCACATTTGGACAAGCCAGTTACATTTTGGAAGAAGGTCCTGTGGACTGATGTAACAAAGATTGAGTTGTTTGGTCATACAAAAAGGCGTTATGCATGGAGGCTAAAAAACACAGCATTCCAAGAAAAACACTTGCTACCCACAGTAAAATTTGGTGGAGGTTCCATCATGCTTTGGGGCTGTGTGGCCAATGCCGGCACCGGGAATCTTGTTAAAGTTGAGGGTCGCATGGATCCAACTCAGTATCAGCAGATTCTTGACAATAATGTGCAAAAATCAGTGACGAAGTTGAAGTTACGCAGGGGATGGATATTTCAGCAAGACAATGATCCAAAACACCGCTCCAAATCTACTCAGGCATTCATGCAGAGGAACAATTACAATGTTCTGGAATGGCCATTCCAGTCCCCAGACCTGAATATCATTGAACTTCTGTGGGATGATTTGAATCGGGCTATCCATGCTCGGCGACCATCAAACTTAACTGAACTGGAATTGTTTTGTAAACAGGAATGGTCACAAATACCTTCATCCAGGATCCAGGAACTCATTATTAGCTACAGGAAGCGACTAGAGGCTGTTATTTTTGCAAAAGGAGGATCTACGAAATATTAGTGTCACTTTTATGTTGAGGTGCCCATACTTTTGCACCGGTCAAATTTTGTTTAAAATCAGATTGCACATTTTCTGTTAGTACAATAAACCTCATTTGAATCCAGAAATATAACTGAGTCCATCAGTTATTAGATATATGAAACTGAAATAGCTGTTGCAAAAACCAAAATTGTTATAAAGAAAAAAGGTTAACATTAATAGGGGTGCCCAAACTTTAACATATGACTGTATATGAATGTTATATATAATATAAGAGGGCCTGGAGCAGGAGCTGAGCCCACTTAATACAGGGCAAGAGATAACTGAATTCTACCACTGGTAATGGTACTGAGCAATAGCGATTGGTGCAAACTCTAATCTATGATGCTTGTAACCATTTAAATGCCTCTGTAAATCACTGACAGCAGTATTTAAATGTTTCTTCACTGCCCAAATTCTCATTGAATTGCCTACTGTGATTGGGGTTTCATAGGAGATTATGATTTTTACTGAATGCTACTGAAGTATTGAACTAAATAGTATAAGCAATCCAACAATCAGAGATTCAAGTCCACTAGGGGGACATTACTTGTGAAAAGTAATAAAAAAAAGCTTTAAATATATTTTAGAATGCAAAAGAATTCAAGTCACCTCTCCCTCTTCTGCATCCATAAATTTATATGTAAAAAAAAAATTATATTTATTTGGTGTCTTCACTTCATGCGCAACAGTCCAATTTATGAAAATATATTATTAAAAAATATTTTGCAAAGAGTGTAAATAACAATAATATCTAAAATCCAGAATGGCATTCTTCATGTCAGCACACTTACACCAAAAATTCAATGAAATGGTACCAATAAATTCTTCAGAGAGTTGCACAAAAAACAAGCCCTTATGCCGGTCAATTGATGGTAAAATAAAAACGTCAATTCATGTAGTGGACTGTTTTGTGAAATGCAAATATACTGCATGATCTTTATGTACCATTTTCTGAGTACAAAGTTATAATTTGTACTACACTTAGAGGGGAATCCTGCTTGAGCACCCATCTTGACCAAAAGAGGGCCGAGCAGCCCTATTCTTAGATTTGGGGTAAAATGAAAACTGTATCGGTCACACAAGCCAAGCTTTTACAAAGTTTAAAGCACTGAAATATATAAAAAAAATTGTTGAGGTTTGATTTGGCCATAATTCTATTGACCTGGTAAATAATGTTGCTAAGTTGTTAGCAAGACTAAGAAAAGGAAACATATAAGGCTGTGTGCCCACGTAGCGATTTTTAAGCATTTTTGCAGCGATTTTCAGCGCGAAAACGCTGCAAAAACTTTTATAAATCGTGTACAGAACGCCCCCATGCATTCCTATGGCATTCCGCACATGCTGTGATAATGCTGCATTTTTTTCCGCGGTGGAATTGCATCGCGGAAAAAATCGCAGCATGCTCATTCTTTTGTGCGGAATCGCAAAGAATTGCCGCGATTCCGCACCCATTGGAATGCATGAGAATCGCTTACTTCCCGCATGTGGCTATGCCCACCATGCGGGAAGTTAAGCGTCTCATGTGCGGTTGGTACCCACGGTGTGGAGGAGAGGAGACTGTCCTCCAGGCCCTGGGTACCATACCCCTGTAAAAAAAGAATAAAAAATAAAAAATCGGGGTATATTTACCTTCCGATGTCCCGCGCTGCATTCCCGGCCTAGCGTTCCAAGTAATGCCTTGCGGCAAGGCCCTGTAATGACGTAGTCTCGCGTGACTCTAGCGGTCTCGCGAGATCGCTATAGCAACGCGAGACTACGTCATCACAGGTCTCGCAAGGCATTACTGGGAACACTGTGGCCCGGGAATACAGCGCGGGACGCCGGAAGGTAAATATACCCAGATTTTTTTATTTTTTTTAGCATTTTAACATTCTTTCTTTTTACTATTGAGGCCGCATAGTAAAAACCTGGTCACACTTGTCAAACACTATGTTTGACGAGTGTGACCAACCTGTCAATCACTTTCCAAGCGATGCTTCAAATCGCTTGGATAGTGCTTGAATATCGCACGCGAAAATCGAGGCAAAATCGCGATCATAATCGAGGTAAAATCGCGGTGAAATCGCGCGGAAAAAAACACGCGATTTCTGGGAAGGAGTCCGGTTTTTAGTGAGCGTTTTAAAACGCTACGTGGGCACATAGCCTAAAAGTTTTATTTTAACCTTTTATCGCCTCTTTGAATCCTTTTTCACAACTCGTACCACAAAAGATAAGCCCCCCATTCAGCTATAGTGACACAAAAATGAAAATAAAAAGTTATTCATATTGTAATAATGTAAGTAAAAAAAAAGTCCTGATTCCAAAGGGATTTATGAATTGAACTGCTTCATACATTATTCTGGAGTTCTACACAGGTTGCAATTAATTTGTATTTAATACAATGAGGCAAATCTATAAATCCTGCCTAATGTAGAGCAAATATCTTGACTTAAGAATCTGAAAATGTGTAAAATTTATCACAGTTGCGTATGCTGGATGCAAAATTTGGAATATTTAGACACTTTTGTCTAACTTTACATCACTTCTTGGTTGTTTTACTGTTAAACTATTCTATTTCTTTTTGTTGCCAAAATGTTAGGTGCATGTTGATGCATCTCAAACCAGCCATCCTTCTCCTCAAAGTCACGTCCTCTGCCTGAAATGCTTACTGACAAATTCAAGATGCACTTATAATAGTAAATCTGTTCTGGTGGTTTTATTTTCTTGATTCCCGAATAATGTACATGACAAAAGCAGTGCATTCTTATGGATTTCCAAGATGTTATCATTAGAATAAAAAATGTGCAGAATAAAATTCACCCTTTAACCTGCTCACAATAATTCTTGGGTAAAAAATTCCTCAAAGATAAGCTATGCAAAACCTTTTTAAACAGCTGAGGTGCCCAGAAAACAGCTACAATTTGCTTAAAACCCAGCGGTAACTGTTTAATTATCCTGCAGTTCCACAGGAGAAAGCCAGAGACATTACAAAGGTCTCACTGATATTATGAGTGGTTTGTGTAAAACATGGACATGCTCAATGAGAGAGATGTCCTTTGCAATGGCTTTCTGATTTTTCTACTGAATATTTTGATACTATATATTACAATAATGGCAAGAATTATTAAATGCGTCACATTAAATTGTGAACTTTTGTTTTACTAGAGTAGACAGAAATATGCTCAAATAGCTCATTATCCATTGATTTCCCTAACGAACTTTTCGTGCATAGTCAGGTTAGGAAATGCCAAAAAGACTTCAATTACAAACAGAAAAAAAATCAAATCCTGTGCATTAAAATAGGTCAGAGTTGTATATTAAATTTTATTGCAGGATTCTCCAAGTTATGTATAAGAAAAAATGTTAATTAAAACTAAAAATGATAAGAACTGCAATAAACAGAAAAATTCCAATTAAGTATAGTGGAGTTATCCAGGTTGGTGACTGCTGAACGCATGAATCTGATTGGATCAGAGGGTCAGTGAAGTTAAAGCCTAGGGTTATGAATCAACAATGAGTTTCATCTTCAAATTAATGCAGTCAAAGATCTAATGTCTTTGCAGAAACATACATTACCACGGAAATAGTAACCAGCAAATGCCGCATTACTTTACAGAAAGCATAATTAACTGAGAATGTAGCTTAAATAGTAATTAATTCCTACTGAAGGTCTGATAATTACTCATTACCAGAAAGAATGAAGTGTTGAAATTTCTAAAAAGCTGCTGTAAACCTCAGTGTAATAACATTATTTATGATGCATGAATTAATGTCTAGGGATGATGGCATAATTCTTGAAAATATTTTAAAATGAATTCAGAGATGTTAAAAAGGAATATGTCTTTTATTTGTTGTACAGCTGGAAAGACATTTAATGTTACCTGCTTGGCTATAATATTAAAGAAGATGCTCCATAGAAAAATACCTCCCATAAAATGCTGCACAAGGGTTAATGGTGGCCCAAGAAGATGCTCCATAGATAAATACCCCCATATATTGAAGCTGCCCTGCTGCTGCAATTTTAAAAAATGCCATACTCACCTCTTGTCGTTGGGGGCCAGGTGCCGGTGTCGCCGCTTGCTCATGGCCCCGGCACTGGCGATATTTACCAGTCCTCGCTCCATCGCCGTCCACCGCTGTGTCTCCCATGTCTCTACAGTGACATTCAGCAGAGGGCACGCACTGACTATGTCATCATCTGCTGAATGTCACAGCCAGAGGACCCAGGAGACAGTGTTGGATGGTGATTGAATGGGGACAGGTGAATATGGCTCCCCCATCATACTCACCCCCTCCTGGCGCATGGTCTCTGCAGTCCCTCTTCGCCTATGGTCTCAGAACCACAGGTCTTCCAGGTTTCAGCTGTCACAAGGTACCGCTCATTAAAGCCATGAATATGCGCAAATTCATGACTTTAATGAGCTGTATCATGTGACCGCTTAACGCAGGAAGAGCTGGGGCACCGAGACCATAGGAGAAGAGGGGCTGCAGAGACCGCACCAGGAGGGGGTGAGTATGATCTCTGACACCCGTGCACCTCCTCCCCCACTGACCCCGTAAATGACTCGAGCATAAGCTGAGAGGGGGCCTTGCAGCCCCAAAAAATGGGCTGAAAATCTCAGCTTACACTCAAGTATATACGGTAATTAGTACTAGCGTATAATCAAATCCCGTTGGAATCAAAATCTAAAAGCAGCAAAAAGTAATTCACTGATACTCACACAATGTAATGAGTTAGAAAAATATATTGGAAATTGATAACCAACTATTAGTAACTATATACTTATTTTTACTATCATGGTATCATATGTGCCATCAACAGGGAATACAATACCAAATACAAGTGGATACATAGGTGTTAATTAAATCTCAATGAAAGTTTTTTGGTATCATAATGTATTTTAGCATCATTGGTTAACCAAAGCTAAGCAAATACCACAGTGAGTAACTTTAAAAAAATCACTGCTTACACAACACAGCTATAGAATTGTAGGATTGTACATCTATTTCTATCAGTTATTATTATTTCTATCAGTTTATACTGTATTATTCAGTGCTTCAGTTAAGAAGACAAGGCATTGAAAACTTTGCAGGAGAGGACCTTTCACTAAGGGATTGATTTCAGATATCTATGGGATGATAAATGCTCCAGTGGGGGATCAACCTCCAAAATATTCATATATGTTCAAATGGGAATCCTTTTGGGGGAAGGAATTGAAACTGGCAGACAATATGGAATAAAATTATGGAAACCTCAATGTGTAAATTATACAAAGAGAATCAATGTAAGATCTTGATGTTTTGGTATCACACACCAGTTTTATTACATAAACTTAATCCCCAAATCCCAGATATCTGCTGGCGATGTAGATTCTCTCAGGGTACATTGCCACATATAATTTGGTCATGTTCTGGATTGATTGAGTTATATATATTGATTGATATATAGCCTTAAAATCACCCCCAAGGGGATGGGTAGGAATTCCACTAAGATATTCCTACATCTATTAACGGCAGTGAGGTGTTTTATTGCCCTTCATTGGAAGCAAGCTAATCCTCTTTCTTACAAGAATTTTATTAATAGAATCTCTGATATCCAAAGAATGGAAATATATGTGACAGCCTCTTTAAATGCTAAAATATAGGTATTTGAGACAATTTGGGCTCTATTGAACTATTTTTGGGCTTAATATTATGGCTAATTGCTTTCTAATAGATAGATAGATAGATAGATAGATAGATAGATAGATAGATATTCCACCTACACTTTGCTGTTTGGTTTTGTTTAAGCTGATATGGCAGAATTGTTCTGATTATTTGATCTTATGCACTGCTTCTAATAAGAATGTTATATATAAGTCACTTTAGGGCTATAAATGTCTGAAAAGTTGGAGGTGGAAGAACTGATGTACATATTGATATACTTAGGATTTGCAGATCGCATCGAATATAACTTAAGGTAAGGTGCGATCGCAACCCGGGGTCCACCATGTGGTGATGTGGAAACCACAGCTAAGAAACAATGGCGGCGCAAAGCTGCAAACACCATAAACACACAGAGTTAAAGGTCACTTTGTGTTAACAGAGTGAAAAGGACCTGACTTCACAGAGCAGAAGCAAAGCTGAAAGCCCTCTAAACTGTGCCTGTTAAATGTCACAGGTGCACAGGAGTAAGGACACTAGTTGGGGTCCCTATAACTTCACCCCCACTATGCTGGTTATTGAGCCTGCCCTCTCACATGGTTTGTGTAATGTGCACATGCAACTGAATCGCTCGGTGCAGGTGCTAGGCTAAAGCTGGAGTTCCCACCCTGCTAAATGAAATATAACAAAGTTCAGCTCACCTTATCATGTTTAAGGGTGCTTAGTCACCAAAAACGCATCCATATCACATTTCATGAACTGTTCATGCTGAAGTTTTTATACTCTATCACGTGTGTTTCCCAGTGAATAAAGGATCACAAATTTTTTTCACTATTTTGTTGAGCTGGATCCTTCCTTTTATTGGTTCCCACCCTACTCTGCCTGACTCAGCAGTGTCAGTAGTAGCACACATGCATACAACTCCTGTCCAGAGGAGCCAGAATAAGCTTGGTGTGAAACCAGCCCTAACACGTGCACACAGGGTGGTAACAAATACCACATACACGAAGACACCCCACCTCAGAGAGCCTTTTATAGACTAGGCCAGTCAGAAAGGACCAAACACACTGGCCAATCTAGACTCACCGCAGGACTTGAGCAGCTGGCAACCGACCACCAATAGAAGGTCACCACCTCACGATCAAGCTCAGTAAGGCGAATCCTGGATTTAGCTTCAGGAGTGACTGCTCACCACTGAGTATTGTCAGTTACTATAGCTGAACTTGGAGAGGGAGCAGTAACGAAATGCACAGCCTGAGTCTGAGCAAGACGCTGAGACTGACATCTTTGCTGAGCAGCATCCACTGTGGTTGAGACTGAATGGGGGACCACAGGAACAGACAAGGCTTGGGATCCATCCTGTATAGAGGGAGAATCCTGGAGCCTAACAGATATGCTTTTTTATTTCTCCAAGAAATACCCTGCTATATCACACACTTAAGAATGATTTGTAAGCTTATTGTCTGTTAACTACTTATTAAAATTTTAATAAAAATTACAGTTAAAAAAAATTCAAGGCATTAGCAACCCATACATGTATCATTCAGAGGCATAACTAAGGATTCAGCACTGGGGGGGTGGGGACCAAATATATGAGTGGGCATGTAAAACTATGGTGGCACAACCTAATCATAGGTATAAGGCCGGGGTCACACTAGCGAGGAATACGGATGAGTGAGATGCGCTAAAAGCACGCATTACACACGGACAAATGATTCTCTATGGGTTTGCTCCCAACAGCCGTATATTTCTCATGCCAATTGCAGCATGCTGCGATTGTCAGCGTACTACGCCCGTAATACGCCAATGCAAGTCTATGGGTGCGCAAAAAATACGGATTACACACGGACCACACATGTGACTTGCGAGAAATACGCGCCCGGTGTCTTTTAGAAAAGCCAGCAATTCAGTGCGCTATACAGTAAACTCATACTGACAGGTTTAATAAAGAAAGAAAGAAAGAATAGCTATATACACATAGAATACATATATATATATATACATACATGTCATTGTGACAAACATATATATATATATTTATATTTCACAGAGTTCTTCATAGCAGAATAGCCGCTAATTAAATTGCCAGCTTCTATCAAATAATTCCCCAACCTGACATGAAATGACACATGCTTTACATTCAGTAAAGCATTTCATTTCATGTTTTGTTATATGTCCTTGACTAATAATTAGATGAGGGATTGTGTGCAAAATTTGGGAGGTGTAGGTGTTTTTTTAAGGGGTTAATTCTTTGTAAAAAAATGCGTGGGCTTCCCATTGCCCTATATTGGTGGCGAGTGGGTTAATCTAACAAAGGGTTATTGTCACCATTCATTGTAAGGTGACATTAACCCTTTGTTAGATTAACCCATTCGCCAATGCTACAGGGCAATGGGAAGCCCACACATTTTTTAACAACGAATAACCCCTTAAAATAACAACTACAACTCCCAAATTTTGCACACAAACCCTCATCTAATTATTAGTCAGGGACATATTAAAAAACATGAAATGAAATGCTTTACTGAATGTAAACCATGTGTCATTTCATGTTGGGTTGGGGAAGGATTTGATAGAAGCCGGCAATTTAATTAGTGGCTATTCTGCTATGAAGAACTCTGTGAAATATAAATATATATATATATATATATATATATGTTTGTCTCAATGACTTGTGTGTGTATATATATATATATATATATATATATTGTAGGGATGTGACTCGCTCAGGTGCAGCAGGAGACAATCATGAGGCAGGTTCTTCCCAAAGTTCATGAGGTTTATTTGCTCCATAAACCATAACTCAGCATATCACCAAAATAGCCTCTAGCTTAGGCACAAAAGAACATAAACGTCCGTGGCTTCAGACTCGGACCGAGAGTCTCAGCACATGCTGGGAGGTGTAGTCCTCCCCATATACAACTAATATACATAGGCCAGGGCGATGTCCAGAGCAGCGCTCTATCTGCAGCCGCAGACCCAGGAAGGCTTCTCCTTCCTTAGCACACAGGCCACTCTCTGTAGTGTCCCACCTGGACACAGGGAAGTCTGTCCACACTCTAACAGACTCCCTCACACTCTCTCTCACATGTGCCAAACACCTCAATTACATAGCCCTGTAACCACACCCACAGGTGATCACATGACTATGACATCACTAAAGGTTGTATAGACACACACAGGCTTCCCTGACACAGTGTAACAGAAAGATCAGCAGTACCTCTGCTGATCAATACACCCTGGAGCCTGCATCCTAAGGCCACCCACCTTGAGACCCATAATGGTCATTTAGGACCCTGCTCCTGTTACCACACTGAATGTGCCTGTACACCCGTCCTGGGACACCCACGCAGCACCCCCTAGCTGACATAGTGATAACTACACCACATACCTCCCCCCTCTGTTCAAACTTGTGGGGTTGAACACATGACATCACCCAGGGATCTTGAGACCTGGCACCCATGTCACCTTGCCCTACCAGTCGGGAGGACCATCTCCGTCTGTTTCGGTAGTCATACTGCATATTTACGTTAGGCCTCCCCTGCCCCCAGAGGTCAGTATCTCGGCCTTGGGCCTTCCCATCAACGTCCGTCAGTGTGACCAGACACTCTTTAGTCTCCGCCTGTCTGCAGTGTGCTCCATCACGCGACCTTTCTCTCACTGACTGGCTCTCCCAGTTCGCACGGTCATGAGTCCCATGTCCAGCTGGGCCAACTGGCTGGTCTGAGTCTGACCCTCTGTCGCTATGTCCACCACCAAGTCTCGTGCCTATGTTACTAAGATTAGACCGGCCACTTGCGGACTCTCGACGTTCTTGCCTTTGACTACCTGTCCTTTCATTCCTTGGAGGATCCCTTCGGGTCCTTACACCTTGGGTTGGAGGGGGACGCCACCTGACATTCTGTATCTGCTTATTCACCTGCAGTCGATCCTGTCTTAGCTGATCAATCTCCTTCAGGTACGCTACCCGATATTCCAGGAGCATGCGAAGCTTCCCAATGCTTTCCACCGAACCAACCACAATGACAGGAACCATGTCATCTTCAACAGCGACTTGGATTTCAGCAGCAGGTGGGATCCTCACTCTCTTCACACTGGATCGATTCACCATCTCCAGCATTACCTTTCCAAGTCTGCCAACAACTTTCTCCACCAGATTTTTGGGTACCGGAATTATGTCTTCCACAAAGCCCAGCCGACTTTGCGCTTCCCTTGCAAGCTCCAGACGTCGAGCGGCTTTCCTATTACGCTCCACGAGCATCTGTTTCATGCGGAGACATTGTAGGTGCATCTCCTTCAGGACAGCCACCCTTCTCTCTGTGTCTTCCGATTCTGCCAGTATCACCAACTGGTCTGTTTCTGGTGCCCAGCTCACACTATAGGCCTTTACTGCCTTTTTAACGGTCTCATGCACACCTTCGCTGGCACACGCTTCTCGCACGTCTTCGGGTACCTCCATCACGCACTTGAAGGCCATGGACTTGCTCTCATCCTGGACAGATGGCTCTGGGTTCCCCACGGACACTTCCCTCAAGGTATCTGCCAAGACCGGGTGACTGTCTTGTGCAGCTCTTGGCTCACCATCTTCCTGAGATTTACAGTCTTCAGGACCCTTTTCCAAGATGGGCTTTGGCAGTTCTGCCTTGCTATCAGTCGGGCAAGGCCGCTGTACGTCTTCGCCCATCCACTTCTTCTCCTGTAGAAGACCTTTTACTACTCCACTGAGTTCTTGCAGAACTTTATCTCGCTCCTCTGCCAGGTAGCGACGCTGATCCTCTCTCCTGAGAATCTCCTGTTGATGCTTCTCTTGGGCCTCTCTGAGCACCTCCATATCTTCCAACAGGGTCTTGTTCATGGTTTTACATGCTGACAGGTGACCTCTGAGCTCAGAGACTTCCTTCTCCAGCTCATCCACTCTGTGCTCAGCTGCTTGCCTTAGGACTCTTTCCCGTTCGACATGTTCTGTTACAGTCTCCTTTATCAGCTGTATCTCACGATCTTGTTCTCTTTTGGCCAGCACATGTCTCATCACTACCTCTTTAATTATATCATCAAAGGGTACCACTGGGTCAGTCACACCAGTCGAGTGAACCCTCCAGTTACCGTCCAGCACCAATGTGTCTAGTCCAGTAGTCTCATCTCCCAGCCCACCATCTGTCTTATCACGAGACGTCAGGTCCGTCAGTTGGGCAGATGTACTTCTTCCTCTGGTCAGTTCTACCTCTGACCTGTCCATGTCAGGAGCCGTCACTGTTTCAGTGTCTGCTTGCCCCACAGTCGAAGCATCTCCACCGTCCGACCAAACGTCATCAAACAAAAGAAAGTCCCGGCCCCTCTCCCAGGCATAGACTAAGTCCCGTGGTATCCCTCTACCTTGGCACTCACCACCTTTGGTCCCCTCAAACACTACTGTGTCTACTGCGTAGTTCACCGTGACCCCGTGTTTACAGTGAACCCTGACGTTTTTCTCGGTCAGAGAGAAAACGAGAGGCGTTCCTGTCAGAGTCACCTGACTCTCTGAGTCCAGCCGACCGAAGGCTCCTTCCCGGTGCAGCATCACTGTACACATCTGTGGCCCGTCATTACTACCCGGAAAGGATATTCCACATTCTGAAAAAGACCTGCACATACACTGCAGTACTCCAGACATACCTACTGAGTCACCCAGTGCTGTCACTTCTTCACACTTGGCCACTTTCTGGACCACCACCCCTTTTTGGGTTACCACTCCAATTTGGGTCACCGCCCCCTTTTGGGACTCCACCCCTATTTGGGTTACCACTCCCTTTTGGGTCACCGCCCCCTTTTGGGATTTCCCCATGTCCGTTCTGCAGAACTTCTTATGCCTCAGTTCACACAGTACAGTTTGTCTTTTAACGATACCACACAAGTCTTTGTTGGCACCACCACAGCTCCTGCTGTCACTGATCACCGGCACCTCCGGCTGCTGTTCACACACACACACAGCGGCTGGTGTCACTGCAGTTCCTGCTGCGCGGTCTTCGTGGACCCACCGATCCACCAGAAGCCGCTTGTCCCCTTCTTAACCCCGCCGGGTTACCGGAAACCGCTTGTCACCCTCAAAGATAAAAACCACAAAAGCGCGCCCATAGGGCCTTACCAGTGCAGGTATAATGGGTTATGAAGCAATCATACAGGGTACTCACCCTCAATAGTTGTGTAAAGCCACAACTACTGTATCCGCTTAGTCACATGCAATAAAGCTGCAGCAGGATGGCGTAGACAGACAGCGTCTGCTACCAATGCTCCCAGGGCAGATCCCAAAAAGAAAACACCAGGTCCCTGTGCTGCGAGACCTTCGTGACCCCACTGAGCCACAGCAAGCACCTTCAGGTTTTGCAGAGGAAAAGAAAAAAAAAACAAAAACACATGCACAGTCTCTCATGTCCTGCCCGTGTGCTGTTCAGGACGTACCGTCTCCGCCTGAGACCGTCCAACACACAGGCGCACACCGGGTGCTATTCAGGGAGCAGCCCTCCTCCCAGGGTTTCCCAACACACCGGTCTTAACAGGTCCAGGGGCTCAGCGAGTGCTCTTCAGGACATCCGTCTCCGCCTGAGACTGCCCAACACACGCCTCACCAGGTCCAAGGTCATAGCACGTGCTTCAGGGCTCCTCCCAACACTGACACTCCAGGACCTTGCTCACTGACCCCTCCAGGAACACAGTCTCTCACTGACCCTGGTCAGTGCAACACAGACTCCTGTCTGTTACCTGTGTTGGCCACACAGGTTCCTGGACGCCTCTTCTCCTCAGTGGTATCCCACAAATATTAACACAGTCACTTTCTCTGACCTCGGTCAGTATTACTGACGGTTGTCAGACCGTCTGCTCTCCTGGCTCAGAATCGCCAGCACTGCCACACGTGCTTCTGGGAGTCGCTGCCCGCAGTCTGTCACCAATTGTAGGGATGTGACTCGCTCAGGTGCAGCGGGAGACAATCATGAGGCAGGTTCTTCCCAAAGTTCATGAGGTTTATTTGCTCCATAAACCATAACTCAGCATATCACCAAAATAGCCTCTAGCTTAGGCACAAAAGAACATAAACGTCCGTGGCTTCAGACTCGGACCGAGAGTCTCAGCACATGCTGGGAGGTGTAGTCCTCCCCATATACAACTAATATACATAGGCCAGGGCGATGTCCAGAGCAGTGCTCTATCTGCAGCCGCAGACCCAGGAAGGCTTCTCCTTCCTTAGCACACAGGCCACTCTCTGTAGTGTCCCACCTGGACACAGGGAAGTCTGTCCACACTCTAACAGACTCCCTCACACTCTCTCTCACATGTGCCAAACACCTCAATTACATAGCCCTGTAACCACACCCACAGGTGATCACATGACTATGACATCACTAAAGGTTATATAGACACACACAGGCTTCCCTGACACAGTGTAACAGAAAGATCAGCAGTACCTCTGCTGATCAATACACCCTGGAGCCTGCATCCCAAGGCCACCCACCTTGAGACCCATAATGGTCATTTAGGACCCTGCTCCTGTTACCACACTGAATGTGCCTGTACACCCGTCCTGGAACACCCACGCAGCGCCCCCTAGCTGACATAGTGGTAACTACACCACAATATATATATATGCATTCTATGTGTCTTTATCTATTATTTCGTTTCTGTTAGAAACCCTTTCATAGGGCTCCATTATATGTCCATTTTGCAAGGCGGTGAAAAAATCTCGCCATACGGATTGCATACGGATGCCACACGGATTACATACGGATGCCTAAATGCGCAAAATACACGACCACACCTTGCTTACGGATGACATACGGAGCACTATTTTGGGGTCATTCATCCGTATTACCCCTGTAAACTACGGACCGTATTTTGCGTCAGTTAGTGTGACCCCGGCCTAAGGGAACAAATCTACAGTGGGGAAAATAAATATTTGATAGCCTGCTGATTAAGCAAATTTTCCCACCTGCAAAGAATGATGAGGTCTGTAATTTTTATTGTAGGTACACTTCAGCTGTGAGAGACAGAATCTAAAAAAATCAAGAAAATCATATTGAATGATTTTTACATAATTATTTAGCATTTTAGTGTATGAAGTAAGTATTTCATACAATAGAACAAAATATTAGGATTGGTGGAATGCACCAAATCAGAAATAATAAGGTGCGTTCGCAACACTGGGTGGAGAAACCGCAACTAGCACAATGGAGGAGCAAGGCTGCGAGAAAACACTTTAAGCGTACTGAGTTAAATGTCACTCAGTGTGCACAGAGTGCAAAGTACCGAGCTCTGTTACAGTACAGAGCGGTACTATGAAGCAAAACACAAAGGACTATACCCTGTTAGACTGCACAGGTGTATAGCAAATAAAATACTAATTGGGGTCCCTAAAACTAAAACTCCCAGGAAGACTAAGTTGTTGGTTGAGCCTGTTCTGGCACATGGTTGTGCTTTCTGCACGCGCCCCTGAATGCCCAGTGCAGATGCTAAGTTCAAGTGGGAGTTCCCACCCTACACTGCCTGTCTAGACAAACACTCGCAGTGCTAGTAGCGGCACACATGCACACAGGGTGGTAAAGTAGCCATCAGCACTCATGAAATTAGCACACAGGCGTGCGCTCCAGAGGACCTATTGTACATACAGCTCAAGTCCAGACAGAGAGGAACTTGCCTGTGGACCAATCAGAAGCAGCCACATAACCAGAGCAGGTGATGTCCGAGCACCAATGAGAAGGTAACACATCCCGGACATGCTCAGTAGGATGAAATCTGGACTTAGGCTCCAGAGTAGAATGCTGGAGTGTATATGTATAAGCCAGTAGTTACCATAGGCTTAGCTGGAGAGCCAGCAGCAACTATATGTGCAGCATGAGCCTTGGCAAGGCGCTGAGCCTGAATGGGAGGCCACAGCACCAGACAAGGTCTGTGATCTATCCCATGCAGTGGAAAAATCCCGGCGCCTAACACAACAGAATTCCATGTTTAGCTCAAAAATCTTTGTATGCAATTACAGAGGTCGGATGTTTCCTGTAGTTCTTAACCAAATTGTGCACACTGCAGCAGGAATTTTGGCTTACACTTCCATACAGATCTTCTCCAAATCTTTCAGGTTGCTTGGCTATTGCTGGATAACATTGATTTTCAGCTCCCTCCAAAGAATTTTTATTGGGTTCAGGTCTGGAGACTGGCTAGGCCATTCCAGAACCATGAAATTCTTCTTACCATGAAATTCCTCAGTAGACCTGGCTGTTTATTTTGGATCATTGTCATGCTGGAATTCCAGCCATGGCCCACCTTACTGAGAGAAGGAGGTTGTTGGCCAAAATCATGTGATACATGACCCCATCCATCCTCCCTTCAGTACAGGGCAGTCACCCTATCCCCTTTGCAGAAAAGAACCCCCAAAGCATGATGTTTCCTCCATCATGTGTCACAGTTGGGATGTGTTCTTGGGGTTGCCCTCATCCTTCTTCTTCCTTCAAACATGGAGAGAGGAGTTGATACCAAAAAGATCTATTTTGGTCTCACCTGACCACATGACCTTTTCCAATGTCTCCACCAGATCATACAGACAGTCATTTAAGAACTTCAAACAGGTCTGGAATTGTGCTGGGGAGAGCAGGGGGACCTTGCCTGCCCTGCAGGATTTTACGCCATGATGACATAGTATGTTACTAACTGTATTGTTTGAGACTTTAGTTTCAGCTCTCTTTAGGTCATTGACCAAGTCTGCCCATGTAGTGATTTCTGACTTTTCTCAGAATTATCCTTACCCCATTACATGAGAGCTTGCATGGAGCCCCAGACTGAGAAAGATTGACAGATAAAATCAAAGGAAATGGCACTCATACAATAAACAGTAGTGCTCAAGTAGGGTGTCAAACCCATAATGTCCAATGTTGAAGAAATTTGGCACTTAGAGAGCAAATTGACGTGAAAGAGAAAATTCCTTTTATCATGCATCCAATAATCACATAGATAAATGTTTTTGGTCCACACTTGAGCCTTCATCAGAACTGGTTCGGTAGAGTAGGCGAGAAGATTCTATGTCCCAAACTGTGTATCCTGTCATGTTTTGATATTTCAGGGTGAATTTCAGGACGCCTGGATGCCAGAAGGAGCCTGCGTAAGACAGTGCTTTTTTACGCAGGCTCCTTCCGGCATCCAGGCATCCTGAAATTCTTCCTGAAATATCAAAACACAACAGCATAACCAGATTGGGACATAAAAAATTCTCATCTTCTCTACTGAGCCAGTTCTAAGCAGTTGACAGTAACATAGTAACATAGTTATTAAGGTTGAAGGAAGACTTTAAGTCCATCTAGTTCAAGCCATATCCTATCCTAACTTGCCCTAACATGTTGATCCAGAGGAAGGCAAAAAAACCCATGTGGCAAAGAGTAAGCTTCACATTGGGGAAAAAAATTCCTTCCCGACTCCACATACGGCAATCAGACTAGCTCCCTGGATCAACGCAATATTAAGGAAACTAGTGTGTATACCCTGTAATATTATACTTTTCAAGAAAGGCATCCAGTCCCTTCTTAAATTTTATTAGGAAATCACTCATTATAACATCATATGGCAGAGAGTTCCATAGTCTCACTGCTCTTACAGTAAAGAATCCACGTCTGTGAGTATGCTTAAACCTTCTTTCCTCCAGACGTAGAGGATGCCCCCTTTTCCCCGTCACAGGTCTAAGAGTAAAAAGATCATTAGAAAGGTCTTTGTATTGTCCCCGCATATATTTATACATTGTAATAAGATCACCCCTAAACCTTCGATTTTCCAAACTAAATAACCCCAAGTGTAATAACCTGCCTTGGTATTGCAGACCCCCCAGTTCCCTAATAACCTTGGTCGCTCTTCTCTGCACCCGCTCCAGTTCAGCTATGTCTTTCTTATACACCGGAGACCAGAACTGTACACAGTATTCTAAGTGTGGTTGCACTAGTGACTTACAGTATATAGAGGTAAAATTATGTTCTCCTCATGAGCATCTATGCCTCTTTTAATGCATCCCATTATTTTATTTGCCTTTGCAGCAGCTGCCTGACACTGGCCACTAAATGTGAGTTTGTCATCCACCCATACACCCAGGTCTTTTTCAGTGACAGTTTTGCCCAGTGTTTTACAATTAAGCACATAATTATACATCTTGTTCGTTCTACCCAAGTGCATGACCTTACATTTGTCCCCATTAAAGCTCATTTGCCATTTATCAACCCAAGCTTCAAGTTTACATAAATCCTCCTGTAATATAAAATTGTCCTCCTCTGTATTGATTACCCTGCAGAGTTTAGTGTCATCTGCAAATATTGAAATTCTACTCTCTATGCCCCCTACAAGGTCATTAATAAATATGTTAAAAAGAGGCGGGCCCAAAACTGACCCCTGTGGTACCCCACTGCTAACCGTGACCCAGTCCGAGTGTGCTCCATTAATAACCACCCTTTGTTTCCTATCCCTGAGCCAGCTCTTAACCCACCTACACATCTTGTGTTTCTTCCAATTTCTATTAATTACACCAACAGTTGTTGCCTTCTTACCAAGCTGCTTATCTATACTTTTGTAGTCCATCCCAGACTTGTTCAGGTCTACAATTTTGTCCTTTGCTGATCTTCCTAATACCACACATAATAATGTACACTACTGTGCCTCTTACAAAGTAAAATGCCTCCTTTGTGCTCTTTAGCTAGTAAATTGTATCCTGGAAAATATTAATTCCATGTGCAAATGCCCTAGAAAAAAGTGCCCACATTTTACCCCTAGAAAGTAATAATGCTCCAAATGTGCCCAATTTAGAACCACAATACCCTGAGTGCCCCTATATCAATTACACTTTCTAACTGTCCACTTAACATTTAATAATGTTCTGAGTCTCCCCAAATACAGTTCCCCTCTCCACATAATGATGTCCCCCAAGATCCCATATGCACAGCATGTTGGGCCCACAGCTCCCTATATACAGCATGATGAGCCCCACAGATGGCCCCTCCCACTGTATGACAGTCCCAAGTATCCCCTTCACTACATGAAGGATTATATAATATAGGTGTACTCCCATATTGCATGGATGGCCACCAGTAGCTTGTAAAGGCCCCACTTCCATGTATGGAAGCCCATACAAGCACACAGAGACCTGGCAGTTTGACATTGTCATGCTGACCCACACCCCTCCTTCATGTGTCTCCCTGCTTTTCTGTAAACAGCTGTCCTAAACCTAACTGAAATCTACAGAATGTGGACCTATAGTGCAATTAAATCATGTCTACCTGTCCCTCCCTGCTCCACCACAGAGTTTAAATGTAAATGCTGTGTCCACTGATACAGTTTAGACTGGCCATAGTGTTGAGGCGACCACACCCTCTGCCCCCCCAGTAGCTACACTATTGGCTTCACTAAAGCTAAAGCTCAGCTTCTTCACAGGAGAATGAGGCACTTTTAAATTCATATGTGGAGCGCCCTCACTCACCAGGGCCGTGGGGTACTCGGTACCAGGACGGTTGATCTTCTCAACGGGGGTTGTCACGGCAGCGGTGACCCGGTCCGTGGTCCTGGGGCTCCATTGCAAAGGGGATTGTTTCAGTGTGCTTATGGTGGTGAAAGTTTATAATTGATTCGTGACGCCACCTGTGGTGTTCGGCAGTAGAGATGTAAGCCGACGCTGCAGACAGATCCTCTGGGACAGATGGTGTGGTGCAGCAGTGATGTTATAGCCCTCCACAGGCAGGGCTGGAGTCCCAGGGCAGTGTAGGTGAAGTGACATGTAGATGGTGTAGTGTCAGGCACAAGGGATGTAGCAGTGCTGGGCAGGTTGGCGCTGGAATAAGTGGAGGACACCAGGGCATGTAGTTCCAAAGCTTTACTCACAGTCTGTTGCAGGTACAGGTGCCCGCATCCGTGCTGTGTCCTCCGTGTCAGAAGCTCAGCCAACTTCCAGGCAAGATGAAGTACTCCTTTCCAACACTCCGCCAACATATGTGCCTTTTCTGAACGTCTCCTCTTATAGTGCCTAGGAATGAAGTACTCTCAGTACTGAGTTACACTGGAATGCCTCCTGTCAGATGTTCCTATGAACTCTACTTGTACGGCAGACAGCTGTAGTCTGCTTCGGGGACTCCTTGCTACTAAGTCCTGGCTCACTAATATGTTGCTGTTGTGCCCCCAAGTCTCAGGTGGGAATAAAGTGGTCACTACTTCTATTCCTCCATTGTCTGCTGCAGGACCATTAGTATCCGTACAACCTCGGGGACCGGACCCCGGCCTTGCGCTTAGAACTTGAAAAGGGTTCTCCTCTAACCCTGGTCCTTGTTCTCTTATTCTCCTTACGTTCCGTGCTAATCCTTCTTCCCAGTGGAGAATCAAGCTTCCTTTCTCTGTCTCCTTCCTGTGCCAGCAGACCCATATCACTGTGGCCTGCTGCAGCACTTCGTTCTTCCATCCCTCTCCCGGGGATCTTCTCTGTCTCACACTCTGTCTGTCTACATCCTCACTCTCTGACTGAGTGAATGACTGACTGACTAACTCAACTCTTCCCGCTCTTTTGTGTCAACTAAACTCCACCCACCTCCCAGCATTTTTCGTGTTCCAAGCAGGGAGCCACCGAGGGGTGCTATGCTGTACTCCAAGCAGGGAGCCACCAAAGGTGCTTTGCTACACTACTTTGTGGTGTGGGGGTGCAAGTATTGGAGCGTGGTCAGGTGTCTCCACCTTACCTGGATGGTGGGGTACCACACCTCAGGAGGAGGTGCAGTACCTCTGTGGCGACTGAACCCTCAGGGGCGCCACATATGCTTGGGAAGTTTTGACAAATATACTTCAATATAAGGAACTATGGGGTCAAATCCTGATAGCTTTTACACCACAAAAGTGGCATAAAATCTATTAAGAGATCCTCATATTTTGTGCAATGCAGAATTGCGCAAAAAATGCAACTTTGACATTTTCACTCCAATCTGGAGTAGCTCCACGAATATTGGTGTTGATGGGAAGGAGCTGGAGTGGGATGGGGCATGGCTTTATCTCTCGTTGAATTAATCAGATCCATCTGTGTTTTCTTCACCAAAAATTCTACTTCAGTCTGTGACTGAAATAGCACTTCTGGCACAGCGCACAGAGATGCACACCACTTACTAGAAGCATCAAATTCAAAAATTAGTGTGCGTCTTTGTTAAATCTGGCACCAAGTACTCTGTCATGACTGGCATAGTATGAGCTTGACCAATGTTCCCCCTTTATTTTCACTACTGCATGAGGATTTCAGCATGGTAAATTTTCTGCATGTGTCTAAATGTTGAGCATTTAGTTAATAAGCCATTTAACATTTTGAAAATTATGATTTAAAAGAGCTTGCCAATTGCTGTTAAGTTAACGAGTCAAATGGCTCACTAGAAAGTTACTTCTTCATGTTATCTCAAAGGTTTATTTTAATGTAGTCAACAAGAAAAGGAGCTAATGTTATCATAAGTATGGATATGTGTTTATAAAACTTGAAGTCCTGAGATTTTCTTGATATCACCTTCAAGTGTATTGCTTGCTCCAAACCACTGGATATTATTTCACTGTGAGTAATAATGTTTCTGGCTTTTGGATTCCCACTGAAGATTTGATGCAGTCTTGATTAAAATAGTAGGCGAGCTGGTTAGATTTGCATTCACACATATTGACTGACTTCACAATATTGAACCATAATCCTGAAAGGAGTGGGAACTGAAGTCATAATAGATCATATTTCATTGAATTGTATTATATATAGAACTTGAGCTGATTTATGACTCATTTAGTTATTAAGACTTAACTGTTTATGTACAGATAGAAATACCAAATGTATATGACAAATTCCAGTTCTTTTATGGCTAAAGAATGTGTCTTTTGTCTCACAGTATACAGATCGACCAGTTCTGTTTCTTCTACAACTTCAGTAGTATAAACATTACTAGGATGGCTGATATAAAAAGTGTAATCTGTAGAATATGTTCTATTTTTCAGTGCAGCTTTATATATTCTTAAGTGCTATTTGGTGTATTAATGACATCTATTAGGTTGCTTATAACTCATGATCATAATGGCATTTTCACATGAAGCAAATATTTCACGTAATTTTGTGTACTTTTCTCCCACAATTGTTTCTGTACATCTGAAGCCTTGCTCAATAGAGAATTTTTTTTTTCATATAATTTGATGCATCAAATATCCTTGATGATTTGAGAAATATTCTGCAATTATATTTAGTAGAGCTGAAAGGAATTTAATTCTACTTAAAATTTACAATAATCCACACTCCCCAGAATGAGGATTTTTTGTAATTTATTTTTAAAACTTCTTATCACCACCGCTCATGCTTAAATCCCCTATCACACTTCTGGCTTTGATGGAGCCTGGGATGGTTCTGTGCATGTATGCACAAGATCATGGTACAATTCTGCTGGGCCTCATCCTCCTCACATCATGATCTTTTGCACGCTTGTGAATGATCCTCTCAGCCTCCAACAGACCTGGAAATCCCAGTCTAGAAATTAGAGGCCCAGATATTTCAGTGTGAGCAATGGAGATAAGAAGATGAAAGCAAGACCGGGAAAATGACAGTGAGGAGTGGAGGGGCTAGCGAGGTGAACTGTAAGGTGAGTTTAAGGATTTTTTTAAATTTAATAACCTTTCAATTAAAGATGAACAGAACCTTTGACATTCGAAATTGCAGACTTCACCAAATTTTCCTCAAAAATTCAATTGGAAGCAAATAAATTTACTGAAAAGCTTGTAAATATCTGAAAATTATACATGGGAGAGAGGAAAAAAAGAGAGTACCTTGCTAGAGTATATGATCTTCTGATCATAAAAGCTTACACTCTAAAGAAGAAAATGATTTAGCCAGTGATTCTAAAAATGGAAAGTGACTCTGCCATACAATCTGTGCTCTGCTGGGATCCACTGATCTTTGTTGGCCCAGGTACTGACCACCACTATGCAAGGTATGATACTCCATAAGATATCATAGATGCAGGGCATTATGGGGAAGCCAATGCAGCTTGACATGAGCACACTCTCTGATAATTCAGCAGTGTGGAAAATGACGATGGGGAGAGTCATTTTTTGCAAACTGAATCTCAAAATGTTCAATTTCGCATTAAACTGCAAATTGGAGGAACTCCGACTCAAACTCGATCCTCCATAAACTGATTCACTCAATTGAAATTTGATGGCCCTTGATGGTTCAGAAAAAATACAGACAGTGGCAATCTACTGAGTCTGCATGGAAGCAAATTGCAAAAAAATACACATTTTGGTAAATGAAATGAGCATTTTTGAAAAATTGGAGATTAATTCAACCCTACTCAAATTAAAAATGCTAAATCTAAGTTGTCTAAAGAAAAAATGGTGCAGTTAGGGTCTAATTATTCCTTTTTGCTAAACTTTTTTAAGTAATGTGAGCCTTTTTTCATAAGTGATATTCTTTTGAACATTTTTTTTTCTAATTTGCTTGAAAACCAACAGCTTAGGTTTTTATTGTGGCAAATGGGCAGTTTGCTTTGCCAGATAGTTTTAAACATATTTACAATATTTACTTTTTAAAAATGTGCAAAATGTTTGATCAAGGCTGTTCCACTTTCTGAGTGGTATAGGTGACTAGACTAAAATATATTTGAAGGGAAATTTAGAACTCAGTTATGCTTCAGGCTGCATTTCTTTTATTTGCAACAAACTTGACACAAAAAGTTTAGTAGATTTGGCACATTGTTCACTATAACACTTTTTGCCTACAGCTAATTTTCCATTGCAATTTGATGCCCCAAATGAGAATTGTGCCTTTTTTTGCTACATTAAAATAATAAATCTGGCTTATACAATATGTGGATAGCTAACAATGTTCACTTTTCCACTAACATTTCAAAGTGTTGGAGAAGTTTGTAATATCATGAAAAGTTACAAATTAATGCACAATGTTACTTGCAACAAATTCGTTAACTTTTTAACTGCAAAAAACTTCCATGAAAGCCTGATAAATTACCCCTTCATCTAGTATATGTCTTTTTTATGTAAAAAAAAGTTACAGAAATTTATACTGAATTATATAGCTTGGAACAACATTTTCTGCTTCAACTCTTCACAATTTCAGAATCTTTTCTTTCAGACAGTGACTGGAAGCATTGTTTTATCCAGGGGTAAAAAGACCTCTCTTGATAATGTGGTGTGTTCCTCTAGCAGTAGATAACTCTGAGACAGGGCCGGCATACATCTGGTTGAGGGCAGATTAATAGTCTCTGAATGTATACAAGAATGTTTCTAGTTTCTGTGCATAAGCTGAGATAAAACAAATGTTGAGAAATTGAAACACAAAATATAAGGGAAAACTATCTGAGTATTCTTTATATAATATAGCTTAAAAAGCATTTCAATCTTGGTATAAAGTAAATATTGCAGCATAACCTTCATTTTGACAGTGTATTATTTTAAGTGATCGTATATGATCAATGAAGAAAATGGTAACCCAAAAAGAATGCAATTTAAGAAATGTATCATGTTATTCTGCAAAAATAGGTCAGATCTATGTTGTAAGATTTAGTCCCTTATTTAAGTTGGCATTAATTGGAAACTTGCACTGCTGTCGTTTGCAAAAATCCTTCAATAACCCACAAAACTCCCTTAGTTTATGCATCCTATCAATTTCCAATCATTTTTTATATTACACCACTGCTTGAACATTGTCAAAAGAAGCGAAGCACAACTTTTTACTTGATTCTATAAAGAAGAAAGGTATTTTCAAACTCTTTGTGCTCAATTCATTAGGGCTGGCATTTTACACACCACTCTCAATAAATGTGTATTTTGGAGTATTAGGGGGCATATGCCACATAATGAATTTGGATAACCTAAGGAGCATGTGCCTCATTGCACATGCACGTTTCTGGCTTAAAAATATTGCCACTATTGATAAATTTGCTAAGCATGACTTGTCCTGAACTGGCCTCTCCTTAGTTCTGCCCATTTTGGTGTAGCTGTCCTAAATTGATGTGAAAATTATAAAAGTCACAACATGTTTATGCTACTCTGGTTGCATAAAAACATTTACAGCTTTTATACCACTTTTCTTGCATAAACACGCTGATAAATTGGAGCTTTTGTGTTTCTAAAATTAAACAAATATAAATCAAAATTAAAATTCAACACAACTGCTTCATATTAGTTAATTACAAAAAGGGAATAGTACTACTAGCAGTTGTTGAATAGAATTAGTTAGCAGAATCATGAAAAAATACAAAATGGTGATATATTTATACATTATGTAATCTTGACAGTTTTTATAATTCCTCTCTCTGTTATAGATAATATTATTATTATTTATCATGATAGCATCATTTATTCCATGGCACTTTACATGTGACAGGGGTATACATAATTAAAACAAGTACAATAGTCTTGAACAATACAAGCCATGGTATGGTATAGGAAGAGAGAGGACTCTGCCAGAGAGGGCTCACAGACTACATGGGATGGATGAGGACACAGTAGATGAGGGTAGAGGTTGCTGTGCAGAAGTATAGTGGAATGAGGGTCAATGCAGGTTGTAGGCTTATTGGAAGAGGTATGTCTTCAGGTTAATTGTAAAGGTTTCCAAAAGTAGGCAAGAGACTGATATGATGGGGTAGAGATTTTGAGAGTAGGGAGGATGCACTGGAAAAATCTTGTATGTGATTATGAGAAGAGAAGATACAGTCGTCGGGAAAAAAGTATTTAGTCAGCCACCAATTGTGCAAGTTCTCCCACTTAAAAAGGTGAGAGAGGCCTGTAGTTGACATCATAGGTAGACAACAACTATGAGAGTCAAAATGAGAAAACAAATCCAGAAAATCACCTTGCCTGATTTGGCAAGATTTATTTTGCAAGTTATGGTGGAAAGTAAGTATTTGGTCATTAACAAAAGTTCATTTTAATATTTTGTTATATATCCTTCACTGGCAATGACAGAGGTCATTGTAAGTCTTCACAAGGTTGGCACACACTATTGGTAGTATGTTGGCCCATTCCTCAATACAGATCTCCTCTAGAACAGTGATGTTTTGGGACTGTCGCTGGGCAACACAGACTTTGAAATCCCTCCTAAAGTTTCTTTGGGGTTGAGATCTGGAGACTGGCTAGGCCACTCCAGGACCTTCATATGCTTCTTTTGAAACCACTCCTTTGTTGCCCTGGCGGTGCACTTGGGATCATTATCATGCTGTAAGACTCAGCCACGTTTCATCTTCAATGTTCTTGCTGATGGAAGGAGGTTTGCACTCAAAATCTCATGATACATGGCCCCATTTATTCTTTCATGTACACGGATCAGTCGTCCTTGTCGTTTGCAGAGAAGCAGCCCCAAAGCATGATGTTGCTACCCCCATGCTTTAAAGTAGGTATAGTTTTCTTTGGATGCAACTCAGCAGTCTATCTCCTCTTAGCACGATGGTTTTTTTTTCTACCACACAGTTCTACTTTAGTTTCATTAGACCATATAACATTCTCCCAATACTCTTCTGGATAACCCAAATGTTCTCTACCAAGCTTTAGATGGGCCCAGATATGTACTGGCTTAAGCAGGGGGACACATCTGGCATGGCAGGATCTGAGTCCCTGGTGGCATAGTTTTACTGATGGTAGCATTTGTTATGGCGGCCACAGCTCTATGCAGGTCATTCACTAGGTCCCCTGTGTGGTTCTGGGATTTTTGCTCACCGTTCTTGTGATCATTTTGACACCACGGGGTGAGATCTTGCTTGGAGCTCCAGAACAAAGAAGATTTTCAGTGGTCTTGTATGTCTTCCATTTTCTTATTATTGCTCCCACAGTTGATTTCATCACACCAAGCTCCTTGCCTATTGCAGATTCAGTCTTCCGAGCCTTGTGCAGGGCTACAATTGTTTTTTCTGGTGTCCTTTGACAGCTCTTTGGTCTTCAAAATAGTGGAGTTTGGAGTGTGACTGTTTGAGGTTGTGGACAGGTGTCTTTCATACTGATAACAAGTTCAAACAGGTGCCATTAATGCAGATAATGAGTGGAGGACAGAGGAACCTCTTAAAGAAGAAGTTACAGGTTTGTGAGAGCCAGAAATCTTGCATGTTTTAGCTGAAGAAATACTTATTTTCCACCATAATTTGCACAATAAATGATGCCAAATCAGACAAGGTGATTTTCTGGATTTGTTTTCTCATTTTGACTCTTATAGCTGTGGTCTACCTATGATGTCAATTACAGGCCTCTCTCATCTTTTTAAGTGGGAGAACTTGCACAATTGGTGGCTGACTAAATAATGTTTTCCCCATTGTAAAAAGCAAGTAGAGAAAGAGATCTTGTGAATATCAGTGGTTGCATGCAGTTAAGTACCAGGTTGTGGATTGCTTTCTATGACGTGGTTAAGGTTTTGAACTGAAGACTCTTGGCAATGGGGAACCAGTGAAGGGATTAACAGAGAAAGAGGCTGGGGAATAGTGGAGGATAGGTGAATTAGTCAGGCAGCAGGGTTATGGATAGATTGTAGGGGTACAAGAATGTTAGAAGGGAGACAACAGAGCAGGAAGTTGCAGTAGTTGAGGCGGGAAAGGATGAGAGAATGCACTAGTGTTTTTACAGATTTTTTATTAAATAATGTACTGATTGGGGCAATATTTTTGAGTTGTAAAAGGCAGGAATTGAAAAGGGCATGGATATGTGGTTTGATGGAGAGATTAGATTCAAGGGTTTACCCCGAGGCAGTTAGAACTACTATCAATTATAAGTGAGTTTCCTGAATATCAGATTACTTGAATTTGACCAGGAAATTTGCCTATCTATACTTTGAAATATTTGTTGTTAAAAATTAACTTTCTGCACTGTGATATATTTCTTGTTAGTTTAACTCCTTACCAACATATGACGTACTGGTATGTCAAATGCTGGCTCCTTGACTTTGATGCGAGCTTGCATCTTTCCCAGCAGATGACCGCTGATTTAACCAGTCATCATGTGCCTTTAACAGAAGAGCTCCATATTTGGCTGCTAACCTGTTAAATGCCACTGCCAATATCTGATAGTGGCACTTAGCATGCACAAGCATGGGACACCTCATTCCACACACCCATTGATGCACTTTTGACGTGATCGCAGGGAGACAGTGGGCTGCTTTAACGGCTGAGGGTCTGCTGAAGACCTCCTGCCTGTCATTATGATACCCCTGTGAAAGCCAGCGTTTAGGAAATCATGATTTTTAATAAATATGCTAGTGCACTATTATTCAACAAAGATCCAAGGCGCATGTGCAATCAATTTGAAGTATACATATAGTGAAATATAGACTGAAACTATCAGATTGGATGCACAATTGGACTAGATAAGAAAAAGAACAAATCGGAAGTTTGAATCATATAACGACAAGAAATCAGAACCATAAACGTCCAACAATTAAAATAAAATAGACATTTTATTCACAAATTAATGACATACAATTTTATACAATAACTATTTTGTATAATAATGTCTTATTAGTCTTTACTATCCCAGTTTTTTTTCTTTATTTTTTCAATATTTTATTTTTATTTTTATTTTCAGTATTATTATATATTTTTCTATCTTTTTCACTTATTCATTATATCACGTATTTCTTTTTTCCTTTCTTATTTACTTGTCAGGACCTTGTGGTCACCTGACTATATTCCACCAATGACGCTCGCTCTAGGATCTTCTGTTCCTCTCTTTGTTTACCCTGTAGGACTTTCTGGTCACCTGACTCATGCCCACCAATGACGCTCGCTCTAGGATCTTCTGTTCTTCTATTTTTTGTTTAACTTGCAGGACCTTTTGGTCACCTGACTCATGCCCACCAATGACAGAGGGCTGGGAGGCACGCACGCTGAAATCAGCATCCCAGAGATCTCTGGCTGCCGCATCCACGTCCCCTGTGATCGCGATGTTTATTCGCGGCTGTGGGGACCACGTGTGGCGGTATCTCCTGGCGGCATCTGACAGTGGCGCACATCACATTATCCTGCTCCTTCTCTTATTGGCTCCCAATCAGATAAATACATACCCATTCCTGGATGACGCCACCCTTTGACAAAGGCAGATGCTGAAACGCGCGTCGGGCGCATCCTAGGAATCCTGCACCACTGACACTAAGTACTTATCGAGCACTTCTTTTACATGTATGGTTTTACATTTGGCGCAATATACTTAAGAGAGGCATTTAAAGAGGCCATTGTGCCCTGTTTTTTCATCAGTGACTCTCCACAAAAATTCTAACTATTAATGTGTAAATCATTCCTGCACTTGCACTTTTAATTATTGTACCAATATATATTTTTGTGAATTTACTTTTTTCACACCTGGTCTTCATTTTGTATATATTCTAATTTAGATTTTTCAGCGCTGTGGCAGTTTATAGTCATATTTGCACAAATTTTGCATTTATTTGTTGTCATCATTAATTACATTTATGTGCTATAGTGTGGTGCTATACGGGTTCCTTGTTTTTGCCCTTTCTGTTTGGTATTTGTTTCCCATCATTTTTGTATGTCATTAATTTTGTGAATAAAATATTTATTTTATTTTTATTATTGGACGTTTGTGGTTCAGATTTCTTGCGTCATATAGTGCACTAGTATGCACAGCGCAAGCAATCGGATGATTGCAGCTTCAAATACAGTAAGGGGACCAGCAAATACAGAAAAAATTAATAAAAATAACAAAAATAAAAGAACACAAAATTTCAAATCACCCTTTTTTGCCCCATTAAAAATTTATATATTTGGTATCGCTGCATTCGTAAAAGTCTGATCCATCAAAATATAAAATAAATTAATTCGATAGGTTAAAGGCTTAATGAGAAAAAATGAAAATGACAGTTATGTTTTTTTCTCTATACAGTATTGCAAAAAGAAGTGTTCAAAAAATGAACAACATTTTTTTTTTCATTTTTTCATCACTTAAATTAAAAATGTATACATTATTGCCATTTGTGTAATTTTATTGACCTGGAGAATCATATCACCAGGACAGTTTTACTCTATGGTGAACATGGTAAATAAAAAAGCCAAAAAGCAATTCTGGAATTGCACTTTTATGCAATTTCAATGCAATTAGATTTTTTTTCTTGAATTTCAGTGCATTAGTTAATAAAATTATTGGTGTCATTCAAAAGTACTACTCATTCTGCAAAAAGCAAGCCTTCATACAGATATGTGAGTGGAAAAATAAAAAAAGTTAAGGCTCTTGGAAAAAGAGGAGGAAGACACGCAAACAAAAAAAACAGGAAATAGTACTGTCAGGAAGGGTTTAAGGAAGAGAGTAAACTAGTGCTGTTTATTGCTTGCTTTAGTGCAATCTGTGCTTCTGAAGAAGGTTGGAGATAATGACAGAAATGTCAAGCAGGAGAAGGTGATGCTGGACAGAAAATCGAACTGGAGTTGAAGAGTTTATGGTCTGGACCTAAAAATAGTACTTTAGGCTCATTTGCATATCAGTTCAAACACTGATTTCTCATTAGCATAAGAATTGACTGACTAGGTAAAAGTTTTACTAGACTTGTCTTTCAAAAAGCTAAATGTGCATATAAATAGCTTGGATAGTAAAATTCTGCTGAAAGATTCCCTTTAAGAAATGAACTATTATTGTTTTTTTATGTGGAATTCAAATACTTAATAAAATAGAAAAATCTGTACACCCAAACAAGTCTCCTTTAAATTTGTAATGAAGAAATTAGATTATATTGAATTTTTGTCTTAGCACTTTTATTATAGTTGACACCCATTAATTAATTATCAAATTAACAAATGTGTTAACTTACAAAAAAATCATCAGGTAACACAGCTGAGAGCAAGAGAACAGAAATTTAATTATAACACATTCTATTAATTATGCTGAATCCAGTCCTCTCAGATTTTAATATTTCATAGGTTATTTTAGATTGATGGATAAGCTTCATTTTATCTGACTTCTCAGCAATAATGATTTAGCTATTTTGCCACTTCCTAGAAATGTGTTCTGCAATGCACTAGAAAAAATATTGAAGCAAAATTCAGTGCCAAATTGTAAGAAGGGAGCTATGCGTTAAATTACATTAAATTCTATTGTTTAATATTTAAGTTTAATATCGATTAAATGTTACCACATACGGCATAATACCAAACAACTTGTGAAATGGTTTTGATTTCAATATGACTTACAGTACTTCATACATTAAATAAGGCATTTATTAAAAAATCCTCACAGTTCAGTTTTAAACCCTATAAAATTAATTTGATGCTAAACCATTGGATATTTTCCATTTTCATTGCCCTTCAGAGCAGCTAACGATTAGAAATTTAATGATTTAATTTTGTCATATTGACATACTTATAAAAATAATTTAAAAATAATGAAGTTGTTCCCTGCTACAAGGACCGGGAGTAGAGATGGATGAACCATTACTGTAAAGTCTATTAGATGTGCCAATTCTGGCACTTTGCCCGGCTCTTCCCACTTGCCCTGGTGCGGTGGAAAGTGGGGATATATTTGTAGGGTTGAAAGAGCAGGGCAAAGTGCCAGAACTGGTGCTTTAATAGATGCACCTTTTCTGGGGTGGCTGCAGGCTGCTATTTCTATTTTGGGGGGAAAAATATCCATGGCCCATAAACAGCCTGAGAATACCAGCCCCCGGTTGTCTACTTTAGGTTGCCTGGTTGTCAAAAATAGGGGGGACCCAATGCAATTTTTTTATAATGTAAATAATTTAAAAAAGTTGTGTTCACCCCTCTATTCTTGATAACCAGCCATGATAAAGCTGATAGCTGATTGTTGCAGCCTGCAGCTGTCAGTTTTGCCTGCATTAGTTATCACAAATATGAGATCCCATGTCATTTTTTATTATTATATATTTATAGCACAGGCACCGGCTGATGAATATTCCCATCAGAAGCACTAGTATCAGGGACAGTAGGTGTAGTTTGATGGGAGCAGTACTCTCTCATCAGCTGACATGTGTGACCTGAGGTAAACTTTTTACAGCTGGTCACAGCTGCTGGCTATCTGTCCATTGGTAATGATCTTAGTGCCGATCAGAGTCTGTGTTTGCCATGCTGTCATATAAATGACATGGCAAACAATGGATGTTTGGGCCCCCATTCATATGAATAAGGTCCAGGTGTGGGTTCAAGTACTGTTCTGGTACCAAAACCAAATATTTTTTTTAAGATTTTCAGCCAAACCACTGATTGGGGGACAACTTGCTGATCATTGGATATTCTGCTGTCTAGACTTCCAGCAATCCTCAGATCAAGACTCTGGAACCCCAAGTAAAGAGTTCTATAGCTAGCTCCTTTTGAATGAAGCCAAGGAGTGCTTGCTTGAAGATCGACAATTGATTGTCTATGGGAGTGTCATAGAAACCTAAGCACTGTACTTGCCTTTATCTAGCAGCATCATTAAAAAAGAATAGAACAGAAGTAAAGCAATTACACCCCTATTTTATTTTGGAATGATCTGCAGAGACACATTCTCGAGGATCCAGAGACTCAAACTCAGAATTGCTAGGTGGCCCAGTGGTTGGACCCCCCCAGAGATAAGCAAGTAACAATGGGTTGTTGGCAGCAATATGCACCAGCATTACTGACAAATGTAGCTCCAACTGAAAGGCATCCTGAATAATATTTGATCTGACAGGTATGCATTGGTTTTATTCATGTAAATGCCAGCTGTGTAATGAAGTGGAGGCAGTATAATGAAATGGAGTATATATACAAAATTGAAATAGAAATTATAACCAATGAGTGAAAAGTACAGCACATTGTAGAATCATTTTACATTTAGGAAATATGCACTAAATGTTTATATTTGAATGTTAAAGTTAATAATTAAAGGATGTAAAAATTAAGGTGTCTACCCTGAAGCCCTCATACCCAGTTTCTCAAGCTACTTTTAGTGTTAGAAAAGGGTTATTTCACTTTTAAAATTCTACCTCAGTAATAAAAGGTGAATATGTGAAGTCAAATAATATTGTCTATTTAATGTCTTATATTACTTTAAGTAGTCTTACAAAAAACAATTTGGAAAAGTAATTCCATGAAATAAAACTGATCTGACTAAAGGGTCTTTCCATTATGAACAACCGTCACTAGGAAAGCGAAAGTTTAAAAAAAAATTTCTCCTTTAACAAATCAGCAAAACAGAAAAGAAAACATGAGGCATCCTTTCAAATCAATTGTCAGCTCATTTAATGCTGGAGTGATTCCCTAGTAGAGAGCTACACTCTTGGATCTGGCAAATGTAGAATAGAGGTTAATGGAAGACCTTATCCTACTTCATCCCAACTTGTCTTTAAGGCTAGTTTCCATTTCAGTCATTTCAGCCTCTCATAGGTGAGCTGGCATAAATTCTGCCCAAGCACCAACCAATGAAGTTGGGGATAAATAAATACTGTACATAGTTAAATAGGTTGAAAAAAGAAACAGGTTTGTCAAGTTCAACCTTTCTCAAATAGGCATATAATGCCATCTGTGGTGAGAAAATCATCCAGCCCTTTTTTAAAAGCTGTTATAGTATCTGCCATTACTATCTCTTCCACAGTCTTACTACTCTAGCTGGAAAAAGCCTTTTCCTATTTAGACTCCTGAATTGTCTTTCCTCTATTCCTCTAGGTCCCTAGTCCTTTGTAATGTCTTTGGATGGAATAAATCTTGTGGCGGTTCTTTGTATTGATCATACATGCATTTACATATATTAATGAGATTGACTCTGAGGTGTCCTCTTTCAAAGCTAAACAAGTTAACTTGTCCAACTTCTCCTAATATGAAAGACCTTCCATCCCTTGTAAAAATCTAGTTGCCTGCCTTTGAACTGACTCTAACTTCCCAAGATCCCTTTTAAACTGTGGAGCACAAAGCTCAATCCAACTTTCTAGATGTGGCCTCACCAGTGATTTATAGATGAGTAAAATGTTATGAACTGCTGAGGTATTCTATTTCTCTAAAGGTACTGTCACACTTAGCGATGCACCAGCGATCCCGACCAGCGATATGATGCAGTCAGGATCGCTGGTGCATCGCTAAGTGGTCACTAGTTAGCTGCCACACAGGCAGATCTCACCAGCGACATAGCAGGGGTCGGGGGTTGCTACTTGCCTGTCAGACGAGGCGATCCTGACGTCCTTTATCAAGATGATGCATTATTTGTATAATTAAATTTGGCTTTTTCTGTAGCACTAAAAGGCTAAAACTACTCTAACTTAAGGGGGCTTTACACATAGTGATATCGCTAGCAATATCGCTAAAGCGTCACCGATTTTGTGACGCAGCAGCGATATTGCTAGCGATATCGCTATGTGTGATACTTACCTCCCCCCGCTGGCTATCGCTGATCGCACGAGATCGTCCACATCCATTTCTCATCGGCCGCTTACTGCTGGGCTTCCTGCTGGCGCCGACGAGCAATGCGTGGATGCGGATGGGAGGATGTCTTCATCGCCATGTCTGAAAGGTAAGTAACGACTGCTGCGTCGCTACGTCGCTGTGAGATCTGCCTGTTTGGCAGCTCACTAGTGACCATTTAGCAATGCACCAGCGATCCTGACCGGGTCATATCGTGGTCGGGATCACTGGTGCATCGCTAAATGTAAAGGGGGCTTAAGTCCAGGTGCAATGGATGGAGGTTTGTTTAAATGGGAATAAACTTTTTTTAGGGTGCATACAAATGTCATTACAAGAAATATTTTTGTTTAAACTTTTGTAGAAACTAGTACAGTAGAGATGTGATGCAACAATGTAACTTCCATAAAGGTTAATCATGCAACAGTTATCGATTTGTTCTCAATTTAAAGGGTGTTGAGATTTTACAGTGGAATGTGGTATTTATAGTCATGGTCAAAAGTTTTGAGACTGACTAATTTTGTTTTTTACATAATTTGATGCTTAGCTGTTTCTAGGTTTTTAATATAGATGTTTATATGGTACACTTAAGTACAAATATGAAGCAAATGGTAAATCTGTAGAGCCAAAAAGAACAAATGGGGTCCTAACTGGTAACAAAGTGGTATAAAATATTATAGGTAAGCTCCCCTTATAGGGTTATGAAAGTCGTAATGTCTTAGAAGCATTTAAGGGCTGCTACAGGATTCCCAATGGCATACAATACAATAATTGAGGAATATGGTGGTTTAGAATCCATGCTGCCGAAGGTACAATCACACATAGAGGTGAAGAATTAATCATTGTGGCTTGTTTCTGATGAAGAGGTTTTAAAACCTTGACATGTGTTGACGTAATAAACCTCAGTCATTCTTCATCTCTGTGTGTGATTGTACTGTGGGCAACATGGATTCTGAAACACTGTATTCCTCATTTTTTGCATAAGTACAATTGTGAGCATTTCATACGTGTTTAAACTGTTACTGATAGATATATCAAGTTTGTATAAGCACTGCAATATTATCAGAGTAGCCAAAAATCTACTAAAGTCATAAAAATATGATGGAAGTGCAAGAATGCTTTGTCAGCCAGTATAATAAGTATCATGGTCTGTATCATGGTCCATTTCGGACATATATACTGTAAATACTAATAGCCAAATGAAGCGGTCCCTTCTAACATGTTGTTTCCCACACAGCCATAACCATAGGAAGGGTGAGCGATAA
This sequence comes from Dendrobates tinctorius, assembly GCF_039654945.1. Taxonomy (NCBI): domain Eukaryota; kingdom Metazoa; phylum Chordata; class Amphibia; order Anura; family Dendrobatidae; genus Dendrobates; species Dendrobates tinctorius. The sequence continues at coordinate 11,099,535 of NW_027361833.1, read as the reverse complement.
GGATGAAATACCTTTTAAGTGTTAGCTGGTGTGGATCCCTGGACATCCCTTGGGGCAGAAGGGACGTGCAGGGATCCACACCAGCTGACACATATAAGGTATTTCATCCTTATTGCTCACCCTTCCTACAGTTAGCTCTGTGTGGGAAACAACATGTTAGAACGGACCGCTTCATTTGGCTATTAGTATTTATATATGTCCTAAATGGACCATGATACTTCTTATACTGGCTGTATTTGCATTAAGTCCCTTATTGTTATCATACATCATGTGGGTGTGCTAAATGTCGCTGACAATTTGCTATGGTGGGATTTCCTATGGACTTTTTAAGTCCCTTATCCATTGTCTGACACCTTTCTTTTGTACTAGTGTTTTATATCAATAAAGATGTTGTTTCATAACTTTATAACATTTTGTGGTGCCAGACTTTTTGTAAAAAAATATTCAGGATTGAGAGTCCTCAGTAGTTGATACCTTTTAATGGCTAACTGAAAAGATGGTAATACATTGCAAGCTTTCGAGACTACTCAGGTCTCTTCATCAGGCTAGACTAATACAAAATCTGAAGTCACATATTTATGCACAATACAGCCTAGAAAAAATGCAATAGATAAGACAAGTGACGTGAAGCAGAACTATCAATATGGGAGAGGGAGAAACATAAATATAAACATTGGACCAGTTCATAGATAAGGAGTCTGGATGTTTTATGGTCCTCTGATTGGGGTCTAGTTCTGTGTTGCCCCGCAAGGTTTTAAAAGGAAATTCCTTAATTGATGTAAAAAGACATAAATCCATGCGACACATTCATTCCAGCACTGAGAGTGTCAAAGTTCGTCATAAATTTGTACTCCCAAATTCGTCTCTCTCTCTGAGATGTGAAGTTACCTTTCAATACCAGTAATTTCATATCCATGCTGCTGTGATCAGGGATACAGAAATGTTTTGCCACAGACTTTTTGTATAGATTTACTTGGTTACCATAAGGTGGTATTGAATTTTTGTGGTATATTACACTTAATTGGGGATTATTTAATTTATTGGGCAATTTTTGTGATTATACATTATCCTTTGAAATTCTCCAATGTTGCAGAGAAAATATATTTTAAATGTTTGGAACTGCCACAGCTGATTGACACTTCTCTTCTTGTGTACATATAAAGGGGGCTTCACACATAGCGATATTGCTAGCGATATCGCTAAAGCGTCACTGATTTTGTGACGCAGCAGCAAAATCGTTATATGTGACACGTAACTCCAACCGGCTCCCCTGCTGGCTATCGCTGATCGCGCGAGAACGTCCTGGGCCATTTCTCGTCGGCGGCTTCCTGCTGGCGCTGACGATCGACTTGTGGATGCGGGCGGGAGGATGTCTTTATCGCCGCGTCTGACAGGTAAGTAACGACCGCCGACCGCTGCTACGTCGCTGGTGAGATCTGCCTGTTTGGCAGCTCAATAGCGACCATTTAGCGATGCACCAGCGATCCTGACCGGGTCGTATCGTTGTCAGGATCGCTGGTGCATCGCTAAGTGTAACGGGACCCTAAGGGAGAGCTACAATGGCAATGTGAAGAGCTGGCCAGGGGCAGTGACAAACTATATGCATCTCCATCTTCGATCCCTGGAGCAGATCATCAAAGTATTTTTCCTCTGAAATGCTGCAGTGTTTCAGAGAACAATTTGCCTGGCTGCAATTCATGCTCCCTGTGGTTTAGGTAGCAAGAATCTATGATAAGTTATATCACTTCATACAAAATTATAATAATGTATAAAACTGTAACTGGACACAAAATTCAGCAAAAGACATAGAGTATAATTATTTAAGTGTCAAATTACACTTTTCAGCACCGTGATATCTTGCTGTATCACAGTATGTGTGTTAGGTTAAGAAATTCTACATCTGTATAGCTGTGCAGTTTTCCAAAAAGAAAAGCATGGTCATTTATTTCAATGAGTTAAAAGCCATGTTTTACTGTAAATATTATAATTGTAATTTTGAGGACATGAACCAGTAGCGCAATGGGTCACGCCTTATAAAATATCATCCTGTTATCCAGACGATTTTCTGTGACAGATTTTCTGTTGCACCATGTATTCCGCATATTGGCCATTTTACAAAGAAGTCCACTCCTCTAGAAAAAGATATTTAAATTCAATTTTGGGTGAGCATTTCAAAGAGCGTTCAATTTATGTCACTTAACAAATGATCAAACATGATATTCATACTACATCGGTAGAAAAAGCTACAAAATTGCAAAAAAGATCATAGACCTAAAAAAATGATGTGTTGTGTTAATACAAATTACACAATGATATTCTCCACACTGTTGTGGCATCACCATATGCTCTATTTCTTATCAGTCCATATACAGAATATATTGTATAAAGCAGCAAGAGTAAAAGTGCCCTACTGTCTATTTTCTTACAATAATTAAAGGCTACATAAATAAAATGAAAAAGAAAAGAATGATAAAGCAAGTAAGAAAGGTAGAACAAACAAAATCCTCTAATAGCGCAAGCTTTACAGGAAATTTAAAATAAGTCTCTAGATATAAAATGAGGATGGCTAAAAACCTGGCATTTACATGACATACAGCATGTTTTCCTTAAGCAGCTTCTTTGCTTGAGAGATTTAGCTTCATTCAGTATTTTATATATTAGACAAAAAGACATGTTTGTGTCTAACTTATAATTGATGATGGCAACCTGCGGTATTTAGCTGTTACAGTATTTGCCTCATAAAATGCTTTTCAAAAATTAGTTTATCCTTTTTGCAAGGTTTCAAATTATATAGTAAATGACAATTCACTTTAATAAATGGAAAATGATCAAATCTTTATAATGTAATAATTTGAAAAAGACAGCTGTGAAAATACATCAGTAAAGAATACATGAATTAATGAATCAATTGGTTATAAAATTCCTATTCTCTGGTGCAAGATGTTGCGATGGTTGATTCATTTAAAAGGTTCAAGGGCCTGGATGCCATTCATGAAAAAAATATAATATTGCAGATTATAAGTGTTCCATCCTGCTGGATATAAAGTGTTGATCCAGGGAACGAGTCTGACAAGGTTTCATAGTTTTAAGGTTGAAAGCAAATGCAAGTCCATCATTTTCAACATATTTAATTTATTTTACTTACTTATATTTCGCCATCATATTTCACAGCACTTTACAGACATCATCATCACTGTCCTTATTGGAGTGCTCAAACTAAATTCCCTATCAGTATGTATTTGAAGTGTGGGAGGAAACCGGAGTATTTGAAAGAAGCACATGCAAACACTCTGAGAACACACAAACTCCTTGCAGATGTTATCCTTGGAGGCATTTGAAGATCTTTTGAAGAAAGATCTATGTACTGTCCATTTCATTCATATATCTGTACATCATACTTAGATCACCCCTAGCAATTGATTTTCTAAATAAATCAAAGTTTGATCACCTGTTTTGGTATTGCTATCCACCCATTCCCTTAAATAACTTTGATCACTGTTCTCTGCACCCGCTCTGGTTCAACTATGTCCTTCTGGTTCACTGGAGCTCAAAATTGTAAACAATATTCTCAAGCTAGTGAATTGTGTAGCGGAAAAATTAAGGCCTTTTATTTTAGAATATAATTGTACATTTTTTTTCTCAGCCCAAGAAAATCTACCTTAAATTTCCAAAACTGACCCTTAGGTTATCCCATTGTTTGCGATAACCCAAACAGAATGTGTTCCATTAAAACCATCCTCCATTTCCTATCACTAAGCCAATGAAAAAAATTATACATATTTTCAACTAGTCCCATTGTTCTTTTTTATATACCAACTTTTTATGTGGCACTATATTGAATGCTTTCGAAAAGTCCAGATAAACAACATACATGACCTTACCTTGGTGGTACAGCCTGGAACTCATCTCCTCAGAAGCTGATCAGATTAATTTGGAATGACAGATCCCTTAAAAATAAATGTTGATGCCAGGTTATGAAGTTATTTTTATTGATATACTCCAGGATAGCATCTCTAGAAAGCCTTCAAAATGTTGCCTACAGTAGACTAACACAGTAAACTTACAGGGCTATACTTTTCAGGTTCAGCTTCTAATCCCTTTTTCAATATTTGCACCACATTTGATATGTGACAGTCTAGTGGAATAATTTGTGTTATTATGAAATTCTTGAATATTATAACTAATAGTCTATCCATTATATGTTACCTAATAAATTCAGTATTTTTGTGTGTGTGCTATGCAGGTGGGCTAATTTGTCTAGTTTAGTGTTTTTGAGATAGCTCCATACTTCCTGCTGGTGACATATTATGAAGAATTTGTGGTATCCATGATCATGTCACCTATCATTGGATTGTCTGGTGTAAATACTGTAGAGAAGAAGACATTGATTAGATTGGAATTTTCCTCATCCACTTCCACAATTTCACCCAGATTATTTTTGAGGGATCTAACACTACCATTGTTGAGTCACTTACTGTTTGTGTAGTTAAAAAATATTTTGGAATTATTCTTACTTTCTTTAGCAGTGAATCTTTCTGTCTCAATTTTTCTGCCCTGATTTGTTTTATTACACAGTTTAATTTTTTATCTATACATTTTTGAATGCCTCAATATTATCCTCTTGCTTTACAGTTCAACTTAGCCATAGCATTCCTACTAGTTCTACTAGCCCACAGGGGTGTAATAACATGCTAAGAGGACCGACTGGTCTGGGGACACTAATGCCCCATCAACTAGTCAAAGGCCTCATTTACATATCATAAACAGACTTTAGAAATATAATTTCTAATGATCTATTTATGTATGTAATGTAAAAAAGGACAATTAGGTGAGGTATTTGGCTATGGAGACACAACTGCTGGTGGTTCTGGGGGCATGAGGGAACTCCCAGTTTCCCTTTAAAGCCTAAGTATTATACATCTAGGATACCTGAAAATGTATTATTTTGTAATTAACATTACCTAAGTGTACAATTCATACATTTGATATTCTGCCTCACCTATTGGTTCCATTTAGGTGTAGAAGTGGCCCATTTTAGGATTTTAGCCCTGGGATAGGAGGTCAAAGCACACAGTACAGCTCATTATAAATAGAGATAGAAGAAAACTAAATTTGACTGTGATGCATTATTACTAGTTTTGAAGAAGACTGAAAAAGAGAATAGTAGTCTCAGTCTGTGACTAATAATCTAAAGATTAGTGTGATATATGAAGGTGTTGTAACTGCATTGTTAGCATGACTATTAATTGATTGAATTATGATATGCTCCAGTAATGGCATCTTAATACCAGCATTTTTTAAAGTTGAAACATTGCAAACAAGGAAGGCAGTTTAATGCTCCTTTGTCCTAATTTTGCTAATAAAGAAAAATCCTTATGCAAAAGCCTGTGCGTCACAGAAAGTGTGCATCCAGGCTTGTGAGACAGATTAGCCGTGATACAACTTTGAAACAATGAACATTATTATGAATCTTCATAAGAAAGTGTCAGTTTTTTATCAGAGAAAAATTGTATGAAATTTACTCCATGGTATAATTGCACTGAAAAGCGATGTAAATTATCAAGAAATCCCATAGCATGTTTGCTTAAAAAATGAGAACAGTATGATTGAGATACAATATGCATATGCCTTGCTTAATGCTACATTAGTCAGAAAAGTATGCCTCATTGCAGACATTTTGATTAACTCAGTTTATACTAGTTCTTTAAAGGTATATGCAGCACCCACTATGGCTGAGAGTAGAGTTGAGCGACTTTTGCTTTTTTAGGGTCGCGTTTCGTTTCGTGAAACCCGACTTTTCCAAAAGTCGGGTCGAGCAAGATCGTCCGATTATAGGGAAAAGTCGGGGTCGTCCCGAAACACGAAACCCAATGTAAGTCAATGGGGAATAAAAGTCGGCAGTGAGAGGAGGACAGGAAACACACCTACAGTGCCCATTTGAATGCCAAAAGCATCAATTCTTCTTACTTAAGCTTGTCAACCTTAATTAACTTCATAATACAAGTTACGCACTGAAAAATGGGGGTTATTTGGCTAAATTTGTGGGGGGGAGGGCTGGCTGCAGGTTTTCATGTGCCCTGGGCGAAAGAGCGCCCCTTTAACACATACCACAACTCATCATGCTCCGATACGGCAGAGAAATAGCGGTATAGTACAATGAAACATACCTCACTTTTTACATCTCATGACGAGGCCCATCTATTTCTCCATACAAAATCATTGGTCCCATATAATGTTTGAAACAGTATATGATGAGCTCCACATAATGCTACAGTATATGTTGGTCCCCATGGATGAAGCTCCACTGTCTTATGGGCCCAAATAATGCTCCAAACATAATGGGCCCCATTTCTAATGCTCTAGTGTATAATGGGCCCTGTAAATGCTGCTCCAGTGTCTGATATCCACCTTTGGAATGTTTCAGTGTATGGTGGGCCCCATCTATCATTCTCCAGAGTATAGTGCTCCCCAAAAATTGCTGTCCCAACATAGAAAACAATCAAATAAGTCTCCTCGCTAGGGAATCCCTGTACTTGTCTGGACAGGTGCTGTAGCTTGCTTAACAGCTCGCCAGCCGTTCTCACGCCCAGTATGGATTGCACGTGATTGCACAAAGGTTAGAAAGGGTACCGTATCCCTGGATAACATGTATGGATAGCGTACACATTCAAAATACATGTCTCAGGAGGCAGGCTCAGACGGTGTTAGGCCCAGTATGGATTGCACGTGATTGCACAAAGGTTAGAAGGGGTACCGTATCCCCGGATAACATGTATGGATAGCGTACACATTCAAAATATATGTCTATACAGCATGAGGCAGGCTCAGATGGTGTTAGGCCCAGTATGGATTGCACGTCATTGCACAAAGGTTAGAAGGGGTACCGTATCCCCGGATAACATGTATGGATAGCGTACACATTCAAAATATATGTCTATACAGCATGAGGCAGGCTCAGACGGTGTTAGGCCCAGTATGGATTGCACGTCATTGCACAAAGGTTAGAAAGGGTACCGTATCCCCGGATAACATGTATGGATAGCGTACACATTCAAAATATATGTCTATACAGCATGAGGCAGGCTCAGACGGTGTTAGGCCCAGTATGGATTGCACGTCATTGCACAAAGGTTAGAAAGGGTACCGTATCCCTGGATAACATGTATGGATAGCGTACACATTCAAAATATATGTCTATACAGCATGAGGCAGGCTCAGACGGTGTTAGGCCCAGTATGGATTGCACGTCATTGCACAAAGGTTAGAAGGGGTACCGTATCCCCGGATAACATGTATGGATAGCGTACACATTCAAAATATATGTCTATACAGCATGAGGCAGGCTCAGACGGTGTTAGGCCCAGTATGGATTGCACGTCATTGCACAAAGGTTAGAAGGGGTACCGTATCCCCGGATAACATGTATGGATAGCGTACACATTCAAAATATATGTCTATACAGCATGAGGCAGGCTCAGACGGTGTTAGGCCCAGTATGGATTGCACGTCATTGCACAAAGGTTAGAAGGGGTACCGTATCCCCGGATAACATGTATGGATAGCGTACCCATTCAAAATATATGTCTATACAGCATGAGGCAGGCTCAGACGGTGTTAGGCCCAGTATGGATTGCACGTCATTGCACAAAGGTTAGAAGGGGTACCGTATCCCCGGATAACATGTATGGATAGCGTACACATTCAAAATATATGTCTATACAGCATGAGGCAGGCTCAGACGGTGTTAGGCCCAGTATGGATTGCACGTCATTGCACAAAGGTTAGAAAGGGTACCGTATCCCTGGATAACATGTATGGATAGCGTACACATTCAAAATATATGTCTATACAGCATGAGGCAGGCTCAGACGGTGTTAGGCCCAGTATGGATTGCACGTCATTGCACAAAGGTTAGAAAGGGTACCGTATCCCCGGATAACATGTATGGATAGCGTACACATTCAAAATATATGTCTATACAGCATGAGGCAGGCTCAGACGGTGTTAGGCCCAGTATGGATTGCACTTCATTGCACAAAGGTTAGAAGGGGTACCGTATCCCCAGATAACATGTATGGATAGCGTACACATTCAAAACATATGTCTATACAGCATGAGGCAGGCTCAGACGGTGTTAGGCCCAGTATGGATTGCACGTCATTGGACAAAGGTTAGAAGGGGTACCGTATCCCCGGATAACATGTATGGATAGCGTACACATTCAAAATATATGTCTATACAGCATGAGGCAGGCTCAGATGGTGTTAGGCCCAGTATGGATTGCACGTCATTGCACAAAGGTTAGAAAGGGTACCGTATCCCCGGATAACATGTATGGATAGCGTACACATTCAAAATATATGTCTATACAGCATGAGGCAGGCTCAGACGGTGTTAGGCCCAGTATCGATTGCACGTCATTGCACAAAGGTTAGAAGGGGTACCGTATCCCCGGATAACATGTATGGATAGCGTACACATTCAAAATATATGTCTATACAGCATGAGGCAGGCTCAGACGGTGTTAGGCCCAGTATGGATTGCACGTCATTGCACAAAGGTTAGAAAGGGTACCGTATCCCTGGATAACATGTATGGATAGCGTACACATTCAAAATATATGTCTATACAGCATGAGGCAGGCTCAGACGGTGTTAGGCCCAGTATGGATTGCACGTCATTGCACAAAGGTTAGAAGGGGTACCGTATCCCCGGATAACATGTATGGATAGCGTACACATTCAAAATATATGTCTATACAGCATGAGGCAGGATCAGACGGTGTTAGGCCCAGTATGGATTGCACGTCATTGCACAAAGGTTAGAAGGGGTACCGTATCCCCGGATAACATGTATGGATAGCGTACACATTCAAAATATATGTCTATACAGCATGAGGCAGGCTCAGATGGTGTTAGGCCCAGTATGGATTGCACGTCATTGCACAAAGGTTAGAAGGGGTACCGTATCCCCGGATAACATGTATGGATAGCGTACACATTCAAAATATATGTCTATACAGCATGAGGCAGGCTCAGACGGTGTTAGGCCCAGTATGGATTGCACGTCATTGCACAAAGGTTAGAAAGGGTACCGTATCCCCGGATAACATGTATGGATAGCGTACACATTCAAAATATATGTCTATACAGCATGAGGCAGGCTCAGACGGTGTTAGGCCCAGTATGGATTGCACGTCATTGCACAAAGGTTAGAAAGGGTACCGTATCCCTGGATAACATGTATGGATAGCGTACACATTCAAAATATATGTCTATACAGCATGAGGCAGGCTCAGACGGTGTTAGGCCCAGTATGGATTGCACGTCATTGCACAAAGGTTAGAAGGGGTACCGTATCCCCGGATAACATGTATGGATAGCGTACACATTCAAAATATATGTCTATACAGCATGAGGCAGGCTCAGACGGTGTTAGGCCCAGTATGGATTGCACGTCATTGCACAAAGGTTAGAAGGGGTACCGTATCCCCGGATAACATGTATGGATAGCGTACACATTCAAAATATATGTCTATACAGCATGAGGCAGGCTCAGATGGTGTTAGGCCCAGTATGGATTGCACGTCATTGCACAAAGGTTAGAAGGGGTACCGTATCCCCGGATAACATGTATGGATAGCGTACACATTCAAAATATATGTCTATACAGCATGAGGCAGGCTCAGACGGTGTTAGGCCCAGTATGGATTGCACGTCATTGCACAAAGGTTAGAAGGGGTACCGTATCCCCGGATAACATGTATGGATAGCGTACACATTCAAAATATATGTCTATACAGCATGAGGCAGGCTCAGACGGTGTTAGGCCCAGTATGGATTGCACGTCATTGCACAAAGGTTAGAAAGGGTACCGTATCCCTGGATAACATGTATGGATAGCGTACACATTCAAAATATATGTCTATACAGCATGAGGCAGGCTCAGACGGTGTTAGGCCCAGTATGGATTGCACGTCATTGCACAAAGGTTAGAAAGGGTACCGTATCCCCGGATAACATGTATGGATAGCGTACACATTCAAAATATATGTCTATACAGCATGAGGCAGGCTCAGACGGTGTTAGGCCCAGTATGGATTGCACTTCATTGCACAAAGGTTAGAAGGGGTACCGTATCCCCAGATAACATGTATGGATAGCGTACACATTCAAAACATATGTCTATACAGCATGAGGCAGGCTCAGACGGTGTTAGGCCCAGTATGGATTGCACGTCATTGGACAAAGGTTAGAAGGGGTACCGTATCCCCGGATAACATGTATGGATAGCGTACACATTCAAAATATATGTCTATACAGCATGAGGCAGGCTCAGATGGTGTTAGGCCCAGTATGGATTGCACGTCATTGCACAAAGGTTAGAAAGGGTACCGTATCCCCGGATAACATGTATGGATAGCGTACACATTCAAAATATATGTCTATACAGCATGAGGCAGGCTCAGACGGTGTTAGGCCCAGTATCGATTGCACGTCATTGCACAAAGGTTAGAAGGGGTACCGTATCCCCGGATAACATGTATGGATAGCGTACACATTCAAAATATATGTCTATACAGCATGAGGCAGGCTCAGACGGTGTTAGGCCCAGTATGGATTGCACGTCATTGCACAAAGGTTAGAAAGGGTACCGTATCCCTGGATAACATGTATGGATAGCGTACACATTCAAAATATATGTCTATACAGCATGAGGCAGGCTCAGACGGTGTTAGGCCCAGTATGGATTGCACGTCATTGCACAAAGGTTAGAAGGGGTACCGTATCCCCGGATAACATGTATGGATAGCGTACACATTCAAAATATATGTCTATACAGCATGAGGCAGGATCAGACGGTGTTAGGCCCAGTATGGATTGCACGTCATTGCACAAAGGTTAGAAGGGGTACCGTATCCCCGGATAACATGTATGGATAGCGTACACATTCAAAATATATGTCTATACAGCATGAGGCAGGCTCAGACGGTGTTAGGCCCAGTATGGATTGCACGTCATTGCACAAAGGTTAGAAGGGGTACCGTATCCCCGGATAACATGTATGGATAGCGTACACATTCAAAATATATGTCTATACAGCATGAGGCAGGCTCAGACGGTGTTAGGCCCAGTATGGATTGCACGTCATTGCACAAAGGTTAGAAGGGGTACCGTATCCCCGGATAACATGTATGGATAGCGTACACATTCAAAATATATGTCTATACAGCATGAGGCAGGCTCAGACGGTGTTAGGCCCAGTATGGATTGCACGTCATTGCACAAAGGTTAGAAAGGGTACCGTATCCCTGGATAACATGTATGGATAGCGTACACATTCAAAATATATGTCTATACAGCATGAGGCAGGCTCAGACGGTGTTAGGCCCAGTATGGATTGCACGTCATTGCACAAAGGTTAGAAAGGGTACCGTATCCCCGGATAACATGTATGGATAGCGTACACATTCAAAATATATGTCTATACAGCATGAGGCAGGCTCAGATGGTGTTAGGCCCAGTATGGATTGCACGTCATTGCACAAAGGTTAGAAGGGGTACCGTATCCCCGGATAACATGTATGGATAGCGTACACATTCAAAATATATGTCTATACAGCATGAGGCAGGCTCAGACGGTGTTAGGCCCAGTATGGATTGCACGTCATTGCACAAAGGTTAGAAGGGGTACCGTATCCCCGGATAACATGTATAGATAGCGTACACATTCAAAATATATGTCTATACAGCATGAGGCAGGCTCAGACGGTGTTAGGCCCAGTATGGATTGCACGTCATTGCACAAAGGTTAGAAAGGGTACCGTATCCCCGGATAACATGTATGGATAGCGTACACATTCAAAATATATGTCTATACAGCATGAGGCAGGCTCAGACGGTGTTAGGCCCAGTATGGATTGCACGTCATTGCACAAAGGTTAGAAAGGGTACCGTATCCCCGGATAACATGTATGGATAGCGTACACATTCAAAATATATGTCTATACAGCATGAGGCAGGCTCAGACGGTGTTAGGCCCAGTATGGATTGCACGTCATTGCACAAAGGTTAGAAAGGGTACCGTATCCCTGGATAACATGTATGGATAGCGTACACATTCAAAATATATGTCTATACAGCATGAGGCAGGCTCAGACGGTGTTAGGCCCAGTATGGATTGCACGTCATTGCACAAAGGTTAGAAAGGGTACCGTATCCCCGGATAACATGTATGGATAGCGTACACATTCAAAATATATGTCTATTCAGCATGAGGCAGGCTCAGACGGTGTTAGGCCCAGTATGGATTGCACGTCATTGCACAAAGGTTAGAAGGGGTACCGTATCCCCGGATAACATGTATGGATAGCGTACACATTCAAAATATATGTCTATACAGCATGAGGGAGGCTCAGACGGTGTTAGGCCCAGTATGGATTGCACGTCATTGCACAAAGGTTAGAAGGGGTACCGTATCCCCGGATAACATGTATGGATAGCGTACACATTCAAAATATATGTCTATACAGCATGAGGCAGGCTCAGACGGTGTTAGGCCCAGTATGGATTGCACGTCATTGCACAAAGGTTAGAAGGGGTACCGTATCCCCGGATAACATGTATGGATAGCGTACACATTCAAAATATATGTCTATACAGCATGAGGCAGGCTCAGACGGTGTTAGGCCCAGTATGGATTGCACGTCATTGCACAAAGGTTAGAAGGGGTACCGTATCCCCGGATAACATGTATGGATAGCGTACACATTCAAAATATATGTCTATACAGCATGAGGCAGGCTCAGACGGTGTTAGGCCCAGTATGGATTGCACGTCATTGCACAAAGGTTAGAAAGGGTACCGTATCCCCGGATAACATGTATGGATAGCGTACACATTCAAAATATATGTCTATACAGCATGAGGCAGGCTCAGACGGTGTTAGGCCCAGTATGGATTGCACGTCATTGCACAAAGGTTAGAAGGGGTACCGTATCCCCGGATAACATGTATGGATAGCGTACACATTCAAAATATATGTCTATACAGCATGAGGCAGGCTCAGACGGTGTTAGGCCCAGTATGGATTGCACGTCATTGCACAAAGGTTAGAAGGGGTACTACCGTATCCCCGGATAACATGTATGGATAGCGTACACATTCAAAATATGTCTATACATCAGGAGGCAGGCTCAGACGGTGTCAGGCACAGTATGGATTTGACGGCCCAGATTACACAGCGGAGGAGCAGGGAGAGGTAAAGATTACAAATGCTGGGGCCCTGGCCAAGCAAGGGGGGCACACTCGTGGGCGTCGGTACTGGCACTGGGCCCCTCATAGTACAGCGGTGTGTCTGACGGCGGGTGTGCACCACCACCGTCAGAGACACTTGATTGCACTATGAGGGACCCTGTGCCAGTGCCCGTGCCCAAGAGTCGGCCTACCCACCTGTCCAGGGCAACGGCACTCGCACGGTGTCGTGCGCTAGGTGGTGACCCCGGCCATGGGGGGGAGGCAGCACAGTTAGGGAGTTTTAGAAAGTGGCATATGTTGATGTTGGACATTCAACTGATGCAAAAGGCGAAATAGGTGAAGTACCAGGAAGAGGTGGACCAAAGCAAGCCATTTTTCTGTCACCCTATGTGTCATCAGGGGAAGGTGGGACAAAATCCTTGGAAACCCATGCGTGGTTCATTTTAATGAAGGTTCGATCATCCACATTTTGGTTAGACAGACGGGTCCTTTTTTCTGTCAGTATTGATCCAGCTGCACTGAAGACTCTTTCCGATAGCACACTTGCAGCTGGGCAAGCGAGCTCCTGTAAGGCATATTGGGCCAATTCAGGCCAGGTGTTCAGTTTAGCTGCCCAATAGTCAAAGGGGAATGACCTGTGTGGGAGAACATCGATATGGGAGGAAAAGTAGTTTGTAACCATAGTTGACAACTGCTGTCTCCTGTCACTTTCCATCGATGCAGTATTACCAGTTGTGTGAGCGGTATTTGAAAAATCAGTCCACAACATTGTCATGAAACCCCAGTCTTCAACGCTACTTCTGCTGTGTGCACCACGAACACCTCTGCCAAGCTGCCCCCGGCCCGTACGGCTCGTGTGAGAACCATCACCGCTGCTGTGTGCTGGGAATGCCTCAAGCAACCGATTTACCAGAGTTGCTTGTTTATTAGCCAATATTAGGTCAAGGTTCTCCTGTGGCATGATGTTTTGTAATTTGCCTTTATAGCGTGGATCCAGGATGCTGGCCAACCAGTAGTCGTCATCGTTCATCATTTTGGCAATGCGGGGGTCCCTTTTTAGGATCCGCAAGGCATAATCTGACATGTGGGCCAATGTTCCCGGTGTCAATGATGCACTGCGAGTGCTGGGTGGAGGAGCACTTTCTGGCAAATCCACATCCCTCCAGTCACGCACAAACCCTGTACCAGACCTTGCCACGCCAATATTTTCACTTGCCCCACGAGATGCATCCTCCTCCCCTAAGTAATCATCCCCATCATCCTCCTCCTCCTCTTCTTCCTCCACCTCGTCCAGGAGAGGTCCCTGAGCAGACAATGGCTGAATGTCATCAAGGATTCCCTCCTCCTCTTCCTCCTCATCAACATTGGCTGCAGACGCCTGCTCCTTAAGGTGCGTCAAAGTTTGCATGAGCAGACGCATAAGTGGGATGCTCATGCTTAGGATGGCGTCGTCTGCGCTTAACAGCCGTTTGCATTCCTCAAAACACTGAAGGACTTTACAAAGGTCTTCAGCTTCGACCACTGCACGCCTGTCAACTCCATGTCTGCTCTCAAAGTGCCTGGCCGTGTATCCTCCCACAAATGCATTATGGCCTGCCTCTGCTCGCACAGCCGCTCCACCATGTGCAGGGTGGAGTTCCACCTTGTTGCAATGTCGATAATGAGGCGGTGGTTGGGAAGGTGGAGCAATCGCTGCAGCTTCTGCATACGAACGGAGTGTACAGGCGACCGGCGGATGTGCGCGCACAGTCTTCGCACCTTCTGGAGCAGGGCTGTTAACTCCGGATAATTTTTGAGGAAGCACTGCACCACCACGTTCAAGGTGTGAGCCAAGCAAGGTATGTGGCTGAGTTTTGAAAGGGCTATGGCTGCCACAAAATTACGGCCGTTATCACTAACTACCTTGCCTGCCTCAAGATGTACACTGCCCAGCCATGACTCAGTTTGTCGCTTCAAGTACTCGGCCAGCACCTCGGCGGTGTGTCTGTCGCCCAAACACATCATCTGCAACACAGCCTGCTGACGCTTTCCACTAGCTGCTCGATAGGGGGACACATCGTGTGCAACAGTGGCAGCTGCAGATGGAGTGCTCGTACGACTGCGCTCTGTGGACGAGCTGTCGCTTCTGGAGGAGGAGGGTCGAACGCCTACAGCCAACTGTTTCCTAGACCGTGGGCTAGGCAGCACTGTCCCACCACCGCTGTCCCCTGTGGACCCTGCATCCACCACATTAACCCAGTGCGCAGTGATGGACACGTAACGGCCCTGGCCATGCCGACTGGACCATGCATCAGTTGTGAGGTGCACCTTTCCGCTCACTGACTGCTTGAGTGCATGGACAATGCGGTCTTTCACATGATGGTGGAGGGCTGGGATGGCTTTGCGAGAGAAGAAGTGGCGACTGGGTAGGTCATAGCGTGGTACTGCATAGGCCATGAGTTCGCGGAAAGCTGTGCTGTCCACCAACCGAAAGGGCATCATCTCAAACGAGATTAGTTTGGCAATGTGGGCGTTCAAACCCAGTGTACGCGGATGAGAGACTGAGTACTTTCTTGACCTACTCATAGTGTCTGGGAGGGTGAGCTTGACTTGAGAGCTGCATATGGTGGAAGTAGCGGTGGACAGGGCGGACTGAGAGAGGGTTGATGATGGTGATGGAGTTGGTGTTCTTTCTGATGGCCTAGAATCAGTCTTTCGTTGATATAACAGTGGGATTCCCTGACTGCTGTGGCCTTGCAACGACACCTCAACATTTGCTGCTGTGCTAACCGGTGTGCTTACAGTGGGGGAAACAATGTAGCGTTGCTGACTACCTTCATTGTGATCAGTTGCACATGTGGCACTTGAGGTTTGGTGTTGTGTCCACGCTTGCAAGTGCATGCTGGTTAAATGTCTAAGCATGCAACTGGTATTCAAATTTTTCAGATTTTTCCCTCGGCTAAAGGTCTTTGCGCACTTCTTACAGATAACCTTGGCCTGATCATGAGGATTTTGTTCAAAAAAGTGCCACACTGCACTCTTCCTACTTTGGCAGACATTTTGCGGCCTAGCACGCTGTGATCTTTTGACCCTCTGGACAAGCTGTTCAGCAACTCTTTTTTTGTTTGGATCCTGTCTTTGGAGTGCTCCGGGCCTGCCAGATAACAGCTGTTGCGATGTCGATGTCTGCTGTGGATGCTCCTCATCTGAGCTATTGGAAGCAGCACCCTCTTCCCCCAATGGATGCCAATCTGGGTCAACAACTGGGTCATCCATCACCTCCTCTTCTATGTCATGTGCACCTTTCTCTGTGTCACCGTGTATGGTGGTATAGTGTGCGGGAAGGGGCACCTGAGTCTCATCAGGGTCAAAATCTGGCTCTGTACACTGCGAGGACAATGTAGTGCTCTGAGTGAATGTACCAGCAGAATCATCCATCAGCGGCTGTGCATCAGTGCACTCCATGTCAGATTCATCTTGGCCTGGGTAATTCACCATTTGACTTGATAATCCAGGCATGGTATGTGAAAACAGCTCCATGGAGTAATCAGTAGTATGGCCTGCGTCATCCTTCAATCTTGGTTGGGGTGAAGGACACAAGGAAAGGTGTGGTTCATGAACATGAGCCTCCAATGACGACTCAGTGCTTTTACTTTTTACAACTGAAGAAGAGGAGGCGATAGAGCTGGAGGCTGAGTCAGCAATGTAAGACAAAACTTTTTCCTGATGCTCTGCCTTTAAAAGCGGTTTGCCAACTCCTAGAAAACTAAGCGTTCGAGGCCTTATGTAGACAGACGATGACGCAGGGTCAGCACCTCCTGCATTTGGTCCTATTTTGCTCTTGCCACTACCATCAGATCCACCACCAACACCATCATTACCAGCTGCCAACCCCCGCCCAATTCCACGGCCTCTTCCACCAGCCTTCCTCATTTTTGGTAGAAATGTAGACAAAATCCAACAAACTATATAGTAATGTAAAACAAGGTACAAGGTGTCTATAGGACAGGGGAGTTTTAGAATTTCTGCACACACTTGTGGACAGTGGACACTTGTGGATTGTGTGCGGCCCACTGATATCTGAGCGCTATGTGACACGCTCGATGGCACAGCTGCCTGTGACCAAAGTGACGAGAGGATAATGGAGATTTTGAATCTCTGCGTACACTTGTGGACAGTGGACACTTGTGGATTGTGTGCGGCCCACTGATATCTGAGCGCTATGTGACACGCTCGATGGCACAGCTGCCTGTGACCAAAGTGACGAGAGGATAATGGAGATTTTGAATCTCTGCGTACAGTTTTGGACACTGGACACTTGTGGATTGTGTGCGGCCCACTGATATCTGAGCGCTATGTGACACGCTCGATGGCACAGCTGCCTGTGACCAAAGTGACGAGAGGATAATGGAGATTTTGAATCTCTGCGTACACTTGTGGACAGTGGACACTTGTGGATTGTGTGCGGCCCACTGATATCTGAGCGCTATGTGACACGCTCGATGGCACAGCTGCCTGTGACCAAAGTGACGAGAGGATAATGGAGATTTTGAATCTCTGCGTACACTTGTGGACAGTGGACACTTGTGGATTGTGTGCGGCCCACTGATATCTGAGCGCTATGTGACACGCTCGATGGCACAGCTGCCTGTGACCAAAGTGACGAGAGGATAATGGAGATTTTGAATCTCTGCGTACACTTGTGGACAGTGGACACTTGTGGATTGTGTGCGGCCCACTGATATCTGAGCGCTATGTGCCACGCTCGATGGCACAGCTGCCTGTGACCAAAGTGACGAGAGGATAATGGAGATTTTGAATCTCTGCGTACACTTTTGGACACTGGACACTTGTGGATTGTGTGCGGCCCACTGATATCTGAGCGCTATGTGACACGCTCGATGGCACAGCTGCCTGTGACCAAAGTGATGAGAGGATAATGGAGATTTTGAATCTCTGCGTACACTTTTGGACACTGGACACTTGTGGATTGTGTGCGGCCCACTGATATCTGAGCGCTATGTGACACGCTCGATGGCACAGCTGCCTGTGAACAAAGTGACGAGAGGATAATGGAGATTTTGAATCTCTGCGTACACTTGTGGACACTGGACACTTGTGGATTGTGTGCGGCCCACTGATATCTGAGCGCTATGTGACACGCTCGATGGCACAGCTGCCTGTGACCAAAGTGACGAGAGGATAATGGAGATTTTGAATCTCTGCGTACACTTTTGGACACTGGACACTTGTGGATTGTGTGCGGCCCACTGATATCTGAGCGCTATGTGACACGCTCGATGGCACAGCTGCCTGTGACCAAAGTGACGAGAGGATAATGGAGATTTTGAATCTCTGCGTACACTTGTGGACAGTGGACACTTGTGGATTGTGTGCGGCCCACTGATATCTGAGCACTATGTGACACGCTCGATGGCACAGCTGCCTGTGACCAAAGTGACGAGAGGATAATGGAGATTTTGAATCTCTGCGTACACTTGTGGACAGTGGACACTTGTGGATTGTGTGCGGCCCACTGATATCTGAGCGCTATGTGACACGCTCGATGGCACAGCTGCCTGTGACCAAAGTGACGAGAGGATAATGGAGATTTTGAATCTCTGCGTACACTTTTGGACACTGGACACTTGTGGATTGTGTGCGGCCCACTGATATCTGAGCGCTATGTGACACGCTCGATGGCACAGCTGCCTGTGACCAAAGTGACGAGAGGATAATGGAGATTTTGAATCTCTGCGTACACTTGTGGACAGTGGACACTTGTGGATTGTGTGCGGCCCACTGATATCTGAGCGCTATGTGACACGCTCGATGGCACAGCTGCCTGTGACCAAAGTGACGAGAGGATAATGGAGATTTTGAATCTCTGCGTACACTTGTGGACAGTGGACACTTGTGGATTGTGTGTGGCCCACTGATATCTGAGCGCTATGTGACACGCTCGATGGCACAGCTGCCTGTGACCAAAGTGACGAGAGGATAATGGAGATTTTGAATCTCTGCGTACACTTGTGGACAGTGGACACTTGTGGATTGTGTGCGGCCCACTGATATCTGAGCGCTATGTGACACGCTCGATGGCACAGCTGCCTGTGACCAAAGTGACGAGAGGATAATGGAGATTTTGAATCTCTGCGTACACTTGTGGACAGTGGACACTTGTGGATTGTGTGCGGCCCACTGATATCTGAGCGCTATGTGACACGCTCGATGGCACAGCTGCCTGTGACCAAAGTGACGAGAGGATAATGGAGATTTTGAATCTCTGCGTACACTTGTGGACAGTGGACACTTGTGGATTGTGTGCGGCCCACTGATATCTGAGCACTATGTGACACGCTCGATGGCACAGCTGCCTGTGACCAAAGTGACGAGAGGATAATGGAGATTTTGAATCTCTGCGTACACTTTTGGACACTGGACACTTGTGGATTGTGTGCGGCCCACTGATATCTGAGCGCTATGTGACACGCTCGATGGCACAGCTGCCTGTGACCAAAGTGACGAGAGGATAATGGAGATTTTGAATCTCTGCGTACACTTGTGGACAGTGGACACTTGTGGATTGTGTGCGGCCCACTGGTATCTGAGCGCTATGTGACACGCTCAATGGCACAGCTGCCTGTGACCAAAGTGACGAGAGGATAATGGAGATTTTGAATCTCTGCGTACACTTTTGGACACTGGACACTTGTGGATTGTGTGCGGCCCACTGATATCTGAGTGCTATGTGACACGCTCGATGGCACAGCTGCCTGTGACCAAAGTGACGAGAGGATAATGGAGATTTTGAATCTCTGCGTACACTTTTGGACACTGGACGCTTGTGGATTGTGTGCGGCCCACTGATATCTGAGCGCTATGTGACACGCTCGATGGCACAGCTGCCTGTGACCAAAGTGACGAGAGGATAATGGAGATTTTGAATCTCTGCGTACACTTGTGGACAGTGGACACTTGTGGATTGTGTGCGGCCCACTGATATCTGAGCGCTATGTGACACGCTCGATGGCACAGCTGCCTGTGACCAAAGTGACGAGAGGATAATGGAGATTTTGAATCTCTGCATACACTTTTGGACACTGGACACTTGTGGATTGTGTGCAGCCCACTGATATCTGAGCGCTATGTGACACGCTCGATGGCACAGCTGCCTGTGAACAAAGTGACGAGAGGATAATGGAGATTTTGAATCTCTGCGTACACTTGTGGACACTGGACACTTGTGGATTGTGTGCGGCCCACTGATATCTGAGCGCTATGTGACACGCTCGATGGCACAGCTGCCTGTGACCAAAGTGATGAGAGGATAATGGAGATTTTGAATCTCTGCGTACACTTTTGGACACTGGACACTTGTGGATTGTGTGCGGCCCACTGATATCTGAGCGCTATGTGACACGCTCGATGGCACAGCTGCCTGTGAACAAAGTGACGAGAGGATAATGGAGATTTTGAATCTCTGCGTACACTTGTGGACACTGGACACTTGTGGATTGTGTGCGGCCCACTGATATCTGAGCGCTATGTGACACGCTCGATGGCACAGCTGCCTGTGACCAAAGTGATGAGAGGATAATGGAGATTTTGAATCTCTGCGTACACTTTTGGACACTGGACACTTGTGGATTGTGTGTGGCCCACTGATATCTGAGCGCTATGTGACACGCTCGATGGCACAGCTGCCTGTGACCAAAGTGACGAGAGGATAATGGAGATTTTGAATCTCTGCGTACACTTGTAGACACTGGACACTTGTGGATTGTGTGCGGCCCACTGATATCTGAGCGCTATGTGACACGCTCGATGGCACAGCTGCCTGTGACCAAAGTGACGAGAGGATAATGGAGATTTTGAATCTCTGCGTACACTTTTGGACACTGGACACTTGTGGATTGTGTGCGGCCCACTGATATCTGAGCGCTATGTGACACGCTCGATGGCACAGCTGCCTGTGACCAAAGTGACGAGAGGATAATGGAGATTTTGAATCTCTGCGTACACTTGTGGACAGTGGACACTTGTGGATTGTGTGCGGCCCACTGATATCTGAGCACTATGTGACACGCTCGATGGCACAGCTGCCTGTGACCAAAGTGACGAGAGGATAATGGAGATTTTGAATCTCTGCGTACACTTGTGGACAGTGTACACTTGTGGATTGTGTGCGGCCCACTGATATCTGAGCGCTATGTGACACGCTCGATGGCACAGCTGCCTGTGACCAAAGTGACGAGAGGATAATGGAGATTTTGAATCTCTGCGTACACTTGTGGACAGTGGACACTTGTGGATTGTGTGCGGCTCACTGATATCTGAGCGCTATGTGACACGCTCGATGGCACAGCTGCCTGTGACCAAAGTGACGAGAGGATAATGGAGATTTTGAATCTCTGCGTACACTTTTGGACACTGGACACTTGTGGATTGTGTGCGGCCCACTGATATCTGAGAGCTATGTGACACGCTCGATGGCACAGCTGCCTGTGACCAAAGTGACGAGAGGATAATGGAGATTTTGAATCTCTGCGTACACTTTTGGACACTGGACACTTGTGGATTGTGTGCGGCCCACTGATATCTGAGCACTATGTGACACGCTCGATGGCACAGCTGCCTGTGACCAAAGTGTCGAGAGGATAATGGAGATTTTGAATCTCTGCGTACACTTTTGGACACTGGACACTTGTGGATTGTGTGCGGCCCACTGATATCTGAGCGCTATGTGACACGCTCGATGGCACAGCTGCCTGTGACCAAAGTGACGAGAGGATAATGGAGATTTTGAATCTCTGCGTACACTTTTGGACACTGGACACTTGTGGATTGTGTGCGGCCCACTGATATCTGAGCGCTATGTGACACGCTCGATGGCACAGCTGCCTGTGACCAAAGTGACGAGAGGTTAAGGGAGATTGGATTGCTTTTAAAAAAGCAGTTTGCAGAGCAGTGGGTAAACAGCAATGCCAGCGTGTCAGGAAGCCTTAGAAGGCAGCCCAACAACCAACACCACTGATACACCACAATATAGCCTCCCCTTGCACTGCACACACAGTGACTTGTGTGTTGTGCAGGCCAAATCGCTAGCAGCAGAAGCAGTTTTTTTGTCTTCTTCCCTGCCTAACGCTCTCCCTACAGAATCAGCAGCAACCTCTCCCTATACTAAGATCGGCAGAAGTAAGATGGCGGTCGGCGTGCACGCCCTTTTATACCCCCTGTGACGCCCACCAAAGCAAGCCAATCACTTGCATGCCCTTCTGAAAGATGGTGGTGACCCGTGCCTATGTCATCACGTTGCCCACAGTGTCCGTGGATCCTGATTGGCTGAAAAAGAGCGCAAAACAAACTTTTGAAACGCGACTTTGGCGCGTAAGTCGCCGACCTCGTGGCCGACCTCATCCTAGGGTGGGGTTTCGTTTCATGAAACCCGACTTTGCCAAAAGTCGGCGACTTTTGAATTTTTTCGATCCGTTTCGCTCAACTCTAGCTGAGAGTACTCGGTACTGGGCCAGTCAGTTCTTCAGGGGATGTCACGGCAGCAGTGACCTAGTTCGTGGCCCTGTCTACAAGAACGCAGAGGGCACCATCAGATAATAAAACTAATTAGAAGGGATCCAGCCACAGTATGTCCAAATTAAATGTATATCACAAAGAAGAGCCAAGAAGACATACACCAAATGCAGGGATCACCATAGAAAAGTTACCAATTTTATTACATAGGATACACAAGACCACAAATTTGTTAAAAACATTTAAAATAGACAAAGGTTATTAGACATAACCTATAGACCTGGGAGCAATAACAAGCAGAATATAACATCACCCAATTATATACACATGATGTGTGCAGCAAGTCCACATAATAAGTATAATGTGTGTAATACACTAAGCCTTGTATAGAAAAAATATCTAAGTGTATATTGTTGCTAAATGCATCAATTTAGGTACATCAAAAACCATGTAATGAGTGCAAATACCTTAGAATATACACAGAAAGAGGAGGGATCTAAAAAACACACTATAGGATCACAGTCAAACACATCAAGGTAAAGTATTGTGGCATCAAATACTAGTCCAGTATAATAAACTATGATATTGACTACTGCAGTAACCCGTGTCCAGTATGTAAAAATGAACTATCGGGTTGAAGAGAGCCAAAACACTTATCAAATAAATCAGAGATTAAACCTCCCTTCCCATATACTTTACCACCCAAGACAGCAGGCTGGTGGAATAATGACGGACATGCTCACTGAATGCAAATGACCATCATACATGAATAGGTGCACAGTGTCCCAAACCAGCAGCCTCGGATCCTGTCGGGCAACGTTCTCTTGGTCCCCTTGATCCTATCTGGCTGCCTTTTCAGCGAATGTGTGTGGATTTGGCTGTCACACATACAGATACTACAGCCTCTGGTTTGCTAGCTGAGTCCTCAGTTTCTCCAATAGTCTGGTGCCGGTCCCCTACTGCAACCTGGTCCCTCCACTCAACTACAGCCCGTGTGTATTTGGGTGCCATGGGTGGATTCTTCACTTTCCATGTCCCTAGGACCCCTTCTTTCTCTTCTCACTCTTTTCTAATCTAAGGATGAGCTCCTCACTCCTCCAGTCCCCAGCACCAACTGACTTCTCCTTCCTGACTCCTCCTCCAACTGTGACTCCTGTTACCATGACAACTCTCCACTGCCAACTGTCATCTTTCTCTCTAGCTTTCCTACACTTATCTACTTCCTCCACCTACACCCTCTATCTAGTTTCTCCCTGGCGTAAAGAGGTCTAGTGTTGGGTGCTAATGTGTGGGTCCTGGGTAGTGCTCCTCCTTACACGAGAGTGGGGTACCACATCTCTGGCTGAGGTGCAGTACCTCTGTAGTGACTGGACCCTCAGGGGTGCCACATATATACCATTATAGGGCAGCAACTGTGGAAAATGCACAGCTCCTGTATGTCTTAGCAAGTGCTCACAAATCAGGGGTATGAATATCAGATATCAGTGTTATATGTGGTGTTTATAAAAATATTTACAACGTAGAAGAAAGGTCGCACTCATCGAGTTGAAGAAATATCACTGGTTTATTGACATATATTTCACATGTCGGGCTGGGGGAGTGACAAGGAGATGCAGAAAAAGCTGACAACAACCGTTTTGCACTAACTAAGCGCTTCACATACCACACAATTATTTCACTATTATGTAGTAAACATTACAATTTTTTTAATATTCATGATATGTATGTGGTAATTCCTGAGGAAGAAGTCATATATAGACTTTGAAATGCGTTGAATAAAACCACCATTCCTGTTCTTCAATACGTCCCGACTTCTATTTGTTCAGCAGCACGGATTATATCCACAAAATTCCTTTGTATGGTTCCTGATATGGTCATTGCCTGACCCATGGATCTGCACAGCTGATGTTTATATGCCTAGTCAAAGGGGCACCAGGTGAGCAGTTTTCTGAATAACAGATTCTGAATCTCGGAAAAGACCCTATTTGCGCTTCTTTTCACCTATAGTTCCCTTGATTTTTCACTGCCTTTAGCAGGAGAATAGATTCCATGAAAAGTAATGGTAGCTATGAAAAGACATTTGAAAATCCTAGTTCTTGAGAAGCTCTATTCACTTTGTGTTGAAGAAATGGTCTGAGAACATACAGTAGTCCTTATCAAAGAACTCTGATTGTAGGCAGTGTGTCCAGTCACAATCACCAGAGGCAATGTTTGGTTTATTCTCCAAGTGCAAAAACTATTGGAGGGACTCCAATGAGGTCAATTCCCTTTACTTTTTGATAGACTCCTCTAAATATTAAAATACATCTTGCCAAAATTATGTTGTGGCATATAAAATTTGAAAAAGTCTGCGTCTTTCGGTCCTCATAGAAATGTAATGTAATTGCAGAGCTTTTCATTGTTATTGAAGCATATTTGTGCAGCTAAATTTGCAAAACTATAATATATACAAGTTAGATGATATGAAATTAAGTGCCACTTAGGTATGATTTAGAAAAAAACACTTCTATTCTCAATTATACTATAATAATCCATTCTTTCAGTATTGGCCAATAAATATGTCAAATCATATTAGTGTTTTTTTTTGGATGTCATGAATTTCAAGAAAAATAAGCATGAAATAATTCATATTCTAAGACTCACCATCCTCCTACCATTGCATATTATTATTAATACTGAAAAATGAATAATGGAAATGTATAGAGATCAACTACATTATAATTAATGGAAGGAAAAGGGTAGATATGAAATGTACTTTATCTATTAGATTGTGGTATACAAAATTCAAGGTCTTTGATTTGTTTAGATTTTTTCATTTTATGCTATGTTAATGCTAATTCATATGATAAATAATCATCCAAACATCCCAAGCTATTAAAGGATGCAGATTAAAGGATCTCATCAATTTGTGCCTTCAAAGTTGTAAATAGCACAAGATAAACATACATCAGTCTTAATAGTGTTCTCTCCAATTAAGCAATTTATAGACTTATTTCTGTGTGACAGTAAGCAGAAAATAGATGTATTTGTATCAGTTTTAAGTGACACAAATTAGATAAACTAAACAATATATTTAAGGACTTTGCTGCCACTTCACAAATACTGATCCTTAATAAAAATTTCTGCAAAAACAGTTGTGATATTTGTAGAAAGATCAAAAATGAATATATGTTTGGCAGCATAAAATGGATATGTTTAGATTTATTTATTTTTACAGAACACAAAGCGTCATTCAACGGTATCGGTAAAAAAAAGTTCAATAAAAGTTACAAATGCTTTGCAAATTTCCTGGGCTAACCACAAGATTCAACATTACTATTACAAGAAGATAACTTAAACTTTATAACAATTGGACCCCAAACACTATTCTATATAACAAGCAGAACTCATCCTGCCCAAGTCCAGAGCAGATGTTTCTTTGCTGTTCCAGTCTTTTCCAGTCTGTGTGTTTTGTTTGCAATGGTGATGTCATATTGACAATGCACAGTGCTGCAGCCAAAACACTGAGATTGGATCAGCAGGAGAGTGAGTATCTGCTCTGATTGCTTTGTTATATCTAAAACAGTGTTGAGGGTCTACATTTCTTAAAGTGCAAAGCTTCTCTAATGATTTTCTAGTTTTGAAATTTGACATTCTCAAGCAATAGACTCAAAAGGGTTTCATCTATTTTGTAAATTTAAAAAAGCCCTGCCACTCTGACTAAACCTTCTTTTATTTGACCCCTTAATAATAAACTAACTTGGGACCTAGCAATTTTTTTATGATTTATTTCTCATGGGTATAAAATGATTTGTAATTCTGACAACTGTTGTTTGCAGTTTACTCTGAAATATAAAATGCCCCAATTAGTAGAATCATACTTGACTCTGTCGTTAGATACAGCAGGGAGGTTTTTATCCTCCATAGTTTTTCTATTAGTATTTCTTCACTTTATTATGACTAATTATTACTAATTTTACTGTTTTCAATAAAATATGATTGGCTTTAAAGCAAATGGTAGGGATCATATTTATATAATGTTTTACTATCATTTTTACTTGTACTTTTTTTAGTACAACTTGTCTCCCAATCTGTCCTGAAAAGACATTTTAGGGGCATTATTTTTGACAGTATATATATATTTTTCTTTTGACATAGAGCTACATCTGGAACCCCAATAAAGAAAAAAATAAATGACAATTTTGTCTTCAATGCTGACAATTTGGTCAGTTCATACACAAAAGAAGAAGGGGCCTAGGACCAAACCTTGAAGAACCCTAAAAGAAAAGGGGAACAGGAAAAGAATAGCTATCAAATGATAAAAGAGAAGGCTGAGAGAAGGCAGAGAACCAATAGTTTGCTATCTTTGAAGCTGAGAGAGATGAGAGAGTGGAGAATAGTGAAGAGGAGATGGTGATCCAAGGTGTCAAATGCAGCAAAGCAATCCAAGAGAATCAACAGTTAGAAGCACTATTATATTTAGCCATTAGTGGATCATTAGAGACATTAGTAAGAACAGCTTCTGTAAAATGTAAACAGCAGACACTGGTTTGTAAATGGTAAAGAAGAGAGTATTCTGAAAGATGGTGGATTAGACTAGAGTGGTTAAAATGTTTCAGGGGTAGTGTAGAGATAAATTGGAGGTTGGAGACAGGTCTGTTAGCAGATCAATTCTGGTCAAGGTATTTTTTTTAGTAAAGTGTTATGATGGCATGTTTGTATGAGGATGAATAGATTCGAGAAGAAAGAGATATGTTAAATAAGTGGGAAGTGACAGCCAGGGAGAGGGAACGAAGAAGATGTGAGGAAATAGGGTCATTGGTGTAGGTTAAAGGGCAAGAAGAAGCAAGTAGCCTGGTAACTTCTTCTGTGACAGGTTATAAAGCTAGAAAGTGATGTGAGGTGTGTGTGAGGAAAAGGGGTCCAAGCAATGCTGAAGAAAACGTGTTTGCAGCATGTGTAAGAGTTGCTGTAGACTGTATCGGGTTGTTTTATATTCAGTAAATCTGCTTCATCCAGCACACTTTCCAGTTTCTTATTATAATGTGACAATGCTAAGTCTGGACAGGGTAGGGAGGGATGCAGCTGTTCATAAGCTGATGGAAATTGATGACACATAGATTGCTGTATGTGTGGTATGTAGGAATGTCCTGAGTGGAGCAGTAGTTCTTGAAAGATATAGAAATAAAATTGTGGTCTGAGGACAAAGTCATAGACTGAGAAACATAGGATGAAAATCAGGTATGGTGTATTCCCATCTTTATGCATGGGAAGCTGTAAAATGCAGAGCGAGGAGTTTAGAGAAAAAATATGAGTAGCAAATGCAAAGATGGATTATCAATGGGCATGTTAAAGTTGCCAATGATGAGAGTCCAAATGTCACAGAATCGAAACTGTGGAAGTGAGGTTGCAAAGTTATCCAGGGACTGGTTGCATTTGCCTGGAGGGCAATGCACACCTGCCACTCACAGGGAGATTGGTTTGATGATGAGTCTAACAGTATGGACCTTAAAAGAGGGGAACATAAGCAAGGATACTGGACGTATAACATAGAAAGCACATTGTAATGAAAGGAGCAGATTAGCACCTTATCTTTGATTGTTCTAAGGTCTGGGGGTATATGAAAACTATGGCTCACCATATGATAGAGTAGAAACACTGATGTTGTCTGACTGATGGATTAAGGTTTCAGTGGCTGCCAAAAGGTTAAGAGAATTGGAAAGGAAAAAGTCATTGAAGTAGGGTATATTGTTACACACTGGCCAGGAGATTCAGAAGGCATAATTTAAAAAGACAAGAGAAAGCATGCAACAAGTGTTAATTAAATTAGTAGGGTTTCCATATGCAGCAGAAATGAAGTAATATTTATTAGTACAGGGAGGGTCAGGGTTAGGGGAGTTATCACCAGTGACAAACTAAGAGAGGGAGAATAAAAGAAACAAGCAGGAGGTTAAACAATTTGTTATACATTTAGCGGATGATTTTAAGTGTTTCAGTAATGTGAGTAGAGCAGAGGGGAGTATAGAGGGACTAATATAGGTTCAATAGTGATAGGCCTTTTTATATAGTGCTAATTTTTATGGTCTTCACAAGGTCATTACTCATGGAATAATTACGAAGACTAAACATGTGCATTCATAGAATCCTTTGAGCCATGACCCCTTTCAGTAGGTCCAAAAATGTTGCACTAAAAAAAGCCAATATCTTTGGAACTGTTTGTATGATTAAAAAAATGGAATACGTAGGGGAGCAGCGGGATTATAATAAGAGCCAAATTTTTTGCCTGGTGACAGTTCCTCTTGAAAGACGTTGTCTCAAGCTATAACTCAGTAAAATTGCAACGTGCTTGTGAAGACAAGTAACTTTTCTAGTTTGTCCCTTATTAAAGATGTTCTCAGCTTTGAAGAAGGGATGGATTTTTCATTTTATAGTGTAGTGCTCATTCCTAAGTTACTGGAGACTCTACAGTGCCTGGTTGGTGGGTTACCTAGGCAAAGAGTGCATGCCACTAGCAAGCTATATGCTTTTCAATTTATGCAACTCTAATGCTGGTCAGATTGCTTAATCTGGGCAGCTTTAATCCAACTGCTCATCAGAGGCAAAACTATCTCTTTTAACAGCCTGAAAAAGAGAATGGTTTTGCCCAGCAGAGTGACTATGTAGCTGGTTTTATCTGTCAATCAGGGGCCTGGAGTGGTGAACTCCTGAAATTACATCTTAAAATAGCCCATTTACGGAAAAACATTCAATCCTGGATCTATATTAGAGTGTACAATACATTATGGATGAATTATTTTCAATGCTTGCTGCTTAGCTTCTTTTTCTTTTGCTTTGCGAACATTAGTGATCTGTTTGCATTTAAATTATGTACATATGTACATATTTTAAAGCAGATTCCTTTACAAAAAAAGTAATATTTCACAAAGCCCAAAGAACCTTAGACAATATGAGAAATATTTTTTACAACTACAGTATTTCATCACTGTAGCTTAAAGGTGCTGGAATGGTAAGGATTCACGTGTGCTGCCATCAATAGATGATAGGAAGACAGAAAACCAAAGGTCGATTTCTGTGGTTTATTGGTCAACGCTAGAGTTGAGCGAAACAGGTCGGCCAGATTCATAAGTCGCAAACTTATGGCAACGTCGGGTTTCGCTGACCGAAACCCGACCACAGTGTGAAGTCGGCCAAGCGGTCAGCAAAACGAGCAGTAAAGTCGGATTTCCCAGAATGCTTGCACGTGACTTTTTTGAGCCACTGAGCAAGGACGTACACAGTGGGCGGAGAGAGTTTTCGCGCACTTTAAAAAAGCGGTCCGGCATGTAGGTGTGTTTACTGTCCTCCAATGCCTGCCGACTTTTCTTCCCCATTGACTTGCATTGGGTTTCGTGTTTCAGTCAGACCCCGACTTTTCCCGATAGTCAGCCGATTTCGTTCGACTCAACTTTTGAGAAAGTCGGGTTTCATGAAACCCGACTCGACCCCAAGAAAAGCAAAGTTGCTTATCTCTAGTCAACGCATTTATACGTTTCAGAATTCTTCATCAGGACAAAACTACGGTAACCAGAAAACTTCAAAACGCTTTACAGCAATTGATCTTTGGATTCCTGTCTTTTTATCATCTATTGACAGTAGCGGACGTGAACTCATACCACTCCAGTGCCTTTGAATCTTTCCTTGTGGGTTTGCAGCAGCCTAAGCCTATTTTAATGGTTTTGTGCACACAGCCTTTTGAGGTGAGCATGATAGTGTATATTCTCCTCTACACTGTCTATCCAAATATAACCCTATTGCACTTTTTATTATTTCTTCCAGGTTTATTCCTTTTCTATCACTGTAGCTTGTATATTTATAGGAAGTGCCTAAATGTTTTCCAAAAAAACAACGATGCCAACATACCAATGATTTCATGTAAACTTTCTGAATAAGGTGTTCTGAATGTGTGTACATGAGGAATAACTCCATAACACCATTATATGACTTATATTCTGCATATTTCATCATTTTATCTCTCTGCAGATAATATCTCTAATTTCCAGTTGTTTCAGTGATGCTGTATGGAGATTAGCTTCTAAGATGTTTCCCATACACTTAAAAAAAATTAGGCCCTATTTAAAATATCCAGTCACAATACCAATATGCTGCATGATGCATGCAGGCACTAGTCAGATAAAATAGAAGTAGCAATGGGGGCACATATTAATGGTAGCACAGGTAACACATATTGATAAACAACATGTTAACAGCACCTTAGCACATATTGACGATCAGCCATATTTTTAGGTCAGGTGGATTGCTCAGCAGTAAGTAAATGCACCTCACAAGCACACTTAGCCTATTACCCCACATAAATATGACAAGCCCTGGCTGTAACATGCATAGATAAATAATTTCTAAGGTATTAATTCATATTTTGATTAAGATAGGTAAACTTGTAACCCATGTTAAGGGTATTTATAGTCTTGTGAGAGGATACACTAAAATTAAAAGCAATTCATTAAAAATTAAATCAAATCCAAACATTAAATAAAAAGATGCCATGCTTACTAAAATCTAATTACAATACCAACGATGCAGACAGGCTCCTGTGAGAAAAGGCACAGGTAGTATAGATTAAAATATTTATGGACAACTGCTAACTATAAATGTATGGATCTATCTGCAGAATTTCACATACATTTTAATATTTTGAGATTCAATCCTCAGTCCACAAAACAAAATAAAATTGCCTGACACCATTTCCCACAGTGCTGAAGCATCAGACAATGGGCTAATGTAGTTTTGCATTGTCACATGGGCCTCCCCGTAACGCCCTGCAATGATAACATATTACAGATTATCATGCCTTGTACAGTGGTAGTCAGTACCTGGGTCATCAAAAATCAGCATTTCTCAGCGAGAAAAATGTGTATGGCACAGTTGTATCTTTTTCCAGAGTCACTGGGTAATTCCCTAGAGTTTAAGCTTTCATGGTCAGCAAAGGCCACTCTCTCTCTCTTGCCTATAGAATGTAAGCTGTAATAGTCATATGGTCTTCTCACTCTCTTTCTCTGCTGTAAAGTGTAAGATCTTATTATCAACATGGTCCTCCTTCTCTTCTGTACAGTAGAGTACAAGCTCTTATGGTCAGCAAGGTTCAGAGTGTAAGCGCTCCCCAATTATATTTCCTATAAATAATAATAAATAAAAAACATTTTATTTCTATAGCGCTAACATATTCCCCAGCACTTTACATTGTAGAGGGGACTTCTACAGACAATAGACGTTACAGCATACCAATAAATGCACAGATCAAAACAGATACCAAGAGGAATGAGGGCCCTGCTCGCAAGCTTACAATCTATAAGGAAAAGAGGGGAGACACGAAAGGTGGATGGTAACATTGCTTTTATTGTTCAGACCAGCCATAGTGTAAGAATCGGGTGTCCCTGTTGCTGCATGAACCAGTTAACAGTCTAAATATATATTTCTTGAATAATTACAAGCTTTGCAGTATTAAAATTCACACTATTTTCAGCTAATTTGCATTAGATTAAAGTTTTAGTGAAAATTCATCAAAATCAGTGAATTTAAATTTTAAAAGACATGCTCATCTCTAATACTCAAACATTTATAGCACATGAGTAGGGTGGTTGGATAATGCATTAGTCAGGGTTTGGTGAGTAAACCTTTCAAATGTGTTTTTTAGGGTGGTTGGATAGTAATATAAATGCATGCAGACTTGTATAAGGTCCCCATCACATAAATACAGCATACAGTGTATCGTGTGCCAAGATGGTTTCCAGCCTATTTGTCAGTCAGATATAATGAAATAAAGTAGCCTGCTTCCCATTTACAACTACATAAGAGACAGTGTCATTCCTGCTCTCTGGTCTCTATGTAGGACATGACCAGAAATTCATCAGCATGTGAACATTAAACAGTACTACTGAGCTCTGTAGCTGTACATCCTGCACTGGGATCAGAAAAAAACCTTTGTCTCGAAAGAAGCAACAACATTTGTGTTCATATTTCAATCTGCTTTTCCTTCCTACTCTCCTTCTGACAAACTTCCTGACAAACTGAAAACTGATCCCTTAGTTAATGAGCAGTCTGTCTTGTCTTAAGCAAGTGCAAATTTTCCTGAGTTTCTGAGTGAACGATGTCTACAGGAAGCAGAGGAGGGGAGACGTATATTGTACATGAAGAAATAAGCATAATTTTGTGAAAAAATGTTTACATTTCTTTAAGTCACTTGTGCTATTGTTCTATAAACAATTTATTGTAGCAACACTATTTAACTGTTGTTATTTCCAGGCTGCAGTTAGATTATTTTCTTATACTAAGTCCAGTATTATGTTCATGCTTTCAGATGAAAGAGAAGATGTTCAAAGGAAAACATTCACGAAATGGATAAATGCTCAGTTTGCAAAGGTAAGTAATACTTTCATATTTACATATTACACTAAACATGGTTGATCACTTTATAGGAAGATATTTAATAATGACTAGTTTATATTGTTTAACAATTTTGATTCATCAAACACCTTTGCAAAATGCTTAAAGGCATAGCCTCATGTGAAGGCCAGCAATAGGCTGGATTTCAATGGGAGCTCTGTAATTATAGGCAAAGGGTTCTTCTGCAGACACCCAGCTATCATAACAACCCATCAGTGCTCTGCAATAGCCTCACATGAGCGCTCATGGGTGCATAGAAGGACATGCCTCATGCCGGCATGCTGTTCATACTGCTATCAGTGTATGATAGCGGCATTTAACAGGGTAACTGTTAGATTAAAAAAAATTTTTCTAGAATCCCAAAAACTAAATACATAGTAGTATAAAAGTTAGTTGGAAATGCTTTGCTTTACGCATCTGTTGGATCACACCTTGAGAAAAACTTTCTCAAGGAATTACAATTATTTTGTATGGCTTACTTTATCTAAGCACCCAAAGCATTTATTTTTATAATTATTTATTGTGTAACTTCCACGTAAACCATATCATTGTTGGTACATTAATCATAACAAAAAAATAAATGCATTATTGGTAAAATTCAGTATAAAGCTTATTGCTCCGCTTTAGTTTCTCAGAAAATAACTCATAATTGAGCTGCATTTTGTACAGTTATGTAGGCAAAATACCTGTCACAATACATATATTATACAGTTGTGGCCAAAAGTATTGACACCCCTGCAATTCTGTCAGATAATACTCAGTTTCTTCCTGAAAATGATTGCAAACACAAATTTTTTGGTATTATTATCTTCATTTAATTTATCTTAAATTAAAAAAACACAAAAGAGAATGAAGCAAAAAGCAAAACATTGATCATTTCACACAAAACTCCAAAAATGGGCCAGACAAAAGTATTGGCACCCTCAGCCTAATACTTGGTTGCACAACCTTTAGCCAAAATAACTGCAGCCAACCGCTTCCGGTAACCATCAATGAGTTTCTTACAATGCTCTGCTGGAATTTTAGACCATTCTTCTTTGGCAAACTGCTCCAGGTTCCTGATATTTGAAGGGTGCCTTCTCCAAACTGCCATTTTTAGATCTCTCCACAGGTGTTCTATGGGATTCAGGTCTGGACTCATTGCTGGCCACCATAGAAGTCTCCAGTGCTTTCTCTCAAACCATTTTCTAGTGCTTTTGAAGTGTGTTTTGGGTCCTGCTGGAAGACCCATGACCTCTGAGGGAGACCCAGCTTTCTCACACTGAGCCCTACATTATGCTGCAAAATTTGTTGGTAGTCTTCAGACTTCATAATGCCATGCACACGGTCAAGCAGTCCAGTGCCAGAGGCAGCAAAGCAACCCCAAAACATCAGGGAACCTCTGCCATGTTTGACTGTAGGGACCGTGTTCTTTTCTTTGAATGCCTCTTTTTTCTCCTGTAAACTCTATGTTGATGCCTTTGCCCAAAAAGCTTTACTTTTGTCTCATCTGACCAGAGAACATTCTTCCAAAACGTTTTAGGCTTTTTCAGGTAAGTTTTGGCAAACTCCAGCCTGGCTTTTTTATGTCTTGGGGTAAGAAGTGGGGTCTTCCTGGGTCTCCTACCATACAGTCCCTTTTCATTCAGATGCTGATGGATAGTACGGGTTGACACTGTTGTACCCTTGGACTGCAGGGCAGCTTGAACTTGTGTGGATGTTAGTCGAGGTTCTTTATCCAACATCCGCACAATCTTGTGTTGAAATCTCTTGTCAATTTTTCTTTTCCGTCCACATCTAGGGAGGTTAGCCACAATGCCATGGGCTTTAAGCTTCTTGATGACACTGTGCACGGTAGACACAAGAACATTCAGGTCTTTGGAGATGGACTTGTAGCCTTGAGATTGCTCATTCTTCCTCACAATTTGGTTTCTCAAGTCCTCAGATAGTTCTTTGGTCTTTTTTCTTTTCTCCATG
Organism: Dendrobates tinctorius; assembly: GCF_039654945.1. Classification (NCBI taxonomy): domain Eukaryota; kingdom Metazoa; phylum Chordata; class Amphibia; order Anura; family Dendrobatidae; genus Dendrobates; species Dendrobates tinctorius. Next base: position 11,064,397 of record NW_027361833.1, on the reverse strand, counting down.
CTCAATGTGGTACACACAAGGACACAGGACAAAGGTTGAGTCAACTTTAATCCATGTCAACTGGCTGCAAGTGTGATTTAGTTATTGCCAACACCTGTTAGGTGCCACAGGTAAGTTACAGGTGCTGTTAATTACACAAATTAGAGAAGCATCACATGATTTTTCGAACAGTGCCAATACTTTTGTCCACCCTCTTTTTTATGTTTGGTGTGGAATTATATCCAATTTGGCTTTAGGACAATTCTTTTTGTGTTTTTTCATTTAAGACAAATTAAATGAAGATAATAATACCAAAGAATTTGTGTTTGCAATCATTTTCAGGAAGAAACTGAGTATTATCGGACAGAATTGCAGGGGTGTCAATACTTTTGGCCACAACTTTATCTAATATATAAAGCTCAATGTGTGTGTGTGTGTGTGTGTATATATGTATGTATGTGTGTATGTCCGGGATTGGCATCTGCATTGTCTCAGCTACAGCCACAATATTTTGCACAGTCACACGTCTGGACACCGAGAGCGTCATAGGCTATGTTGTGAGGTGAAATTTTAACCCCGCGCATTCCAATTCACCAAACAATTTTGCCCCAATCTACATAATGGGGAAAAAGTGAAAGGAAAAGTGTTGGAGGCAAATTGACAGCTGTCAGATGTGAACAAGGGGAAATTAAAGAATGAGAGCGATGGCGCCAAAGAGTATATACCGTACAGTTGCTAAGGTGGGGCCCTGACATGGCATACTTACTACACACAGGGATATGAACACACACAAAATGCGCCACACACTACCACGTGCTTCAGCACATATACCACCCTCAGCACACGTTTCACCACACATACACCAACCTCGCCACATAAAAGTGGAAACACAAAAGTCACCACTCAACACTCGCCATGCTGTCCCAGAGCTGTTTAAAAGATGAAAAATGAGCTGTGATTGGTTGCTATCAGCAACAGTTTTCTTTGTAGACAGTTGTGGTAACTGAGGCCTATTATTCTTATCATTTCTATGGTGTTATCGTCCTTCTGTAAAGCTGGAAATAACACAATTTATTACCGTGCCAACACAGACCACCCTCTGACACAAACTGCAGGGGGAGCCTAGTATCACACAGGATAGGATTAGATGCACAGCTCAGCAGTCAGTATCACACAGGAGAGGATTAGACACATGGCTCGGCAGTCAGTATCACAAAGGATAGGATTAGATACACAGCTCAGCAGTCAGTATCACACAGGATAGGATTAGATACACAGCTCAGCAGTCAGTATCACACAGGATAGGAATAGATACACGGCTCAGCAGACAGTATCACACAGGATAGGATTAGATACACAGCTCAGCACACAGTATCACACAGAATAGTATTAGATACATGGCTCAGCAGACAGTATAACACAGAATAGGATTAGATACACGGCTCAGCAGACAGTATCACACAGGATAGGAATAGATACACTGCTCAGCAGACAGTATCACACAGGATAGGATTAGGTACATGGCTCAGCAGTCAGTATCACACAGGATAGGGTTAGATACACGACTCAGCAGTCAGTATCACACAGGATAGGATTAGATACACTGCTCAGTAGTCAGTATTACACAGGATAGGATTAGAAACATAGCTCAGCAGTCAGTATCACACAGAATAGGAATAGATACACGTCTCAGCAGACAGTATCACACAGAATAGTATTAGATACACGGCTCAGCAGACAATATCACACAGAATAGGATTAGATACACGGCTCAGCAGTCAGTATCACACAGGATAGGATTAGATAGATGGCTCAGCAGTCAGTATAACACAGGATAGGATTAGATACAGGGCTGAGCAGTCAGTAACACACATGATAGGATTAGGTACACGGCTCAGCAGTCAATATCACACAGGATAGGGTTAGATACACAGCTCAGCAGACGGTATCACTCAGGATAGGATTAGATACACTGCTCAGCAGTCAGTATCACACAGGATAGGATTAGATACACGGTGGAGCAGTCAGTAACACACGATAGGCTTAGATACACAGCTCAGCAGAAAGTATCACACAGGAGAGGATTAGGTACACAACTCAGCAGACATTATCACACAGTATAGGGTTAGATACACAGCTCAGAAACAGGATGTGCCATAGGAGAGGACATTTTATTCCAAGAATTCCACTCATTCCATCTGATTTGCTTTTTGATTTTAAACGACTCCAGTTTCCAGTTCAACTGCTATTTGCAATGTCCATTAACAATGCTCAGGGACAGTCCTTGAAAGTAGTAGGGATCGATTTGCAATATTCATGCTTTTCTCATGGTCAACTTTACGTGATCTGTTCAAGAGTTGGAACTGCCAAAAATCTGTTCATCTTTGCACCGAAAGGAAAAACCAAAAATGTTGTTCATCAAAATGCTCTTGAATGAGTTGAAAAAAAAAATACTATCAATACTTGGGTAATTGTTTAGTTAATTTGTGTTGCAAATCTGTAGAGTTGAATATATGATGTGAAATTTTTCTATGTGCAATATAATCATAATTTGTTATAACTAAGGCCTGTTTCACACTTCAGTTTTTTGTGTCAGTTAAAATCTGGCAAAAAGGCGGAAAGCGGATCCGTTCCTAACTGATGTGTATGGATGCCACCGGATCCGTTTTTTTGACGGATCCGCCAAATGAAGAATTTTAAAGGAACCGCTGCCTGGGAAGGAGAGAGAGAGAGAATTTTTTCTCTGTTCGCCAGAAATGATTTCAGGGTTAAATTTCCTCCTGACTTCACTCCTCTGGGAATGCGCTCTATAAAAATGCGGATCCTGCAGTACAAAAAACGTTACATGGTCCGTCCAGGCATCTCGGCGGACGCAAAAAAATTGACGGATCCGCAAAAACCGGATCCAACGGATGGCCATCCGTCAAGATCCACCGGTAATGCAAGTCAATGGGGAAAAAAACGGATCCGCCAAAAAAAATGGCGGATCCGTTTTTTTGCAAAATGGCGGATTTTGAATGATGGTCAAAAACGGAAGTGTGAAACAGGCCTAACCACAGTTGGTTACTATGCCCAGGCAATGGCGGGCTCTTCAGCTAGTATATTATGTTTAGTAAATATTTTATGTGAATATTGTACATATTTAATGATTTTGTCTTCCTGAATTCAAATCTGACAATGAAAAAGTTTAGTTGGCTTTTATTTCTATGATATCAAATAGTTTTCTTTTTACTTCTACATATAATTATTTCTTAAGTTTTTAATATTTTCAAACATTGTTATTTTTGCAAATATAAAGATGCAGAATATTTTATTAGAATTTTCTGATATTTGTTTATAGGAAACAGCAGTAATTAAAATAACAATTAAACAACAATTAGAATAACTAAAATATGTCTTAGCACTGTTGTGAATTATAAACAGTTATAGAAATTGCACTACAAAATTGTGGGCTTGTGCAGTGACAAGCTGGGCACATTTTCACTCCATGACTGAAGTTCATGTCAGACAGAACAGACTCTTTTGATGTAGTGATATTCTCTTGCCTGACTACCCCACTCACACAGAAGGCAGCAGTACTCTGTGTATCCACCATGGAGATCAAGTAAGAGGGCAGCCACCTTTAAGTCACCATAGGGGGGCCATATTTGTTGGTCATAGCTCAGGCACCGCAACAGCTGTTTCATGTTGTCACAGGTTTCTCTAATGTGGACTGTACAACCAACAGGAATCAAAGGTATACCATTATGCAGAAAGATGCCATTAAGGCTCGTTTTTGATAAATCAATGACGAGTCTCAATTCCTCTGGATCTTGACTTATCTTTAGAGCTTCCATTAAAATGTTGATATTGTTGTATGCCACAAGATCATCCTCCATGATGACATATTGGACAAGATCTTTATCACGGTTGCTGAATAAAGAAATCCAAACATCAACTGCTACGAGATTCCCCTGCTGTAGCCTGGAACCTAAGAGCTCAGCCTTAAGGGCCTGTCACACTAAGTGATATCGCTAGCAATATCGCTATAACGTCACTGGTTTTTGTGATGTTATAGCGATATTGCTAGCGATATCGCTATGTCTGATACTTACCTCCGACCGCTCCCCCGCTGGTTATCGCTGATTGCGCGAGAACGTCCTCGACTGTTTCTCGTCGTCAGCTTCCTGCTGGTCTTCCTGCTGTGACGACGAGCGACGCGTGGACGCGAGTGGGAGGACGTCTTCATCGCCTCGTCTGACACGTAAGTAGCGACCCCCGACCCTGCGATGTCGCTGGTGAGATCTGCCTGTGTGGCAGCTCACTAGCGACCACTTAGCGATGTACCAGCGATCCTGACTGCGTCATATCGCTGGTCGGGATCGCTGGTACATCGCTAAGTGTGACAGTAGCTTTACTCTTGAGCAGATCCAAATCTCTAACAAGATTGTTCAGTTCACTTTGTGCTATAAGGTGTGGTTCAGTTAAGGTTGCTGAAGGAAAGTCTGGGGCAGCAGACAAAGATGGTTTATGATACTAAAAGCCCTCTTTTTCCTCACTTGACTCAACCAAAAATGTTTCTGGTGCTTTTGGCACCTGCAAGTCTTCTGTATGTGGTACTGGACGTATTGCAAATAGATTGTTGGATATTGTAAAGTCATTTCTTCCTTGAAACTTCTTTCCTAATGGGGCGCCATGCAGAAATAGCAATTGATAGTGAAATTGGTTTGCTCTCTCCAGATCATTGGGAGTGCAAAAGGCAAAGATTAACCCTTCCCATGTAAAAGCTGGGTAAGATGTGATGTCCATCTAATGCAGCATTTATATGAAACCCAAGTCTTGTCCTGGTCTCCTATTATGCAGCCAAAATACATGTTGTAGGCTTTCCTTATGGTAGAGAAATTTCACATTTGTGATGCAAAAGTGACCTCTCCACATATGTAGCAAAAACTATCCACTTTGTCAATGCAAGAACAAGTCATATCTGAAAAAACATATACAAACATGTTAATATGCTAAGAAACTATGTTAAGAAATCCTAAAACTGTATACTTCACACAAAGAGCATTTATTAAAGTAGGTGATGCAATGGTAATTAGGATTACGTCATCGGAGCCGACTTGGCATTTTTCATTGGCTCAATAGCCTAAATAAATTACAAACTTCTCAGGATCTTGAAAATTAAAGACAATAAGCAAATTTAAGCACTATATTCATTTTTAACACCACATAAATAGTTAAATTCAACTATTTTCATCTCTAAACCAATTTGGCAGTAGAACAGTGAAACGAAATTGAACTGACTTCATAGTTTATACTGGAGTAATTAAATCCCCAGTTAGTGTATTTATGTATATAATTAGATAGGTTTTAATCCTGTTTCATAAATTTTTATATTATTTTCATAGTTCTTTCTTGGCATACACTTTATCTATGCAATGAACTTATTATTACTGCTGTGGTTGTATTCCACATCTATTAGTACTGTGAAAGATGTCCTACTGATATTTCACTTCCTCAGTCAGCTGGAGATGAACCAGTGTGATTTGTAATTAGTAAAAAAATCATGATTTTAGCTCATGAAATGATTAAATAAACATTGGCTCTATGAAGTGTCAAAACGTACTGTATGCTGTTTTTACAATAGAAGTCAAATCAAATAGACAATATAGACATGCGTTTCATCATCCGTAGCTTGCAGAGCATGTGTTCCACAGCAGGGCGTAGAATATGCATCCCTGTATGGTAAAAATTGGATGTGGACATTGCCTAAATTAGTATACAAATTTCTATAATCACATTAAATCAACAGTTAACCACGTATTCTATTGCTAAAGCCAGGGTCATACTACGTTTTAGGCAGTCCATTGACAGACTGCGTTACTCCATGGTATAACCGTGTAATGCAGTCCGTTAACACCACCATTGAGCCCCATTATCAGGCGCATCGCAACGCATGCTGTAAAGTGGCACGCGTTCGCGATGTGCTATCATTTGCTGACGGAGCCTCGGACGTGGTCTGCAGCGTCTGAGGCTCTGTAACCGCTACTGCAGATGAATCATCTGTGCTAGCACAGATGATTCATCTGCGCTAGTGAGTATAGCATAAAGTGATCGCGTTATGCTACACCGTTACTAGCCCGTCAACGCTATGCGTTGAACGAGCTGCTAAAACGTTATGTGAACCTAGCCTTACTCTTGAAGATTGAAGGATACATATCACAGTCCAGACACTATTAGTTACAGCTTTCCTTCTAATAAGAATAGCTATTTTTGTGGAAGTAATTAGAGAAAGGGGGTTTATGATTCTTACAATTATCAATACAGAAGGATGAAAAGAACAGGTCCCGTTTCATTTGCTGAATCTTAATAAGCTTATAATTGTAATAATATTATGGGCTATATACTATATTTCTAGCAGGTTTAATATGTACTGTATGAGGATAAGAAGTGCTGCCAGAAAAGTATCTTATTTGACCCTGCATGGACTCTCCATCCCTGCTTGAACATTGGCTCGAATAAATTAGAAAACCAGTCAAATTTGCATCATAATATCCCCAAAGCTAAAACAATGATAGCTTCTGTCACATTCTACACAAAGACAGAAAAGAAAAAAAAACACTATTTTTTTCCAAAAAGAAATAAAAATGTAGTAAATATTTCTTCACATAGTTTTCCTTCATTCTCCCTCATATTTATCCAATTCACATGTATAGATTGATCTGAACCCTACAGTTGTTTGAGAAATTAAACAGCTTGCCAACAAATTAGGCTGGGAAAAATGCAGAATGGTTATTTAGAAGTCAAATTATTACAGTGATTAAGGGAGCAGAAAGCTTTAAAAATATAGAGTTAAAGAACACACACAATTTTTTTTTGTTAACTATAGTTTAAAATATTTTTACCTTGGGAATAATAATGGTATTGATAATAGTGAGGCAATCAAATAACTAAACAAGATCTGCAAATAAAGGGATTATCTACTGTAGCTTTCACTCAACAATTCTACTTACTACAGACTATGTTAGTAGATAATATGGTATGATAGTTTTGTAAATACTAACCAAAAGCTTTACAAAAATAATATATTAAAATTACATTGACTATAACTTATAGGAAGATCAAGTTAAAATTGTCTTCAGCCTTCTATGTTTCCTGATAATACTATCTCTTTATTTAGACATCTTCTAGTACAGTTCACATAGTTCTGTGACCAGCTACATTTGCATTATAGTTTGTAAGTGATTCTTGAAGTACTCACTCTCATTCCGATGGTAATGTAACCCTTTTGAGTCACCAAATCCCTTCTCCATGCTGATATGTTGCTTCACATAAGATGTAGTATGGGACATCAAGCGTAGCAGAGGCTAGAAAAGAGCCAAACCTTCACACTGTTGTCTGGTTTCTTCATTTCCTCAGTGATGCATTCCCTAATTGACAATGCAGCACTCGATAGAGAAGATGGAATTGCCAAGCTTTGTGTACAGATGATGCTCAGCTAGTCCAATAATCTGATGCACAACCTACCAATACTAATTGTGAAAGGAGATATGTTTTTTGAGTAAAAATAGCTAGCAATGCTAACTTAGGTAGGAGAATGATAGAAGAGGCATCGCTAATGTCTGTAAAAAGGTAATCTATATAGGGGACTCAGAAGAAGTGAAACCTGCAGAGCATAACTTTTTAATACAAGGGTATGAGTCTGGGGATACCTATCCAAAACTGATCCAGATTTCAGTATATCCAGATCTCAGTATATTTAAGAAATAAAGAACAGCACTCAAATAGTGCTGTTTTTTTCTCAAATGTTATTATTAGAAAGAAGCAGATCAGACAAAACTCTATGCAAGTTCATGCAGATTTTCACACAAAATTTGGTTTGCAGTGAAGTTATATACTCATAAAATCATAGAATGCTATAATTTGCAGGGAACTCCATGGTCATCATGTTCAACCCTCTGCTAAATGTAGGATTTACTAAACCATCTCAGACATAAAATTGAAGAGGAACTCACCACCTCTTGAGGCAGCCTGTTCCATTCATTGGTCATCGTCCCAATCTAATATCTATTCTGTATCTTCTCTCTTTCATTTTCTTTCCATTGCTTCTCGTGTTTCCATGTGCAAATGAAAATAAGGATGATCATACTGTGACATTGCTTCAGATATTTGTAAACAACTATTAAATCTCCTCTTAACTTATTTTTGCAAGTTAGACATTCCCAGATCCTTTAACCATTCCTCATAGGACATAGTTTGCAGTCCACTCACCATCTAGGTAGCTCTTCTCTGAACATATTTCTGTTTTTCTATGTCTTTTTAAAATGTGGTGCCCAGAACTTGACACAGTATTCCAAATGAGGTCTGAGCAAGGAGGCCTAGAGAGGGGTAATTCCTTCACATCATCTAGACTCTATGCTTCTCTTAGCACATAATAAATGTAAGATGTAAAAAAATGTAAAATTTTCCTTATACGTACCTTACGGCACACCACTTTAGTCCCTACACACCTCAGCATCACTCATTTGGTCATCAGTATATCTCCTTATAAGTGAATTCTCAGGCTGCTTCAAGCTTGACTGGGACTTCTCACTCTGAGAAGGCCCAGAAGAACACAATATCGTGATATTGGCCTTGGCACATGCCTTGTGCATGTATGGGCAGATTCATCAGGGGTGGGAACAATAAGATGTGATGAGGACTGGACGAAGTATGGTGAAGAGTGGAGGAACTGAAGAGGTCAGTGGTAATGTGTGTATGAGTTTTCTTTTTTAACATTTTAATGACTCTTCATGGTTCTGAAAATGATGTCTATTTGCTGCCCTTTTGTTGCATTCACACAGAAGCAAACTACTTTGATGAATGCAGACTTTTGGTTATATTCAAGTCGAATTCAAGTCCATTCGGGTCTATTTGCTGACTTCTAGTTATGCTTTTTTCAGATCTAAAAAAAATACTGCTTGTGTTTACTGTTTACAGTTCTGGTCTCCGGTGTATAAGAAAGACATAGCTGAACTGGAGCGGGTGCAGAGAAGAGCGACCAAGGTTATTAGGGAACTGGGGGGTCTGCAATACCAAGACACATGGGTTTATTTAGTTTGGAGAATCGAAGGCTTAGGGGTGATCTTATTATAATGTATAAATATATGCGGGGACAGTACAAAGATCTTTCTAATCATCTTTTTGCTCTTAGACCTGTGACAGGGACAAGGGGGCATCCTCTACGTCTGGAGGAAAGAAGGTTTAAGCATACTCACAGATGCGGATTCTTTACTGTAAGAGCAGTGAGACTATGGAACTCTCTGCCATATGATGTTGTAATGAGTGATTCCCTACTAAAATTTAAGAAGGGACTGGATGCCTTTCTTGAAAAGTATAATATTACAGGTTATATACACTAGTTTCCTTAATATTGTGTTGATCCAGGGAGCTAGTCTGATTGCTGTATGTGGAGTCGGTAAGGAATTTTTTCCCCAATGTGAAGCTTACTGTTCGCCACATGGTTTTTTTTTGCCTTCCTCTGGAGCAACATGTTAGGGCAGGTTAGGATAGGATATGGGTTGAACTAGATGGACTTAAAGTCTCCCTTCAACCTTAATAACTATGTTACTATGTTATTTTATTTTTACGTAAGGTTTCAAGTCAAAACTCTTCATTATTATGAGTGTAATTTATATAATGGAAATATCAGTAGCCAACGGCACTAAGCGTTACAGCCTTTAAAGTACAAAGCAGCAAGTAATAAGACAAATACCATTCAAATTGTCCAAAAAAATGTAAAATTAAAATATATAGAGTTAACTTGCACTAGTATAATGTACCCAGGTTGTATAGAGCCACATAGGGTATAAATATATCCAATGTAAGGAAGTAAGTTACCTTGAATGTTGTTGGATTGGAGCGAGAGAGATAGTGTTGGAGAAGGATATCTTCAAAAGCACGATGAAAATAAGGATCCTTTCCAATGGTGTTCAATAGCTTAATGAAAACTGATGTCTCTGAAGCAAAAAGATACAGTCTCCATGCATACCGCCATCCCAGCCGGTGACTAGCGTGCAGCTGGAGATGAGAAGCGGCAGGCTGTAATAATTACAGGCGCCACATACAAAAGCAAGCCTGCAAGGTCCAGGAGCGCTACAGGACCCTGCGTGACATCACAGTCACGTGGTATGTCACGTGACAGGCTGAAAAACGCTATGGAGTGCAGTGGGAGCCAGAAACAACTAAAAATGCTACGCGTTACGGAATTCTCAGATTCCTTCTTCAGGGAACTTCTTTTCTCAACTCAGCCTGCGGTGGCTCAGTGGGAGTCAAGAAGGTGACAAGTGGCTTCCGGTATCTCGGTGGGGTTACAAAGGGGACAAGCGGCTTCTGGTGGATCGGTGAGTCCACGAAGACAGTACAACAGGAGCTGTGGCAGCGCCAGAAGGAACTGGTGTGGGGTCGTGATTGGTGACAGCAGGAGCTGTGGTGGTGCCAACAAGGACTTGTGTGGTATCGTAGAAGAGACAAACTGTGCTGTGTGAACTGTGGTCTGAGAAGACCGGTATAACGGACATGGGGAAATCCCAAAAGGGGGCGGTGGCCCAAATCAGGGTGGCAGCCCAAAAGGGGTGGAATCCCAGAAGGGGGCGGTGACCCAAAGTGGGGTGGTAACCCAAAAAGAAGTGGAGTCCCAGAGGGGGGCGGTGATCCAAATTGGGGAGGTAACACAAAAAGGGGTGGAGTCCCGGGAGGGGGCGGTGACCCAAATTGGGGTGGTTCAGGAAATGGCAGCACTGGTTGCCTCAGTGGGTATGTCTGGGGAACCGCAGTGTGTCTGTATGAGTTTTGAGGAGTGTGGCATGTATTTTCCAGATAATGATGGGCCACAGGTGTGTACCGTGATGCTGCACTGGGAAGGAGTCTCTGGTAGACTGGACTCAGAGAGTCAGGTGACTCTGGCAGGAACGCCTCTCGTTTTTCCTCTGACCGAGAAAAATGCCAGGGTTTGCTCTAAACATGGGGTCAGGGTGAACTATGCAGTAGACCGAGTAATGTTTGAGAGGACCAAAGGTGGTGAGTGCCAAGGGGGCAGGATACCACGGGACTTAGTCTATGCCTTGGAGAGGGGCCGGGACTTTGTTTTGTTTGATGACGTATGGTCGGACGATTAAAACGTTTCGACTGTGGGGCCAAAAGACACTGAGACAGTGACGGCTCCTGATGTGGACAGGTCAGAGGTACAACTGACCAGAAGAAGTACATCTGCCTAACTTACGGACCTGACATCTTGTGATATGACGGATGGTGGGCTGGGAGATGAGACAACTGGGGTAAAAACACGGTTAAATGGTAATAGGACGTTCACTCGGCTAACGGGACTGACCCTGCGGTACCCTTTGACAATATAATCAAAGAGGTAGTGGTGAGACACGTGCTGGACAAAAGAGAACAGGATCGTGAGATACAGCTGATAAAGCAGACAGTGGAAGGACATCTCGAACAGGAAAGAATCCTGAGACAAATGGCCGCGCACAGGGTTGAGGAGCTCGAGAAAGAAGTCTTGGAGCTCAAAGAAACTGTAAGTGGTCTTCTGCGGGAGAAGAACTTGGACAGTGATGAACAGCGGCTGGGTCCGACTAGTGGTGGAATGGAGCTGCCGGTGCCCGTCTTGGCAGACAGTCGTGAAGAGATGAGATCTCGTGTGATTGAGGAGCTGAGAACTGTAGTGAGGAAAGTGTCCATGGTAAAGCCAGAGCCTCCTGGTCAGGAAGAGAGCAAGACCACGACCTTGAAGTTTGTGATTGATGTACCAAAAGACATGCAAGAGGCCTGCGCTGAGGAAGGTGTGCATGAAGCTTTCAAAGAGGCGGTCAAAGCGTGTAAGGTGCACTGGGTGCCTGAGACTCGGCAGTTGGTGATAATGTCAGCCAGGGAAGACACAGCAAAGCAGGTGGCTTCACTGAAAAACATGCATCTGCAGTGTCTCCATGTCAAACAGTTGGTTAGGTGGAGTAATATGAAAGCTGCTCAACGCCTAGAGTTAGCAAGAGAGGCTATAATAATAATAATAATAATAATCTTTATTTTTTATATAGCGCTAACATATTCCGCAGCGCTTTACAGTTTGAACATATTATCATCACTGTCCCTGATGGGGCTCACAATCTAAATTCCCTATCAGTATGTCTTTGGAGTGTGGGAGGAAACCGGAGTGCCCGGAGGAAACCCACGCAAACACGGGGAGAACATACAAACTCCTTGCAGATGTTGTCCTTGGTGGGATTCGAACCCAGGACTCCAGCGCTGCAAGGCTGCAGCGCTAACCACTGAGCCACCGTGCTGCCCATAGATGCTATAGATCGGTTGGGTTTGCGGAAAGAGGTAGTTCCGGTTCCCAAAGGTCTGATTGGGAGAATCATTGGAAGATTCGGGAAGGTAATACAAGAACTTGTAAATAGCTCCGGTGTGGTGAGGGTGAGGATCCCTCCTGATGATGAAGACCAGGTATCCAGTGAAGAGGGTAGGATTCCCGTCATGGTGGTTGGCTCCGTGGAAAGCCTGAGAAACTTTCGGATGCTCTTGGAGTGTCGAGTGGGGTACCTGCAAGAGATTGAGCAGTTGAGGCTGGACTGTCAGCGGATCAATAAAGAGGTATGGAACACCAGGTGGCGGCTGCCTTCAACCCAATATGTAAGGACTCAAAGGGTTCCGCCAAGTAGTGACATGGCAGGTGGCCGAAGAATGTCAGCAAGTGACAGTTTGATAGGCCGTACGAGGCTGAGAGACCTTATTTCCTGTGAGACGCTGAATGTGTCAGACTCAGGCCAGACAGAAGGCTCGATTAAGACTTATGAACGCACCAACCGTGAGAGCTGGTCAGTGAGAGAAAGGAGTGTGGTGGCTAAACAGGGCCTGATGATGCAGACAGACTGTGACTGGAGGGCCAAAGATCAGGGCCAATATTCTGACCGCTGGGGGCGGGGGAGACCTAACGTAGAGATGAGGCCGTATGACAGATGGAGACGGTTCTCTCGACCTGTGGGGCAAGGTGTAATGAATGTCCGTTCACGAGATCCTAGGGTAATGTTGTGTGTTCAACCCCACAAGTTTGAACAGAGGGGGGAGGTATGTGGTGTAGTAACCACTGTGTCCGCTAGGGGGTGCTATATGGATATTCCAAGAGAGAAGATGAGTGGCAGAATATGGAAGGACCATTATGTATCTCAAGGTGGGTGGCCTTGAGATGGAGACTAATGTGTTGTTCAGCAATGATATTGCTGAGGTGTTGTTTCAAGGTGTAAGGGAGAAGTCTCCAGGTAACTAGAGAGATGGGCTGGCCTGGTTACCTACAAACCCACCCAGGGGGTGTGTTTAAAGCACTGTTGGAAAGAGTGTGCAAATGCCTGAAGGACCTGTGATGAGGTCATAGTCATGTGACCCGGTGGGCGTGGCTATGGACCATATAATGTGGCCAGGGTAGGTCACATGGGGTGAATGCAGGGACCTGGTTGGCCCAGAGCAGAAGGTCCCATGAGGAGAGTTGTCTCCTGGCTAACAGCCTGTGTGTGGATGGGTGTAATGGCTGCCAGCGTCTGAGAGTCCCAGAGGAGAGAGTGGATGTCTGCAGTGGGGAGCAACAGCCATGAGGAAACCCTGAAGTGGGTGAGATAATGATGAGGCTGAAAAGCCTGAGTATGGACATTGAGTAACCTGTGTGTGACCACAGGCTTAACCAGAGTGAAGCTATAATGGACGCTATGCTGTAATGCTGTTTATGTTGCTTCTATGGGTTTATATATACATATGGCCAAAAGTATTGACACCCCTGAAATTCTGTCAGATAATACTCAGTTTCTTCCTGAAAATGATTGCAATCACATATTCTTTGGTATTATTATCTTCATTTAATTTGTCTTAAATGAAAAAAACACAAAAGAGAATGAAGCAAAAAGCAAAACATTGATCATTTCATACAAAACTCCCAAAATGGGCCAGACAAAAGTATTGGCACCCTCAGCCTAATACTTGGTTGCACAACCTTTAGCCAAAATAACTGCGACCAACCGCTTCCGGTAACCATCAATGAGTTTCTTACAATGCTCTGCTGGAATTTTAGACCATTCTTCTTTGGCAAACTGCTCCAGGTACCTGATATTTGAAAGGTGCCTTCTCCAAACTGCCATTTTTAGATCTCTCCACAGATGTTCTATGGGATTCAGGTCTGGACTCATTGCTGGCCACCTTAAAAGTCTCCAGTACTTTCTCTCAAACCATTTTCTAGTGCTTTTTGAAGTGTGTTTTGGGTCATTGTCCTGCTGGAAGACCCATGACCTCTGAGGGAGACCCAGCTTTATCACACTGGGCCCTACATTATGCTGCAAAATTTGTTGGTAGTCTTCAGACTTCATAATGCCATGCACATGGTCAAGCAGTCCAGTGCCAGAGGCAACAAAGCAAACCCAAAACATCAGGGAACCTCTGCCATGTTTGACTGTAGGGACCATGTTTTTTTCTTTGAATGCCTCTTTTTTTCTCCTGTAAACTCTATGTTGATGCCTATGCCCAAAAAGTTCTACTTTTGTCTCATCTGACCAGAGAACATTCTTCCAAAACATTTTAGGCTTTTTCAGGTAAGTTTTGGCAAACTCCAGCCTGGCTTTTTTACGTCTCGGGGTAAGAAGTGGGGTCTTCCTGGGTCTCCTACCATACAGTCCCTTTTCATTCAGACGCCGATGGATAGTACGGGTTGACACTGTTGTACCCTTGGACTGCAGGGTAGCTTGAACTTGTTTGGATGTTAGTCGAGGTTCTTTACCCAACATCCGCACAATCTTGCGTTGAAATCCCTTGTCAATTTTTCTTTTCCGTCCACATCTAGGGAGGTTAGCCACAGTGCCATGGGCTTTAAACTTCTTGATGACACTGCGCACGGTAGACACAGGAACATTCAGGTCTTTGGAGATGGACTTGTAGCCTTGAGATTGCTCATGCTTCCTCACAATTTGGTTTCTCAAGTCCTCAGACAGTTCTTTGGTCTTCTTTCTTTTCTCCATGCTCAATGTGGTACACACAAGGACACAGGACAGAGGTTGAGTCAACTTTAATCCAAGTCAACTGGCTGCAAGTGTGATTTAGTTATTGCCAACACCTGTTAGGTGCCACAGGTAAGTTACAGGTGCTGTTAATTACACAAATTAGAGAAGCATCACATGATTTTTTGAACAGTGCCAATACTTTTGTCCACCCTCTTTTTTATGTTTGGTGTGGAATTATATCCAATTTGGCTTTAGGACAATTCTTTTTGTGTTTTTTCATTTAAGACAAATTAAATGAAGATAATAATACCAAAGAATTTGTGCTTGCAATCATTTTCAGGAAGAAGCTGAGTATTATCTGACAGAATTGCAGGGGTGTCAATACTTTTGGCCACAACTGTATATGTATATGTATATACAGTACAGACCAAAAGTTTGGACACACCTTCTCATTCAAAGAGTTTTCTTTATTTTCATGACTGTGAAAATTGTAGATTCACTCTGAAGGCATCAAAACTATGAATTTACACATGTGGAATTATATAATTATCAAAAAAGTGTGAAACAACTGAAAATATGTCTTATATTCTAGGTTCTTCAAAGTAGCCACCTTTTGCTTTGATTGGCATTCTCTATTTGATATCGGATGCCATGTTGCATTTGGCAAGCCCCTGATGTGCCTAAACTGTGGAAACCCCTCACAAGTGACCCCATTTTGGAAACAGACCCCCTAAGGACCTTATCTAGAAATTTGGTGAGCCCCTTGAATCTCCAAGTGTTTCACTAAAGTTTATAATGCCGAGGCGCGAAAAAAAAAAAAAATTCCACAAAAATGATTTCTTAGTTCCCAATTTTTAATTTTCCCTAGTGTAACAGTAGAAATTTGAAACCAAAGTTGTTGTTTCAGGAGGTTGTGGTTAAGGCCCTGATATTTGGAAACCCCCAACAAGTGACCCCATTTTGGAAACTGGACCCCTAAGAAACTTATCTAGAAGTGTGATGAGCAGTTTGAACCCCCAAGTGTTTTACTAAAGTTTATAATGCCCGGGCGTGAAAAAAAAATATTTTTTTGACAACAATGATTTCTTAGTCTTAAATTTTTAATTTTCCCTAGGGTAACAGGAGAAATTGGACCATAAAAGTTGCTGTTCAATTTGTCCTTAGTACGCTTATACCCCACATGTGGGAGAAAACTACTGTTAGTGCACATGTCTGGGCTAGAAAGGGAAGGATTGGTGTTTTCGAATGCAGACTTTGATGGAATGATCTGCGTGCATGATGTTCCATTTGCAGAGCCCCTGATGTGTCTAAACAGTAGAAACTCCCCACAAGTGACCCCATTTTGGAAACTAGACTCCCTAAGGAACTTATCTAGATATGTGGTGAGAACTTTGAACAAAGATTATAATGCCCGGGTGAGAAAATATAAAATCCTATTCTTTTCCCACAAAATCATCTTTTAGTCCCCAATTTTTAATTTTCCCAAGGGTAGCAGGAGAAATTGGACCCCAAAAGTTTTTGTCCAATTTGTCTTGGTACCCCACCTGTGGGAGAAAACTACTGTTTGGGCACACATTTGGGCTCGAAAGGGAAGCAGTGAATTTTGGAAAGCAGACTTTGATGGAATGGTCTGCGGGTATCATGTTCCGTTTGCAGAGCCCCTGATGTGCCTAAACAGTAAAAAAAAACACAAGTGTCATTTGGATACTAGACCCCCAATGAACAAATCTAGATGTGCCCCTACTAATCTACTGTTTCTGGTAAAGTAAATTAGTAGTGCATGGAGGTGTGGTACAATTTGAAGCAATCTTTCTTACACAGGCCTGGTTTTTTGGGGCAGGTGTCGCATTGATAAATGGTGTCCTTGTGTATTCCCCTTTTGTAGCAAACTCAGCACCTTTTTTCCAGCATATCTTTTCTTCCGATCGGTGGGACCACCCCAGAAAATGCTGACCTGGTGCAATATCAGCACCTTTAGTTCCAGAAGTACTGGGGTCCACTCATTCTGGAGTGCCAAATATCAGGGTCTTAACCACTACCTCCTGGAACTGAAGGTATGACGTATCGGTGTGGCGTGCACATTGTGACAGCAGCAAAGCATTGAGCATTGTCATTTGGACGATGTGAACTGCCAGCTTTTTGTACCACACCTTGGCCTTTCTCAAAGCATTGTACGGTTGGAGAAGTTGATCAGAGAGATCAACACCCCCTATGTTTTTGTTGTGCCCCAGTACACAGGTCAGTTTGCTGACCTGTATAGAGGTACCCTGTACAGTGCTGAAGGCACTGCCATCACCGTGTATGGTGGTCAAGAGAAGGACATCTCTCTAGTCCTTGTACTTGACCACCAGCAGGTGGTAGCTACATTGCGCTCTGCTCTCATCTTTTCTGAGCATCTGCCCAAGTAGCACTTTTGGGAGGCTTCTCTGATTTTTGCGGACAGTACCTCAGGCTGCGGTACCTCGGGCAGAGAGGGATTTGAAAAGTGGGATGCTGGTATAAAAGTTATCAGTGTAAAGTTGATAACCTTTATCCAGCAGTGGGTGCACCAAATCCCACACAATTTTACCACTCACTCCCAGGAAGAGGGGGACACTCAGGGGGTTTCAATCCTAGTGTCCTTTCCCTTCATTAACTCTAAACCTGTGGGTGTACCCTAAGGTACTCTCACAAAGTTTGTAGAGTTTGATTCCATACCTGACCCTCTTGCTGGGCAGATACTGATGGAATTGCAGCCTTCCCTTAAAATGAACCAAGGACTTATCCACGCAGATGTCCGTTTGGGCCATGTACACTTCAGCAAACTTTTTGTTGGAGTTTTCGATGACCAGCCAAACTTTGAACAGATGCTCAAAGTTGGGGTCATCTTGTGCGGAACACTGTACATTATCAGTATAATGCATGAATTTGTGGATGGCCTCAAAACACATCAGGGCCATGACCATTAGGAACACTGGAGTGTTATGTAAAATATCAACAATCCAATATTTCTGAAGTTCTGGCTTCTTCAGGATCCCCTATATAGAGGACCAGGCCCCAAAACTGCATTATTTCAATATCATGTGTCTACAGGAGACCAGTTAGAAAATGATGAACATGGGTTCTGTTCAAAAAATTACAAATTAATTTGCTCCACCATGAGGTTAAGAAAATCCTCAGAGAAAAAGACTTTGAAAAAGTCTATTTCTGTGAGGCTAGTGGTTTCAAACTTGATTCCTAATTTTGCCACAAAATCAGGAATCAGTGGCTCATAATTTTCGGGGGGGCGAGGTCCATACGGGGGCGCTGGTTCAGCTGCGTGAATGATGGGCGCTGCCTCATGTTCTGTCTGGTGCATCTGCGTGGTGGTTCTGCAGGACCCGAGGAGGAAGATGAGGAGGAGGAAGAGGAAGGGGATGAAGAATCCGAAAAGTACAGAAATGTTGGATCCTCTCCATCACTATCAGTGTCGGAGACAAGGAAAGAATATGCCTCCTCCACTAAAAAGCGCTGTTGGGATGAATTTGACGAGCTGGACATTTTTTGTGTGAATATGGTGCTTTGTGTGTACTTTATTGATAACTGAATGTGTGTGGGGGATAGTGATTGGTGTAAACTATTCTGAAAAGAAAAAGCTAAAAGAAAAAAATGCCTATGGGAAAAGTCTAAAACAGCATGCCCTAGCTCTGATAAGTGAACTGCGTGTCACTTATCAAAATTTGACGGCTGCTGCATGTGCGCAAGGAGATGGCGAAAATTAAAGTGTCTAAAACAGCCAGCATGAACTCTAATAAATGTACTGTTTCACTTATCAAAGTTGGCAGCGAGATGTGTGTACGTAATTGGCGCAAAGGGAGCTGAGGAAAAAAAGTGAGCACGAGTGTTGATCGGTGAACTGAGTCTCCAATCAATTCTCGGCAGCTGCGCAAGGGGGTGGAGGGGGGTAAAAAGAAGGGGAAGAGGGATGGGGGGATTGGGGTGGATGAAGAGAGATGGGGCAGGGATCAGGGATCAACGTTTAGGGTTGTAGTCAGGTGGAGATAAGGGGGGAATAAAATGGAAAACGGCAGGCACAAGCTCTGATAAGTGAACTGCGTCACTTATCAAAGTTTGGTGGCTGCGGGATGTGTGTACAGAGTTGGTGCACGCAAAGGGGGCTGAGAAAAAAGCGAGCACGGGTATTGATCTGTGAACTGCGTCACCAATCAATACTCGGCGGCTGCGCAAAGTGGGGTGTAGGGGGTAAAAATAAGGGGAAGGGGGAATGGAGTGATGAAGAGAGATCGGGCAATGATCCGCGATCAACAGTTAGGGTTGCAGTCAGGTGGCGCAAAAGGGGGGTGAAAAAAATGGAAAACAGCAGGCGCAAGCTCTGATAAGTGAACTGCATTACTTATCAAAGTTTGGCGGCTGCGGGATGTGTGTACGGAGTTGGTGCATGCAAAGGGGGCTGAGAAAAAAGCAACCACGAGTGTTGATCACTGAACTGCATCACCAATCAACGCTCGGCGGCTGCACAAAGGGGGTGGAGGGGGTACAAAGAGGGGGAAGGGGGATTGATGGATGAAGAGAGATTGGCAGGGATCAGGAATCAACATTTAGGGTTGAAGTGAGGTGGCGCAAAGGGGGGTGAAAACAATGGAAAATGTGCACAAAGAGGGGTGGAGGGGGTAAAAAGAGGGGGAAGGGGGTTGGGGGATTAGGGGGATGAAGATAGATTGGGCAGGGATCAGGGATCAGGTAATACTTACAGTTGTAGTGTCTTTTTTCTTTCTTCTTTCTTCTGTCTTCTTTCTTCAGCAGGGATTGTGGAGCTACAGGCTGCTGTGGCACCACAATACCCAGAACAGGAGCTCTTGCTGTGTGTGTTACTGCTCTACAGGAATCCTCAGCTAGAATGAGGACCCCTGCAGAGAAGTCAGACAGGTCACTGGCAGGTGACAGACAGGTCACAGAGCAGTCACACTGCTGCTGTGACCTGTCATTGGTGGGATTGAATGATGACATCGATCCCACCAATCACTGCTGGTCCTGGTGACCATGTCAACTGCCTAGGATTGGAGCTCACAGCTCCGATGCCTAGGCAGGTTACAGCCAGGTCACCAGCAGGGCAGAGCGCAGCTGATGCAATTGATGCAATTCGCGATCGTGCCAATCCGGGGGGTTTTTGCTTGATCATGGCCACATGATCACTCGGTACAGGAAGATCTGCCTGTGCCAGGACCGATGAGATGCTGCGAGGGCACCGGGACTGATGAGATTCTGCAAAGGTGTGCAGGAGGGTGAGTAAGATGCCTTCTGGAAGCCGGCGGCTGCGGGTGTCACTGTGTGTGCTATAAGAGAAATGAATATTCATTTCTCTTTAGCAGCAGCACAGGCTTTAGCCACAGCTGCTGACTCCTGCCTCTGTCACCCACCGCTCCCCCTCCCCCGCCAGCTTTCTGGGACAATTAATCTGTGTATAAGCTGAGGGGGACATTTTCAGCACAGAAAAATGTGCTGAAAAACATGGCTTATACATGAGTATATGCGGTACTTGGTCCTTTGTACATGGCTGTACAGCTGCCATGTACTATTTTATCAGTCTCTGATGTGAAAATCTATCAAACCATTTGAAATACTTTTATGGAGTGTAAAAATGGTCCTGATATTAGCATATTCTTGTTTTGCCCTTTTTTTTACTTTTTCGGGTTCATGCTGCTCTTAAACCTTTTATAAAAAGCAGAGTCTAGCTAATGGGATTCAACAGCAACCCAACAGATTTATTGGAATTTATACCTAAATTTGTTTCTTCCTCATATCTTTCATTTATTATCATTGTCAAGTACCGACCAAATATTCAGAAGTACCCGTCTTAAAGAAACAAAACCAGAACAAAATATGTTAACCCAGAGGCATGCAACTGTACAATAGAGAGCACAGTACTAAATCAATATGAATCTGCAGAATGCTTATGTGCATGAGCCCTAGTAGTTGTTTAATTCTTTAAAGGGAATCTGTCAGTAGGAATTTGCTACCTCACCTGACAGCAGCATAATATAGGGGCAGAGATCCTGAGTTCAACAATGTGTCACTTAAGGTGTTTCATGGTGTCATTTTTATAAAATGACTGTTTTCTCTGCTGCAGATTTATCAGTTCTCTAATGCAGTGCTCTGATTAACCCTGCCCACACCACTGATTGGCAGTTTTCTGCCTATGTACAGTGTGCACAGAAAGCTGCCAATCAGTTGTGGGTGGGGGGGTTTATGCAGAACTCATGAATATGTTTGACTACCTTGCAGCAGGTTTGCTAGCCCTCTAATAACAGTCTCCTGCTGATAAAAAAATAAAAATAAAAATTATCAAAATTACACCAAGCAGCCCAGTAAGTGACACATCAGTGGAATCAGGGTCCCTACCTTTATATTATGCTTCTCTCAGATTAGCTTGCAAAAACCTAGTGACAATTTCCTTTAATTAAAAAAATCAGTTGTTGTATTTCTTGTTCTTTAAACAATGTAGAGTGGATAAAGAAAATCCACTAAATCCCACTATGCAATATCTCAGATTTTTACTCAACATCAAACACGAGGAAAACCAAGATCAAATTAAGAGCAGATATCCTTTACTTATTCGGTAGCACACTTTCTTTAGATCTGATTAGACTATTGCAAAATTAAAAACGTTAAATGCTACAATTTTTTTCCCATCTCTTAATAAAAAAAATGCTTTGCTTCTGTTTAGTAAGAAAAGCATTTTCTATCATTTAGTTGTTTTTTGTGCTTAGATGCATGAATGTATATGTGTAAAAGCAATAGGTGTTATTCCGCGTTACCTAAAAGACTTAGATTGCATTTTAATAGGAGCCTACCAGACAGGAAAAAAATGCAATTTTCGGAAAGCTGCCATACTCCTCCCTGTGGAATAATTTTATCAGTGTAAATATTTTCTAAAGTGAGTATCTGGCAGCCTTGTGCTGCCTCTTCACATTGCCATCAGAAACTTCAACCTTGTTTGGGGCTCTCTGGAGTTCTGTGGAGTTTATAAAAATAGTTGATTGAATTTACTGTCATCTACTTTCTTTCCTGCCAGGAAATCTGTAAATCTATAAAAAATGGCACATTAAAATGAACTCTGTAGTGGTCGACTGAGAGGAAAATGGTCTGAATTTATGTTTTTTTGTCTCTAATGCCAGTTGTAATTGGGTCTTATTTTGTGTATTCATGGAGTTTTCAAAATCAGCATTTTTTAGCTAAATTGTAACTAGCCAATTGACTTTTCTGTTTTCAACTTTTTATTTTAATTTTCTGCAGATTTTTATGCATATATAAAGCAAATCGACATTCTGAACATACAGTTGTTTGACAGAATTATACAATATTATCATTAAACCCTTAACAAACACTGTATAGTTTTATGATGGTCACTGTGGGTAACTTTTGTTAAGCACTAGGGATGAGCGAGTATACTTGCTGCTCAGGTTTTCCCGAGCATGCTCGGGGATCTCTGAGTGTTTGGAAGTGCTCGGAGATTTAGTTTCTGTTGCCGCTCCTGCATGATTTGCGACTACTTGACAGCCTGAATACATGTGGGAATTCCCTAACAAACAGACAATCACCACATGTATTCAGGCTGTCAAGTAGCCGCAAATCATGCCGTTGCGGCAACAGAACCTTAATCTCTGAGCACTCGGAGACCACCCAAGCATGCTTGGGGAAACCCGAGCAATGAGTATGCTCGTTCATCACTATTAAACACCACTTATTTTAAAGAGGGAAGTTTTTTGCTCTGGTAGCATAGTAGGATAATATGTAGGATAATATAGGAACCACAGATTTATGCAGTACACAAAGAAGATCTTGGTCCATCTTATAAAAATATAACATCCTTTACTAGTAGTCCTGTTGGGAACTGTATACAGAAGGTAGTAGGTATTGAATACATTAGGCACATCAGAGGCTAGGGCTTGATGATTACAAGTGGCAGCTTAGAGTTTGTAAGACAGATTGTACAAACATAGCATAAAACAGCATACAGTATATTATGATCACTATGTTATTTTTTTTCTTTCTGTCCATAACCTACTTCTGCAGTGGTACCTGTGACCCAACTGGTTAGCCTAGCCTTCTTCCCTATACTTCCAGGAGCAGCGCAAACACTTCTGCAATCAACCCACCTTTCTATCTGGTCAGGACCAAAAAAACCAAAGCTATGGTTGTACTCAATGTACTCAATACTGTACTCAATGTAGCTGGACTACCTTCAAGCATGTTCACTTCTCAGGTGTGAAGGATCTTTCAGCCTGTCACTTTTTCACCAATTACTTTTTCAACTTGCTACCTATGTAATCTTAATATTGCATAATAATGCATACAACCAAGCAAGAGATTCACTTCCATATCTCTTCCAGAACTACTACTGACTTCTCGAACCAGGAAGTAACTCACTTATTACTCCCAAAAATTCCTCTCATCTGCAGGGTTGGCCAACTATAATCATTTCTATACCAAACGCTTGCAATGTTACCTTTACTTTCCCTACAACATATAATCATATTAAACATAAACATTGTTGTAATGTCTTCAGGAGATGTCAGCCATCGTCTCACTCCTCTAAACAGACCCTACAAAGTCATTTCAAAAGTGAAATGGCTCCTAAAAATCAGTTTTGTAAATTTTGTTAAAAAATTGAAAAAATAATCTGGTAAAATTCTCTGTCTTCTAACATTGTAACAAAATAAAAAGATGTTTGAAAATTATGTAGATGTAAAATAAAAATATGTAATGTTATTTTTCAACTTTTTTGTGTGGTATGACTATCTGTATTAATAGCACAGAAATTCAACTTTTAACTATTGCTAATTTTTCTAAATTTTCATAAAAAATAAGATATTTTCAAAAAATCATATCCACCTAAATTACCACCAACATAAAGTACAATGTGTCATGAAAAACTATCTCATAGTCACTGGGATATGTTACAGTTTTCCAACTGACATGTCTGTTTTGAAAAATCTTGCCTAGAAATTAAAGGGGCAAAATTGGCTGCTGGAGAAAACGAATTTAAAATACCTTTAAAAAAATACATTGAAAAACACAACAAGGTGAAGTCTATAGAAACACAACAAGGTGAAGTCTATAGAAGCACACGTAGGGCTTCTCATTTCACATATGCTTATGCAGATCCCAACAGTTAAATGACAAATTCAGTTCTCCTACATCTGTTCCATTATAGATTCAATTATATTTGCTCAGCCGTACATGATGTGATTGAAAATAGCAATTTAGTATAGACTTGTCTGCATGTATGTCAGTTAATGCAAGAAAAATATATTGAGACATATGATGCTTTATTTAACATTGCTAAATATGATTAGATAAGGTAAAAAATAGCACATCTGAGTTAGCAACTCTTCAATACTTACTGTATGTGTTCTATATAGGACTGAAGCTGATTATAGGTTGAAGGTTTATTGCTAATTATATTAATTTTATAATTTATATCAATTAGTGATTATCAAAACTCACAAAATTTGTTTCTGGCAGATTTGAACTGCAGATTATATAGTTCAAGCAATTATATTTATTATGGACGTGGTTTAAACATATAAGCATACATTAATTTATGCATATTAGGCCTTCTTATATCTGTAGCAAGCAGCACAAGAAGTTTTGGTGGCCTTTTCTGACTAGGTGCACATAATGAGTCTACTGCATTTGTAAGGGAAGAAATTCTCCACCTTTACACATCCCTCTTATACTTAACCCCTTTGTGACGGAGCCAACTTGCAGCTGAATGACCAGGCCAACTTTTACAATTCTGACCACTGTCAATTTATGAGGTTATAAATCTGGAACCCTTTAATGGATCCTGCTGACTATGAGACTGTTTTTTGTGACATATTTTACTTCATGCTAGTGATAAAATTTCTTCGACATGACTTGCGTTTATTTATGAAAAAGAGGATATACTGTATGGTGAAAATTTTTAAAATTTAGCAATTTTCAAAGTTTTAATTTTTATGCCCTGAGCTACGTCACACAAAATACTTAATAAATAACATTTCACACATGTCTACTTTACATAAACACAATTTTGGAACCAAAGTTTATTTTCGTTAGGAAGTTATAAGGGTTAAAATTTGACCAGCAATTTCTCATTTTTACAACAAAATTTACAAAACCATTTTTTTAGGGACCACCTCACATTTGAAGTCACTTTGAGGGGTCAATATGACAGAAAATACCCAAGTGACACCATTCTAAAAACTGCACCCCTCAAGGTGCTCAAAACCACATTCAAGAAGTTTATTAACCTTTTACGTGCTTCACAGGAACTGAAGCAACGTGGAAGGAAAAAATTAATATTTAACTTTTTTCACAAACATTTAACTTCAGAACCATTGTTTTTATTTTATTAAGTGTAAAAAGAGAAAATGAACCACAAAATTAATTATGCAATTTCTTCTGAATACGCCGATACCCCATATGTGGGGGTAAACCACTGTTTGGGCGCACGGCAGGGCTTGGAATGGAAGGAGTGCCATTTGACTTTTTTTTTGCAGAATTGGCTGGAATTGAGATTGTACGCCATGTCATATTTGGAGAGCCCCTGATGTGCCTAAACAGGGGAAACCCCCAACAAGTGACACCATTTTGGAAACTAGACACCTTAAGGAACTTATCTAGATGGTAGTGAGCACTTTGAACTTCCAAGAGAGTCACAAAAGTTTATAACGTAGAGCCGTGAAAATAAAATATCATATTTTTTCCACAGAAATGATTTTTCACCCCAAAATTTTTATTCTCACAAGCGTAACAGGAGAAATTAGACACACAAAGTTGTTGTGCAATTTGTCCTGAGTACGCCAATACCTGATGTGGGGGTAAACCACTGTTTGGGCACACGGCAGAGCTCAGAAGGAAAGAAGCGCCGTTTGACTTTCGCAATGAAAAATAATGTTTTTTCCACAAAAATGATTTTTTCGCCTCCAAATTTTTATTTTCACAAGGGTAACATGAGAAATTAGACCCCGGAAGTTGTTGTGCAATTTGTCCTGAGTACGCAGATACCACATATGTAGGGGTAAACCTAAACAGTTAAAAACCCCTACTAGTGAAATCATTTTGGAAACTAGACCCCTTAAGGAACTTATCTAGATGTCTGGGGAGCACGTTATACCCCCAAGTGCTTCACAGAAGTTTATAACGCAGAGCCGTGAAAATAAAAAAATCATTGATTTTTTAGCCTGCAATTTTTTATTTTCACAAGGGAAACAGGAGAAATTGGACCAAAAAAGTTGTTGTGCAATTTGTCCTGAGTAAGCTGATACCTCTTATGTGGGGGGAACCACTGTTTGGGTGCATGGCAGAACTTGGAAGGAAAGGAGCACTGTTTTGGAATGAAGACTTTGATGAAGTGGTCTGCAGGTGTCATGTTGCGTTTGCAGAGCCTCTCATGTGCCTAAAGAGTAGAAACCCACAAGTGACCTCATTTAGGAAACTATACCCCCCAAGGAACTTATCTAGATGTGTTGTGAGAACTTTGAACCCCCAAGTGTTTCACTAAAGTTTATAACGCAGAGCCGTGAAAATAAAAAATCATTATTTTTTCCACAAGAATGATTTTTTAGCCGGCAATTTTTTATTTCACTAGGGTAACAGGAGAAATTAGACCCCAAAAGTTGCTAAGTTGTTATCCAATTCGTCCTGAGTACCCTGGCACCTCATAAGTGGGGGGAACAACTGTTTGGGCATACGTCGGGGTTTGAAAGGAAAGTAGTGACGTTTTAGAATGCAGACTTTGATGGAATGGTCTATGGGAGTCATTGTGTTTGCAGAGCCCTTGATGTGCCTAAAGAATAGAGACCCCCAACATGTGACCCCATTTTGGAAACTAGACCCCCAGGTAGCTTATCTAGATGTGTGGTGAGCACTTAGAACCCTTAAGTCCTTCACAGAAGTTTATAACAGAGTCATGAAAATAAAAAAATCATTTTTTTCCACAAAAATGATTTTTAACCCACTTTTTTTATGTCCTGAGTACCACATAAGTGGGGGAAAACCACTGTTTGGGCACATGTCAGGGCTCGAAAGGGAAGTAGTGACGTTTTGGAATGCAGACTTTGATGTAGCATTTTCAGAGCCCTTGATGTGCCTAAACAGTAGAAACCCCCCACATGTGACCACATTTAGGAAACTAGACCCCCAATGAGCTTATCTAGATGTGTGGTAAGCACTTTGAACCCCTAATTGCTTCACAGAAGTTTATAACGCAGAGCTGTGAAAATAAAAAATCTTTTTTTCACAAAATTGATTTCTTAGCCCCCAATTTTTTTTCCCAAGGTAACAGGAGAAATTATACCCCCAAAGTTGTGCAATTTGTCCTGAGTATGCTGTTGCCCCATATGTTGGGGTTAACCACTGTTGGGGCACACGTCGAGGCTCGGAATGGAGGGAGCAACGTTTGACTTTTTGAACGCAAAATTGACTGGAATCACTGGTGGCATCATGTCGCATTTGGAGACCCCCTCATGTGCTTAAACAGTGGAAACCCCTCAATTCTAACTCCAACTCTAACCCCAATAAACCCCTAACCCTAATCCCAACCCTAACCAAAATTCTAGTCACAACCCTAACCCCAACTCACCGCTAGCAATAAACCTAAACCTAGCCATAACCCTAACCCTAATCCCACCCCTAACCATAACCCTAACCACAAAAGTAACCCCAACACACCCCTATCCCTAATTCCAACCCTAACCCTAATCCCAACCCTAACCCTAATTCCAACGCTAACTCTAATTCCAACCCTAACCCTAAATCCAACCCTAATCCTAATTTCAACCATAACTCTAATTCCAACCCTATCCCTATCCCTAACTTTAGTCTAACTCTTACTCTAATGGAAAAATGAAAATAAATATATTTTCTTTATTTCATTATTATTCCCTAAATATGGGGGTGATAAAGGGGGGTTTACTTACAATTTTTTTATTTTGATCACTGTGATAGGGTCTATCACAGTGACCAAAATGAACCAGTAGGAAAAATCTTCCCGCTGTTGTCGGGTGCCGGCCGACAGATCTCGGCAGGTGCATTGCGCATGCAACCACCATTTTTTCCTGGAAGAAGATGGCTGCACCCATAGGGGAAGCACATGCTCCGCTGAGCACCGGGAGGTACTGGGGGGATCAGGGACCCTATTTCTCTCTCCTCTGATGTGCGATCACATCAGAGGAGAAAGAAATTAAATGGTACATCCGACTTTTTTTGAGGTCACCGTTATACAGTTAATAACGGTGATCGCAAAATCGGAGTCAGTAAAAACCAACCCGAATCATGTTCTCTGGGGTCTCGGCTACCCCTGACAGCTGAGACCACAGAGAAAATCTGACTCTGGGGGGGCTGTATACACTTTTTCCACAGCGCCATTAATTAACAGTGCTGTGGTTAAACTACCCTTAATGACCGCCGTTAAAAGGAGTATCGGTGGGCATTATGGGGTTAATCTGGCCTTTTCACAGTGGTTGATAGCTAATGAGTATTTACATACACTGCAACCAGCTGTCAATCACTGTAATGAGGGTCGAGGCAGGCATTCTACCATTGAACATGGAGGACTCAAAGTTATGAGTAGAGATAAGTGGACCTTTTAAAATTCATATTTGCTGACTTTGTCAAATTTTTCCCAAAAATGTGTTTTGCGCTGAATAAATTTTCATGAATCTCAATACAAGAAAGCTTGAAACTGTAGGAAAATACCTGTAGGGGAGAGGAGAGAGAGAGAGATCCCCCTGAACATAAGAGCTTACATTTGACTGGAGAAAGAGAGGACCCTGCTGATCATAAGGGTTAATGCTCTATGTGACAGATGAAGAGAGAGGAAATTTCTGAGCATGATAGCTTGTACTCTAAGAAGAGAAAGAATTAATCAATGTTCTGGAAATGGAAAATATCTATGTTGTACAAACTATGGTCTACTGAGAACAAATGACCTGTGATGGCTCAGGTACTGACTAACAATGTACAAGGTATGATAATCTATAAATTGTCACAGCCACAGTGCATTAAAGGGACAGTTGTGCAACCATGCAAAAAGATATTATCCCATTCTCCTATGCTTCAGCAGTGTGGAAAATGAAGCCTGGCAATATTTTTTTTTTTTCGCAAATTGCATCTCAGTGTTCGAATTTGTGTAAAATTCCTGCAAATTTGATTCAAATTTGATCCTCTGCTGAACAATTCCCTCATCTCTAATTATGATTTCACTTTAATCACTAACATGAAAGTAGAACTGTCCACACTATTCTTACTTAGAGCGGCACTTTAACACACTATAGCTGCAAATAAAATGAGCTATTCTCACAAAAAACAAAAGAAAGAATTAATATTTTGCATCTTAAAAAAAGCATTGGTTGCATTCTTGAATGGTTAAATCTAAATTGCAACCTTGATATGTCTTTGTGGATATCAGACATCATGTATCTTAGCTCTCTTGTGTGAAGTTAAAGGAGACTGCCATAAATTCCAAAAATGACTGGAAATTATGCGTAAATCTTACAACACAAAAGTCTTTATAGTGAAAGGCATACAGATGCTGGAAAGTAGTTGCAAGTGCTGGAATGCTAAGTGCTGCTCACGGGTATAAGTACATTAAATGCAGACACGGCTCAGTGGTCGACAGTTCTAACGATCTAAGAGAGTGGTTTACCTCATAAAGTTGTTTACCTCAGCAAACAGTAATAATAGGCTCTTGAAATGAACTTGAAGGAGAAGTGAAGAAATTACTGTAATTTTAGATATTTTTTGGCCAAAGCACATTTATAACTTTTTAAATGAAATGATCCTGTTTATAGTTTTCACCATTATCAGGATTATTTTTTATGGGAATAGAAAGTAATAAATCCACAAAAACCTACATAGAGTAGATATAATACATACTGTAAAAATAATTTATTTCCAATATTTTCTTTTTTCACTTTTTTAAAAAAAAATTTCTAATTATCTTCAAGGAGCCATTCGTTTTTTATTTTACCATCAACACAGAAGCATAAGGGTTGGCAGTTTTGAATTACTTTTCTATTTAATCATAAAACATACTACAAAATTAATAAAAAAATATCCAAGTGCGGTGGAAATGAAAAAAAATCAGTAAATCCACATTTTTTTATTTTGTATTTGCAAAGTTTTGTTGGGAGCTTTATAATTTTTCTGTAGAGCAAAGTCAACAGCCAGGTAACGTTATGTGGGACACGAAAACAGAACTCATAGGGTAAATAACTTTTGACAATAAAGATTAGTGAGTGAATTGTAAATGCTCCCCTTTCATTGTTGTGCGAGGATAGGAACACTATTAATTTTATGGGGTGTTGCTTATCCTGTGATCTTGTAGTCTAAAGTGCTACACCAAACAATGGATTTGATACATTTTTTAATGAACAAAAGAAAAACATCAAAGAGCACAAAAATATATGAAAAAAATCATTTGCTTTTAAAACTTGCACTGCTATAGCACCAACGCTGTATTGGCACCAAACAATATTGATGAACTTTACATGCTTTTCTGCATAATATAAATGCACATGCCCACTGAAGCCATTCACTGTGTGAGGGTTGGCAGAACGCACCAAATAAGAAATTATAATAAGGTGCATCGACAAGGCGGGGTCCACCGTGCAGTGATGGAGAAACCGCAACTAGCACAATGACGGACCAAGGCTGCGAGAAAACACTTAAAGCACACTGAGTTAAATGTCACTCAGTGTGCACAGAGCACAAAGTAACAAGCTCCGTTACACCACAGAGCAGTACTATGAAGCAAAGCAAATAGGACTATACCCTGTTAGACTGCACAGGCATATAGAAAAATACTAATTTGGGTCCCTATAACTTAACCCCCAGGGAAGACTAAGCAGGTGGTTGACCCTGCTCTGATACATGGTGTGCTTTAGCATGCGTGCCTGAGGACGCACGGTGCAGATGCTAAGTTCAAGCGGTAGTTCCCACCCTACACTACCTGTCTAGACCAACATTTGCAGTGCTGTTAGTGGTGCACATGCATACAGAGTGGCAAAGTAGCCACAAACACACCAGACACACATGATACTAGCGCACAGGTGTGCACCATTGAGAGCTTTTTATAACTTGCTCAAGTCCAGAGAGACAGGACCTTGCCTGTGGACTAGTATGAAGCTGCCACATCAACAGAGCACCTAACATCCGAGCACCAATGTAAAAGCACCATATCATGGACATGTTCAGTAGAGTGAAATCTGGACTTAGGTTCCAGAGCACAGCGCTGCACATGTAAACTAACAGTCACCATAGGCTTAGCTGGAGAGCCAGCAGTAACTATACATGCAGGATGAGCCTTAGCAAGACACTGGGATCAAAGTCTGTGCTCAGCAGGTATCCCAGTGGCCAAACCTGAATGGGAGACCAAAGCACCAGAAAAGGCTTGAGATCTATCCTGTGCAGTGGGAAAATCCTGGTGCCTAACTAATTGTCCTTTAGAATCTTAACCTGTATATGATAGTGGTCTTTCCTGAAGCCATTGATTGTTCACATGCATGCTACATCATATATGTATGCATATACAGCTCTGGAAAAAATTAAGAGACCACTGCAAAAATTTCATTTTGTCTGGTATATATTTGAGTAAAATGTAAATTGTTCTTTTATTCTATAAACTACTGACAACATGTCTTTGAACTTCCAAGCACTAAATTTTGTATTTATTTTCAGAAAATGAGAAATGGTCAAAATAACAAAAAAAATGAAGTGTTTGCAGTGCTCAAATATAGCTAAGAAAACAAGTTCATAATCATTTAGAAACAACAATACTAATGTTTTAACTCAGTAAGAGTTCAGTAATCAATATTTTGTGGAAAAGCTATGATTTTTAATCACAGCTTTCATGCGTCTTGGCATGCTTTCCACCAGTCTTTCACACTGCTTTTGGGTGACCTTATGCCACTCCTGGCACAAAAATTTAAGCAGCTCTTCTTTGTTTGATGGCTTGTGACTATCCATTTTCCCCTTGATTACATTCCAGAGATTTTCAATGGGGATCAACTGTGTAGATTGGGCTGGCCATGACAGGGATTTGATGTGGTGGTTCTTCATCCACACATTTGTGTGGCATGACGCATTGTCCTGCTGGAAAAAACAGTCCCTAGAGCTGGGGAACATTACCTGAGAAGAAAAAATCAACAGTTTTTCCAGGATAACCTTGTATACGGCTTGTTTCATACATAATTCCCAAAGATTAACCTGCCCAATTGCATCCTTGCTGAAGCATCCCCATATCATCATCGATCCTCCACCAAATTTCACAGTGGGTGGAAGACATTGTGGCTTTTACGCCTCTCCAGGTTTCAGTCTAATGATTAGACAACCAGGTGTTGGGCAAAGCTGAAAACTAGACTCATCAGAGAAGATTACCTTACTCCAGTCCACTATGGTCTAATCCTTATGGTCTTTGTCAAACTTCAGTCTGGCTCTCCTTTGCTTCTCATTGATGAAAGGCTTTTTTCTAGCTTTACATGACTTGAGCCCTGCCTCTAGGAGCCTGTTATGAACTGTTCTACCATGCACTTCACCCCAGCTGCCATTTGCCATTCCTTTTGTAAGTCACTTGATGTCATCATGTGGTTGCTGAGTGACATTCGAATAAGATGATGGTCTTCCCAGTCAGTGGAGAGTCATTTTTTTTTCCTCTGCCGGTCTGTATCTTTGTTGTCCCCAATGTCTGCTGCTTGACCTTGTTGTAATGAACTGCCATCTTAGAGATTTTAAGGCTGGAGGCAACATGATGCTCACCATATCCTTCTGCTAGTAATGCCAGAATTGAGCCATTATTTTCCTAACTCAAGACTTTTCTTTTCAACTCCTTTGGCATGGTTAAAAGTTATTTTTTCATTCCTATTAACTTTGGGATATTGCTAGCATTTGTTTTGCCATTCAGTTTGTCTTATTGGAAGAGGATTGTGAACACCACAGCAGGGTTTTTTTCATACTTTCCCTTGTTAAATAAGATTTGGTTCAGGTGATCACCTAATCAGAACCACATTAAGTAGAATGAGGTGTACTCTGGTTGGAATTCAACTGACACTGGAATGGAATGGCTGTCATACATGTAGAGAAGTTGATTTTTATAAAACTATGCAGTGGTCTCTTAATTTGTGCCAGAGCTATGTATATATATATATATATATATATATATATATATATATATATATATATATATATACACACACTGCTCAAAAAAATAAAGGGAACACTCAAATAACACAGCTTAGATCGGAATGAATGAAATATTCTCACTGAATACTTTGTTCTGTGCAAAGTTGAATGTGCTGACAAAATCACACAAAAATCATCAATGGAGATCAAATATATTAACCAATGGAGGCCTGGATTTGGAGTCACACACAAAATTAAAGTGGAATGTAATGTCCTTAAAGCAAGTCAAAATGAGGTTCAGTATTGTGTGTAGCCTCCACGTGCCTGTATGTCCTCCCTACTGTACAATGCCTGGGCATGCTCCTGATGAGATGGCAGATGGTCTCCTTAGGGATCCCCTCCCAAACCTGGACTAAAGCATCTGCCAAATCTTGGACAGTCTGTGGTGCAACTTGACATTGCTGGATGGAGCGAGACATGATGTCCCAGATGTAATCAATCGTATTAAGGTCTGGGGAACGGGTGGGCCAGTTCATAGCTTCAATGCCTTCATCTTGCAGGAACTGCTGACACACTCCAGCCACATGAGGTCTGGCATTGTCCTGAATTAGGAGGAACCCAGGGCCAACTGCACCAGCATATGGTCTCACTAGGGGTCTGAGGATCTCATCTCGGTACCTAATGGCAGTCAGGCTATCTCTGGTGAGCACATGGAGGGCTGTGTGGCCCTCCAGCGAAATGCTACCCCACACCATTACTGACCCACTGCCAAACGGGTCATGCTGAAGGATGTTGCAGGCAACAGATCGCACTCCACGGCATCTCTAGACTCAGTCACATGCTCAGTGTGAACCTGCTTTCATCTGTGAAGAGCACAGGGCGCCAGTGGCGAATTTGCCAACCCTGGTGTTTTGTGGCAAATGCCAAGCGTCCTGCACAGTGTTGGGCTGTGAGCTTACCCCATCTGTGGGTGTCAGACCCTCAAACCATCCTCATGGAGTTGGTTTCTAACCATTTGTGCAGACACATGCACATTTGTGGCCTGCTGGAGGTCATTTTGCAGGGCTCTGGCAGTGCTCCTCCTGTTCCTCCTTGCACAAAGGCGGAAGTGGCGGTCCTGCTGCTGGGTTGATGCCAAATTATGGCACCCTCCATGTCTCCTGGTGTACTGGCCTGTCTCCTGGTAGCGCCTCCAGCCTCTGGACACTACACTGACAGACACAGCAAACCTTCTTGCCGCAGCTCGCATTGATGTGCCATCCTGGATGAGTTGCACTACCTGAGCCACTTGTATGGGTTGTAGAGTCCGTCTCATGGTACCACGAGTGTGAAAGCACAACCAACATTCAAAAGTGACCAAAACATCAGACAAAAAGCATTGGTACTGGGATGTGGTCTGTGGTCCCCACCTGCAGAACCACTCCTTTATTGAGGGTGTCTTGATAATTGCCAATAATTACATCTGTTGTCTATGCCATTTGTTCAATAGCATGTGAAATTGATTATCAATCAGTGTTGCTTCCTAAATGGACAGTTTGATTTCACAGAAGTTTTATTTAGTATGAGATATATTCTGTTGTTTAAGTTTTCCCTTTATTTTTTGAGCAGTGTATATATATATATAGTATATATATATATATATATATATATAGTACATATACTGTATATATGCATATGGACTGTATAGTGACATGTAAAAATTTGGGCACTTCTGGTCAAATTTACTGTTATTATGAACAGTTATGCAAGTTGAAGATGAAATGATCTCGAAAAGACTAAAGTTAAAAATAACACATTTCCTTTATATTTTAGGCAAAACATATACTGTATATTATCATCTTTTACATTTTAAAAACTACAAAAAGGAAAATTAGATAATGCAAAACTTTGGGCACCTTGCATGATTAGTACCTAGAGAAAACCAAAAGCAAAACACAAAACAAATATCCTGGAATAAAAAAGTAAAAAAATATATTGCAAAAATTGCATGAAGGTAGTAATAATAGTAATAATAAGGGTATTTAGTTAATATAATTTTGATCAAAATAATGTAGAAGCCATCCCGCCACGTCACGGCAACCCTTGTGGGACAGTCCTAACTCTTGTATTTAAAACCTTTCCACTTGTCAAGTGACGTAAATGTGAACAAGGACAGAGGGACTGAACCACCAGTAATAGTATAGGCCAGACAGGATGGATTTTCCAACTCAGAATGGTTTTCTCTGTGTAAAGGTCATGTGTTCATATGCAATTACATTTTGCATGCACATTAATTTACTTTTTCTGCTCAGACCCAGTTTCTCATGATTAGTACCTAGTAGCAGCCTCTTTTGAAAGTATCCCAGCTGTAAATATTTTTTGTAGCTAGCCAAGAGTCTTTCAATTCTTATTTTTAGGGATCTTTATCCATTCATCCTTGGAAAATTATTCCAGTTCTGTGATATTCCTGGGCCTCCTTACATGCACTGCTATTTTGAGGTGTAGCCTCAGATTTTCATTGATGTACAGATTAGGGAACTGTGATGGCCATTGTGAAACCTTCAGCTTGCTCCTTTTGAGGTAGTCTATTGTGGATTTGATGTGTGTTTAGGATCATCATCCATTTGTAAAAGTTATCCTCTTTTCAACTTTAGCTTTTATTTTTTTTATTATAATAAATTATATATTTATTTCTATAAAGATGGTATTATGTTTGCATCAAGAGTATGTAGAAATTTCATTGAACCCATTCTTCCCTTAACCTTTGAAATGCTCTCTGTGCCATTGGCTGCATCACACCCCCAAATCATGACTGATACACCCCCATGCTTTATGGTTGGCAAGATGTTCTCCTGAAATTCTGTGACCTTTTTTCTCCACACATACCTACATCATTGAAGCCAAAAAGTTCTATTTTAACCCCATGAGTCCACGGAACTTGTTTTAAAAATATGTCAGATTTGATTAGATGTTCTTTTGCATACTTATGACTCTGAATTTTATGATTAGGATGCAGGAGATGTTTTCTTCTGATAACTCTTCCATGAAGTCCATATTTGTGCAGGTGTCTCTAGACACTAGAACAATGTACCACAACTCCAGAGTCTGCTAAATGTTTCTGAAGTTCTTTTGCAGTCAAACAGGGGTTCTGGTTTGCCTCTCCAGCAATCCTATGAGCATTCTCACCAAATTTTTCCTTGGTTTTCCAGATATTATCTTGATCTCCAATGTTGCTGTTAACTGCCACTTCTGAATTACATTTGGAACTGAGTAAAGGGTAACTTGAAAATGCTTTGCTATTTCCTTATAGCCTTCCCCTGCTTTGAGGTCCTCCACCATTTTTATTTCCATAGTGCTCAGCAGCTGCTTAGAAGAACCCATGGCTTCTGTTTTTTGGCACAAATTTAGAGGAGGATGGTGTTAGGCCCCAGGATTCTCCCACTGCACAGGGTAGATCCCAAGCCTTGTCTGCCTCTATGATCTCCCATTCTGCTCCGGCCGCAGTGGAGGCTGCTCAGCAATCATGTCAGTCTCAGTGTCTTGCTCAGACCCGTGCGGTTCGTTGGTTCCTGCTGGCCTTACAGCCAAAGGTATGATAACCAGCAATAAGCAGTGGCTAACATACGCTCCGGAGGCTGAGTCCAGAAATCACTCTACTGAACATGCTCATGAGGTGGCGACCTCTCATTGGTGGTCAGTTGTCAGGTGCTCAGGTGAGGTGGTGGTTCCAGATTGGTCCACGAGCAAGGTCCTGTCTGACTGAACTTAAGCGGAGCATATTAAAAGGTCTTTAGGATGCACGTTGGCATGCTAAGATCCTTTGTGCTATATGTGTGTCAGTGGATACATGACCACTCTGTGTGCACATGTGCTGCTTCTAGCATGGCAATTGTTTATCTAGGCAGGCAATGTAGACTGGGAACTATCGCTTGGCTTAGCATCTGACTCCAGGCATCCTAAGTCGCATATGCTGTTAGCACTGCTGAGTGTCAGAGCGAGCACAACCACCAATATAGACTTCCCTGGAGGGTAGCTATAGGGACCCCAACTAGCGTCAATACTTATGTACTCCTGTGACGTGTAGCAGGGTATAGCTCTGAGTGCTCTGTTATTGTTCCGCTCTGTGGAGCAACCGAGCAGGTATTTTGCACTTTTTACACACAGAGTGACCTTTAACTCCGTGTGTTTATGGCGCTTGTATGCAGCATCGATCCTTCTTTGTTTACTATTGTTTACTAGCTGCAGTTCCTCCATCACCGCACGGTGGACCCTAGGTTGCGATCACACCTCGTCATAATTTATATTTGGTTCGATCCGCAAACCCTACCAAATGGGTTATTGTAAAGCTGGGAAATTTGCATCGCATGGCTTTTCCTAACGATGATAGTGAACTAGCTTGAACTAGCTTGAACTAGCTGAAAGGCTAATTAAGGTCAAAGTTATCTGCACACACAAATCTCCAAGGGTGCTCAAACTTTTACTTTGGCCCATTTTCCTTTTTTGGAAATTTTTAACATGTAAAAAATGAAAATATATGTTATCATTAATTTTAGGTCTTTTAGAGATGATTTCATCTGCAATTTGCTTAACTGTTCACAATAACAGTAATTTTGACAAAGGGTGCCCAAGCTTTTACTTCCCACTGCATACTGTAGAAAAGCAGGTGGAAGACTCCTGGATAGGAGATGCTGAGATGGGTAATAGGGCCAATATGTGAGTCCAGATTTTTTACAAATGATTAGATGTGATGGTCGAAACAAGTCATTCTCACACTCCAATCCAAGAGATGAAGCTTGTTTAAAAGGGTAGCTGAACTGCTCATTCTTTGTCTGAGTGCAAACACCTCTGGTAGTTGGGTCTATGTATATAAGGTGGAGGACCTGTGAATGTTGCTTAGACGCTGCAAGAGGATGAGTATTAGACTTTGAATATTGCGCTAACCTGCTCTGTTTCTCATACTCTTATTTGGACTCTTGTTTTGTTACTACTTTCTGCTGGAAGTTTATCCATATATATAATTGCCTTAAATTGTCCGTCATCCACTTCCATCTGGATGTCCCCGAATTCCACAATCCACCGCACCACACCAGAAGTACGTCGACCGCCATATTTAAATACCCAAGTGATGAGTATTCCAATATGGCACCCGCTGGTGGTACCAGGCCCTTCCAAAGTACCACCAGTGGGACACCCCCGGGACCCCCCTGCTGCCGTCGGACCCCCCCGGACCCACCGCTGCCTGCTCACCCACCTACATCACAGCTGGCAGGAAAGACTGCAGCTTGCAGACTGTGCTGGAGATGGGGTGCGGGCGCCCTCTGGTGGCGCCGCACCCCATCTCCAACACAGGCCGCAAGCCACGGTCTTTCCTGCTGGCTGGCCGCCGCCAATACCCCACCACCACTGGACCTGCCGCCGCTGAACTCCCCCGCCGCCGCAGGACCCGCCGCTGCTGGCCACGCTGCCGGATCCCCGCCAGACCCGCCGCTGCCTGCCCACCATGTACGCACACACACGTACGCACGTACGTACACACACGCACGTACACACACGCACGTACGTACACACACGCACGTACGTACACACACGCACGTACGTACACACATGCACGTACGTACACACACACACGTACGTACGCACACGCACGTACGTACACACACACACATGTACGTACACGCACACACACGTACGTACACACACACACGTACGTACACACACACACACGTACGTACACACACACACACGTACGTACACACACACACACGTACGTACACACACACGTACGTACACACACGTACGTACACACACACACGTATGTACACACACACGTACGTACACACACACACGTACACACACACACACGTACACACACACGTACGTACACACACACACACGTACGTACACACACACACACGTACGTACACACACACACGTACGTACACACACACGTACACACACACGTACGTACACACACACACGTACACACACACACGTACACACACACGTACACACACACGTACGTACACACACACGTATGTACACACACACGTACGTACACACACACACGTACGTACACACACACACACACGTACACACACACGAACGTACACACACACGTACACACACACACGTACACACGTACGTACACACACACGTACACACACGTACGTACACACACACGTACGTACACACACACACGTACACACACACACGTACACACACACACGTACACACACACACGTACACACACACGTACACACACACGTACGTACACACACACACGTACACACACACACGTACGTACACACACGTACACACACACACGTACACACACACGTACGTACACACACACGTACATACACACACACTTACACACACACACACGTACGTACACACACACGTACGTACACACACACACGTACGTACACACACACACACGTACACACACACACACGTACACACACACACACACGTACGTACACACACACACGTACGTACACACACACACGTACGTACACACACACGTACGTACACACACACACGTACGTACACACACGTACACACACACGTACGTACACACACACACACAAACACACACACACGTACGTACACACACACACATACGTACACACACACACGTACACACACACGTACACACACACACGTACACACACACGTACGTACACACACGTACGTACACACACACGCACGTACACACGTACACACACGTACGTACACACACACGTACACACACACGTACGTACACACACACATGTACGTACACACACACACGTACGTACACACACACACGTACGTACACACGTACGTACACACACACACGTACGTACACACACACACGTACGTACACACACACACGTACGTACACACACACGTACGTACACACACACAAGTACGTACACACACACACACGTACGTACACACACATGTACGTACACACACACACACGTACGTACACACACACACGTACGTACACACACACACATACACACACACGTACGTACACACACACGTACGTACACACACGTACGTACACACACACACACGTACGTACACACACACGTACGTACACACACGTACACACACACGTACACACACACGTACACACACACGTACGTACACACACACGTACACACACGTACGTACACACACGTACTCACATACACACACACGTACTCACATACACGTACTCACATACGCACACACACGTACTCACATACGTACATACACGTACTCACATACGTACATACACGTACTCACATACGTACATACTCACATATACACACACACACACGTACTCACATATACGCACACATACACACACGTACTCACATATACACACATGTACTCACATATACACACACGTACTCACATATATACACACACATGTACTTACATATACACACGTACTCACATTTACATACACACATACACGTACTCACATACACACATGTACTCACATATACACACACACATGTACTCACATATACACACACACACATGTACTCACATATGCTCACACATGTACTCACACACACACACGTACGCACATACACACACATGTACTCACATCTCCATCACAGGCCACAAACCACCCTCTTTCCTACCGGCTGTGACAGCATGGAGGTGGGTGGGCAGGCAGCTGCGGGACACACACATACACACATGTACACACACATATGTACTCACACACACACACTCACACACCCCCCACACACACTTCCCTCCCGATGCGATAGCATTGGGCACACCTCTAGTGGAGTTAATAAACCTTCCCGTTCAAACAAGAAACTGCATGCCTGTGTGAAGGCTTTCAACGACCAACTGGCTAAATCCCTACAATATATACATATATAAAAAAAGAAAAGCTGGAGCAGCAACAGCCAAAATAAATAATTATTTGTGTGCCAAGCCCCCCAATTAATTATCAGGCATTAATAGAAAGTAGAAAATGGAGGCAGCACAACAATTAGAATTATGAAAAAATAGGTGATTTAATAGGTCATAGTAATGGCAATGTTTCATATATTTATATCTATATATATTTATATTTATTAAAACAATCCTGAGAAGATTTACAACATTCACAGTCATCAAATACAGTTAATGATTGCTTTTTTGTAACATAACACATGATTAGTGTTGAGCATTCCGATACCGCAAGTATCGGGTATCGGCCGATACTTGCTGTATCGGAATTCCGATACCGACTTCCGATATTTTTTCAATATCGGAATTCGGCATCGGAATCGGAAGTTCAGTTGATTGACGGCCTGACGTCATCATGATGCGCGGTGTGTGCGCATCATGATGCGCCGTCATTTCGGGCCTTCCGGGGGTCTCTGCCGGCCTGCCGGGGGGCTGAGCCGGCCTGCCGGGGGGCTGTGTGGACTGCCCGGGGTCTCTGCCGGCCTGCCGGGGGGCTGTGCCGGCCTGCCGGTGGTCTGTGCACCCTGTGGGGGTCTGTACCGGCCTGCCGGGGGGCTGTGCCGGCCTGCCGGGGGGCTGTGCTGATGTCCGGGGGTCTGTGCAAGCATCGTCCGATGGGACTACAAGTCCCATCGGGCGATGCCTGCTACCATGACAGTTATTGACACATTAGCCAATGATGGGACAGTAGTAGTCCCATCATCCGGCTAATGTGTTAAATGTTAAAAAAAAAAAAAAAAAAAAAATACTACATACATACTACATGCATGCTACATACATACTACATGCTACATACATACTACATACATGCTACATACATACTACATGCTACATACATACTACATATATACTACATACATACTACATACATGCTACATACATACTGCATGCTACATACATACTACATACATACTACATACATACTACATGCATGCTACATACATACTACATGCATGCTACATACATACTACATGCATGCTACATACATACTACATGCATGCTACATACATACTACATATATACTACATGCATGCTACATACATACTACATGCTACATACATACTACATATATACTACATGCATGCTACATACATACTGCATGCTACATGCATGCTACATACATACTACATACATACTACATGCTACATACATACCACATATATACTACATACATACAATACATTCATACAATACATACATAGACATACAGTACATATAACATAGAGTAACATACTTACCAATACTTGTCACATTGTTCCCCGAAGCCATTGTCTTTCCGGAATAAATATTAACATAACAAACCACAAAAATACTCACCCACCAATATTTATTCCGGAAAGACAATGGCTTCGGGGAACAATGTGACAAGTATTGGTAAGTATGTTACTCTATGTTATATGTACTGTATGTCTATGTATGTATTGTATGAATGTATTGTATGTATGTAGTATATATGTGGTATGTATGTAGCATGTAGTATGTATGTAGTATGTATGTAGCATGCATGTAGCATGCAGTATGTATGTAGCATGCATGTAGTATATATGTAGTATGTATGTAGCATGCATGTAGTATATATGTGTTATGTATGTGGTATGTATGTAGCATGCATGTAGCATGCATGTAGTATGTATGTAGTATGTATGTAGTATGTATGTAGCATGTAGTATGTATGTAGTATGTATGTAGCATGCATGTAGCATGCATGTAGTATGTATGTAGTATGTATGTAGTATGTATGTAGCATGTAGTATGTATGTAGCATGCATGTAGTATATATGTGTTATGTATGTAGCATGTAGCATGCATGTAGCATGCATGTAGTATGTATGTAGTATATATGTGGTATGTATGTAGCATGCAGTATGTATGTAGCATGCATGTAGTATATATGTAGTATGTATGTTGCATGTAGTATGAATGTAGCATGTATGTAGTATGTAGTATAAATGTAGCATGTATGTAGTATGCATGTTGTATGTATGTAGCATGTAATTTTTTTTTTTTTTTTTTTACATTTAACACATTAGCCGGATGATGGGACTACTACTGTCCCATCATTGGCTAATGTGTCAATCACTGTCATGGTAGCAGGCATCGCCCGATGGGACTTGTAGTCCCATCGGACGATGCCTGCACAGACCCCCGGAGCCTGCACAGACCACCGGCAGGCCGGCACAGCCCCCCGGCAGGCCGGCACAGCCCCCCGGCAGGCCGGCACAGCCCCCCGGAGCCGGCACAGCCCCCCGGCAGGCCGGCACAGCCCCCCGGAGCCTGCACAGCCCCCCGGCAGGCCGGCACAGCCCCCCGGCAGGCCGGCACAGCCCCCCGGAGCCTGCACAGACCACCGGCAGGCCGGCACAGACCACCGGAGCCTGCACAGACCCCCTGGCAGGCCGGCACAGCCCCCCGAAAGGCCCGTACAGACCCCAGAGAGGCTGTACAAGGGCAGGAAAGGGTTTTTCTTATTCCGATA
Organism: Dendrobates tinctorius; assembly: GCF_039654945.1. Taxonomy (NCBI): domain Eukaryota; kingdom Metazoa; phylum Chordata; class Amphibia; order Anura; family Dendrobatidae; genus Dendrobates; species Dendrobates tinctorius. The sequence goes on along the minus strand of NW_027361833.1, from coordinate 11,020,873 downwards.
CCGGAAGTCCCATAGACTTGAATGGGACTTCCGGTATCGGAATCGGCGATACCGATACTTTTTTTAAAGATCGGCCGATACCATCCGATACGATACTTTGAAGTATCGGACGGTATCGCTCAACTCTACACATGATGCATTAATGGTAAATCCGGAATTCATATCCTATGTGGCAGTATGGTGTTTTCCAGGTTCAGACCAAGGTTCAGTAACTAGTTGCATATATCCCTGATTAGGCGTGTGTCCATTCTCTACTATTGCTGTATATTTTTAAACACTTTTTTGCTGTTCTTTGCAAAAAAGCATTTTTCGCAGTAGTTCAGAAAAAATAATTTTCTAATAAATAATACGAGCGCTGGCTGAATCCTGAGATTTGCTTATATTTATGAAGACAGTGAAATATGAAATATAGCAGAAATATTTAGTTTTTAATACACCAAAAGCCATTTCACATGTCAAGATAGGTGTTGAGTTAAAATTTTCTACATCTTGGTAAGTGATGTTAGGAAACGTTAGACTATTAATTATCGATTTAGTATTTAAACTAAATGCAGCTGTTTTCATAGGTATATGAATATATATATATTTATTATATTATTTATATATATATGTATATTCCACTTGGAATAAGGCTAGAACATTACTTTATAGTTAATAAATTATGCTTATTAAATTCCAGTACTAGAGGGCTGTCCTGTCATGTTAGGAGTTCAGTTTAAGGAAGAACCCGTACAAGGGTCTCTGAAAGGATCGCTTTCTGTACCTGTAGTTGTGCTGCTTTCCTTCAATTACCATATTTACTACATATCTTAGTTTTGCAATGTGCCTGTAAAAATATTGACTGTCATTTTTTGATGTTGTTCAGATACAAAGAAAAAAGTCATTTTGGCAACAACACTTCCTCCTTTTTAAGTATTTAATAGATTGTTACTATTATATTTTCTTTAACAACAAGTGAATGACACATTATCCAAACGTTATTATCTATTGGGAGGATGTGATATTTAATAGTGGAGAATCTATTTATTGTTCTCCTTTTCACACAAACTCCTGCATTTACTCACTGATTTTAGCTTAATTACAAAGGAGAGAACAATATGCCAATAAAAACTCTTTTTGCAATTGATCAACTGTCAGTATTTGAGAAGTTGTAAAAGTTTATTGCCTGCAATTTCCACAAAGAACAAAATAAAACAGCTGTTCCAATTTGGCCACAAATTACCTTCTGAAGACAACCTGCATTCAAGAAATATATATCCAGGATCTGTTAATGCTGGTTCAACTATTTTACCAAAAACACTTATCACTGAAATAGGCTGACAGTTTGATTCTCAGAAAACAATTATCTAGAGTTTAAAGTTTTGAGTGACAAGCAAGTTAAATAAATTCACATCTATAGGGTATTACTCAATTAATGGTAATTCTGTAAATCTGGTCCAGACTAAATTTATTATCCGCTGATTGTTATTTTTTTCTTTTTTTACGACCATTGTATCATTCTGAAAATTGTTATTCATTGTGTGACCCTACCAAGTAGCAAACAACTTAGATCAGATCAAACACTAAATCTTCAACGTATAACTTTTTGCATTTATATACTGACTTTAAATGGGATGTTCTATGACTAAACTTAAGAGAGTTTCTGCATAATGAAAATAGCTGAAGAACTTAGGATATTGTTAATGGATATGCTGAGAAACAAAGACATGACCACTCAGTTTTAGTAAACACTAGCGATACTTGTACTCTTACTATTCTTGAGCATATTTTATTAGAACTTTTTTTGACACTCAGCTTTAATTTCTACTTGAAATTAAATGGTTAATAAAATAACAGCTAGCTGTTGCCATTTTGGGTGAGTTCCTGTGCTACCTTACATTCGGCTTGGGACAGCTCATAGAATCCCACGGTTTGCAGTATCACCTCTATGCCGATGACATGCAGATCTACCTATCTGGACCCAACCTCGCCTCCTTACTGACTGAAATCCTACAATGTCTGTCTGCTATCTCAACCTTCTTCTCTGCTCGCTTTCACAAACTGAACATAGACAAAACAGAATTCATCATCTTTCCCTATTTCACTCTACCCCTCCACCAGACCTATGCATCAATGTCAATGGCTGCTCTCTTTCCCCAGTCCCGCATGCTCGGTGCCTTGGGGTGATCCTCGACTCTGCGCTCTCTTTCAAACCACATATCCAAGCCCTTGCCTTCTCCTGCTGCCTCAAACCCAAAAATATTTCCCAGATCCCCTCATTCCTCAACCACGAAACCACAAAAACACTAGTGCATGCTCTTATCATCTCCCGCCTCGACTACTGCAACCTCCTACTCACTGGCCTCCCCTCTAGCACTCTGACACCACTCCAGTCCATCCTACACTCTGCTGCCCAACTAATCCACCTGTCTCCCCGCTATTCCCCAGCCTCCCCCCCTATGCCAGGCCCTTGACTAGCTTCCTATTGCCCAGAGGCTCCAATTCAAAACCCTAACCATGACATACAAAGCCATCCACAACCTGTCTCCTCCATACATCTGTGACATGGTCTCTAGGTACCTACCCGCATGCTACCTTCGATCATCTCAAGATCTCCTCTACTCCCCCTTATGTCTTCTTCCCACAACCGCATACAAGACTTCTCCAATGCTTCCCCCATACTCTGGAACTCTCTGCCGCAACACATCAGACTCTCACCCTCAACAGAAACCTTCAAGAAGAACCTGAAGGCCCACCTGTTCCGATAAGCCTACAGCCTGCAATGATCATCGGTCTACTGAACCACCGCGCGACCTGCTCTATCCTCTCCTACTGTATCCTCACCCATCCTTGGAGACAGTGAGCCCTTGTGGGCAGGGTCCCCTCTCCTTATGTACTTGTGTGTCTCTTGTTTTACACATGTTTATTATACTTGTCTATATTTCCCCTTTTCACATGTAAAGCGCCATGGAAAAAATGGCGCTATATAAATGCATAATAATAATAATTGTCCAATCAGTGCTATCAATGTCAGGTTTTGTAGGGTCCATATCAAAGGAAGTTTTTGTGGAGATCCTACATGCTGCTGAATGATGGAGAGACATCAGTTCAAGATAAAGTTCAATAAATTAATTATAGGTTTTCATCCATTCTATCCATTTCAAAGTTACAAGTACTTCTTCAGGAAAAGACAAACCACATATAAGTGAGAAGATACACAGATAGATTCTTATATGTGCACTTTTTTAAATATAGGCCCCAAAGACACCACCTGACAGTCCAGGTCGTGTCAAAGATCAGTGTGATTGTACATAATTCAATGTATGATGCATGCACAGTTGAAATATATGTATATTACATGAGAATCCTTTAAAATATATCTAAAATATGCCTACTTTAAAGTATATATCATGAGGGGAAAAAATATAAAAATAAAATATATAACATACAATATGCATGTGATCTAGAACCCATGTCACTCTGGTTAAAAGCATCCTCTATGATACATTATTTATGCTTTCGTCTATTCTGATAGGTGCTGAATGTTTGAAAATCAGTGGGGATTCATATATATGTTTTCCTATGGATGTAGCAATTCAGGTTTTATTACTTTTCTTTTTATTAATAAACTCAAAACAAATGAACCAACAAGATTTGTACCCCCTCATCTATATGTGTAAATTGTTGATCGTATGATTCTTGTGGAATTATATTTTATTTCAAAGCTATTCCATGCTGTTTTTTCATTTTACTGAAAAAATAGATTTCGTTATTTTCTGCGTTATGCTGGTTCAATTTCACCGCTTAACATATCACGCTCAGAATGAGTGAACACTTGAGTCGGGGATACGATCCATAGCAGTCCTACTGGGAGAAGGCTTCAACTCACTGAGTTATCAGCAGCAATTGTAGAGTGCCGGGAGGTAGGGAGAGAATATCTGGCTCACAGTGCAGGGAGAAGGCTCTTGGGATACCACTCCAAGGCAAGGTAAATATGAGAGTCACTAAAAATTATATTGAGAAAGAAATTTGCAGGAAGACTATTCCTTATAAGTAATTACTCAATGTTTCGGGTAGTGCTTGGTTCAAAGACGTGCACAATGTTGTGTTTTTTCAGTTGGGTATACGGACCTGTGTCATCTATTACAGCTGAAACCAGAAGTTTATATAAAAACACACATATGTATGTTTTTCTCAATATCTGACATGAAATCAGAATAAACCTTTCCCGTTTTAGGTTAATTAGGATTACCATAATTATTACTTGCAAAATGCCAGAATAATGAGAGAGAATGTTTCAAGGCATTTTTATTACCTACTGCAAAGTCAAAAGTTTACATACATTTCATTAGTATTTAGTACCATTGCCCTTAAACTGAATGACTTGGGAGACCAGGAAAGTCAGAGGCAATTTGTGTTGCCAACATTCCAAATCAAGGTATTTATGGAAATATGTCTATCCATTTTCACAATGTCAGATGGTATAGGGCTGAGAGGTGGCCCCCACCAGAGGGGTATCACACACTCAATTTCTTGTTCGGGGGATTTGTTGCATCACAAACTTACTGATCTGTTTAAAGCAATAATGTGTCCAGTGAGAGAGAACTATTAGGGCTTATATATGCATTACATGAATATTTAAATTTGAACTCAAGGCTTGGGGAAGATGTGAGGAGAACAATATTCAGACATTATAAAGGACTGATTGTTAGTAACAGTGGGTATATATTGTGTACACCAATTGTCAAACTTTCCATGTATATAATCACAAGAACTTCTATAATTCTAGACACCATTTGATCTTATTGCTCAAACATCTAGAGGTGTAAATAAAATTACACAGACCATCATTACTAATTTATTTTAAAAATTACTATATTTTTGCCTATAAGTGTAAGTGTTACCACAGAAATACATCCAATCTCTCATTTAGTCCTTGGGGTTTCAGAGTTTTGAGTTTATATATCCAATATACTTCTTTTCTGTTCAGACTCTGTACCCGACTTGGTGCATCAGCCAGGATATATCTTATTGGACTAATTTTTAAATTCTTATAATCTTTTTTGTGATTTAATGCACAATGGCTCGAGAGGCCATGATTGAGAAAGCCTCTCCCGATATTCGATCTGTGAGAGTTGATTCTGTCATGAAGTGGTTGAGTGATTCTGCCCACATATTGTTTATTACATGCACATTCAATTATAAAAATTACAAATTACAAATTCAGTGTTGCATGACAAAAAATTGGTTAATTTGAAAACTCTCATCAGTGGAGGAATAGAAGAATTTGTTTGTACCGTGATTGCTGGAGTAACAGAACAGACAATTCCTAGACCCACTTTTAAAAATTAATAAATATTTTGATGCTCTAATTTACTTTCTGAGTTTAGTATTTTTGAAAATTAAAAGTATATTAAGTTATTTATTGAGCTGACCAACAGCAACAGTAAATGGAGGCCATCTGAATCCAGTATTTTAAAGTAAATTTGTGATGTGTCCCTGAAAGCAATTTGAACACACAAAATATTTTTTTAATTTAAGATCAACGGGGAGTTAACTGAATTTTTGCATAATACCTTCTTTCAAATTAGACACCTTTAATTGGGACAATTTAGACATAAGTATAGTGATTTTAAAGGTAATGGTAGATAAACAGAAAAGCTCAAAAGTACCCACTGTATAGACACCGCAGATCTGTATAGATAGACAATAATTTCAAAGGGATCACAAAGTAAACATTGGGAAGTTTTTTGCTAACATCAATGCAATGTACACATACCGTGCATACTCGTGTATAAGCCTAGGATGGAAAATGCAGCAGCTACTGGTAAATTTCAAAAATAAAAATAGATACCAATAAAGGTAAAATTAATTGAGATATCAGTAGGTTAAATGTTTTTGAATATCCATATTGAATGAGGAGCTCCATATAATGCTCCATACAGTTCTTAATGGCCCCATAAGATGCTCCACACAAAATACACCCCCATATAATGCTGCATAAGGGTTAACAATGGCTCCATAAGATGCTCCATAGAATAATATGCCCCATATGCTGCCCCATAAAGGTTATGGCCCCATAAGATAATCCATAGATTATGCCCCATATGCTGCCCCATAAAATGCTCCATAGATTATGCCGCCATATGCTGCCCCATGAGATACTCCATAGATTATGCCCCCATAAGATGCTGCATAGTTTATGCCCCCATATGCTGCTCCATAGATTATGCCCCCATATGCTGCTCCATAGATTATGCCCCATGAGATGCTCGGCTGACAATCTCAGCTTATACGTGAGTATATATGTTAATCCAAAAATATGCAAATAGTATATTAAAAAGAACAAACACAACTAGCACAACCACAGGGTTGTTAATAGCAACAAGAGAGGCTCCTGTACACTAAGTAAATCAGTTTAGTCAATATGATGTACAGAAATACAGTAGCAGCCCCAACAAACAGGAATTACTGGTTTTGTATGATGTGTTTGATATACATATTCCCACTTTAATCAAAGTATCAATATGAACAAGAATATTTGAATCCTGGAAGCTTGAAAAAGTACCAGAAGGGTTAGAAAGGTAGATAGGTTTGCAGGACTGCTGGAGGCAGTGGCTTGTGATAGAGGAAGGAGAGAAAACATGCCATTTCCCTTAAAGGGTGTTACAGATTGGGAAATAGGGAAATATTCTGTGAGATCCAGCCCTTTTAAGTTTTTTGTTTTCCATTTTATTGGTAAGTTTACCACGACTGGGCGATATTTTATCTTTGTACCTTTGTTTTTCATCCACTTCTTCCTAAAGCCATAACATTTTATTTTCCGCCAACATAGCCATATGATTTCTTTTTTTTATAGGATTATTTGTAAATTTAAATTACATCATTAGTTTTACTATGCAGTGTACTGTAAAATGAGAAAAACTCTTAAGTGTGGTGAAATGAAAAAAGGTTATTCTACAATTGACTTTTGCAGTTTGTTTTTTTACATTCATTGTGTTACAAAAAGTACCTGAAAGAAGGATTCCTGGTTAGTGGGATTACAGTGATATCAAACTTGCATTTTCATTTATTACTTTATTTGCTGCATCTCTTGGGCACTTGAACCTTTGATCATTTGATCGTCTATACTGTAAAGTTTAATACAACTGTATTACAGGGTATAGTAAAAATCACATTCAACGAGGAGCTGATGAGCACTTTGAATAGCATGCTCCTTGGCAGCATAATGTAAATGCCGCTGTCAGGTTAATAACAGCAGGCATAACTCAATTCCATATGCTGTTCTTAAGGGCAAATGATGGTTGAAAGACTACTTCCAAGAGAAAATGTGCTGTAAGCCACTTATATCTTTGATGGAAGAGTTCAACAAATAGCAGCTCTCAGCCTGGCCAAACTCTGACCCCATTCCAGTGCTGAAATTAGTGTGGGGAGGAACTGGGTAATTGCCCAGTGTTATTGATTGAGTGTGTGTCTTTTATATAGATGCAATTAATAGAGTGTGTGTCTTTTATATAGATGCAATTAATAGAGGTAGTGAGTACAGAGTACGAGCGATTCCTAAATAGGTCTGTGCGAGTCAGAATTCATGCTGATTGGTAGGTTATCAAATACTTATTTCATGAAATTGAATGCAATTTAACTATTTAAAAATCATACAATGTGATTTTTCTGGTTTATATTTTTAGATTCTATGTCTCACAGTTGAATTGTATATATGATAAAAATTACAGACCTCTCCACTCATTGTAGGTGGGAAACTTTAAAAATCAGCAGTCTATCGAATACTTATTTTCCCCACTGTATGAGTGCAAAATGTAAATGTGTGTGTAACAATGAGTGTACATATGTGTAGAATGCAGTATATGTGTAGCAATACATTTGTGTGTGCGTTACATACAGTGCGTGCGCAGCATACAGTATATGTAGCACGGAGTGCATGAGTAACATAAAGTGTGTGCAATATGCAGTTTGAATGTAATCAGGTATGGACTGGGACTAAAATTGAGCCCTGGCATTTGAAATCACACAGGCCCATGTTGTCCCCATCCCCAAGCACCAGATGGGATATATTACTAATATTACCCTGGATGGAAGAAGGGAAGATTTACTACAAGACCAATATTTCTAATGATACCAGTGGCCTGCTGGGATAAGTGACGGAGTCAGCAACTTTGTGCTCAGTCACAAGTCTTAACAGTATGGGTGTCTGGAGAACACCAATTCTGTTAACAATGTAGCAGATAACACAGCCCACAACCAGACAGGCCGTTGTGGCATTTGCCAGATTTTCCAGATGGCCCGTTTGGCCCTGAATGTAATATATACTGTGTGTATAACATGCAGCATGTCTAACATATATTGTATGTAGCATGGAGTGTATTTCTAACAGTGGTTGTGTAGCATCCAAAATTATGACCACTGCAGACAAGTGTTTGTAGATGTAAATGTTGGCAATTACTCAGCAAACAAGCAAAATGCTCATTCATCAGGTGACTGGAAGATTTATGAGATTACAAAAATCATAGATTCGCGCACACACAGCTCTCTGACGAGTGTTAATGATCTTACCGCAGATCAGAGGCATTGCTTTCTGCGCTGTTATGCAGATGACAGCATGGCAAACAACGGATGTTCGGGCCCCCCATTGCTCGGGTACAGGTTTGGGTACTGTTCTGTTACCCGAACCAAATGTTTTTTTAACTGTTCATCCAAACCCGTTAGACCCAAACATCAAGAGGTTGGCTCATCACTAGCTACTACTTCTTAGTGGTACTTTTGTAAATCTTTTCTTATCTGTATGCCTTAGAACCATGCAATTGTCATTTTTCTAGTTGGTTAAGTTTTTCCTTTTAGAATACTTTTTTAACAGAATACTATTTAGCATGATGTAGTTATTATTGTCTTAAGGTACTGTCACACTTAGCCATGTACCAGCGATCCCGACCAGCGATATGACACGGTCAGGATCGCTGGTACATCGCTAAGTGGTCGCTAGTGAGCTGCAAAACAGGCAGATCTCACTAGCGACATCGCTGGGGACGGGGGTCGCTACTTACCTGTCACACCAGGCGATCCTGCGTCCTCCCGCCCGGCTCCACGCGTCGCTCGTCGTCACAGCAGGAAGCGCCGCAGGAAGTTGACGACGAGAAACGGTCCTGAACGTTCTCGCGCGATCAGCGATAATCAGCGGGGGAGTGAGTCATAGGTAAGTATCAGACATAGCGATATCGCTAGCAATATCGCTATAATGTCACAAGTTATAGCGATATTGCTAGCGATATCTCTTAGTGTGACATGCCCTTTACACATACAAAAGAAGAAAAGGGCTGCATGCAAAAAGAGAACTGCATATCCTGAAAATATAGAAAAAGTAAAAATTTAATTGCGAAAACATAGAATTGGACAAAATGAAGCCAGTCTTAAAAACAATAACACCAAAGGGTGTAAAAGGACAAGACAACCTAAGATGAATGTAGTGGTCTTCATTTCATACATGCTTTATTAATACTTCTGTTTAAAATTTCCTTGCTATTTTGGTGGTGCTCACCCATGTCTTATACAGTACTGTTAATATTGTCTGACAATTTTATTTTTTTCTTAACACACATGATGTGCAGCATATAATAATAATAAAGTCTAACGATATTCATTCTATACAAATGTGTATCTATAATGGCAGATCCTGTTGAGATGAGATGGTTAAAATCTTCTGTAGATACAGTAGGAAGCATTCTGATCTGCTTGAGTTCTTTCCATTATAGCTTTGAAATGACCGAATATTGCCAACCATAGTGTTTTAGCTGGTTAGACGCCGACACTTAATTAGGTACTGCGTGGCTGTATTAAAATCTCATGGGATAAAATGTAATTCACAAGTATTGCTCATTTTTACTAAAAGCAAGGATACTTAAGGTAATGTGTTCACTAATTTGCTGTCTCAAATAACTTTAACCAATGATATAGTCTGAAACTACTCCCAAAAGCTCATGTATTGTAGAGCTGTATTTGTCATCTCTTTCTATTATATAACATCAAAACTTCTCATGAAACAACACAGTAGGTTTTTATGGAAAATCATATATAATTTAGTAGAACAAATCATTTTATGTTAACCACAGTAAGGACAAACAGAGCTTGGCTAAATAATAAAAAATAAATCCTTAAACATATTAATAATATTTAAGAGGAAAAGAGAGAAAAGACTCCCTGTAGTTATGTGCACACTCAAAATACAAACGTAAAATATATATGTTTATTGGGCAAAAAACAAGCAAAAAATGTATTTCAAAGCAATTAAATACAACCGGGGTTCCGTGTCCAAATCACCCCAAAATTTAGAGATCAATACTGTACATGCAATAATCCATCCATGCAATAATGTACAATTCAAATATTCACCAAATAACACTTTTATGATGTGCACAGATACAGGGTCACATGAAAAACCACACATGTGCATACCCCTGATATTAGTCATAAGAATGACCAAGGGTGTGAGCATGTAAAATAGCCCAGTAAAATATAAAGCTGGAATTGTATAGGTCATATCCCTGACAATAAACAAGATTAAATGAAGTTCCAATCACTTCTCAAGATAATCATAAGGGAAAATATACAAGAGTATAGTTCAAACCAGGTCCCATAAGACTACATCTGTGCAGTAAGAGACACAATTGGAAACAGAATGATGATCAAATGGCTGCTAAAGAAGCATTACCTTTAATTATGTTCCTAAGAGGAAAAGCCCCAAGAAGCATACCCACATGTAAGAGGTAGAATCACCAGGGGAAGGAACCAATAGCGAAAGAGCTCAAATAAGTGTAGTGAGGTGGAGGGAGAAAATACAAGGTGAACCACTCGAAGGTCTGGGACCTGACCCAGTTTTGTCAGGAGAATTGTGGCTTGTAGAAAGGCATCCAGTTTATATAGTAAAGCCAGTCAATCAAAATAAACTGCGTGCTGACAGGAAGCGGTGAGTCATGTGGGCAGGGCTGGTTTTAGGCAAAGTGGGGCCCTAGGCAAAGATTAAAATGGGGCCCCAAAAGCTAACATATTGCACATCACACAGAAGCATTTCGGTTGTATTTATATGCGCTGAGTTCAGGCCGCTAAATGAGTGTGATCGACAATATTGAAGTCGTTCAACACTTGTTTCCCGGCCTCTTTCCACCGTCTGAGAAAGAATGATGGGGACAGAACAATCTCTAATGGATCACTAACAAATCACCATACAGTATCATGTTATCAGCAGCACATTTACAGTTTACACCCCATAGTCCTCCATATAATATAATGTGCCCCATAGTCCTCCATATAGTATAATAAACTCCTCAGTTCTCCATATTGCATAATTCACTCCCCATAGTCCTCCATATTTTATAATACACTCCCTATAGTCCTCCATATAATATAATGTACTCCATAGTCCTCCATATAGTATAATACACTCCTCAGTCCTCCATATAGTATAATACACTCCCCATAGTCCTCAATATAGTATAATACACTCCCCATAGTCCTCCATATATTAAAATACACTGCTCAGTCTACCATATAGTATAATACACTCCTCATAGTGCTCCATATAGTATAATGCACCGCCAGTCATCCATGTAGTACAATTCACTTCCCATAGTATAATGCACACCATAGTTCATCATATAATGTATTCCCCATAGTCCTCAATACAGTATAATGCAGCCCCCATAGAGCATAATGCAGCCACCCCACAGATTATAATGCAGCCCCGCCATACAATATAATGTAATCCCCATAGAATATAATGCAGCCCCCCTCTTATAGTATAATGCAGCCACACCTTAGAGCATAATGCAGCTACCCCTCAGAGTATAATGCAGCTATTCCACAGAATATAATGTAACCCCCCACAGAATATAATGCAGCCCCTCCATAGAATATATGGCAACCCCCTCATAGAGTATAATGCAGCCCCTTATATAGTATAATGTAGCCCTTCTCATATAGTATAATGCAGCCCCCATAGAATATAATAAAGCCCCCATACAATATAATCTAGCCCCCACAGATAATGCTGCCCCCCATAGAATACAATGTAGCCTCCTCATATAGTATAATGTAGCCCCCTCATAGAGTATGATGCAATCACCACCCATAGAATATAATAAATATAATACAGCCCCCCATAGAATATAATGTAGCCCCAAATAGAATAAAATACTGTCCACCTCCCCATAGAATATAATGTAAGCCCCCATATTATATAACACAGCCTCCCCCATAGATTATAATGTAAAATGTACCCCCTTGGTATATAACTCAGCTGCATAGTATAAAGCACAGCACCACCATGGTATATAGAACAGCCCACCATGGTATATAGCCCAGCATGGTATGTAGCCCAGCACCACATGGTATATAGCCCATCATGGTATATAGCCCAGCACCACATGGTATATAGCCCAGCACAGTATACAGCCCAGCATAGTATACAGCCCAGCACAGTATACAGCCCAGCATAGTATACAGCCCAGCACAGTATACAGCCCAGCATAGTATACAGCCCAGCATAGTATATAGCCCAGCATAGTATAGAGCCCAGCACAGTATATAGCCCAGCACAGTATATAGCCCAGCATAGTATACAGCCCAGCATAGTATATAGCCCAGCACAGTATACAGCCCAGCACAGTATACAGCCCAGTATAGTATATAGCCCAGCACAGTATACAGCCCAGCATGGTATATAGCCCAGCACAGTATACAGCCCAGCATTGTATATAGCCCAGCATAGTATATAGCCCACCATAGTATACAGCCCAGCATGGTATATAGCCCACCATAGTATACAGTCCAGCATGGTATACAGCCCAGCACAGTATACAGCCCAGCATGGTATATAGCCCAGCATAGTATGCAGCCCACGATAGTTTATAGCCCAGCATGGTATATAGCCCACCAATGCCACAATAGTATATAACCCAGCACAGTATACAGCCCAGCATGGTATAAAGCCCACCAATGCCACCATAGTATATAGCCCAGCACAGAGTATAGCCCAGCATAGCATATAGCCGCTCCCCCCCAGAATGGCCCCACAGTCCAGTACTCACACTGATATATTAAAAAAAAACAAAAAACTATTCTCACCTTCTCCTTGTGCCCGCGCTGCTGGCTGCTCCTGTCTCCTGCTCTGCCGGCACACAGTGAGAGTGCGATGATGTCATCGCGCACCCGCTGTGTCAGTGGCAGAGCGGGGAATGATGGGAGAGGGAGCGTTGGCTGACGCTCTCTCCTCCATTATTGCTTTGAACTGTACTGGCAGTCGCCGGTATAGTTCAATGCGGTGGCGGGGGGAGTCGGCACTGGGGGAAAGCGGGCCCCCTGCTTCAAGGGGCCCTATAGCAGCTGTGTGATGTGCCGCTAGCTGGGGGCCCCTGGGGGAGCGGGGGCCCTAGGCAGCTTCCTGGTCTGCCTGCCCCTAACGCCGGCCCTGCATGTGGGCCAATTTACATCCCGACAGTAAGCTCAACTACTGAAGAGGAAAGAGTGCACGTGCACATGTGTGAAAACACACAGTCAATAGCTGGGAATAAGGAAGAGATAGCGCATGCGGGTCTCGGGACCCATAGTGATTCTATAGATCTGGTATAGATCTGGTATGACGAGATGGAAATGAAAGGACTGTGTGTCGGGGGAAGCCCACCTGGACAGACAGTCAGAAAAGGGATAAGCTGAATGCAAAAAGCATGGTGCAGAGGTGACACACAATAAGATGTCAGAGATCATTGATAATGAGAAGACATATGGAAGAATGGGTACACTAATCAGAAAAGCCTGGACAAAAATGATGATGGGAAATAAGAGGTATGGAAAATATATACAAATAATTAGTCAAAAAATGATAATAATGGATAAGATATACCATATATACTCGTGTATAAGCCGACCCTTGTAAAGGCGACGCCCCTAATTTTGTCACAAAAAACAGGGAAAACTTATTGACTCGCGTATAAGCCTAGGGTGGGAAATGCCGAAGCTACTGGTAAATTTCAAAAATAAAAATAGATACCAATAAAAGTAAAATTAATTGAGACATCAGTATAATACTTATAATGCTGCACAGTGAATGGCCCCTTATAATGCTGCACAGTGAGTGGCCCCGTATAATGCTGCACAGCGAGTGGCCTCGTATAATACTGCACAGTGAGTGGCCCCTTGTAATGCTGCACAGTGAGTGGCCCCGTATAATGCTGCACAGTGAGTGGCCCCATATAATGCTGCACAGTGTGTGGCCCCTTATACTACTGCACAGTGAGTGGCCCCATATCATGCTGCACAGTGAGTGGCCCCATATCATGCTGCACAGTGAATGGTGGCCCCTTATAATGCTGCACAGTGAGTGGCCCCTTATAATGCTGCACAGTGTTTGGTGGCCCATTATAATGCTGCACAGTGAGTGGCCCCTTATAATGCTGCACAGTGATTGGTGGCCCATTATAATGCTGCACAGTGAGTGGCCCCAATGCATGCTCATATTGCACAGGTAGCTAAGGTAATCCAGTCATTTGGCTGCTGTCGCTGCCTCAATTAAAAAAAAACCTATATACTCACCGCATCGCTGCTGCTGCAGCTGCTGCTCATCAGCGTTGCTGGCTCTGCAGTGACTGTTCAGGCATAGGGCGCGTGCTAACTACATCATGATGCCCTCTGACCTGAACGTCACTGCCAGAGGACGCAAGACAGCAGAGCGACACGCAGCGGTGGAATGGGGGACAGGTGACTATGGCTCCCCCATCATACTCACCTCTCCTGGCATGTCTCTGCAGCCCCCCATGCTTGTTCCATGTTGTCGGCACGCTGTTCTTCCTGCTTTCTGCGGTCACGTAGTACCGCTCATTAAACTCATGTATATGCGCATACCACGGGTTAATACCATGGGTTAATAATGGAGAGGAGTCAATAAGACACCTCTCCATTATTAATCCTATAGTAGTAAAGGTTGACTGGAGATGAACTAATAGGCGTGGGAAAGTTTCTGAACTTTTTCCCACGCTCCTGAGTTCACCTCAGGTCAGTCGGGACTCCACGCAGCCTCACTGTCTACCGCTGACGTCACTGAGGCTGCGTGGAGTCCCCGGCTGACCTGAGGTGAACTGACAGCATGGGAAAAAGTTCAGAAACTTTCCCATGCTAATCAGTTCATCTCCGGTCAGCCGGGGAGCCTGCATATATATGATTTCATTCATTCTGCAGTGGTTTACAGTGAGGCAGGTAGCATTAGCACCTATTGCTGATTACCATACACTTGGCTGAAGAGCCAGCAGTAACCACGAGCCTGAGCAAGACGCTGAAACCAACATCTGTGATAAGCAGCAATCACAGCAGCCAAAATTCAATGGGAGATGACAGTACCAGATAATACTTGGGATTTATCCCAAGCAGCAGGAGAATCCTGACGCCTAACACTAACGTCTATAATATTTTTCTAAAAGAAAATCAGATGTCACCTACATTGCAACGTCTGCTACTGTGATGCACTACCTTCCTACTTATAAAGATACACTGTACTAACTGTTATTTTTTTCTAAGAGAAAATTGGACATCATTTCAACTGCGATGTCTGCTACTCTAATGAGCTATATCTTTAGCGATAAAACTACTCTGTACTAACTACTAGTTTTTAACCCCTTCACCCCCAAGGGTGGTTTGCACGTTCATGACCGGGCCAATTTTTACAATTCTGACCACTGTACCTTTATGAGGTCATAACTCTGGAATGCCTCTATGGATCCCGATGATTCTGACATTGTTTTCTCGTGACATATTGTACTTCATGTTAGTGGTAAAATTTCATTCAAATAACTTGCGTTTATTTGTGAAAAAAACGGAAATTTGGCAAAAATTTTGAAAATTTTGCAATTTTCCAACTTGGAATTTTTATGCCCTTAAATCACAGAGATACAGCACACAAAAAACTTGATAACTGACATTTCCCACATGTTTACTTTACATCAGCACAATTTTGGAACCAAAATTTTTTTTTGTTAGGAAGTTATAAGGGTTAAAAGTTGACCAGCGATTTCTCATTTTTACAACACCATTTTATTTTTAGGACCACATCACATTTGAAGCCACTTTGAGGGGTCTATATGATAGAAAATACCCAAAAGTGACAACATTCTAAAAACTGCACCCCTTAAGGTGCTCAAAACCACATTCAAGAAGTTTATTAACCCTTTAGGTGCGTCACAGGAATTTTTTTGAATATTTAAAAAAAAATGAACATCTAACTTTTTTTCACAAAAAAAATACTTCAGGTCCAATTTTTTTTATTTTACCAAGGGTAACAGGAGAAATTGGACTGCAAAAGTTATTGTGCAATTTGTCCTGAGTACGCTGATACCTGATTTGTGGGGGGGAATGACTGTTTCGGCGCATGGCAGAGCTCAGAATGGAAGGAGCGCCGTTTGACTTTTTCAATGCAAAATTGGCTGGAATTCAGATCGGACGCCATGTCACGTTTGGAGAGTCCCTGATGTACCTAAACAGTGGAAACCCCCTACAAGTGACCCCATTTTGGAAACTAGACCCCCCAAGGAACTTATCTAGATATGTGGTGAGAACTTTGAACCCACAAGGGCTTTACAGAAGTTTATAACGTACAGCGGTACAATTAAAAAATCATATTTTTTCCACAAAAATTATCTTTTCACCCCAATTTTTATTTTCCCAAGGGTAACAGGACCCTAAAAGTTATTGTGCAATTTGTCCTGAGTATGCTAATACCCCACATGTGGGGGTAAACCACTATTTGGGCACATGGCAGAGCTCGGAAGGGAAGCAGCGCCATTTGACGTTTTTGGCTGGAATTGAGATCGGACATCATGTCGCGATTGGAAAACCCCTGATGTACCTAAACAGTGGAAACCCCCCACAAATGACACCATTTTGGAAACTAGACCCCCTAAGGAACTTATCTAGATGTGTGGTGAGAACTTTGAACCCCCAAGGGCTTCACAGAAGTTTATAACATAAAGCCGTACAATTAAATAATCATATTTTTTCCACAAAAATGATCTTTTCACCCTCAATTCTTATTTTTCCAAGGGTAACAGCACCCTAAAAGTTATTGTGCAATTTGTCCTGAGTACGCTGATACCCCACATGTGGGGGTAAACCACTATTTGGGCGCATGGCAGAGCTCGGAAGGGAAGCAGCGCCATTTGACGTTTTTGGCTGGAATTGAGATCGGACACCATGTCGCGATTGGAAAACCCCTGATGTACCTAAACAGTGGAAACCCCCCACAAATGACACCATTTTGAAAACTAGACCCCCTAAGGAACTTATCTAGATGTGAGGTGAGCACTTTGAACCCCCAAGGGCTTCACAGAAGTTTATAATGCCAGGGCATGAAAATAAAAAAATTGTATTTTTTCCACAAACATGATCAATTAGTCCCCAATTTTTTTATTTTCCCAAGGGTAACAGGAGAAATTGAACCCCAAAAGTTGTTGTCCAATTTGTCCTGAGTACGCTGACACCCCATATGTGGGAGAAAACTACTGTATGGACACACGTCAGGGCTCGGAAGGGAAGTAGTGACGTTTTGGAATGCAGACTTTGATGGAATGGTCTGCGGGTGTCATGTTGCCTTTGGAGAGCCCCTAATGTGCCTAAACAGTGGAAACACCCATAAATGACCCCATTTTGGAAACGAGAACCCCTAAGGAACTTATCTAGATGTGTGGTGAGCACTTTGAACCCCCAAGGGCTTCACAGAAGTTTATAATGCCCGGGCATGAAAATAAAAAAATCTTATTTTTTCCACAAACATGATCAATTAGTCCCCAATTTTTTCATTTTCCCAAGGGTAACAGGAGAAATTGGACCCCAAAAGTTGTTGTCCAATTTGTCATGAGTACGCTGACACCCCATATGTGGGAGAAAACTACTGTATGGGCACACGTCGGGTCTCGGAAGGGAAGTAGTGACGTTTTGGAATGCAGACTTTGATGGAATGGTCTGCGGGTGTCATGTGCGTTTGGAGAGCCCCTGATGTACCTAAACTATTGAAACTCCTAACAAGTGACCCCATTTTGGACACTAGACCCCCCCACGGAACTTATCTAGATGTGAGGTGAGCACTTTGAACCCCCAAGTGCTTCACAGAAGTTTATAACGCTCAGACGTGAAAATAAAAAAATCATTTTTGTCCACAAAAATATTTTTGCCCCCAATTTTTTATTTTCCTAAGGGTAACAGGAGAAATAATTCGCGTGCGGTAAAATTGATAAAGCGGTTTTATTCTTCGGGTCAGTATGGTTACAGAGATACCTCATTTAGGTCGTTTTTTTATGTTTTGGCGCTTTTATTCAATGAAAACTATTTTATATAAAAAATAATTATTTTTGCATCGCTTTATTCTGTGAGCTATAACTTTTTTATTTTTTTGCTGATGATGCTGTGTTGTGGCTCGTTTTTTGCGGGACAAGATGACGTTTTCAGCGGTACCATGGATATTTATATGCGTCTTTCTGATCGCGCGTTATTACACTTTTTGTTTGGCAGTATGATAATAAATCATTATTTTTTGCTTCTTTTTTACTTTTATTTTTTTAGGGGTTCGCTAAAGGGGTTAACTAATGGGACAGTTTTATAGGGCGGGTCGTTACGGACGCGGCGATACCTAATATGTGTACTTTTATTGTTTTGGCTTTTTTATTTTCAAAAAATGAATTTATTGGGGAATATTTTTTTTTTTTTTTACTAATTTATTTGGCGATTTTTTTAAAATTATTTTTACACTTTTTTTTTATTTTTTTTTTACTTTATTACATAGTCCCAGGTGGGACATCACTGTCCTGTGACAGATCGCTGATCTGTCACATCACAGATCGCTGTGACAGATCAGCAATCTGTCACAGGCAGTGCACAAGGCTTCCTCATGCCTGTGCTTTGCAGGCACTGAGGAAGCCAGCTTCCTCCAGGCCCCCGAAGGCCCCCGTCGCCATCTTGGATCCGGGGGCCTGGAGGAAAGGAGTCCCCCGCAGCAGCGCTGCACATTGCGCTGCCGTGGGGGGCTCAGGGAAGCACGGAGGGAGCCCCCTCCCTGCCGATGCTTCCCTTTAACTCCCGGTACACCACGATCATGTTTGATCACGGTGTGCAAGGGGTTAACATGTCGGGGGCGGTCCGTGACCGCCCCTGACACATAGTGCCGGGTGTCACCTATGATAATCAGCTGACACCCGGCCGCGATCAGCGGCGCTCACCACGTGGGCGCCGCTGATCGCGCTAGACGTACTATCCCGTACATGGGCATAGGGGCCCGGGTCCCATGGACGGAATAGTACGTCTGATGTCAGGAAGGGGTTAAATCCCCTTGCTGCAGACTCTGATCAGCTGCAATACAGATCAGAGTGCTACGGCCACAGGAAGAGTATGTATGTTCAGCGCAGTATGCCGCACCCATGGAAAAAGTGCAAAAAAAGTAAGACAAATAGAATTCAGAGTGGGAGGGGTTGAGGGTGGAGTGATGGCAGAAATGGAACAGGGATTGGGGAACTGTTGCTGTTGCTGTGATCACAGAGAGGTCACACAGCAGCCAGCACAAAGACAACACAGATCAAAAGGCAGATCACAGGAGGCAGTAGATCACAGGAAACAGATCACCCTGGCCATCAATGACTTTATGAAAAGTGGTGATAGTTATTTTAGATTAACGCCTTCCATTTTAGATTAACTCCATCTCAGACAGCACAAATCACAGCCTGTCACATTGATTTTATTTCCAAACTTTATTGTGACATTGCTGATATTGGTTGTTTAGAATTGATCAGCCAATCACAGTGATTGCCGATGCGGGGGGTGGTTCAGCCACCCCAGTGCAACATCTTAGCTTGGTCACAGCTCAATGCAGGATGATGAATTAACATAGCAGCACCTTATATGCACTTATATTTGCGGGAATGCAGCTCCCACAGCGCAGT
Source organism: Dendrobates tinctorius (assembly GCF_039654945.1). Lineage (NCBI taxonomy): Eukaryota > Metazoa > Chordata > Amphibia > Anura > Dendrobatidae > Dendrobates > Dendrobates tinctorius. The sequence continues at coordinate 11,000,918 of NW_027361833.1, read as the reverse complement.
ACATATATGGCGCATTATGGGAACGGGCTTAACATAGGGCATTCACTCCAGCAATTATCTAAGTTTTCTAACACACAGTGGGGGGAATAAGTATTTGATCCCTTGTTGATTTTCAAAATACACAATTTTTGGACTTATATCACGTTTTTAGCTGAAAAATGAAGAGATCCAGTAAAAATAAAATATCACATTTTATTGATATACATTAAAAGAGTATGGTTAAAATAACAGCAATGCCAAGTAGGAAGCTAAACACGCCACATAACAATGGAATCACCAAGCAATGCAACTGTCCATAAAAATTACCAGGTGATTAGATATAATAGCTGTTTATAGTAACAAGGGTACTCAGTATCCCTATATGAGCAATATATCAAAAGTTCACACAATAATGGCCAATAATGAGGTTTATAAGTCTGACAATCACTTGTACTTAGACATTGCGGTCATGTCACTGCTATAATTATACTTGTCTGCAGGAGCCAGAAGTCTTAATGGTTGGTAGGGGATCAAATACTTATTTCCCACTGCAAAATGCTAATAAATTTATATAATTTATACAATGTGATTTTTTGGATTTTATTTTTGATATTCTATCTCTCAATGTTAAAATTAAGCTACCCTTAAAATTATAGACTGTTAATGTCTTTATCAGTGGGCAAACTTACAAAATCAGCAAGGGATCAAATACTTATTTCCCACACTGTATATTGTATTTAAATATAAAAGTATTTCTTTATCATAAAAAATAATGTTTGGGCCCCCATTCGCTTGAATGGGGTCTGGGTTTGGGAATAAGCTTAGACACCGTTCTGGTACCAGAACCAAACTTTTTTATAAAATTCGGGGAAACCCGTCGGACCCAAACATCCACAGGTCCACCCATCCCTTAAAATAAACTAATGCTAAACTGCATTTTTAAAACATTCTTACTGTGCAGTATTATTTTAAATAAGAACCCAAAAAAATTTGCGTACTTTTTTATACATTTGCTTAATATTTCTATGAAAATAATTCCTTTATTTAGGAGTAAACAAACCATTTGTCTTAACATAACAATATGATTTTTATAATGTGAATGTGACAGGTCAAGGATTCTTCTTGTGGACATGGTTTATGTGATTGTTCAGCTGTTTAACCCACGGCATATAATACATAGATCCTTCATGCTCTCTGTTGCTAAGTCTTTATCTTATATATTTTAGTGTTTGATTTTCATTATCAGGAGACAATGCTATTTTTATGCATTATATATGAAAAAAGAAATTGTTTTGCTGTTGAAGTGTCATATGTAGTGTAAATGTTTCTAAGGCATAATTGCAATTATTTTTAGAATATTTTTTGGCAGTTCCACTATTTGTACTGCAGATTATGTTAAAATGATCTTGTAGCTCACATATTTTATAGTCTGTTCAGCAAAAGAGAGGTCTCTCTATTCAAAGTGCCCTTATGATTAAATAATAATTTTTATTGTCCTTATATGTATTTTGTAACATTTATTGAATGTGAGGTTGACTTGATTATAAAATAAATGGTACACTGTAACAAAGTGTTAGACCTGCTTTATGCATTTGCAATGGTAAAGAATTTTTTTAAGGAAATGGCTGTTTATAATCTGTCAAACGCAAAGCTTTGCTCAGATTAGTAACCCAAAGCTTTTCATGTGTTTCAACAAAAAACATTCACGTTATCCAGTTATGGTTCAATTACACTGCACAAATATTGTCAACAAGCAATTCTAGAAACACTCATTTCACGAAAATTGTGCAGTCTAAGCAAGCTTCCAATCACCCTTTGATCAAATAAAACACTCCGTTGTCAGATGAAATGATTACCCTGAAAAGATCATTGTACAGTGTAAATAAAACCTGCCCTACTGAAAACAATGGCAGGCATTGCACACTGAACAATTTATTAAAGATCTCTCAGTGTCCACCTGAAACAAGGTCTTATGGTCTTAACAGGATTTTAAATGATCGCTAATTGGTAATTATTTACTGATTGGCATCTAATTATTGCTCCAAAACTGGCACCCTTAAGGCCCTGTTGCATGCTTCAATGTCCCAGCAATCCCACCAACGATCCGATGTTCATGGGATCGCTGGGACATAGTTAGTTGATCGATGGTGAGCTGTGACATAGCACGCTGGTATCCAGGGTAAACAGCGGGTAACTAAGCGCCGCGTGGCACTTAGTTACCCACTGTTTTCCCTGGATACCAGCTCCCAGCGTCTGCTGTACGGCACAGGGAGCTCGCTGATCGTTGGTCTCTCACTGTCACACGATGTGTGCTGCCCAGCAGGAGACTAACGATAGATTTATGGCCCAGACCATTAGGCAACGATTAACGATCAGCCAACTGATCATTGATCGTTGCTATGTGTCACACGCAATGATGTCTTTTCGACATCGCTGCAATGTCACCAAACTGGTGACGTTGCAACAATATTGTTCACAATATGGTTGCGTGTAACGGGGCCCATAGTATAGGACTACAGATGTAGCCTTTCCTATGGTTCCCACAGTTTAGCTAATTATACACACACGTACTGAAAGTCTTAAAAACCAGATTGTAAATGGACAGCACACTGACCATTTCTATGTCAATAGGTCTGTTCAGATGACAGGTTTTCACACAAACCTAGTGTCGATGGGAAAAGAAAAATACATTGTGCACTATTCTTTTCTGCATTTCAAACCCAACTTTCCTATTTAAGTCTGGGTATGCAGAAAAAATCAAATTCCATATGGATCATCCTATTTTTATGGATAAATTGTCGTTGCTAACATAAGAATCTGTAATAGGTCTTGTAAATTTTATTATCTGGTGAAGTATAAAAACAGATGTAATACAGATCCCAAATGGTTGTAAAAAATGGACATATGTAAGACACATGGCTGACATACACATGGAATATGGATGACAATATTGATGAAAATTTTCTATTTTACTTAGATCGGATGATTTTCATAGAGTGATCTAAATCTAAACTTAAGATAATGTACAGAAATGTATAAAATGTAACTAACCACATTAATGCAATGGCTTTTGTTGTTTTAAATGTTAAGAGTGATATCTTTCTTGTCTGTTAGTTTGAGAAAGGTTACATCTTTACTTCTGCACCAAAGCTAATAACACTGTTAGTCAGATGAGAGATAGGCAATCAACTGATATTTCACAGGTAGAGATGAGTGGATGAAACTTCTGAGGAGCAAGCTCAAGTAACATTTTCTGAAATTCACGGTTTCACTCAAATTTGAACATTTTTAGATATGATTCACAGTTCACAACAAACCCTTCTTCATCACAATTTCCCTACTGCTAAAATATGAGAGAGGACTAATGTCATTTTGCTTGGCCATGTCTTTTAATCGTCTGATGATGGCACAAAATAGCTCAGACATAAAATGTTTAAAGAAAAATAATTTCAAAGATATCTAACAGCATATTGGTTCATTTTCTATTGATGATAATGTCACACAATCATGTCCTATGCAATTTTATGATGCTGGTATTGTAGAAAAAAAACAAAAGTCTGCTGAAAAAAAGAGGAAGAAGAGCATCTGTCCTTTATACGTCTTTCCATTTAAAATCTATACATGGCTTTGGCTTCAACATAACCTTATAACACCTGAAAAAAATCTGACTTTACGACTTCTTGCTATGGGTGGATTTTCATTGTCCTATGAATGATTGTTCGCAATTATTGGCCTGTCTAAACATTCATTTGTTGAATTATTATTTGGCCTATATAAGCAATCTATTAAATGTAGTTTAAAGAGAATATGTCACCACATTTGACTTATCTAAACTATTAACCCCTTTCCGACATTGGGTGTAAATTTACACTGATGTCAGACTCCCTCCCTTTGAATTAAAAAACACATGTGAAGTGCACAAATGTGAACACGTCGGTCAGACAGTGTTCACACCACCCAATAACTAAGATATAACAAGAGAACATAGAATGGCAGATTTGCAAAAATTTGCAAAAATTCTCTGCAGCCAAAAATATGGCAGTAATCAGCAAGTGCTGAACAACAAATACAGGGTATTTAGTTGATATGTTTTTTTGCAAAAAAAGTATACCAAGCTGCCTCACACTGTGGAGCAGCCTGTCTGAATCCTGTTCATGTCAAGACACTGTTCAGATGTTCAGGTATTAAATACATTAGATAGGGACTGCTTCGACACGGGTTATCTTGACGTTGGTGAGGCAGCTTGGTATACTTTTTTTTGCAAAAAAATGTATCGACTAAATACCCTGTATTTGTTGTTCAGCACTTGCTGATTACTGCCATATTTTTGGCTGCAGAGAATTTTTGCAAATTTTTGCAAATCTGCCATTCTATGTTCTCTTGTTATATCCCTCCCTTTGAAGTGGACTCTGGTGGTGAGCACACATCTTTCCCAGCACATGTCAGCTGTTTTAAACAGCTGACATGTTCCCAGAACAGCCCTGAGTGGAATTGCGATCTACCCGCTGCTATCATACTGTTAAATGCCACTGTAAAACTCTAAAGACCCCGTCACACTAAGCGACTTACCAGCGATCCCGACAACGATATCAACATGTCAGGATCGCTGGTGAATCGCTATGTGATCGCTGGTGAGCTGTCAAACAGACAGCTTCACCAGCGATTAGCACAGCGATGCCGCGCGTGCGGCATCGCTGTGTTCAGCGCTGATTCATGTCAAAAATACAATTAAAATAAAAAATATTGTTATTCTCACCTTCCGACGTCCCACGCAGCATTCACGCCTCTCTCCACGCTCCGGTCCCAGTAATCCTTTGCGACAATTACCGCGATGACGTCTGTTCTCGCTGGATCGCAAAGTCTCATGGTCATTCTTGCAAAGGATTACTGGGACCGGAGCGTGGAGAGAGGCGGGAATGCTGCGCGGGACGTCAGAAGGTGAGAATAGTAATACTTTTTATTTTTTTTATTATTTTATCACTGATCGCTGGTCTCCCTCCTGTCACACACAGCGATGCGTGCTGGCCAGCGGGAGATCAGCGATGAAAGAAATGTTCAGAGGTTTCCAAGAACGATCAGCGATACCTGCAGGGGGGCCGGTCGCTGATCGCTGTCACACATAGCGATCTCGCTGGTGAGATCGCTGTTGTGTCACAAAACTTGTGACTCAGCAGCGATCTCGCTAGTGAGATCGCTATGTGTAATGGGGCCTAAACAGCAGCACAGCATTTAACATGTGCTTCCAGCAATTACGCTGGAAATCTGCCTAACAGTGACCCCCATCATGTGATTGCGTGTCATCGATGGGTTGTCACTGCTGTATTGCTATGAGCGTTGCCTGATGCATCAGCAATACTGCTACATACAGGTGATCTGATCATCGCCTCAATGTAGCAGAGCAGATTGGACAAATGCAGCTTGTAGTCTCCCATGAATACTGTTCAAGCATGTAAAAAGTAAAAAAGTTTTAAAAAATATAAAAAAATAAAAAAAGACAGTTGTGCTCGCTCAAAAGTTTACCCCAGCAAAATTATTCCTTTCTTGGCCTTTTTTCAGAGAATATGAATGATAACACCAAAACTTTTTCTTCACTCATATTAAGTGGTTGGGTGAAGCCATTTTTTTGTCAAACTACTGTGTTTTCTCTTTTTTAAATCATAATGACAGCTCAAAACATCCAAATTAACCTGATCAAAAGTTTACATACCCAATTTCTTAATACAGTGTATTACCTCCTCTAACATCAATGACAGCTTGAAGTCCTTTGTAGCAGTTGTGGATGAGGGTCTTTATTTTATCAGATGGTAAAGCTGCCCACTCTTTTTGGCAAAAAGCCTCCAGTTCCTGTAAATTCCTGGTCTGTCTAGTATGAACTGCTGTTGTGAGTTCATTTTCCCCTTCATTACTGAGGCCCGAGGAACTCCCTCTTCTGGTAAAGAAAGGTAGTGAGCCTGATTGTCAAACACCTGAGGCTGATGATTGTGACTGGCTGAGTGGAGTTACGGACTGGATATAATGCTGCCGACGCCCTTCTGCCCTGCGGGTGATTTCTCTGTGGGATCCTTGGAGACCAGTCTGAATTCCGGCTCCTCCAAAGCTAAGTTTGCTGCTCTGCCTTTTGCTTTTGTGCCTTGACTTTGTTTTTGCTTTGTTTTTCTGGATTTCTGCCATTCCCTGCTGGGGTGTGCTGAATTCATTTAGCTCTGTCTTCTGAAAATACCTGAGTGCTGATTCAGTTTTTGAAGCTTAGCTGCTTCAGGGCCTTTTTCATATCAGCTGGTTGGCTTATGTCTTTGATAGGGTTTTGGCAGATTGCAGACAGCAGCCTTCCTGTCCTTTCCTATCTAGGTAGTTTTGGGGCCCCGTCTTTGCTCAGTCTATCTTTCTGTCTGTGTTAGTATTTTCATCTTGCTTCACCATCATTATATGTTGGGGGCTGCCTATTGCTTTGGGGTCTGCTCTGGGGCAGTTTAGATTTCCCCTTTCTTTCTTTAGGCCTATGTATTTCTCCGGCTGTGATCGAGGGGTCTAGGGCATCGTAGGAACCCCCCATGGCTACTGCTAGTTGTGTTGATAGATTCAGGGGCCTGCAATCTGATAGTTGCCAACTTCTCTGGTTTTCTGGACTTAGCTTGTGTTTCTGCTTTTTCCTCCTAAGGTGACTCGATCATAACAGAATCACCCGCCATACCGCAGATTCTAGGGTACTCAATAGCAGGAAAGAATTGTAAAAAAAAAAAAAAAAAGTGTATATTTTTTCCTCTGTATCTCTGAGGCCGTAGGGGGAATTTTTTTTTTCTCTCAATGGAGATAAAGCAATTGTCTGATCGTGTGGAGCAGCTCGCTGTGGAAGTGCGGGGAATTTCCGCCTACCTTGCTCATTCACATGCTGCTGAACCAAAGATTCCTATACCTGATGTATTTTTTGGGGATCGGTCTAAATTTTTGAATTTCAAAAATAATTGTAAATTATTTTTTGCCTTGAAGCCTAACTCGTCAGGGAGCTCCGCGCAGCAGGTTAAAATTGTCATCTCTTTGCTGCGTGGCGATCCCCAGGATTGGGCGTTTTCTTTGAAACCAGATGATCCTATTCTGACTAATGTGAACGCATTCTTTCAAGCTTTGGGGTTGTTGTATGACGAACCTAATGCCATTGATCAGGCTGAAAAGACCCTGCTGGCATTGAGCCAGGGTCGTGATTCTGCAGAATTGTACTGTCAAAAATTCCGAAAGTGGGCAGTACTTACTACCTGGAATGATAATGCCTTGGCTGCTCTCTTTCGGAAGGGGTTGTCAGAAGCCGTAAAAGATACTATGGTGGGATTTCCTGTTCCCTCTGGTCTTGACGATTCTATGTCATTAGCCATTCAGGTTGATCGGCGTTTGCGCGAACGCAAAGCTGCACGAGAGGTGTTGCCACCTGTTGAACAAATGTCTGAACCTATGCAATGTGATAGAGTTTTTTCCAGAGAGCAGCGTCAGGAGTTCAGAAGGCGTAATAAGTTGTGTTTTTTCTGTGGAGATGCCTCGCATATTATTTCTGTCTGTCCCAAACGAGAGAAACGCTTTGCACACACGTTTTCTGTTGGGGGTGTTCAACCTAAGTTTCTTCTGGCTAGTACTCTGATCTGCTCCCTGTCCACATTTTCCGCCAAGGCGTTTGTGGATTCGGGAGCAGCCCTAAACCTAATGGACTTGGATTTTGCTAAACGTTGTGGATTTCCGATGACACCTCTGCAGACGCCTATCCCTTTGAGGGGAATTGATGCTACTCCTTTGGCTAAAAATAAACCCCAGTTTTGGACCCAGGTGGTAATGCGGGTCGCCCCAGACCATCAAGAAAATTGCAGATTTCTGGTGTTGCATAATCTGCATGATACTGTTGTTCTGGGGTTTCCCTGGTTACAGATTCATAATCCAGTTTTGGATTGGAAATCTGTGTCTGTGGTGAGTTGGGGTTGTCGGTGTGCCTTTAGTGAGGCTCCGGTGTTTTCCACCTCTCCTCAGTCGCATGATGTTCCTGATTATTTGGCGGACTTTTATGATGTATTTAGTGAGAATGAGTCTGCGTCTCTGCCTCCTCATAGGAGTTATGACTGTGCAATTTAACTGAGCCCGGGGTGTAAATTTCCCAAGGGTCGGCTCTTCAATTTATCTGTACCCGAGCACGAGGCTATGCGATCCTATATTAAGGAGGCGTTGGAGAAGGGTCATATTAGACCATCCTCGTCACCCTTGGGTGCCGGTTTTTTTTTTGTAGCCAAAAAGGATGGATCATTAAGACCTTGTATTGATTATCGTGCCCTCAACAAAATTACTGTTAAATATCAGTATCCGTTACCCCTGATTTCTGATCTATTCTCCAGAGTTAAAGGTGCTTGCTGGTTTACCAAGCTTGACCTCAGGGGGGCGTATAATCTTATTCGCATTAAGCATGGGGATGAATGGAAGACGGCGTTTAATACTCCGGAGGGACATTTTGAGTACCTGGTGATGCCTTTTGGGCTCACTAATGCCCCTTCTGTCTTCCAGTGCTTCATGAACGATATTTTCCGAGATTTTGTAGATACATTTTTGATTATCTATCTGGATGATATTTTGATCTTCTCCAAGGATTGGGATTCTCATGTGGAACATATTCGGACTGTGTTCCGGATCTTGAGGGAGAATTCCCTGTATGTCAAGGGATCTAAATGCCTTTTTGGAGTACAGAGGATTTCTTTTTTGGGATTTATTTTGTCCCCGTCAACTATTGAAATGGACCCGGCCAAGGTACAGGCCATTCACGATTGGGTTCAGCCCACTTCTTTGAAGGCCCTCCAGAAGTTTTTGGGTTTTGCTAATTTTTACGGAAATTTATAGCAAAATTTTCTAGTATTGCCAAGCCATTGACTGATTTGACTAAAAAGGGTGCTGATGTGTTAAATTGGTCTCCGGAGGCTGTTTCTTCCTTTCAGGAGTTGAAGCGAAGATTCACCTCCGCCCCGGTTTTGCGGCAACCTGATGTCTCACTTCCATTCCAGGTAGAGGTGGATGCTTCTGAGATTGGTGCAGGAGCTGTTTTGTCCCAAAAGGATCCTGTAACATCTAAAATGAATCCCTCTGCTTTCTTTTCCCGAAAGTTCTCTCCATCTGAACGTAACTATGATGTGGGGAATAGGGAACTGTTGGCCATGAAATGGGCATTTGAGGAGTGGAGACATTGGTTGGAGGGAGCTAAGCATCAAGTCATGGTCCTCACTGACCACAAGAATTTGATTTACCTAGAGTCGACTAAGCGCTTGAACCCTAGACAGGCTAGGTGGACCTTGTTTTTTACACGTTTTGATTTTGTGGTTTCTTTTCTTCCTGGAACAAAGAATGTCAAGGCAGACGCCCTCTCTAGGAGCTTCCTTGCTGATTCTCCTGTGGTGACCAAGCCTGCTACCATCTTAGGCGAAGGGGTAGTTCTTTCTGCCATCTCGCCCGATTTGAGACGTGCTCTGGAAGAGTTCCAGGAGGACAAACCTGAGCGTTGTCCCAGTGGAAAGTTGTATGTTCCTGACCAGTGGAAGAAGAGAGTGATGTCTGAAGTTCATTGCTCTGCTTTGGCTGGTCATCCAGGTATTTTTGGTACTAGAGATCTGGTGAGTCGGTTTTTTTGGTGGCCCTCCTTGTCTCGTGATGTCAGGAATTTTGTGCAGTCCTGCGGGACGTGTTCCCGGTCTAAATCGTGTTCTCGCTCTAGTGGGTTGTTGATGCCTTTGCCTGTCCCCAAGAGGCCATGGACCCATATTTCAATGGATTTCATCTCTGATATGCCTGTCTCTCAGAGGATGACTGTTATTTGGGTGATTTGTGATAGGTTCTCTAAGATGGTTCATCTTGTACCACTCCCTAAGTTGCCGTCTTCCTCTGAGTTGGTGCCCCTGTTTTTACAACAGGTGGTTCGTTTGCACGGGATTCCTGAGAACGTTGTATCTGACAGAGGAGTGCAGTTTGTGTCTAGATTTTGGAGAACTTTCTGTTCCAGGCTGGGAATTCAGTTGTCCTTCTCCTCTGCTTTTCACCCTCAGACCAATGGGCAGACAGAGAGAACAAACCAGACCTTGGAGTCACATTTGAGATGTTTTATTTCTGCTGATCAGGATGATTGGGTTTCATTTTTGCCCTTGGCCGAATTTGCTTTGAATAATAGAGCTAGTTCTGCCACTTTGATGTCACCTTTTTTTTGTAACTTTGGGTTTCATCCTCGATTTTCTTCAGGGCAGGTGGAGCCCTCTGCCTGCCCAGGTGTTGACACTGTGGTGGAGAGAATGCACCAGATCTGGGACCAAGTGGTGGATAAGTTATCTCTCTCCCAGGAGAAGGCCCAGCGGTTTTCCAACCGACATAGGACCATTGGTCCCCAGTTTAAGGTTGGTGATATGGTGTGGTTATCATCAAAAAATATTGCTATGAAGGTAGCTTCTCCTAAGTTTAAGCCTAGATTTATTGGACCTTACAAGATTTTGGAGATTATTAATCCGGTCTCTTTTCGTTTGGCTCTTCCTGTCACATTTAAAATCCATAATGTGTTCCATAAATCTTTGTTGAAGAGGTTTGTTGAACCTGTTGTTCCGGGGGTGGCACCTCCAGACCCTGTATTGATTGAAGGTAACATGGAGTATGAGGTAGAGAAAGTACTGGATTCCCGTCTGGCTAGACGGAGACTCCAGTATTTGGTTAAGTGGAAGGGTTATGGTCAGGAGAATAATTCCTGGGTCTCCGCCTCTGATATTCATGCCAAACGATTGGTGCGTGCCTTTCATCGGGCTCACCCTGATCTCCCTGGTGGCATAGTTGAGGGTTCGGTGACCCCTCCTCAAGGGGGAGGTACTGTTGTGAGTTCATTTTCCCCTTCATTACTGAGGCCCGAGGAACTCCCTCTTCTGGTAAAGAAAGGTAGTGAGCCTGATTGTCAAACACCTGAGGCTGATGATTGTGACTGGCTGAGTGGAGTTACGGACTGGATATAATGCTGCCGACGCCCTTCTGCCCTGCGGGTGATTTCTCTGTGGGATCCTTGGAGACCAGTCTGAATTCCGGCTCCTCCAAAGCTAAGTTTGCTGCTCTGCCTTTTGCTTTTGTGCCTTGACTTTGTTTTTGCTTTGTTTTTCTGGATTTCTGCCATTCCCTGCTGGGGTGTGCTGAATTCATTTAGCTCTGTCTTCTGAAAATACCTGAGTGCTGATTCAGTTTTTGAAGCTTAGCTGCTTCAGGGCCTTTTTCATATCAGCTGGTTGGCTTATGTCTTTGATAGGGTTTTGGCAGATTGCAGACAGCAGCCTTCCTGTCCTTTCCTATCTAGGTAGTTTTGGGGCCCCGTCTTTGCTCAGTCTATCTTTCTGTCTGTGTTAGTATTTTCATCTTGCTTCACCGTCATTATATGTTGGGGGCTGCCTATTACTTTGGGATCTGCTCTGGGGCAGTTTAGATTTCCCCTTTCTTTCTTTAGGCCTATGTATTTCTCCAGCTGTGATCGAGGGGTCTATGGCATCGTAGGAACCCCCCACGGCTACTGCTAGTTGTGTTGATAGGTTCAGGGGTCTGCAATCTGATAGTTGCCAACTTCTCTGGTTTTCTGGACTTAGCTTGTATTTCTGCTTTTGCCTCCTACGGTGACTCGATCATAACAACTGCCCACTTGAGATCTGCCCACAGTGGCTCAATGATATTGAGGTCAGGAGACTGAGATGGCCACTCCAGAACCTTCACTTTGTTCTGCTGTAGCCAATGACAGGTCGTCTTGGTCTTGTGTTTTGGATCTTTGTTATGTTGGAAAGTCAAAGTACGTCCCATGCACAGCTTCGGGACTGATGATTGCAAATTTACCTCCTGTATTTGCAGATAACGTGCTGCATTCATCTTTCCTTCAGCTTTGACCAAGTTTCCTGTGCCTTTGTAGCTCACATATCCCCAAAACAACAGTGATCCACCACTGTACTTCACAGTAAAAATGGTGTTCATTTCATCATAGGCACTGTTGACCTCTCTCCAAATGTAACATTTATGGTTGTGGCCAAAAAGTTCAATTTTGATCTCATCACTCCAAATTACCTTGTTCCAGAAGTTTTGAGGCTTATCTCTGTGCTTTTTTGCATATTGTAGGTGAGATATTTTGTGTCATTTGTGCAATAATGGCTTTCTTCTGGTGACTCGACCATACAGCTAATTTTTCTTCAAATAACTCTTTATTGTGCATTTTGAAACAGCCACACCACTAGTTTTCAGAGTCCAGTATTTTAACTGATGTTGTTTGTGGGTTTTGGTTTGCATCCCGAGCAATTTTCCTGGCAGTTGTGGACAAAATTTTTGTTGGTCTACCTGACCATGGCTTTCTTTTGACAGAGCCCCTGATTTTCCATTTGTTAATCACAGTTTGAATGCTGCTGACTGGTATGATCAATTCTTTGGATATATTTTTGTATCCCTTTCCTGTTTTATACAGTTCAACTACCCTTTTCCCGTAAATCCGATGACAATTCTTTTGCTTTCCCCATGACTCACAATCCAAAAACATCAGTGGCTGGATGAAAGATGCACAAGTATGTCTGGATACCAGAAACTCACTCAGCTATTATGCACACACTGATTACAAGCAAACAGGTCACAGGTGAGGATGTTACCTTTAATAGCCATTCAAACCCATTTGCATCAACTTCTGTGCATGTTATCAGGCCAAAATCACCAGGGTATGTAAACATTTGATTAGGGTCATTTGGATGTTTTGGGTTGTCATTATGATTTAAAAAGAGAAAACACAGTAGTTTAACAATAAATAGCTTCAGCCTGCCACTAACCATGAGTGGAGAAAAAGTTTTGGTGTTATCATTCATATTCTCTGAAAAAAGGCCAAGAAAGCAAAAATTCTGCTGGGGTATGTAAACATTTATGCACTATATAAAAATTAAAATCGTCCCCATTTCACCCCATTTAAAATAAAACAATAAAGAAATCAAGCATACACATATTTCATATGACTGCATTCAGAATTGCCTGATCTATCAATATATAAAAAAATTAACCCGATGGCTAAACGACGTAACGAGAAAAAAATTAAAAACGCTAGAATTAGATTTTTTTGGTCACCACAACATTGCATTAAAATGCAATAACGGGCAATCAAAAGATCGTATCTGCATCAAAATGGTATCATTAAAATCATCAGCTCGGCACACAAAAAATAAGTCCTCACTCAACCCAAGATCAGGAAAAATGGAGATGCTACTGGTATCTGAAAATGGAGCATTATTTTAAGAAACTTTGTAATTTTTTTTCACCTTCACCACTTAAATAAAAAAAGGGCCTAGACATGTTTGGTGTCTATGAACTCATAATGACCTGGAAAATCATAATGGATTGTTTTAGTATACAGTGAACATGATGAAAAAAAACAAAAAAACAACTGTGAGATTACACTTTTTTTGCAAGTTCACCAGACTTGGATTTTTTTCCTTTTTTCAAGTACATAACATGGTAAATCTAATGGTGTAGTTTTTATATAATACTAATCTTTATTGTGTAGTTCAAAAGTACAATTTGTCCTGCAAAAAACAAGCCCTTACATGGCCATTTTGACCATATAATAAAAAGTTATGGCTCTGGGAAGAAGTGGAGCAAAAATGCAAAACCAAAAATACCTCTGGTTGTTAGGGGTTAATATAGGCGTACATGTTTTAGATGACCTCTGAAAACAGTTTTGCCTGTATGCCTCATATCAGATATCCTGTTGCTGATAAATCATCTTTTATCACTTCATGTAAATGACCTCTTCCAGGTAATGCTGCCTGGAAGATAATCCTGCTTCAAGGGGTTTATTCTACATGAAGGTGAAATTACCAGTGTGATGTGTAATGGCCGCTCTCTGCTCAATTGATCTCACTGCAGAGCTGTGTGTGATTATATTTGATACATCTACAGGTTCCTCTTAGTTTCAGCTTCCATTTCACAGACAGATAGGGCTGCAATATTGTTGCAATAAAGCAAAGTTGTGAGAGATGCAGCAAATGTGTTTGTAAGGCTACTTTCACACATCAGTTTTTTGCCGTCAGGCAGGATCCGGCTATTTTTAGAAAAAATGGATCCGGCATAAATTTTGGAGAACTGTAGAAATGGATCCGTTTTTCTGCCGGATCCGTCTAGCAGGTTATATCTGTTTCCTGGGGGCTGGCCAATTGGATCTGAGCATGCGTAGACTTAAAAAAATTGATCCGGTGGCTGGATCCGTCTTTTTCTGGATCCGGCGCATTTCGGCGCCCATAGACTTTCATTGTGGCAAAAAGCTGGAAGTGTCGGATCCGGCGCTTCCGGCTTTTTCGCCGGAGACAAAAAATGTTACAGTAGCCGTTTTTTCCAGACGCCGGAATGAGACAAGTAGCCGGATCCGGCAAAAAATGGATGAAATGCAATACCATCCGGCGCTAATGCAAGTCAATGGGGAAAAACTGGATCCGTCATTGCATTTCGCCGGATCCGGTTTTACAAAAAAAAGCCGGATCGCGCCTGACGGCAAAAAACTGATGTGTGAAAGAGGCCTAAGAAGACAAGGTTCAGTTCTCCTGTTCTGTGTTAGTTACTTGTCTCACATTGGTAACTCCCCCATCATTTAAAATAAGTTATGGAGGTAGAGTTATATTCAATGCAGCATCCTCTCCTTAGGTTGGAAGAGGTGATTTACGTAAAGTGATAAACGATGATTTCTCAACAACATCTGATATGAGACTCATACAAGGATGACTTTTTCTAGGTATGATTAGTTAGTGTAAATGCACCCATAGGGTTTTGGACTAACAAGTTTTTACTCTTTGCCACATGTAGTTATGAAGGTTAGTATAATTTTGTTCATTGGAGTTAGAGTGGAATAGTTTCTTTCCACTATAAAACAATCTGCGATTGCAACATTTGGATTGAAAATTTAGGTAAATAAACTAAACTTGCTAGAAAAGACACATCCATGAAATTTAATCTCTCTCAATTCAGTAATACATTAATTTATGTGAATTATAATTGGACATAGCCCCTTTCTAAATGGCTACTATCTGAACTACCTACTATGAATGGTCATAAACTAGAGTATAAACTACTATAAACTCCCGAACTGTAAAGAATTCTTTCTAGCCCAGTTTTTCTAGTTTCTCATTGTAAAAGAGATCACCCATAATGTGTCTCATTGTAAAAGAGATCACCCATAACGTTTATCAATCTATTTTCCAATTTTTACTTTCTCTTAATTTCCCCTAATATATTCTCTTTTCAAAGTGGAGCACATATTTGAAACTTGGTCTCATAACAATTTGAGAAGGGGTAATATTAAAGCTACAAACTGTATTTTTTACAGCTGTTGCCTGACATTGAGTACTTATCTGAGTTTTAAATAGGTTACTCAGGCCATTCATTTGTTTTCTTATGCCCAGTATAATTGTATATTAATATGATCACTGCTGTGAAGGTTCAGCACTTCACTTTTATCTATTGACAATAAAATTCATTTTCATGTTGTTGCCCATGCTACCAGGTAATCTAAGTCTTTCAGTAATATTTTGCAATCATAATAATTTTTTATTTGCTATTTTGCTTTGTAATTGTATTTATTGATTTAAATTAATAATAAATTAATTTCCAAGTGTTTTAAAAACATTAAAATATATTAGCACATTACAATGTACAAAATATAAAATATAAAATTAAATAAAATAAGGCACTAAGTAGACTATGATAAAATAAAAATAATTTTTAAATGTTCAAGCACAATAGATATAAAGAATGTTTAAATGCTAGAGAATGTTATTGTATTTGGTTTTTGACAGGGTTGAATTCTTCCAATTGAATTTTTACAGTCTACATGTTCCAACTCATTCTGACAAGTGACACAAACTTGAAAATTGAGTCTACATATTCTTCCTTTTCTTTCTTTTAACTAGCCCAACATATCTCAAATGCACATTCAACCATTTCTTTTTCTCATTTTGTTGCCTAGATGAGACAGATATTTTTTTACAAATGCTCAGTGGCACTATATAATTTTATGTGTCACAATATAATTTCTTTTTTCAGTAATGCTTTGTGAGATTTTGTTTCCAAGTTATATTTCGGTACATACTGCTGTTATATTTTTTCTGTATGTCATACTAAGTATAGATGTCCCTTATCTTCTGACACCCGGCACTCCCTACTGATCAGGTGTTATTACCTCTTGTGGCAAACATATGTAAACAGTGTATGGATACGAATACTAAAGCTCTTTCACACTGGATAGCTGCAGTAACGGCATACTGCAGAGCATTGATTATTGAATAAAATAGTACAAAATAATTTCTTAATGATTCCATAACAACCTTTCATATAGAGCAAATTTGGTGTGATTATTCATTCTTTTGGGGCTCAATAACAGTGACAAATACAATACATAGTTATCATTGCACAACATTTTGCCATGAATACTAACCATCTATTAAATATTTTTGTGGTGTTGTGCTTCATGAAAAATTCTTATATATCACAATACAAGAGGTAACACAATCCATACACCTCTAAACAGCAAGTAAGAAGGTCAATTTTGTACTTCTAGCAGAAAATTAAGTTTTACTTTTTTTCATAAAGTATGCACTTGCTGTAATTTCAGCCCAATGTCGATGGATTCTTTTACAAAGTAAAGCATATATCTTAAAATTAATAGTCATCCTTAAAGATTATTCCAGAATTTACTATATGATCTGACAATAACGTACACATCTATTAATTTGTGCAAATATAACTCTGTTTTGCATATGTTAACCCCTTAATGACCGCCAATACATCTTTTAACTGATGTGAGATATAAGAGAATAACATCCTCATACAGGTGACAATCCAGTAGCTGTCGGCTGTACACTATAGCTGACAACTTGCTGCATCAGCCATGATCAGTGTTTGCACCATACAAATCTTTTTAACCCCTTAGATCCTGCTGTCAATAGTGACAACATCATATAAATGGTTAACAGAGTGTGGGGGCTTCCTCTTTATCCTAATCGGCACCCTGAGATCTTGATTGTGTGGTTTTGATGTTTGCCATGGCAATTCACGCCCAAATGAGTCTGCCGGCTATAGTAGCCTGTTCAGAAGTTAGTGGCATTTAGGTGGTGAAAATACACATTTTCATTTCTGTCATGCCACTTTGCGTTAATTCCTGAAAATCACCTGAAGGGTTAATAAACTACCTGACTGCAATTTTCCATATGTCAGGGGGTGTTGTTTTTTAAAATGGTGTCACTTTTTGGGGTTTTCCAATATATAGGACATCCAAAGGCACTTCAAACCTGGATAGGTCACTAAAAAAATAAATTTTGTAAATTTCCTTGCAAAAATGAAAAATTACTGCTCAATTTTTAAACCACATAAAATGCTAACAAAATAAAAGAACATTTTACAGATGATGCTGATGTAAAGCAGGCATGTGGAAAATGTTATTTATTAATGATATTGTGTGGTATGACTATCTGGATTAAAGGGATAATCATTAAAAGTTTGAAAATTGCTAATCTTTTGACATTTTTCTCAAATTTCTGATATTTGTTATAAATAAAAACAAAACATATTGATCAAAATTTACCATTATCATAAAGTACAATGTGTCACCAACAAATAATGTCAAAATCACTGCGATTTGTTGAAGCGTTCCAGAGTTATTACCACATCAAGTGACACTGGTCAGATTTCAAAAATTTTGCATCGTTACTAAGGGGTTAAACTCCCAAAGGATGCTCCTCCAAGCTCTATTTTCCTTCCAGTTGCCATTCACACCATCCAGCTGATGTTTTAGTGCTTCTGGTGACTCATGTCTCTTTCATCTGGCTTCCTGAAAGGATAGGTCTGCTCTGGGTCATGTCTAGAATGGAGTTGTTCCCGTGAGGGGTGATTTTTATGGGAAGGTGCAAAGCCAATTTCATTACAATGCAGAGGTAATTCCAGAGCTAGCAATGTGCTTGTGTGTTAACAGCTAAGGGCCCCGTTACACATAGCGATCTCACTAGCGAGATCGCTGCTGAGTCACAAGTTTTGTGACACAACAGCGATCTCACCAGCGAGATCGCTGTGTGTGACAGAGGTCAGCGACCAGCCCCCCTGCTGGTATCGCTGATCACTGCAAGAAACCTCTGGACATTTTTTTCGTCGCTGATCTCCCGCTGGCCCTCACGCATTGCTGCGTGTGACAGGCGGGAGACCAGCGATCAGCTGGTAACTAACGTACACATCGGGTATCCAAGGGACGCGCATCCCTTGGATACCCGATGTGCACGTTAGTTACCAGCGAGTTACAGGTGCCGCTGCCACCTCACGCTCTGGACCAGGAGCCCGCGGAGTGTATACCTGCCACTGCCGCCGCACGCTGGGGACCAGGAGGCAGCAGGACAGGGATGCAGGCACGCCCTCTGCTGATGGAGGACTGGGACAGCAGGCACACTTGTCCGCTGCTCCCGGGCTCGCTCCTCACCTCGGCGTCAGCGTGCTGATTGCTGGTGAAGCTGTCTGTGTGACAGCTCACCAGCGATCACATAGCGACTTACCAGCGATCCTGACACGTTGATATCATTGTCGGGATCGCTGGTAAGTCGCTATGTGTGACTCCAGCTTAAGAGCGATGTGCTGCAGGATTGTGCTGTAAATAGGCAGACTAAAAGAAGTGATATACTGTAGAATAGCACTGAAAAGAGTGATATACCGCCAAATGGGGCTGTATATAGAGGGTTTGATAGGAGTGACATACTGCACGATTGGGCTGTATACGTTTTTTAAGCATTTTAACGGGCAAAAATGCTTAAAAAATGCTTACAATAAGCATCTCATTTATTTTAATGAATTTTGCAATTTTTGTGCTTATTGATGCGTTTTTTTCCACGAAAAAATGCATCACAGTAAAAAAACACAGCATGCTCTTTAATTTCGCAGAAAAAGCCACATTTCAAACTATATTCTATGAGCAAGAAGTTGATCCTGTAAAAAACGCATAAAAACGTGCAAAAATCGCGCAAAAAAACTCTCGTTTTTCCTGGGAAGGAGTCTGTTTTTTCTGTATACGTGGGTACATAGCCTAACAATGCATGTAGAATCTTTTTTTTTTATTTACATATATCATATGTCTGGAAAAAAACAAAACTGTAAAAATGTTGGGGAGGGGATTTATAATAACAGGAATTGCGCCATAACCACAACAGGAAGGGAAGAAGAGGACGGCATTGTATGAAAATGGGAGGCGCCGGACCGAACCATGACATCCATCGGACCGGACCACTCCCGGGTGAGTATAATCTAAAGTGTTTTTCTTATCTTTCAGGTTACATCTGGAGCTTATCTACAGCATTACAGAATTCTGTAGATAAGCCCCTGATGTCAATGCCGGCAGCAATGCTGATGTCAATGCCGGTGCAAAAAAAGGGTGACAGATTCCCTTTAAGACTAATGTGCTGTAAAGACAATAAAGGCCCCGTTACACATAATGATGTCCCAGTGATCCCACCAATGATCCAACATGATGGGATCGCTGGGACATCATTAGGCAGATTACTGGTGAGCTGTCACAGCACAGCCCCTTCAGCGATCAGGACCAGCAACGCTGGATGCTGGTTTCTAATGGAAACATCAGGTATCCAGGAGCCACGGCTCTTGGATACCCGCTATTTACCTTTAAAACCGGCGTACACGCTGGTTACCAAGGTAAACATCGAGTAACTAAGAGCCGCGCTCCTGGATACCCGATGTTTACATTAGAAACCAGCATCCAGCATTGCTGATCGCTGGTCTCTCGCTGCCACACACAGCGATGCGTGCTGGCCAGCGGGAGACCAGCGATCGAAAAATGGCACAAGCCAATCGAGGACAATCAGCGATAACCGGCAGGGGGGCCGGTCGTTGATCCCCGTCACACACAGCGATCTCGCTGGCGAGATCACTGTGGCGTCACAAGATCAGCAATCTTGCTAGCGAGATCGCCGTGTGTGACGGGACCCTAAGTGCAATAGGGTCTTATTCAGATTAAAAGTAAGAGAATGTAGACAAATGTGCTCACTTGGTAGGGTTGTTTGATCACAGCCATTTAAGGAGCTTAAATCAGGCTACTGCAGACCCATGACTTGAAGAATATCTAAGGCTCATTCCTGATTACCACTGATCCTTCAGCAGCACATTATTAACCCCATCTTCTCAAGCCTTAAATATTATATTTTTGAGTCTACAACACTTTGGCATTAATACTTTTGGTTATAGGCCAAGTAGCTAATTCTGTATATAGACTTATTTTTACTTATTTCTGTTTTTAATTTCATCTTTTGTTATATTTGTTGATGAAAACAAGCTTCATATAATAGGGCTAACAAAGAAAAATGTAATGGTTCAGACATTTCCCATGGAGCCAACATCTATTCTATTTAATAAGCAAAATAAAATGTAGGTCAGTCATACATTCAACCACAAAAAGATGGATGCCGAAGCTTTTCATTTGCACAGCTTGTAAAACAGCATGCCTCATAACATTCCCTGTGTGTCGATTTTTAAACTGATAATTAAGTTCACCATCATTTACATTTTGATCACTACTATTATTATATGCAGTTAATGCGATTAGGTGACTGTTATCTGATCCAATAAAAATAATAGTTTGATGTGCATTTTATCCTTCCTTTATTTTTGTGATGCACTATTATCAGTATAGATATTTTGTCATAGCAATTGTCATCAACATCTTCATCACTGCTACTTATTTCAATATAAAATAAGAAAACACTTTAGAATTTTTTTTAATTTTGAATTTTCAAGCTTCTTAGCTTCTTATAAATTTTCCCCAAAAATTGATTTGCAGCTAATCAAATTGTCAAAAATCTCAAATACTGTAAAATTTCAAATGACCTGGAAAATACTTAACAATCTGAGATATTCTAGTACTGCATTGAATCTATTTCAAGTTCTTTAGCATAATCATAGCCTTAATTATGTAAAAAATGGCTTCAACATATATGATTATGTGTAAATAGATGGTAATCAACAGACTGATGAAAAACACTGAAATAAAAGCCTGTTTATAATGTAAATATGGATAAAAATGTTTAATCTCTAGGGCAATTCACTGCTATGGCAGTTGGTGTAGACTTATGAAGCCATTGCTTTTTGACAAGTGGTTGTCCACAAATTTTGGGGAAAAACCAATTGATTGTTGTATGTTTAAATAAGAAATAATAGTTAATATGTTTTAACTAAGATTCCAAAATTATCTCTATTTTGAGATTAGCAAAATATTTGTTGTTTGGAAAGTGAAGAATTTATCATTTCTTGAATATCCATAAAAAATATTAGTTATTTTTTTGTGAGCAGTTTTAGATTTCATTTCCCCATACAGGGTAAAGGTACTGTCACACTTAGAGATGCACCAGCGATCCCGACCAGCGATATGATGCGGTCAGGATCGCTGGTGCATCGCTAAGTGGTCGCTAGTGAGCTGCCACACAGGCAGATCTCACCAGCGACATAGCAGGAGTCGCTACTTACCTGTCAGACGAGGCGATCCTGATGTCCTCCTCCCCGCGTCAACGCGTCGCTTGTCTCCACAGCAGGAAGCCCAGCAGGAAGCTGACGACGAGAAACGGTGCAGGACGTTCTCGCACGATCAGCGATAACCAGCGGGGGAGCGGTTGGAGGTAAGTATAAGACATAGCGATATCGCTAGCAATATCGCTGCTGCGTCACAAAACCAGTGACATTATAGCGATATTGCTAGTGATATTGCTTAGTGTGACAGGCCCTTAAGGTTCTTAGCAGCATAATATGTCTTTAGCACACAATGGACAAGAAAATGAATATAGAATATAGTGGGATAGGCACTGAGATGTCTGGCTGAGTCAGCACTGATCTGCCCTTGCAGCAGCAGTACAGCATAGCTAAGGAGCACAATGGACAGGCAGAAGATGTGCAGCTGTCTATCATTAAATAGCCAATAGCAAATTACTACACTCATTTTCTAAACTTCTGTGATTGCACAACACATATTAATAGACATAAACCCAGAAGTAAAGAATGTGTGGGCGAGACACCAAACATGGTGTAAAGCTCTGACACATTGAAAAAGGGGGAAACATTCCAAATATATATGAAAAAACTAGAGGAAGAGGAGTTTCACGAATGCATATAAAAAGATTTATTAGTTGTACAAAAAAAAACAGTTATAATCATTAAAAAATGTAATGAATATGGTCCAAAAATAAACAAAGGAAATTGCCAGCAATGGATCCTTCACACATGCCCCTGAAATAACCCATATGTAGGGTAAGGTGCAGGTGTTCACCACCTTAGTCAGAGGGTTTTGTCAAAAATATGCAGAGTGGAAGTGAACTTCAAAATATATGCAAGAAGGTGAACACACACACTTATCAAGAAGGGCAGGGAGGGAACAAAGCAGGAATGGAGGACCTCAACATGTGTTTTGTGTGTGATGTGTACAGCTTTCTCAAGGGGCTACATACAGTGGTGCAGAATATACCTAATGAACCCTATTACCCCAGTCACTTGCAAGTCACGTGTTTACATGGCGGCCAATAGTAGTGCTTATGTTGGCGCATGTGCACTGCACCCGCCGTGCCGAGCAGAGGTACAATGGCCATCAAGCCCAAATTGCACATGAGTGGGAGCACATACTTGTTTATCTTTTGAACCTCATTCATTACATTTTTGAATGATTATAACTGTTCATTTTGTATAACTAATAAAACTTAATTTTTATATGTATTCGTAAAACTCCTCTTCCTCCAGTTTATTTGCACAACACATATTGTCTGGAGTTTTTCCTTAAATTCTAAGGTTTTTCTCCATTTATCAATATTTTTGTGCTGTGAGATGCCATAATCAACCTAAAGTGTCTTAATAATGATATTCTTTTAATAATATTTTTATTTATATAGCACTAACATATTCCGCATATTACAGTTTGCACACATTATCATCGCTGTCCCTGATGGGGCTCACAATCTAAATTCCTTATTAGTATGCTTTTGGAATGTGGGAGGAAACCCACACAAACACTGGAAGAACATACAAACTCATTGCAAATGTTGTCCTTGGTGGGATATGAATACAGGACTACAGCGCTGTTAGGCTGCAATGCTATCCACTAAGTCACCAAGCTGCCCAGTGCATTATCTGCTATGACTTTAAAGGTCCTGTCACACTTAGCGATGCACCAGCGATCCCGGCAACGATATGACCCGGTCAGGATCGCTGGTGCATCGCTAAGTGGTCGCTAGTGAGCTGCCAAACAGGCAGATCTCACCAGCGACATAGCAGCGGTCGGCGGTCACTACTTACCTGTCAGACGAGGTGATGAAGACGTCCTCCCGCCTGCGTCCACGCGTCACTTGTCTCCACAGCAGGAAGCCCCAGCAGGAAGCTGACGACGAGAAACGGCCCAGGCCGTTCTCGCGCGATCAGCGATAACCAGCGTTGGAGCTGGTCGGAGGTAAGTATCACACATAGCGTTATTGCTTACAATATCTCTGCTACGTCACAAAACCAGTGATGTTATAGCGATATTGCTAGCGATATCGCTTAGTGTGACGGGCCCTTTAGACAGGCTATGATATCTCCTGTTTGGTTGTGCTATACAATATGATGTAATTGCTCCAGGCATTTTTTATGATTCACAAATTTCATTCAAATTGACTCAATTCGCTCATCTATACTAAAATTATAAGATTAGATTAAGTCATAACAAGTACTCTTGTGCAATTTAGCGAAACAACCCTATTTCACCATGACTGCCATCATCATTACATTTAGGAAATAGACAGTTTATTATTTTTGTCATGTTTGTCATGTTTCTTGTGATGAATTTACTGTGACCTCTCAGGTACCAGTAGTTATTTTTATTAGCCATTGTATTTTTCTATGTACTCATTTTTTTCCTTTTTTGTTAACATCTTAGTGTTTACTATCTGCCATTCACTTCAGAGGGTCCTTTTAAAATAGAGAGACTGGATTTATATTCCTCCATGAGAGATGTATTCATCATGGAGCTGGTCAGTGTGTGTTGAGCTGGTCAGGAGCTGAACCTGTTGCTTATAGGGTAAGCAACAGGTTCAGGCTGCATTGGCTTTTAATAGCAGCAATAAGAACTAGTTAAAATCTTTGCTGATATCCCTTAAATGCCACTGTAGAACTCTGACAGTAGCATTTCAGCCCCATAATCCCACCAAGGCAACCATGGGCTGCTGATTGGTTGCTATGGCAAGTCATTGCTGCCATTCCTGACATTTGATACTTCTCTAAAGTTTATCCCCAGGTTGGGCTTCATAGGAGACTTTGATTTTTACTATATATTGCAAAACTATAGTTTTTCAGTATATAGAACAACGATCATGTAATGAAAGATTCATGTCTCTATTGGGACTAAAAATGTGAAAGAAAAATTTTTTTTTTTAAATGATTAAAAAAATAAATAAAAAATTTCAAATTGCTTCTTTTTTCACAAATAAAAAGCAAAAGAAATGTATAAAATAAAAACTAAACTTATTTAGTAATGCTATGCCCACACAATTCAAATCTTTAAAACTGGTAAATTAATTACCCACTTAGTGAAGGCTGTAAAAATATCCAAATGCCAAAATGTCCATTTTTTTGTTACCACACCTCCCACAAGAAATGTAATAAAAAGCAATCAAAAAGCTATGAGATTCATAAAATGTAGAAACACACCAACTTTGTTTTAAACAAACTAAAGATTTGTGTAACCCCTTAGTGAAACCTATATATCTTTTTAATAAGCTGACATGTAGGGGAATAGCATCCCCCATTGTGTGAAAATACATCAGTTGTCAGCTGTACACTAGAGCTGACACTGTACAATAGAGCCACTGCAGTGCCTACTGCTCACCCACAGTGTTAGTATATATATTCAGACTTTTATAGTCTGGCAAACTGATAAGGGTCCCTTGACCGATACGTCTTCCATTTTTGGTTTGACTGCACTATAAAATAAATATATTCAAAATATTCTCTGATTTACTGCTAGAGCCCCATTTTTTCACTGCTCTGCTGTATTAGCCCCAATTGGTACTAACCATAACTGTTTAAACTTTTAGATAATGCTGTCAACAGTGACAACTGCATCTAGATTTTTAGCAAAGCATTGGCACTCCCTGTTTAACCATATCAACACCCTGCTATCATAGTTACGTGATTCTGATGGTTGCAATGGCAATCTGTAGCCAACTAATGACCTTAAGGGGGTTTTACACATAGCGATATCGCTAGCAATATCGCTAAAGCGTCACCGATTTTGTGACGCAGCAGCGATATTGCTAGCGATATCGCTACATGTGACACTTACCTCCGACGGGCTCTCCCGCTGGCTATCACTGAGCGTGCGAGAGCGTCCTGGGCCATTTTTCATCGGCGGCTTCCTGCTGGGCTTCCTGCTGGCGCCAACAAACGATGCGTGGATATGGGCGGGGGACTTCATCATCGCCGCTTCTGACAGGTAAGTAATGACCGCTGCTGCGTCGCTGCATTGCTGGTGAGATCTGCCTGTTTGGCAGCTCACTAATGGCCATTTAGTAATGCACCAGTGATCCTGACCAGGTCGTATCATTGTCGGGATCGCTGGTGCATCGCTAAATGTAATGGAGCCCTGAGAGTCTGCCAGCAATAGTGGCCTGTTTAGATGCTAACAACATTCTAGTGATGAAAAAAGTTTTCATTCCTGCCATTACAATCAATTCCTTAAAAGGACTGGTTAGCAAACTACCCAACAGTTGTTTTGAAAATCTTCAGTGGTGCTGTTTTTAAAATAGTATCACTTTTGTGGGTTTTGCAAAAATATAGATTTCCTAAAGGCATGTCAAAACTCAATAGTTTTGTACATTTCCTTGAAAAAATGAAATATTGCTACTAAATTTTTAAAATTTCTAACATCTATTCCTAACAACATAAAAGGACATGTCAGAAATAGTGCTGATGTAAAGAAGACAAGGAAAATGTTATTTATGAAATATTTTGTGCTGTATGATGATCTAGATTAAATGTACAAACATTCAAAGTGTGAAAATTGCTCTTTTTATAAAAAAATTATAAAATGCCTGATACTTTTATAAATAAACACAAAACATATTGCCCTAAATTTTCTATTTACATAAAGTATAATGTGTCACAAAAAAACAAAATCACTGGGATACAATATTCCAGTTATTGCCACATAAAGTGACACTTGTTCGATTAAAAAAAAATCCTCTTAGTTACTAAGCAGTTAAGTCACTAATATAGAAAAACAACTATACGTGTATGGAATTATAATTTTACTTACCTATAGATTCATGATACAAGCTCATTTTCACCACACAATGATCAACGTGTGATATATTTTGAAGCTACAACTAGTTCTCCAAAATTAAAATCTTACACACTTATGTCAATAAAAAAAATGGCTTGAAAAGTGATTTCAAAAGTGGAGAAATAAATGAAAAGACAAAAATTAAAATTGACTGCATCTTTAAAGAGATAAAGAGGTAATCCAACTAATTTCCTTTTCCATATTTAATAAAGCACAAAAAGTAAATTACAAAATGGTTTACTTTCAAAATTTGGTGATTTATAGAAGATGCCAGTGCAATTTGATCTCAGCATTGGTAAAAAAAATCAGCCATATTGTGCTACATTCTGATCAGGATTAAGTCTGATTGGGACAGAGACGCACAATAGGTCAATACTGCAAGAGAAGTAAGAAAGTGTGAGAGTGATGATAGTGCTCACCTTTGGGGGGTTGTGTAGGGATGCCACACCTACTAGAGCCTTAGGGTACCGTTACACCTAGCGATGCACCAGCGATCCCGACTAGCGATATGACGCGGTCAGGATCGCTGGTGCATCGCTAAGTGGTTGCTAGTGAGCTGCCACACAGGGAGATCTCACCAGCGACATCGCTGGGGACGGGGATCGCTACTTACCTGTCAGATGCGGCGATCCTGCGTCCTCTCGCCCGGCTCCACATGTCACTTGTCAACGCCACAGGAAGCCCAGCAGGAAGTGGCCAACGAGGAATGGTCCAGGAGCTTCTTGCGCGATCAGCGATAACCAGCAGGGGAGCAGGTCGGAGGTAAGTATCACATGCAGCGATATCGCTGGACAGACATCTGACTGGGATGATTTAGCGAATCCTGCTTTGAGCAGGGGGTTGGACCAGATGGCCCAGGAGGTCCCTTCCAACTCTACGATTCTGTGATTCTGTCACAAAATCGGTGACTTTACAGCGATATTGCTAGCGATATCGCAGTGTGTAACGGGGGCTTTAGAATCTACAGCTTTAGAATGCAGCTGTGAAGAATCCTAAATGGTATAAAATTAAGGTTTTTATTACACCAAGGTGTCTTGATGCCAGACTAGTGCCAAAACACGTTGGTGTAATAAAAACCTTATTTTTATACAATTGAGGATTCTTCATTACCTCAAGCGCATTCCAGGTACTGTGATCTCTCCACTAAAGTGAATCCTCATTATAATTTAATATAATAAGAAAAAAAGCAAATATTATCATATGTAGATTCAAAATGTGGAATTTTGAAAAAATGTCTGAAAATTGAATTTTTTCTTTATGAAAAAATATATATACCCATTATTATAAGAACTATAGTACACAGAGACTTTTTTCCATGGATCATAAGTATATTATGCAATAACCTTTGGATGGTTTGACATCTCTGGTGAGCAGCTTCTAATTTTCTCAGCATCATGCATATTGCCCAGTTTAATTAGTGCTTTCCTCAAATAATAATTCTGCTGCTCTCCAATCTATCTGGCAAAAAAAAGAAAGCAGAAATAAAAAATCTGTTAGGAATTACAGTTTGTACATAAATACTTAATGATTTGCAGTAACTGATTAAATGTAACTGCTATAACTGCAGTGATGCATAATATTAGGTTTGGGCATTTAATGTTCTTGATGTCGAAATGAAATGAAGGACTCTTTCAAAGTCAATACAGCCACCATGCCAGTTTGTAATAAATCTGATATGGGCATTTATGTTAGATATTAAGGATATACACAATGCAGCTATGTAAAGAAAAATGCAGTTCATAAGGACGTTAAGAACTAAGTTTATGACTAGGCATTCTGTATGGATGACATTGCTGGATTTTGTTATTGTATAATTAGCTACTTAACGATTCAAGCAATTATTCAAATTACATGCATACTTAATTTGTAATAAGAACCAGGAATGTACAAAGGAGTTTATAGCTGTATAAGATCATTAAAGAAGTCCCATAACTTTTAGAATCTGTTCACTTTCTACTAAGTATTTTCCTTTTTGCTCAAGATGCATGTAAGCAGAAAGTTATTGATATTAAAAATGGATGGCAAATTAATATTTAAGAATAAATTTTAGTTTGTTACCTTTGACTGTCAGATCGAGGAAGACAACAATGCCATTAATGTGCAATGCTGCGGGTTTAAGTGCTGGGACTGCAAGCAAGAAAAACAGCCATCATTCAATTAGGCATACCTTTGTCAAGTCAGATGGAACTGTTTGCACAAGGTTGTTACCGTGACTGAAGATGCTGTACTTGAAGCAAGCATCTCTTTATATTAGCGTAGAAAAGATGAAGGTGGCACTCTTTTTCATGTAAAATTATCCTTTTTTCATACGTGTTAAAACATGGAATTGGTGAAGCGGGTATCCTTATGCATGTTTCAACATGTTTGAGTATAGGAGAATTTTAGATGAGAAAGTGTCACCTTAAGATCTAAGAATACATGCTATAAATGTGTGGGGGATACTGGGATGATTTTGAGTATATAATAAAAATCCATTAAAAGGGTTGTCCAAGTAGTGTAAAAGGTTGAATGAATTATAGTCAAAATCAATTACTAGTGATACTTATACAAGTTCTAGATTAAATGAGTTTACTTCTTGTTAGAAAACCCCTTCTGAATTACTATGTTTGTTCCCAGTAAGATATGATACTTACACTCACCTCTGGTTTCAGTGCCATTCCTGTGATGTCAGCAATGCCTATCCCTGGTAGTGCATTACATTGTTATGTCATGTGATCACTGTGACCATTCAGCACTTGCTTCACTTGCTCCTCCATTTCCAAATCAAGGCATGCATAGGAAGTGAGAGCTGCTGCTGCTCTTCTGCTCTTTCACTTCCTCCAGATGTCATTTAAGTCCATAGGAGAGTGAAGACATCACTGATTAGCCACAGGGATCGCGTGACAATTTCACGCGATCCCCAGGAGAGCCAGTACCAACACCACTGGAATGGTTCTGGCATTGGAGGTGCACATAAGTGTTATTATTTTACTGGGGGTGAAACAGGGTATGAGAAGGGGTTGACTGAGTAGTGAACAACCTCTTTAATCTGAAACTCGTATAAATATCACTAGTAATTGACTTTAACTATAATGCTTTAAAATAATATATATGTGTACAGATGTTTAATTTAAATGGACATGTTCTATTTTCTCAATGTTATAGTTTCATTTAGATCAAGAAAAAATATTTATCCTACTTTTTATCCTGTAGATCTTTATATTTTGAAGGACGGGGTTCAGATTTAAAGAACTTCACTATACTAAAACCAAATTGCACTAAATAAAAAATGTAGAATGAAATGCAAACATTATTAATCAATCTATTTTGATGCTTATTTTATTATTGCATCCACAAATGAAACTTCATAAGAATTATGATAATCATATACAGTGTACTATCCTTACCTTTGATGAACATAATATGCCATCAGTGTTTTTTTCAGTGCCTCTTGTATTGCTTAGTTTAAATACAATAATCCTCATAAAATAATTTTGGACAGGTGTCCAAATAACTTGCCAAGCAAACTGCCTTTTTAGATAATTATTAAACAGCATTAACTTATTAGCCTGCCTACTTGATTCATTATGTTGTATAAGAGTTTTTGAAGCATTATACTGGTGAGTTTACTGATCATTTTAATGTATTTTATCATGCAAACCAAGACTTGCATTGGCCACATTGCAACACTTATAATATTTACAGTTACTTTCAGAAAAAGTGACTTTTCAGGTCTCTCCATACTAAGACCATCTTGGCTAAGTTCAATTCCGACAAGAACCTGTTAGTATTTTTTTCATACTCATTCTGTCTTAATTGTGCTAGAAGTCAGCTACTTATAACCTGACTTTATGATGATCGAGTGACAGGCTTTTAAATACACAGAAACCAGTTTGAAGAGTAGTGTCGCTGACAGACTCAGACTACTAAAGACACTGCAGATAAACTGTAGTCAGATATGGCAAATAATGGAGTTCAGCTTAAAAGCAACTATATGCAAATACTGATGCACAATATAGTGGGCAAATAGGTGGTGATTTACATATTAATTTAAGGGCTTGCTCACATGAGCGTATACATGGGACGAGTGCTATCCAATGTTTTATCAGGTAGCACACAGATCTATGTTATTGTATGGGGCAGTGCAGATCAGCATTGTTTTTCTCATATTGATTTGGCATGAGAAAAAAAATTGCAGCACGCTGCAATTTTCAGTGCAGATTGGATGCCACTCACCCCCATTCTAGTCTATAGGCCCCGTCACACACAGTGATCTCGCTTGTGAGATCGCTGATTTTGTGACACATCAACAATCTCACCAGCGAGATCGCTGTGTGTGATGGGGATCTGTGACCGGCCCCCCTGCCAGTTATCGCTGATCGGGCAGCATCGATCAGGGCCATTTTTCGATCGCTGGTCTCCCACTGGCCAGCGCGCATTGCTGTGTGTGGCAGCGAGAGACCAGCGATCAGCGACACTGAGCGCTGGTTTCTAATGTAAACATCGGGTATCCAGGAGCTGCGGCTCCTGGATACCCGCTGTTTATCTTGGAAACCGGCGTACATGCTGGTTTCCAAGGTAAATAGCGGGTATCCAGGAGTCG
The DNA here is from genome assembly GCF_039654945.1 of Dendrobates tinctorius. NCBI lineage: Eukaryota > Metazoa > Chordata > Amphibia > Anura > Dendrobatidae > Dendrobates > Dendrobates tinctorius. The sequence continues at coordinate 10,969,992 of NW_027361833.1, read as the reverse complement.
CGTGGCTCTTAGATACCTGCTGCTTACCTTGGAAACTAGCGTGTACGCCACGGCTCCTGGATACCCGACGTTTACATTAGAAACCAGCATCCAGCATCGCTGATCCTGATCGCTGGGGCTGTCTTGTGACAGCTCACCAGCGATCAGCAAAACGATGTCCCAGCGATCCCATCATGTCGGATTGTTGGTGGGATCGCTGGGACATCATTATGTGTAACGGAGGTTTAAGGGTGTGTAAAAAACATTGGACTGCACTCAGATGACATCCTATTTCTACAGACTCAGAGAATGTAGAAGATGAAGAAATTTTGTTCACTATCTTCTCTGTGCTACAATTCTCTCATCTGAGAAAATAGAATCTCACTATACTGACATTGTGATCAAACTCAGATCAGAGTTTGATCAAAGTGTCATTGCCATAATTGATCCGATTTTCTTGGTGGAGAAAATATACGCTCTTGTGACCCTGGCCAAAAGGTTAAAAAAAGACATTCATTATAAGTCTGAATGAATATAGGTTTTCAGAATGTAATGACTCTTACAGGTTCATTAAAAATGTATTCATCATATAATGAGATACATTGTATATTGTAATAACCAGAAGTCCTTGTCACATATGGTCACAAAATCTCTTGATTTCTTCAACAGCTCTGATAATTATACTGTCATATTTTTTTCTAATAAACTAGATCTTCTGAGAATCTGTTCCAACTATCTTCACTCTAGTTATTTGTGCTTCAAAAGCAAGATTAGGCTGAGTGGTTTATTTGTAGTGCTTATTTCTGTAGTCTTCACTTTTGTCAATAGGTTTACTATCCATTACCTGTAATAATCCAGAAATATACCCAAAGAGAGAATGATGCAAAGCTTCAGTTAATCTGATTTTTGTTTTTATGGCTTCTCCAAATCATTTAATAAATTATTACATTTTCTCCAGGGCTTCTTTTTCTACCAAGTCACTCATATCTTTACTAGATTGCCTTTCATTTTAATACAACAGAGATTAGTCTTCAAATTTCACTTCTGAATAAACTGTAGGTAAAGGGGGTTTTACACATAGCGATATCACTAGCAATATCGCTAAAACGTCACTTTTTTTTGACGTTATAGCGATATTGCTAGCGATATCGCTGTGTGTGATACTTACCTCCGACCGGCTCCCCCGCTGTCCATCGCTGATTGCGCGAGATTGGGCGGCTCCATTTCTCGTCGTCTGCTTCCTGCTGGGCTTCCTGCTGTGTGAGACGAGCGACTCGTGGAGGCGGGCGGGAGGACGTCAGGATCGCTGTGTGTGAAAGGTGAGTATCGTGTGCTGCGTCGTTGCTGCGTCGCTGCTGCATCGCTGTGAGATCTTTCTGTGTGAAAGCTCACTAGCGAACATTTAGCGATGCACCAGCGATCCTGACCGGGTCGGATCGCCGGTCGGATTGCTGGTGCATCGCTAAATGTAAAAGGGCCTTAAGTAAAATAAAAAATGCAGCTCATTAGCCAGAAACTAGAATAAAATTGCTAATGTTGCATTATATTTTACTGTATGTGATTCTGGTCATTTCTGCTGAGAAAAAGAGGCATTTATCCAACACAATGCTTGGTGTATAGCAACTTGGAAATTAAATTGAGATTCTGATTTGGCTGTTATCCTAAGTCATATTACAAGACTCGTTAAAGGGTTGATTGTGACTTGTAGGATCGCTGCTACCAACAGGTGGCGCTGTAGAGTAAAAGTCCTCTTTCTTTCTGAAGAGGCAATTTGCATAGCAACTTGGAATATATTTTATAACTGAAATGCAAACTACAGATAATGGTGATTATTGCAATATAACATACTATACAGTCCAATTATGTAGACTATAATGACACCATTCCTAACATTATTTAAGACCATTGTAGAAGAATCTTCCACCATTGGTGTAATCAAGATAAAATTTTGAAGATTAATCTGGTAGAAAGCACAATACTTGCTATTACCCAAGGATAAGCCCTGGCACTCAGGAGTTTAGCACTTTAGATTTTACCTTTTCATCTTAAACTCCCTTTGAGATGCAAAGTTAAGAGCCTTCCATAGTTCAAACTGGCAGCAGATTATTTAAAAGTAATCGGGAAGTGAAGGAATCTTTGTAATGCAATTAGATTGACAGAGTGGCTTATTTCAAGTTTTTGAATGTACTTGATTAATGAGAAAATAACATTACAAAACCCGTACATAAAACCAAAAGTATATAATCAACATATCTTAAAATGTTCTGTCATCTCAAGAGATTACTTCTAGTCTTGAAATGCAAATGTTTTTTTCTGTGCTTTGTATTTTTGCAGATAACTAAAGAACAGTGAAATTCTAAATAAATTATCCATTTTAGTCTTTAATAGGGTATTCCAGGATAATTTAGATTTTTTATTTTCAGAAATAATTAAATAATAATAATAAAAAAATAAAATAAAAGAGCAAGCCAAAGGTTGCTCTAGTTACATTTACCGGTATCCAAATCCGTTGACCACTGGTCATCCATAGGAAGAAGAAGGAAGTATCTGAATGGCAAAATCATAAAAAATATAATCTTTATACAATGTGATTAAAAAGTATGGTATCTAAAACAGTTAAAAAAGTGTCCATTCAATGACACGTTTGTAGCTGAAGCCCTTAATCTAAGAATAAAGCATGCTAACCTCAGAAGTGCTCTATAAAAGTTCCACCCTAGATGATGTCACAGAATGATTAAGCATTTCATAAACATATGTCATAGACGCATAACATATCCATAAGAAAACAAGAAAAAAGGATAGCAAATACTGTAGCATATTTCATGAATGATCTATTAGCATTGTACAATTGCCCCTTTTCTACATGATGTACACTAAGAAATCTGGCTGTACACTTTAGATAGGAGTCAGCCCAACAATCATTCAGCCTATAGCCATCTCTCCCAAATACCTCATATACAGAAACATTTGGTTAGTCTGAGTTATTTTGTGTTTTCTTGTGTGTCTTCTGGTAGTGATGTAGCTCAACGTCAGAGAAAAGGATCAATTGCTTATATTTCAATAAGCGCATTCTTTTCTCCCTGACATTATCTGCAGTAGGATAGTCAGGAGGTCCTGATACATATTAGATGACTGGTGGCCCTCACCAAAATTGGCAGGCTTGGTGGACTTATATCTAGTATGAAAGGTGGGCCTTAGGTTTAGTTTATGTATAGCACATAAGGAGAATTCTAAGGCTATGTGCCCACGTAGCGTTTTAAAATGCTCACTAAAAACCGGACTCCTTCCCAGAAATCGCACGTTTTTTTCCACGCAATTTCACCGCGTGTCAGCGCCGGGATTTTTTCTCTAATCACCAACCTCGGGTAAAGCTCATTTAGAGCTTCTCTTACCTAGGATCCTAGGAATGGAGACGTAAAAAAAAAAACACAGGAGGCTTGTCTTTCAAGTTAATCTCTCTCTTTATTAAGATGGGTACTTCTTTTATAGGATCGCAAAAGAGGAAATAGACAAATATAGACAATTTCCGTAATATTATGTAACAATTGCGAAATGGTGGATGGTTGGCAAAAACAATAGTTATATAACAGATATGATGAAATGATATATTATGTGTCTAATTGGGGATGACGGGAATATGGCACTTCCTCGATATCAATTTAACAATTCGTGGAACTGCATCCGGTAATACTAACAGGCCAAAATACTTGGCCTTGACATTTTAGACATTATTCTAAGAAAAGAGAGAATTTTGGAACTGACCACTTGGCAGAATTTTCTAACCACGTAGACAGATGATAACAATTAAAATAGTGTCATGGGTTACAAGTTGTTTTTCAGTTATTTTTCTGGTCTATAGAAACTAAGATTAACCATTTCTTTGACAACTCCCCTCTTTTTATCATTCTGTCTACCTACCTCTATCTATCCTTGCCTTTATCCAAGGCCTGCAAGATAACCCTACTTCACAAAATACACGGCTTGTCCTATGTATATCATGGGATACCAGTCCTGCTGCATATCCATTCAGGTTATACCTGGAAATCAGACCTTCTTTCCCTACCTCTGTTCTACTTATTGCCCTATCTCAGAGGAATACAGATTTTATTGAGGGAAGTTATGTCTATTTTGTGAGTAACGTGTTAACGAGACATAATAAATTCATAATTATGGTAATATATTGTAACATATATTTTGATATATTGATATGTATATATATTTTATATCTTTATTCATTAGTAATTGTTAATCATTTAATCATTTGAAGTCCATAATGCATGTAATCTTCATCGTTGTAGTTCTTCCTGAAGTTCTTCTCTTTATCTTTGTTCAAACCAGTGGTTTTCCACAATGCATACAATCAGCCAAGTCCACTGACGTTTGCTTGTTGCAGAATATACATCTACGCTGAACAGTGGTTATAAAGGTTGTCATCATTTGTGTCTGATTGATTCCTGAATTGGCCTCAATTTTGGCACTACCTTTTCCTGGAAAACATTTACAATTAGAACCAAGAATTTTCCTTATGAGCAGAACAAATAGTCTTATCGTTACAGCAATAACCAATATTACAAAAACTGCTTGAATTAAAAAATGAATTATATCCATCCGCCTATCCCCTTAAACAGATTTAAAGGATTTAACCATGCGAGCCATTCAGGAAAGGGCAAATCTTCTAAGGCATTAACTTTTCGTATTCCTTCCTTGATCAGCCTGGCTTGTTCTATATCATGAGTAACTCTCATCAATCCAGATGGATCGATATAGTGACAGCATGCGGGTCCCACTACCTGACAGAATCCCCCTTGAGATGCCGTAAGATAGTCAAGCACCATAGAATGTTGATTAGTTATAACAATGAGCTGTCTCATATAAGCAGATTCTACATTAATGGCATCAAATAGATACTCTGTCACATTATCAAAAATATCACCCAATTCTTCTATCATCTGAGCATTTCTTAAAGTTCCGAACATAACTCCCAAAGGACCAGTAAGAACCATCCCTGTCTTAAGGTACCATGGGGTATGCATTAGATGCTTAGGTGGCTGGGGTGAGGGTGCACTGCGTTTCGCTATCATGTGACCAGGAACATTTTTATAAGGAAAGTCATTCTCATTCCATGCCCAGGTGGCTGGCTCTAATTTAGCTAGTGTACATGCACCTTCAGCTCTTTTAGGAATCCATCTATATGCATTACTTCCACAGACTACATAAACTCCTTTTGGTAATTCAAACTGAAATTCATTAAGGAAAGCTATCGCTATTGAAACCAACCGGGTAGTGTCAGTATAAAGGCACCAGGAATCATCTAAATCTGTAGTAACTGCCCTATAATATCGTAATGGTTGGCATTCCGGTTCTGTATTGAGGCTTATAGACATTTCAGCTGCTCCATCTCCATACTGACCTTCTCTGGTTTCTTCATCTACATGAACGGCCTCTCTTGCAGTGCACTGTGTTGTATTGCCATAAAGGAATGAATGATTCCTTGTCCAATTAGTATCATGTAGGAATCGTTCCAAACACACCTGGTCACTGCAAATTTGTTTATCTCCCAGAGAAAAGGGAGTTTTTACTGCAAAGCTAAGTTTTAGCTCCTGATCGGGCACTTTCCCTATATAATTTTTATCAGTAGCCTTGTTTCCCCAGTTTCCATCATATTCCTTAAATTCGAATAGATTGATCGGTCGTTTATCTACAGGTTCCTGTCTCCTAGTGAGATTTATTTGAAACCATGGCTGCCTTGTCCAACCTGTAATAGGCAAGGCAGCAGAGGTCTGACTCTGTTGTTCAGCCAGATTAAGGGCCCGCATTTCCCAACACCCTCCCCTGAACAGCTCCTCCTCTGTTAGTGGAGTTACGAAATATGGCATAGTTTTTGCAGCAATGGAGGCATGAGAACAAATCCAACAATTGGATAAATTTCGGACCTGGGCAATATAGCTATGGTACTGGACAAATTTATTAGCCCACTGTTTTGATACATCACTATCCCATGGTTCAAAAACATCATTATCTTTTTTACATTGCATAGACGACATCACAGTGAGGAGCAAGAATGGATAGTAATTCCCAAATTCCATCCTTCTTAGTTTCTGTGGAACTTCTTGCAGTGAGAAGCGTGAATCCAGGTGGTTTTTCCCTCCAGCTTAACAGATGTAGGCGTGGTCAGCTGGACCTGGTAGGGTCCTTCAAAGCGAGGATCCAGACTTTTCCTTAGATGCTTTCGCGTCACCACCCAATCTCCAGACTTAAGATCATGTGAGCCTGATAAGGAGGACGGATCTGGAAGGGAACTGAAAACACGTGCATGAATTTGCTGTAACACCTGTTGTAACGCGCCTACATAGGCCGTCATATTTGAATGAGAGGCCTGCATCTGCTGGGGAAAGTACAATCCTGTCTTGGGAGGGCTCCCAAACAACACTTCATATGGACTTAACCTTGTCTTTCGGTTGGGAGTTACCCTAACAGTGTACAATGCAATGGGAAGACACTCAGTCCATGGTTTACCTGTCTCTGCCATTGCCTTTTGAATTTTCAATTTCAGTGTACCATTTAACCTTTCCACCCTACCACTACTCTGAGGGTGATAGGGAGTATGAAAAGATTGTTTTATCCCTAAGGCTCGAGTGATTCCTTGGCACACCTGTGAAGTAAAGTGACTACCTCGGTCACTTTCGATTACCTCTGGTACTCCAAATCTGCAAACAACTTCTGAGATTAACTTTTTAACCACAGTACGTGCATTTGCATGAGCACAGGGCCATGCTTCTGGCCAATTTGAGAAAAGATCCACACATACCAGCACATATTCATAGTTGCCTACGTTAGGAAGCTGAATGAAATCAATCTGCAGTCGCTGAAAAGGGTACAATGGCCTCGGGGTGCACTTTAGTGGCACCTTTACTGTTTTTCCCACATTGTGGCATGCGCAGATTACACATCCCTGTACGAATTTTGCAGCAGCATAATGGAACCCTGGTGCGACCCAACTTGCTTTTACCTGACTTACCATTCCATCCTTGGATTGATGGGCTATTCCGTGGGAGAGGGAGCACACCATAGGGTACAGTGCCCTGGGCAAACAATACCTATCATCCACTCTCCACAATCCATCTTCTTCCTTCGCACCTGAGTGCCTTTGCCATCCCTCCTTTTCTGGTGCAGAGGCCTGATCTTGCAGGTTCTGAAGGAATTGTAGATCCACCTCCCCTGACACCTGTACAGTGTATGTTCCTGCGGGAAGAGGGAATAAAGCAGCAGCCTTGGCTGCAATATCAGCTCGGTTATTACCTTCAGCTTCCTTAGTGCGCTCCTTTGTGTGAGCTTGCACTTTTACTACAGCAACTTTCTTAGGCAGCTCCAATGCTCTAAGGAGCTGGGCCACCAATTCTGCATTTTTAATGGGCTTACCAGAGGAACCAACAAACTTTCTGCTCTTCCATATGGGACCATAATCATGGCATATGCCAAATGCATAGCGGCTATCTGTGAAGATATTTGCTGTCAAATGTTCAGCGATTACACACGCCTCAGCGAGTGCTTTCAATTCAGCTTCCTGTGCAGACATTTCGGCTGGCAGTGCTTCACTCTTCACCACCTCATGCTGATCTACAATTGCATATCCTGTATGAGGTACACCATTTTGATAATACCGTGATCCATCTACGTACAACTCTAAGTCTGCATTAGAAATTGGTGTCTCTTGCACATTGGCAAGTGGTTGTGTTTCTGCCTCCATAAGCTCAAAGCAGTCATGCTGAGCTTCAATTAATTCTGAATCATCAGTATCTGGCAGCAAAGTAGCGGGGTTCAAAACTGTACACCTTTTTATAGTCACATTTGGGGGTGTAAGTAAAGCCACTTCATACTTTGTTAACCTGTTCATGGACAAATGTTTTGTCCTTGCCTGGAGCAGTAGCTCCTGCACAGAGTGTGGTACCAGAATTTCCAAGGGATTATCTAGCACCAAGTCTGCAACTTTTTCCTTCAGTATTGCACAAGCTGCGACTGCTCTGATGCATGTTGGTGCTCCCTGTGCTACTGTGTCAAGTTTGGCTGAATAATATCCTAGGGGGCGATGCTTCCCTCCATGTTGTTGTGTAAGCACCCCTTTAGCATGTCCCCCTGATTCATGACAGTACAAACGGAAAGGCAGGGCATAGTTTGGGATTCCTAGGGCCGGTGCAGAGACAATGGCTTCCTTCAGGTTTTAGAACCCCTCTTTGGCTTCCGCAGTCAGCTGGTATGGCTGCCCTTTATTACATGCGGATAACACGTCAAAGAGAGGCTGCATCATTTGCGATGCAGCAGGAATCCATTCTCTGCAGTAACCAATCAATCCCAAAAATGTTCTCAGTGCAGTATTTGAGGTAGGCTCAATGGCTTGGCTTATGGCCTTTTTCCTCTGTAAAGTTATATGTTTTAATTGGAATGAAATGCAATGTCCCAAGAAAATGACCTTTTCCTTCGCTATCTGTAATTTGTCCTTTGACACCTTGCATCCTTCATGATACAAGAATATCAGTAATGAAGCAGTTTCCTTTAGACACACTTGCCTATCTGGGGTACAAAGAAGCAAGTCATCCACGTACTGTATCAACTGCACATCTTCCCTTTCAGGGTGCCAAGAAAGAAGGATTCCTGCCATTGCCTCAGAAAATACAGAAGGGGAAGTAGCTCCCCCTTGAGGCAGTCGTGTCCAACAGTACTGCTTGCCAGCATGTGTAAAAGCAAACAGCATTTGGCTTTCTTCGTCAATTGGCACCGAAAAAAAAGCATTGCTTAGATCAATAACAGTAAAACATTTTGCATTACTTGGAATCTGATTCAACAAGGTATGAGGATTTGGCACAATAGGTATGTCCACTATCATTAGTTTGTTAATTTCCCTTAAATCATGTACCATCCGGTACACCGCAGGTTGCCCTGCCACAGTCTGCTTCTTCTTTATCGGAAAAAGAGGTGTATTAAAAATGGATTTTTTCTCCTTTAGTATACCTGCCTTCAAATAGGTGGATACCTGTGCAGAAATAGCCTCAGTTTGTTCTTTACTCAGCGGATATTGTCGAATCCGTACTGGTACAGCTCCTGGTTTCAACTTAATAGAAACAGGTGTTATTGTTAACAAACCCACATCTGTTTTATCTTTTACCCATAGTGCAGCTGGTATTTGCTCAAGCATCTGCAGTATCTCCTCATCTTGCTCAACCTGTTGTTTTTCCTGTTCTTCTAACCACATCATGGACATCACCAGGGATAGTGCTTCTTCCGATAAAGGGCCTGAAACAGTAATTCCCTTTTTTCCAAATTTAATGATTGCATTGACAGCATTTAAAATATCAGCTCCTATCAAATTCAGGGGGCATTTTTCTGATACTAACAATTGGGCACATAAGTCAGTAGTTTGAGCTATTCATACATTCATAGGTTCTGTCTCATACAAAGGATGAACCACTCCCTCTGCTCCTATTCCCTTCACCGTTTTCCCTGTCATGAATCGTTGTGGCATATCTTGTTTTCTTATAATAGTACGGCTCGCCCCCGTATCAATTAAGCATTTCAATTGCTTCCCATTGGGAAGTTGTAATTGGGTTGTGGCCCTTGGACCATCCCTAGGGGGAACCACTATTACAGAATCATATTGGGGGCTGCCAAGTTCCTAATCTGACAAATTTCCTGCCTCATCAGTTGCTACCAATGAAACACGAGTCTGCTCTGGGTTAGTTGTTCTATTCCTGAAACAATTCCTTTTGAGGTGCCCTCTCTGGCCACATTCATAGCAAAGCCCTTTCCGTCTGCACTCCTCTGGGTCTATTACCCCATCTCTCCTTTTTCTGTCTCCTCCCGCAGCTCTGTTATGTATGCCTGATGCTTGGACCGCAGTTCTGACAGCATTATTAAAGGCATCAGGAGGTATATTTACCATGACAGGCACCGGCTTCTGCTGTTTTTTTACTTTGCGATTATTAATTTGGGCTTCTATCCCCCGGAATACAGGAAGAGAATTCTCCAAGGTAGCAAATACACATTCAGGTCTTACTTTCATCACTTCAGCTCTCAAGTCCTCTCTTAATCCAGTTATAAACATGCTTTTCAGAAACCTAGCTTCCCTAGGATTTTTCAGGTCATAGTCATGGTCTGTGAACGCTGCTGCACACCTTGCATGGAATTTGTCAATAGGTTCATCTGGTTCTTGAAATACTTCAGGCAACCCTGAGGTCAACTCTTCTGTTAGCTGCTTGGCTACTACGTGTAACCTTGCTATAAACTGTCGCCCTGATTCTCTAGTTTTCTTATCCTCTGGAACTTCACGTATCGTATTAACATCTGCCGTGACTGCCCTCACCTTCTCAAGCAAAGGCACTCCAGCCGATATTCGACACAGTGGTTCCAGATCATTCCAGGCTGCGTCATAATTATCAGCTACCCCTTCTACTGCTCTATAAAATCCTAAGGGATTCTTGTAGGGATCGGGGAAGCTGGTTGCCATGGCTAACTGTTCAGATCTACTCCATGGCTTATACCACGTAGTGGTATCTACTTTTCCCTCATCCTCTCCGTCATCTGTTGGTCTGTTCGTAGTCTGAGTTATCACAGGGAAGCTGCTGACTGTGGCTTTTCTCTCAGCCCTACTGCAAAAATCACATTCTATCTTCCCTTTCTCCTGTGGCTTATTACACCTATTACAAATCCAAGTAAGGGATCTCATAGCTCTATTTGAATAACCCTGAGTATCCTCACTTTGTTGGTGTTTGTCCTCACATCTCCACTCATTATTTTCCCTAATCAACTTTAGCTTAGCCACCTGTGAACTACCTTGGGAGGGACTGGGTGTCATTTGCAATCTAAAATCATCCCCACTTCCCCCTGAAACCTCCCGTCCTCCCTGTCCAGAACTTTTTATTGGGGTGTAAAAACTATCTAGGGATTCCCTTGGAAGTGCAGGGTATTGATTTGTAACCGAATATGTAGGAGGAGAAGATTCAAAAGTAAAGGGGCTCTTTTGCCTCTGCATTGGAGATGCAGGAGGAATCATTCTCTCCCCCACATACTGAATAAATGGGGTCCCTGGTGTCTGATAAATCACTGGTATCTGACCAGAACGGAGTCCTGACATGTGCAAATCTGGTGGAGACAAAAATGATGGTGAAGAAAAATAAGGCACAGTACTAGCCGTCGCTGCTTCAGTGGACATAGATTCTATGTCCTTTCCACTAATGATTCTTTCCCTTATAGGGCTACAACTACTTGTAACTTTCGAATCACTGACTGAGACTTCTCTCTCACTCAAAGGGGCGGAGGGAGCCGTGGACACAGACTGTCTTTGTAAAGGAGGGGCTGTTGCTTGTCCCTGCGCTGTTGGATTTCTCCCTCTTCTATTCTGGGCAAACTCACTCTCATCATCATCATTATCAGTATTAAAATATGGATCATGCTGCTCAGCCGTTCTCATCCAAGCAGCCACTTGTTCCTCATAACCATGCCTCTCGATCCACTTATCATGCTCTTTGCTAAATCGTTTCCATCTCTCAATGTCTAAACACCCATTCTCCGGCATCCCTGCTTGCTTTAAAATTTTTGTAGCATTTTTAACCGCTTTTTGCCCATGTTCCAAGTGCACCAGATCCCTCATTTTATATCTTGGATCTGTGTTTCGTCCTAGCCTGGTAAACTTATTGCCCATAGCAAAAAGCTATCTAAATCAGAAGCTGTCAAGGTCAGCCACCTCCTATCTTCAGCTCTGTCTGTCTGTTTCAGAAACTGTCAAGGTCGGCTATTCCTATCTTCAGTTCTGACTGTCTATATCGGAAACCGTCACGGTCAGCTACTCCTATCTTCAGTTCCGATATCTAGCAGGATCCCACTGGTCGATTATGATGTCCAGCAGTCTCTGCTTCTAAAGTAACAAGCTGAACTTGTACTTTCTGTTCTGCCCTGATTCTACTACACACCTTGTAGAACAGGTAACTATAAGTTGCTACAAACAATATTATTCCAAAAGCAAGCCCTACATATTCCTTATACATCAGAATCAGATCCTGAGTTTTCACTAGACTCTGAGCATGTCAAATCTATTCCTGAGTCTATTTCAGAGAGATCAAAATAGTATTCATGTGAGACTATATCTTGCCACCTTGGCATGTACCATCTAGTCTCTAAGATGTATGACCAACTTTTCAATAATGCATGAGGGTGTGGCACTATATGACAGGAAAATACTCGGTACAATTTATTTGCTCTTCTGTACTGATGAGGAACAACTGGCGTTAAATGTACTCTTTCCAAAAACCAATCAGACCTTAATCTTCTCACCCTTTTTTGACAAATCGTAACTGAACACAAACAACTTTCACACGGCATGTACAAGTAACACGTACACTTCACAACTAGTATTCATCTCAAAGTGTCTCAAAGCCACCGGACAGTAACTGGCTCCTGTACTTCCAAATCTTCGTAATATCTCTGCTGTCTCACAATTGACCGGGGTATCTCGAGGCACTCTAAAATGAATATTTATAGTCAAAATATACACTCTCACAGATCCAAGCCAGGTTATGGCAGCCCACCAGCCAACTCCTCCCGTGATTTTTCCCTCAGTCTTCCAGTGACGTGGGGTCGCATCTGTCTACAAACTCTTTATAACTATACTTTGAACACACTGAGCACAGGACATTTATCAACCAATTCTTATCCTTTTACTACTTAGCTTATTCTTTCTACTACTTAGCAACTAGCAGAGCAACAAAAACACATAATAACATAATCCACCAACCAAAGAAAAACCAGAATAGCAATCAAAGTGAGAAGGGTGGAACATGTATAACACAACATTACTTTCTATTTTCAGTTCTGCCTTCTACATATAACACCCATTCAACTCATACCCCTTTCAAGATTTAAGATCATTCATGAGAGAAAAAAAAAATTTTTTAGCAGCACTTTTGATCTGTTGCCCGGTCTTGTACTGGCAATGCAATATCAAGCACACAAAATTAGAATGTTAGGATGGTTAGTATTTTTAGACAGATAAACAAATACAAATATACAGCCACAAACAATACAAACTACATTAAAGCCAAGAAACAAAAGATTAAAGCCAAGGAACAAAAGAAACAAAACAAGCAAAAAAATAAAAAAAAACTTAAAATAAAAAAATAAAACAAACCTTAATTTTTGTTACCCGAGGGGATTCCCATTCAAAGATCCAGACAGACTGACCTACCTACCCTGTCTTAGGGAGACAAGAAAGGATGCGAGCCAAAATGGCTCACGTACCCGGGTCTCCTTTCTGTTCTCCCCCCGACAGAGCAAGGCAATCCTTTTCAGTCCAAATTGATAGTTAAAGGGGAATTCAATCTCGCTACGGGCCTCCAAGTTTGTCAGCGCCGGGATTTTTTCTCTAATCACCAACCTCGGGTAAAGCTCATTTAGAGCTTCTCTTACCTAGGATCCTAGGAATGGAGACGTAAAAAAAGACACAGGAGGCTTGTCTTTCAAGTTAATCTCTCTCTTTATTAAGATGGGTACTTCTTTTATAGGATCGCAAAAGAGGAAATAGACAAATATAGACAATTTCCGTAATATTATGTAACAATTGCGAAATGGTGGATGGTTGGCAAAAACAATAGTTATATAACAGATATGACAAAATGATATATTATGTGTCTAATTGGGGATGACGGGAATATGGCACTTCCTCGATATCAATTTAACAATTCGTGGAACTGCATCCGGTAAGGCCTCTTTCACACTTCCGTTTTTTACAATCAGTCACAATCCGCCAGGTTTTGAAAAAAAACGGATCCTCAAATTTTTTTTGAGGATCCGTTTTTTTCCCATTGACTTGCATTAATGGCGGATTGTGACGGATTGCTGTCCGTTGCATCCGTTTTTTGTGAGGATCCGCCAAAAGTTGCTGTCCGTCACCATCCTCAAAAATTTCAAAACGGAGCTTGTAACGTTTTTTTCTCTGGCGGATCCTGCAAACACTGATTTAACCCGAATTTCTTTCTGGGTGCCGGACAAAAAAAAAAAAAAATTCTCTCTCTCTCTCTCTCTCTCTCTCTCTCTCTCCTTCCCGGCCAGCGATTCCTTTAAATTTCTTCATTTTCAGGATCCGTCTAAAAACGGATCCTGTGCCATCCGTTCACATCAGTTGAGAACGGATCCGCTTGTCCGCCTTTTTGGCGGATTATAACTGATGCAAAAAACTGAAGTGTGAAAGAGGCCTAATACTAACAGGCCAAAATACTTGGCCTTGACATTTTAGACATTATTCTAAGAAAAGAGAGAATTTTGGAACTGACCACTTGGCAGAATTTTCTAACCACGTAGACAGATGATAACAATTAAAATAGTGTCATGGGTTACAAGTTGTTTTTCAGTTATTTTTCTGGTCTATAGAAACTAAGATTAACCATTTCTTTGACACGCGATTTTACCGCGATTATGATCGCGATTTTCGTGTGCGATATTCAAGCATTTTCCAATCGATTTGAAGCATCGCTTGGAAAGTGATTGACAGGTTGGTGACACTCGTCAAACATAGTGTTTGACAAGTGTGACCAGGTTTTTACTATTGAGGCCGCCTATGCGGCGTCAATAGTAAATGATAGAATGTTAAAATGCTAAAAAAAATAAAAAAATCGGGGTATATTTACCTTCTGGCGTCCCGCGCTGCATTCCCGGGCCTCAGCGCTCCCAGTAATGCCTTGCGAGACCTGTGATGACGTAGTCTCGCGTTGCTATAGCGATCTCGCGAGACCGCTAGAGTCACGCGAGACTACGTCATTACAGGGCCTTGCCGCAAGGCATTACTGGGAACGCTAGGCCGGGAATGCAGCGCGGGACATAGGAAGGTAAATATACCCCGATTTTTTTATTTTTTTTATTTTTTTTACAGGGGTATGGTACCCAGGGCCTGGAGGACAGTCTCCTCTCCTCCACACCGTGGGTACCAACCGCACATGAGACGCTTAACTTCCCGCATGGTGGGCATAGCCACATGCGGGAAGTCAGCGATTCTCATGCATTCCTATGTCATCGCGTTGCCCACAGTGTGCATCCTCCATCATTGGCTGAAAAAGAGGGCTGGAAGCATCATTTGAAACGTGATTTTGGCGCTCTGGTCGCCGATCTTGTGGCCGACCTCACGCTAAGGTCGGGTTTCGTTTCATGAAACCCGACTTTAGCGAAAGTCGGCGACTTATGAATTTGACCGACCCGTTTCACTCAACTCAACTTATTAGCTTTCCAGTGGATGTATTAACAATGTTAATTAATAGGTGCATTAAACTAGAGACCCTGTTCTCTTCTTTGAAAAGGATATTTGCATATATTGTGTTATATAATAACATTGTTGCTTGTTTAATAAAGAATAGTACCTGTTAAATGTTTGTATTTTCTTCTAACCACTGTTTTAGGGCAATAAATATGTTTAGCAAATGTTTCCAGTATTGATGATGTCTATTCTTGATAAGTCAGAGGCCTGACTTATTGTAAAATATGTAGCTTAACATTGAAGCTTGTTATCATGGCAACTGCCAGATCTGTTTACCGAGCTGTCTTTCATGTCTGTGTCCTTGCTCTAACTTTCTCTGGAGTAATATGTCTTTTGTTTGAGGTTTAACTACCTTCCTGATTGGGTTGCATATGCATTTTGCTTTCTATTACACTTAATGAAAACATTTTACTTAGTTGCTTGCAGCTTTGTTCACTTTTTTTGCATTGAACCCTTAGACTTTGTGCTATTATATTGAATGTGTTATGAAGATTTGATTAATTTTACACCCTAAATTGTATTGATAATAATATAATTTCTCAATAAAGTCACAAATTCTATTAATCACAGTGTCAGAGTAAACAATATATCTAATGTTAAAATCACATATAAATGATGTCAAGTTAATAACGTTCAGATGCAGAACTTTTTACCTGAGTGCCCACGATGTGTTTTTTACTCTACGTATTTTCGCTGCATAGGATAGATCCCGGGCATTGGATGGTGCTGTTGTCCCCCATTCAGGTCCAGCCACTCAGATTGCTGCTCAGCACAGACATTGATCCCAACGTCTTGCTTAGGCTCATGCTACACGCTTGATTCCTGCTGGCTCTTCAGCTAAGTCTATGGGAGCCAGTGAGCCTAAGTCCAAAGATCACCTAACTGAGCATGTCTTTGATGTGGCATCTTCTCATTGGTGGTGCTCTGGTGATGTGGCAGCTCCAGATTGGCCTGCGATCGATGTCACGGCTGGCTGGTCATGAGTGTTTGGGTGTAGCCTAGTGTATAAAAGACTCTAAGAGGCACACGCCGGTGTGCTAGTATCATTTATGTTATGGTGTGAGTGTGGATACTCTACCAATCTGTCTTCATGTTGTGTGAGTCTGTCTAAGCTCTGGGACTGTACTTGTAGGCAGGCAGTTAGCGTCAGTGGGGACAATTAGTCTCTTGGCTTATCATCAGTTTCCTTCATGTGTGCGGTTAGCACAGTTGAGTTGCTGGGCAAGTCCAACCCCTAGCCTATAGGGTATTATATCTAGAGTCATATAAGTGTCCTGTGCTTTATCCCTGTGACATTTAACAGGGTAATGCACTTAGCATACTTTTGTTCAGCACCGCTTTGTGAAGTAACGAAGCTCAGTACTCAGTGTTCAGTTCACACTGTGTGGCATTTACACAGTGTGTTTAAGCAATTGCTCGCTGTTTAGTTTCTGTCATTGTTCACTAGCAGCAGTAAATCAACTCTGCACGGTGGACCCCGGGTTGCGATTGCACTTTATAATTTATTTTAATTTAGTGCTATCCGCCAACCCTAACAGTGCGTCCTACAGTTCCTTTAAAGAGGTTGGAATTTATATAAATCTCATGCCCATGGAGTTTCCTTTTTGTTTAAAATCATATTTCAATTTCTCTTGAAGATATGCTGAGTTTTATGTACAGATTTTTCCCAATTTGTATTAGATGTCAAAATTTGTAAGTGAAAGTGCAGATACATTTTATTGCAATTCCAGAGGAAAAACAGATCAAAAATGCATTTAATATGCACATAGAGTGGCTTGTGAAAGTATTCACCCCCTTGGCTTTTTACTTATTTTGTTACATTACAACCTACCTGTGGTTAAATATTTTTGTAATCTGATTTATGTGTAATGCATCAGTACTAAATAATCTAAGCTGATGAAGTGAAGTAATTAAATTTATGGGTTTAAATAACTGAAAATTGGCATGTACATATGTTCACTGCTTTGGCCACTAAGCCTCTAAAAATTTCTGATGTAAGCAGTTACCTTCATAAGTCACATGCTTCGTGAAAGGAAGTCCACCTGTGTGCAATCTAAGTGTCACATGGTCTGTCAGTATATACACACCTTTTCTGAAAGGCCACAGAGGCTGCAACACCATTAAGCAAGAGGTACCACTAACCAAACAGCAGCATGAAGACCAAGGAGATCTCCAAACAAGTCAGGTGCAAAGTTGTTGAGAAGTGCAGGTCAGAGTTGGGTTATAAAAAATTTCCCAATCTCTGGTGATCCCCAGGAGCACCATAAAATCCATAATCCTTCAAATGGAAAGAACATGGTACCACAACAAACCTGCCAAGTGAGGGCGTCCAACCAAAACTCTCAGCCTATTCAAGGAGTGTATTAATCAGAGAGGCAGCATAGAGACCAAAGGTAAGCCTGAAGGAGCAGCAGAAATTCCAGCAGAGACTAAAGTATCTGTCCATACAACCACATTAAGCTGTACAATCGATAGAGGTGGCCTTTATGGAAGAGTTGGCAGAAAAAAAGACTTTATTTGCACACAAAAATTTATAAGGCTTGTTTCTAGTTTGCCAAAGGACATGAGCAAGACTCTCCAAATATATATAAGAATGTGCTGTGGTCAGATAAGACTAAAATTTTACTTTTTGTCCACCAAGGAAAATGCTATGTGTGGCGCCAAACCAACACAGATCATTACCCTAAGAACACCATCCCCCACAGTGAAACATTGTGGTGGCAGCATTAAGCTGTGGTGATGTTTTCAGCAGCAGGCACAGAGAAAGTGGTCAGAGCCAAGGGGAAGATTGATGGTGCAAAATACAGGGATATTCTTGAGCAAAACCTGTTTCAGTCTGTCAGTGATCTGAAACTAGATTCACCTTCCAACATGACAATGACTGAAAGCATACTGCTAAGGCAACACTTGAGAGGCTTAAGGGGAAAGGAGTAAATGTTTTGGAGTGGCCTATACAAAAACGTAATCCAATTGTAACCTGTGGTCAGATTTGAAAATTGCTATTCACCAGAAGAAACCATCTGACTTGAAGGAGCTGGAGAAATTTTACTTTGAGGAATGAGCAGAAATCTCAGCGGCAAGATGTGGAAAGCTCATAGAAACTTATTAAAAGTGACTTGTAGCTGTAATTTTAGAGAGATGAATAGTCATGCACACTAAAGATTTGAGTTATTTTTTCCTATTTGTTTTTTGTTTCTTTACATTAACTGATGTAAATCCTGTAAAAAAGAGAAATTCCAAGTTGTGATGTAACCAAACAAAAAAATGCCAAGGGGGAAATAGTTTTGCAAGCCATTGTAACTATATCAATACAGTTTTTTGAAGACAAACACCACGAAGTATCAAAAGCAGAGAAGCTTTGTTTAAAAGAAGACATGACAAATATTGACAAAAACTGCAATGTCAAAAACACAGTGAAAATACTTGAAGAGTAGAGCAGCCAAGGTAACTAGAAGATGACAGTAGGGAAGGGAAAATTTTGTCTAAACAGGTAGATGTTGATGAGACACAGTTGCTGATAAGTCAGATTATTTTTAAGCCACCAAGTCAGGAGGACCATGGTGCAGTGGTGGAAGACGAGGTGGTGAGTGACAAAATCATCGAGCCAACCTCGGAAGCAGGAATGCAGAGCAAGACCAGTAGCACTGAGGAGGAGGGATCAGCATCACTGAAACAGGCAGGAGGAAGCAGTGGGGTGACCAGAGGAAGAAGGCGGCTAACTGTTTTCCTTAGAGCACCGACACTTGTAAATTTATCAAAGTTAGGTGTTACCCATTCTGGGTCTTTGTTAAAGAGAGTTCTGAGACAAAAATAGTAATTTGCAACCTGTGCCATTCCAAGATTAGCAGGGGCCAGACCTTTAAGAGCCTAATCACCACCAACATGATCTGGCACTTCAGCTAAGCATCTGACTTGGTGCGACAAACAACTGGGTCCATGATTGGTGCCAGCAGGTGTCACTGTCTCTCTCCCTGGGCTAGGTGCTTCCCAATCCCCTATAGAGATGTCTCCTAAAGATGAGTACAGTTACATTATTGTTTATGGATTTGTGGTCTCTGTACCCAGTGTGCAGTTTTCTATAATGAACATGCTGTCTACTTATCCATACTTGAGTTATATAATTTTTGATATCTGAAACCAAGATTGAGTGTTGCTTTATTGAATTATTACATATATAATATTAATCCTTGTATGTAGATGCCATGTTATATGGCCTCTTTATGTAACTGATACTATGGTTTTGGCTACTATTTTGTGTCTGGTCTATTATACTCTGATCATTATTTTCTTAGCCCATGACATTATTTTTCTATTTCCTGTATTAATCCTATTATGGACAGTCTGAACTTTATTACCTACAATTTTCAATGACTATATGATTCTCAGGATTAAACTGTTATTATATTCTGATGCTACACACACACATATATATATATATATATATATATATATATATATATATCTTATTGATCATAAATTAGAGAGTGAATAACCTTACAGTCTTTCATATTGACAAGATGCACTTTTTAAGGCTTCTACCATTAGGAACATTGAGACATATCCCTCTTGGTACTTTGTTCATCCGATTTACATCCTATGTCCTAACCTATGTCCTAGTCAAATTATAATTTTATAGCACTCCATCACTTTAAATGGGTGTTATTCATGGCTTGTTTAGGGAGTCCCGGTGAGGCAAGCCTCCATGGAATGGTGTCGCCATGTCAAATTTCGGGTTGCCATTATCAATCTCCCTCTGAATTTTCCCATATTACTGAGTATTTTTGCTTAATTGTACTTATCCAGCTGATTGTTGTTGGCGCTGAGCCAATATTTGCCCTAGATTTATTATAACCTGGGGTTTAGTGAACTTCTGACCCTTTACTGCCCTTTGTATTATGATTAGAGTTTAGCAGTATTTTTAACGGATACCAATGAAAGTTATTTTTAAGGTTTTTTGCTTATGTGGTTGCTCTCTGCCTGAACACTAAGAGCTTAACCACCACAAGCATTATCTGGAACATGTCATCTAAGTACCCGATTCAGTTGGGCAGAAAACCTCTATCCACGATTGGTGCTAGCGGGTAACAGCACTGCCTCTTTCTCTGTGCTGAGTGTCCAACTTCATCAACTTCATCCCTCTTCCTTTACGACCAGCACAGCACTTTTGGAGTTACCATCGCCTGACTCAGCAAAGCACCCTTGGATAGTACCTCTACTAGCCATCACTCTCTCCTTTGAATTTTTGATGAAGTTGGAACATATATTTTTGTCATGTCTTTTGTTAGTATGTATTTCTGTGATGATGTGGACAGCAATTAACGCCTTGTTTTTATTCTTTTTTGTATGTATATTTCAGTAAACGAGATTTTTCTGATGAAGGTCCTATGCTGGACCGAAAACGTTTAAACCTTTCTGTCTGGATGCACAAAATAAAAGTGTCTGAATATTTCACATATTGAGTGCCAAGATTTTTGTCACTTCCAAAAATCCAAGCATGGCATTCAGCTGTCCTTATCCCAGGCCTTGGCATACAAAAGAAAATTCAGTTCCCAGACACCCATCTACAGGCCCAAATGCTAAACAGGCACATATCCATGTGCTTGCTCGTAGACACAATGAGGAAGAGAAGGCTGAGGAGAAGGAACAGCAGCTGGTTGCTGGCACAACAGAGACTAGTACCCACACAAGCTTACTCCCATTTCTTCTATGTGGATAGGCTGAGGAGGGGAATGAGGAGTAGGAGATGTGTAATAGTCATCATGATTGAGACAGGAAAGTGTTGGCTGTAGTGACCTTTGCACATATTGTCGACTTTATGCACCTTTGCCTTTCCCATGACCCTCATGTTAAATTATTTTTGGCAAAAAAAAGTTTGATTGTTCACCTGCTAGATCCATGGTACAAGGAGAGCCTTGCATCTCTACTTCTTGAAGCAGAGAAGTCTAAAATGGTGCTATACCAGAAGGCCATTGTGGAAAGTATGTTGAAAAAATTCCCATTAGACAACATTAGCGGCATGGATAAGCTTCCTTGCTCAACCAAGAAGGAGAGGTGAGGGAGACACACAGTAGGTACAGCAGAAGTAGGAGTACACTGACAAGGCCAGAGCCAATGTCATGTCATGTCATGTGACCCAGAGAAGCAGGAGGATCAGGAGGCAGTCAGCACCCATACTGCTCAGAAACCAGTACCAGGCTCTCACGCAGGAAAACGATGAAGAAATACATCAGGATAAGACTTTGCCAACAAACAGCAACCTTGTACGCCTTCAGAGTCCTCCTGGATGGAGAAAGAAAAATGTTGTGAAGAAGAAACGGAGAGTGGTGGTCATGGGGGATTCCCTGTTGAGAGGAACAGAGGCCGCTATCTGCAGACCGGATATAACTTCAAGAGAAATGTGCTGTCTTCCAGGTGCAAAAATTAAAGATGTGTCTGACAGGATATCAGGACTCTTCAGACCTACAGATGACTACCCATTCCTGCTACTACATGTGGGGACAAATGACACCGCAAGAAATGACCTGGAAACCATCTGCAGAGACTATGAAGACTTAGGTAAGAAAGTGAAAGAACTGGGAGCGCAGGTGGTCTTCTCTTCCATCCTCCCAGTGGATGGCCATGGAACAAGGAGGTGGAATAAGATTCTGCAGGTGAACAACTGGCTACGTCGATGGTGCCGTCAGCAACGATTTGGATTTCTGGATCACGGAGTGAATTACTTATACGATGGACTACTTGCTAGAGATGGGGTGCACCTTACGAAGACTGGAAAGCATGTATTTGGAAGTTGCCTTGCTACACTTGTAAGGAGAGCTTTAAACTAGAACAACATGGGAAGGGAAGCAAAAGACCAGAAAAAGCCATACACCTGACAAATGCTATTGAGAACTCTGCTATTAGAAGTGGAAAGGAAGAACAAAGATGAAATAATCTAATTAATAAAAATACTGGAGAAAGAGAAACCAATCACAAACTAAAATGTTTCTATACTAATGCACAAAGCATGGGCAACAAACAAGGAGAATTGGAACTACTAACACAGGACAAGAAATATGATGTCATTGGAATCACTGAAACTTGGTGGGACAATACACATGATTGGAATACAAGACTAGAAGGATACAACTTATTTGCAAGAAACAGACTTGATAAACGAGGAGGGGGTGTCGCATTGTATGTTAGAAACGCGTATATCTGCACAGAGATTGAAGCTTCAGAGACTGGGAGTTCTGTGGAAACTGTTTGGGTAATAATACAAGGACAGAACAATGGAAAGGACAACATTGTAGGCATTTACTACAGGCCGCCTGTGCAACCTGAAGATATGGATGAACTCTTTATGCAGCAAATGGCCAAGTTCTCCCAAAAATATGACATAGTTGTCATGGGAGATTTCAACTATCCAGACATTTGTTGGGAATCTCTCTCAGGCAAAACTAACAGGTCAAGGAAATTCTTATCCTCTCTTGCTGACAACTTTATCTTCCAAAAGGTAAGGGAGAAAACAAGGGGAACTGCTACCTTGGATCTAATCCTTATAAACAGGGAGGAAATGGTTGAGGAGGTAAAAGTGGCTGGGACCCTAGGAGGTAGCGACCATGCTATTTTAGAATTTTGGATAACTAGAGGCGGAAGACCTGTGAAGACTCAGACGTCAAGGTTAGATTTCAGAAAGGCAGATTTTAAGGGATTCAGAAAGAGAATTGGAGGGATCCAATGGCTGGATATCCTTAAAGACAAAAATGTCCAGGAAGGATGGGAAATCTTGAAAAATGAAATTCTCAAAGCACAGTTGTTAACAATTCCGAAAAGAGGGAAGAATAGGAAGCATTTAAGGAAACCAGGATGGATGAACACAGAACTTAAGCACATGCTAAAAAGGAAGAAAAAAATGTTTATAAAATGGAAAGAGGGAGGCATATCTAAAGAAGAATATAATGCTGTCTGCAGAACCTGCAGGGCACAAATCAGATTAGCTAAAGCTGAAAATGAATTGAGGCTTGCAAGAGATGTCAAAAGCAATAATAAAGGATTTTGGGGATATGTCAAAAGTAAAAGAAAAGTCAAAGATGCTATAGGATTTTTACAGGATGAAAATGATAAAATGGTAAGACAGGATGTTGAGAAGGCTGAACTTTTAAATTCCTATTTTGCATCTGTTTTCTCTCAGAAAGGAAATGTAACATCAACTGTTATTCACTGTCCTATTAAGGGAATAGAAGAATCCAGGATATCTATAAACAGAAAGATAGTGAGGAAACACTTAGCTAACCTAAATGAATTCAAGTCTCCAGGTCCAGATGAATTACACCCCAGAGTACTGAAGGAGATAGCAGAAGAAATTTTTGAACCCCTCTCCATAATCTTTGAAAATTCTTGGAGAACAGGAGAAGTGCCAGAAGACTGGAGAAGAGCAAATGTTGTTCCTATCTTCAAAAAGGGGAAGAAGGTGGACCCAGGCAACTATAGGCCGGTGAGTCTGACTTCTATAACAGGAAAGATCTTTGAACAAATTATTAAACAACATGTATGTCAATACCTGGATAAGAATGAAGTGATTAAACAGAGACAGCATGGGTTTGTAACTAATAAGTCATGTCAGACTAACTTAATTTCCTTCTATGACGGTATCACTGATTGGGTGGATCAAGGAAATGCTGTAGATATAGTATATCTTGACTTCAGCAAAGCATTTGACAAAGTCTCTCATACAATCCTTATTGAAAAAATGACTAAGTATGGAATGGACAAGGCAACTGTTAGGTGGATTCATAACTGGCTTAGTGATCGGACCCAAAGAGTGGTCGTAAATGGCTGCACATCCAGTTGGAAGAATGTCTAAAGTGGGGTACCACAGGGCTCTGTCCTGGGCCCTGTATTGTTCAACATCTTTATCAACGATTTAGATGAAGGAATTGAGGGTAAACTGATTAAATTTGCTGATGACACAAAGCTAGGAGGGATAGCTAATACTAGAGAAGAGAGAGAGAGGATTCAAAAAGATTTAAATAAACTGGAGAAGTGGGGAGCAACTAACAGAATGGTTTTTAACAGGGAGAAATGCAAAGTACTACATCTGGGCAATAAAAATGAAAAAAGCATATATAGAATGGGAGGAATAGGGCTAAGTGACAGCACATGTGAAAAAGACTTGGGTATACTAATAGATCACAGACTGAATATGAGTCAACAGTGTGATGCAGCAGCAAAAAAGGCAAATGCAATTCTAGGATGTATTAACAGAAGCATACAGTCTAGATCACGTGAAGTCATTATTTCCCTCTACTCCTCTTTGGTCAGACCTCATTTGGAATATTGTGTCCAGTTTTGGGCACCACATTTTAAAAAAGACATCAACAAACTGGAGCAAGTTCAGAAAAGAGCTACCAGAATGGTGACCGGTCTGCAAACCCTGTCTTATGAGGAAAGGTTGCAGGATTTGGGAATGTTTAGTTTGCAGAAGAGAAGACTGAGAGGAGACTTAATAGCTGTCTACAAATATCTAAAGGGCTGTCACATTGTAGAAGGATCAACTTTATTCTCATTTGCACAAGGAAAGACTAGAAGCAATGGGATGAAACTGAATGGGAGGAGACACAGATTAGATATTAGAAAAAACTTTTTGACAGTTAGAGTGATCAATGAGTGGAGCAGGCTGCCACGAGAAGTGGTGAGTTCTCCTTCAATGGAATTCTTCAAACAGAGGCTGGACAGACATCTGACTGGGATGATTTAGCGAATCCTGCCTTGAGCAGGGGGTTGGACCAGATGGCCCAGGAGGTCCCTTCCAACTCTACGATTCTATGATTCTATGATTCTATGACACCATCCCAGCATTCTGTCCCTGATGACTGAGTATATTTGACTAGGAGTAAAAGTTTTTAAAGATTGTCAAGCAATACCTGGTCGACAAAACCAGGGTACTCCCTAATTCCTCTTCAACCTTCAAAAATTTTACCTGAAAGCTAAACACCTGGCATGAGCTGTCCCTTTATGCCTTGGAGGTATTGTGTTCAACCTCCACTAGTGTCATGTCTGGGTGGGTTTTTAGTGCTAGCAGAGAGGTCATAACAGACAGATGCTTTCAGATGTCAACAGAAAATGCTGACAGGCTTACTCTGATAAAAATGAACAAACCTTGGCTTAGCCCCAACTTTTCCACACAACCAAATGACCACAGCACATAATTTTTTTTTAATTTTCAATATTTGAATTGAGGCCTGACAGTTGTTGCCTTCTAGGGTCTATGGATGTTAAAAGCCTTTATGAGTCTAGGAGAACACCAACTACACTTTAAAAATATTTTAATGAGTCCCTCTAGTTGTTGCATTCAAGAGTCTATGGATGAACGGATGACCCTCCTTTTGATTTTTTCCTGCCTTTGCACTTTGTGTAATGTTTTTATGAGTGTAGGAGAACATCAACTACACTTTCAAAATATTTGAATATTTTGCAGTTTTTTTATTGATGTCAATAAGTGGTGAGTATACTCGTTGCTCGGGTGTCCTCCGAGTATTTTTGCGTGCTCGGAGATTTAGATTTTGTCGTCTCAGCTGCATGATTTGCGACTTGTAGACAGGCTGAATACATGTGGGAATTCCCTAACAAACAGACATTCCACACATGTATTCAAGCTGTCTAGCTGTCGGAAATCATGCAGCTGAGACGACAAAATTTAGTTCTCTGAGCATGCCAAAATACTCAGAGACCACCCGAGCATGCTCAGGAAAACCCGAGCATCGAGTATACTTGCTCATCACTAAAGTCTATGTGTTTTCAAGTACATTACTTCTTCCTAGGACAAAAACTAAACCATATAATTTTTGTCCTTAGAAAGAACTAAGATACCTCGAAATGTGTAGACATCAATAAAAACTGCAAATTTACTGCACAATCCTGTGTGTAACTCGATTTGCCCTTCATTTATCATCAGCACAGATTCTCCACAATATTTTCCTTCTACATATATACAACTGGTCCTTGGACCTGTGCAATTGCAGCAGCTGGAATTACATGCTCTAATTTTGGTGTATGGACACAACATCACCAGTTTAGCATAACCTTTTTACTAATTCATCTTTTATTTTGATAATACCTTATTCTGCTTCTGGTTGCTTCATAGCACTATGCCAGCAGTACGGTATCCTGAGACCATTCATTCATGGAGTAAGGGTACCGTTACACTTAGCAATGCACCAGCGATCCCAACAATGATATGGATCGCTGGTGCATCGCTAAGTGGTCGCTAGTGAGCTGCCATACAGGCAGATCTCACCAGTGACATAGCAGAGGTCGGGGGTCGCTACTTACCTGTCAGACGTGGCGATCCTGACGTCCTCCCGCCCGCGTCCACGCATCGCTCGTCGGCGCCACAGGAAGCCCAGCAGGAAACGCCCAACGAGAAATGGTCCAGGACGTTCTCGCGTGACCAGTAATGAGCAACGGGGGAGCCAGTCGGAGGTAAGTATCAGACATAGCGATATCGCTAGCAATACCGCTGCTACGTCACAAAATCAGTGACTTTACAGCGATATTGCTAGCGATATCGCTATGTGTAACGGGGGCTTTACTTTTAATTCAATGGTGTGGGCTCATTCTCATTTAAAAACAATGCCTTTTTCTACTGCTTTCTGACTTAATAGCTTTATTGACCTGACCTGACCTGAATGTTCTCCCCACAGCCATGCCTATATGCAGCTAGTTGGAGAAGGGAGCAGGAGCATAGAGACAAAGATCCTCCCCTACTGCCTTTAATCTGCCTTTAATCCATTTCAGCATCACTGTTGATAAGGTTAATTACACTTGATAACATGTAGTGGACAGACAAAAATGACATACTAAAGCCCCCGTTACACACTGCGATATCGCTAGCAATATCGTTGTAACGTCACCGATTTTGTGATGTTGCAGCGATATTGCTGCATGTGATACTTACCTCCGACCCGCTCCCCCGCTGGTTATTGCTGATCGCGTGGGAAGCTCCTGGACCATTCCTCGTCGGCCACTTCCTGCTACGCTTGCTGTGGCGCCGACGAGCGACGCGTGGAGCCGGGCTGGAGGATGCAGGATCACTGCGTCTGACAGGTAAGTAGCGATCAGACGCAGTGATTTGCTTATTGCCTATTTAGCACAATATCAATAACGTCAATTTGTCTGTAAGTGAAGCAGTAATTTTACTAATGAAGTCACTATAGTATAACTTTGACCCAATTCATGGAATGTTTAAAAAAAAACAGCAAAAAAGAAGTTAAGTTGTACTAGTAGGACTTTTTTTTTATAGATGCTGTTTCAAAGTCTGCCTTTATATTTGCAAGGAACTTATTTGAATTGCATAAATAATAATTCTCTCTACAGTAAATCATACATTTCAAGAAGTTTTTCAAAGCCCTAGATAAAATCCTAATGCAATTTACAAAATTCTCTAGAGACCTGATACAATGTGATATGATATGCTAGAACAAAATTGTTATCAAAACTGTGTTGAAAGTTTTGTGTTTTTTTAGCTCTTATAAAAGATTGGATTCATTTTTATTGATTTTTTACTTTTTGATTATCTTGTCTCAGTGTCCAGAAATTTTGAGAAAGCAAATAACGTTAAATAATTTACACACACGCTTTTGGTTGCTTTTTTGGCTTGCAAAAACCTAGTTGAGTTTTTTTTCGCAGTTATTTTATTATAGCTTGCATTACTGATATATGCAGATTTGTATAGGTTTCTTATAGAGAAGCCTATAGATGTGTGTTATAAAAAAAAAATCTAGGAAAAAATTGCATAATGAATGTAAACACACTTTTACTGTAATTTCTGCAGAGGGGGGGAATTATGGCTAATTAACAGATCCGTTGTCCCTAGACTTCAATGTTAAAATAATGCTTTCAATTGAAATCAGTTTTTTTAAAATGGACAAAAAAATTCTCTGTTCAACTTTATTGCTATCGGATTAATGCTGGATCCATTTGAACTGATGAATACTGGACATGTGGACACAGCATAAGATTTCACTATTCCAACAAGTGAATTAGCCTGGGAAAATGTGACCTGACATAAAGTTTAAGTGACAGGAAAAGGAATACAGTCAGTACAGTAACTAAAGAATAGAGATGAGCGACTTTGCCTTTTTTCAGGTCGAGTCGGGTTTCATGAAACCCGACTTTCGCAAAAGTCGGGTCGAACGAAATCGGCCGACTATAGGGAAAAGTCGGAGGCCGACTGAAACATGAAAACCCAATGCAAGTCAATGGGGAAGCAAAGTCTGCAGGGAGTGGAAGACAGTAAACACACCTACGGTGCCCATTTCAATGTCAAAAACATCAATTCTTATCACTGAAGTTTGTCAACCTTAATTTACTTCCTAATAATAGTTACGCGTTGAAAACTGGGGGTTATTTGGCTAAAGTTGTGGGGGGTTGGGCTGGTTCCAGGTTTTCGTGTGCCCTGGGCCAAAGAGTGTCAGTGCGCCCCTTTAACACATACCAGAACTCATGATGATCCGATATGCCACAGAAATATAGGTATAGTACAATGACGCATACTTCACTGTTTACATGACATGACTGATCTATTTTAGATTGTACAATAGCTCAAAAACAGGACAGTATATTGCTCCACACAGTGTTATGGCCACCACATTTTGCGCCATACAGAATAATGAGCCCCATATATTTCTCCCTACCAAATAATTAGTCACATATAATGTTCCATACAATATATGATGAGCTCCACATAATTCTTCATATATAATGGGCCCCATTTGTTATGCTCCAGTGTATAATGGGCCCCATAGATGCTGCTCCAGTGTCTGATCTGCCCCATTCACAATGCTCCAGTACATGATGGGCCTCATGGATGATGCTCCAGTGCATCATGGGCCCTAATAATGCTCCATATATAATGGGCCCCATTTGTAATGCTCCAGTGTATAATGGGCCCCTTAGATGCTGCTCCAGTGTCTGATCTGCCCTATTTACATTGCTCCAGTACATGATGGGCCCTATTTTTAATTAACCCAGGCATGGTATGTGAAAAGAGCTCCATGGAGTAATCTGAGGTGTGTGCTTCCACATCCTTCACTTTTGGTGTGGGTGAAGGACACAAGGAAAGGGGTTGCTCCTGACCAGAAGCTTGCAGTTACGACTCAGTGCTTGCATTTTTAACAACTTCAGAAGAGGAGGCAATAGAGCTGAAGGCTGTTTCAGCAATGTAAGCCACAAACAGTTCCTGATACTCCGGCTTTAAAAGCAGTCTACCTACTCCCAGAAAAGGGAGCCTTACAGGCCTTCCAGAGCTACACCATGACGCTGGCTCAACACCTCCTGCCTTAGCTGCTATTGTGTTTTTGGCACTACCAGCAGATGCACCACCACCACCATCAGTACCAGGTGGCCCTCCACACCCACATCTGCATCCTCTTCCACCATACTTCTTCATGTTTTGGAAAATGGACCCAAAATACCAGCAGATAGATGGTACTGTATGATAAGCGTACAACTCTATACAGTCTATGGATAACAATAAATCTCCATATATATTTAATGAGGCATACACAGACGCTCACAGGCTCATTATGGATTACCCAATAAAATAACAAGTTGAAAAAGCGTACAGTATCACCAGATACAAGGTATATATAGTATAATGTAAACATTCTGATTCTCCGTATACATTTCAGGAGGCAGACACAAATGCTCTAATGCCCAGTATGTATTACACAAGAACATGAAATGCTGTAAATGGGTTACGTAACACAAGCGTACAGCTGTATACAGTGTTGGGGTAATCTTAAAGTTCCAAATATATTGCCAGATTAACAGACAGACGTTTACAGGCTCATTATGGATTACACCAGAATCTAAATAGCTAAAAAGGTTACTGTATCAGAAGTGTTCTGCTGTATACAGTGTTGGCCAAATTGAAAATATCGGTATATATTTCCGTAGTCACCCTCAGACGCTCACTCAGTTTGGTTTTGACCATAATAAAAAATGTTGTAAAAAAAGTCCTGGATAACAAGATAGCAAGTATATATTTTTTAGGGTACAATTGAAATCTCTGTATAAATAGTCCTGTAGTCATATATATTTCAATCTCAGTAAGCCAGTCCAGAATCTCCTCTACTGGAAACTACATGGATACAAGTATAGACGCAAAGTCGAGTGTTAGCAGAAATTTTGGAATTACTCATCGCGGGAAAACCTCCCGGTAGATATTGCAGAGGCCATGCAGACCCTCAATTACTGTGTCTGTGGAGAAAGCGAAAAAGGTTCTTTGTGTAAAGGATTGCTTTATCGCAGTAGCGTGGATCACATCACCGTTACTCGTCTCCATCAAATTGCGATCAAAGGGAGAGAAGTACCCTTGGTCCTCACTGCCTATCATGATGTGTCTGGTCATTTTGGAGTGCAAAAGACAGAAGCCACAGGCCGTAAGTGATTCTATTGGATTGGCATGAGAGGAGACATTGAAAAATGGTGGCAGGAATGTCACACGTCTGTGACTATCACAACTGTGAAAGGTGATCAATAACCTCCACTGCACCGCTTGTAAGTTGACGTCCATTTCAAATGGTAGCCATTGATCATCTGAAGGTAGAGGCCAGCAGGACAGGCCATAGCTGCATCTTAACCATCATTGATCAAAACACCAAATTTCTAGTGGCCGTCCCTGTGAAGGATTTAACTGCCCAGACTACACAGCGGTGGAGCTGGGAGAGGTAATATTGCAACTTGCAAGGGTTGTGGCCATGACCAAGCAGAGGGGGCACAATCGTGGTTGACGGTACTGGCATAGGGTCCCTCATAGTACGCTGGTGTGTCTGACGGCGAGTGGGCCCTCCCACCGTCTGAGACAATGTATTGTACTATGAGGGGCCCTGTGCCATTGCCGTCGGCCATCAGTGGGCCCATCCACCTGTTCAGAGCAACGGCACTTGCCCGGGTGTTCCAGGTCTTGACCCCAACCGTTGGAGGAGGGGTGGGCAGCCCAGTTAGGGAGGTTTAAATATTGGCATATGTTGATGTGTTGGCTGGACATTCAGCTGCTGTAAAGGGCGTAATTGGGCAAGTCCGAGGAAGAGGAGGAAAAAACCGAGGCACTATTCAGGTAACCTATGTGTCATCAGGGGAAGGTGGGACAAAATCCTTTGAAACCCATGCATGGTTCATTTTAATGAAGGTTAGATCATCAACATTTTGGGTCGACAGACGAGTCCTTTTCTCTGTCAGGATTAGAGTTGAGCGATACCGTCCGATACTTCAAAATATCGGATCGGAATGGATCGGCCGATCTTTAAAAAAAGTATGCCGATACCGGAAGTCCCATTCAAGTCTATGAGACTTCCGGTATCGGAATTGGAAAAACCCTTTCCTGCCCTTGTACAGCCTCTCGGGGGTCTGTACGGGCCTTCCGGGGGTCTCTGCCGGCCTGCCGGGGGTCTGTGCCGGCCTGCCGGTGGGCTGTGCGGACTGCCCGGGGTCTGTGCACCCTGTGGGGGTCTGTACCGGCCTGCCGGGGGGCTGTGCTGATGTCCGGGGGTCTGTGCAGGCATCGTCCGATGGGACTACAAGTCCCATCGGGCAATGCCTGCTACCATGACAGTGATTGACACATTAGCCAATGATGGGACAGTAGTAGTCCCATCATCCGGCTAATGTGTTAAATGTAAAAAAAAAAAAAAAAAAAAAAAATACTACATACATACTACATGCATGCTACATACATACTACATGCTACATACATAGTACATATATAATACATGCATGCTACATACATACTACATGCTACATACATACTACATACTACATATATACTACATGCATGCTACATACATGCTACATGCTACATACATACTACATACATACTACATATATACTACATGCATGCTACATACATGCTACATGCTACATACATACTACATGCTACATACATACTACATACATACTACATATATGCATCATACATACTACATGCTACATACATACTACATACTACATATATGCATCATACATACTACATGCTACATACATACTACATACATACTACATATATACTACATGCATGCTACATACATACTGCATGCATGCTACATACATACTACATGCATGCTACATACATACTACATACATGCTACATACATACTACATGCTACATGCATGCTACATACATACTACATGCATGCTACATACAATACATTCATACAATACATACATAGACATACAGTACATATAACATAGAGTAACATACTTACCAATACTTGTCACATTGTTCCCCGAAGCCATTGTCGTCTACGGAATAAATATTAACATAACAAACCACAAAAATACTCACCCATGATCCGAAGCAGTCCATGAGTGTGTCCCACGACGATCTTGGGTAGAGAACTGCAGCATCTGCTGATGCTGCCGCTCTCTACGGGCTGCAGGAATCCAATGCCGGAAGGTAGGTATCCTCCGCCACTTAAAAAAAAAAAGTCCCTAGTCTCACTTTATGGTAAAAGCTGTGTGGGAATTTTTAAGTGGCGGAGGAATACAGTGCGGAAGGATACCTACCTTCCGTCATTGGATTCCTGCAGCCCGTAGAGAGCGGCAGCATCAGCTGATGCTGCAGTTCTCTACCCAAGATCGTCGTGGGACACACTCTTGGACTGCTTCGGATCATGGGTGAGTATTTTTGTGGTTTGTTATGTTAATATTTACGACAATGGCTTTGGGGAACAATGTGACAAGTATTGGTAAGTATGTTACTCTATGTTATATGTACTGTATGTCTATGTATGTATTGTATGAATGTATTGTATGTAGCATGCATGTAGTATGTATGTAGTATGTATGTAGCATGTAGTATGTATGTAGCATGCATGTAGTATGTATGTAGCATGTATGTAGCATGTAGTATGTATGTAGCATGCATGTAGTATATATGTAGTATGTATGTAGTATGTATGTAGTATATATGTAGCATATAGTATGTATGTAGCATGCATGTAGTATGTATGTAGTATGTATGTAGCATGCATGTAGTATGTATGTAGTATGTATGTAGCATGTAGTATGTATGTAGCATGCATGTAGTATATATGTAGTATGTATGTAGTATATATGTAGCATGTAGTATGTATGTAGCATGCATGTAGTATGTATGTAGTATGTATGTAGCATGCATGTAGTATGTATGTAGTATGTATGTAACATGTAGTATGTATGTAGCATGCATGTAGTATATATGTAGTATGTATGTAGTATATATGTAGCATGTAGTATGTATGCAGCATGCATGTAGTATGTATGTAGTATGTATGTAGCATGTAGTATGTATGTAGCATGTATGTAGTATGTATGTAGCATGCATGTAGTATGTATGTAGCATGCATGCAGTATGTATGTAGCATGCATGTAGTATATATGTAGTATGTATGTAGTATGTATGTAGCATGTAGTATGTATGATGCATATAAGTAGTATGTAGTATGTATGTAGCATGTAGTCTGTATGATGCATATATGTAGTATGTATGTAGTATGTATGTAGTATGTATGTAGCATGTAGTATGTATGTAGTATGTATGTAGCATGTAGCATGTATGTAGCATGCATGTAGTATATATGTAGTATGTATGTAGTATGTATGTAGTATGTATGTAGCATGTAGCATGTATGTAGCATGCATGTAGTATATATGTAGCATGTAGTATGTATGTAGCATGCATGTAGTATGTATGTAGTATGTATTTAGCATGTAGTATGTATGTAGCATGTAGTATGTATGTAGCATGCATGTAGTATGTATGTGGTATGTATGTAGCATGTAGTATGTATGTAGCATGCATGTAGTATGTATGTAGTAT
This sequence comes from Dendrobates tinctorius, assembly GCF_039654945.1. Lineage (NCBI taxonomy): Eukaryota > Metazoa > Chordata > Amphibia > Anura > Dendrobatidae > Dendrobates > Dendrobates tinctorius. The sequence goes on along the minus strand of NW_027361833.1, from coordinate 10,935,886 downwards.
GTATGTAGCATGTAGTTTGTATGTAGCATGCATGTAGTATGTATGCAGTATGTATTTAGTATGTATGTAGCATGTATGTAGCATGTAGTATGTATGTAGCATGCATGTAGTATGTATGTAGTATGTATGTAGCATGCATGTAGTATATATGTAGTATGTATGTAGCATGTAGTATGTATGTAGCATGCATGTAGTATATATGTGGTATGCATGTAGCATGTAGTATGTATGTAGCATGCATGTAGTATGTATGTAGTATGTATGTAGTATTTTTTTTTTAAACATTTAACACATTAGCCAGATGATGGGACTACTACTGTCCCATCATTTGCTAATGTGTCAATCACTGTCATGGTAGCAGGCATCGCCAGATGGGACTTGTAGTCCCATCGGACGATGCCTGCACAGACCCCCGGACATCAGCACAGCCCCCCGACAGGCCGGTACAGACCCCCACAGGGTGCACAGACCACCGTCAGGCCGGCACAGCCCCCCGGCAGGCCGGTACAGACCCCGGGCAGTCCACACAGCCCCCCGGCAGGCCGGCAGAGACCCCCAGAAGGCCCGAAATGACGGCGCATCATGATGCGCACACACCGCGCATCATGATGATGTCATTTCGGCTGTCAATCAACTTTGAACTTCCGATTCCGATGCCCGATATTGAAAAAATATCGGATGTCGGTATCGGAATTCCGATACAGCAAGTATCGGCCGATACCCAATACTTGCGGTATCGGAATGCTCAACACTAGTCAGGATTGATCCAGCAGCACTGAAGACTCTTTCAGATAACACACTAGCAGCACGGCAAGCGAGCTCCGGTAAGGAATATTGTGCCAATTCAGGCCAGGCGTCCAGTTTAGAGGCCCAATAGTGAAAGGGGAATCACCTGTGAGGGAGAACATAGATATGGGAGGAAAAGTAGTTTGTAACCATAGTTGACAACTGCTGCCTCCTGTCACTTTTAATCGATGCAGTATTAGCAGTCGTGTGAGCGGTACTTTAGAAATCATTCCACAACATGGTCATTAAACCCCTGTCTCCAACGCCACTTCTGCTGTGTGCACCATGAACACCTCTTCCATTGTGCCCACTGTGGCTCGTGGGAGAATCAGCACCGCTGCTGTGTGCTGGGAAAGCCTCAAACAAATGATTTACCAGAGTTGCTTGTTTGTTTGCCAATATTATCTCTAGGTTCTCCTGTGGCATGAAGTTGTGTAATTTGCCTTTGTAGCGTGGATCGAGAATGCTGGCCAGCCAGTAGTCATCATCGTTCATCATTTTCGCAATGCGGGGGTCCCTTTTTAGGATCCGCAAGGCATAATCGCACATGTGGACCAATGTTCTAGGTGTCAATGATTCACTGCCCGTGGTGGGTGGAGAAGCAGTTTCTGGCAAATACACATCCCTACAGTCACGCACAAACACTGTACCTGACCTTAGAATGCCAACATTTTCTCTTGCCCCCTGAGAAACATCCTCCTGCCCAAAATAATCATCCCCCTCATCCTCCTCCTCTTCCTCTTTTTCCTCCACCTTGTCCAGGACAGTTCCCTGACCAGACAATGGCTGACTGTCATCAAGGCTTCCCTCCTCCTCCTCCTCCGCCGCAGACGCCTGATCTTTAATGTGCATCAAACGTTGCATGAGCAGATGCATAAGTGGGATGCTCTTGCTTATGATGGTGTCGTCTACGCTTACCAGCCGTGTGCATTCCTCAAAACACTGAAGGACTTTACAGTGGTCTTTCATCTTAGACCACACTGCACAACTGAAAATTCCATGTCTTCCCTCAAACTGCCTGCCCATGTATCCTCCCACAAATGCATTACAGCCTGCCTCTGTTCGCACAGCCTCTCAACCATGTGCAGGGTGGAGTTCCACCTTGTTGCAGCGTCTATGATTAGGCGGTGCTCGGGGAGGTGGAGCAATCACTGCAGCTTCTGCATGCGACTGGAGTGTATGGCCGAGCGACTGATGTGCGAGCACAGTCTTTGCACCTTATGGAGCAGGGATGTTAACTCCAGATAATTATTAGGGAAGCACTGCACCACCAGGTTCAAAGTGTGAGCCAGGCAAGGTATGTGTGTGAGTTTTGCGTGGGCTATGGCTGCCACAAAATTACGGCCGTTATCACTAACTACCTTGCCTGCCTCAAGACATAGGCTGCCCAGCTATGACTCTGTTTGTCGCTGCAAGTAGTCGGCCAGTACCTCCGCGGTGTGTCTGTTGTCACCAAAAGACATCATCTTTAACACAGCCTGCTGACGCTTACCACTATCTGTTCGATAGTGGGACACCTCGTGTGCAACACTGCCAGCTGCGAATGTAGTGCTCGTGCGACTGTGCTCTGTGGACGAGCTTTCGCTGATAGACGAGGAGGGGAGGAGCGAAAGCCTACAGCCAACTGTTTCCTATACGGTGGGCTAGGTAGCACTGTTCCACCGTCGCTGTCCCCTGTGGAGCCTGCATCCACCACATTAACCCAGTGTGCAGTGATGGACACGTAACGGCCCTGGAAATGCCTTCTGGTCCATGCATCTGTTGTGAGGTGCACCTTTCCACTCACTGATTGATTTAGTGCATTGACAATGCAGTCTTTCACATGCCGGTGGAGGGCAGGGATGGCTTTTCAAGAAAAAAAGTGCTGACTGGGTAGGTCTTAGCTTGGGACAGCGTAGGCCATGAGGTCACGGAAAGCTTCGCTTTCCACCAAACGGTAGGGCATCATCTCTAATAAGATTAGTTTGGCAATGTAGGCATTCAAACACAGTGAACGTGGATGAGAGGATGAGTACTTTCTTGTCCTACTCAGAGTGTCTGGTCGGGTGAGCTGGACTGGAGAGCTGCATATGGGGGAAGTAGCGGTGGACCGAATGAAGTGAGACGGGGTTGGTGATGGTATTGGTGGTGATGGCCTAGATTCAGTGTTGTGTAGCAAAACCATTGTGATTCCCTGAGTGCTTTGGCCTTGCGACGACACCTGCACATTTAGTGCTGGTGGTGTGCTTAATGGTGGGGGCGGTCTTACAGTGGGGGTAGCGATGGAGCGTTGTTGGCTACCTTCAGTCGGAGCAGGTGAACAGGTGCTACCTGAGGTTTTGTAGTCCGTCCATGCTTGCAAGTGCATGTTGATTAAATTTCTAAGCATGCAACTGGTATTCAAATTTCTGAGTTGTTTACCTCGGCTAAAGGTCCTTCCACGCTTCTTACAGGTAACCTTTGCCTCATCAGTAAGATTTTGGACAAAGAAGTGCCACACTGCACTCTTCCTACTATGGTATATATTTTCTGGCCTTGCACGCTGTGCTAAGTTGACCGCCTGGTCAAGCTGTCCTGCAACCCTTTTAGTTTTTGTTCCACATTTTAGGACAGCTACGGGTCTGCTAGATAACCGCTGCTGCGATGTCAATGCCTGCTGCGGATCTTTCTCCTTATCTGAACTATTGCCAGTGCCACCCTCCTCCCCCAATGGATGCCAATCCGGGTTCAGAAATGGGTCATCCATCACCTCCTCTTCAAAGTCATCTGCACCTTCCTCTTTACCTTCCTCTGTCACTGTGTAAGGTGGTATAGCATGCGGGAAGGGGCACCTGGGATTAGTCAGGGTCAGATTTTGGCTCAAGAGACTGCAAGGGCAATGTATTGCTGTTGGTCATCTAGCAGTGGCTGTGCATCAGTGCACTCCTTGTAAGATTCATCTTGGACTGGTGAATTCAGGATTTGACTGGATAACCCAGGCATGGTATGTGAAAAGAGCTCCATAGAGTAATCTGAAGTGTGGGCTGCTGCATCCTTAACTTTTGGTGGGGGTGAAGGACACAAGGAAAGGGGTCTTTTATGACCAGAACCCTGCACTGACGACTCCGTGCTTGCAGGTTTCAAATGTTCAGAATAGGAGGCAATAGAGCTGGTGGCTGTTTCGGCAATGTACGCCAAAACCTGTTCCTGATGCTCCGGCTTTAAAAGTGGTTTTCCTACTCCAAGAAAAGGGAACCTTACAGGCCTTCTTGTGCCAGAGGATGACGCAGGCTCAATACCTCCTGCCTTAGCTGCTAATGTGCTTTTGCCAGAACCAGCCGATGCACCAAAACCATCAGTACCAGCTGCGCCTCCCTGCCTACGTCCGCGGCTTCTTCCACCATACTTCCCCATGTTTGGAAAAATGTACCAAAAATACCAGAAGAGAGATGGTACTGTATGAGGAGCGTCCAACTGTGTAAGGTGTACTAAACAAATTAAATCAATGTATATATTATGTTAGTCACAGACGCTCTCACAGTATATATTGGACCATAATCCAACAAGCAGATATACGGAACTGTATCAGAAGTGTACAGCTGTATACAATTTTTGTGCAACTAACAATCTCTGTATAGGTATTTACGGAGTGTCACACACACACGATGACTAGGTATAAAAGTGACTGTAATGTGAAGTGCAGATATACAATACTGATGGAGAATTGGACAGCTCTATATGATTTGTGTATGTAAAATTGTCAAGCTTCATGTATTTGTATAAGGACTGACACACGCTGTCTCTGTCTAGTTTTGACCGTAATCAAACAGCAGATATACAAAACTGTTTGAAAAACGGACAGGACTCTAAGCTGTAGGTCTGGAAAAACGGAAAAACTCCTCAGCTTTTTTTTCCAGAGTCACACACAGGTAGCTTTTATTTGTCCGTGCTAGAAGGTGGTACACGGTAGTGTGTGAGGAGCGTACACCACTGTACGGTGTGTGTATGGAAAATTGTCAAGCTCCATGTATTTGTATAAGGACTGACACACGCTGTCTCTGTCTACTTTTGACCGTTATCAAACAGCAGATATACAAAACTGTTTGAAAAGCGGACATGACTCTAAGGAGTAGGTCTGGAAAAATGGAAAAACTCCTCTGCTTTTTTTTCCAGAGTCACACACAGGTAGCGTCTATTTGTCCGTGCTAGAAGGCGGTACACGGTAGTGTGTGAGGAGCGTACACCGCTGTACGGTGTGTGTATGTAAAATTGTCAAGCTCCGTGTATTTGTATACGGACTGACACACGCTGTCTCTGTCTACTTTTGACCGTTATCAAACAGGAGATATACGAAACTGTTTGAAAAACGGACACGACTCTAAGGTGTAGGTCTGGAAAAGCGGAAAAACTCCTTGGCTGTTTCTTCCAGAGGCACACCCAGATAGCTTCTACTTGTCCGTGATACCAGCTGGTACACGGTAGTGTGAGGAGCGTATACCGCTAGATGGTGTGTGAAAAAATGAATGCTCAGTAACTCACCAGGACAAAATAATAAAATTTGGAGTGCTTTGAAAAAAGCAGTTTGAACAGAAGTGTGCACACAGCAATGCAGCTAGCAGGTAGCCTTAAAAGGCAGCCAAATCACCACCAGCGCTGCTGCACATAGCAAAATCCTCCCCTTTCACTGCACACTAACTGTACAGTGAAAAGCGCTATCAGCAGAAGCAGTTTTTTTTCTTCTTTCCTGCCTAACGCTCTCCCTGTTCAGAATCAGCAGCAGCACCTCTCCCTATTGTAAGATCGGCAGAAGTAAGATGACGGTCGGCGTTCACAGCCTTTTATACCCACTGTGACACCACACAAAGCCAGCCAATCACTTCAATGCCCTTCTCTTAGATGGTGCTGGCTGCTGCGCATGTCACCGCGTTGCCCACAGTGTGCGTCCTCCATCATTGGGTGTAAAAAGGCTCTGAAAGCATCATTTGAAACGCGACTTTGGCGCGCTGATCGGTGACCTCATGGCCGACCTCACGCTAGGGTCTAGTTTCGATCGGCGAAAAGTCAGCGATTTTTGAATCTGACTGACCTGTTTCGCTCAACTCTAATAAAGAACAATAGGATTAGAGTTTCTTTCCCCTCAAATCAAATGTGTCAATATTGTAACGCATTAGACTAGAGAATACCACTTTTGCACAGGCAGAAATATTTATAAATTAAAAACCTAAAGAATTCACAAATAAAGTGCCATTTTACTGCATTTCCTGAAAAAAAAATCTGCATTGCTGCATGTCAAAGTTGAGCATACCTTTTCTATTGTCTTCTGTAATTTCCATGCTTAGTATTTAGGGTTGCTTCAGTGATTCTGTTAATAGCTTTCGGCTTTCAACATAGGTTGGATTATTGAACCAAATGGGTAAACCATCAACTTATAGTTGTAAAAAATCAGTCACTACAAACCCAAGTGAGAGATTATGTTTCTAGTATTCATACATAAACCAAAAACTGTGATCAGTAATCTGCTCAGAGAAATAGCTTTTAAGTATTTGTTTCATGGGCTAAATTAGTTGTGAATAAGTGCTGTTAATTATACCTTGTGCTGCAGTACATGCTAAATTAAATGACAAGCATTGAAAGCATTTAAGTGTCTCCTTGCAAAGCATCTGTCCATCAAGTACATCATTTTCTTTATTTTTGAATGGCCATTAGGTCTTTTAGAGAAATAATTTGCATTTTATTTGATCAGTAAAGAATCAAGATACATAGACTGAAAATAAATGAAAAATGGGGAAAGATTCTGGCACAGCCATCCAGGCATAAAATGGATTCTTTATTGAAATGTGGTTAAACACTAAAAGACGAGGTCTCGCCTTTTAATGTTCTAATCATGTCTCAATAAAGAATCCATTTTATCCCTGGATAGTTGTGCCAGAATCCTTCCCCGTTTTTCGTCTACTTTACTGTGCGCACCAGTGGAAACGGCACCCTCCAGAGGAACTCCGGGCTAATTTCTAGCTACACATTTTTAGCTTGGTAAGCTCCTTTGTCTCTCTTCCTTTCCCTGATTTTCAATAAGTTGAAAATATTATTCTCCAGCATTTATCCTTTCTGATCTTTTGCCATAGTAGCGCTGACCCTAGTTTGTTCCTTTTTGTTTATATATATATATATATATATATATATATATATATATATATACATTCAATTGTAAACCAAAGCTGTAAATCAGAAGTTTTTAATCTTTTCTAACTTGAGATTCCAATAAGGATATGCCTCATTCACATGTCCGTGTTTAAACACATATGTGAAAAAAATTATACCAATGTCATTGTGTTGTGCATCAGTATGTCCATTTTTACAATCAATATGTCATCAGTGTGTTCGTTTTTACCATCAGTGTGTCATCAGTATTTTGTGTCAGTGTGTCACCAGTGTACAGACCATCTGTCAGTTTTTACCACCAGTTTGTCATCAATACTTTTCAAGGATCGATGAAGAAATAAATAAAATACAAAGCTTCTCTTGTACGTTGCAATTTTAAACATGTACAGCGCACAGATTGTATATTGCCTTCAGTGTGCTATATGTGTTTTCAAGGACCTACAGACTTGTATTAGCTCACTTGTCATACATGGTGCCGAAGATAAATGGACATCTCCTCTTCACCTGTTTTGTGTGGACAAAAAGTATGTCACTCAGAGCAATTATAGAACAGCATACCGATACAGAGATTTGCAGCACACACTATATATTTGACGCACAGAGCTTGATGGTTACACTTTACAGATAAGTCACAGAGCTTGGTGGTTACATTTTACAGTTAGGGCACAGAGCTTAGAGGTCACTTATGACAACAGAAACTGTACTTTATTGCTACACTCTATATAACAATAAGCTGTTGTGTGGGATAGAATGTAGCACAATCAATCTCTCTAGTTACTCTCGAAGTTTTGGCTTATGTTGAAAATACAGGATAAAAGTGGTGGTAAAGCAATTTGAAGATATCCAGGGAAATTTCTACTCATGGATTGCTCATTCCAGCAGGTTTAATTGCAATGTCAGTTCAGAGAGCACGGCCATGGGTAAAGCAATAGTGCAAAACCATCCATCCCATATCAGTGTGACTTTTTCATCAGCTACATCTCCAGTCATGGATCTTCCCCACTGCTCTATTTCTAGAAAGGTGTTCTTTTGCAACTATGCCTAAATATACTCACTTGCCACTAACTTCCTATGGCTATCATACGGTATAATGCTTTAAGCTTTTCTCTACATAACTTGTCTTCACCATGAATAAAGCCTTTTATGGTGCACAGCTCAGCATCTGTCATGGTCGTGCAGGCTGAGGGTACTCAGTAGCCAGGCAGGCAGACTATCAGGGACATCACAGGGGTGATTGCCCTGCTCCATGGCCCTTACTGGACAAGTGGAAAGGGAGTATTTACAGGGGACAATAGTTTATCATTTTATCATAATGCCAGCTGAGGTGTCTGGCAAGGGATGGCCAGTGCTGCATGTGGAGTCCCCAGGGAATAGATGTAATGCAGCAAGATGCATCACTCCCCTGAGCAGGGGCATGACCCCAGGGCAATGATGGGAGTTGTAGTGAGCAGTGCAGCACAACAAAGCAAGAAGGCAAAGGAATTCAGTCTTTATCTTTACTGATGATGGATGCAGGTTGCATCTAAGGGTTCTGGTCACCAGGTCCGGTGTCCAGCTAGTCTGGAAGCAGCTGGAGTCCACTCCACTAAGTGAGTAGAATAAAGGCCCTTTTACATTTAGCAATGCACCAGCGATCCGACCAGCGATAAGACCCAGTCAGGATCGCTGGTGCATCGCTAAATGATCGCTAGTGAGCTTTCACACAGAAAGATCTCACAGCGATGCAGCAGCGACGCAGCGCACGATACTCACCTTTCACACACAGCGATGAAGACGTCCTCCCGCCCGCCTCCACGCGTCGCTCGCCTCACACAGCAGGAAGCCCAGCAGGAAGCAGATGATGAGAAATGTGCCGGACATTCTCGCGCGATCAGCGATGGACAGCGGGGGAGCCGGTCGGAGGTAAGTATCACACATAGCGATGTTGCTAGCGATATCGCTATAACGTCACAAAATCGGTATGTGTAAAACCCCCTTAAGTTTTCCATTCTATGCCTGTATCTTTGGAGAGTCAACAGCTTATGAGCTTATCTGTACTCCCTGCTTGTGATCTGTAGCAGCTACAGCCAGCATACACTGCGGGCTCTTTGTAAGCTGTTCTCTTTGTCCCAGCTCTGAACCCTCTATAATGTGTTGCTTTTAGTGCTGTCAGGGGGCACCAGAGGACCTGCAATCCCCCGTTCTCCAGATTCTGCTCCCAGGATTTGCACTCACTGGTAGCCCAGAACTCTGGTGTCCTTTTCTCTTCCTAAACCTAGGGTGAGCTTTCCATCACTCCAACCGGAAACTCTTTCCTTCCCTTCCTCACACTACCCTCTTCTTACTCCTTCCCCGCAGGCAGAAGGGGCAGTCACCCTCCAAACTAGGGGCTTGTGCTCCCCCTTCTGGTCAGGGATGGGCTTGTATGGGGATGCATGGTTTACTTAATGTAGGGAGCTCTGTTTACTTCCAGACATGATACCACCAACTGTTTGAGAGGCAATATTGTGGCGACCGGACCACAGGGGCACCACACATCCACACATGCAGCTTTATATAACCACTACAATGCTGAGCCTGAGGACTAGTTCAGAAGAGGGTATTATATGGAACTGTAGTGTCCGAGTAAAAACTGGATAGCACACTCATCAACGTAATTTAATAGGGCTGTTCAGATGACAGTCTGTTCACAAAGACAATCTGTAAAGATCACAGCAATAGCAGACATTATTCTTTTCCATATTTCAGATGAGACTCGCCTATTCAAGTCTACAAGTGTTAAAAAAACAGATCGGATATGTAACATCCATGCAGCATCCAACTTTATTGGATACATTGCCAATATTAAACTAGAAAACTGTATTTGATCATGTACATTTTAAAATGTTAACGTATAAAATCAGATGCTACATGGACATTGCCAAGAAGTAGAATACGGGCACATTGTTGACTTACAGATGACCATATGGATGGATAATCAGATGGTTTTTCATATGCAAAAAAACATGGGTACATATCAATGATGCAGCACGGTGGCTCAGTGGTTAGCACTGCAACGTTCTAGCACTGGGGTCCTGGGTTCAAATCGCACCAAGGACAACATCTGCAAGGAGTTTGTATGTTCTCCCCTTGTTTGCGTGGGTTTCCTCCGGGTACTCCACTTTCCTCCCACATTCCAAAGACATACTGATATGTAATTTAGATTGTGAGCCCCATCGGGGACAGTGATGATATTGTCTGTAAAGCGCTGTGGAATTAATGATGCTATATAAATGAGTAAAATAAATAAAGAAATACATATAACAACTGTATCAAAACGTCAGACTGGGAATATTATCTGCCAATAGTGGCAATGTCACAGACAATGTTGACTTGCTGGCTAGCTTCTTAACGGGCTGGTAAATAACATACCATTTCTGTCATTCAGAAGAAAACATTAAATTTATCTAAAACATAGGCATAACTTAACAAGGCTCTTGGTTTTCTGGCAATATACAGGTCTAGTTTACATTAATAGGAAGGGGTTGGATCAGAGCTTTGATAGTCTCCTTCAGAGCAAACATTTACAAATGTTCACAGACATGTTTCCATGGCTCCTTTTCTAACTCTTTCTTTTCCTATTACTTTGTCTCAAAATAGGCTCATGCAGATGACTGTATTTCCAGTCCTCATGTGAGCCAACAGAACATTGGATCTCACTTGGACCAATGTTATTTTCTTGGGTCGTGCACAATTCTGATTTGTTTCCTCAGTCTGCCCAAGGAAAAAAATCACAGCATGTATGATTTGTATCCATAAATAGAAACGTACTCAACTGTGCAAGCAAATGGGTCCATAAAAAAAATTGGCTGGCACTTTGATGACATCCGAATGCACTGTGATTTTGATAGAATGGAGAAGATAGAGAATTTGTTTTCCATATTCTCTACATCCACGATCATTGGTTTGGTCAGAGTGTGATCAGAGTCTAATAAGCATAATTGGACCAATTTTTTTGAATGAGAAAAGATACTGACAAGTGACTTTAATAATAGCAGCTTGGGGATAATTACAATATCGACTTTTATTCAATTACTCTTATAATGTATTAGAGACAGGACAAAAAAGTGCAAAATGTGCCAAAAAACAAACAAACAAGAAAAGAAACCGTGCAAATATCCAATCATGTAGCGATTAACCACAGTATAACTTATTCTCTGGTATTGAAAGATTATTCACTTCCTTCTTAATGACTCTTCCAATTTACCGCCAATGTTAGAGTCTTAGTTCAGTATATCCAATAGTATCAGATCTCATATATCATATAGATACCCAAAGCCACCTAAAAATGCAGTCTGTGGATTCATGCACATCAGCAAAATTACATTCATCAAAACATAGGATCACAGTGGAGTCCTTTTAAAACAAATGTTCCAATTATTCACGTAGATTCCTATGTAATATGCAAAAAAGAATACCGTGTGCAGTTGATAGGTAATGCTGCTGTGTAAATCAGCTTTTTTGATAAGATCACATTACAAGTTGTACAGCATCCTGTATTTTATCTCCTAAGTGTGGGACATATGGCGGTGTAATAGCTACTGCACTGGATAGTAACTGAGTAACAAGAAGAGAAAGAGGTTGGGGCCTGATTTTTACATCAGTCCTCAAAAAATTCTTACAATTCATGCAATATCCCACTTGGGAAGATAGAATTCAACTATACCTTTAGGTCACAATTATCTACAATTCCTTGACCTATATGGCATGTAATTCAAAGCAATCTTAGAGTGGGTGCATTTTAAAATCAATCATTTTATACTCAGCCAAGAAAACTGGAATAATCCCAATGATCCTTGCAGGTTGAGTCAGTGTTCAACTTCAGTGGGGTAACATGTTTAGTATACCCCCAGTTGTTCTCTCCCAGGCATAGTATTACTCTCAATAGATTCATCGGGGGAGTATGGAGCACATATCCGGTGCCTATTTAGAAGGAACTGAATAATCTTTCAATACCGGTGAATAAGTTATATGGTGGTTAATCGCTACATGTTTATAGATTTGCACTTTTTTGGCACATTTGGCACTTTATTTGTCCTGTCTCTAATACAAGAGTGATTGAGTAAAAGTTTGTATTTTAACCCCTTAAGCCCCAAGGGTGGTTTGCATGTTCATGACCGGGCCAATTTTTACAATTCTGACCACTGTCCCTTTATGAGGTTATAACTCTGAAACGCTTCCATGGATCCCGGTGATTCTGATATTGTTTTCTCATGACATATTGTACTTCATGTTAGTGGTAAAATTTCATTCATATAACTTGCATTTATTTGTGAAAAAAATGGAAATTTGGTGAAAATTTTGAAAATTTCGCAATTTTCCAAATTTGAATTTTTATGCCCTTAAATCACAGAGATACGGCACACAAAAAACTTAATAAATAACATTTCCCACATGTTTACTTTACATCAGCACAATTTTGGAACCAAAATTTTTTTTTGTAAGTTATATTGTTAAAAATTGACCAGCGATTTCTCATTTTTGCAACACCATTTTATTTTTACGTACCACATCACATTTGAAGCCACTTTGAGGGGTCTATATGATAGAAAATACCCAAAAGTGACACCATTCTAAAAACTGCACCCCTTAAGGTGCTCTAAACCACATTCAAGAAGTTTATTATCCCTTTAGGTGCGTCACAGGAATTTTTTGAATATTTAAAAAAAATGAACATAATTCAGGTTCAATTTTTTTTATTTTACCAAGGGTAACAGGAGAAATTGGACAGCAAAAGTTATTGTGCAATTTGTCCTGAGTACCCTGATACCTGATATGTGGGGGGGAACCACTGTTTCGGCGCATGGCAGACCTCAGAAGGGAAGGAGCATCGTTTGACTTTTTCAATGCAAAATAGGCTGGAATTCAGATCGGACGCCATGTCGCGTTTGGAGAGCCCCTGATGTACCTAAACAGTGGAAACTCCCCACAAGTGACCCCATTTTGGAAACTAGACTCCCCAAGGAACTTATCTAGATATGTGGTGAGAACTTTGAACCCACAAGGGCTTCACAGAAGTTTATAACGCCCGGGCGTGAAAATAAAAAAATCATATTTTTTCCACAAACATGATCTTTTAGTCACCAATTTTTTTATTTTCCCAAGGGTACAAGGAGAAATTGGACCCCAAAAGTTGTTGTACAATTTGTCCTGAGTACGCTCATACCCCATACGTGGGAGAAAACTACTGTATGGGCACACGTCGGGGCTTGGAAGGGAAGTAGTGACGTTTTGGAATGCAGACTTTGATGGAATGGTCTGGTGGTGTCACGTTGCTTTTGGAGAGCCCCTGATGTACCTAAACAGTGGAACCCCCCACAAGTGACCCCATTTTGGAAACTAGACCCCCTAAGGAACTTATCTAGATGTGTGGTGAGCACTTTGAACCCCCCAGTGCTTCACAGAAGTTTATAACGACCGGGCGTGAAAATGAAAATATCGTATTTTTTCAACAAACATCATCTTTTAGTCCCCATTTTTTATTTTCCCAAGGGTAACAGGAGAAATTGGACCCCAAAAGTTGTTGTCCAATTTGTCCTGAGTACACTGACACCCCATATGTGGGAGAAAACTACTGTATGGGCACACGTCGGGGCTCGGAAGGGAAGTAGTGACGTTTTGGAATGCAGACTTTGATAAAATGGTCTGCAGGTGTCATCTTGCCTTTGGAGAGCCCCTAATGTACCTAAACAGTGGAAACCCCCCACAAATGACCCCATTTTGGAAACTAGACCCCCTAAGGAACTTATCTAGATGTGTGGTGAGCACTTTGAACCCCCAAGGGCTTCACAGAAGTTTATAACGCCCAGGCATGAAAATAAAAAAAATCGTATTTTTTCCACAAACATGATCAATTAGTCTCCAATTTTTTTTATTTTTGCAAGGGTAATAGGAGAAATTGGACTGCAAAAGTTGTTGTCCAATTTGTCCTGAGTACACTGATACCTCATATGTGGGAGAAAACTACTGTATGGGCACACGTCGGGGCTCGGAAGGGAAGTAGTGACGTTTTGGAATGCAGACATTGATGGATTGGTCTGCGGGTGTCATGTGCGTTTGGAGAGCCCCTGATGTACCAAAACTATTGAAACTCCCCACAAGTGACCACATTTTAGAAACTAGACCCCCCACGGAACTTATCTAGATGTGTGGTGAGCACTTTGAACCCCCAAGTGCTTAACAGAAGTTTATAACGCCTGGGCGTGAAAATAACAAAATCATTTTTTTCCACAAAAATGATATTTTTTCCCCAATTTTTTATTTTACTAAGGGTAACAGGAGAAATTGGACCCCAAACATTGTTTTGCAATTTGTCCTGAGTATGCTGATACCCTATATGTGGGGGTAAAGCACTGTTTGGGCGCATGGCAGAGCTTGGAAGGGAAGGAGCACCATTTTACTTTTTCAACGCAGAATTGGCTGGAATTGAGATCAGACGCCATGTTGCATTTGGAGAGCATCTGATGTGCCCAAACAGTGGAATCTCCCCAATTATAACTTCAACCCTAACCCCAACACACCCCTAACCCTAATCTCAGCCCTAACCCTAGCCCTAACCCTAACCCTAACCCTAGCCTTAACCCTAACCCTAATGGGAAAATGGAAATAAATACATTTTTTTTATTATATTATTTTTCCCTAACTAAGGGGGTGATAACGGGGGGTTTGATTTACTGTTTATGGCTGTTTTTATGTTTGGCAGCTGTCGCACTCTAAAAGACGCTTTTTATTGTAAAAATAGTTTTTGCATCACCACATATTGAGAGCTATAATTTTTCCATATTTTGACCCACCGAGTCATGTGAGGTCTTATTTTTTGTGGGACGAGTTGACGTTTTTATTGGTACCATTTTCGGGCACGTGACATTTTTTGATTGCTTTTTATTCTGATTTTTGGGAAGCAGAATGAACTAAAACCAGCGTTTCATGAATTTCTTTTGGGGGGGTGCGTTTACACCGTTTCGCGTGCGGTAAAATTGATAAAGCGGTTTTATTCTTCGGGTCAGTACGGTTACAGCGATACCTCATTTGGGTCTTTTTTTATGTTTTGTCAGTTTTATGCAATGAAAACTATTTTATATAAAAAATAATTATTTTTGCATTGCTTTATTCTGCGAGCAAAACTTTTTTATTTTTTTGTGGATGATGCTGTATGGCAGCTCGTTTTTTGTGGGACAAGCTGATGTTTTCAGCAGTACCATGGATATTTATATGCGTCTTTTTGATCGTGCGTTATTGCACTTTTTGTTCGGTGATATGATAATAAATCATTATTTTTTGCTTCATTTTTTATTTTTATTTTTTAAGGGGTTCGTTAAAGGGGTTAACTAATGGGACAGTTTTATAGGGCGGGTCATTACGGACGCGGCGATACCAAATATGTGTACTTTTATTGTTTTTTTTTATTTTCAAAAAAAGAATTTATTGGGGAATATTTTTTTTTTTATTAATTTATTTAGCGATTTTTTTAAAATGATTTTTACACTTTTTTTTTTTAACTTTATTACATTGTCCCAGGTGGGACATCACTGTCCTGTGACACATCGCTGATCTGTCACATCACAGATCACTGTGAGAGATCAGCGATCTGTCACAGGCACTTCTGCAGACTTCCTCATGCCTGCGCTTTGCAGGCAGTCAGGAAGTCAGCTCCCTACAGGCCCCCGAAGGTCCCCGTCGCCATCTTGGATCCGGGGGCCTGTAGGGAAAGAGCCCCCCACAGCAACGCTGCACATTGCGCTGCCGTGGGGGGCTCAGGGAAGCATGGAGGGAGCCCCCTCCCTGCCGATGCTTCCCTTTAACCCCCGGTACACCACGATCGTGTTTGATTGCGGTGTACAAGGGGTTAACGTGTTGGGGGTGGTCCGTGACTGCCCCTGACAAATTGTGCCGGATGTCAGCTGTGACAATTAGCTGACACCCGGCCGCGATCAGCGGCGCTCACCACGTGGGCGCCGCTGATCGCTATGACGTACTATCTCGTCCCTGAGAATTAAGTCCCAGGGCACATGGACAGGATAGTACGTCTGATGGCAGTAAGGGGTTAATTACCCCAAGCTGCTATTATCAATTTGATTATTTTGGTCTTCAGCACTGCCCCCGCTATCTACAGTATATGACATGTGAACTTAGCCTAAATGTGTTTTATACGATGTGAGCTCTTTATGTGTATGTACGGTAGGGTTCCATACTCACTCAGGTGCACTAGAGGAAAACAGGAGGCGTGCTTCTTTAAAAAAAAAGACAGTGCGGGTTTATTTACTCCATAAACCCAGCAGTAACAACAAATGGTAAACGGCCTTCAGAGCAGTTACAACAACACAAAACTGTCCTTAGCCTGGCTCTCTGCTCCCTCAGGCCTATGGGCACACAGGCTGGGCAATGTGCAGCATGCGGGCTCGGTCTGGAGCCACACACATGAGAGGCCTTCTCCCTCCGAAGACAGACCATGAGCCAAACAACAGCCTCCATTATGTAGGCTGTAACCACATCCACTAGTGAGGTATGTGGGTAGCCAGACCAGCCCATCTCTCATAGTTACCCACAACACAGACCCAGGTGCACTAAATAACATCCTAGTGCTCACGTGCACTAAAGCAAAATACTCTGGTTTGCAATCCAGGCAGCAGGCATCTCTGCGACACATTCCTCCCATTGACTACACAGCCATTAGCCTTCTTACAGTACACGTTTTAGTATGTGTACAGTAATTTTCACCCCAAAGCTCATCTCATTCTGCTTTTAACAGTTCTGTGGTTCAGACAGTATAGTTAACATGTTTCCTTTAAGATGATGAAAAAACAGATTTCATCTCCATGTTCAAAAAAATAAAATATGTAGCTCTACTGTCTTAATAACATTAAAAATAATCTTTGAATGCAATATCATTTTGCATTTCACATGTTTGTGACTCAGACAGACTAACATAACACCAGAAATCGCTAGTGAGAGGATTCTTCTGGCTGACTATCCTAACCCCGCACCATGTGTTCTAATTACTACAAGTCTCTGAAAAACATCTGCTTATTTATTTTTTTAATGTGCGTGCAATGTGTATTAAGACCCCTGGTCAATCACATAGCAGATACAAAATGCTAGCAACCACAAAAGCACAACCTTTTATTTGCAGAGAAAACAAATGTTCCTATAAATGTAATGGAAAAGAAGTATAGAATAAATGGTAACTTAATCCAAAATTGACAGTTCAATTACTGTCATATATACAGCATACAGTTGTCTTACATGTTAGTCGGTGCCTGTAACATCTCCACACTTTATAACACTTTAGCAGCTTTTATACTATAGTTATTACTCTTGACAATCAGCGTTTTCTATAGAACGTGATAAGAGCTTGCCATAGCCTTATCCTTGTTATGGACATCACATAATCTTAATATGATCGTTCATTGTTACAATGTATGTACAATTGAAGCAAAATTACCATTTTCACCTTGTCATGTCTGTAGTGTCATAACCTAGATCATTGTGGTATGGCACATTACAGATCATTTATCAGGAAGTTTCTACTGCCTTTGGCCTATTATTTTCTACATGGCTCAGTTTCAGTATTAAACCTTTTCATTACCTAAAGAGTTAAACGCTATGTCTACTTTAGAATTTTTTTTAATTGTATCATTAAATCTAAAATTAAGCATTAGGCAACTTTGCAATAGGTCTTGATGAAAAGTTTCCTACTGTATTGTTTTTTACAGCTCTCATGCAGATTTTGCTTCTCCTTGGGAATATAGACATTTCTTGCAGTCATATCCCCACACCAGCTACTCGGGTGTCTTTGTGCACCATTCTGTACCACTTGTTTTGTGTGTAGGAGGTAAGAATCAGTAGTGTTAATTATTGGTATAAAAAGTCAAATAATTAAAATAAACTGATGCATTATTACAGCATTTATTTTTATTGCACCGCTGGAGTGGTGCTTCAACTGTAAGTTCCCTGCCCCTATTAATATACTTACCAGCTGCTCTTTCTTTCGTCTGCTTGTGACCTGCTGGATTGGTTCCAGTGTTGGCTTGGGCAATTGAGAAGTCACAACTCAATGTAAGTCTCAACGATTCAGAATGAGGCCAGTACAAGGCTCTCATAGACTTACATTGAGACCTTGTGAACGATACCTCTGACTTCCAGACAGCTAGAAGTCGCAAATGCGATCACAAGATAACGGCACAGAATCGGAGCAAGTACCAGGAAGAGCAGAAGACGACAGTTGGTAAATATATGACTAGGGTCAAGGAACTTAGATTACCAGCACCACTCCATTGGTAAAATAGAAAAAAACATTGGAGTGGTGCTTTAAGCACTTGATGGAAAACAGCTAATTACTTTATTGTCTAAAAATTGTTACACAAATTGGGCGATTCTCCTCCATCATATAAAAATGGTGCATAACAGTTGCAATTACAAAAGTTAAGGCCTTAAAAAGGGATCCTGTCATCTCATCCACAGGCAGCATGTCCAGGGCACTGGAGGTATGATTTCAGCCAGGTATTTTTTACTCTGAAGCACTGTATTATTCAAGAGAAAAAATACTGCAAAACCAGCAGAGTCATATGGGAGACTAGTCAGACAGTAATTTTACACTGAAGAAGTGGTCCAAAGACAAAGTCATTTTGCTTCTAACTCCCTATCTATTTGATGCTATAATCTAAGCTAGTTTCTAATAAACTTGCTTTAAAAATAAATTCCCTACCATTCACTGATTACACTCCCTAACTGTTATTGTATTTTTCCCCTACATCTTGTGTGATGATGCTTCATTTGAGTATCCCAGTCCTTGCTGGCATACAAAAGCTAAGCATCATTGGGGGGAGAGGGTCTCTCTCTGCTTGTGTGTATAAGGAGAGACTCACCTGTCCGACTGTTGCTCTTTGCATCTTAGTCCCTTGTGGCTTTAAAAGTGTGATATTAGTGTTTCAGAATCAAGCATATACAGTGGGGCAAAAAAGTATTTAGTCAGTCAGCAAGAGTGCAAGTTCCACCACTTAAAAAGATGAGAGGCGTCTGTAATTTACATCATAGGTAGACCTCAACTATGGGAGACAAACTGAGAAAAAAAAATCCAGAAAATCACATTGTCTGTTTTTTTTTCATTTTATTTGCATATTATGGTGGAAAATAAGTATTTGGTCAGAAACAAGCAATCAAGATTTCTGGCTCTCACAGACCTGTAACTTCTTCTTTAAGAGTCTCCTCTTTCCTCCACTCATTACCTGTAGTAATGGCACCTGTTTAAACTTGTTATCAGTATAAAAAGACACCTGTGCACACCCTCAAGCAGTCTGACTCCAAACTCCACTATGGTGAAGACCAAAGAGCTGTCAAAGGACACCAGAAACAAAATTGTAGCCCTGCACCAGGCTGGGAAGACTGAATCTGCAATAGCCAACCAGCTTGGAGTGAAGAAATCAACTGTGGGAGCAATAATTAGAAAATGGAAGACATACAAGACCACTGATAATCTCCCTCGATCTGGTGCTCCACGCAAAATCCCACCCCATGGGGTCAGAATGATCACAAGAACGGTGAGCAAAAATCCCAGAACCATGCGGGGGGACCTAGTGAATGAACTGCAGAGAGCTGGGACCAATGTAACAAGGCCTACCATAAGTAACACACTACGCCACCATGGACTCAGATCCTGCAGTGCCAAACGTGTCCCACTGCTTAAGCCTGTACATGTCCAGGCCCATCTGAAGTTTGCTAGAGAGCATTTGGATGATCCAGAGGAGTTTTGGGAGAATGTCCTATGGTCTGATGAAACCAAACTGGAACTGTTTGGTAGAAACACAACTTGTCGTGTTTGGAGGAAAAAGAATACTGAGTTGCATCCATCAAACACCATACCTACTGTAAAGCATGGTGGTGGAAACATCATGCTTTGGGGCTGTTTCTCTGCAAAGGGGCCAGGACGACTGATCCGGGTACATGAAAGAATGAATGGGGCCATGTATCGTGAGATTTTGAGTGCAAACCTCCTTCCATCAGCAAGGGCATTGAAGATGAAACGTGGCTGGGTCTTTCAACATGACAATGATCCAAAGCACACCGCCAGGGCAACGAAGGAGTGGCTTCGTAAGAAGCATTTCAAGGTCCTGGAGTGGCCTAGCCAGTCTCCAGATCTCAACCCTATAGAAAACCTTTGGAGGGAGTTGAAAGTCCGTGTTGCCAAGCGAAAAGCCAAAAACATCACTGCTCTAGAGGAGATCTGCATGGAGGAATGGGCCAACATACTAACAACAGTGTGTGGCAACCTTGTGAAGACTTACAGAAAACGTTTGACCTCTGTCATTGCCAACAAAGGATATATCACAAAGTATTGAGATGAAATTTTGTTTCTGACCAAATACTTATTTTCCACCATAATATGCAAATAAAATGAAAAAAAAACAGACAATGTGATTTTCTGGATTTTTTTTTCTCAGTTTGTCTCCCATAGTTGAGGTCTACCTATGATGTAAATTACAGACGCCTGTCATCTTTTTAAGTGGTGGAACTTGCACTATTGCTGACTGACTAAATACTTTTTTGCCCCACTGTATGACTCAAATCACACAGCCAGTGCCTGATACATGCTGCTTGCATAGCAAGTTGGTGTTTCAGATTATATATAAATTTTGGGGAAAACAACATTTTGATTACTTCGGGTTGCATATTGTAAAAAGCAAAAAAAAACCCACAATTCTGGCTTTTTGATTTTTTTCTATCTACAGAGTTTATTGACCAGATTAATGCATGTTATATTTTGGTAGATCTGACTCTTTATGATGTTGTAATAGCAAATATATACATATATGTTTTACTTCCCGGGTGACGAGGGCAAGAGTGGACCCACTGGACCGTGGCGCCGAACCCTCCCCGTGCGAGCGCGCCAGGTGGGACCAACCCCTATACAGGGACTGTTAGGGAGCAGGCACAGGGAGTTCAAGCGCCACGGCAGCCAGGACCAGGGGTCAGCTCAAGAAGATGGCCAGACGATGCAGAGCAGCTGAGGATATGGAGAGGATTCCGGGATAACCAGAGTCTGGAGGGAGGAGCTAGTAGGGCGCAGGATGGTGGAGAAAAGTGGAAGGCCAGAAGGAGATGGGGCTGGAGCAGGAGCTGAAAAGCAAAGGACAAATAGCGGTTAGCAGGAACCAGTGATGGGAAACAACAGAGACCAGGGGAAGTGAGTGGGATCAAGCGAGGCGCGAGCAGGGCCTGGACACAAAGAGAACTAACTCAATAGTCAGGCACCTCCACTGAGGGAGGGTGGCCTGAAATACCTAGTGGCTGCCTCCGATAGGTCAGAGGGGGCTTCCGGGTCAGTTACATCAGCGGGCACATGAGCAGCAGGGACGCGTGGCCAGGCCCTCCAGCGCATGCGCAGAGGCACAGTGCATGGCCGATGGCAGAGGAGGAGGAGCGCTCGCTCCGGGGAGCCGACTGCCGGAAAGCAGGAGGACAGGAGGCGCGCGCCTGAGTGGACGGCTGGACGGACTCAGGGCGGACGGAGGTGCAAGGAGAGCCCCCAACAGAAGAACCCGGACCGGTGGCGGTGAGTATCAGACCGGGGGTGGGACCAGCAGCGGGGCCAGGGGCAGCGCTGACAGTATGTATACTATACATTTTTTTAAAGTTTTTTTTACATTTCTTTATTTTTACTGGGGAAAAAGGGAGTAATTTTGATTATTTTTTATTCTCTAAAATAGTTTTAAAAACAGTTTATTGTTTAACTTTTCACGTTTTTTTCAGTCCCCACAGGGAACTTTAACCTGTAATTATTTCATCACTTAAATTATATACATGATTAAACCAGTGTTGCTGCATGTATTAAAATTCACTGTCTCCTTCGATGCCCAGCCTATGGATTCTGGCAGCTAAATGCCAGTTATGCAATATATTTATCTTCTCTGTGTGGTAAGGACTCAAACACAAACATCCTGACATGCTCTGTGATGTATATATCTATCATAGACCATTTTAGGGGTTAAAATGACAGTAAACAAGCACATGGGACAGCTGTCATGAGAAATAGTGTTGATTGATAAACTGACAAAAGAGCCAGTGAAAAAACAAATCAGATTTATAAGGCATACGTTAAAAAGCAGGTATTCATTTGTTTTCAAATGAACTAATGTAAAAAACATCATCGCATCATCTAATTTCCTGCAGAATAACGAAGCATCAGAAGCTGTGCTCGTGATTCATTTGCACAGGATAGTGTTAAATTGTCAAGGCAGCTAATCCCTGTCTGTATAGGCTCGTGTGAGTGGGCCGGAGAGGAAATCTGAGTCTCAGCTCAACAAGATTCTCATAGGCTAGTCTATATCTGCATGGAGTGGCCTGCATAATTAGATAACCATAGAACTTAGGCCTCAATTCATCACGGTGTTTAAACCAACAACTCGAGCAAAATTTTGGTCACTTTTAACATTTTCATGTCAGCTTCACCCATAGACTCCAAAATTGGAGAAAACTGGGGTGGGACAGGCCATAACAGGGTCATAATGGTACAGCTCAACTAATTCATGATGAAATAGACTGGAGGAGAATGTGTGGAGAGCTGCAACTAAGCATTAAAAAATTGGGAATGTTTGACTCCAACATTTCCCCTCATCAAAACCGTTGTTGCTCACGCCGACATTGATAAATCGGGGCCTAAGTGTCACAAAAAAGACTCATAGAAAGAAAGGTTTGGTTTTTACTTTGCATATCGAGAAAGGTAGCTTTAGTTCTTTATTGGTTCTTTATTGAGACTTTTCAGGATTCGCTGTGATACCCATTCTTCAGATCCCACCATTGTGTCCAAATAGATTCGAAATGATTAAACACAGAGAAATGTATTAGATTTACAAACTGAGCACTGATGCTCCCCTGGGCTGATATGGATGTCTAGAGAATGTGTTTGAATCCGAGACACATTTGATTTTTAAATCTTATACCATACAATTTATTTAACTATTATTTTGCACATATAATATTCTTTATATGCTGGTTTCATAAACCCTCCCTGGCTTGTTTTATATAATTTTAGTTTTAGGCAATGTATTATCTGGGCTTTAAGGTGGTTAGTAATATATACTGCTCAAAAAAATAAAGGGAATGTATTGTTTAGTGTTCCCTTTATTTTTTGAGCAGTATATATATATATATATATATATATATATATATATATATATATATATATACATATATTGTGGTGTAGTAACCACTATGTCTGCTAGGGGGTGCTGTGTGGAAGTTCCCAGGGAGAGGATGAGTGGCAGAATCCTGAAGGATGGTTGTGTATCTCAAAGGGGGTGGCTTTGAGATGGAGACTTAGTTATGCGTATTGATCAGCAATGGTATTGCTGAGGTGTTATTTCAAGGTATAAGGGAGAAGTTTCTAGGTAACTTGGGAGTTGGGCGGGCCAGTTACCTACAAACCCACCCAGGGGTGTGTCTGAAAACGCCTGTAGTAAAAGACTATGTGAGGGTGTGAAAGACCTGTGATGAGGTCATAGTCACGTGACCCGGTGGGTGTAGCTATAGACCATATAATGTGGCCAGGGTAGGTCACATGTGGTGAATCCTGGGACCTGGTTGGTCCAGTCGAAGGTCCTGCAGAGATGGAGCTTCCTCCCAGACAGCATGTGTGAAGTGGCTGGGAGCAATGGCGATGTGTGCCTGAGAGTTCCCTGGAGGGAACGAACGTGTGCGGGATGCTGCAGCCGCATGGGGAACCCTGACGTGGGTGAGATAATTGTGAGGCTAAGTGAGCCTGGGTACTGGACATTGATAATAAGAGTGAAGCATTATAATGGACGCTATGCTGGTAATGCTATTAAGTGAACTTTCTGTTGCTGCTGTGGTTTATGAGGCGTGAATAAACCGCTAGGACTGTATGATTTGATGGAAAATCCGTGCCGGAACTGGTTTTTGTTCTCTGCAAGCGATAATCCCCTAAGTAAATGACAGCGCTACCTCACAATATATATATATGTATTTATGATTTATGCATTGTATATATTGGATTATGATAAATACTGTCTTATTCTCATATTATCTTCATGTTCCTTCTTCCACTGTTGGTTTAAATGATCCACTATAACTTACTGGGCAATATGTTTTTTTTTTATTTTATTACTTGCTTACACCCAATTAAATAATCATGCTATAATATTGTATCTATATAAAGAGTGTCATATGTTTTACACATTGTGCGGACTGTAGCCCACTATTTGATGTACAATTTATGCCATTTTCATCTTTCGTGCTATGTTTACATGCAACATCTTACCTGCAGTGAGTGCCTTAACAGCTACCTAGCATTATTGCATCTAGCATAATTATGCATGTGTTCACATACTCTAATTCTTTTTTTAGTAAAAATGTACTTTTTATATGGCCCTTTTTTCTGACACCTAGTTCTACAATTGTCTAATTGTCTCATTGTATAGGTTAGTCTTAGGGATGAGCGAGTAGTGAAATACTCTGAGTCGCTGTACTCATTACGAGTAGCTCCTAATACTCTGGTACTCGTAATGAGTCCAGTGAAAGTCTATGGGAAATGCAAGTAATGGGCAGAGAATGTGTGTGGGCAGAGACCATGTGTGTGTGGAGAATGTGTGCGGGGGGTCTGTGTGTGTGTGTGTGTGGGGCTGTGCTGGGTTCTATGGGCTCTGCAGGTGCAGTGCGGGCTGTGCGGGGCCTTTGCGGGCTGTGCTGGCTCTGTGCGGGGCCTGTGTGGGGCCTGTGTGGGCTGTGCTGGCTCTGTGCGGGGCCTGTGTGGGCTGTGCTGGCTCTGTGAGGGGCCTTTGCCGGGCTGTGTGGGCTGTGAGAGCATTGTCCAATGGGACTACTTGTGACAGCATTAGCAAATGATGGGAAAGTAGTTCTCCAGAGGCTCCAACGATACAGTGATGCTGTGCTGCCAGCCAATCATAGTAATGCCACAACAAAGAAGGCGGCGGCTTTACTGTGATTGGCTAACTAACATGACGGTGGGAGATCTGAATATTGCGAGACGACTAGTGAAATGTCTATATTAATCTTGTTGAGCTGAGACTGGGATTTTCCTCCCCCTGTGTAAGATGTCAGATACAGAGAATAGTGGTCTTGACAACTGAACACCATATTTTGAACAGATAAATATGTTTTTTAATGCATACTGACACATCTGTGTGTGATCATGCTGCTGCAATGCTTGCCCTATTTGCAAAACAGCAATAGCTTCCCTCTTGCTATTCGCTTGTGTTTTTGATTCAATGAGCTGGTAGGTAATTAACTCTTTGCTGGGAGCCAAGGGCTGGGTTCCCTTCAATACAAACCCCAGCAAACTGACACAATCTGCCAGTTATTAGTATTAGTATATTGTGTTCAGTTAGTTACACAGGCTCTGACCATGCTCTGACTTGGCTCTGGTTATCTGTTTTGTCTTCCCATTGTTCAATCTTGTAATCTGACTACCTGCTTTCCTCCTGATTTTGTGCCTCAAGCAAATTTTTGGCTTGACCCTGCTTGTTGACAATTGGTGCTTCTAGACAGCAGCCCTTCCATGGAAACTATCCACTGGATCCTGTTGCAAAACCAGATCCCTGTGTAGGTGTTAAATGGTATCGGGTTTCAATTAATTCTGCCAGATGAAGTGGCTTGTGCCAAGTCTGTCGAGGTAACATTTTGAACTTGCAACTTCTGACAGCTGTAACTAGAGATGAGTGAACCCGAATTATTAAATTCAAGGTTTGGACCAGAAACTAGGTATCTGTTTTAGTATTCATAGTTCTGGACGATGTCTGTTAGGAGAAAGAGACCCCTTAGCACTTCCGACTACCATTTTACTACAGCAAAGTTGCATGGGGTTCGAATTCTGGTTAAAATTTGGATAGAGTTCTGGTACCTGAACAGAACTTTGAAAAAAGGTTTGATTGAACAAGACGAACCTGAACTTCCTGAAAGTCCGCTTATCCCTAGTCCTAAGTTTTATCTGTTTTTTACTTGTTGGTTTATTTATTGTATCTCATGACAGTTGTCAATCAACTGTATTCTACACCTATGTGTTAGTTTGCTGCCATTTTAAATATTTAAAGTCATGAAATTGCAACTCATACACTATTTTTTTTATTTCATGATGGGGAACATGAAAAGTGTAACAGATTTTAGACTATAAAATAATTTGCTTTTTTCCAACAAGCCTGTGTTTTTTAAATTGTTTGTCTATTATTTAGGCAAAAAATTAACACTTAGTTCTCAAGCCCTGATTCCCAGAATAATAGATTTGCCAGTAGTACATATCTTTGCCCCTTGTGCAATTAATTTTGCCACAAAAAACTGGAAAACTTATTGACTCGCGTATAAGCCTAGGGTGGAAAATGCAGTAGCAACTGGTAAATTTCAAAAATAAAAATAAATACCAATAAAAGTAAAATTAATTGAGACATCAGTAGGTTAAATGTTTTTGAATATCCATATTGAATCAGGAGCCCCATATAATGCTCCATACAGTTCATGATGGCCCCATAAATGCTCCATACAAAATACACCCCATATAATGCTGCACAAAGGTTAATAATGACTCCATAAGATGCTCCGTAGAGTAATATGCCCCATATGTTGCTCCTTAAAATGCTCCATAGATTATGCCCCATAAGATGCTCCATAGATTATGCCCCATAAGACGCTCCATAGATTATGTCCCCATAAGATGCTCCATACATTATGTCCCCATAACATGCTCCATACATTATGCCCCCATAAGATGCTTCATATATTATGCCCCCATAAGATGCTCCATACATTATGCCTCCATAAGATGCTCCATACATTATGCCCCCATAAGATGCTCCATACATTATGCCCCCATACATTATGCCCCCATATGCTGCCCCATAAGATACTCCATAGAATAGGCCCCATATGCTGCTGCTGCTGCTGCAAATAAAAAAAAGACATACTCACCTCTTGTAGCTGGGGGCTAGGTGTCTTCCGGGTCCCACTGTCAGTGACTGTTCAAGTAGAGGGTGCCCTCTGACCTGAACATCACAGCCAGAGGACACGGAGGACAGAGCGGCCGCAGCGGTGGACCAGGGACAGGTGAATATCGCTTATACTTACCCAGTCCTGGCACGGTCTCTGCAGCCCCCCTGCTTCTCCCATGTTCTCCGGTAGCTATTCCTTTCTTTAGAGGTCACATGGTACTACTCATTAAAGTCATGAATATGCGCATATTCTTGACTTTAATGAGCGGTACCTCATGACCAAAGGAGGGTGCATGAGACCGTGGGAGAAGCAGGGGGTCTGCAGAGACCGCGCCAGGGGAGTCAGTATGATCTGACTCCCCTGCTCCCCCTCCCCCACCAACTCCCGGTATATTACTCGTGTATAAGCCGAGAGGGGGACTTTCAGCCCCAAAAAATGGGCTGAAAATCTCAGCTTATATGCAAGTACATATGGTATATTTTATTTACCAGTGGGATAACTTTCTGAATTTGTTTCATATATTTTATATTATTCACATGCTTCTTATTTGTGCCTGACCCTCTATGTTTTAAACCAGCTATTTTCTGATTATGTCTTAGATATGTGATTCTGTCATTGGTCTTAAAGAGAATCTGTCAGTAGGTTTTAGCTATGCAATCTGAGAGGAACATGATGTAGTGGCTGAGAGCCTGTTTCCAGGGATGCATCACTTATTGGACTGCTTGTTGCTCTTTCGATGTAATCTCATTTTTTTTTTTGTTTTAGATGTATGTAAAGGCCCCATCACACTAAGTGACCTTGCTAGTGAGATCACAGATTTTGTTACACATCAGCGATCTCGCCAGCGAGATCGCTGTGTGTGACGGGGATCAGCGACCGGCCCCCCTGCCCGTTATCTCTGATCGTGCTCGAGCGGCCTGGGCCATTTTTCGATCGCTGGTCTCCTGCTGCCCAGCACGCATCGCTGCATGTGGCAGCGAGAGACCAGCGATCAGCAACGTTGGACGTTGGTTGCTAATGTAAATGTCGGGTATCCAGGATCTGTGGCTCCTGGATCCCTGTGTCTGATACTTACCAACGACCCGCTCCCCCGCTGGTTATCGCTGATCGCACGAGAACGTTCAGGACTGTTTCTCATCGTCAGCTTCCTGCCGCGCTTCCTGTGGAGAGACGAGCGACGAGCGTGGAGCCGGGCGGGAGGACGCAGGATCGCCTAGTGTGACAGGTAAGTAGCGACCCCCCTCCCCAGCGATGTCGCTGGTGAGATCTGCCTGTGTGGCAGCTCACTAGCGACCACTTAGCGATGTACCAGCGATCCTGACCGCGTCGTATCGCTGGTACATCGCTAAGTGTGACAGTACCTTTAGCAAAGTATCTGAATACTTATGACCACGTGATATTTCAGTTTTTCTTTTGCAAAAATTTCTACATTTCTGTTTTTTTCAGTTAAGATGGGTTCCAGAGTGTACTTTAATGAGGAAAAATAAACTTTTTTGAATTAGCTAAATTGCTGCTATGAAACAAAGAGTGAAACATTTAAAGGGGTCTGAATACTTTCCGCACCCACTGTACTGTACTTCTAGATACAAGTAGATAGATAGATAAAAAATATGTCAGTAATATATGTAATTAGTGTTTAGCATGTGTAATTTTCTGAACTTGTTTTTAGCTAATGAATAAGCAAAGAAAATGAAAAAATAGTGTGGGGGCTGGTGAAAGCAGACAACTGGGGCCTGGTGTTATATTCTGTGAATGGGCCAATATCCATCTTCTCGGCCTACTAATAACAGCTCACAGCTGTCTGCTTAGCCTTTTACTTGTTATTATAAAAGGGAAAAAAATGACATGGGGTCTCCCCAATTTTGAATAACCAGCAAAGGCTAAGCAGGCATCTGCAGGTTGATATTAATGGGCTGGGATGGGGCCATGGATACTGGCCATTTCCCAGACTAATATTACTAGCCCTCAACCACCCCAGATATGGTGCATCCATTAGATGCGCCAAGTCTGTTGCTTAGTCTTTGTTCTTCCCAATTGCCCTGGTGCTACAGTAACCTTACTGATGGCACAGCTTGCAGCGTGTGAACTTAATGCCAGTTCTCATGCTGCAGGGAGTGCTGTTTACAATTAAAGGACTTTTCTGTGCGTGTGGATTTATTTAACTTATGGGGTTAGTAACGGGGGTGTCTGATAAATGATTCTCCATTACTAACCCCTGGTCTTGATGTCAGCTGATATTACAAAGCTGCCATTAACCCCAAAACCATTACCCTGATTACCAATGCACCACAGCAATCGGGAAGAGCTGAGGCTAAAGCCCCCATCACACACAGCGATCTCGTTAGCGAGATCGCTGCTGAGTCACAAGTTTTGTGACGCAACAGCAATCTCAGCAGTGAGATCGCTGTGTGTGACAGCTATCAGCGACCAGCCCCCCTGCTGGGTATCGCTGATTGTTGTGGAAAGCCCTGGACATTTTTTTGATCATTGGTGTCCCGCTGGCCAGCACGCATCGCTGTGTGTGGCAGGCGGGAAACCAGCGATCAGCGAGCTGGAGCTGGCAACCAAGGTAAACAGCGGGTTTCTAAGTGCCGCGCGGCGCTTAGAAACCCGCTGTTTACCTTGGTTACCAGCTCCCTGCACCAGCGCGCTGGTAACTAAGGTACACAGTGACGATCGCACTCGTCGTCACTGGTGCTGATTGCTGGTGAAGCTGCCTGTTTGGCAGCTCACCAGTGATCATGTAGTGACACACCAGCGATCCTGACAAGTTCATATCGTTGTCAGGATTGCTGGTGAGTCGCTATGTGTGCCGGGGCCCTAACAGCCAGAATTGGTGCATCTAATGGTTCTGAAATTCTTGGGACAACTGAGGGCTAGTGCTATTAGTCTTTTGCATATGAGAAAAACTGTTAACACACAGATAATATAAATGGGCTGTCAAATAGATGAAATATGGTCATTTTTTTGTGGGTGAAAAGATAAACTCAAATGAGGTGTGATTCTAACCTAAGTCTTTTCTGGATGCTTTTCATTTGTTTATAATAAACTTTTAGTGTTAGCTGACAGAAATGCATGTGAACATTAAAATTGCGCTGTCTAAGGCTATGTTCATAAATCATCCATCCTCCATCCAAGGACTATGTGTGAAAAAAACTGATAGTTTTTTCAAAAACTGTCTGCATGTAAATAAATTACAGCATACCCATTTTTTTCTGTATTTTGGATGAAACTCACCTAGTTAAGTTTATGGGTGTGCAAAAATAAATGACTCTCATATGGATCAGATGTAAAGCTTGCAATTTTTACCAATGCCATATGAATTGAAAATGACTGACAATACAGGTGAAAAAATGTATACGACTGAGTAAACTTTTCATGAGCAAGAAGAGTTTAATATGTGCAGGTAAATATTATTATTTTTTAGCAATTTGTATTTATTTTAGATTTTGATCAATAGCATTCCTATGACAAATGAATGACCTTATCTGTCTGTGTGACTTTGTAAAAAAATAGCTGTAGTAGTAGTACCCTCTAAAGCAGTTGGCACTAAAAATGCGATAATGATCCAGTCATAAATAATACTATCTAGTATTATAACTATTATTTACAAGTACATAATTCTAGTTACAGATGGTATGCTTATGGAATCTGCAGTAAGCTCTATCCAAGAAATGCTTAGCAAGTATGAATTTCACTTACAACATGATGAATCGACTGCTGTGCTGTTTCCATAAGAAGACTGTGGAAACAGATAGGTGCAGATGGTGTTTTGCTAAATGTCCCCCAATAGACCATTCAATTCTGCTGCTCAGTCCTTTGAGAAATTTAAAGAAATGCATAGAAGCCAATTTTTTTCTGACCCACCCTAGGGTAAACTAATAATACTTTATTACTGTGTTTGTTGTCACTGCTTACGATATTATTTTACATATAGATTTTCAAATACTATTTCAGATTTTAAAACTGATTTGTTGTGTTATGTCGACTCTGAGGCTGTCATCGCTGATTGGGCAGGGTCAGCGTAGGTATGAACACATACTATTTACAAGGGGAAAATTAACATTAAGTCTTCAATTTAGTTTAGAGACACAGTGGGGGAAAAGTATTTAGTCAGTGACCCATGGTGCAAGTTCTCACATTTAAAAAGATGAGAGAGGTCTGTAATTGATCATAACTATGAGAGACAAAATGAGAAAAAAAAAATCCCCCCAAAAAAATCACCTTGTCTGATTTGGCAAGATTTGTTTCAAATTATGGTGGAAAATAAGTATTTGGTCACCTAAAAAATATGCAAGAGTTCTGGCTCTCACAGACCTGTAACTTCTTCTTTAAGAGGCTCCTCTGACCTCCACTCATTACCTGTACCAGCAGCAGGGAGGAGGAATGTAGAAGAACTATCAATCAGGCCAAATGGGCGAAGGTTGAGTTGAACTTTCAAAAAAGATTTTACAAA
Organism: Dendrobates tinctorius; assembly: GCF_039654945.1. Lineage (NCBI taxonomy): Eukaryota > Metazoa > Chordata > Amphibia > Anura > Dendrobatidae > Dendrobates > Dendrobates tinctorius. The sequence goes on along the minus strand of NW_027361833.1, from coordinate 10,904,559 downwards.
TATTCTAACATTTTAACATTGGTTTTCAAAGTAAATACAGAATGCTCATCAGGTCTAATAGATTTATTTAGTAATATGTGCAGCATACATTTTGAAATCTGGTTAGAATCTGCTTTAAAAATAGAACTGATTATATGTGCTAAAAACTGAAAATTGACAGGTCCACTATAGCTGACAGGAAAGTAGTAAAATGGCAAGATTATTGCTACCTTAAGGTACTGTCACACTTAGCGATGTACCAGCGATCCCGACCAGCGATATGACGCGGTCAGGATCGCTGGTGCATCGCTAAGTGGCCACTAGTGAGCTGCCACACAGGCAGATCTCACCAGCGACATCGCTGGGGACGGGGGTCGCTACTTACCTGTCAGACTAGGCGATCCTGACGTCCTCCTGTCCGGCTCCACGCTCGTCGCTCGTCTCTCCACAGGAAGCGCCGCAGGAAGCTGACGACGAGAAGCGGTCCTGAACGTTCTCGTGCGATCAGCGATAACCAGCGGGGGAGCGGGTCGTAGGTAAGTATCAGACACAGCGATGTCGCTAGCAATATCGCTATAACGTCACAAGTTATAGCGATATTGCTAGCGATATCACTTAGTGTGATAGTACCTTTACATTTGAAAACAGAATATAGCAGGTGGATCAGACTTGTGTTATTAAATCTTTATCATTTTAAGATTAAATATCCAAGTTTCTGAAAGTGTTTTTTTCTATTAGTCACCACTCACCAGTATTTACATATGGTATTGCAACGCCTTAAAAATAATATTTGCTGCATAAGAATGGAATGTTTTTTGTTGTCTAGTGCTCGTTGAGTTAAATTATTTAACCATTCAGCTAATGTTTCTCCCCAAGGTAGCAATTTCTTACATTAGCCTTCAGATTACAAAATGTTTAATGTAGAAAACACCACACATTTCTATTTCAAAGAGCAGAGGCTGCTTCAGGGGTCAAGATGTCAGAACGATATAAGTTAAATGCATACATATTTCTTTGGAAGGCATTGTGGAATCAAGGCTTTATGAAAGGCGTTTGTTAAGGTTGAGGTCATCACTGACTCAGAAATAACATAATGTAACATTTAGCAAATAGAATAGAATAAATAAAGGAAACACTATTGTGATAGTACAGCTGCTTGAAGGGCATATTTCTGCTACTGCATTTAAGTGATATTTCATGCAATTAAATAATATGTGCAGAAAAGAAAAAAAATCACTCTCTTTGGTTTAGATTCAAAAATTGGAATTGGGTCTGGTTTTTGGATCTGGAACGAGAAGGTCATGCTCTCCTCGTCCCCCATCTTTACAACTGTCAATCCATTGAGATGTTTGCTTTTTTATTACTCCTAACAACCAGCGGAGGTATTTAAATTAATTTGTTTGATCTGTTTCAAATATTTTAGGATTCTGATCTGTGATCTGAAATTATTTTAGTATCTAGCAGGATTTAGTCTTGGGAACAAATTTTTTATGATTCTGTTCTGGGGTTGAAATTATTTTTAGGGTCTAGCCTGTGGTCAAAGTTAGCATAGGGTTCTTTTAGGAGTTTCTAAATGTTAGTGTCTCCTCTGGGTTCTGAATTTCCGAGTTAACCTTAAGCTTTAGTTTGGAGCCATAAATAATTTAGCGGTATCTGGTCTGGAATCTAATTTTTTGTGTTGCTATAAGGCAGTGTGGCACCCCAGGAGTCCGGTTGCCACAGTGGCATTGCCTCCCTCACAGGGGGTAATGTCATGCCTGGAAACAATGAGATCCCCTGACCAGGTCGAACCACCATCCAACACTTGTTCTAACTGCAGACCAAAAGGGGCAGAACTTAAGGGAGTGACAATTGGTGGGAGGAGTTAGTGCTGAGGTAAATAGATTGTACTGGAAGGAGTCAGTCAGTCAGAGGGGAATGAGAGAAGGAGTAAGGGCTTACAGAGTCTGAGCAGAGTTGGGGAGGAAAGGAGAAATTTGGGCAATCTGGGGAGTGGAGCTGAGAGTAAACTCACCCCGGAGCTGAGCACTGGAAAGTGGATGCCGGAGTCCATGGCTGCATGGGTAATGAGAGCCCAACAGGTAAATCCAGAGGGCAGGGGACTGTAGACCTACTGGCCCCATAAAACACTTGTCGGCACAGCAGCATAAGAGAGCCCGGAGCAGCGATGAAGGAGTGACACCTGTAAAAAAGGCTCAAGCTGCCAACCATGCTGGAAAGTGATTAAAGAAAAGCAAGAATAGAGGCCCAAGCACAGCTTTAGGCAGCAAGGACCTCAGAGGATAGGGCAGTAAGGAGGCCTCTATATCCATCTGGCTCAGTGGATCCTGAACTGCTTCCAGGCTTACCATATCTCCCTCACCATCTGTGATCCACTGGTCTGCACCCCGGACTATCAAGTAAAGGTAAAAGGAAATTGCAACCCTGATGTGTCCTCAGTTTCATTACTGCATCATCTACTCTGCATTACAACGCGTCACCACCATTTTTAAATAAAACATACAACTACCCTGGGGCCTAGCTCTACCCATGAAGAGCTGTAACATCTATGCTTCATCACCAACTGCCCCAGTGGACCTGAACTGCAGAGTCGGCCATCTTCTCCTTGCCGAGTACCACGAGTGGCGTCACAAATTAATTCCCCATGATAACTATTCCGTTCATTATTTGATTGCTCGACCAGGGCCATGGACCAGGTCACTGCTGCCATGACATCCCCTGAAGTAACAGAATCAGCTCAGTACCGAGTACCCCATGGCCCTGCAGGGTGTGGCAGCAGCGGTCCCGGACCCTTTTTTACATTTAGAGCCACATTCAAATCTAAGAGATGGTCAAGAGCCACATTCAGGCAAGGAAATTCAGACACAACTATTACAGGCATGCTGACAGCCAAAGTTTCCCCACAGAAACCATACTGAAACCTTGTGCCCATAAAGGCACAATCATTAACCTCAATTGCTATACTTCAAGATTCCCTCTAACAGTATCATCCTATCTCTGAATTGCTATATTCATTTCACCCTCACACCTAGTAAGTATATGCACAACCAGATCTACTCTTCTGAACAGGGCTACTCATAAAAGTCAGCATCTGAAGACCCTCTCTTCATAGCTGATTACTAATGCACCAAGCTGGCAGATAGTCACAAGGCTCACATCTTGGGCTTGTGAGCCACATGTGGCTCCTGAGCTACAGGTTGGGGACAACTGAAAAAGAGACTGAGCATGGGCTGCAGAGGGTTTCAAAGATGTCATGCAAGATAACTCTGTAAAGGTAAAGAGAACCCAGTTTGAGCTTCAAAGTGATGTAAGGAGTATAACTAAAATCAGAAATGATGTTTCCTGTGAGTCACTGGATTTTTTTTCTTTCTATGGTGATGGAGAAGCAATATATATCATTGAACAAAATTATCCATGACTGACTTATTGTCTTTTTCCTTCCAAGGCACTGAACATGATGAATTACCTGCAACATCAAAATATTCATATTAAACAATGACATTGAATTCTAGATATGATTTATTATCATTAAATGGGTTGTGCCAAGTTACAAAGCCCTCCCCTATTCTCATGTAAATAGCGGAGGATGCACAAGTACATCTTTACTTCATTCAGTTTTAATGGGAGTGCCACCAAGAGCAGAGTGCAGTACTCATTTATCCTTGGTGCTCCCATTGAGCATGAAAGTAAAGAATATGCAGATCCCAAGTGTCCCCTGTCCTATAGCTGAAAGTTTACTCTTAAACTGGCCACAACTCCTTTAATTCATGGTTTGAATTGACTTGCAATTTCTATTTTTTATGCAGAGTTTTCAGCTACATTATTTGCATTTCTTTTTCAGATGTTATTTTGACATATTTAGCTTTTTCATAGAACCCCTTATTAAATATCTACATTGCTTTTATATGTTTAAAGGGAACCTGTCACTATAGTCATGCTGTCCAAACCAGGGGCAACATGAATCAAAACCAGGCTGCGCATTTGCCACCGTTTGTGTTTTACTCTAAAATGATGCTGTATTTCAGAGAAAGCATAGGTCCTGATTCTCTAAGACCAACATGTTGTATGCAAACCTTAATGGGTATGCAGGAATAAGATATTTCAAATTCATTAAGAGGTGCATGCCACTTAAGGATTTCTTATTATAAGCATAAACTAGAGACTGGAATAACATTTCTGGCATGAGAAATGCCATAGATGTGCCACACTCTGTCCTGCCTCAGCATTTTTTGCTTGAAACTGGCTAGAAAATAATAAGGCTGTGTGCCCACGTAAGGGTTTTTTTCATGTTTTTAAGTGTTTTTACTGGCAGAAACGCTTAAAAATCACTCAAAAGAAGCATCCCATTCATTTTAATGCATTTTGGACTTTTTGTGCATATTGATGCGCTTTTTTCCGTGAATAAAATGCTTTGCGGTAAAAAACGCAGCATGCTCATTAATTTTGCGGAAAAGTCTGCGTTTTTTAGCTATTTTCTATGTGTCTGGGGACGCACTAAAAAAAGCATAAAAAACATGCGTTTTTTTGCACAAAAAAAATGTGCAGAAAACACACAAAAAAAGCATGGAAAAAAAACGCGCGTTTTCTGTGAAGGAGTCCGGTTTTCATGCAGAAATTTTCCGCATAGGTGGACACACAGCCTTAATGTCACAAAGTTTTGGTGCAAGTTTTGTTCTGTGCAAAATTATTGACATTTTAAAGTATTCTATGATGGTTTTTGGCAAAAGTTTAAAAACTCATCCAGGACCTAAAGAAAGAGACCTGACTAGTTTATTGATGTCTCTGGGCCGGCTTTTCCCTGCTTGTATACATAAGAAGAGATCTGTTAATCAATTGGAGCAAGCTGGGGAGAAGTTCAATAACTAAAATGCTGAAGAATTTAGTAATAAAACATATTTGGCTGCAATTCCACAGCCAAGCTCAGATTCATGCTGCCTGTGGTTCGGGGATTCATAAGTCTAATGACAGGTTCTCACTACTATTTCATTATTATTATTTTTATTTCCATTGCTTATAAAGCACTAACATGTTCAACAAATCTTTATAAACATTTCCATCACTCACTGTCACAAATGTTGCTCATCACCCTAATTTCCTAACATTATGTCTTGGAGTGTGGAAGGAAAGTGGCAATTAGGGATTGTGCAGAGAGCGGCATAATTCGGATGAGGGCTATCCGTCATTTTGATGGATCGCACTCGTCCCCATGATATTCCAAGAGGCAGTGCACAAGTCTGCTTTTTCCTTTTTTTTGCCTCTGAAAATCAGATAGCACTTGGCCACTCAAGTTTGTGGGTCTGTGGAAAATATAAGACTGCACTCAGATGGCATCCAAGTGCAGTCTGATTTTCGCTGACAATCTGAATGGAGAAGGGGTAATAAAATTGGATCACACTATCTATAATCACTCTCTGATCAAACTCTGATTAAAGTCTGATCAGAGTTTGAGTAGCATAATCAGCCTGAGAAATGCGGTCATGTGACACTAGCCTTACACAAACTCCATGCAGATGTTGTCCTTGATTGTATCTGAACACAGCACCTTAGCACTGCAAAATGGCAGGGCAAAACATGCAGTCACCATGTAGATTTAGTATGTAAGTCAGATGCTGTTGTATTAAAATGTATTAAAATGAGCTGTGAGAAAGTGTTAGAAGAACGCAAAGTGCATAAGCATAATTGTTATATGCATTTAGGATTATATTTATAATTTTTAATTTATTTAGGACAGTAAAGAAACATGTATTTACATTGAAGTCATTTCTAGTTGCATCTTTTCTAATGCTATAGTCTGTATTCCCCTGAATATTCACATGAAGCATTTTGGCTAATTTTACATGATGAGATATGCCAAGTTTTAAAGAGAATCTGTCACCCCTTTTTTCGAATATGAGCTGCCGGCACCGCCATCAGGGCTTATCTACAGCATTCTGTAATGCTGTAGATAAGCCCCAATGTAACCTGAAAGATAAGAAAAAAGAGTTAGATTATACTCACCCGGGGATCCGGTCTGGTCCGATGGGTGTCACCGTTTGGTCCGGCACCTCCTATCTTCATACGATGCCGTCCTCTTCTTTCCTTCCTCTCGTGACTCCTGCGCAGGTGCACTGCTCTGCCCTGTTGAGGGCAGACCAGAGTCCTGCATTGCACCTGTGCCAGAGCCGTGATGGGCAGGAATGAAGAGGCTCCAGACCGGACAGCGACACCTATCGGACCGGACCAGATCCCCGGGTGAGTATAATCTAACTCTTTTCTGTAGATAAGCCCCTGATGGTGGTTCCGGCAGCTCATATTCGAAAAAAGGGGTGACAGATTCCCTTTAAAGGAATGAGGAAAAACTTATCCACCATGTAGAACAATACCTGACTTGTAAATAATCTCATTTACAGAAATGTTTTTCTTTACTTGTAATGATCTCCCCAATTTGGCTGGTCTGACAACACTAATTCTTAGCATGTTAGATTAATTTCAATTATCATAACAGCAGGAATTAAAAACAATTGCTACATGCAGCTATTATCACTATGTGACATTAAAATTAATCAGATAACAAGAAAGTTTGCAGCATGTAAACTTATCCCAGCAAATCTCGGCTGCTACAAATAACGGAATATCGAAAGGGTAGCCATACTTTCAAATAACTTTTGAGCATAAGCTGTCCTGTGTGTACATGAGGAATAGTACTATTTCTGGCAACTATATAACTTGTATCCCTCGTTTTACTAGTTTTCCACACTGCAGACTCTATTTTTTAAAGAAGCACTCCAACCAAAGTTTTTATCCTCTTAACATGTTGCAGATTTCATATTACATCACGCTGTGTACTATCAATTGCTCATTTTATCTTTCTACCCAGGAAATTCTTCTCTGCGCTATATAGAAAGATGAAGTGTCTTGTAACTGTATGAGTAATTTCCCTCCTCACCTCCTCACCCAGCTGCTCTGCTCCTTCCACCTACCATAGACTTTTTCACTGCCTCGTGACTTGTGCAGATAATATTGACCTCCTGTATCTACATAGAGCTTTGAATGATACAGCTAATCAGTTTTTAATCATGAAATGTCATAGATCAAATGGAAAACAGAAGAATTATCTGGGTAGCAGGGCAAAATGAGCAATTGTAAGTACACAGTGCTATATAATATGATGATTCCTATATATTAAGAGGATAAAAACTTTGATGGGATTTCATTAATTTGCAACACACTAGGAGCTGGAGCAAGGACTCAATATACTGAGATACACAGCTAAGCAGACAGTGAGGTATTCCTGCTTTTTCCTCTTTATTTAGCAGACATTGAAAAGCTGCAGCAACTTGGAGAAGTTAAAAAAGCAGATCTGAGATACATAAATATAAATCTGGCTTTGGGATGAGGTAAATAACTTGCTAGATTGCTGAGTATGATGGTTTACTCTCTCTCCATATGCCTGTTTCCTCTCCCTGCTCCTCAGTCCAGCTTCTCTCTCCACGCAACTAGTCTATCTTGACTGAGCAAGACTAACTTCAATCTTATTTTAGAGTGAATAGTAAATTCCAGAAGCAAGTTGGAAGGAAATAAATGTCTGATGGGAAAGGAAGCTGATTTACCTGATAACATATATTATGAAGGTTTTTTTATATTCAATTGCACTATTAATTTATATAAAGTTTGAAATTGCTGTGTAATTTTAATTAATTGTCATTAATGAATTGGGGGGCTGGCTAAGGTGTATTAAATCATACTTATATCTTTCCAGTCATTTGCAGTTCTCAATCTCCTTCTCAGTATCTGCTTTAAAGGGAATCTGTCAGCAGATTTTTTGGTACCTGATCAGAGAGCAGCATAATGTAGGATTCCAGCGATGTATCACTTAGTTTATTGAGTGTAGCAGCTGCGATACAACCAGAATTTGTACATTTAGAATGCAGCAAAGCTGAGAAAGCTAACCCCTCCCACACCACGCTCTGTATTTACAATGTCTATAGTTAGTCAGGTGCTTATTACAGAAGGGGCGCAGTCAAAGTATCCGTGGCATGCACATCAGATTTAGCAGTGACAATGTTCTAGTGATAAAACCTTAAATGTAAGTAAACAACAGCACACAGCTTGATAAGTGACACATCATTGAATTCTGTTTTTTAACTCCCTACCACATGCCATCCTCAGATTACACATCAAAAAACTGCTGACAGATTCCCTTTAAGAAACCTAACTAAAAACTATCTAAACTAATACACTAAGGAGTAGAAAATAGAAAAAAGCAAAAAAGGCATCTGCAGTTTTTCACTATCCATTTTAGTAAAACAGCAAAAGCAGGTGAAAAAGCAAGAGCAGCAGGGAAAAAAGTGGGATTGTCTAACAGCATTAGCATGACAACAGGAAGAGATTTCACCTCATCTGCTTTAAAAGCCATGCCATGTAAACATGCACAGCTTTTTCCATACTATGTCAAATATGCAGAAAAAGTATTTAGCAAAATCTCTATAAAAAGTTTTTTGTGCTGCTTACCAGCTTGTTATTCTGTACTAATAAACAGCAAATATTTCAACATATTTACAAAGAACTGTTGCTTAGTTATGATAAAATCGGTCAAGATGCAAATTTCCCAGATTGCACAGATTTTTCAGGGAAATTCGGTTTGCAGTGATATAATTCTTTGTGAATTGAATCTTCTTCACAATGACCTGATGTTTCTCTAGACCACAGAACATAATAGTAATAATAATCTTTATTTATATAGCGCCAACATATTCCACAACGCTTTACAGTTTAACAGTTTTAAAATAAAAGTCATAAGTAGCAACGTTAACAATACAATCATTAAAGCAAAATAAGACAAAATAAGACGACCCTGCTCGTGAGAGCTTACAATCTACAATGAGGTGGGGGAGATACAAAGATGATGAATGTAATGTTCAATTCTTGGAAAGAAGTTTCACTGAGGACTAGACGCTTTGGCAGGACATAACAGATGAGCAGTGACTGCATTATTATTATTATTTTTAATTTAACCATTTGATTGCTCCTCTATGGTTCATCAAAACTTTGGCTGCAGCTTGCTGTTCTTTTTCTGAATTAGTGCAGAGCAAACTGCAAAATATCAGTATACTAAATAATATATAATAAAAACTATGTTTTTTTAAATTTGCTAATAAATTTGCTCACCTTTAGTACTGGTCTGGCTCATATTTCTAGCTAGGTTTTAATGCTATATAATTATTTGGATATTGACCAACAGAGTAGCTAGTAACTACTGTAAAACACTAGGGAGACAGTTTTCTTCGAGTTAGAGGAGAGGGAATTTCAGAACTTTTTTTTACCTGTAAGACTTTCTATACAGTTCAATACTTCCTAACAGCATCTACAGCTACTAAAGACTAGCTGTATTGTACAGTTGAAAAAAATGTTATTCAACTTCATTAAAATCAGGCTGATTGGAAAAATGTAAAATCTTTGTACTGTTTGCAACAAATCAATTATACAGGAGCAATTTAAATAACTCAGCTCAACTCGTAGAAGAAGTGGTTCCAGCAAACTCAATGCATAATTCAACTTTAATTACTAGTACAGGATAAAGTTCGTGGTTCGAGGTCTGGTATGTAAATCTCTCTCTGTGCAGTATGAAGGCCGAAACTTTTTGTTCTCTATCCGTGATGGCTCATGCATATTTTTCTTCCGAGTGCGATCTAACCAAACATCGAATTACACTCAGACTAAAGTTATTCAGTGAGGCAGTGGACATGTACAATTTTTCCCACAAACCGAGTCTGTCCGAGGAAAAAAATCTGTATATGCACAATTTCCATCCAATACTCAGGTCTCATTTGGCCATGCAAATCAATGAGTTTGTGGAACAAATTGGACTGCACTCATATGACAACTGAGTGTAGTCCAATTTTTGTGGACTGACATAATGGAGAAGATGGAGAATTTATTTTTCCAGTTTTTCCTCATCCGAGAAAATTGGTTCACACTCTGATCAAACTCTGATCAGTTTGGCCCAATTCTCTTGGATGAGTGAAAATACAATGATGTGACCAGAAGCTCTGTAAAGTGGTTGGCTTCTATTTTTTTAGTGATCAGAATGGAGCAGCCAGGGAAATAGACCATAGGTGTGTGTCCAAGAAATTACATGATGAATAAATATTTATGTGAAAAAAAAAAAAATCCACATCAAGTGATGCAATGGACAATGATGCCAAACCGGACAGCCAGTGTAGTGACAATTAGAAAGGAGGTTAAAAAATGAACCAACCATAAAAGCCCAGTGTAATTGGAAATGTAAAATAGAAAATAAAAATAAACTTTGTTAGGTATTAGGAAGATAATGACAAAAGTTACAAAAAATGCATAATTACATTAGTGCACCACCAAGAATTTGTAATAAACAGTACATCACGGGGAGTCAATTATTCATAACGTGGTACAATACCAGAAATTGTATTAATCCATGTATAATGTGAAATATATAATTATAAACAAGGCATATAGTGCTAGTAGCAAAGTGCAATGTGAACAAGGTAAAGCGTCAGTGCAGAATCAATTAAAGATGGTAGGACTATACTGCACTGTAAGAAGTGACTGAGGACTCCCTGATGAGTAGTGTCCACCCTAAGGGTACCGTTACACTTAGCGATGCACCAGCGATCCCGACAGCGATATGGATCGCTGGTGCTTCGCTAAGTGTTCGCTAGTGAGCTGTCACACAGGCAGATCTCACCAGCGACATAGCAGGGGTCGGGGGTCGTTACTTACCTGTCAGACGTGGTGATCCTGACGTCCTCCCACCCGCATCCACGCGTCGCTCGTTGGCGCCACAGGAAGCTCAGCAAGAAGCGCCCGACGAGAAATGATCCAGGATGTTCTCGCGCGACCAGCGATGAGCAGCGGGGGAGCCAGTCAGAGCTAAGTATCACATGTAGCGATATTGCTAGCAATATCGCTGCTACGTCACAAAATCGGTGACATTACAGCGATATTGCTAGCGATATCACTATGTGTAACGGGGGCTTAACATGCATTTCGGCATTGGCTTTCATCAGGTAATGGTACTATCAGGGGAGAAATGCATTTAAAAAGTGACATAATCCAATCAAATAAATCTTGACATGCATCAGATAGGCAAAGAATGGACACCTTAGTCATCCATTTAGAGGCTGGAAATATGAGATTAATAACCCCTATTCTTTCATTAAAACCCCTTTGTGACCGGGCCAATTTTTTAAATTCTGACCAATGTCACTTTATGTGGTCATAACTCTGGAATGCTTCAACAAATCCCATTGATTTTGAGACTGCTTTTCCATGGCACATTATAATTTATGATAGTGGTAAATTTAGATTGATATATTTTGTGTTTATTTATAAAAAAATATCAGAAACTTGACAAAAATGTAAAAAAATTGCAATTTTCAAACTGAATGATTATCTGTTTTATCCAGATAGTCATACCACAGAAAAACATTAATAAAAAACATTTCCCTCATGCCTGCTTTACATCAGCACCATTTTTAAAACACTAATTTATTTTGTTAGCCTTTTAGGAGGTTTAAAAATGTAGCAATAATTTTTCATTTTTTCAAGGAAATTTATAAAATTTATTTTTTGAGGGACCTATCCAAGTTTGAAGTGACTTTAGGGGTGCTATATTTTGGAAAACCCCAAACATGATACCATTTTAAAAACTGCACCCCCTGACATATTGAAAATTGCTGTCAGGTAGTTTATTAACCCTTCAGGTGATTTTCAGGAATTAATACAAAGTGGTATAGCAGGAATGAGAAAGTGTTTGTTTACTACCTAAATGTCACTGACTTCTGAACTGACCACTATAGCCCGGAGACTCTAAGGCCGCTATTTGGCCATGAACTGCTATGGTAACCATCAGGACCACACAATCATGATCTCGGTGTGTCAATTAGATCAAAGTGCAAGCCCCCACAATCGAGTAACCATTTATTTGATGTAGTCACTTTTGACAGCAGCAACTAAGGGGTTAAACAGATATGGATGGTGCCAACACCGATCATTTGTGATACAGCAAGTTGTTAGCTGTAGTGTACAGACAGCAGCTGCTGGACTGTCATCTGTGTGGTGATGATATTCTCTTATATCTCAGGTCAGTAAATATACATATCGGCTGTCATGAAGGGGTTAACATAGATTACACCTGCAAAGCACAGGCATGTTATCTATCCATCTTTCACCTATGCAATAGGAATAATATACTTTTTTCTTTTCAATTAGTGGCCTCTGCAGGATACAAAACTATCTTACTTGTTTGAAGTGTTCTGTCTTAGTAAACACCTGTTTTGATGTGTGATCATGTAAATAGACATAAGTAATTTTGTACTATATTAGGATATCTGATCCGGCTTACATTTCTGAGCAAAACTAATTGGCTGCATTAGCCCAATTTTTAGTTACAGCACTGGAAACTTATCAAAACGTGACACTTTAGTATCCCTTTTAACAAATATAAAAAAGTCTATTGTGTAGATCATCTGTTTCTATGATAAAATGTATATCGATTAGTTGAATTATTCAATCTGTCGGTGATTCCTATGTTTGTGCTTATCTAGTAAAATAGAGGTATTCTGGTTGATTTTAGCAATACAGGGACACTCTTCTTGTTTGGAGTCTATCATTTGATATTTTTGATGCTTACACAGTATATCTTCTTTGATAATCTGTGTATGCAGTATTTATATATTTTTGGATTATTAGGGATAGGAGGAGAATTTGCCTGTCTACCTCTTATTTTAGTGCTCCCTAATGTGCACCTGATTTGTTTATCTATTCAGTACCTATAAGTAGGGTGATACATAGGGACAGCTGCCGAGGCGCGGTGGTGCCTATTGTATCATTTAGGGTGTCAACCTTTGCTGTCAAGCAGATTCAGTATACAGAGTGACCTAGGGCTTTGTTAGGGTGTTTTGTTCATATTTATTATTTGGTTGTGTACTTCAGAATATATTTCTTTTTAAATATATGTAATAAAAATGATTTTTTTTAAGGTTTTTGATGATTTTGATAGTTGATGACCTTATACTACACAAACTTTTTTCTGACAGTTGTCACACCCACAACAATCAGATGGCCCATTGATAGAAAAGTAGTTCCCAAACTCTTTAAAATAATGCTTACACAGATTAACAGCTAAGTTCAATGGTTAAAGAGCAGCTTTCCTATTTAGTTCTGGTCGCTGCTGTTATAGCCTGATGCCAGCAGTGTAATACAGCCAACAGGTATATTTTTTGAGTAAAATGTAAATTGTTCTTTTAGTCTACAAACTTCTGACAACATGTCTCCGAATTTTCAAGCAATAAATTTTGTATTTATTTTCAGAAAATGAGAAATGGTCAAAATAACAAAAAAGTGGTGCTTTCAGACCTCAAATAATGCAAAGAACACAAGTTTATAATAATTTAGAAACAACAATACTAATGTTTTAACTCAGGAAGAGTTCAGAAATCAATATTTTATGGAATACCCATGATTTTTACAAACAACTTTCATGCATCTTGGCATGCTTGCCCCAGTCTTTCACACTGCTTCTGACACAAAAATTTAAGCAGTTCCTCTTTGATGGCTTGTGACTATCCATCATCCTCCTGATTACATTCCAGAGGTTTTCAATGGGGTTCAGGTCTGGAGAATGGGCTGCCCATGACAGGTTTGTTTAGATGTTCTTTCGCTTACTTCTGATGCTGAATTTTATGGTGAGGACACAGGAGAGGTATTTTTGATAACTCTGCTCTTAAGGCCTTATTTCAGCTGGCATCTCTGAACATTAGGACAATGTACCACAAGTCCAGAGTCTGTTAAATCTTTCTGGAGGTTTTTTGCAGTCAAGCGAAGGGTTCTGATTTGCCTCTTTAGCAATCCTATGGCATCCCTCACTGTTGTACTTGGTCTTTGAGAACTCATCTTGAACTTTACAATTTCTGTAACTGACATTTCTTAATTATATTTCAAACTGAGGAAAGAACAGCATGAAAACTCTTTGCAATCTTCTTAGAACCTTCTCTTGCTTTGCTTCCACAATTTTCATTTTCAGTGTGCTAGGCAGCTGCTTAGAGGGACCCATGGCTGCTGTTTTTGTCATGAGATTAGCGGAGGCCTGTTTTTTTTAAAGTTAGGAAATTTGCATTACACAAATTTCCACTGGTGCCCAACATTTGAATCTGCTTGTTTTCCATTTTATAATTTTTAAAATGAAAAAAATTACAATATACTTTTTTGGCTTTCGCATTTCTGTACAAAATACAGTGTAATACAAGAATATGGGTTACAAAATAAATAGAAAGTGTTCACAGGTAGTGTGTGTCATAAAAGTTAATGCAATTTAGTGCAGTTAGCCATTCTGCCTTCCTGATCACTTTATATACAGTGGTGAATAAGCGCGGTCTATACAAATTAAGACTCACTAACAGGGCATCCTCCTGTGGACCCAGAGATCATGTGATTGTCAGATGCTGGAAGGTAGCAGGAGTTGCTGTGTACTAACAGACATTTCCTGAGTCAAAGCTGTTCTTTTATTCCTGTATAAAATTTAGTGTTATACAAAAATATGATTTAAAAATAAATAAAAAGTACTCACTTGTTAAATGTTTCAAAAAGTTTACACATTAAGAGCAATTTACTGCAATGTTACTAAAAATAGATATTGTAACTAAATTTACTGAATAACAATGACTCTTAAGACAATTACAAATAAGGCTGGGTTCACATCACTTTTTAGCAGCCCGTTCAACGCATATCGTTGACAGGCTGCTAACAGTACAACATAATGCGATTGCGTAATGCTATACCCGTTAGCGCAGATGATTCATCTGTGCTAGCGGTGACAGAGCCTCAGATGCTGCAGGCCACGTCTGAGGCTCCATCAGTGAATAATGCACATCACGAACGTGTGCCGCTTTACTGTATGCATCGCGATTCGCCCGACAATGGGGCTCAATGGCAGTGTTAACGGACTGCGCTGCACTGCGTTATACCGTAGTGTAATGCAGTCCTTCAATGGACTGCGTATAACGCAGTGTGACCCCGGCCTAAGGTTTAACTGTCTGCAACTATTGTAACTAGAGATGCGCAGATCTGATGAGATTTGAATCAGCCAAATCCACAGAATTTTGCCAGGAGCTTCGGTTTATAGTGAATTGAATGCCCCTTATTATTCTCTTTGCAGACACTCCAGATCATAATAAATATAGAAACAAAGAAAAAACAATACTTACCTCTGCTGTTCTGAAACCTCAGACATCTGCATGCTAGTTTTGTTATTTTGGCCATTAGTAGGTCTTGGACATTCCTGTGTATGATTAATTTTTTTAATTTCCGAGCCTAGAGTGCTTGTCATAAGATTGTGGCGTACATTCTTACATCACCACAACTTTATGAAGCACATGTACAGAGATGTCACAGGTCTAGCATGAACAGTTCTTGGGTTTCTGCTTTATAACTAGACTGCACCACAGAATTATTATATGTATATATACTTAACTCTATTTTGGTCAGCAGCTACTTAAAGGAACAGTCCTAGGAATACTCAAATTATTTGTCAGCATCCAGCTTTTTATTACTTCTCCTGCAATGGTCTTAAAGAGATCGTACACAGAACATACATGTAAATTTTCCCACTATCTTTTCAATTTTCATTACTCACATAAAAGAACAGGTAGAGCTTACTTAAATGTATGGATCATAATATTCCTAGTCTCTTTGGCAAGCAAACCATTCATAAAGGTCTTGTACTGCAGTCAGTTTCCTTACCACCACAATGCGATGGAAGAGGTACAAATGGCAGATTTCCAGAGATGTTTGTATAGAATAATTCCTTATAAAATTTTTGCTGATCTGACGGCAATTTTGAGATAGGATTAACAGAAAGAAGTATATTATCTAAAGAATTGCTAGTAGCAAGAGATGATTGAATCTCTGGAAATTCAAATATGACATGTCTACATTGTTTTTACACAAAATGTAACCACCTTCCAAAGACTGAGTTAAGAAATGCTAGATAGGCAAATTTCCATAAAGTGAACACCTGCAACAGGCCACTGTTTAGTTGTGGTGTGTATATACAGTAGGTAAAATATGACTAATAAAACAGATGTGCAGAAACTCACTACAGTCGATGGTTCCATGTAAGCAAACCATTTCTAACTGACACTGATTTCCAGTTTTTTGTCTTGTAAAAATCTATTGTGCTACCTTGCTTCTGCTTTCTAGTGTTTTACAAATGAAGAAAAAAATGTCTAATTGCAGTAAAAATAGCAGCTAATCTTTATCGCTAATCAATTACATTGAGTCTGTCTATTCTGTCTCTAGTTCCTCTTTAATTTTCTCTCCCTCTTTCAATTTAATTTATGAATTCTTCAAGGGTACTACAATCATCTTCTTTGCTGGTGCACTTGTACAACACATTACTGAGAGGAATATTTGTCAAATGATTTAGGACTTAATTTTCCTGTATATATTGCTGAGCTGTGAACTCTGATATTGCGTATTATAAATCACCCTAAAATGCCTGCTGCATTTTCTGTCTAGGCTTTTAAATGGCTTATGATAGTTCATACCAATTGGCTGCTCTATACCATGTGGTATTGTAATAACTGCAAGACATTATGAGGATGCCCGCTGATTGTGTCTGAGATGATGTTAGCTCTCTGTGACTGATGGTGACTGATGCAATATTCTGCAATGTGTTAAAAAGGGGCAGGCATTTTTGGGTTATTCCAGCAAACGTCCTGTTTAAATTTTCCTGTGAAATGCAAATTTCTTGCAATTCAACTCGAATATGATTTCCATCAAGTCATTTCGCTCACCTCTAGTAGTATATTTTTCTAATATTCCTTTAAAATATTTCCTGCAATTGGTCTTATCCTATTATTTTTTTCCATGTTTGTGTTTTATATAATTTTTCTTAATTTCCTTACCTCTACAAATTTGAAATGTAGCACATGTTTGCCTTTTATCAGACTTAGTCTTGATAGCTATTTGTACCAATCACAGTTAAACCATGATGACTGTAATGCTCATGTAAGCAATGAAGAAAAATTGTATATTGATTTTTGTATTTCATCCTGAAGATTAATATAATACATGCTGCTTCTGGTTATCTGATCAAATATTTTTAAAATGACATTTACAGTGCTGGAAAGGTGATTTACTTTTCCAATATCGAAAAGTCAAATATGTATAAACTTTGGTATACATAGACTTCTTGCTATTTATAGATTTGCAATCTATTCATCATTTGAAATAAATCTATAATAGAAAATGTATTCGCTAAAATTATTAGAGAAATCGCTACAAGAATCTTAAAAAGGAAAAACAAGTTAAACATTAATTTTAGGATCAAGAGCTTCAAAATCTCAAAATATATCTGGTAGACTAATTCATTAAAACCAGATATGCTGTGAAGTGACTTGTTCAGGGGTCATGACAGCAACCTATGTTTTCTGGATGGGAGCCATGAAAACTGCCTCCTACATCCTGATGTTATCAGCTCTATTCATTAGCTAGCTTGGTACAGCATCACATGTGTGTCCTGCCATAGTGATCACATCATACTAGACCACCTAATCAAAAGAACAGTTTCTCAGTGCTTCCATCCTGCAACAAGGGAATACTGTCTAGAGATGAGCAGATCTGACAAAATTCTAATTCGCCTGTTCACAAGGATTTTATAAGAAATTCCATTTGCAGAGAAGCTATATTCTGCAAATTTAATGTTATGTCCTTCCATATCCCAGAGAGCAAGAAAAATAAAATATGTTAAAAAAACTAAACTCACCCCTCGGCCACTCCCATTGCTCCCTGCCCACTGTCTTGTCCTCCACGTCTCTGTCGTGTTGCTTCTCTGGCTCAGTGTTCACTCTAGGGCAAAGTTTCTGGCCATGACTAGAACATGCACAGTGAACTCCAGGGCCTGTTTGTGACCAGAAACCTCAGTCTAGAATGAAGAAAGTGCAAGAGATGCAGTGTAATGGATGCACAAAGGACCAGACACAGGCAAGGAAATGCAATATCAGCCTGAGAGGTAAGTCGCCAGACAAAAGTTAAAAAAAATAAACATACTTACTGTACCTCACAATTCAGCTTTCTGGCCATCTCCACTGCTTTTTGTTCACATCAATAGATTTCCTCTACACTTAAAAGAAAGATTTGACTTAGATCACTATTTAAGATACATAACTAGAAGTTGAATAAGTAATCTGTTCTATGTTGTCTAGTATTGGTATTGAGAAGGAAATATTCCATAAGAATGAGCAAATTTATTTTAATGTAATGGAAAAAATTGAATTTTTGTAAAGTGGCTTTATATGGATTTAGAAAAATGGTGGTTGGCTGGCCACCATATTGCTAAATCCTTGACAGCAAGCATAAGTTTAAAAATAACAAACAACTATTATAAATGCTCATCTCACTGCTAATCTGTCCAGCACCCCTCCACCACTTAATACCCACCATCTGGTCCTTACAGCAGCCACTGCATCAAATTCTGTATTTCCTGGCTTATTCATTCTAGGCTGGACTTCCAGCCACAACCAGCCCTCAAGAGACACTGCATTTCGCATGTCGTGATGTTATAGACATGCAATACGCAGTGACCTCTGAGGCCTGATTGCAGTCGTAAGTCTAGTTCTAGTGAACAGGCTGGAGCTACAATGGTGGAAAGATGAGGGCCTGGGGACTGTAAGGTGGGCAGCGAATATCGCTGCCCACCTTCTGGTTCTCTTTTTTCCATTGTCAGGTGTCCAACCTGTTCACCCTAGGCCAGGACTTGCAGCCGCAACCAGGCCACAGAGGTCACTGTGAGACTCATGTCCTTGACAACATAATATGCACCAGGCCATGACCTATAAAGCCTAGTAGTGGCCAAAAGTCCCTGCCTAGATTGAACAAGCTTCTGGTCAAGAGTAAGGGTACCGTTACACTTAGCGATGCACCAGCGATCCCGATGACGATATGGATCACTTGTGCATCGCTAAGTGGTCGCTAGTGAGCTGCCACACAGGCAGATCTCACCAGCGACATAGCAGGGGTCGCTACTTACCTGTCAGATGTGGCGATCCTGACGTCCTCCTGTCTGCGTCCACGCTTCGCTCGTCGGCGCCACAGGAAGCCCAGCAGGAAGTGCCCGACGAGAAATGGTCCAGGACGTTCTCGCGCGACCAGCGATGAGCAGCGGGGGAGTCTGTCAGAGTTAAGTATCAGACATAGCGATATCGCTAGCAATATCACTGCTACGTCACAAAATCGGTGACGTTACAGCGATATTGCTAGCGATATCGCTATGTGTAACGGGCCCCTAAGTCCAAGAGCATGCATAGTGAACTCTAGGGTCTTCTTGCAGCCAGAAGCTAGAGCCTGTAGTAAACACAGGGCCGGAGGTGCAGTGCAATGGAGGAACAAAGCTCTGGACAATGAGAAGGAAGAGGGTTACCTGAGAATTAAATTGCCAGGAAAAAGTAAAACAGATAACTTTCAGAGCTCAGTGGGATCACACATCATGAAATCACAGATGTGCAACGCACAGTTACCTATATGACCTGGTAGCAGCCAGAAGTCTCAGCCTAGATCTGACTGCAGAAAAGTGTACAAGAAGGTGGACTGATTTGCATATGCACATCTTTCAGTCCTCCGATCCTCTTCTTTACTTTGCAGCTCTGACCCATTCACTCTACACTCAAATTTCCAGCTTTTATCAGGCCTCAGACATCACTGTGCTTTGCAAGTCTTTGACATAATGAAGTGCTCCAAGGATCATATGTTGAGTATTATTCCAGACAGGTTAGCAGTGAGGTGAGTATTTATATAATTTTTTTTGTTTTTAACATTTTGCAGGCTATCTATGGTTTAACAAAATGGTGGCCAGGCAGACATTATTTTGAAGTATCTGCATGAAACAAATTTATAAGAATCAACTGTAGGGAGCATGTAAATCTCAATATCCATATTGGACAATATAAAACAAATTACTTACTCACCTAGTTGCTATGTATCTTAAAGAGTGATCTTAGTAAAACATTTCTTTCTTATTAGTGATGAGCAAATCTGCTGAAATGCGAATTGGGCAACTTAACCAAATTTGACTAGGAAATTTGATTCAAATCAAATATGTGTGAAACAAATCAAATGCTGCTTATTTTGTTCTGGAGTCTCTTAATTAATGTGTCTCTCAGTAATCAGTAATATAATTAACAGCTACTTAAATAACAAAGTATACTGACAAATTTGTCATGTTTTTATAATTAAAATACAGTCCAAAAATTATCCATCCAAGTCATTTGTGATCAAGCAGATCAATCAGAGCAAACAACTAACTCAAACTGATGATGTCACTGTCAGAGGTAACATCATTCTGACCGAAATGTGAGATATGCAATATATTCCATAAAGACTTTTTCTTCATCTACAGTAATATGCATGCTAGAGGAAAAGAAGGACAATTATGAGCTGTGTTGCTAGTACTACTTCCCAAGTTACTGGTGATATAACAAAATTCAATTAAAAAAAATGAAGTGCTAGGTAGACACAATGCAAAAACTCAGTATAGTCACTTTTGTAAACAAAAACACTGTCTCTAACACAAATTTTTTATTACATTTTTTCTCTGTAAAAAAATTGTGCTTGCCTGATGTGGTTTTTTAGTGACTGAGGAATGCATGATAAGATGTGTGATTGAAATGGTAACACATACCATATCACTGATAAATCACACTGATTCTGGCACTGCTGCTGTCATCTTGTCACATTGTTTTCTAACCCATATCAATTAAATCTCTGAATTATTCAGGTATTATCCATCTTCATTTCTATAGCAGTTGTAAAACAATAATTTGTGAGGAGTATTTGTGTAATGTTTTAGTGCTTTCTCTGGGGCAGCAACTAACAGAATGGTTTTTAACAGGGAGAAATGCAAAGTACTACATCTGGGCAATAAAAATGAAAAAAGCATATATAGAATGGGAGGAATAGGGCTAAGTGACAGCACAGGTGAAAAAGACTTGGGTATACTAATAGATCACAGACTGAATATGAGTCAACAGTGTGATGCAGCAGCAAAAAAGGCAAATGCAATTCTAGGATGTATTAACAGAAGCATACAGTCTAGATCACGTGAAGTCATTATTTCCCTCTACTCCTCTTTGGTCAGACCTCATCTGGAATATTGTGTCCAATTTTGGGCACCACATTTTAAAAAAGACATCAACAAACTGGAGCAAGTTCAGAAAAGAGCGACCAGAATGGTGACCGGTCTGCAAACCCTGTCTTATGAGGAAAGGTTGCAGGATTTGGGAATGTTTAGTTTGCAAAAGAGAAGACTGAGAGGAGACTTAATAGCTGTCTACAAATATCTAAAGGGCTGTCACATTGTAGAAGGATCAACTTTATTCTCATTTGCACAAGGAAAGACTAGAAGCAATGGGATGAAGCTGAATGGGAGGAGACACAGATTAGATATTAGAAAAAACTTTTTGACAGTTAGAGTGATCAATGAGTGGAACAGGCTGCCACGAGAAGTGGTGAGTTCTCCTTCAATGGAAGTCTTCAAACAGAGGCTGGACAGGCATCTAACTGGGATGATTTAGCGAATCCTGCTTTGAGCAGGGGGTTGGACCAGATGGCCCAGGAGGTCCCTTCCAACTCTACGATTCTATGATTCTATGATTCTTGCTATTGCTATTGCTGAGCTGTGATTTACTTGTATTATTCAGAAACATACAAAAATGGTTTTTGCATTCCTTGCCTTGGCTTTTAAACAGGCTTGCTGTAACTCATTATGTGTCATGTAAACCTTGTGTAGTTGTTGCAATCTTTTGCAATGTGTTAACTGGAAGATGGCCTTTTTTACCAGTTCATATGAAGCAAATTGCAAATTGATTAAATTCATCAGGACATTCGCTTTTTATATAATTAAATTTGAATTTGATTTATATAATTCAATTTACTCATCTTTAGTTATGAATAGGGATGAGCAGATCTTTTAAAATTCAAATTTGCTTACTTGGAAGAATTTTTCGAGTGTCAAGAATCTGAATTTTTTAGATATTACATGGGGGTAGCAGAAAGAAAGAGAGGACCCTGCTAACTACCAGAGCTTACACAGAACAACAGGATATTTGGTTAGGTTTTTTTTTACTTTTCTATACTGTTTTTTGCATGTACATGCATACCCTTAAAAAGCCCCCCCATAAACCCAAAGAGTGTCATTTGGCATAAATCAGGTTTAAAAAAAAAACAACTTCCATTTTAACTTTATAAGAAAGGACAATGTGTTGTGCATTTTGTATGTATGATAAAAAGTACTGTGTGGCATACATTTACATACAGTATATTAGACCGGGTGCACACGGTCAGTAATTGGCAGTGCTTTGGACACAGCACATGTCCGGTGCGTGTAAAGCGCTGCCGGCTTTTGAACGCATGTGATTCCACATTTGTCTATTAAACCATGGGGAATCACCACGTTCAATGCATTTTATTGGTGAGATTTATCTTGCGTAGGTTCTCCGCAAGATAAAATGACATTCTGTGGTCTGGAAAGACACACCACATGTCCATCTCAGCTGGTGATCAGGTGGTATCTCTGGATGCATAGTGAACATGAGATTTCTTGAAATCCCATCCACTATGTTGTAACATCTGGCCGCTGCAGGTTGGATGTTGCGGATGTATGCAGCACCCAACCTGCAGCACTTACTGACCATGGGAAGGTACCCTTAGTGCTCTGAAAAGTCAGTGTTGTGCATTTTTTATATATGACAAAAAGCAGTGTATATATTAGCTGTGCACACAACTGCACACAACTTTTCTACTTTAAAAGGAATAATTTACATAAACATTTGTTCTATTCTTGTGTAGTATAGTTCAGTATCTTTATTAAATCAACACAGAATGTGTAATTAGCATTTCAATATTAACTTGCTACTAATTAACCAATCCATAATATGCATATACATGACCTTTATCATTGTGTTTGTTTTAAAATCAGTTTAGGGCCAATTAATTAAAATTGGACAAGGCATGGGACATTTTAATTAGGGAAACTATTTAGCTAGGAAAATCTAACATAATTGTTAGAATAGACTAATATAATGTAATGAAACAAAAAACTATAGGTAAAAAGCAGATGAACCTCAAATGTTTATTGTAAATGGAATGCATTTGAAACTTTTTATGAGAGTACATAATACATAAATAAGATTGGAATCAATAAATTAAAAAAAAGTTAGCGTATGACCCTACATAAGACCTAGATTATGGTCACGGATCTTTGATCAAATTCCTTATTTTATTGTAAGAACAGCTTTAGGATATCTTGAACATGACAGATGGTAGGTAGGATGTCATCAGAAGTGAAGAACAGAAGAAATATTTATATGCTTATATTAAAGCAGAGAATTAAGTTGAAGCTCAAAGGCACCAATTTGAGAACTGCAAATCAATTTGGAACTAATTAAATTTCTCCCAAATTTAGAAAAAAAATCTGACTCTGACCAACTTGCTGCCAAATATTAAAAAAAGATTATTCTCACTTGTCTTAGGCCCACATCTCTAGGATCCTCACCTGTTCCTCCCTTCCCTCCTCTTATCTTTGTACTACAGGCTGGTTCACTAGCTCTGAAGGCACAGCATTGTCCTAGCATTAAAGGTGGAATTAAAAATGTAGATATGCTCTATGCTTTTGTAGGATTTAACATTTTTAGGACCATTTTTTTGCAAATGTATATTAATATTTGCTAGGCTTTTATGCAGAACTGAAATATATTTATGCTATTTTTTTCTGCAGCACATTTAACACTGGGATTGCAATGATTATCATCATGACCTGATTAAGTAAAGGGGGTTTTACACATAGCGATATCGCTAGCAATATCGCTAAAGCATCACCGATTTGGTGACGTAGCAGCGATATTGCTAGCGATATCGCTGTGTGATACTTACCTCCGACTGGCTCCACCGCTGTCTGTCGCTGATCGCGTGAGATCGCGCAGCTCCATTTCTCGTTGGGCGCTTCATTTCGCACAGCTCCATCTCTTGTCGGGCACTTCCTGCTGGGCTTCCTGCTGGCGCCAACGAGCAACGCGTGGACACGGACGGGAGGACGTCAGGATCACCACGTCTGAAAGGTAAGTAACGACCGCTGTATCGCTGCTGCATCACTGTGAGATCTGCCTGTGTGGCAGCTCACTAGCAACCATTTAGCGATGCACCAGCGATCCTGACCGGGTCGTATCATGGTCGGGATCACTGGTGCATCGCTAAATGTAAAGGAGCCTTAAGGACCCAAGCATGTGATCACCATGACTGTCAATCATGGCATTTACAGTAAAAAGTTTGCTGCATCAAAATACTTTTCCTGGGTTTCTGCTGTGCATAAAATCTATCCCCTCATGTCCGGTTTGAAATGAATAGAGAGAGTTGCATATAACACACATAAATTTTGCTGAAATATAATTGCTTTAGTTGCTTCCTTTGACCTACAAAAAATGAAAAAAATTAAAATCACACTTCTTGACATTTTGTTTGCTCTGCTTCTTACTATGTAAACTGTCCCATCCATTAAGATGGTCTGATATGCAACTAAGCTATTACAGTAAACTGAACTCTGTGCTGTTACAGTAAACTGTAATATATTTTCCTTGTCTTTAAAATGCTTGAAAGAGCTGAACTCTATAAAAAGAAAGTCTTTGATGCCACTGCATTATGGAAATGTCATATGTTACACAATGTCATCTCTATACACATAAGAAATAGAAGATTAATTTCTTAGGGTCTGTGCTTGACTGTTTCTATTTTGTTGGCTACATAGTGCTCAATATAGTGTACAAATGAATAAGCATTATTATCATGCTTTTTGAAGGACCTGGCGATCACATGATCACTGGATGTTTGCCAATGTAGCAAATCTACATGGTCCTATAAAACCTAGATCAGATCTGCCAATGACTTATATCATTGTAGTGTGGTTCTTTCCCTTGAAACTGGAGCTCCAAAGCTTGCCCAGTAGACATGAGCAAACTTGTTAGAAAAATGTTCGCCAAGTCAGCACAAATGTTGCACATTCAGATTTGTGTTCTGATTCCAGGTCATTTTCTACAAAAGTTGGTAAATGATCAAGTTTCCACTATAGCTGTGATCTTACCATGGTGAAAAAGTCTTACTGTGCAGCGCTAAGCTCAGAGGGTTCACCATAATTCACTGTAAGAAATTTCTCCTTGTGAACTGCGGTGAGCTCACCACTGCATTGTGAGGCTATTGCCTCACTGGCCTAGTGGGAATCTCACCAAAGACACTGTAGTTCAGGGGCCTGGCTGGGAATGTAGACTGGTAGTGACCGGTAGTAACCTTGATGACATCACCGCTAGTCACTGATGCTGCCCACACAGCCGTTCATTCATCGGTTTTTCTCAACCTGGATGGTCACATTTTGGTACTGTCCAGGTTGAAAACTGGTTACCCCATTAATGGATTACGGCATGGGACAGAGCAACAGACAGGTGAGGGATATGGTTGATTTTTATTTTTGTTTTATTACAGGAGACGGTGGCTTCAATGGAATGGGCGATGACATGAGTATGATTTAATTTAGAATCATTAAAGAAGTCTGTGTTATTCTTTCAATTAAAGGACTTTACTCTGGGTGTGTGCTTATTTACAATATAACTATAGGATTAGTAATAGATAGGTGTCTTATAGACGCCTCTCCATTGCTAAGCCATGAGCTTGATGTCACAGGACAAAAGTGACATCAACCCCATAAATCTGAACCCCACTTGCCACTGCTATAGGACAAGTGGGAAGAGCAGGGCAAAGTGCCAGAATTGGTGCATCTAATAGATGTGCCTTTTCTGGGCAATTGCGGGCTGATGTTTCTAGGCTGGGAAGGCCAATATCAATGTTACCTTACCAGCCTGAGAATACCAGCCCACAGCTTTCTGCTTTAGCAAAGCTGGTTGTCAAAAATGAGAGGGGAGCCATGTTATTATTTTAAATATTTATTTAAATAATTTAAGAAAACAGTGTGGGGACTCCTCTATTCTTGATAAGCAACCTTGCTAACTCTGACAGCTGAGAGTTGCAGCCCCCTGCTGTCAGTTTTGCCTGGCTAGTTATCAAAAATAGGGGAACCCATGCCAGTGTTCTTTTTAAATTATGTATTTGGAGTGCAGGTATCAGCTGATGAGAATTCCCATCAGCTGCTCTTGCTCTGACTATTATTAGTGGCAGAAGACATAGGCTAATTGGAGTAATACTCCCATTAGCCCACGCTAGTGATCAGAGGTAAACTTTTAACGTTCGATCACAGCTGAGGGCTCATGCTGTCATTTGACAGCATGGGAACCATGGCTCTCTGACCAGTGGTAATGATTCAAAAGCAGTGTTTGTCGGGCTGCAATGCACATGACAGCACAACAAACTCCCGGTGTTTTGGGGTCCATACCCTAACAGTAACACGGACTGGTGAACTTTACCATTCAGGTTTGCTCATCTCTATCTATAATAGCTAGAATATTCATTTCTCAAGTATTGGAACACGTGTCTGCCGGCAGCATAAGGAAAGCTCCGGCTGACACTGTGCTTGCTAGAGAGCAATAATGGGGCATGCATACTAGTCTAGGGATGAGGAGGCATGCATACTAGGATGGGGATGAGGGAGCCTTGCATACCAGGGTAGGGATGAAGGGGGCCATGCATCCCTGAGTTAGGATGTGGGGGGCCATGCATACCAGGATAGGGATAAGGGAACCATGTGTATCAGGATGGAGATGAGGGGACCATATATACCAGGATAGGGGATATTAAGTACAGAATTGACCAAATTTTTTGCTTTAATTTTTCTTCCTAATTTCCTCCTCCAAAACCTATGTGCATCTTACGGTCCAGTGCGTCTTATAGTCCAAAAAGTACGGTAGGTAGTTTTACAGTAAAGCAACTCTGCTCATTGGATTTTTCTTTACCTATGATATGTGCTGCACATTAACACTTTTAGCATCTTTGAATATTGAGTATGGTTGTAAGTTACAATGGCTTAAGGAAAAACTTGAATGTTGAAAATATTGTAATTTAAACCCTTCACATCATGGCCATTTTCCATTTTTGTTTTTTTTTATTTTTCCCTCTCTTCTTCCAAGAGACCCAACTTCTTTATTCTTCTGTCAATATGTCATTCTACCACATAGTGTAATGGAAAACGGGAAAAAAATCCAAGTGTTCTGAAATTACAAAAAAAATTACAATTTCACAACTTTTTGGGGGGTTTTTCATTAACCATGTTCACTAAATGGTAAAACTGACTTGGCAATATGTTTCTATAGGACAGCTTGAGTACACAGATACCAAACATGTTTAGTTTTTTTATATTTAAGTGGTTGAGAAGAAATTGGAAATTTGTAAGAAATATTTTTTCTGCTTTTGACGCCATATTCCGATACTTGTAACGTTTTGATTTTTCGTGATCTGGGGCTGTGTGAGGGCTCATTTTTTGCACCCTTAGCCTTAGCTCATTTTTTACCGATAACATTTAGGAGTGGATATTGCAATGTTGCGGTGGCTAAAAAAACCGCATTCCTGAAGTTTTCATTTTTTTGTTACACCATGTACAATTCTGATTAATTTATTTTATATTTTGATACATGAGACTTTTATGCTTGTATAAAATGTGTATTTTTTAATTTTGTTATTGTTTTATTTTAATAAGGCCAAAGGGGAGTGATTTATACGCTGTGCTTTTTTATTTTTTTGTATTTTTTTAAAAACTTTTTTCACTTTTTACTGAATTTAGTAGTCTTATTTGATTGCTTGTGCTACACATAGTGTAGCAATGCTTTAGTACTACTATGTATAGAAGAAATTATGATCTCCTATGAACTCCAGCCAAGGAGGATGGTAATTATAAAAAAGGTGATCTTCAGCAGACCCATGAATGTCATGACAACTCATCCACGCCCCATGATCAAGTCATGAGCGTGCTGTTTGGAGCATGGAACGATGTGCGCCTCTGTTGGCACATGTTAAATGCCCTTATGAGAGATTGACAACAGCATTTAAAAGGTTAACAGCCGCGAGTGGGGTTCCGCTCCACCCACGGCTGTTAGAGGCACATAATGGTTGATAAAATGAGCCATCATGTATGGAGAAAGATGGAGGATCAGTGTGTGAGCCTGCATCAAAATCACATGTCGTGAAAGGGTTAAGCCATTCTGTCATCATTTTGTTTTGGAGTTTGTTTCATATTCAGAATTTTTTAGTGATGGAAGGCTTTTATTGTTCGTGAAGGCAAGCTTAAACAAAATGTTGCTGTGAAATGTGCTACAAAGTTTCACAACAACCTTTTATGTATGACTTCACAAACAATAAAAGCTCTTCATCACTTAAAAAATTTAAAGTGTGCCTTGGTTGAGGGGTCATGTACACCATTCTACCAGTACCTCCAAACACGACTATCTTCTTTTTCAGAATTTGTTTGTTTGAATCATGCAATAATTTATGTTCAAACCAGATTGATTCGGCACAATTTGAGAGTCTTCCAATTGCTGTGGGAATATGTGCATAATACTTTGTGGTCTCCAAGAACTTTTTCCAACCCATCTCAATCTCTTAAATGTAAAGCAGGCCTTTGTAATGTCTGCTGCATGGGATAAATCCCAAGCATTACCTGGTACTGTGGTCTCCCATTCAAGTCTGGTCGCTGTAATTGCTGCTCAGCACCTGCAACAGTCCCAGCATCTTGCTCAGGCTCGTGGTGTACCTTTGGCTGCTGTTGCCTCCCCAACCAAGCCTATGGTAACCATTGATATACAGGTGCAGGCTAATCCACAGATAAACCGCAGGTCTTATGACCTGCGGATTTACCTGCAGATTTTGCCAAATCCGCATGGAAAAATCTGCAGCACAATCCGCAATGTGTGCACTTACCCTCATTGATGGTTGGATGTTAGCAGCTCTGGTGATGTGGCAGCTCCAGATTGGCTGGCGGGCAATGTCATGGCCAGCTGTGCATGAGTGTTTGGGGTGGAGCTTTTGGGTTTAAAAGGCTCTCAGTGGCGCACTAGTGTCATTTACGTGTGGTGCATGTGAGGTGATACTCTTCCACTCTGCACGTGTCATGCTATAATCTGAGAGTACTGATATAGGTAGATAGGGTTAGGACTGGGTAACTTTCCCTTGGCTTAGCATCTGTTCCTTCATCTGTGC
Organism: Dendrobates tinctorius; assembly: GCF_039654945.1. NCBI lineage: Eukaryota > Metazoa > Chordata > Amphibia > Anura > Dendrobatidae > Dendrobates > Dendrobates tinctorius. Next base: position 10,875,387 of record NW_027361833.1, on the reverse strand, counting down.
AGTTAGCACAGTTGAGTTACAGAGCAAGTCCAACCCTTAGGCTATACCTCTCTGAGAAAGCGGCAGAGTCTTGCACCTAGCATCATTTGAGTTCTTTTCATTGGCTTAGCATCTGTCTCCTTCCTGTGTGCAGTTAGCACAGTTGAGTGACACAGCAAGTCCAACCCACGTGCTACTTCCCCTGTGACGTTTAACAGGGTTTAGTACCTTGCTTTCTGTTTGCAGTTCCACTCTGTGAAGCAACTGAGCTGGGAACTCTGAGTTCTATTCACACTGTGTGGCATTTAAGACAATACGTTTAAGGTGATCGCTCGCCGTTAAGTTCCACCATTGTACACTAGCAGCAGTTTTACATCTCTGCACAGCAGACCCCGGCTTGCGGTCACACTTTATTATTTAATTTTATTCAGTGCAATCTGCCAACCCTAACTGGTGATAAGTGAACTAGAAACAACTATGGTGTGGTATTTAAATGCTATTTAAAAATACAATATACAGCAATATTTGTTGGGTCAAAAGCAGACAATAGACGAATGCAAGAAATGTGTGCCATGCAAAAGCAAGCTGAATATGTAAATCACAGTACTGACAACTACAATTTCCTTCCCATCACTGGCATGGTTTTTGTCATGAATTCTATCTATTTGTTTCTCATATACTAATCCTCGCAAAGTGTGCTTTGTTTCTCTGAGTGAACACTGATATCATATTCTATTCATACTCCAAGTAAAATGGCAGCAGCAGCATCTGTTCTGGCTTTTATAGTGTCTTTGAGTCATCAGTGACCTCTTACCTTCAGCCCCTCAAGACTGGTTGTGCTATAGGGAGAGATAAATGCAAGGCACTATGGGAAAGCCTCCCTCGCTGTGCCAGAAGGCAAGTGTTGCTCTTTCTCTGACTTATGCTATAAGCAACATTGTGGTGACCATTTTATTCAGATTTGGAAATGTTAATAAATTTGTACCAAAATCTATTTATGCAAAGCTGTCTTATTATTGAGTTGATTAGCAGGGGACCATCCTAATTTTTACATCTCTTCATTTTTGTTTTATTGTTTTGTTGGAGGAAATATAATTTATTGGTTACTTTTAATATTAGTCCTTCATTATGGTTAACAGATGAACTCTCTTCCTGTGACTGACTACATGTCCCTTTCATGGGAACCAACTTCCATAGATAGATAAGCACTAAATCCTGCTTAAATCTGACCTTGTCTTCTAGTCTCTTGCTCTCTGGTTGAGAATCTATGGCTTACTGTGATATAACGCCAGATTCTCCTTCACTTCTAGGCTCTAGGAGCTGATGGGATGGACAATGCTTGCCATGTGAGTGGTTGGGGTTTGTCATATGGGTGGGCGGAGCTGCATTCAGCAGAGCTCACTTGGTATCTGTGAATGCTTCCTGCTCTCTGTGATGACCCAGCTGACTCCTATGTGTATGTACACACACTGCTGGATACCTGAGTAATGCGCATACACCATGCTGAATTTTTTTATAATGTGAATACATTCAGATTTCATACTGGTACATATAGTGGATACACCAGCACCCTCAATTTAAGGGTTCCATTACACATAGTGACGCTCCAGAGATCCCGACAACGATACGACCTGGTAAGGATCGCTGGTTCATGACTACATGGTCGCTAGTAAGCTGTCAAACAGGCAGATCTACTCAACGATGCAGCAATGATATGGCGATCCATATAGCAACCTCAGCGGTCATTGGGGCCTTGTCACACAGCAGTTATTCTGATGAAAACACGCCTGCGTCCCTGAGTTCTGAGTCACCAATGAGGTCGCTCGTCATTTTTATGGTGTCAAACACAGCAATGCATGCTGGCCAGTGGGGCACCAACGATCAAAAAATGGCCTAGGACATTCGAGCACAATCAGTGATATCCAGCGGGGGGGCGGTCGCCGCTGTGTGTCACATGTAGCAAGATCACTGGTGAGGTCGCTGTTGCGTCACAAAACCTGTGACGTTTCAGCGATCTCGCTAACGATCTCGCTATGTGTGAAGTACCCCTGAGAACTTACAATGCAGGGCTGACACAATGCTCACTGCTGGAGATAAATTATGTTTTTTTGCAACCTGTAATAGTTTAACAATAACCTGTATAAAGCATGCAATGAATCTCCGCACTATTAGTATAATAAAGACAACTGCTTAATAGGCAACTGCTAAGGATCCTTAATGATATCAACACAAAATGAACTTTCCTAGCACATATAGTGAGGACAATTTACTTACTATCTCTCACCTTAGCTATTATGATTTATTCTACTTAGCAACCTTATTTTTGTTATTTATTCAGTGATACAGCCATCATTTTCCCATGAGGGGCTTTTTACATTTTCAGCTATTGGCAGCAATTTAATCAAGTTACTGCTTTTAAGTTGTTGTCTTTGGTGAATGGCATTGCCTTTTAAGTAATTGTCTTCTTTATACTAATAGTGCAGAGATTCTTTACACTCAGATCCCTTCCTGTTGATCTATTAATCCATCCCATCATCCATATCAGTGAAGCTGAGTAGAGGATAATCTTTACTGGCACGGTTAGTATTTTGTGCATGACTTCAATTCCCTGCATTGTCCTTAACAGGAGATTGTGAAGGGCCTATGTGTCATTCTGGGGGATGAATAAGAGGCTTAGGCAGAGTTATAGGTCTGTGCTAACTGCTGGCTTGCTGCCCAGCACAAGGAATGATGGGAAATATATTAAGAAGGGAGCATAGGATTCTGAAGAAGAAGTAATAGTTTGCACAAAAAAACTAGTGCCAGGGCAGGGGAATCAAGGTAGAAAGACTTAAAACAACATGAAACTTGGCAGAAAAGGTAAATGAGGATATTTAGGGCCATTATCTTTACGCATCTATGGCAAAACCAGTAACTGGTTCAGGGTAGTGGACACACTCTTTAAGGATTCTGCAGCTACTAATAATGCTGTCAGTAGCCGCACATGTCTGTTGCTAGATTGTAAGGGGTAAAGCAAGGAAAATTATTCTCAACTGTTATTCATTGCACATAAATGCAACATGATTTTGCAGTTTCAGTGATTCTGTTTTCTGTATTAAAATGAATATCAGACAAATATTACTTTTATACAGTATTTCTGTAATCTTGACTATCATTTATGCTCTCACTACATGTAAACAATGCACACATAATGAATTGCATCGGATGCAATTATCTGTGCTTAATGGAGAGTCCCCAGTGTCTTATCTGTTTTGTGGCCCAAAAACAGTTTTTCTTGTCTTTTGAAGCATAAAATTCTTTTCAGAGTAAATATGACAACAATAACTTATTTTAAACAACCAAGACAACCATATAATTATTTTAGTTATTTTAGACCGGAATAAGAATTTAATCAGCATATACTGGCCAGGCGTTTGAACGCATGCTGTTAATTCTTAATTTACTCATGCACTAGCACAAAATTCAAAAGCTGTCAGTTCACCCCTGCTGACTAAATCGCCATCTCACATAGGAAAACCCTATCCTGCATGATTCTGCAATAGAGTGTGCATAGCTATCAATATTTAATTTTCAACATAACATTTTAGTATTCTGGTGACTGGAGCCTTGAAGCAAACTGAATTCTTAATTGGATATGGTTGCAAAAGATTGTGATTAGAATTGTCAACTGTAATTTGTGAAAGCAGAGTTTATTTTGTGTCTGCTCCAAACTTAAAAAATCAAAGTTTACTAGGTAACGTTATATAAAATGCAAAATTATTGGGTCAATAAACAAAACATAATATTGCCAAAAAATCTATTAAACTACATAAGCTTTATTTCAGTTGGAATTTTTTTTTTCATTTTTCACTACATTCGCTGGTAATTAGAGATGAGCGAACACGTGTATGTTTGTGTTCGCCGGGCTCATTGAAAGTGCAGTAAAAAGTGTGACTCGGTCCGAACTTGACCCTGGACCCAAACCCAATTGAAGGCAATGGGCACCTGAGCTTCTGTGCTTTAAAATGACTGTGAAATGCTCATAGTGAGGGATAGTGGAGTGCATAAGGATGCTAAAAGGGGGTAAGAAGAGGAAAATTGCTCTGCAAAAAGATGTGATTAGGGAAATGACTTTAAGGGGACCGGTCACCACAGCACTCATTTTAAAAGTAGGAAGTAAATGAATAACGTAAAAATGTTAGTAGTGCCCTCACAGACACTGAGGCTAGCTACTTCCAATCCAGTTAAAAATTTCACCGACAGAGCATGGGACACAGTACTCGCACATTAGCAGCTTAAAAAATTCTCCCACAGACCATGGGACAGAGTACCTGTACCTTAGCAGCTTACATGCTTCATCCATAGACCATGGGGCAGAATACCCCCTCAAAAGCAGCTAACAAATTTCACCTACAGACCATGGGGCAGAGTACCTGCACCTTAGCAGCTTACATGATTCATCTACAGACCATGGGACAGAGTACGCCCTCAAAAGCAGCTTAAAAATTTCACCCAAAGAGCATGGGGCAGAGTACCCCCACAGCTCCAAAATGCCTGCTCCAGTAGCATATAGTCCAAATGCCACTGATGAAAAGCTTGTAGTATGATCTTGGATCAAGCTGGCGGTCTGCAGCGAGGCCTGCTACTGGCAGTCCAGTTAAAAATTGTACCACAGAGCATGTTTCCAAATTTCTTCCACAGAAGCTGATGGCAAATTTCACACCCAGACAATGGCCTACAGTACCCCCCACAGGCAGGGATGCAGTGTATATTTAACAACATTTGGCAAACTACTCCCACAGATACGGGTTCAAGAATACACACAGCGTTTTTTGCCACAGTACCATCACAGACATGGTACCATCACAGACAAAAAATTTTGACACACACATCACTCCCAATGAGTCAGTTGAAGATTCTAAAAAGTTTTGGGTTTGCACAGTATTACCACAGAGATGGATACAGAGTATAAAAATATTAAAAACTGTACAATACAATAGTGTGATGGAACAATTAGTAGCACAAAACATTCATAAGATTGCTTTCAAGCAAAACAAGACACTCTGGCTTTATTAACATCTTAAGCAACGATTTTTCATTTTTTTACATTTTCGATTTTTTTTTCTCCATTTATTCCAAAAGACCTTTTTATTTTACTTTACATATAGCTATGTGAGGGCTTGTTTTTAGTGGGATGAGTTGTATTTTTGAATTACACCATTAATTGTATCATACAATGTACTGGAAAGTGTGAAAAGAAATCAAATTGTGGCAAAATAGCAAAAGAAAGTGCAATTCTGTTCTTGTTTTTTGGGGTTCTCATTTACAGTGTTGATTTTATGGTAAAACTGACCGAGCATTGTGATTCTACAGGTCAGTAAGATCATGCAGATTCCAAACATGTGCCATTTTTGTTTTTTTTTAAATAGTGGAAAAAAAAACAGAAAATTGTAAAAAAAAAAAAAAAGTTTCTTGTGTCAGCACATTCCAAGAGCTGTAACAATTTCAATTTTCAGGATATGCGTCTGTGTGGAAGCTTGTTTTTTCACTCTAAGTTGCCATTTTTATTGATATAATTTTGGATAGATATTATGTTATTGCATTTTTTTCTGTTGTTACAGCAGTAAATAACTACACCAGACTTTTATGAACACATTCATACCAAATATGTTTTTTTTCCCATTTCTTAATTTGTAATGGGGAAAAAGGGAGTGATTTGATCTTTTATACATTTTTCATCATTTGTTTGTCCCCTAAGAGAATTTGAACTTTCGATCATCTGAACGGTTGTGCCATATACAGAAATGCCACAGCATTGCTTTTATAGGAGAATACACAGTGATAACAGATACAGAGGTCTTCAACAGACCCCTGGCTGTCATGGCAACACATTGGCATCCCACGGTCAATTCATTAAGGATTTAATCTGGTCGTGCAGAATAATGCTTTTTCATACTTTAATTCATGACTTATTCACTTTTTGACAACTTTATGTGCATATTTCTTTCTTCTAGGTAAGATATTCTTTAGGAAGTTTTAAAGCGGTTGTTCCCTTTTAATAAAATGTCTACCCTTTCTGTACCTTGTTACAAAAAACAAACCATGCTTTGCTCATCTTCCTCAGGTCCTCTACTTAGTCTACACCAGTGTTGTATCTGGCATTGGTTGAAGAACTAATATTATGTTGACAACAAAGCAACCAGTGAATTCATGGTTATAAGAGAGGTGTTTTGCTACACTGGCAAGGTAGCTGACTGCACTTATTTTCTGTCGAGAAAACTTTGGTTTTCTCTTCCCTAGGTTTAATTATAAAATAAACAGGTGTCCAGCAGACTGCACAGACAGTTGCTTATAAAAGAGCATTACCTAACAAAGAAAACTCCATCCTATTTCCAGCTGTCAATAATGGCACCACATAGAAGAGAAATATCACAAGGAAGAAAATATTTTATTTACACAAGAAAGGTGAGGGCTACAAGAAGATCTGTAAAGATGTACTTATCAGTCAGAATACTGTAACAAAAGTGATACAAAATTTAGCAAATAAAGAACTGCAACCATCTCATAGAGATCTTCAGGTTGATTGCAGAAGTTAACACGTAAACAAGAACCTGTTCTGATGATAAAGCATGAAGAAAAAATTTGACACAAAATTTCACTGTAGTGAGCTAGAGAAGTGTTAAGTCAAATGAGGGTGAATGTTTCAAGTTGCATATACTGCAGAACAATTACATGCATGGGTGTCATCCATGAAAAAAGCTTCTCCTAAAGCCCAACAATTTGCCACTACCCATGTTGACAAATATGAAGACCATTGGGATTCTAGCCTCTGTATTGATGAGACCAGTTAAATGGTTTTGGAATTGATGGCTTCAAAATTGTATGGTGTCGCATAGGTAAGGCGTGCAAATAAAAATTAATGGTGCAAACATGGTACTGGCCGTGTCCTTAAGTGGGACTGCTTGAAAGGTGCTGGTGTTGGTAAGCTACATTTCATTGGTGGAATTATGATCTTACAGATGTACTTCTCTATAGACACAGACATGCAACATGACATTGATACAAAAGAAACATGTAAGGACACTGTTGCATTTCTGAAGAACAGATTAAAAGTAACTCAGTAGCCAAGTATGTCTCCTGATTTGAAGCCAATCTAACACCGGTGGGGAATTCTGAAGAAACAAGATGAAAATCACTCTCCATCCATCATGCAGGCTCTGAAAGAGGTCATTCTTAAATAATGAAAAAAGATTTGTAATATGTTGCCAACTTGTTCATTCCATGCCCATAACATTTGGTGTTGTCCTGAAAAATCATGGAAGTCATAGAAAATCCTAGATGTACTAGGTTCTGATGTGGAATATATGAAGGAAAAAAGGCGAAAAAAAGTCCAATACAAGAAATTTATACAAAAATACAAAAATAACTTTATTAGCATAAATCCAAGGTACAAGAAGCAGTGAGATAAGAGTCAATATGACCATAAAAAGCACATGGGCAAAAATGGGGCACATGCAGGTATGTGACCACAGGGATAATAGTGATTACAACAGTAAACAATACAAAATTAGAGAATCCTACATCATCCCTTAGTAATACAAACAGCCAGTCATAATATATATTGAGGCCAATAGGTATCATTACCCCCTGTGGTGGAAACTACCACCACACATACTATACACTGAACATGTCAACATCCAGAGAAAAAAAGTTGAACTACATAATATTACCTCAGACTGGTCGATAGTAAAGGTCCTACCTGGTTGTACCCCCCAATGCACGTTTCGGCCAGATGGCCTTTGTCAAGGGGTGAGTAACATAGGAAGTGATGAGTATTTAAAATATGGAGCCACCAATGAAATTGTGAGAACTAAACACCTGACCTGATAAACCAATACAATGGTACATCATATCGCCCTCCCAGGAAATGACATATATTATCATAGAGGTGGAACCTGACTGGCTCCTTATGCACAAAGGAATGAATCCAACACTCATGATCACTCAATGTTTCAAATGAAATGCCCCCATGGATTGCATAATCAATGGCGCTGCCAAGCCGCTACCATGCACCTCAAAATAAGACTAAATCCTCATGCAAAACCTTCAAGGGTCCGCCCCTAGTAACACCAACATAGCAACAATGCCGTCCCTCATAACGTCACATGGCCGGCGCCGCATACTGAGGCTGCCAAATGTTCCGCCCCCAATAGCGTCACATAGCTCCAATGTCAGTGGGCGGAAACTTCAAATGAAGATCCCTCACTCCATTAGCCTCATGGCGCATCTCGCCCCACCCATGGTGACGCAGGCGTCGCCGCGGCAACCCGGATGCGAGACGGCGTCGGCATCACTTGACCGATGACGTCACGCGCACGTGACCAGTCACCGGGCAACACAGATGCCGAAAGCCGCCGAGCGCAAAGGCAGCAGCGGCCCACATGCGTACTGGGAGGACAAGGTCGTCAGGGGGAGCGGTAAATGGTAGGGCTATAAAGATAATAGGCAAAATAATTAAAGGACACATCCACATCCATCCATGAGCACACAAACCATGTGGGGCATACTAAAATGAATCACAAAAGGGGCATAAATGTGATGACAGGACGCATAAACATAACACAAAAAAAAAAGGAAAAAAGAAAAAAGGAAACAAATAAGGAAAAACAAAATATGAGAATATTTGGATTATAAGTTTTACCCAAGGGCAGCATATATAATTGTGTGTACCTAATATTTAGATCATCTAATGATCATAGTCAACCACTGCTGACCGCAGTAAACATACTCCATAATATCCTCAATTATATAATTAAAAATAATGAAAAATGATAATAATAAAAAACAAAAAACAATAAAACAAAAACACAAAAAATCAATAATAATAGAACCAAAAAATGATAAATAAAAAAGAGAAGAAAGAAAAATAAAAACATCATAATAATGAATAAAAATGGATCCGCATCACAGATTTGCCAGGCGTTGAGTCTTCATCCCCACATACAAGCGGAAAATAACAGCCACAATTCATTGTCATCTTTATCCAAAAATATCGAGGGTAAGGACACAACATATCAGTGGACACCACACTAAAATAAAATATAAAAACAAAATTAAAAACAAAGCACATGAACAAGAAATAGTCACAGATGAAGCCGCATAATGACTACAAGAATGGAGCAAAGCTAATAGCCTCATTAAGTCCTTTTGGATGTACTGTGTCCAAGGACCAAATCCAACGAGTTTCAACCTGGGATAGCCTCTTCGTTAGATTGCCACCCCGAATACCAGGTTTAATTATGTCAATACCCCTAACACGAAGTAATGAACTGTCATAGTTATGTTTAAGTTTAAAATGCCTTGGTATCGTCCTGAGAGTGGCCAAGTCCTCATGGTCGACTGCCGCCTGTATCCCGAGTACATGCTCGTGAACACGTGTTTTTAATTGCCGAGTAGTCATCCCAATATATATAAGATTGCATGGGCATATGGCAAAATACACCACATAACGTGTCATACAAGTAATATAACTTCTGATGTCATATGTTCTAGTTCCCGAGGAATTAGAGAACACTTTAATACAATCAACATTAGGGCAGGCGACACATCGGCCACAAGGAGTACAGCCACTCCCAGGACGACCGGCATCGAGAAAAGTAGTTTTTGGTTCCATCTGATAACAACTACGAACAAGATGATCCCGAAGGTTTCTTGATCGCCTAATGGAAATACTGGGCATTGATGGCAGAAACTGATTTAGAACAGGATCGGTCTGAAGAATCGGCCAGGCCCGTTTGAGACAACCTTTCATGCAAGCAAATTGCGCATTATAATTGGTTATAAATCTTACTTTGTTGTCTACTTTTGTCTCTTTTTTCTTGTATAGTAGAGAATGACGTGTAGACCATTTGGCACGATTAAATGCTCTTTTAATCGCACGCCCACTATAACCTCTCTCCCGAAACCTGTCGGCAAGATCCTTTGCCTGAAACTCAAATTCCCGCTCAGTAGAGCAGATCCTACGCAACCGCAGGAACTGCCCTATTGGGACAGAACTAATTATATGTTTGGGATGTGCAGAGGTAGCATGCAACAGCATGTTAGAAGATGTCTCCTTCCTAAAAATGCTAGTTTGCAAATTATTGTCCAAATCCCTCCAGACAGTAACGTCCAAAAAGCTAATCTTATTCACATCACAAGTATATGTGATATGAATATTTTTACCATTTGAGTTTATACCCGTCATAAAATCACAAAGTTGGGAAAAATTCCCCTGCCAGATCAGTAAAATGTCGTCGATGTACCGCACCCAAAGGGGGATGCGGTCCATCGACAGACACTGATCTGACAGGGGGAGGTCCCTCTCCCACAGCCCCAGGAAAAGATTAGCGTACGCGGGGGCAAAAGAAGCCCCCATAGCGGTACCCTGGAGCTGTAGGTAGAAGGACCCCATAAAAGAAAAGAAATTATGTGTCAGGGAAAACTCGAGTAACTCAAGAATTAAGGCAATTATATTACTTGGCAAATTTGACATATTAAGAAAGTATTGGGTAGCAGCCAATCCATCTGTATGTTTGATGCTGGTGTACAGGGATTCAACATCACCTGTCACCAGCATCATATCTTGACTTACATGAAGACCATCTATCCGTTTAAGGAATTCCCCTGTGTCCAGGATAAATGATGGTAAACTCTCAACCAAAGGTTGTAATTTTGAGTCTATCCACCGATTGACTTTTTCCAAAAAGTTACCAGTACCGGAAATAATTGGTCGTCCTGGAAGGGGCCTCGAGACTCTTATGTACCTTCGGTAACAAATATAATGTAGAGATAGCTGGTTCCTGTACCTGAAGGGCCAAAGCTAGATCTTTAGTAATAACACAATTCTGAACAGCCAAATTCAGAATTTTCGTTAATTGAGTTGTAAAAGACAAAAGGGGATTAAATGTTAGACGCTTGTAACAAGCCTTGTCATTCAACTGCCTAAGTGCCTCCTGCTCGTAGAGGGATTTAGGCCATGTGACGATGTTACCCCCTTTATCGGCTATTTTCAACACAATGTCAGGAAGCCCCTTCAGGACGTCCAATCTCCTCCGCTCCTCACAACTGAGGTTGTCTCTACCCACCCCCTTTGGAATATCCAAAAAACCTTTAGTTACCACCTGCACAAATAAATCAACAGCTGTACAGGCTGTAAGAGGGGGGAATTTCCTAGATTTAATACGAATAGATGGGGGGATCTTACCTCACCAAGACAGTGTTCTGTAGATAAGTCCTCAAGGTCTTGGAGTGCTAATTGCTCCTCTTCTGTAGGGAATAAATTTTGCAAGTGAGAATCAAAAAAGTATTTCTTGAAAATCAAGGACCTCGCAAACAAATGCAGGTCCTTGATTGCCACAAATGCATTAAAATTAGATTTTGGAGAAAATGTTAGCCCCCTACTTAATAATGACAAATCAGAATCAGTTAGCTGGTAAGAACTTAAATTAATTACCTTGTGACTGTTTTTCATATATTTAGGTGATTTAAATTGCATCCTTTTGTAGGGATGAAAGTTCACATCTCTCACTCTTTTAGGTCTAGACCCAGACCTTGTTGTCATAGATGTGGTAGACCAATCAGACGAGTCACTTACTGAAGAGAGGGAACTCATAGAAGGTGCTTCTTGCATCCTAGGAGTTCGAGTATTATGCTTTCTCCAGAAATAGACATTCCCACTTGCAAAATCTTTACTGTCCCTTTGTAATTTAGCAGATTGCGTCTTGCGGATCCTGCTAACAAATCTAATTTTAATGCATTTGTGGCAATCAAGGACCTGCATTTGTTTGCGAGGTCCTTGATTTTCAAGAAATACTTTTTTGATTCTCACTTGCAAAATTTATTCCCTACAGAAGAGGAGCAATTAGCACTCCAAGACCTTGAGGACTTATCTACAGAACACTGTCTTGGTGAGGGAGGTAAGATCCCCCCATCTATTCGTATTAAATCTAGGAAATTCCCCCCTCTTACAGCCTGTACAGCTGTTGATTTATTTGTGCAGGTGGTAACTAAAGGTTTTTTGGATATTCCAAAGGGGGTGGGTAGAGACAACCTCAGTTGTGAGGAGCGGAGGAGATTGGACGTCCTGAAGGGGCTTCCTGACATTGTGTTGAAACCAGCCGATAAAGGGGGTAACATCGTCATATGGCCTAAGTCCCTCTACGAGCAGGAGGCACTTAGGCAGTTGAATGACAAGGCTTGTTACAAGCGTCTAACATTTAATCCCCTTTTGTCTTTTACAACTCAATTAACGAAAATTCTGAATTTGGCTGTTGTGATTTTATGACGGGTATAAACTCAAATGGTAAAAATATTCATATCACATATACTTGTGATGTGAATAAGATTAGCTTTTTGGACGTTACTGTCTGGAGGGATTTGGACAATAATTTGCAAACTAGCATTTTTAGGAAGGAGACATCTTCTAACATGCTGTTGCATGCTACCTCTGCACATCCCAAACATATAATTAGTTCTGTCCCAATAGGGCAGTTCCTGCGGTTGCGTAGGATCTGCTCTACTGAGCGGGAATTTGAGTTTCAGGCAAAGGATCTTGCCGACAGGTTTCGGGAGAGAGGTTATAGTGGGCATGCGATTAAAAGAGCATTTAATCGTGCCAAATGGTCTACACGTCATTCTCTACTATACAAGAAAAAAGAGACAAAAGTAGACAACAAAGTAAGATTTATAACCAATTATAATGCGCAATTTGCTCGCATGAAAGGTTGTCTCAAATGGGCCTGGCCGATTCTTCAGACCGATCCTGTTCTAAATCAGTTTCTGCCATCAATGCCCAGTATTTCCATTAGGCGATCAAGAAACCTTCGGGATCATCTTGTTCGTAGTTGTTATCAGACGGAACCAAAAACTACTTTTCTCGATGCCGGTCGTCCTGGGAGTGGCTGTACTCCTTGTGGCCGATGTGTCGCCTGCCCTAATGTTGATTGTATTAAAGTGTTCTCTAATTCCTCGGGAACTAGAACATATGACATCAGAAGTTATATTACTTGTATGACACGTTATGTGGTGTATTTTGCCATATGCCCATGCAATCTTATATATATTGGGATGACTACTCGGCAATTAAAAACACGTGTTCGCGAGCATGCACTCGGGATACAGGCGGCAGTCGACCATGAGGACTTGGCCACTCTCAGGACGATACCAAGGCATTTTAAACTTAAACATAACTGTTACAGTTCATTACTTCGTGTTAGGGGTATTGACATAATTAAACCTGGTATTCGGGGTGGCAATCTAACGAAGAGGCTATCCCAGGTTGAAACTCGTTGGATTTGGTCCTTGGACACAGTACATCCAAAATAACTTAATGAGGCTATTAGCTTTGCTCCATTCTTGTAGTCATCTTATGCGGCTTCATCAGTGACTATTTCTTGTTCATGTGCTTTGTTTTTAATTTTGTTTTTATATTTTATTTTAGTGTGGTGTCAACTGATATGTTGTGTCCTTACCCTCGATATTTTTGGATAAAGATGACAATGAATTGTGGCTGTTATTTTCTGCTTGTATGTGGGGATGAAGACTCAACGCCTGGCAAATCTGTGATGCGGATCCATTTTTATTCATTATTATGATGTTTTTATTTTTCTTTCTTCTCTTTTTTATTTATCATTTTTTGGTTCTATTATTATTGATTTTTTGTGTTTTTGTTTTATTGTTTTTTGTTTTTTGTTTTTTATTATTATCATTTTTCATTATTTTTAATTATATAATTGAGGATATTATGGAGTATGTTTACTGCGGTCAGCAGTGGTTGACTATGATCATTAGATGATCTAAATATTAGGTACACACAATTATATATGCTGCCCTTGGGTAAAACTTATAATCCAAATATTCTCATATTTTGTTTTTCCTTATTTGTTTCCTTTTTTCTTTTTTCCTTTTTTTTTTTTTTTGTGTTATGTTTATGCGTCCTGTCATCACATTTATGCCCCTTTTGTGATTCATTTTAGTATGCCCCACATGGTTTGTGTGCTCATGGATGGATGCGGATGTGTCCTTTAATTATTTTGCCTATTATCTTTATAGCCCTACCATTTACCGCTCCCCCCTGACGACCTTGTCCTCCCAGTACGCATGTGGGCCGCTGCTGCCTTTGCGCTCGGCGGCTTTCGGCATCTGTGTTGCCCGGTGACTGGTCACGTGCGCGTGACGTCATCGGTCAGGTGATGCCGACGCCGTCTCACGTCCGGGTTGCCGCGGCGACACCTGCGTCACCATGGGTGGGGCGAGATGCGCCATGGGGCTAATGGAGTGAGGGATCTTCATTTGAAGTTTCCGCCCACTGACATTGGAGCTATGTGACGCTATTGGGGGCGGAACTTTTGGCAGCCTCAGTATGCGGCGCCGGCCATGTGACGTTATGAGGGACGGCATTGTTGCTATGTTGGTGTTACTAGGGGCGGACCCTTGAAGGTTTTGCATGAGGATTTAGTCTTATTTTGAGGTGCATGGTAGCGGCTTGGCAGCGCCATTGATTATGCAATCCATGGGGGCATTTCATTTGAAACATTGAGTGATCATGAGTGTTGGATTCATTCCTTTGTGCATAAGGAGCCAGTCAGGTTCCACCTCTATGATAATATATGTCATTTCCTGGGAGGGCGATATGATGTACCATTGTATTGGTTTATCAGGTCAGGTGTTTAGTTCTCACAATTTCATTGGTGGCTCCATATTTTAAATACTCATCACTTCCTATGTTACTCACCCCTTGACAAAGGCCATCTGGCCGAAACGTGCGTTGGGGGGGTACAACCAGGTAGGACCTTTACTATCGACCAGTCTGAGGTAATATTATGTAGTTCAAATTTTTTTCTCTGGATGTTGACATGTTCAGTGTATAGTATGTGTGGTGGTAGTTTCCACCACAGGGGGTAATGATACCTATTGGCCTCAATATATATTATGACTGGCTGTTTGTATTACTAAGGGATGATGTAGGATTCTCTAATTTTGTATTGTTTACTGTTGTAATCACTATTATCCCTGTGGTCACATACCTGCATGTGCCCCATTTTTGCCCATGTGCTTTTTATGGTCATATTGACTCTTATCTCACTGCTTCTTGTACCTTGGATTTATGCTAATAAAGTTATTTTTGTATTTTTGTATAAATTTCTTGTATTGGACTTTTTTTCGCCTTTTTTCCTTCATATATTTGATTAATTTTTGCGATAGTCCTATTGTGTCCAATTATATACCCATCTTCTATGGTAACTCATAGTTGTGTAACTGTTTAAATCTGTGTAAATGGGGTTAATTTCCATGAAACTATTATATTATAGGTTCTGATGTGGAGTATATTCATTTTTGCACCAACTAATTTGAGTAAAATGGAAGAGTTTGTAATGAAAGTTCTATTAGTAACCTTACTTTCATGTTATGGGTTAAAAAATGTTCTATGGAACTCAGTATTGTCAAAATTTTTGAATTTGTATGCGGTTAGATATTGATTAAAATTTAACTTTTCAAAGGGCGTGTATAATAATTTATGCTGAGCAATGTATATTCGTACACTATTGGATTTGTAGTATGCATACATTTGAATAATTATGTATTTTCTTTTTTTACCTGCAATGCACCTCCTATAAGACTTGTTTGAAAATGTATAAGAAAGTTGGCAACTAGGACTTAGCAATTAATTTTTTTAACTAATAGTAAGGATTGTTATTATTATTGCCAAATTTAATATACGATTTACTATTCAGTCCTCATCTTTAACCCCTTCACTACCAAGGGTGGTTTGCACGTTAACTCCCGGGCCAATTTTTACAATTCTGACCACTGTCCTTTTATGAGGTAATAACTCTAAATCGATTCCATGGATCCCGGTGATTCTGACATTGTTTTCTCGTCACATATTGTACTTCATGTTATTGGTAAAATTTCATTCAAATAACTTGCGTTTATTTGTAAAAAAATGGAAATTTGGCGAAAATTTTTAAAATTTCGCAATATTCCAAATTTGAATTTTTATGCCCTTAAATCACAGAGATACGGCACACAAAAAACTTGATAAGTAACATTTCCCACATGTTTACTTTAAATCAGCACAATTTTGGAACCAAAATTTTTTTTTGTTAGGAAGTTATAAGGGATAAAAATTGACCAGCGATTTCTCATTTTTGCAACACCATTTTATTTTTACGGACCACATCACATTTGAAGCCACTTTGCGGGGTCTATATGATAGAAAATACCCAAAAGTTACACCATTCTAAAAACTGCACCCCTTAAGGTGCTCAAAACCACATACAAGAAGTTTATTAACCCTTTAGGTGCATCACAGGAATTTTTTGAATATTTAAAAAAAAAATAACATTTAACTTTTTTTCACAAAAAAAATAATTCAGGTTCAATTTTTTTTATTTTACCAAGGGTAACAGGAGAAATTGGAATGCAAAAGTTATTGTGCAATTTGTTTTGAGTACGCCGATACCTGATATGTGGGGGGGAATCACTGTTTCGGCGCATGGCAGAGCTCAGAAGGGAAGGAGCGCCGTTTGACTTTTTCAATGCAAAAGTGGCTGGAATTCAGATCGGACGCCATGTCACGTTTAGAGAGCCCATGATGTGCCTAAACAGTGGAAGCCCCCCACAAGTGACCCCATTTTGGAAACTAGACCCTCCAAGGAACTTGTCTAGATATGTGGTGAGAACTTTGAACCCACAAGGGCTTCACAGAAGTTTATAACGTACAGCGGTACAATTAAAAAATCATATTTTTTCCACAAAAATGAACTTTTCACCCCAAATTTTCATTTTACCAAGGGTAACAGGACCCTAATAGTTATTGTGTAATTTGTCCTGAGTACGCTGATACCCCACATGTTGGGGTAAACCACTATTTGGGCGCAAGGCAGAGCTCGGAAGGGGAAGCAGCGCCATTTGACGTTTTTGGCTGGAATTGAGATCGGACACCATGTCGCGATTGGAAAACCCCTGATGTACCAAAACAGTGGAAACCCCCCACAAATGACACCATTTTGGAAACTAGACCCCCAAGGAACTTATGTAGATGTGTGGTGAGAACTTTGAACCCACAAGGGCTTCACAGAAGTTTATAACGTACAGCGGTACAATTAAAAAATCATATTTTTTCCACAAAAATGATCTTTTCACCCCCAATTTTCATTTTACCAAGGGTACCAGGACCCTAAAAGTTATTGTGCAATTTGTTCTGAGTACGGTGATACCCCACATGTGGGGGTAAACCACTATTTGGGCGCATGGCAGAGCTCGGAAGGGAAGCAGCGCCATTTGACGTTTTTGGCTGGAATTGAGATCGGACACCATGTCGCGTTTGGAAAGCCCTTGATGTACCAAAACAGTGGAAACCCCCCACAAATGACACCATTTTGGAAACTAGACCCCCCAAGGAACTTATCTAGATGTGTGGTGAGAACTTTGAGCCCCCCAGTGCTTCACAGAAGTTTATAATGCCTGGGCATGAAAATAAAAAAATCATATTTTTTCCACAAACATGATCAATTAGTCCCCAATTTTTTTATTTTTCCCAAGGGTACCAGGAGAAATTGGACCCCAAAAGTTATTGTCCAAATTGTCCTGAGTACGCTGATACCCCATATGTGGGAGAAAACTACTGTATGGGCACACGTCGGGGCTCGGAAGGGAAGTATTGACGTTTTGGAATGCAGATTTTGATGGAATGGTCTGCGGGTGTCGTGTGTGTTTGGAGAGCCCCTGATGTACCTAAACTATTGAAACTCCCCACAAGTGACCACATTTTGGAAACTAGACCCCCATGGAACTTATCTAGATGTGTGGTGAGCACTTTGAACCCCCAAGTGCTTCACAGAAGTTTATAACGCCCGGGCGTGAAAATAAAAAAATCATTTTCCTAAGGGTAACAGGAGAAATTGGACCCCAAAAGTTGTTTTATAATTTGTCCTGAGTAGGCTGATACCCCATATGTGGGAGTAAAACACTGTTTGGGCGCATGGCAGAGTTTGGAAGTAGCACCATTTGACTTTTTCAACGCAGAATTGGCCGGAATTGAGATCAGACGCCATGTTGCATTTGGAGAGCACCTGATGTGCCCAAACAGTGGAAACCCCCAATTCTAGCTCCAACCCTAACCCCAACACACCCCTAACCCTAATCCTAGCCCTAATCCTAGCCCTAACCCTAGCCCTAGCCCTAGCCCTAACCCGAATGGGAAAATGAAAATAAATACATTTTCTTTTAATTGTATTATTTTTCCCTAACTAAGGTGGTGATAACGGGGGGTTTGATTTACTATTTACGGCGGTTTTTATGTTTGGCAGCTGTCACATGCTAAAAGACACTTTTTATTGTAAAAATAGTTTTTGCATCACCACATACTGAGAGCTATAATTTTTCCATATTTTGACCCACCGAGTCATGTGAGGTCTTATTTTTTGCGGGACGAGTTGACATTTTTATTGATGCAATTTTCGGGCACGTGACATTTTTGGATTTTTGGATTTTTATTTTGTTTTTTGGGACGCAGAATTTACAAAAAACAGCGTTTCATGAATGTCTTTTGGGTGGTGCGTTTACGCCGTTCCGGGTGCGGTAAAATTTATAAGGAGGTTTTATTCTTCGGGTCAGTACGGTTACAGCGATATCTCATTTAGTTCTTTTTTTATGTTTTGGCGCTTTTATGCAATGAAAACAATTTTATATAAAAAATAATTATTTTTGCATCGCTTTGTTCTGCGAGCTATAACTTTTTTATTTTTTCGCTGATGATGCTGTGTGGCAGCTCATTTTTTGCAGGACAAGATGACATTTTCAGCGATACCAATGATATTTATATGCATCTTTTTGATCGAGCGTTATTGCACTTTTTGTTCGGCGGTGTGATAATAAATCATTATTTTTTGCTTTGTTTTTTATTTTTATTTTTTAAGGGGTTCACTTAAGGGGTTAACTATTGGGACAGTTTTATAGGGCGGGTCGTTACGGATGTGGCGATACCAAATATGTGTACTTTTATTGTTTTGGTTTTTTTATTTCCAAAAAATGAATTTATTGGGGAATATTTTTTTTTTTTTTTAATTTATTTAGCGATTTTTTTAAAATTATTTTTACACTTTTCTTTTTTTTTTTTACTTTATTACAATGTCACAGGGGGGACATAACTGTCCTGTGACAGATCGCTGATCTGTCACATCACAGATCACTGTGACAGATCAGCGATCTGTCACAGGCAGTGCAGAAGGCTTCCTCATGCCTGTGCTTTGCAGGCACTGAGGAAGCCAGCTTCTTGCAGGCCCCCGGAGGTCCCCGCTGCCATATTGGATCCGGGGACCTGCAGGAAAGGAGCCCCCCGCAGCAGCGCTGCCCATTGCGCTGCCGTGGGGGGCTCAGGGAAGCACGGAGGGAGCCCTCTCCCTGCCAATGCTTCCCTTTAACCCCCGGTACACCGCGATCGTGTTTGATCACGGTGTGCAAGGGGTTAATGTGTCGGGGGTGGTCTGTGACTGCCCCTGACACATTGTGCTGGGTGTCAGCTGTGATAATCAGCTGACACCCGGCCGCGATCAGTGGCGCTCACCACGTGGGCGCCGCTGATCGCTGTGACGTAATATTCCGTCTATGGAAATTAGGTCCAGGGTCACATGGATGGAATATTACGTCCATTGTAGATAAGGGGTTAAATTATTATTACTTAGTCAATTTTAACATTAGAACATCTAAACAGAGGAAACACAACAGCTCAGAGAGCAAAGACAAGATGTCTGTGAAAAGTAACTTATACATACACATTGAAAATATCATCAGTTAAAAATTAGTGATGATAAAAATTAAAGTTTTGAGCCTAAACCCATATTCTTTATATCTGATTAATTTGATTGTCACATTCACTTGTTTTCCTGATATGCTAAAGAACTTTGATTTTTTTCTATTAATTTTATAGCACAAGATATTTAATCTCAATTAAATTTTGATAACAAAGAGCAACTCAAGTGCACAAACAACTATTCTGAGAAGTAAAATACTTCAAGGACTAAGGGTAATAAATAATAATCTTTATTTTTATATAGCGCTAACATATTCCGCAGCGCTTTACAGTTTGCACACATTTTCATCACTGTCCCCGATGGGGCTCACAATCTAAATTCCCTATCAGTATGTCTTTGGAGTGTGGGAGGAAACCGGAGTGCCCGGAGGAAACCCACGCAAACACGGGGAGAACATACAAACTCCTTGCAGATGTTGTCCTAGATGGGATTCGAACCCAGGACTCAAGCGCTGCAAGGCTGCAGCGCTAACCACTGAGCCACCGTGCTGCCCTCCATTACACTTAGCGATGCACCAGTGATTCCGACAATGATATGGATCACTGGTGCATCGCTAAGTGGTCGCTAGTGAGCTGCCACACTGGCAGATCTCACCAGCGACATAGCAGCGGTCGGGGGTCGCTACTTACCTGTCAGATGCGGCGATCCTGACGTCCTCCCGCCCGCATCCACGCGTCGCCTCTCGGCGCCACAGGAAGCCCAGCAGGAAGCGCCCGATGAGAAATGGTCCAGGACGTTCTCGCGTTATCAGCGATAATCAGCGGGGGAGCCGGTCGGAGGTAAGTATCACATGTAGCGATATCGCTAGCAATATCACTGCTGCATCACAAAATCGGTGACGTTACAGCGATATTGCTAGCGATATTGCTATGTGTAACGGGCCCTTAAGAGAACAGAAACACTTATGATAAATGTTAAGTTGTGTCATGAAAGTAAAGATGCATTTTAAGCATTGGCATTAAAGCCATTTATTATCATAAAATTCATAATAATATCAGGGAATTGAAACCTTCCACTGTTTTACATTTCCAAAATGAGAGACCAATAAAAACTGATTAAAAAGAATAGTTCCATATTTAAACTTTAGTGAATTCTAAACAAAACATTGTATTCTACAGTCAGTAATGATAAAGCACTTATTTTTCTTGTTTTAACCCATTCCTGGCATGACTATTTTCCAATTTTACATTTTACATCTTCTTCTTCCACGAGCCATAATTTTTTTATTTTTACATCAGAATAGCCAAATGAAGGCTTTCTTTGCAGGAAAAGATGTACTTTTGACTAATTAATTTTATCATTTGATTTACCGGAAAAAATGCAACCAATTCCAAGTGCTGAAAATTTGCAAAACAAATAATTATTTTTTTTTAATATTCACAGTCTTCAATATACAGGAAAAATTTCAATATAATTATCTAGGTAAGTTTGAATATGGCAATAACAAAACATACATATTTTTTATTTTAGTGGAGGAAAAGAAGCCTACAATTTGTAAAAAAGAATAAAATATGAGCATTTCTAGAAATGAATGAGCACTAAAATGCTGGAACTGAGCAATTTCTAATGCTCAGATGCTTGTTTTGAGTAACGAGAATAATGGGAGTCAATGGGAAATTGAGCATTTTTCTGGCACACCCTTCAAGGAGGTCTGGGGGCAGTGAAAATGTTGAAATGGATTGAAAAAGTACTGAATGGAAAGTGAACAACACGGGGAAGACCCCTGGAAGCATTACTGACTCCCAGATATTTTTCCTGTAATTTTGGAATTTACAGGAAAAAATGTTAAGAAACATTCTTTCCTGTATAATGACTTGTATATAAGGCAAACATTAAAAAGAAAAATAATAATTGAAGTAAACCAAAATTGAAATATTTATTAAAAAACTGGAAGTTTCAGTGTAGTTTATGAAGGAAGCAAGAATGCCAAAAATGTGATGGAAGAGGGACACACCCTGTAATAGAGATAAAGGAGGTTGTCATACACATTTTGCTCAAATTGTCATGTAATGGCACTCCTAGACTCAGAAAGGCTATGCATTAAGTGCAAAGTATATTTGTAGTCCTCCCACACTCATAAAAGTTATGCACAGTGCAAAGCCTGCCAAAAATTACAAGCAGAGTTACCCATACACCCTTGAAGACACCAACTGTAGTACCTAATTCAAATACTGTGAACAAAGTGAAGTTGTGGTTCACAAAGGCTGTACACACAGTGCAAAGCCAGGAAAAAATTTTAAGCAGGCACATCCATAGACTTTTGAGGGAAACAACTGGAGGGCCTGATTACAATATTTTGAATGTGTAGTTGATGCACTCCTATTCTCACAAAGGCATAGCATTTTGCAAAGCTATGAAAAAAATATAATTAGAGTCATACAGTCATCCATAGACCCCTGGAGACATTAACTAGTGGCTTAATTTAAATATTGAAGATTCTAAACACTTTATGTGCTGCTGTCATATGGTGGTGTAGAAAAGTTGGGCTGATCTAAGCTTTGCTCATTTTTATCAGACTGAGCCTTTCAGAACTTTCTCTTAACGATCAAAAGCGCCTGTCTGTTTTGACCCCCTCGGCAACACTATAAACCTGCTCAGACAAGATGCTAGCGGCAGAGTAGTACAACACCACCATGTCATAGAATGACAGCTCATGCAACGTATACAGCATTGAGGCACAGTAGCTGAAGGTTACAGAGGACTTAAGGTGAGAGCTAGTTTGTCAAACAGGTATTGCTTGACCATCTTTAAAAATGTTTCCTTCCTTGTCAAAAATACCTGGTCATGAAGGCCTGGAAACTGGGAGGGTGTCATGAAATTGGCACAGGCCTTTGACACTGTACCCCTGCCTCAGCTGTGCGTATCCCCCCTGCCACTAGCATTGTCTAATGGTAATTTTTTTAACATATTTTCCACTATGGCCTTCTACTACAGCAGCACTTTAGTAGACCTCTCCACCACATGAAGGAAAAATGCAAGTTTCTCCTTGTAGCATGAGTCTAGCAAGATGAACAACCATAACTCTTTATTGGCCAAGATGTATATAATGTGAGGGGCATGGGAATGGCAGCGATACATAATGTCTGCTATATGTGCCAAGGTTCCAACAGTCAACACTTCCCTGTCACCACCATGATGACTATTCTCTATCTCCTACTCCTCCATCAATTATTCTTCCTCATTCCCCTCCTCACTCCATCCATGTAGAAAAGATGGAACAAAGCTTGTGTGGGTACTAGCCTTTGTTGTGCTCCTTTTTCTCCTCCTCAGCGTTAACATTCTCATGTTACCCAATCTGTGCTGAGCAGATGAGATCAGGGTGGGCTGGGTAGTATCTCCCTGTCTCATGCTTTCCTCCATCTTCACCAGGTCTGCAGGCACAGCTTCATGTATGTTTAACCCCTTCCTGACATCCGACATACTATCCCGTCCACGGTACCCGGGCCCGTATGACCATGGACGGGATAGTACGTCTACTGCGATCAGCGGCGCCCACGTGGTGAGCGCCGCTGATCGCGGCCGGGTGTCAGCTGATTATCACAGCTGACACCCGGCACTATGTGTCAGCGGCGGTCACGGACCGCCACCGACACGTTAACCCCTTGCACACCGCGATCAAACATGATCGCGGTGTACCAGGAGTTAAAGGGAAGCATCGGGAGGGAGGGGGCTCCCTCCGTGCTTCCCTGAGCCCCCCACGGCAGCGCAATGTGCAGCGCTGCTGCCGGGGGCTCCTATCCTCCAGGCCCCCGGATCCAAGATGGCGACGGGGGCCTTCGGGGACCTGAGGAAGCTGGCTTCCTCAGTGCCTGCAAAGCGCAGGCAAGAGGAAGTCTTCTTCAATGCCTGTGACAGATTGCTGATCTGTCACAGGGATCTGTGATGTGACAGATCAGCGATCTGTCACAGGACAGTGATGTCCCACCTGGGACTATGTAATAAAGTAAAAAAAAAATTAAAAAAAATGTAAAAATAAATTAAAAAAAAAATCGCCAAATAAATTAGAAAAAAAAAAAAATATTCCCTCAATAAATCCATTTTTTGGAAATAATAAAAAAACAAACAATAAAAGTACACATATTAGGTATCGCCGCGTCCGTAATGACCCGCCCTATAAAACTGTCCCATTAGTTAACCCTTTTAGCGAACTCCTTAAAAAATAAAAATAAAAAACGAAGCAAAAAATAATGATTTATTATCATACCGCCAAACAAAAAGTGTAATAACGCGCGATCAAAAAGACGCATATAAATATCCATGGTACCGCTGAAAACTTCATCTTGTCCCGCAAAAAACGAGCTGCCACACAGCATCATCAGCAAAAAATTAAAGTTATAGCTCGCAGAAAAAAGCGATGCAAAAATAATTATTTTTTATATAAAATAGTTTTCATTGCATAAAACCGACAAAAACATAAAAAAGACCTAAATGAGGTATCGATGTAACCGTACTGACCCGAAGAATAAAACCGCTTTATCAATTTTACCGCACGCGGAACGGTGTAAACGCACCCCCCCAAAAGAAATTCATGAAACGCTGGTTTTTCTTCATTCTGCGTCCCAAAAATCGGAATAAAAAGCGATCAAAAAATTTCACGTGCCCGAAAATGGTACCAATAAAAACGTCAACTCGTCCCGCAAAAAATAAGACCACACATGACTCAGTGGGTCAAAAGACGGAAAAATTATAGCTCTCAAAATGTGGTGATGCAAAAACTATTTTACAATAAAAAGCGTCTTTTAGCGTGTGACAGTCGCCAAACATAAAAACCGCCATAAATAGTAAGTCAAACCCCCCGTTATCACCCCCTTAGTTAGGGAAAAATAATAAAACTAAAAAAAAAGTATTTATCTCCATTTTCCCGTTAGGGTAAGGCTGTGTGCACACGCTGCGGATTAGGTGCGGATTCATCCGCGCGGATTTTGTAAAATCCGCAGGTGAAACCGCAGGTCAAAAGACCTGCGGTTTTACCTGCGGATTGCTCTGCGGTTTTGTCCTGTGGTTTTTCATCTCCTCAATAGAGGAGATGGCAAACCGCAGGAGAATCCGCAGAAAGAATTGACATGTCAATTCTTTCTGCGGATTGAAAACCGCAGATAATCCGCGCGGAAAATTCCGCACCGTCTGCACTGCGGTTTTTGATTCCCATAGGGAATCATGGTACTGTACACCGCAGCAGAAACTGCTGCGGGTCCGCAGCAGCCAAAACCGCTGTGGAACCGCAGCAAAATCCGCAGCGTGTGCACACAGCCTTAGGGTTAGGGCTAGGGTTAGGGCTAGGGTTAGGGCTAGGGTTAGGGCTAGGGTTAGGGTTAGGGCTAGGGTTAGGGCTAGGGTTAGGGCTAGGGTTAGGGCTCAGATTAGGGTTAGGGGTGTGTTGGGGTTAGGGTTGGAGTTATAATTGGGGGTTTCCACTGTTTGGGCACATCAGGGGCTCTCCAAATGCAACATGGCGTCTGATCTCAATTCCAGCCAATTCTGAGTTGAAAAAGTCAAATGGTGCTCCTTCCCTTCCAAGCTCTGCCATGCGCCCAAACAGTGTTTTACCCCCACATGTAGGGTATCAGCCTACTCAGGACAAATTGCAAAACAATTTTTGGGGTCCAATTTCTCCTGTTACCCTTAGGAAAATAAAAAATTGGGGGCAAAAATATCATTTTTGTGGAAAAAAATGATTTTTTTATTTTCACGTCCGAGTGTTATAAACTTCTGTGAAGCACTTGGGGGATCAAAGTGCTCACCACACATCTAGATAAGTTCTGTGGGGGGTCTAGTGTCCAAAATGGGGTCACTTGTGGGGAGTTTCAATAGTTTAGGTACATCAAGGGCTCTCCAAACGCACATGACACCCGCAGACCATTCCATCAAAGTCTGCATTCCAAAACGTCACTGCTTCCCTTCCGAGCCCCGACGTGTGTCCATACAGTAGTTTTCTCCCACATATGGGGTGTCAGCGTACTCAGGCCAAATTGGACAACAACTTTTGGGGGTCCAATTTCTCCTGTTACCCTTGGGAAAATGAAAAAACTGGGGACTAATTGATCATGTTTCTGGAAAAAATACAATTTTTTTATTTTCATGCCCTGGCATTATAAACTTCAGTGAAGCCCTTGGGGGTTCAAAGTGCTCACCTCACATCTAGATAAGTTCCTTAGTGGGTCTAGTTTTCAAAATGGGGTCATTTGTGGGGGGTTTCCACTGTTTAGGTACATTAGGGGCTCTCCAAAGGCAACATGACACCCGCAGACCATTCCATCAAAGTCTGCATTCCAAAACGTCACTACTTCCCTTCAGAGCCCCGACGTGTGCCCATACAGTAGTTTTCTCCCACATATGGGGTATCAGCATACTCAGGACAAATTGGACAACAACTTTTGGGGTCCAATTTCTCCTGTTACCCTTGGGAAAATAAAAAAAATGGTGACTAAAAGATCATGTTTGTGGAAAAAATACGAATTTTTTATTTTCACGCCCGGGCGTTATAAACTTCTGTGAAGCACTGGGGGGTTCAAAGTGCTCACCACACATCTAGATAAGTTCCTTGGGGGGTCTAGTTTACAAAATGGTGTCATTTGTGGGGGGTTTTTACTGTTTAGGTACATTAGGGGCTCTCCAAAGGCAACATGACACCCGCAGACCATTCCATCAAAGTCTGCATTCCAAAACGTCACTACTTCCCTTCCGAGCCCCGACGTGTGCCCATACAGTAGTTTTCTCCCACATATGGGGTATCAGCATACTCAGGACAAATTGGACAACAACTTTTGGGGTCCAATTTCTCCTGGTACCCTTGGGAAAATCAAAAAATGGTGACTAAAAGATCATGTTCGTGGAAAAAATACGAATTTTTTATTTTCACGCCCGGGCGTTATAAACTTCTGTGAAGCAATGGGGGGTTCTGAGTGCTCACCACACATCTAGATAAGTTCCTTGGGGGGTCTAGTTTACAAAATGGTGTCATTTGTGGGGGGTTTCCACTGTTTAGGTACATTAGGGGCTCTCAAAAGGCAACATGACACCCGCAGACCATTCCATCAAAGTCTGCATTCCAAAACGTCACTACTTCCCTTCCGAGCCCCGACGTGTGCCCATACAGTAGTTTTCTCCCACATATGGGGAATCAGCATACTCAGGACAAATTGGACAACAACTTTGGGGGTCCAATTTCTCCTGGTACCCTTGGGAAAATAAAAAAATGGTGACTAAAAGATCATGTTTGTGGAAAAAATACGAATTATTTATTTTCACGCCCGGGCATTATAAACTTCTGTGAAGCACTGGGGGGGTCAAAGTGCTCACCACACATCTAGATAAGTTCCTTAGGGGGTCTAGTTTCCAAAATGGTGTCATTTGTGGGGGGTTTCCACTGTTTTGGTACATCAGGAGTTTTCAAAACACGACATGGTGTCCGATCTCAATTCCAGCCAAAAACGTCAAATGGCGCTGCTTCCCTTCCGAGCTCTGCCATGCGCCCAAGTAGTGGTTTACCCCCACATGTGGGGTATCAGCGTACTCAGGACAAATTGCACAATAACTTTTACGGTCCTGTTACCCTTGGAAAAATAAGAATTGAGGGTGAAAAGATCATTTTTGTGGAAAAAATATGATTTTTCAATTGTATGGCTTTATGTTATAAACTTCTGTGAAGCCCATGGGGGTTCAAAGTTCTCACCACACATCTAGATAAGTTCCTTTGGGGGTCTAGTTTCCAAAATGGTGTCATTTGTGGGGGATTTCCACTGTTTTGGTACATCAGGGGTTTTCCAAACGCGACATGGTGTCCGATCTCAATTCCAGCCAAAAACGTCAAATGGCGCTGCTTCCCTTCCGAGCTCTGCCATGCTCCCAAATAGTGGTTTACCCCCACATGTGGGGTATCAGCGTACTCAGGACAAATTGCACAATAACTTTTAGGGTCCTGTTACCCTTGGAAAAATAAGAATTGAGGGTGAAAAGATCATTTTTGTGGAAAAAATATGATTTTTCAATTGTATGGCTTTATGTTATAAACTTCTGTGAAGCCCATGGGGGTTCAAAGTTCTCACCACACATCTAGATAAGTTCCTTTGGGGGTCTAGTTTCCAAAATGGTGTCATTTGTGGGGGATTTCCACTGTTTTGGTACATCAGGAGTTTTCCAAACGCGACATGGTGTCCGATCTCAATTCCAGCCAAAAACGTCAAATGGCGCTGCTTCCCTTCCGAGCTCTGCCATGCGCACAAATAGTGGTTTACCCCCACATGTGGGGTATCAGCGTACTCAGGACAAATTGCACAATAACTTTTAGGGTCCTGTTACCCTTGGAAAAATAAGAATTGAGGGTGAAAAGATCATTTTTGTGGAAAAAATATGATTTTTTAATTGTATGGCTTTATGTTATAAACTTCTGTGAAGCCCATGGGGGTTCAAAGTTCTCACCACACATCTAGATAAGTTCCTTAGGGGGTCTAGTTTCCAAAATGGGGTCACTTGTAAGGGGTTTCCACTGTTTAGGTACATCAGGGACTCTCCAAACGTGACATGGCGTCCCATCTGAATTCCAGCCAATTTTGCATTGAAAAAGTCAAACGGCGCTCCTTCCATTCTGAGCTCTGCCATGCGCCGAAACAGTCGTTCCCCCCCACAAATCAGGTATCAGCGTACTCAGGACAAATTGCACAATAACTTTTGCAGTCCAATTTCTCCTGTTACCCTTGGTAAAATAAAAAAAATTGAACCTGAAATATTTTTTTTGTGAAAAAAGTTAGATGTTCATTTCTTTTTAAATATTCAAAAAAATTCCTGTGACGCACCTAATGGGTTAATAAACTTCTTGAATATGGTTTTGAGCACCTTAAGGGGTTCAGTTTTTAGAATGGTGTCACTTTTGGGTATTTTCTATCATATAGACCCCTCAAAGTGGCTTCAAATGTGATGTGGTCCTAAAAATAAAATGGTGTTGTAAAAATGAGAAATCGCTGGTCAACTTTTAACCCTTATAACTTCCTAACAAAAAAAAATTTTGGTTCCAAAATTGTGCTGATGTAAAGTAAACATGTGGGAAATGTTACTTATCAAGTTTTTTGTGTGCCGTATCTCTGTGATTTAAGGGCATAAAAATTCAAAGTTGGAAAATTGTGAAATTTTCAAAATTTTTGCCAAATTTCCATTTTTTCACAAATAAACGCAAGTTATTTGAATGAAATTTTACCACTAACATGAAGTACAATATGTCACGAGAAAACATTGTCAGAATCACCAGGATCCATGGAAGCGTTCCAGAGTTATGACCTCATAAATGTACAGTGGTCAGAATTGTAAAAATTGGCCCGGTCATGAACGTGCAAACCACCCTTGGCGGTGAAGGGGTTAATTGTCAGCAGTGACTGTTTATGCAGACACAGAAGTGGGATCATTGCTCTGATTATGGCATCATCACCGTTCATCAACTTTGTGGATTCCATAAGGTCTTGGAGCACTTCACAAATGTGAGACATACATGCCTACTCTTCAGTTTTTATGTGTGGAGGCTGACCAGAATACCAACAGGTGTGTTGGAGCTGGTATTCCACAACTGGCCTCTGCTGCTCACAAATCCTTGCCAGCATGTGCAGTGCGGAGTTCCAGTGTGGGGTGATGTCTCACACCAGTCGGTGAGCTGGCAATTGAATGCGCTGCCTGGGCAGTGGCAGCTGTAGCTGACTTGCAGAAATAGTCGCTGACTCGGTGTACCTTGCCCGGAAGCTCTGGCAAATATGGTCAGGTTTTCAGAAACCACTGAACTACCAAACTGAGCATGTGGGCCAGGCATGATTCATGTGTGGACAACAAACTTCAATACAGCCACCAGGTTATGATGATTATCACACACAACCCTGCCTGGTTGTAGGTTCAGTGGTGAGAGCAACAGGTATGACTAGTCTGTTATTCCTTTCAACAACTATGCCATGGTGTGCAGTTTGTCTCCTAGACAAATTAGCGTCAGCAGAGCCTGGTGCTGCTTCACTGAGGCAGTGCTGTGGAGCTTCCAGCTGATGTGTGTTCTTACATAGCACATCAGAGATGGAAGATCAGTAGTAGCAGGATGGGGTGCAAGAATTGGTATTGGATATGGAAAGAACCCTGATAGGAGTAGGGCCATCAATCCTCAGTGTCGGTAGCACATGTGCTGTGTCAGAGAGGGGCTTGGGCATGGCCTAAACAATGTTCCCAGTGTGCTGTCAGTGAAAGGTAGCATCCTTGCCAAAAGTGATTGTTTATGTGTTGGTCATTAAGTGGGCAATCCCAGAAATCATATTGGTAAAGACACGGGTAATGTTCCTGGAAATGTGCTGGTACAAGGTGGGGATGTCACACTGAGAGAAATAATGGCGGCTTAGGACCAAGTACCGAGGGACCAAATTTGTACACTTGTAGAAGGCCAATTTTAGTTTTTTCAAAAAATGAAATTGAACATAAGCCAAGTTCTACAGTATATATGAAAATAGTCAATTTTTGAAGAACTTAATTTGTACACACTTAGCAGGCAAATTTTGCTTTTAATTTTAAGCCAACAAAATTGCACACAAATCAAGTTCTACAGTATATATAGCAACAGTTAATTTTTGAACAACCAAATTTGTATACTTGTAGCAGGCCACCTAGAGTTTTTTTATTTCAATCCAACAAAATTACATACAAACCAAGTTTTACAGTATATATGACAATTTTCAATTTTTAGACAACCAAATTTGTATACCTGTAGCAGGCCAATTTTGTTTTTTATGTCAAACCAACAAAATTTCATACAAATTAGGTTCTACAGTATATATGACAATAGTCAGTTTTTTTAACAAAAATATTTTGTGAACTATACCAGGCCAAGTGGTTTTTAAAAATTTGAACCCATCATAATTTTACACAAAGCACATTAAACTGTATAGATGACTAACTGAGTCAATAAAAAAATTTGGAAGGTTTTTTTTAGTTTTACATACTACCATCATGTAACAATAATCACATTAAACTGCATCAATGAATAATTGAATCCATAACAATGTTTGGAAGTTTTTTTTTAAGTATTATTATTATTGATAATAATAATACTGTGTATTTTATAACATAAAAAAAATCAGCACTTTATATTTTGATGGGGACTTTTACAAACAAAAAAACACTACAGAATAAGCATAATTCAGAAACCAAAAAGAGTGAGACCCTGCTCGTAAGCTTACAATCTATGAGGACATAGGGAAACACAAAAGGTAAAAGATAAAATGTACTTATATTGTACAATACAGCAATAAAATACTAAATAGGGTATGCACATAATGCTGCATGAACCAGTCACCAGCCAGTATGTGTACAGTGCAGACACAAAGGACTATTAGGTGCATGAAGGGTGTGTGAACAGATGCTATAAGAGTCATGATTTTTAAGAAAGTGTTGCATAGGCAAAATGGCAAAAGTTAGATAAGTTAGGTGGAGTGACAGTATAGTCTAAAAAAATGTGTTTTTAGGCCACACTTGAAAGTGTGGGTATTGGGAATTAGTTAAATTTTCCTGAGAAGTGCATTCCAATTGGAGCAGTACATGAGAAGTCTTGGAGATGGGAATAGGAGGTTCGGATTCTTGAAGATTTTAGTGGTTTACATCATTACTAGAACTGAGGGCGCGAGTAGGGTGGACAACTGAGACGAGGGATGAAATACAGGGTGGTGCTTAACCATGAAGTGCTTTCTGGGAAATAATAAAAAGTTTATATTGAAATCTGTATTGGATGGGCAACCAATTCAACAACTGGCAAAGGGTAGAGGCATCGATGTAGCGGTTAGCAAGGAATATGATTCTGGCTGCTGCATTCAGGATGAATTAGACAGGGGAGAGATGTTTTTGGGTGTTTAATTTACCACCGTATTGTAACAAAAACTGCATTAAACTGTATAGGTGACTAATTGAATCCATAAAAACTTTTGCATTTTTTTAGTGTTATAGATCACCAACATTTAAAACAAAGCACATAATGCTCTATGGATGAGCAATTGAATTCCAACAAATATTTAAATGCTTTTTTAAAGTGTGGTATAACAAATGTCACAGAAAGCACCTAATGCTCTATCGATAACTAATTGAATTCTGACAATTCTTTCAACTTTTTTTGGAGTGCTATTTACCACAGAAATATACCACAAAGCATGTAATACTCTATGGATGAGTAATTGAATCAAGAAAATTTGACTACTCTTTTTTGCAGTGTTATATAACAGCAAAATCCAGAAATAATTGTCAACCCTTTTGTTGGAGTGTTGTAATGTCACAGAAAGTACCTAATACTCTATGTCTAATTGAATATAGACAAATTTTGCAGTGCATTCTTGGAGTGCTATAAACCACTCTAATGTTACAAAATGCACCTAATACTCTATGGATGACTAATTGAATCCAGACAAATTTTTCAATGATATTTTTAGAGCGTTATATACCATATAAATACATCACAAAACATGTAATATTCTATGGATCAGTAATTGAATCAAAATTTCTTTCAATGCTTTTCTGAAGCGTTACATTCCACCATAATGTAAAAAAAACACGTTAAACTGTATGGATGACAAATTGAATCTAGAAAAAACTTTAAAGTGTAGTTGATGTAGAATCATAGAATTATAGAATCGTAGAGTTGGAAGGGACCTCCTGGGCCATCTTGTCCAACCCCCTGCTCAAAGCAGGATTCGCTAAATCATCCCAGTCAGATGTCTGTCCAGCCTCTGTTTGAAGACTTCCATTGAAGGAGAACTCACCACTTCTCGTGGCAGCTTGTTCCACTCACTGATCACTCTAACTGTCAAAAAGTTTTTTCTAATATCTAATCTGTGTCTCCTCCCATTCAGTTTCATCCCATTGCTTCTAGTCTTTCCTTGTGCAAATGAGAATAAAGTTGATCCTTCTACAATGTGACAGCCCTTTAGATATTTGTAGACAGCTATTAAGTCTCCTCTCAGTCTTCTCTTTTGCAAACTAAACATTCCCAAATCCTGCAACCTTTCCTCATAAGACAGGGTTTGCAGACCGGTCACCATTCTGGTCGCTCTTTTCTGAACTTGCTCCAGTTTCTTGATGTCTTTTTTGTTGATGTCTTTTTGATGATGTCTTTGTTGATGTACATATATATTCTTAAAGGCTTTGCAGAAAGAGCAAAGGCAGGATCAAATTATAAGGAGGATCATCAATAGACCCATGAAAGGCAACAACTGACGGGACTCATTCAGATATTTTCAAGTGTATTGCAGTACTCCTACACTCATTAATGCTTTGCAGAAAGTGTAATGCTAGGAAAAAATTATAAGGACAGTCATTCAGTCATCCATAGACCCTAGAAAGAAGACAACTGCCGGGCCTCATTCAAATATTTTTAAAGTGTAGATGCTGTACTCCTGCACTCATAAAGGCTTTTCACAAACTGAAATGAAAGAAAAGATTATAAGGAGGATAATACAGTAATCCTCTTCATGTGTCCGCTTTTTCTCCTTCCTCAGGAAACTTGGGAGACTGCCCGCACCTACTTCCTGGAGTCCGATTTCCAGGTGCCTGGGCTGTAAGTTACCTGGATTTAGGTAATGCCAGAGACCCTGGCATAAAGAAATGGTCCAGAGTCCCCTGTGTCACATGGACCATTGACTGTTCCTGCATAGGAGGTGAGAAACCCCAAGGACAATCTGATCTCTCATGGGTGGTAGTTGCCCCATCTCAAGCAGTCTCAAGGAGCCTCTCTTAGACCTGTTCATTCCTCAATAAGGATTCATCCTGCTCTCTTCCTTCTCTGATCATACCCACCACATACCAGCGATGTTGTCCCTCCATTTTGATGAACATGACCCTGATTCCAGCCTTCAGGTCTTGCAGCCTTTGAAGGAAATGTTCCATCTCTACTGCCAGCTGGATGAATGAGATGTGATGACAGGTACAAAACTCTTCTATGAACCCCCATTTTTGCTGCTGATTGTATGTAACAACCTCCCCCTGGATGTCCTGGCTCATCTCCTTGTCTCTTCTGACCAGCTCAGACATCCCAGTCCACTCACCAGTTCCTGGATCCTGGATCTCCCATCTGCAGTCTGTAAGAGCCACAGTGGTGAAAGCTGCAGCATGCATTCAGGCCTTGGTGGTTCCGAGAAAGCTGCCAGTTCCGGACCACAGGCTCCTGACCCCTCCATGGTTGCGTCACCTTCATCTGGCTCCAATATTCCTCCAGAAATTCATGCAAGAGTATTGCTTGACTCTGCCATCTTTGTCATCAACTAATAACATTACACTGGATGAATAATTATATCCAGAAATTTTTTTCAAAGCTTTTTTTGGGCTTTATACAGCAAAAAAAAGTATCACAGAGCACGTAATACTGTATGGATGAGTAATTCAATCTAGAAATATTTTTTAATGCTTTTTTCAGTGTTACATACTACCAAAATTTACCTCAAACCACATAACACTCATTGTATGAGTAAATGAGTCCAGAAAAAAAATTGCAATGCTTTTTTGTAATGTTATATAGCACTGAAATGTACCACAGAGCACGTGATACTGTATGGATGAGTAATTGAATCCAGGAAAAAAATTTCAAAGCTTTTTTGGAGTGTTATATACCAACCAAAAGTACCACAAAGCATGTAATGCACTAAGAATGAGTAGTTAAATCCAGATAACTTTATCAAATCTTTTTTGGAGTGTTATATATCAACAAAATGTACCATAAAGCATGTAATACACAATGGATGAGTAATTCAAACAAGAAAAAAATTTTTGGAGTGTTTTATACCACCAAAAGAGAGAGCGTAATACTCTCTGGGTGAACAATGAGTGAACAATTGAATCAAGACACATTTTTCAATGCATTTATGCATTTTTGGAGTGTTATATACCACCAAAATGTACCACAAAACACGTAATACTCTTTGGATGAGTAATTGAATACAGAAAAATTTTACGGTGCTTTTTTGTAGTGTTATATGCCACTGAAATGTACAACAGAGCAGGTAATACTGCACGGATGAGTAATTGAATCCTCTAAAAAATTTCAATGCTTTTTGGGAGTGTTATATACCACCAAAATGTACCACAGAGCACAAAATACTCTATGAATGAAAATATAGTCAATTTTTTCACCCAAAAATAAAAATGTGGTCATTTGCTGCAGATATATATTTAGCAATGGACTGCAAACCCTAAGCCCTGCCTATTCTGCAACTCTCCCTGCTCCTGCAACTTTTCCTTCCTTAGCTAAATGGAGAATGCATGTGATACAAATAGCAAAGAACAGATTTAGCCCTTGGGCTGTTAGTATGGTAGTTTAGAATCAGCATCAGTATAAATGCTACAGAACTCTGATTACAAACAATCCCCGATTGCTTATTGGCTTTGTTTCATGCAGGGCAGGAATTTGAGTTTCAAATTCAAACCTGTGCTAATGTTTGCCGAATGCCAAACACATCCGAGCACCCAGAAACTCGAGAGGTATCAGAGTATCCTGAGCATGTACACTCATCTCTAAATTTTTGCCATTTTCCAAAACATTTTAAATTTAGGGTCAATGTGTGTGAGGCTATGATCTGATGTTTTTCCTTATCATATTTTGGGGCATACAGGATGTTTAAATTGCCTCTTTTATTCAATGTTTTCCAAAGATGCAGCAACTGAAAAAAATAATTTTGATATTTAGATTTTTTTTCTCATTATACCATTTACCGCTTAATTATTTTTATATTAATATTACATTAATTTTATATTTTCACAGATTTAACTTTTACAGATGCAATTATACTAAATTTGTGTATTTTTCATCTCTTTATTTTAATAGGCGCAAATGGGTTTGAACTTTCATATATATAATTTTCTTATTTTTAAAAACTTTTTTACTTTCTACTGTAATTATTAGAAATTTTATTTTTCTTCTGTTAACATACTGTAAGTATTTTTGAGGTTTAAGAAATCTTTTTTAAATTTTTTTTGTGAAATCTGTTGACAGAGTCACTTTAAGAAAGTTTCAGAACAAAAAATCAATTACTGAAGTTCACTGAATTTGTCTATGGTTTTCAGCTTCACATGAGATTACTTGGGCACTGTAAACAT
The DNA here is from genome assembly GCF_039654945.1 of Dendrobates tinctorius. Lineage (NCBI taxonomy): Eukaryota > Metazoa > Chordata > Amphibia > Anura > Dendrobatidae > Dendrobates > Dendrobates tinctorius. Next base: position 10,839,490 of record NW_027361833.1, on the reverse strand, counting down.
TCATTTTACTCTATATCTTGGATAAGAATTATTGAAAGATTATATTTTAGAAGGAGTTGATAAGGAGTTGATAAGAATGGATTTCAGTCGTAGCTAAAAATAGACGGGACCATGCATTTGTTTACTTTATTGTTGCAGAGAAAGAGTAGATATTCAGTAGCTTTTTTGTAAAAAATAAAGTGTTTCCATAGTTTATTTTATATATCTATCTTATCCATTTACTGTTCTGCTAAAGAAATCTGTAGTTCGATGCAGTCACCAAAATTTTGTTCCCGTATATACTCGAGTATAAGCTGAGATTTTCAGCCCATTTTTAAGGCAGAAAGTGCCCCTCTTGGCTTATACTCGAGTCATAAACGCCAGGAGGTCTGCAGTGGAGGGGGAGCGCTGGTATCAGATCATACATACCCCCTCCTGGTGCAGTCTCTGCATCCCCTGCTTCTCCCAAGGTCTCCGGCGCCTGTGTTCAGCAGTCACATGGAACTGCTCATTAAAGTCATGAATATGCACATATTCATGACTTTAATGAGTGGTACCACATGACCGCTGAAGGAAGGAAGAGCTGCAGAGCCGGAGACTGTGGGAGAAGCAGGGGCTGCAGAGACCGCACTAGGAGGGGGTAAGTATATGCGATATTCACCTGTCCCCGTTCCACTGCGATGCGTCGCTCTGTCCTCTGCATCCTATGGCTGTGATGTTCAGGTAAGAGGGAGCGATGATGTGGTTATTGCATGGACTCTGCCTGAACAGTCACTGACAGAGGACCAGGAAGACAGAGCGGCATGTGGCGGTGGAATGGGGACAGGTGAATATCTCAGGTGCTGGGGCCCTGAGCCAGCGACGACACTGGCACCTGGCCCCCATAGCGCACCAGGTTCACCACCTGCTCAGAACACTGGCACCTAGCCCCCAGTGACAAGAGGTGAGTATGTCTTTTTTTTATTCGCAGCAGCATATGGGGCCATAACCTTTGTGGAGCATCTTATGGGGCAGCAAATGGGGCATAATCTACGGAGCATCTTATTTGGCAGCATATGAGGCATAATCTATGGATCATCTTATGGGGTAGCATATGGAGCATAATCTATGGTGCATCTTATGGGGCAGCATATGGGGCCATAACCTTTATGGAGCATCTTATTGGGCAGCATATGGGGCACAATCTATGAAGCATGTTATGGGGAAGCATATGAGGCATAATCTATGGAGCATCTTATGGGGCAGAATATGGGGCATAATCTATGGAGCATCTTATGGGACAGCATATGGGGTGTAATCAATGGAGCATCTTATGGGGCAGCATATGGGGCATAATCTATGGAGCATCTTATGGGGCAGCATATGGGATATAATCTATGGAGCACCTAATGGGGCAGCATATGGAGCATAATCTATGGAGCAGCATATGGGGCATAATCTATGGAGCATCTTATGGGGCTATAACCTTTACAGAGCAGCATATGGGGCATAATCTATGGAGCATCTTAGGGGCCATAACCTTTATGGAGCAGCATATGGGACATTTTACTCTATGGAGCATCTTATGGGACCATTATTAACCTTTGTGCAGCATTATATGGGGCACATTTTGTATGGAGCATCTTATGGGGCCATCATAAACTGTATGAAGCATTATATGGGGCTCCTGATTCAATATGGATATTCAAAAACATTTAAACTACTGATGTCTCAATTAATTTTACTTTTATTGGTATCTATTTCTATTTTGAAATTTACCAGAAGCTGCTGCATTTTCCACCCAGGCTTATACTCGAGTCAATAAGTTTTCCCAGTTTTTTTGTGGCAAAATTAGGGGGGGTCGGCTTATACTCGGGTCGTCTTATACTTATTTATTATTTTATTTATTTATTTATATATTTTTACAACTTTTACAGCTTTTCAACAGCAAAATATTAGAAAACTAATTCTGCTCTCCCATCCCAGTAATGCTTTTTTTTAATTCAGATACCGTCAGTACATTTTTGGACATTTATTATTATTATTATTATTATTATTATTATTATTATTTATTGTTATAGTGCCATTTATTCCATGGCGCTTTACATGTGAGGAGGGGTATACATAAAAACAAGTACAATAATCTTAAACAATACAAGTCATAACTGGTACAGGAGGAGAGAGGACCCTGCCCGCGAGGGCTCACAATCTTCAAGGGATGGGTGATAATACAGTAGGCGAGGGTAGACATTTGAAAAAAACAAAAAAAAACGATGGAATTGTAAACAGAGCTAAATTATTTCAATGGGCTAGGAAATGATTGTGAATTACTACAAATTTTATTGAATGTAACTGCATTATAAATTACAGCTGCTTTGAAAAGATCCCATACCATTACATTTCCACTAATAAAAGGGTATGAATGATAAAGTCAAGCGTTCAATGTGACATGTTGTCAAACACAGCTTATGGTACAATTACAGGACATTGTGATGCCCTTTTAAATTCAAAAGACTCAAGCAACCTTACATCTATCACAAAATGATATGATTTTATTACAGTTGCATTGCAATCATGTTGCTTAGTTACATTGTTTAAAAAAGACCTAGTTCCATGAAATTCACCCTTTCTCCACCAATGATACATTTTTGCCACTAAAATATCTATAGCCCATAATGTTATGTATACTGAGAAAATCATCCAGCCTTTTTTTAAACAGTTATAGTGTCTGGCATTGCTACATCTTGTGGAACAGCATTCCATAGTCTGACTGCTTTAATCCCTTTGAGACGAAGCCTGTGTTCACCATGATGACCAGGACAATTTTTACAATTCTGACCACTGTTACTTTTGAAAATAAAAACTCTGAAATGCTTCTAGGTATCCTGGTGATTCTGAAACCATGAATAATGTAATGAATAACTGTAATATTATTTTCATACCTGTCTAAGGAATTTTGCTTTTTTGCTCTATTATAACAACAAGAAATTTGAATTCATGTAGTGAAAGAGTCTACCATATTATAGTCAAATATTATTATTATTACTTATTTTAAAAGTGCCATTAATTCCACAATGCTGTACTTGTGAAAAGAGTTACATACATATAATATACATATAACATATATAAAACATATGTAAATTAAGCAAACTGACTGACTAGTACAGAAGGGGAAATGACCTTTGCCTTATGGTCTTCCAATCTACAGGCTAAAGGGGAAGGACACCGTAGGGCGGGTCTAGAGCAAGGACGACCCTTCTGACTAGCAAAGGGCTTATTAGGTTTTTGCCTGTGTATGTCATACAAAAGACTTCAGATGAATACACTTTCATAGAAAATATGCTTTGTAATTTTTTTATTTAGTTAATTTAATTGAGGAGTACAAGTATTGACCAATACAGAAATACTGTATAAGGAAGGCAGACTAGTCTTTTTAAGAATTAAAATGGTTATGTACAACTGACTTATATATTATTCTTTTCTACTGTATGTAAGTTGGTATCATGTCATTGCTCAATATCTCTAAGTATTTTGCAAGTCCTAGCATTACTGGATTGGTCTTTGCTTCAACACTGTAAAATCTAATTGTATAAACATACTGAAAATATTATCTAATAAACATTTTCTCAGAATAGAGTGCATGTTAGTGATTTTGAAGTCCTGTTCTGTGCTCCACATGTGGACTGTTGTCTCAGCTGACGCTTTATCAGAACAGCATGCATGGTCTAGCCTGAGATCCTGTCCGCTGCTTTAAGTTTTACTAGACAAGGAAGGAAAAGGTCCTCCCTTCTGAAGCACAATGTGCTTGGATAATACAAGCAATCATTGTAACTACATAAAGAGAGAACTGGGAAAGAGAGGAACACTAGTAGAATGATTAAAAATGAGAATACCAGTATTTTAACTTGGAAGTATCCGTTTTTTGTATAATATTGGACCTTAGCAATAGACTAAAGTGAGAAGAAAAAAAACATTCCACTCATAATACGTAAAGTCTTTCATATCTGATCTAATCTTAATTTACACTTTCTGACAAGGATACATCACAAATTGCAGAATTATAAACAATACCTTCACAAGACAAAATTTGACAACATTTCCAAGTATAACCAGGCAGACAGGCACTGACCACCTCTAGAGATATGTAAATATAGTTATTTCTTGAGTGATTAGATTGTCATCCTTTGTTCTATGAACTGCTTATTGCTTATAATCAGATATAATACGATATGTTTTGAGGACTTAAAACTTCTAAATTAAGTTATTTTGCCTGGAGTATCTTTATATTGATCTTTAAAAGATTTACTAGTACCTAAGGAGCTGGAAATAAGTGGTCATACATCATTGACTAGCCATTTTTTTTGTAAAACTCTAATGCAGATCTGTCAGTGTTAAATATGATGAATGTCCATTTGAAACACATCTGGAAAGCTAATTAACTATGTCAGCTATCTGAAATTTGTCTTTAAGCCATTGTTTGGTATTTGATACCTTTATATAATTGCTCACTTCTAACTGTGGATGCAAGGACTGCCTATACGAAAACATGGAACAGGAATTTTCTTATTCAATCTGTATGTGGATAGTTTTCATAGTCTATTGGATATATATATATATAGTATACAGTGCTCCCAAGGACATTAGCACCAGTAATAATCTAATTCTACCCAGCGTTTTTATTGGTATATGGTTGTATTATTATTATTATATAGTGAATAAATAAAATGCATCAGAAATAAAGTTTCCCAACCCTTCATATTATTTGAGTTCTAAAAGTTGACATTGTAAGTTGCAATAATTGATTTATTTATTGATTTTTAAGGGATTGTTTTATATACAAGTAGATTTTGTAATATAATTAGATATTTGTTCACTGGTTGGAGACTGAATTGTTTTGAGTCGCTCCCTTTAACTTTTGATATATGTATTGTATACCTTAATATTAGGGTTGTCAAAGGCTTGTTTGTCAGCTGAAACATTGCACATCTTTTATATGAAGCTTCCTAAATAAAGAGTTCACTGATGGCTATAATATGCTGAGGTTCGGAACTGTTCTCGATTGGAGTAATGTAAATTCCTTATAAATATAGTAGTATGTAAAAGCTTGGGCACCCTTGGTCAAAATTACTGTTATTGTGAACTGTTAAGCAAGTTGAAGATGAAATGATCTCTAAAATGTCCAAAGTTAAAGATAACACACTTCCTTTGTATTTTAGGAAAAAATTTTTCCATTTTGTAATTTTTAAATTGTAAAAAATGACAATGAGCAGTTGCAAAACCTTGGACCTAACTTTGTGTCCAAAATCAGAAGCCATGGGTTTTTCTAAGCAGTTGCCTAGCACTCTGAAAAATGGAAAAGGTGGAGGCACATAAAGCAGGAGAAGGCTATAAGAAGTGTTGTCAAGTTGCCCTTTCCTTTATTTAAAATATAATTGAGAAATTACAGTTAACAGGAAAAGTTGAGGTCAAGATAAGATCTGAAAGACAAAGCTAAATTTCAGTAAGAGCTGCTCATGGGATTGCTAGTGAGACAAATGAGAACCCCTGCTTAACTGCAAAAGATCTTCGGAAAGATTTAGCAGACTCTGGAGTTGTGGTACATTGCTTGACTGTTCAGAGAAAGCTGAACAATTATGGCCTTCATAAACTCATGGAGGAAAAAACCTCTCCTGCATCCTCACCATAAAATTCAGGTTCTAAAGTATGCAAAAGAACATCTAAACAAGCCTGGTGCATTTTGGAAACAATTCTTGAGGACTGAAGAGGTTAGAATAGAAGAACTCTTTGGGCACAATGATCAAAAGTATGTGTGGAGAAAAAAGGGCACAGAATTTAAGGAAAAGAACATCTAACCAACCAGTAAACATAGGTGTCGATCAATCATGATTTGGGTTGTGTTGCAGACAATGGCATGGGGAACATTTCATTTGTAGAGGGAAGATTGGATTCATTAAAATTTCAACAAATTCTTGATGTAAACATGACACAATTTGTAAAAAATCTGAAGTTGAGAAGAGGATGGCTTCTACCATAATCCTAAACACAAGACAAAATCCACAATAGAGTACCTTAAAAGGCACAAGCTGAAAGTTTTACAGTGGCCCTTACAGTACCCTGATCTGAACAGCATTGAAAATCTGTGGCTAGACCTCAATATAGCAGTGCATGCAAGACAACCCAAGAATCGAACAAGAACTGGAAGAATTTTCCTAGAAAGAATGGATGAAAAACTTTGAAAAAAAATCGAAAGATCTTGGCTTGCTACAGAAAGCATTTACAAGTTGTGATAATTTCAAAAGGGGTTGCTACTTGGTACTAACCATGCAGGGTGCCTAAACATTTGTATGAACCCATTTTCCTTTTTGTGACTTTTAAAATGTGAAAAATAACAATTTTTTTTGCCTAAAATACAAAGTAAATGTGTCATCTTTAATTTTAGGCCTTTTAAAGATCATTTCATCCTCAACTAGCCTAACTGTTCACAGTAACAATAAGGGTGCCCAAACTTTGACATGCTTCTGTATGTCTTTGGTGTGTGGGAAATAATTTAAGTATGTTAAAAGAAGCAAATGGGGTAAACATTACGACTCCATGCAGTTGTTGTTCTTTATTTCAATCCAAGTCCCAACTCTCTTCCTTTAAACCAATCTAACAATGCAAAATTTATTGTGTATTTATAATATTAATTATAACATTTGATATCCTTTATTGTGTCATGTTTTTAAACAGAGGACACTCAAGCTGGAGGAAAGTCTACCTATCAGATCCAAGTTCTTATACATGGACACCTTCATTTGTCAGCAATAACTGCATTACATATGTTCATGCATACAGTATGTCACTGTATAATGTAGCAATTTCTTAACCATACTGTGTATTTTAAAACTGTAAGGGCTGTAAGAAACATGAGCTATTTTCAATACATTGATACATATTTACATTTTTATTTTAGTGACATACAATTCCTGTTACATATAACTAAATGGACTTCCATGTCCAACTCCTCAAATACATAATAAATATATTGGGGATGATTACGACTGGCATTGTGCACGCCAGTCTAAATTATGGACTTACTGGACTGCGATGCACCAAATTTATTAAGAGGCTTAATCCACTGAATTAACTTGATGCATCTTCTTTGTAGCTTGTGCTTCCATGTACGTGGGACTGGAATAGCATTTTGACATAATAAACCCTCAACATTTTTCAAAATTCATTGGGATTGTGTAGTCTTGTCTCTGCCCCATCATTTTGACAATAATGCTTTAAACCAGCATGAAAATAATAAAAGTCATAAAGATGTGTGCAGCTCTGTGTTGGGTAACAATATTGTGACTTTTCAAAATATTTAACACTAATTTTCTGGTGTAAATGCTTTGATAAATCAAATCCATTTAGTTAGTTTTGTGTAGGAAGCGTGAGTATTGTTAAAGGGAATCTGTCACCAGGTTTTTGGTACAGAATCTGAGAAGACCATAATGTACTGACAAAGACTCTGATTCTTTTGATGTGTTACTTACTGGTGTCTTTGCTGTAGTTTCAATAAAATCACTGTTTTATCAGCAGGAGATTATCACTTAGAGGATTAGTAAACCTGCTGCCAGATGGTCCTCCATATTCTTGAGCTCTGTATTAAATAAGTACTGGTGGATCTGTGGCAATCAAATAGTGATTTTATAAAAAAAAAAGTAAGAAGCCTAGTATGTGCTACATTACTGGAATAAGGGTCTCTGCCGCTAAATCGAGGCGCTCTCAGATGGTGTAACAAAAGCCCCATTATGCGTCTGTTTATTCACTGTACAATGCAGTGGCACAAATGAAATGTTTAATTTTGATTTTCTTTTCTTATAATAGGAAGCTTTAGCATACGGTATATAATCACACATGATATTTTCAAGACGTTTGGTGAATAAATTGACAACAACATCTGATTTTTTAGTCCAAATGAAAAAGTGGAGTTCTCAAATTTATCATACTTTAATATAAGAATTTCTTCAAGTTCTTAAATAGCTCTTTGTTATACATATTTCTATAAAGTAATAATGTAAAACTACTGGGAAAAACAATATTTTCCTGTAAAATAAAATACTATACACCAACTGTAGTAATGCAAATAGCAAAGTTCTTTAGAGTGAATAGTACACAGAGTTCTTGATATGTGCTGGTACAAATCTTTCAGTCCTCTGCTTTTGTATCACAGAGAGGATCTGATTCTACCAAGGTTACAGTGACCCGAATTCACCTCCTCTTGGCATTCAGTGGCAGTATTAAAAGCAAGTGGTTCTGGTGTCTCATCGACTTGTCATATAATATAGCATTTCTAAATAAATTGATTTTACTCAACTGATTTCTGTAAGAAGCATTATAACTTTGCAAGTTTCCCAATTGCTCATTACTTCTGAAATGTCATGTAACGTAAAAAATCAGACACCATTTGGAATCATAATGTTTATACAAACTATATGCCTCTTAAGGGCTCAGTATCTAAGCTTGTTTAATTCTTATACAACTTGACCAAAAACAAGTGTTAGGCGTCGGATTCCTGTAGCTACACAACAGGAGTCCAGAGCCTCACATACTGCTTTGCAGCAAGTCATTCCTGAGGCTAAGTCCTGCTGCAGCTCCACTGAGCATGCTCATGAGACGATCTCCCATTGGAGCTCGGGAGTCACGTGCTCAGGTCCTTCCCCTGATCTGCTTGGTCCACCTCAGAGATCGGGAAGGTCCCGGCAGCGCACGGCTATAAAAGGACCGCATGGCCGTTCGGCAATGCGGTAGTATAGACATTACTTGCTAGATGTGTGAATGGTGACGGATGTATGATTCTGGTGACTGACTCATTTGAAACCCCTTCCCTCTGATATTACGCATCTGGATAGGGAATTAGTTCAGCAGTCAGCGCCAGTCAGTGGCAAGCCTTAGGCCACTGTGCACACCGCGCCTCTACACTAGCGTCCAATTGTGCTACTCCTCACGGCACTATCATCTCGCGGCAGTGTCCTACGCCACGCTACAGTTGCAGCTCTCTTTGGCGCCTGCAGTAGCGACGCCGCACACATGGTAGGTCTAGACAGACGCAGTTCCTTCTGCCTTTGGTCCTGCACCTGTGACCTGATACCGTGTGTGCATATATCTGAGACCTGTGATGCTAGCAGGCTCAGCCTTTTTGTGTTTACTCCTACTGGCATCTCTGTGATTAAACAGCGATTGCTCTGCGCACCTGGGTGACGTTTAACCCCGTGCACACTATATCGCCATATAGCTTGTCTGCCATTACTCAGCAGCAGTTATAACACCTTCTGCACTGTGGACCCCGAGAGGCGAATGCACTTTATTATTTATTTTATTTAGTGCGTTCCGCCATTCCTAACATTATACTAGCGCTGGCTGGTAATGGCAGAACAGCAGCAATTACTACAGTACATTCAGCAGCTGGAGGGCTGGTTGGCTACTCTTGAGAGTGCTATCTCTGCTGCAAAGTCCACTGAGGCTGCTGTTCAGGCGATCACAGAGGCAGTTTCTCATGGGTCCACATCCTCCCCTGCGCTGACAGTCTCCCGCCTCCTGTTGCCCGATACATTTTCTGGCGATAGCGCCTACTGTAGGGATTTCGTGAGCCAGTGCTCTATCCAACTGGAAATACTGGCTGCGCGATTCCCTATGGAACGGGCTAAGGTGGGGTTTATTGTTTCCCTTCTGTCGGGCAGGGCGTTGGAGTGGGCCACACCGCTTTGGGAGCATGGCGACCCAGAGGTTCGGACCGCTGCTCAGTTCTTAACAGCTATCAAGCAGGTCTTCCTGGGAGCACGAGTCACACACGACACCTCTCTTCAGCTATTGGCTATAACTCAGGGTTTGCTCTCAGTCAGTCAGTATGCTGTACGTTTTCGGACTCTGGCTTCTGAGCTGGAGTGGTGTGATAGAGCTCTCATCCCTGTGTTTTGGAGAGGTTTAGCAGAGCATGTTAAGGGTGCTCTATCTACCAGAGAGGTTCCTGCAAGTCTGGAGGAGCTGTTTGACATCTCCACTCGCATTGATCTTCGTTTTTCGGAGCGCGGGCTGGAGCGTGCTCAATCCAGACGGAAGGTTACTTCGGCTCCAAACCTCTTGGAACCTCTGGAGTCACTCGAGCCAGAGTGTTCACTCCCAGAGCCTATGGAGGTGTCTCGTGCCAGTCTCGAGGTGCATCTGGCACTAAGCTCCATTTGCGGTTGCCACTGTCAACACCCTGTTCCCCACGATAACAGGGCCCCGCAGTGGCCAACCTCTGTGCCGCCAGGCAAAACCTTTGTTCCCCCTCGCCTTCGGCCGAAGGTTCTCGCTTGGGCACATGTGCCAGGGTGGGTGGCCACTGTGGCTGCATGCAGACCACAAAACTCCTGGAAAGGTCTTATTGGTGACCGCACAGGGCTTGGGACACTAAAAAATATGTTCGGACATGCACCTCTTGTGCTCGGAATGCCTCCCCTACACAGAGAGTGAAGATGCCTGCCGATACTCTGCAGCATTCTACTCCAACTTCGGTTTCTGGCCTTTGTGCGGCTCCCGTTGTCTCTCAGGTGTCCCTTCTCAAACCTGGAGATTTTGCCACCTCTGATGCCCGCCACGTGTCCCGGTTTTCTGGTTCACCTGCCGGGACATCAGACTTGCCTTCGGACGAGTCTGAGGCCTATGCCTCTGATGGGCACAAGGTGGTGGATTGGAGGGCTCAGGAGGGGGGCCCTAGGGGGGGTAATTTCAGGCATCGGATCCCTGTAGCTACACAACAGGAGTCCAGAGCCTCACATACTGCTTTGCAGCAAGTCATTCCTGAGGCTAAGTCCTGCTGCAGCTCCACTGAGCATGCTCATGAGATGATCTCCCATTGGAGCTCCGGAGTCACGTGCTCAGGTCCTTTCCCTGATCTGATTGGTCCATCTTAGAGATCTGGAAGGTCCCGGCAGCGCATGGCTATAAAAGGACCGCATGGCTGTTCAGCCATGCGCTAGTATAGACATTACTTGCTAGATGTGTGAATGGTGACGGATGTATGATTCTGGTGACTGACTCATTTGAAACCCCTTCCCTCTGATATTACGCATCTGGATAGGGAATTAGTTCAGCAGTCAGCGCCAGTCAGTGGCAAGCCTTACACCACTCTGCACACCGCACCTCTACACTAGCGTCTGATTGTGCTACTCCTCACGGCACTATCGTCTCGTGGCAGTGTCCTACCCCGTGCTGCAGTTGCAGCTCTCTTTGGCGCCCGCACTAGTGACGCCGCACACATGGTAGGTCTAGACGGATGCAGTTCCTTCTGCCTTTGGTCCTGCACCTGTGACCTGATACCGCGTTTGTATATATCTGAGACCTGTGACACTAACAGGATCAGCCTTTTTGTGTTTACTCCTACTGGCATCTCTGTGATTAAACAGTGATTGCTCTGCGCACCTGGGTGACGTTTAACCCCGTGCACATTATATTGCCATATAGCTCGTCTGCCGTTACTCAGCAGCAGTTATAGCACCTTTTGCATGGTGGACCCCGAGCGGCGAACACACTTTATTATTTATTTTATTTAGTGCGTTCTGCCGTTCCTAACAACAAGTTAGTTATTTTTCTAGTTAATGCTATTTAGCAAAATGAAAATCAAAGAAAAGATTATTAGTCTTCAGAGTTTAAATCTTCCAGCAGTCCTTTCAATATCTGTACATAGCATGATATCACAATTCTCTGGAACTGTAGGCACTCAGGAACTTTTCATCACTGGAAAGGTTTTATATATGCTTAAACTGAAAAATGATAGAAAATAAGACATTCAATATATTTATAAGATTATTTAAACATTAATATCAATGCTTGCTATCTTTTATTCCTTTCCATTAATGCCTATTTAATTTTCATCTTGATTTTATGTTTTGGCAGTTTCAATGTAAGTAACATTAGAATTAAATGAAACCTGTCAGCAGGATTGTGCTGAGTAACCTACAGACAGTGTCAGGTTGGCACTGTTATATCTTGTGAAGTATAGTGTGGCCCTGCTGCAGGGTGCACAAGTAGGTTACCCAAACCAAGATGTAATAATGAAAATAACTTGGCACTCAACTTCTAGTATTCATGAGATTGAGAAGGATTTTATTTAGGCAGTCTGCAAAAACGTTTTGGCCAACAACCTGGCCTTCGTCAGTCCGACTGCTTAAGATGATTAGGTAAGGCGGTAGTGTAGTAAAAGATGTGTCAATTCCTTTTGTGAGGACTGTGATGGTGAGCCATCCAGCTCACTATTAAGGTGAGGTTCTATGTAATAGTCTCTTGTAAAGAGATATCCAATTCACTGTTTAGGCAAAAAAATCTTTACTTATAATGGAATTGCCTGTATGATACTCCCATGGAAAGCCAAAATCCTGTTATATGCAAGAGTGTAGAAAGTAGTACAGCTGGCTGTTATAGAGATGAGCACCTAGACAGGAAGATAAGGTGAGTATATGGAACTAAGTATTTGAATGGATACTGGCAGGGGAGGCTTTTACTTGCTCAGTTCTTTTACATGGGTCTGTCAGTACAATGCGACTAGTGGTGGAAACCACGTCTGGATCCCTACACACCAGCGCCTAAATAGGACCTGTTTTTACAAATTTTCGTCAAATTTCTATTTTTTCACAAATAAATACAAGCTATATCAAATAAATTTTACCACTTTTATGATGTACAATATATCACGAAAAACAGTATTAGAATCAGTGGGATCCGTTGAAGTGTTCCAGAGTTATCACCTGGATAAAAATGTAAAAATTAGCCTGGTCATTAATGTGCAAACCACGTTGGGAGGTGTAAAGGGTTTAAATGTGATTTTCTCATTGTGAGCATAACCACCTCTCCAATATAAAGAGGGTGTTCACAATTAAGCAACCACCTTATTTTAGTTTTGGCATTTTTCCCCTCTCTAGATGATTTCAGTTAACATTATTAGGTGAAAAATGTTTTGTTTCTTACACAACAAAAACCTGGCATTTTAACAAGGGTATGTAGATTTTTTTATATATGTACTGGTATGTTTTATGAAAAGTCATTCAAAGCAAATGTCAAAAAATAGTGATGGTTGCTATGAATGTGTTTCTTTTTACTGCTGGTATTTTCACTTCTTAAATTGTATAGTCATATCAAGTAATTTTTTGCTATCTCGAGAAAAGATGCAATATTCAAAGTATCCTTCAACAAATTCATAGGTGTTAGCTGGAGGGCAGCATAAGCAGCAATCATTCACGCTATAAAAGCAGGACTAGGGACTATAAAGGCAGTGAGGAGCACTGATGTGTATACATTTGATTATTTATAAAGTGAAAAGCATACTTAGACTAATATGCAACTCCAACGATCTTTGTGTGCAAAATAGATATAATAGCATTAGATATAACACTGTGGTGCAATTACTTTTCAATATAAACTTATTAATGTACTGGTCTTTGGCTTATAGTGATGAAACTTGTGTAATTGCAGCCTAACTTGCCGAACCAAATATATGATAGGTTTAAAAAAATATTTTCTTCAGGAAGACAAAGAATTATCATGTAGACATAAAGCTAGCACCATAACTGCCCTCTTTCAAAGTGAAATATAGTTATAAAACAGCATGACTAAGGTGGAACTTTCATCAATATCTATACAGCATATGAAGAAACATGGAGAAACATTAGGAAAGGTATATATTTACCCAATCTTAACAGAGTAAATAGGACAATATGTAAAACCAGCAAAATTAAACCTGAAGAAATATATGTTCTTTTCAAACTGTTCACTAGTTCACTATATAGAGGCAAGGAAATGAAAATATCGATTCAACAGGTTTGCAAATGACAACAATTTACATTTAGGAGAATTCTTAGTAAGAAATCAAGAAGAAAAACACTTTCAAATTGCTAATTTCTTTTGGAAATGTGAAGTTAAATTAATTAGTAGCTAATTTTCTTTTATATACAGCTGTACAGTATCTTTACATGTTCTCCTGATTTCATACTTGCTACAAACACATTATATTAACCTCTTTACTACCTTAGACATATAGGTTCATCAAAGGTCAGCTCCCCCTATTTGCTACGGGGTTCGTTGCTGAGACCGCAACTTTTCCGAGACATGTCAGCTGATTTGATCAGCTGATATGTACCACAAACAGCCGTGGCTGATAAAATGTTAAATGTCAGTGTCAATTTCTGACAGCGGCATTTACCATGCTTACACCCCAAGTGCATCACTAATCCCACCCAATGGCGCCTGTATCACATGATCACAGGTCTGCGTTGGGTTGGCAGGACAACCTGGGTCTGGAGGAGACCCCTGTGGTTGTCATTGCCGGATAGCTATGAGTGTCGGCCAGCACTAAAGCCCTGCTCTGTGTAGCACAAGCGATTGTATGATCGCAGCTTCTAGATTCCCATTGAGACTATCGAAGCAAGTGTAAAGAAAAACATTTTTTGAAAAATATTAAAAAATGTAAAAAATCTGAAAGTTCAAATCACCCCTCATTCTCCCCATTCAAAATGAAACAATAAAAAAATTACACATATTTGGTATTGCTGCATTCAGATTTCACCGATCTATCAATATGTAAAAGGAATTAATTAGATCAGTAAATGGTGTAACGAGAAAAAAGCAAAACGGCAGAATTACAATTTTTTGCTCGCCGCAACATTGCATTAAAATGCAATAACGGGTGATCAAAGGATCAGATCTACTCCAAAAAGGTTTCAATCAAAACACCAGCTAAGCCTGCAAAAAATAAAACCTCAGCCAGACCCAGTTTATGAAAAATGGAGACACTACAGACTCGGACAATGGCAAAAAAAAATGTACAGAAAATTTTGATATTTTATTCACCACTTAAATAATAAAGAACCTAGATATGTTTGGTATCTGCAAACTCATAATGACCTGGAGAATTATAATGGAAGGTCATTTTTAGCATTTAGTGAACATGGTAAAATAAAAAAAATTGTGAAGTTGAACTTTTATTGCAATTTTACCGCTCTTTGCATTTGTTCCTGTTTTCTGGTACACCATATGGCAAAAACAATTGTGTCGTTTAAAAGTACAACTCATCCCACAAAAAAAAAGCCATCACATGGCCATGTTAATGGAAAAATTTAAAAGTTATGGCTCTGGGAGGAAAGGAAGCAAAAAATGAAATCTCAAATATGGAATAACCCAAGGTGGTGAAGAGGTTAAAATGAAATTGTCTAAAAATGCCTTTTTTGTGGATTTTTTTTATCATCCTGTGAGTTTTAGTGGGAAAGAAGATTAAACATGGTGAAATGAAAAATATTTTACTTCTTTATTTTGCAAGGAGAGGAGACTAACCAAGGGCTCATGTATGATCCCTCCCCATTGAAGCATGCACATTCAATATCCTTTGAACAGGTTTATGGAATGCAAAACTGAAAAAATATATAATAGTTTTCTGTTAAAGTTGCTGCAAGTCTATAATATTTACCCAAAGAGCAGCATTATTAGACTTGGTAAGAAAAAGTCTACATTCTTGCCTAGAATAACAGTATTATATTATTGAGTAACTCAAGAAAAGAATATATGTCTGATTACAAGAAATAACTGCTAAAGCATAACAGCTAGAAATGGTTGAATCTATTAGAGTGGAATTTAATAGTTTTCAAATTTTGCAAAAATTAACCCCTTAAGCCCCAAGGGTGGTTTGCACGTTCATGACCGGGCCAATTTTTACAATTCTGACCACTGTCCTTTTATGAGGTTACAACTCTGAAACGCTTCCTTTGATCCTGGTGATTCTGACATTGTTTTCTCGTGACATATTGTACTTCATGTTAGTGGTAAAGTTGCATTCATATAACTTGCGTTTATTTGTGAAAAAAATGGAAATTTGAGGAAAATTTAGAAAATTTTGCAATTTTCCAAATTTGAATTTTTATGCCCTTAAATCACAGAGATATGGTGCACAATAAAACTTAATAAATAACATTTCACACATGTTTACTTTCCATCAGCACAATTATGGAACCAAAATTTTTTTTTGTTAGGAAGTTATAAGGGTTAAAAATTGACCAGCGATTTCTCATTTTTGCAACGCCATTTTATTTTTACGGACCACATCACATTTGAAGCCACATTGAGGGGTCTATATGATAGAAAATACCCAAAAGAGATACCATTCTAAAAACTGCACCCCTTAAGTGCTCAAAACTACATTTAAGAAGTTTATTATCCCTTTAGGTGCATCACAGGAATTTTTTGAATATTTAAAAATTAACATTTAACTTTTTTTCACACAAAAAAAACTTCAGGTTCAATTTTTTTTATTTTACCAAGGGTAACAGAAGAAATTGGACTGCAAAAGTTATTGTGCAATTTGTCCTGAGTACGCTGATACCTGATATGTGGGGGGAACCACTGTTTCAGCGCATGGCAGACCTCAGAAGGGAAGGAGCGCCGTTTGACTTTTTCAATGCAAAATTGGCTGGAATTCAGATCGGACGCCATGTCACGTTTGGAGAGCCCCTGATGTACCTAAACAGTGGAAACCCCCCACAAGTGACCCCATTTTGGAAACTAGACCCACCAAGGAACTTATCTAGATATGTGGTGAGAATTTTGAACCCACAAGGGCTTCAGAGAAGTTTATAACGTACAGCGGTACAATTAAAAAATCATATTTTTTCC
The DNA here is from genome assembly GCF_039654945.1 of Dendrobates tinctorius. Lineage (NCBI taxonomy): Eukaryota > Metazoa > Chordata > Amphibia > Anura > Dendrobatidae > Dendrobates > Dendrobates tinctorius. The sequence goes on along the minus strand of NW_027361833.1, from coordinate 10,822,867 downwards.
ACAAAAATAATCTTTTTATCCCCAACTTTTATTTTTCCAAGGGTAACAGGACCCTAATAGTTATTGTGCAATTTGTCCTGAGTACACTGATACCCCATATGTGGGTGTAAATGACTATTTGGGTGCATGGCAGCGCTCGGAAGGGAAGCAGCGCCATTTGACGTTTTTGGCTGGAATTGAGATCGGGCACCATGTCGCGATTGGAAAGCCCCTGATGTACCAAAACAGTGGAAACCCCCCACAAATGACAACATTTTGGAAACTAGACCCCCAAGGAACTGATCTAGGTGTGTGGTGAGAACTTTGAACCCCCAAGGGCTTCACAGATGTTTATAACATACAGCCGTACAATTAAAAAATCATATTTTTTTCACAAAAATGATCTTTTCACCCTCAATTCTTATTTTTCCAAGGGTAACAGGACCCTAAAAGATATTGTGCAATTTGTCCTGAGTGCGCTGATACCCCACATGTGGGGGTAAACCACTATTTGGGCACATGGCAGAGCTCGGAAGGAAAGCAGCACCATTTGACGCTTTTGGCTGGAATTGAGATCGGACACCATATCGCGTTTGGAAAGCCCCTGATGTACCAAAACAGTAGAAACCCCCCACAAATGACACCATTTTGGAAACTAGACCCCCCAAGGAACTTATCTAGATTGTTGTCCAATTTGTCCTGAGTACACTGATACCCCATATGTGTGAGAAAACTACTGTATGGGCACATGTCAGGGCTCGGAAGGGAAGTAGTGACGTTTTGGAATGCAGACTTTGATGAAATTGTCTGCGGGTGTCATGTTGCTTTTGGAGAGCCCCTGATGTACCTAAACAGTGGTAGCCCCCCACAAGTGACCCCATTTTGGAAACTAGACCCCTAAGGAACTTATCTAGATGTGTGGTGAGCACTTTGAACCCCCCAGTGCTTCACAGAAGTTTATAACGACCGGGCGTGAAAATAAAAATATCGTATTTTTTAACAAACATCATCTTTTAGTCCCCATTTTTTTTATTTTCCCAAGGGTAACAGGAGAAATTGGACCCCAAATGTTGTTGCACAATTTGTCCTGAGTATGCTGACACCCCATATGTGGGAGAAAACTACTGTATGGGCACACGTCGGGGCTCGGAAGGGAAGTAGTGACGTTTTGGAATGCAGATTTTGATGGATTGGTCTGCGGGTATCATGTGCGTTTGGAGAGCCCCTGATGTACCTAAACTATTGAAACTCCCCACAAGTGACCCCATTTTGGAAACTAGACCCCCCACGGAACTTATCTAGATGTGGGGTGAGCACTTTGAACCCCCAAGTGCTTCACAGAAATTTATAATGCCTAGGCGTGAAAATAAAAAAATAATTTTTTCCCACAAAAATGATATTTTTGCCATCAATTTTTTATTTTCCTAAGGGTGACAGGAGAAATTGGACCCCAAAAGTTGTTTTGCAATTTGTCCTGAGTATGCTGATACCCTATATGTGAAGGTAAAACACTGTTTGGGCGCAAAGCAGAGCTTGGAAGGGACGGAGCACCATTTGACTTTTTCAACGCAGAATTGGCTGGAATTGAGATAAGACGCCATGTTGCATTTGGAGAGCACCTGATGTGCCCAAACAGTGGAAACCCACCAATTATAACTCCAACCCTAACTCCAACACACCCCTAACCCTAATCTCAGCCCTAACGCTAGCCCTAACCCTAGCCCTAACCCTAGCCCTAACCCTAACCCCAGCCCTAGCCCTAACCCTAGTCCTAACCCTAACCCTAATGGGAAAATGGAAATAAATACTTTTTTTATTTTATTATTTTTCCCTAACTAAGGGGGTGATAACGGGTGGTTTGATTTTCTATTTATGGTGGTTTTATGTTTGGCAGCTGTCACACGCTAAAAGACGCTTTTTATTGTAAAAATAGTTTTTGCCTCACCACATATTGAGAGCTATAATTTTTCCGTATTTTGACCCACTGAGTCATTTAAGCTCTTATTTTTTGCAGGACGAGTTCACATTTTTATTGGTACCATTTTCTGGCACGTGACATTTTTTGATCGCTTTTTATTCCGATTTTTGGGACACAAAATGAACAAAACCCAGCGTTTCTTGAATTTCTTTTGGGGGGGTGCATTTACACTGTTCTGCGTGCGGTAAAATTGATAAAGCGGTTTTATTCTTCGGGTCAGTTACAGCGATACCTCATTTAGGTCTTTTTTATGTTTTGTCGGTTTTATGCAATGCAATGCCTGCGCTTTGCAGGCAGTGAGGAAGTCCGCTCCCTACAGGCCCCCGGAGGTCCCCGTCGCCATCTTGGATCCGGGGGGCTGCACATCACGCTGCCGTGGGGGGCTCAGGGAAGCACGGAGGGAGACCTCCCTGCCGATGCTCCCCTTTAACCCCCGGTACACCGCGATCGTGTTTGATCGCGGTGTACAAGGGGTTAACGTGTCGGGGCAGTTCATGACCACCCCTGACACATTGTGCCGTGAGTCAGCTGTGATAATCAGCTGACACCCGGCCGCGATCAGCGGCGCTCACCACGTGGGCGCCGCTGATCTCTATGACGTACTATCCCATCCCTGGGAATTAAGTTCCAGGGCACCTGGACGGGATGATACGTCTGATGGTAGAAAGGGGTTAATATTCTCCAGAATATGTATTTTTGTAATTTGCTCTGTGAAAATTCAGCAAAATAGAGGTCAGCTATGGCTCCCCACTTGCTGAAATGTAAAGTGCAAAAGGTTGAAAAAAAACCTGATCACTCGTCTGTCATTGCAAATAGTGCCTGATTTCCTCCACCTGGTTCTCAGGACCTCTTCTTTATGAAGTTGTGCTCTAGTATCCTCATTCTTGGACGGTACTTCCATCCGAGACCAGACCTTGGAGGTCATGACGTGTCATAACATCATCACGTCAAAGAAAAAAGAGGCCTTGAGGACCGAACATGCACCTAAGGCAACAGGAGTGCTGCGACAGTTGAGTGGGGTGGTGAGTATAAGGGTTTTTTTATTTTTTATATATTACATTTATTTTGCTCTGCAGTCTGGAAAACACCCCTAATAGGGAACATTCAATTAGAAGAGAATAACTTAACTACAAACTGAATTTCTGAGCAAAATCTGTATGGTTTAGCAAATTTTAATTTTGTCAGATCACTTCATAAAAAATAATAGCCTGTTGAATAGTTTTAAGGCCATTTAAGATAATAATAATAATAATAATAATAATAATAATAATAATAATTTTTATTTATATAGTGCCAACATATTCTGCAGTACTTTACAATTAAGCGGGGACATGTACAGACAATAAATTCAACACAAGTTAAGACATTTAAACAGTGACATTAGGAGTGAGGTCCCTGCTCTACAAGGAAATGGGGGGACATAGTAGGTGAAAAGCGCTTGTTATTTCAGGTCTTGCAATTATAATAAATAGGGATTTTCATATAAAGCTGCATGATCTGGTCATCAACCCGTGTGTTTAAGTGCAATAGTCAAGTATCAAGTGCAGTTGTTGTGTGCATGGAGGGTGTGGAGACAGATGAATAGTAGGGTGCAGATTCAGAATAATATTTGGAAGGAGGGAACAGGGCAAAGCTAGTTTACTGAGTAGTTGATGTGGTAGGCTTCTTTGAAGAGATGGGCTTTCAAAGCGCGCTTGAATAGGTCGGGGCTAGGTATCAGTCTGATCGTCTGGGGAAGTGCATTCCAGAGAGCTGGCGCAGCATGAGAGAAGTCTTGGAGACAGAGGTACGAGGTTCATATTATGGGGATGTTAGTCTTAGGTCATTTGCAGAACGGAGTGCATGTGTAGGGCGATAGACAGAGATGAGAGAGGAGATATCAGGCGATGCAGAACTGTGGAGAGCTTTGTGGGTGAGAGAGATGAGTTTATCCTGGACCCAGAAGCAAATAGGTAGCCAGTGTAATGACTGGCACAAGATGGAGTCATCGGTGAAGCGGCTGGACAGAAATATGACCCTGGCTGCCCCATTCAAGATAGATTGGAGAGTAGAAAGTTTGGTAAGAGGGAGACCGATCAGAAGAGAGTTGCACTAGTCCAGATGAGAATGAATAAGAGCGACAGTAAGAGTCTTAGCAGTTTCAAAGGTGAGAAAAGGTCGGATTCTGGAGATGTTTTTAAGATGCAGGTGACAAGAGCGAGTGAGTGATCGGATATAGGGAGTAATGGAAAGTTCGGTGTCAAATATGACCCCAAGACAGCGGGCATGCTGCTTGGGAGTTATGGTTGAACCCTCCAGGGTTATTTTGATATTAGGTAGAGTGAGGTTAGTAGAGGGGAGAAACACAAGAAGTTCAGTTTTGGAGGATTTAGTTTCAGATAGAGGGAGGACATGATGTTTGAGACAGCAGACAGACAATCCTTGGTATTTTGAATTAGGGTAGGGGTGATGTCAGGGGAAGAAGTGTATAATTGGGTGTCATCAGCATAGAGATGATACTGGAACTCAAATCTACTGATTGTTTTGTCCAATAGGGGCAGTGATAGAGAGAAGAGGAGGGGGCCTAGGACTGAGCCCTGCAGTACCCCGATAGTAAGGGGACGAGGAGAGGAAGAGGAGCCGGCAAAAGATACAGTGAAGGAGCGGTCAGAGAGGTAGGAGGAGAACCAGGAGAGGGCTGTGTCCTTGAGGCCTATAGAGCAGAGCATAGTGAGGAGGAGCTGGTGATCCACAGTGTCAAATGTGGCAGAGAGATCCAGGAGAATCTGCAGGGAGCAATGACCTTTTGATTTAGCTGTTATTAGATCATTAGAGACTTTAGTGAGGGCAGTTTCAGTGGAGTGTTAATAGAAGAAATCAGATTGTAAGGGGTCGAGAAGATTATCCGAGAGATAGCAGATTAGACGGGAGTGGACCAAGCGTTCCAGGAGATTAGAGATGAAAATAAAGTGGTTAGTAAATATGAGCACATTGGTTTGAGACTATTTGAATTTGCCTCAAATTTTCAATATTCTTTGCATAAATTAAGAAAAATTGGGGGTTTATTGGACTTCATTTTGATGAATTGCAGTGAGCAAAATGGTGAATGAAAAAATATAATCACCTAAAAGTTTAACTGTCCCGCTGTTACAGTTTGCGATCTAGTCCTTCTAATATCCTATTGCATCCTCTTCCATGATCTTGAAATGGCTATAGAAAAGCCTAGCAAAGCATCTTGATGGAATAAAATATGCAGTATTTGATTGCAGCCATAGACTCAAAAGAATATTTGATTTCAGGTATTAAATATAATAATTTTATTTTTTTTAAGCTTACCCAACTACTTTTGAGCCTGAACAATGTCAATTCAGGAGAAAGATCTCTTTTACAGTATATTAAATATATTTTACATCACAGAAATTTCTTTCACACTTCTTTTACTTACCATTACTGCATGCACCATAAAGATGGACAACCCTATCTTGATAAATATGATGACTGGTGGATTAGATTCTTCTAACCAGCAGTTTAGGAATCCTACCTAATAACATTCTGGAATATTTATGTAATGCTTGCTCAGTTTCCCTTTGAGTATTTCAAATGCTGAAGTATTTTTAGAAATCCTTCATAAGGCATTCATTATTGTAATTATAGTCTAGTTGACTGACGGGAAATTTTGTGTTTAGCAGCGATGACTCTTCAAGAAAGTGATTTTTACTCAGGCAGAATAACAACTGTTTCAAATTCCGTGTGAATGAGACACACTGAAATAGTGTTAAGCATGTAATGCTATGATCACACACCACATATTAAAAATATGTACAGACATAATAGCCATTGAGCTAGATGTTATTTTTTTCTTTTGATATTTTCTTTTTTTTTAAATTCCTCATTCGGATATAATTATATGCTGTATTCATGAATGTAGCATTGTTCGCGACATAAATGACTCTTTCAGATGAATTACTTATGAGAAAGCTAAGAATGAATGCTTTGCTTCTTCCTACGGATGCTTCTTGAAGACTAATGCTCCAAGAATTCTTACATAAATATCATTTTTAATGGTTTCTTTACTGTGTGGCACAATAGAATAAAATGATTGTTATTAGTGACACATAAAAGCCTCCAATGGTATTTTAAAGCATCTTAATGCCTTTGATACTTGAAAATCTTTGATATGCGGGTGGACTATGAGAGGATATGAAACTATCACATAGAAAACAGTTAGAAATTCTACATTAGATGCTATATACAGATCTAGCTTAGCTTAGTTTGCTATTTAACTAGTTAAGGATTGGGCCATTTTTTCTCTTGTAAGATAAATGTTTTCTTTAGACTTGACATTCAAAATAATAAATCTATATATCTATCGTATATTGAAACAGCTGATTGGCTGAGTTTTTGTTGGGAATGTTTTTATAGTTACCACTTAGGGGTATATATATATGTCAGCTTTTAATTTGTATTAAAATTGTATGTTGTGGGTTGTGATGAGCGGATCTTTTGAAACTTTTATTCACCAACTTCCCAAATTTTCCCTAAAAATTTGATTTGCAGTTAATACATTAGTATAAATGGGGACAAGAGAGAGAAAAAGAGAATGCAGCTGACTATAAGAGCTTACACTCTACAAGAGAGAGAGAAAAGACCCTGCTGACCATAAAGCTTACACTTTAAAAGGGAGAGAGAGGACCATGCTGACCATAATAGCTTACACTTTACAGGAGAGAGGGGACCCTAGTGACCATAAGAGCTTACAGTCTAGAAATGATAGAGACTTACCCAGTGACTCTAGAGATGGAAAATGACTGCCTTGTAAATTGTGCTCCACTGGGTAACTGGTGATCTCAGATAGCCTAGATACTGACCCGCCATGCAAGCTATAATAAAATACTGTATGTAAGATTTTATAGAAAAGGATGGCACAGCAGTGCAAAAACATGTAAGCACGCTCTTTGATGCTTCAATAGTGTGGAAAGTAGCATAAGGCAAGGTTTTTTTGTGAATTGAATCTCAAAATGTTTTAATTTGCTTGAAACCACAAATTTCAAGAAATCCACTCATATCTGGATAAAAAGCACCACTCCGTTTCTGTTGGTCAAATAATGGGCAAAAAATAGATTTAAGAGCCAGAACATTCTACATAGTAGTCCATTTTATAGTCATTTATTGATTCTTTTAAAAGGTACATGTGACAACTGACTGTTATTCTCTGTGAGAATAAGAGCTGAAACATCTTCATTTAAAAGGAACCTGTCCCCATAAAAAACACTGTTAACTTGCAGGTATGGAAGTAATCTGCAGGATAATAGTGTTACTAAGCTGCCCAGCGCTCGCACTTATCCAAACATTGTGGGAGAAAATGAACTTTATTCTCCACGAAAGGCATTTGGTTTCAGTCACTGGATCAGAGCCGATGCTGGTTCAATGACCACTCTGAGAATACAGAGCGGTGGCTGTAACCCCACCCCTGGACCTGACTGACAGCCACCACTAATGCAGAGACAGTTTCAGTCAGTATTAGGGGTGCGGTTACAGCCACCGCCCTGCGTATTGAGAGCGGTGACAAAACCATTGCCGGTGCCACCTCCATGACTGAAACCACATGCTGCTAGGGAGAAAAAAGTTAATTTTGTTCCCACAGCATTCGGCTAAGTGCAGGCTAACAAAACTATTAACCTGAATATTAAGGTTATAATTAGTTTCCTTTAGCCCAGCTATAATTAATCCCAAATATTCAATGTGAGGGTGATATGTCCCATCTCCTGAGATGTCTGTATGGATTTTAAATTTTCACTATGATACTGAAGTTATCTGCAATTTACCAAATTTATTTTATTTATTTATTTTACTTATTTATATATTGCCATTAATTCCACTGCGCTTTACAAACATTATTGGCACTGTCCCCATTGGGCCTCACAATCTAGAATCCCTATCCCTATATCAGCATGTTTTTGGAATATGGGAGGAAACTGGAGTACCTGGAGGAAACCTTCACAAACACAGGGAGAACATGATATTGTCCTTGATGGGATTTGAAACCAGGATCCCAGTGCTGCAAGGCTGCAGTGCTAACCACTGAGCTACCTTACTGCCATCTTAACACTCACTCATGTTGGTGGATTAGTGAAGATTCAGGATTGAAACACTCTGTTAAATGTATAAGACCATATGAAATAACTATTTAAAAAATCAAATCAAATGTTAAATGTATTGCTTGCAAAGAAAGTCACCTTGAGTACTTAGAGCTTTGTTAAATTTGTTAATTCCTTTTCTTTTCTTTTTTTTCATTCTGTCAAATCTATAGCCATGAGCCGTTTTGAGGAAATAAAGCAGAATTTTGAATATAATTATAGCCTACATTAAATGCACATTGAAAGTTTTGTTCAAACTAGATGACATTATAATGATATAATAACAGCTAGCATCTATTGCTATTTTTATGTTTATACTAAAAAATAAATCCAAATTGGTATACTATGCAAAAAATTAGTATGAACAATATTTTAGCACTCGACTTTTCGAGTCAAAATTACAATGATAAGCTTTGGATTATATTAAAAAATGAATTTGAAGACTTTAATTTCAAGAATTCTTGTCTATTATATACATTTTTTTAATGTAAGATGATTACCAATCATAAAATTTACAGATAGGAAACGAATAGTAATATTTTCAATAAAAGTGTCTCACACTTTTTTTTTCTATTCTATCCACCAATAAGTTATGATCAAGTTTTTATATCCTGTATTAGTTAAATAGCTACTGTTCAATTTTGGTTCTTTACAGACTTATGTTGTTTTGGTAAGTTCAGTCGTGGTTGTAATAAATGTTATTACAAATGGTTCTGTTTTTCTACAAAAGATATAGTAAATATTTATATTTCATTAATTCTTTTAGCTATTTATTTTCTCGAATAGAATGAACAATATAAAAATTGTAATATAGAATGCCAAGCAAAATTATCACTATTTTGAACTTTTACCATTATAAGAAGAGAAATTCACTCATTGATGGTTTGAGAAAAACAAATAGACCCCAAAATAGTGTTTTGCACACAAATCTTGATCCAGGATCTGTTAAAGTAAAATGAGCCAGATTCATAAAAAGAACTGTCATTGGCTGGAGTATTTTTCTGCCATAATTCATGCCACTTTTTTGGCATAAATTATGGACAATTTCTCAGACTGCAAGTTACCATGCCCCCTCTGCAAAGCTCAACTAATCACCTTTGCACCCAAATTCTGTTGCAAACTGTTAAATTGGCTTCAAAGAGTTTTTAACTAATTTAATTTCTCTAGAAATTAATCTAAGCCAACCACTAATAATAAATTTACATATTGCTGAATCTGACAGATCCAAACATTGATAAGCAATAATAGTGAAAAGTTCTTATGCAAAATAATATAATATAGTTGAATTTGAAATGTTTATACTGTTTCACTTTGTAGTTTGGGAAACATCCAATTGAAGATCTCTTCAGTGAACTTCAAGATGGAAGAAGACTTTTGGATCTTCTTGAAGGCCTCACTGGTCAGAAACTGGTAAGGCTTTTGAAAGCTCTGCTTTTTTAATTAATTAGTGTATTTTACTTTTGTGTGCCAGGACTTTTTAAGATTAAAGTTTTTAGTTTTTAGAACTCATTAATTCTAGATTATCAGGATAAGCAAAATGTTGTTACTTAGAATAAATGTTGCCATATTCTTTAAAATCTTTTAACATTTTTAACATATTCACTGAAATAGAGATGAATAAATAAACCATCTACACATGACTAGTGTTGAGCGATACCTTCCGATATCGGGAAATATCGGATCAGATTGGATCGGCCCAATACCCCAAAAATATCGGATATCGCCGATTCCGATACCAGAAACCAATGCAAGTCAATGGGACACAAATATCGGAATGAATATTGGCACTACGGAACCAGCCTTCATTGCCAGATCCCGCAGCCCACATAGGAAGCATCTAAACTGCAGGCACCATAGAGTCGGCTAACCCGACTGCAACATGACAGGACAACGTATTGGAGGCAAAGTGACGTTGACACTACCCGGTAACAGCTGGCGTGCTGGAACCAGGCTGGGCAGGAGGGAGTACCCGTGCCAAAGACACTTCTGAGCAGCAACTGGTGGTGTTGGAGCCCAGGGATTACAGTAGAAACTGAGTGTAGCCAGAGGCCTAATTGGAGAACGTTTAATATCTGTAGTAGTGTGAATGTGGACAGAGCTGGTGAAATTGCCGGACACACAGCAGGGGATCAGCTGATGTTACTGAACCCCAATAAACTGGAGCATGTGTTGACTGTGCAGACGGAACTTCTGAGCAGCAACTGGCGGTGTTGGAGCCCAGGGATTACAGGAGAAACAGAGTGTAGCCAGAGGCCTAATTGGAGCAAGTTTAATATCTGTAGTAGTGTGAGTGTGGTCGGAGCAGGTGAAATTGCCGGACACACAGCAGGGGATCAGCTGACGTTACTGAACCCCAATAACACTGGAACATATGTTGACTGTGCAGACGGCACTTCTGAGCAGCAACTGGTGGTGTTGGAGCCCAGGGTAAATACTAGAAACAGAATGGAGGCAGAGGCGTAATTGGAGCAAGTTTAAAATCTGTAGTAGTGTGAATGTGGATAGAGCAGGCGAAATTGCCAGACACACAGCAGGAGATCAGCTGACGTTACTGAACCCCAATAACACTGGAGCATGTGTTGACTGTGCAGATGGCACTTCTGAGCAGCAAATGGTGGTGTTGGAGCCCAGGGATTACAGGAGAAACAGAGTGTAACCAGAGGCCTAATTGGAGCAAGTTTAATATCTGTAGTAGTGTGAGTGTGGTCTGAGGAGGAGAAATTTCTGGACACACAGCAGGGGAGCAGCTGACGTTACTGAACCCCAATAACACAGGAGCAAGTGTTGACTGTGCAGACGGCACTTCTGAGCAGCAACTGGCGGTGTTGGAGCCCAGGGAGTACAGTTCAGGTGGTAGAAACATGAACACAACAGGAGACCTGGATACTGGCAAATTCCTGCGAGATCCAGGCCTTGTTCATTTTCAGAAAAGTAAGCCGGTCAACGTTATCGGAGGATAGTCGCATGCGACGGTCTGTTAGTATACCACCTGCGGCACTAAAGACGCGTTCCGATAATACACTAGCAGCAGGGCAAGCCAGCACCTCCAATGCATACTGGCTAAGCTCTGGCCATGTATCCAGCTTAGAGACCCAAAATTTGAAGGGTAAGAGCGGTGTGGGAGAACACTGAGGGGGCAAGACATGTAGTCTGTCAATATGTGATGGAAACTTTGCCTCCTGCTGACTGGAGCCGTCTGTGATGGTGTTGACATTTGTGGTGGGGACACAAAACTTTGCCACATTTGGGCCATACTGGTCTTGCCTTGTTCTGAGGTGCTGCTTCTGCTCCCTCTTTGTGCAGAGATTCCTCCACTGCCTCGACGCACTGAGCTGCTTTGTAAAGCACTAGCAGCACTGCTCTCGGGTGGAATGGAAAACATGATGGAATGCATCAGTGTGTCTTGGTACTCCCTCATTTTACGCTCCCGATTCAATGGTGTTATGAGGCTTTGTAAGTTGTCCTGGTAGCGAGGATCTAGGAGGGTGTACACCCAATAATCAGCCGTGTTGTGAATGTGGGCAATGCGGCGGTCGTTTCTCAGGCAATGCAGCATGAAATCAACCATGTGCTGCAGACTGCCAACTGGCCAAGAAATTCTGTCCCCTGCTTGAGGTGTCATCTCTGCCTGCTCTGCATCACCCCACCCTCGCTCTACATATTGTCTACTAGAGTATTGTGTACCTCCCTCCTCTGGACAGATATCTTCCTCCTCCATTGACTCCTCCTCATCCTCCTCACAAAGTGTCCCCTGCCTAGGCCTTTGTGAGGAACCACCTTGCGCAGACTGTCCAGAAGCAGATGGCATTTGTGACCCCTCATCCTCCACCTCTTCCACAACCTCCTCCCTTAGTGCTTGCAGTGTTTTTTCAAGCAGGCAGATAAGTGGGATAGTCATGCTGACTAGTGCATCATCTGCACTCGCCATCCGCGTGGAATCATCAAAAGCACGCAAAACGTGGCAGATGTCCTTCATAGAGGCCCACTCAGTGGTGGTGAAGTGTGAACGGCGCACAGTGCGACTTGTTTGCGCCTGATGCAGCTGGTACTCCATGACTGCTGCCTGCTGCTCACACAACCTCTCCAACATATGTAACATTGAATTCCACCTGGTGGGTAGGTCACATATGATGCGATGTTCCGCAAGGCGAAATCGGCGCTGCAGAGCTGCAGTGCGCGATCTTGCCATGCAGGAATGCCGCAAGTGAGCGCACTCTATGCGGACCTTGTGTAGCAGTGCATCAAGATCCGGATAGTCCCTCAAAAAACTCTGCACGACCAAGTTGAGCACATGTGCCAGACATGGTATGTGAGTGAGGTTGCCTAGGCCCAGAGCTGCCACCAGATTTTGTCCATTGTCACACTCTACCATGCCTGGCTGGAGATTCGCTGGCACAAACCACATGTCGCTCTCCTGCTTGATGGCATTCCAGAGCTCCTGTGCTGTGTGGCTTCGTTTCCCCAAAGAACTTAATTTCAATATGGCCTGTAGACGTTTGGCCACGGCTGTGCTCATATCGGTCGTAACAGATAAGCGTTCACGGGTCCATGTGGAGGTAGACTGTGACGGCTCCTGCAGCACTGATTCAGAGGAACTGGAGTATAAGGAGGAGTCAATGTGTACAGACTGGATTCCTGCAATCCTTGGAGTTGGCAGAACATGTACAGCGCCACTCTCAAGATCTGTACCCGGCTCCACAGCATTTACCCAATGGGCAGTGAGGGAAAGATATCGTCCCTGTCCATGGTTACTGGTCCATGCATCATTGGTCAGGTGGACCTTGCTACTGATGGCGTTTAGTAGCGCATGTCTAATTTTTCCCTCCACATGCTTTTGCAGCGCAGGGATGGGTTGCCTGCTGAAATAAAAGCGGCTGGGCACGTTGCATTGTGGGACAGCCAATGCCATGAAGTTATGGTGTTAGTCTCCAACAGCCTGAATGAGAGCATTTCAAGGGACAGTAGTTTTGCAATGCCAGCATTCAGAGCCTGTGCTCGGTGGTGGTTTGCCAAGTATGGGTGCCTTTTCTCCCATGCCTGTGCTACCGATGACTGTAGACTGGCCTGGGAGTGTGAGGATGACAGGGAATGTGGTGCTGTGGGTGGAATATCACTTGGTCTCTGGACAACAGTGCCAGAGGTTCTTCCATGGCGATCCTGTGAGGAAGCCGAACCAGCTGTGTGTGAGCTGGAGGAAGAGGCTACCACACGAGCTAAAGAGGTGGTAGGTGGCGCTGTAGGTTGGCCTAGGTCTTCAGTGTGTCTTAGTATCTCCACCATGTGCTTGGTCCACACATGTTTCCACATATTTGTGGTATTGAGGTTGCTGACACTTTTCTCTCTTTTCACTTTCTGATTACACAGCTTGCATTTGACAAAGCAAATGTCATCTGCAACTGTGTCAAAAAAGGACCAGGCACTGCAAGTCTTGGGAGTGCCCGTTTTGGGTATTGGAAGAGGCATGCTCCTAATGGGTGCAGAAGTGGAGGCTACAGACAACCAAGTCTGCCCCCTCCCTCTCCCTCCTTTTTTGTCCGTTCGGGGAATCTCTTCCTAAGAGCTGCTCCCACCTCCTTCCTGTACCTCACGCCATGATGGGTCAAGGATCTCATCATCTACACTACCCTCTTCAAACAACTGCTTCTCCTGGGTAGTCTCGACAGCACAGTATGCACCAGAAAGTGGCATCTGAGTCTCATCATCAAATGTGTGCTGACTATAGGCACTGGCCCACCCGCCTCTTTAGATTCAGAGAGACAAAGCTGTTGCGCATCACCGCATACTACCTGTTCTTCAAATTCTCGAGTGCTGCTTGGCTGGCCCCCTCTTTCCAAGCCAACAGATTCAGAGAACAGAAGTAGAGATGGCTCCTTTCCAGGGCTCTCTGACTGCCTGGGCAATTTGGCAGGTGGTAAAGAGACAGATGGGTGCTCTTCAGTGCTCTGGACCAGAGAGGATCTGGAACTAATTGAAGTCGATGCATTAGCTGCCATCCATCCGACAACGGCTTCAATTTGTTTGTTCCGCAGCAGTGGGTTACGGCGAGCTCCTTACAAAGCTGCGCATAAAGGACTGTTCCTTGGTAAAACTGGGGGATGCTGAGTCACTGGTGCCCGCAGCAGGCACAGAATCCCCACGTCCTCTCCCTGCAGAAACTCCACGCCCACAACCACCTGCCTTACTCCCTGCCTTCTTCATCTTGGTAGACTGATAAAGATAGGCAGAAAAGTACTAAGGGCTTAGTGTGCTTATTCCTGAACAGCTGCTAACATGTATAAGAAACACTAATTTTATCAAGTGTGGACTGGACTTCAATATGAGCTAATGTGGCCTACACAACTATAAAGTGGAGTGCTTGGTGAACTTTATTAACTTTTTTTTCACAAAAAGACATTGGATGAGCCCAAAGATGTAAAACCGATAGTATCACAAACTTTTTGTTGCTATTACAATGCAGGAAGGTAACCTACAATGCAATAGATGAGGCTCCAAAAAATAGGCTAATACTAATCTTGCTGTGGCTGCAGGGCACAAGCCAGCAGAAAAGCTCCTCTATCTACTCCTATATAGTGTTTGCAAATATTCTAGATGGATATGGATGGAACCACACTAATAGGAGAAATCTGGAAAAATGAGCAGCACTAATGCAAAAAAGGACAATGTATGAGGCAGTGACGCACGCTGAGCGGACTACAATCGGAGGTGGCTACAGAACACACTACAGCGTGAGCTGCACTCACACATAGAGACCTCGCAGACAGTTGTGAACAACGCTGCAAGGCTGCAGAAAGCTCCTCTATCTACTCCTATATAGTGTTTTCAAGTAATCTAGCTGGATACGGATGGAACCAAACTAATAGGAGAAATCAAGAAAAATGAGCTGCCCTAATGCAAAAATGGACAATGTATGAGGCAGTGATGCACGCTGAGCGGACTACAACCGGCAGTGGCTGCAGAACACACTACAGCGTGAGCTGCACTCACACACAGAGACCTCGCAGACAGCCGTGAACAGCGCTGCAAGGCTGCAGAAAAGCTCCTCTATCTACTCCTATATAGTGTTTTCAAGCAATCTAGCTGGATACGGATGGAACCACACTAATAGGAGAAATCAGGAAATATGAGCTGCACTAATGCAAAAAAGGACAATGTATGAGTCAGTGACGCACGCTGAGTGGACTACAACCGAAGGTGGCTGCACAACACACTACAGCGTGAGCTGCACTCACACACACAGACCTCGCAGACAGCCGTGAACAGCGCTGCAAGGCAAAAGAAAGCTTCTCACACAGCGGTTGCTAAAGTAGCCTGGGTAAAGCACAGTAAAGCAAATCGCTAGCTTAAACTGTCCCTCAGAGTCAGAACAGCAGCATCCTGTCCCTAAGTAAATTCACAGCAGAGTGAACCCAAAATGGCGGTGGCGGCTTTTATAGTGCATCATGACATCATTTCAGCAGCCAATCACAGCCATGCCATTAGTTAACATGCCTAACATGCATAACAGGATGTGCCCACACTTCTTAGGATTCCTCACTGGCTGAATAAAATCAAACTGGCTCATTGCATTATGGGAACTTCCGATTCTGGTATTCGATATTCTAAAAGTATCGGAACTCAGTATCGGAACTCCGATACCGCGAAAATATCGGCCGATACCCGACATTGCAGTATCGGAATGCTCAACACTACACATGACACATAAATAATAAAAATAGATGGATTGATATCCTATGCCCTATATATACACTTGTCCATGGCTTATAGCTATGACAATTTTTTATTACAACATTTCTATACATAGCATAAAACTTATGAATTTGCTCCTAAATTCTAAGTCCAAAAAGAAATGAGAAAATAAATTTGCTCTATTAGATTTCCTGAGAATAGGAACAACACTGTAAAATGTAGTATTCAACTGTCTTAATTTTAGTAGGTAGTCCAAATAGAAATTGATGTTTTATCCGAGGACCGCATGGAGTAGGAGTAAAAACAAAGATAGGCTGTGTGCTGTTGTTTACTGACATTAAAGGTTTTATCACCTGTTGATTATCATTGCCTGGACTATGGGCCCCGTCACACATAGTGATGCACCAGCAATCCCAACAACAATATGACCTTGTCAGGATCGCTGGTGTGTCACTACATGATCACTGGTGAGCTGCCAAACAGGCAGCTTCACCAGCGATCAGCACCAGTGACACGGGGGTAACAAGCGATGCACGTCGCTTAGTAACCCACTGTGTACCTTAGCTACCAGCGCGCTGGTGCACATTGGGTTTCTAAGTGCCGCGCGCTGCTTAGAAACCCGATGTGTACCTTGGTTACCAGCTGCCTGCACCAGTGCACTGGTAACTAAGGTACACATCGAGTTTCTATGCGCTGCGCGCCGCTTAAGAACCCTCTGTTTACCTTAGTTACCAGCTCCTGCTCGCTGATCGCTGGTCTCCCGCCTGTCACATGCGATGCATGCTGGCCAGCGGGAGACCAGCGATCAAAAAAATGTTCTGGCCATTCCAGGATGATCAGCGATAACTGGTAGGGGGGCCGGTCGCTGGTCATTGTCACACACAGCGATCTCGCTGGTGAGATCGCTGTTGCGTCACAAAACTTGTGACTCAGCAGCGATCTTGCTAGCGAGATCTCTATGTGTGATGGGGGCTTTAAGCAGCTACAGCATTGCATGACTGCTAGCTCGACACATCCCCCTCCTCTGATAAGAAGCTTATTATCTATAGATAATGTATTTTCAGAGCCTGGCGGAGGTTGGGCTATTGTTCACAGCTCTGCTGTATTCTAAATCTAAGAACTGTGATTGTGTCACCAACCTGCAAACAAAGTGATACATTGTTGTAATCCAGGCTCTTCTTTCCTACATCGTGTTGCTCTCAGATGAGATAGTAAAAATCTGCTGACATATTCCCTCTAAAAACATAATTAGTAGTTAAAGACAATCTGCCAGCAAGTGTTTGTCACTTATTCTAAGAACACTATAATGTAGAGCCTGAGACCTTGAAACCTGCTGTCATCTAGTCCTCCATATTCATGAACTCTCTATAATGTCACCCCACTACTGATTCTCAGATTTCAGCCTATGCACAATGTACACAGAAAGCTGTCAATCAGTGGTGTAACTGAGGTTTTACAGAGCTCAACATTTAGAGAGCATGTAGATCTGCAGCAGGTCAAATAATCATTTTATCAAAATGACAGCATGTAGCCCAGTATGTGATACATCACTGGAATCAAGGTTTCTTCTTCATCAAGCTGATCTCATGTGGAATATGGAAAATCTAGTAACAGACTCCCTTTAAATGTAAATCACATGACTAAAATGGTAACATTATCATGACTCCACTGCACATGCAAACATTTTTTTCACAAGGTGAGTACAAAGTTCCAAAACTATAAAATCTAAAAGGGATTCTCTGGAGTCTGAAAAAAATGAAAAGAAAAGAAGCCATACCAGCTGCTGTTGTTTTGATTCCTGCCTTGTTGCTTCCATTCTGACATCTTTGCTTTGTGTGTTGTGTTGCCATCACAGGAAAATGTGATCTATTACAGAGGGTGATAAAGTTCAGTGTTATCCTAATTATCATATTTCAAGGCTGTAATAATAGTTGACATTTAAACAAATCATAACATTTCAGAATTTGGTCACACAGTCAGCATAACAAATTTTATTGTTCAGTCTTTGGATTAAATTTGGGTGCAATTGCTCTTTGCAAACTGTGTACATGTACAGTGTATGGCTGTACAGTATATGAAGTCTCTAATATGCCAATATGTGATACAACATTCAGTTACATGAAATTAGAGTCAGTATTCACATTTACACAGTACCATACAATTGAAATAGTTAAAACATTTAGTTTTGTTATGTTCTTTATTAGACATGGGCAGACACCTGGATGTTCGGATCTGTCGGGTTCGGCTGAACATTTACAAAAAGTTTGGGTTCAAGTACCTGAACAGTACCCAGACCCGAACCTGAACTCGAACCCCATTCACTTGAATGAGGGGCCCAAACATCCAGTGTTTGCTACACTGTCATGTGCATGGCAATACAGCAGACATCACTTCTGATTGGTAGTGAAATCATCCCCGCTGGTCTGAGATCCACGGTTCCCACACTATCAAAAGACAGCGAGAGTGCTCAACTGTGATCGGAGGTATAAAGTTTACCTCCGGTCACCTGCTGCCGCTAATAACAGTGAGAGCAGGAGTGGCTGATGGATGTATTCATTAGCCAGCTCTTGCACTGTAAATAAATAGTTAAAAAAAAGCTTGGGCCCCACTGTATTTTTTATAACCAGCCAGGTAAAACTCACAGCTGGGGGCTGCAACCCTCAGCTATCAGCAAGGCTGGTTATCAAGAATAGAGGGGTTTCCATGCGTTTTTTTAATTATTTAAATAAATAATTTAAAAAATGGCATGGGGTCCCACACATTTTTGCCAACCAGCCTTGCTAAAGCAGACAGCTGGGGGCTGGATATTGGTCTCCAACCCAAAAATAGCAGCCTCCAGCTGCTCAGAAAAGGTACATCGATTAGATGCGCCAAATCTGGTGCTCTGCCTGGCTATTCCCACTTGCCCTGTCGTGGTGGCAAGTGGGGCTAATATTTGTGGGGTTGATGTCACCTTTGTATTGTCAGGTAACATCAAGCCACAGCTTAATAAGGGAGAGGCATCTATGAGACACCTATCCATTACTAATCTTATAGTTATATGGTAAATAAAGACACAGCAAGAATAAAGTCCTTTATTAGAAATAAAACAAAATACACTTACTTTTTTATTTAAAAATAACAAACACAGTTATACTCACCTAACGCTTAATTCTACTGAAGCCCTCGATCTCTTGTAATAAGCCAAAATTAAAAAAAACAACAACATCCCTCACCTCTCTGTCATTCTGTCCCATGCCATAATCCATGTCTGGGGGAATACAGTTTTCAACCTGGATGGTCCAATATTTGACCGTCCAGGCTGAGAACTACTGGAGACTGAACTGCTGCGAGTGCACCTCAGTGACAGGTGGTGACATCATCGAGGTTACTTCCAGTCACTGAGGCTGCATTCCCTGCCAGACTGAATTGCCGTGACCTCGGTAAGATCCCATAGACTGTAAGCTTGTGAGCAGGGCCCTCATTCCTCTTGATATTTGTTATAATCTATGTGATTATTGTTATGCTGTAATGTCTATTGTCTGTACAAATCCCCTCTGAAATGTAAAGTACTGCAGAATATGTTGGCGATATAGAAATAAAATTTATTATTATTATTATTATTATCCCAGCTAGCACCACTCTCGGTGCTAGCGGGGATCTCACTGAGGTCACAGCAGTTCAGCCCTGCAGAGAATGCAGCCTCAGTGACTGGAGGTAACCTCAATGAGGTCACTGCTGGTCACCGAGTCTGAGCTCGCTGCAGGGCAAGTGGGAAGAGCAGGACAAAGCGTCAGAATTGGCGCATCTAATAGATGTGCCTTTTATAGGCAGCTGTGGGCTGCTATTTTTAGGCTAGTGGGACCAATATCCATAGCCCCTTACCAGTCTGAGAATACCAGCCCCCAGCTATTTGATTTAGCAAGGCTGGTTGTCAAAAATGTGGGGGACTCCACGCCATTTTTTAAAATTATTTATTTTATTTATTTTAAAGCAACACAATGGGGACCCCTCTATTCTTGATAAAGAGGCTTGTTGAAGCTGACAGCTGAGGGTTGCAGCCTCCAGCTCTGAGTTTTGCCTGGCTGGTTATCAAATATACAGGGGAACTCACACCATTTTTTTCTAATTATTTATTTACAGCTCAGGAGCTGGCTAATGAATACAGCCATCAGCCACTTTTGCTGTTATTAGCGGAAGCAGATGTCAAATAGTCCCATCAGCTGACACCAGTGACCGGAGTTAAACTTTATTCCTCTGAGCATAGCTGAGTGTTCACGCTGTCTTTTAACATCATGGGAACTGTGGCTCTTTGACCGGTGGGGATGATTTCACTGCCGATCAGAAGCTGTGTTTGCCATGCACGTGAAAGTGCAACAAACACACGATGTTTGGGCAGCTGAACCTCAACAGTAACACTGACTTCCTGGTGAAGTCCGTGTTCGGTGTCCGCATCCGAACAGTAGGTGTTCAGTACGGATGCTGAACTTTACTGTTCAGGTTTGCCAATCTCTATTCCTAAGAAATAGAGTTGAGCGAAACGGGTCGGTCAATTTCAAAAGTCGCCGACTTTCGCAAAAGTCGGGTTTCATGAAACGAAACCCGACCATAGCGTGAGGTCGGCCACGAGGTCGGCAACCATGGCACCAAAGTCGCGTTTGAAATTATGCTTCAGCGCCCTTTTTCAGCCAATGATGGTGGACGCACAGTGTGGGCAACGCGATGACATAGGCAGCGGTCACCACCATTTTTGAGAAGGGAACGCAAGTGATTGGCTTGCTCTGTGTGGCGTCACAGGGGCTATTAAAGGGCGTGCACGCCGACCGCCATCTTACTTCTGCCGATCTCAGAATAGGGAGAGCTGCTGCTGCTGCTGATTCTGTATGGAGAGCGTTAGGCAGGGAAGAAGAAGCAAAAAACTGCTTCTGCTGCTAGCGATTTTGCCTGTGCAACACACCAGTTAGTGTGCAGTGCAAGGGGAGGCTATATTTTGGTGCATCAGCTCTGTTGGTTATTATGCTGCCTTATAAGGCTAACTGATAACTGCATTGCTGTTTGCACACTGCTGTGCAAACTGCTTTTTTAAAAGCAAAAATACTTTTCATCCTCTTTTTTGCCCAGATACCAAGCGTTCATTTTTCCACACTTTTGTGTGCAGCAGTCCTTCTTATTAGGCTGCCTGCTGCCATACTTGGGACTGAGAGCATCATTGTCAGCTTGCTAAAATCTGTAGGGAGATTCAAATTCTCCCCAGTCCTATATTGAAATTTTATACACCATCCAATTTCAGCCTGTTATATTGAGGTGTAATCTACACTGGGCCTGAGATATTAGTTCAGTGTCCTCAAGTCTGTAGGGAGATTCAAATTCTCCCCAGTCCTATATAGACATTTTATACACCATCCAATTTCAGCCTGTTATATTGAGGTGTAATCTACACTGGGTCTGAGATATTAGTTCAGTGTCCTCAAGTCTGTAGGGAAATTCAAATTCTCCCCAGTCCTATATAGACATTTTATACACCATCCAATTTCAGCCAGTTATATTGAGGTGTAATCTACACTGGGCCTGAGATAATAGTTCAGTGTCCTCAAGTCTGTAGGGAGATTCAAATTCTCACCAATATTATATACACCTTGTACCTTGTTTTACAGTACCATATTGCTGGTGGTATTTTGGGTACATTTTCCCAAAAATGAGGAAGTATGTTGGAAGAGGCCATGGAAGTGGGTGGGGGTTGCCAGCTGATAATGATGGTGTTGGTGGTGGTGGTGGATCTGCTGGTAGTGGCAAAAGCACAATAGCACCTAATGCAGGAGGTGTTGAGCCTGCGTCATCGTCTGGCTCCACAAGGCCTCGAAGGCTCCCTTTTCTGGGAGTAGGTAAACCGCTTTTAAAGTCGGCGCTTCAGGAACAAGTTTTGGCTTACATTGCTGACACAGCCTCCAGCTCTATCGCCTCCACTTCTGAACTTTCAAAAAATAAAAGCACTGAGTCGTCAGTGGAGGCTCCTGGTCAGGAACAACACCTTTCCTTGTGTCCTTCACCCCTACCAAAAGTGAAGGATGTGACAGGCCACACTACCGATTACTCCATGGAGCTCTTTTCACATACCATGCCTGGGTTATCAAGTCAAATCGTGAATTACCCAGTCCAAGAAGAATCTGACATGGAGTGCAATGATGCACAGACACTGCTAGATTTATCTGCTGGTACATTCACTCAGAGCATTACATTGTCCTCCCAGTGTACTGAGCCAGAATCTGACCCTGATGAAACTCAGGTGCCCCTTCCCGCATACTATACCACCTTACATGGTGACACAGAGGAAGGTGTACATGACATTGAAGAGGAGGTGATGGATGACCCAGTTGTTGACCCAGATTTGCATCCATTGGTGGTAGAGGGTGCCGCTGCCAATAGCTCAGAAGAGGAGGAGGAGCATCCGCAGCAGGCATTGACATTGCAACAGCTGTTATCTGGCAGGCCCGGAGCAGTCCAAAAACGGGTTACAAAAAACAAAAGAGTTGCAGGACAGCTAGGCCAGATGGTCAAATTAGCACAGCATGCAAGACCTCAAAATGTCTTCCATAGTAGGAAGAGTGCAGTGTGGCACTTGTTTGAACAAAATCCTAATGATCAGGCAAAGGTTATCTGTAAGAAGTGCGCAAAGACCTTTAGCCGAGGGAAAAATCTGAGAAATTTGAATACCAGTTGCATGCTTAGACATTTAACCACCATGCACTTGCAAGCGTGGCGGACTGCCAAACCTCCCGTACCACATGTGCAACTGCTTCCAATGAAGGTAGTCAGCAACGCTACATCGTTTCCCCCACTGTAAGCCCACCGGTTAGCACACCACCAGCAGTAAATGTTAAGGTGTCGTCGCAAGGCCAAAGCAGTCAGGGAATCACAATGTTATTGCTACGAAAGACTGAATCTAGGCCATCAGAAAGAACACCAACTCCATCACCATCATCAACCCTCTCTCAGTCCACCATGTCCACCACTAGTTCCACCATATGCAGCTCTCAAGTCCAGCTCACCCTACCAGAGACTATGAGTAGGACAAGAAAGTACTCATCCTCTCATCCACGTACACTGGGTTTGAACGCCCACATTGCCAAACTAATCTCGCTAGAGATGATGCCCTACCGGTTGGTTGAAAGCGAAGCTTTCCGCGAACTCATGGCCTACGCAGTACAACGCTATGACCTACCCAGTCGCCACTTCTTTTCTCGCAAAGCCATCCCAGCCCTCCACCTTCATGTGAAAGACTGCATTGTCCATGCACTCAAGCAATCAGTGAGGGGAAAGGTGCACCTCACAACAGATGCATGGTCCAGTAGGCATGGCCAGGGCCGTTACGTGTCCATCACTGCGCATTGGGTTAATGTGGTGGATGCAGGGTCCACAGGGGACAGCGGTGGTGGGACAGTGCTGCCTAGCCCATGGTATAGGAAACAGTTGGGTGTAGGCGTTCGACCCTCCTCCTCCTCCAGAAGCGAAAGCTCATCCACAGAGCACAGTCGCACGAGCACTCCATCCACAGCTGCCAGTGTTGCACACTCGGTGTCCCACTATCGAACAGCTAGTGGTAAGTGTCAGCAGGCTGTGTTGAAGATGATGTGTTTGGGCAACAACAGACACCGCAAAGGTATTGGCCGACTACTTGCAACAACAAACTGAGTCATGGCTGGGCAGTCTACATCTTGAGGCAGGCAAGGTAGTTAGTGATAACGGCCAGAATTTTGTGGCAGCCATAGCCCTTTCAAAACTCCGACACATACCTTGCCTGGCTCACACCTTGAACCTGGTGGTGCAGTGCTTCCTCAATAATTATCCAGAGTTAACAGGCCTGCTCCAGAAGGTTCGAAGACTGTGCTCGCACATCTACTGGTCGCCCGTACACTCCAGTCGTATGCAGAAGCTGCAGCGATTGCTCCAACTTCCCAAGCACCGCCTAATTATCTATGTTGCAACAAGGTGGAACTCCATTGTGCACATGGTTGAGAGGCTGTGCGAACAGAGGCAGGCTGTAATACATTTGTGGGAGGATACACGGCCAGGCACTTTGAGGACAGACATGGATTTGTTGGGTGTGTAGTGGTCAAAGCTGAAAGACCTCTGTAAAGTCCTTCAGTGTTTTGAGGAATGCACACGACTGGTAAGCGCAGACGATGCCATCATAAGCATGAGCATCCCACTTATGCGTCTGCTCATGCAAACTTTGATGCACATTAAGGAGCAGGGGTCTGCAGCTGAGGAGGATGAGGAAGAGGAGGAGGGAAGCCTTGATGACAGTCAGATATTGTCTGCTCCGGGACCTCTCATGGACGAGGTGGAGGAAGAAAAGGAGGAGGATGATGATGGGGATGATTATTTAGGGGAGGAGGATGCTTCTCGTGGGGCAAGAGAAAATTTTGTCATGGCAAGGTCTGGTACAGGGTTTGTGAGTGACTGGAGGGATGTGGATTTGCCAGAAAGTGCTCCTCCACCCAGCACTCGCAGTGCATCATTGACACCTGGAACATTGTCCCACATGTCAGATTATGCCTTGCAGATCCTAAAAAGGGACCCCCGCATTGCCAGAATGATGAACGATGACGACTACTGGTTTGCCAGCATCCTGGATCCACGCTATAAAGGCAAATTCCAAAACATCATGTCACAGGAGAACCTTGACATAATATTGGCTAACAAACAAGCAACTCTGGTAAACCGTTTGTTTGAGGCATTCTCAGCACACAGCAGTGGTGATGGTTCTCCAATGAGCCTTAGGGGGCAACATGGAAGAGGTGATCATGGTGCACACATCAGAAGGGGCGTTGGAGACAGGCGTTTCATGACCATGATGTGGACTGATTTTTCAAGTCCCGCTCACATGACTGGTAATACTGCATCGATTGAAAGTGACAGGAGACAGCAGTTGTCAACTATGGTTACAAACTACTTCTCATCCAATATCGATGTTCTCCCTCCCAGGTCATTCCCCTTTGACTATTGGGCCTCTAAACTGGATGCCTGGCCTGAATTGGCACAATATGCCTTACAGGAGCTCACTTGCCCTGCTGTTAGTGTGCTATCGGAAAGAGTCTTCAGTGCTGCTGGCTAATCCTGACAGAAAAAAGGACCCATCTGTCGACCCAAAATGTTGATGATCTAACCTTCCCCTGATGACACATAGGTTGCCAGAAAAATGGCTCGCTTTTGTCCTCCTCTTCCCCGGACTTCTCCAATTCCTCCATTTGCAGCTGCTGAATGTCCAACATAAAAATATGCCATTTTTTAAACCTCCCTAACTGGGCTGCCTCCCCCCACAGGGCCGGGGTCATCACCTGGCGTACGGACCCGTGCGAGTGCCATTGCCCTGGACAGGTAGGTGGGCACACTCTTTGGCAACGGCACTAGCACAAGGTCCCTCATAGTAGAATCAAGTGTCTCTGATGGTGGGGGTGCACAACCGCCATCAGACACACCTGCGTACTATGAGGGGCTCTGTGCCAGTGCCGTCGCCAACAAGTGGGCTCCCCCTGCTTGTTCAGGATCACAGCACTTGCAAAGTTGAAATACTTACCTCTCCTTGCTCCACCGCCGTGACGTCTTCCGCGCTTCCTGACAGTGACATTCTGGTCAGAGAGCGCGATGACATCACGTCTGTACACCCTCTGCCTAAACAGTCCAAGTGCAGTGAGATGGAAGATGGGGACGACGAGGAGTCCAGACTAGTACAGGGATTCCCTAGCGAGGAGACTTATTTAATTGTTTTCAATGTTGGGACAGCTATTTTTGGGGAGCACTATACTCTGGAGAATGATATATGAGGCCCACCATACACTGGAGCATTCCAAAGGTGGACATCAGACACTGGAGCAGCATTTACAGGGCCCATTATGCACTGGAGCATTAGAAATGGGGCCCATTATATATGGAGCATTATTTGGGCCCATAAGACAGTGGAGCTTCATCCATGGGGACCAACATATACTGTAGCATTATGTGGAGCTCATCATATACTGTTTCAAACATTATATGGGACCAATGATTCTGTATGGAGAAATATATGGGCCTCAATACTCTGTATAGCGCACTATGCGGTGGCCATAATACTGTATGGAGTAATATACTGTCCGTTTTTGGAGCTATTGGAGAATTTAAAATGGATATCAGTCATGAGATGTAAGAAGTGAAGTATTTTTCATTGTTCTATACCGCTATTTCTCTGCCGTCTCAGAGGATCATGAATTGTGGCATGTATTAAAGGAGCCAATTGACACTATTTGGCCCTGGGCCCACGAAAATCTGGAGCCAGCCCTACCCCCCACAACTTTAGCCAAATAACCCCCAGTTTTCAATGCCTAACTATTATTATAAAGTAAATTAAGGTTGACAAACTTAAGTAATAAGAATTGATGTTTTTGGCATTAAAATGGGCACTGTAGGTGTGTTTCCTGCCCTCCACTCACTGCCAACTTTTCTTCCTCATTGACTTGCATTGGGTTTCGTGTTTCAGTCGGCCTTCGACTTTTCACGATAATCGGCCGATTTCGTTCGACCCGACTCAAAAGGCAAAGTCGCTCATCTCTACTAAGAAATCTAAAAAAGGTCAAATCTATTATAAAAACAATAACATTAGAGCATTTTTATTTTAGATTTGTTCATATGTGCTATATATTGACAATTTGCTTTCAAAAGTTAAAGGAAAGCTTGGAGAAAGGGAAAAAAAATTCTGATTGGCTGACATAGAATATTGGCGCCTAGTGTTTTTGGATAAAAAAATATTTCTTGGCTAAGAACACAATTTATTTTAAGGCCAGCTATACAATATTATCAAAGCACTATTCATGGGAAAACAAAATGTGGACAAAAGAGAAAAAAAATCACAATTTCAAGTTTCTTATCAGCTCTTAAAATGCATTTTATTTTTAAAGAATAATTAAATGAAGGGACTTCAAGACATTTTATTCAAATTTCAATAACAAGACATTTGTCGAAACATAGCATACTAAAATAATCCCTTGCCCATAAAAGGACCATGAAAATTTTTATTTTATTCAGCATGCATATTGTTGTCTCCTTTTAATGCTAGCTATTTCAAGAACAAATGTTCCTTGTGAATGCCTTAAGCATTATGCATCATACTGCCATTGTCCCAACTTTCATCAGTCCTATCATTGAAAAACACTTGCTCTAAAGCACAATGTCAGTTCTGGTCTAAGGGCAAAGTCCCCCTGAATAATTCCACATTTCTAAATTGAAATTCAAAGCACAAATTGGTTTTAGAATCCTTCACAACAAGCATACAAATAAAAAAGCAAATAAATATTAATTGTAAATTACATCAAATAAAAAAATTGCTTTGTGCTTTTTTGCTCTGATTTTTAAGCAGGTATAGGCATAATAATAATAATAATAATATATTTAAATAGCGCCAGCATATTCCGCAGCGCTTTACAGTTTAACAGTTTCAAGCACAACAGTCATAAGTAACGTTAACAATAATACAATCATTAAAGCAAAATAAAATGACACTGTGTTAGGCGCCAATATTCTTCCTCTGCACAGGATGGATCCCAAGCTTTATCTTTTATTGCGGTCTCCCGTTCAGTCTCGACTGCAGTGGCGACTGCTCAGCAGAGACGTCATTCTCAGCGTCTTGCTCAAACTCCGGCTGTGCACTTTGTTACCGCTGCCTCTACAGGTCCAGCTAAGGTAGCTTGCAATAGACAATGGTGAGTAGTCGATCCAGAGGATAAGTTCAGGATTTGCTCTACTGAGCATGCTCGTGAGGTGGCAACCTCTCATTGGTGGTCAGTCGTCAGCTGCTCAGGTCCAGTGCCAGCTCCGGATTGGTCCACTAGCAAGGTCCTGTCTATTGGCAAAGTCTATAAAAGGATCTTCGGCACACCCATCAGTGCACTAAAAGCATGAGTATTTGTTGTGTGTGTGTAGGTGGGACAGTTACCACATGTGCCATCAATAGCTGTTATCATGAGTCACCAAAGGATTAAAAAACAAAATAACAGCTAAGTCCAGAAAAACCAGAGAGGTTGGCAGCTATTGGATTGCAGACCCCTGAACCTATCCACAACAACTAGCAGTAGCCATAGGGGTTCCTACGGTGCCCTAGACCCCTCGATCACAGCCGGAGAACTATATAGCCTAAAGACAGAAAGGGGAAAAACTAAACTGCCCCAGAGCAGACCCCAAAGCAATAGGCAGCCCCTAACATATAATGACGGTGAAGCAAGATGAAAACACTAACACAGATAGAAAGATAGGTTGAGCAAATGATGGGGCCCAAGCTTACTACATAGGACAGGATAGGAAAGCTGCTGTCTGCCATCCGCAAAAGCCCTATCAAAATGAGCCAACCGACTGATAGGAAAAACAGGCCCTGAAGTCGCTAGGCTTCAAAAGACTATATCAGCACTCAGGTATATTCTGAAGACAGAGCAAAATATCAACAGATCAGAGACAAAAATGAAATTCAGCTCACCCCCGGCCGGGGATGGCAGAACTCCCAAAAAACAAGGCAAAACAAAAACAAAACTGAAGAGTACAAAGCAGAGCAGAAAAACTTAGCTTTGAGATGCAGGAATCAGACTGGTCTCCAAGAATCCAGCAGGAAAATCACCAGCCAGGAAGAAGGGCGTCAGCAGCCTTATATCCAGTCCTCAATTCCAGCCACCCAGTCATCATCTAGCTGCCCAGGTGTTTGGCAATCAGTCTCACTACCTTCCTTCACTAGAGGAGGGAGTTCATCAGACCTCAATGGTGAAGGGAAAAATGAACTCACAACAGTACCTCCCCCTTGAGGAGGGGTCACTGAACCCTCATCCATGCCACCAGGGCGATCCGGGTGAGCCCGATGAAAGGCACGCACCAATCTTTCGGCTTGAATATCAGAGGCAGAGACCTAGGAATTATCCTCCTGACCATAACCCTTCCACTTAACCAAATACTGGAGTCTCCGTCTAGCCAGTCGGGAATCCAGTATCTTCTCTACCTCATATTCCATGTTACCTTCAACCAATATAGGGTCAGGCGGTGCCACCACAGGAACTACTGGTTCAACAAACCATTTCAACAAGGACTTATGAAACACATTATGAATTTTAAATGTGACAGGAAGAGCCAACCGAAAAGAGACCGGATTAATAATCTCCAAATCTTGTAAGGTCCAATAAATCTAGGCTTAAACTTAGGAGAAGCCACCTTCATAGCGATATTTTTTGATGACAACCAAACCATATCACCCACCTTAAACTGGGGACCAACGGTCCTACGCCGGTTGGAAAACAGCTGGGCCTTTTCCTGGGAGAGAGACAACTTATCCACTACTTGGTCCCAGATCTGGTGCATTCTCTCCACCACAGTGTCAACACCTGGGCAGGCAGAAGGCTCCACCTGCCCTGAAGAAAATCGAGGGTGAAAACCAAAGTTACAAAAAAAAGGTGACATCAAAGTGGCAGAACTAGCTCTATTATTTAAAGCAAATTCGGCCAAGGGCAAAAATGAAACCCAATCATCCTGATCAGCCGAAATAAAACATCTCAAATACGACTCCAAAGTCTGGTTTGATCTCTCCATCTGCCCGTTGGTCTGAGGGTGAAACGCAGAGGAGAAGGACAACTGAATTCCCAGCTTGGAACAGAAAGTCCTCCAAAATCTAGACACAAACTGAACTCCTCTGTCAGATACAATGTTCTCAGGAATCCCGTGCAAGCGAACTACCTGTTGCAAAAACAAGGGCACCAACTCAGAGGAAGATGGCAACTTAGGGAGTGGTACAAGATGGACCATCTTAGAGAATCTATCACCAATCACCCAAATAACAGTCATTCTCTGAGAGACAGGCATATCAGAGATAAAATCCATTGAAATATGGGTCCATGGCCTCCTGGGCACCGGCAAAGGCATCAACAAGCCACTAGAGCGAGAACAAGGTTTAGACCGGGAGCAAGTCCCACAGGACTGCACAAAATTCCTGACATCACGAGACAAGGCGGGCCACCAAAAAGATCGACTCACCAGATCTCTAGTACCAAAAATACCTGGATGACCAGCCAATGCAGAGCAATGAACTTCAGACATCACTCTCTTCCTCCACTGGTCAGGAACATACAACTTTCCACTGGGACAATGCTCAGGTTTGTCCTCCTGAAACTCTTCCAGAGCACATCTCAAATCGGGCGAGATGGCAGAAAGAACTACCTCCTCGCCTAAGATGGTAGCAGGCTTAGTCACAACAGGAGAATCAGCAAGGAAACTCCTAGAGAGGGCATCTGCCTTGACATTCTTAGTGCCCGGAAGAAAAGAGACCACAAAATCAAAACGTGTGAAAAACAAGGCCCACCTAGCCGGTCTAGGATTCAAGCGCTTGGCCGACTCCAGGTAAATCAAATTCTTGTGGTCAGTAAGGACCACGACTTGTTTTTTGGCTCCCTCCAACCAATGTCTCCACTCCTCAAATGCCCATTTCATGGCCAACAGTTCCCGATTCCCCACATCATAGTTACGTTCGGATGGGGAGAACTTTCGGGAAAAGAAAGCACAAGGATTCATTTTAGATGTCACAGGATCTTTTTGGGACAACACCGCTCCTGCACCAATCTCAGAAGCGTCCACCTCCACCTGAAACGGGAGTGAGACATCAGGTTGTCGCAAAACCGGAGCAGAAGTGAATCTTCGCTTCAGCTCCTGAAAGGAAGAAACAGCCTCTGGAGACCAATTCAGCACATCAGCACCCTTCCTAGTCAAATCTGTCAATGGCTTGGCAATACCAGAAAAATTAGCTATAAATTTCCAATAAAAATTAGCAAAACCAAAAAACTTCTGGAGGGCCTTCAAAGAAGTGGGCTGAACCTAATCATAAATGGCCTGTACCTTGGCCGGGTCCATTTCAATAGTTGACGGAGACAAAATAAATCCCAAAAATGAAATCCTCTGTACCCCAAAAAGGCATTTCGATCCCTTGACATACAGGGAATTCTCCCTCAAAATTCGGAACACAGTCCGAACATGTTCCATATGAGAGTCCCAATTCTTGGAGAAGATCAAAATATCATCCAGATAGATAATCAAAAATTTATCCACAAAGTCTCGGAATATATCGTTCATGAAGCACTGGAAGACAGAAGGGGCATTAGTGAGCCCAAAAGGCATCACCAGGTACTCAAAATGTCCCTCCGGAGTATTAAACGCCGACTTCTATTCATCCCCATGCTTAATGCGAATAAGATTATACGCCCCCCTGAGGTCAAGCTTGGTAAACTAGCAAGCACCTTTAACTCTGGAGAATAGATCAGAAATCAGGGGTAACGGATACTGATATTTAACAGTAATTTTGTTGAGGGCACGATAGTCAATACAAGGCCTTAATGAACCATCCTTTTTAGCCACATAAAAAAAACCAGCACCTAAGGGTGAAGAGGATGGTCTAATATGACCCTTCTCCAACGACTCATTAATATAGGATCGCATAGCCTCGTGCTCGGGTACAGATAAATTGAAAAGCCGACCCTTGGGGAATTTACACCCCGGCTTCAGCTCAATAGCACAGTCATAACTAGAGTTGAGCGAAACGGGTCGAAAAATTTCAAAAGTCGCCGACTTTTGGCAAAGTCGGGTTTCATGAAACAAAACCAGACCCTAGGATGAGGTCGGCCACAAGGTCGGCGACTTACGCGCCAAAGTCGCGTTTCAAAAGTTTGTTTTGCGCTCTTTTTCAGCCAATCAGGATCCACGGACACTGTGGGCAACGTGATGACATAGGCACGGGTCACCACAATCTTTCAGAAGGGCATGCAAGTGATTGGCTTGCTTTGGTGGGCGTCACAGGGGGTATAAAAGGGCGTGCACGCCGACCGCCATCTTACTTCTGCCGATCTTAGCCTAGGGAGAGGTTGCTGCTGATTCTGTAGGGAGAGTGTTAGGCAGGGAAGAAGAAAAAAAAACTGCTTCTGCTGCTAGCGATTGTGCCTGTACAACACACCAGTCACTGTGTGTGCAATGCAAGGGGAGGCTATATTGTGGTGTATCAGTGGTGTTGGTTGTTGGGCTGCCTTCTAAGGCTTCCTGACAGCTGCATTGCTGTTTACCCACTGCTCTGCAAACTGCTTTTTTAAAAGCAATCCCAATTTTTTTTTTTGTCCTGCTCAGGTACTGAGCTGCAAACTGCTTTTTTAAAAGCAATCCCAATTTTTTTTTTGTCCTGCTGAGGTACTGAGCGTGCATTTTTTCACACCATACAGCGGTGTACGCTCCTCACACAGTACCGTGTAACGGCTGTTATCACAGCCACAGTGAAGCTATCTGTGTCACTCTGTGAGAATAAGTCGAGGACATGTTCCGTTCTTACAGACCTGCACTCTAGGGAGATTCCTACTCTGCTCAATTCTACATACACCTTGTAGTTTGTGATACACTAGCCAATTTCTGCCTGTGACATAGCGCTGTGATATTCAGTGGGCCTCACACAATCCAAAAGTGTCCAGTGTCCACAAGTATCTGCAGAAATTCAAAATCTCCCTTATCCTCTAGTCACTTTGGTCACAGCTGTGCCATCGAGCCTGTGACATAGCGCTCAGATATTCAGTGGGCCTCACACAATCCAAAAGTGTCCAGTGTCTGCAGAAATTCAAAATCTCACTTATCCTCTGGTCACTTTGGTCACAGCTGTGCCATCGAGCCTGTGACATAGCGCTCAGATATTCAGTGGGCCTCACACAATCCAAAAGTGTCCAGTGTCCACAAGTGTCTGCAGAAATTCAAAATCTCACTTATCCTCTAGTCACTTTGGTCACAGCTGTGCCATCGAGCCTGTGACATAGCGCTCAGATATTCAGTGGGCCTCACACAATCCAAAAGTGTCCAGTGTCCACTAGTGTGAGCAGAAATTCAAAATCTCACTTATCCTCTAGTCACTTTGGTCACAGCTGTGCCATCGAGCCTGTGACATAGCGCTCAGATATTCAGTGGGCCTCACACAATCCAAAAGTGTCCAGTGTCCACAAGTGTCTGCAGAAATTCAAAATCTCCCTTATCCTCTAGTCACTTTGGTCACAGCTGTGCCATCGAGCCTGTCACATAGCGCTCAGATATTCAGTGGGCCTCACACAATCCAAAAGTGTCCAGTGTCCACTAGTGTGAGCAGAAATTCAAAATCTCACTTATCCTCTAGTCACTTTGGTCACAGCTGTGCCATCGAGCCTGTGACATAGCGCTCAGATATTCAGTGGGCCTCACACAATCCAAAAGTGTCCAGTGTCCACAAGTGTCTGCAGAAATTCAAAATCTCACTTATCCTCTAGTCACTTTGGTCACAGCTGTGCCATCGAGCCTGTGACATAGCGCTCAGATATTCAGTGGGCCTCACACAATCCAAAAGTGTCCAGTGTCCACAAGTGTCTGCAGAAATTCAAAATCTCCCTTATCCTCTAGTCACTTTGGTCACAGCTGTGCCATCGAGCCTGTCACATAGCACTCAGATATTCAGTGGGCCTCACACAATCCAAAAGTGTCCAGTGTCCACTAGTGTGAGCAGAAATTCAAAATCTCACTTATCCTCTAGTCACTTTGGTCACAGCTGTGCCATCGAGCCTGTGACATAGCGCTCAGATATTCAGTGGGCCTCACACAATCCAAAAGTGTCCAGTGTCCAAAAGTGTCTGCAGAAATTCAAAATCTCACTTATCCTCTAGTCACTTTGGTCACAGCTGTGTCATTGAGCCTGTGACATAGCGCTCAGATATTCAGTGGGCCTCACACAATCCAAAAGTGTCCAGTGTCCACTAGTGTGAGCAGAAATTCAAAATCTCACTTATCCTCTAGTCACTTTGGTCACAGCTGTGCCATCGAGCCTGTGACATAGCGCTCAGATATTCAGTGGGCCTCACACAATCCAAAAGTGTCCAGTGTCCACAAGTGTCTGCAGAAATTCAAAATCTCACTTATCCTCTAGTCACTTTGGTCACAGCTGTGCCATCGAGCCTGTGACATAGCGCTCAGATATTCAGTGGGCCTAACACAATCCAAAAGTGTCCAGTGTCCACAAGTGTCTGCAGAAATTCAAAATCTCCCTTATCCTCTAGTCACTTTGGTCACAGCTGTGCCATCGAGCCTGTCACATAGCACTCAGATATTCAGTGGGCCTCACACAATCCAAAAGTGTCCAGTGTCCACTAGTGTGAGCAGAAATTCAAAATCTCACTTATCCTCTAGTCACTTTGGTCACAGCTGTGCCATCGAGCCTGTGACATAGCGCTCAGATATTCAGTGGGCCTCACACAATCCAAAAGTGTCCAGTGTCCAAAAGTGTCTGCAGAAATTCAAAATCTCACTTATCCTCTAGTCACTTTGGTCACAGCTGTGTCATTGAGCCTGTGACATAGCGCTCAGATATTCAGTGGGCCTCACACAATCCAAAAGTGTCCAGTGTCCACTAGTGTGAGCAGAAATTCAAAATCTCACTTATCCTCTAGTCACTTTGGTCACAGCTGTGCCATCAAGCCTGTGACATAGCGCTCAGATATTCAGTGGGCCTCACACAATCCAAAAGTGTCCAGTGTCCACAAGTGTCTGCAGAAATTCAAAATCTCACTTATCCTCTAGTCACTTTGGTCACAGCTGTGCCATCGAGCCTGTGACATAGCGCTCAGATATTCAGTGGGCCTCACACAATCCAAAAGTGTCCAGTGTCCACTAGTGTGAGCAGAAATTCAAAATCTCCCCTGTCCTATAGACGCCTTGTACCTTGTTTTACATTACTATATAGTTTGTTGGATTTTGTCTACATTTCTACCAAAAATGAGGAAGGCTGGTGGAAGAGGCCATGGAATTGGGCGGGGGTTGGCAGCTGGTAATGATGGTGTTGGTGGTGGATCTGATGGTAGTGGCAAGAGCAAAATAGGACCGAATGCAGGAGGTGTTGAGCCTGCGTCATCGTCTGGCTCCATAAGGCTTCGAAGGCTTAGTTTTCTAGGAGTTGGCAAACCGCTTTTAAAGCAAGAGCATCAGGAAAAAGTTTTGTCTTACATTGCTGACTCAGCCTCCAGCTCTATCGCCTCCTCTTCTTCAGTTGTAAAAAGTAAAAGCACTGAGTCGTCATTGGAGGCTCATGTTCATGAACCACACCTTTCCTTGTGTCCTTCACCCCAACCAAGATTTAAGGATGACGCAGGCCATACTACTGATTACTCCATGGAGCTGTTTTCACATACCATGCCTGGATTATCAAGTCAAATGGTGAATTACCCAGGCCAAGATGAATCTGACATGGAGTGCACTGATGCACAGCCGGTGATGGATGATTCTGCTGATACATTCACTCAGAGCACTACATTGTCCTCGCAGTGTACAGAGCCAGATTCTGACCCTGATGAGACTCAGGTGCCCCTTCCCGCACACTATACCACCATACACGGTGACACAGAGGAAGGTGCACATGACATTGAAGAGGAGGTGATGGATGACCCAGTTGTTGACCCAGATTGGCATCCATTGGGGGAAGAGGGTGCTGCTTCCAATAGCTCAGATGAGGAGCATCCACAGCAGACATCGACATCGCAACAGCTGTTATCTGGCAGGCCCGGAGCACTCCAAAGACAGGTTCCAAACATCAAAAGAGTTGCTGGACAGCTTGTCCAGAGGGTCAAAAGATCACAGCGTGCTAGGCCGCAAAATGTCTGCCAAAGTAGGAAGAGTGCAGTGTGGCACTTTTTTGAACAAAATCCTCATGATCAGGCCAAGATTATCTGTAAAAAGTGCGCAAAGACCTTTAGCCGAGGGAAAAATCTGAAAAATTTGAATACCAGTTGCATGCTTAGACATTTAAACACCATGCACTTGCAAGCGTGGACACAACACCAAACCTCAAGTGCCACATGTGCAACTGATCACAACGAAGGTAGTCAGCAATGCTACATTGTTTCCCCCACTGTAAGCCCACCGGTTAGCACAGCAGCAAATGTTGAGGTGTCGTTGCACGGCCACAGCAGTCAGGGAATCCCACTGTAATATCAACGAAAGACTGATTCTAGGCCATCAGAAAGAACACCAACTCCATCACCATCATCAACCCTCTCTCAGTCCGCCCTGTCCACCGCTACTTCCACCATATGCAGCTCTCAAGTCCAGCTCACCCTCCCAGACACTATGAGTAGGTCAAGAAAGTACTCAGTCTCTCATCCGCGTACACTGGGTTTGAACGCCCACATTGCCAAACTAATCTCGTTTGAGATGATGCCCTTTCGGTTGGTGGAAAGCGCAGCTTTCCGCGAACTCATGGCCTATGCAGTACCACGCTATGACCTACCCAGTCGCCACTTCTTCTCTCGCAAAGCCATCCCAGCCCTCCACCATCATGTGAAAGACCGCATTGTCCATGCACTCAAGCAGTCAGTGAGCGGAAAGGTGCACCTCACAACTGATGCATGGTCCAGTCGGCATGGCCAGGGCCGTTACGTGTCCATCACTGCGCACTGGGTTAATGTGGTGGATGCAGGGTCCACAGGGGACAGCGGTGGTGGGACAGTGCTGCCTAGCCCACGGTATAGGAAACAGTTGGCTGTAGGCGTTCAACCCTCCTCCTCCTCCTCCTCCAGAAGTGAAAGCTCGTCCACAGAGGTCAGTCGTACGAGCACTCCATCTGCAGCTGCCACTGTTGCACACGATGTGTCCCCCTATCGAGCAGCTAGTGGAAAGCGTCAGCAGGCTGTGTTGCAGATGATGTGCTTGGGCGACAGACACACCGCTGAGGTGCTGGCCGAGTACTTGAAGCGACAAACTGAGTCATGGCTGGGCAGTGTACATCTTGAGGCAGGCAAGGTAGTTAGTGATAACGGCCGTAATTTTGTGGCAGCCATAGCCCTTTCAAAACTCAGCCACATGCCTTGCTTGGCTCACACCTTGAATCTGGTGGTGCAGTGCTTCCTCAAAAATTATCCGGAGTTAACAGCCCTGCTCCAGAAGGTGCGAAGACTGTGCGCGCACATCCGTCGGTCGCCTGTACACTCCGTTCGTATGCAGAAGCTGCAGCGATTGCTCCACCTTCCCAACCACCGCCTCATTATCGACATTGCAACAAGGTGGAACTCCACCCTGCACATGGTGGAGCGGCTGTGCGAGCAGAGGCAGGTCATAATGCATTTGTGGGAGGATACACGGCCAGGCACTTTGAGAGCAGACATGGAGTTGACAGGTGTGCAGTGTTAGAAGCTGAAAGACCTCTGTAAAGTCCTTCAGTGTTTTGAGGAATGCACATGGCTGGTAAGCGCAGACGACGCCATCCTAAGCATGAGCATCCCACTTATGCGTCTGCTCATGCAAACTTTGATGCACCTTAAGGAGCAGGCTTCTGCAGCCAATGTTGATGAGGAGGAAGAGGAGGAGGGAATCCTTGATGACATTCAGCCATTGTCTGCTCAGGGACCTCTCCTGGATGAGGTGGAGGAAGAAGAGGAGGAGGAGGAGAAGGATGATGGGGATGATTACTTAGGGGAGGAGGATGCATCTCGTGGGGCAAGTGAAAATGTTGGCGTGGCAAGGTCTGGTACAGGGTTTGTGTGTGACTGGAGGGATGTGGATTTGCCAGAAAGTGCTCCTCCAACCAGCACTCGCAGTGCATCATTGACATCGGGAACATTGGCCCACATGTCAGATTATGCCTTGCAGATCCTAAAAAGGGACCCCCGCATTGCCAAAATGATGAACGATGACGACTACTGGTTGGCCAGCATCCTGGATCCATGCTATAAAGGCAAATTACAAAACATCATGCCACAGGAGAACCTTGACCTAATATTGGCTAATAAACAAGCAATTCTGGTAAATCGGTTGCTTGAGGCATTCCCAGCACACAGCAGCGGTGATGGTTCTCACACGAGCCGTACGGGCCGTGGTCAGCTTGGCAGAGGTGTTCGTGGTGCACACAGCAGAAGTGGCGTTGGAGACAGGGGTTTCATGACAATGTTGTGGACTGATTTTTCGAGTACCGCTCACACAACTGGTAATACTGCATCGATGGAAAGTGACAGGAGACAGCAGTTGTCAACTATGGTTACAAACTACTTTTCCTCCCATATCGATGTTCTCCCACACAGGTCATTCCCCTTTGACTATTGGGCCGCTAAACTGGACACCTGGCCTGAATTGGCACAATATGCCTTACAGGAGCTCGCTTGCCCAGCTGCAAGTGTGCTATCGGAAAGAGTCTTCAGTGCAGCTGGATCAATCCTGACAGAAAAAAGGACCCGTCTGTCAACCCAAAATGTGGATGATCTAACCTTCATTAAAATGAACCACGCATGGGTTTCCAAGGATTTTGTCCCACCTTCCCCTGATGACACATAGGGTGACAGAAAAATGGCTTGCTTTGGTCCACCTCTTCCTGGGACTTGACCTATTTCACCTTTTGCATCAGCTGAATGTCCAACATCAACATATGCCACTTTCTAAAACTCCCTAACTGTGCTGCCTCCCCCCCATGGCCGGGGTCACCACCTAGCGCACGACACCGTGCGAGTGCCGTTGCCCTGGACAGGTGGGTAGGCCGACTCTTGGGCGCGGGCACTGGCACAGGGTCCCTCATAGTGCAATCAAGTGTCTCTGACGGTGGTGGTGCACACCCGCCGTCAGACACACCGCTAAACTATGAGGGGCCAAGTGCTAGTACCGACGCCCACGAGTGGGCCCCCCTTGCTTGGGCAGGGCCCCAGCATTTGCAATCTTTACCTCTCCCTGCTCCTCCGCTGTGTAATCTGGGCCGTCAAATCCATACTATGCCTGACACCGTCTGAGCCTGCCTCCTGATGTATAGACATATATTTTGAATGTGTACACTATCCATACATGTTATCTGGGGATACGGTACCCTTTCTAACCTTTGTGCAATCACGTGCAATCCATACTGGGCCTAACACTGTCTGAGCCTGCCTCCTGAGACATATATTTTGAATGTGTACGCTATCCATACATGTTATCCGGGGATACGGTACCCTTTCTAACCTTTGTGCAATCACGTGCAATCCATACTGGGCCTAACACCGTCTGAGCCTGCCTCCTGAGACATATATTTTGAATGTGTACGCTATCCATACATGTTATCCGGGGATACGGTACCCTTTCTAACCTTTGTGCAATCACGTGCAATCCATACTGGGCCTAACACCGTCTGAGCCTGCCTCCTGAGACATATATTTTGAATGTGTACGCTATCCATACATGTTATCCGGGGAAACGGTACCCTTTCTAACCTTTGTGCAATCACGTGCAATCCATACTGGGCCTAACACCGTCTGAGCCTGCCTCCTGAGACATATATTTAGAATGTGTACGCTATCCATACATGTTATCCGGGGATACGGTACCCTTTCTAACCTTTGTGCAATCACGTGCAATCCATACTGGGCCTAACACCGTCTGAGCCTGCCTCCTGATGTATAGACATATATTTTGAATGTGTACGCTATCCATACATGTTATCTGGGGATACGGTACCCTTTCTAACCTTTGTGCAATCACGTGCAATCCATACTGGGCCTAACACCGTCTGAGCCTGCCTCCTGAGACATATATTTTGAATGTGTACGCTATCCCTACATGTTATCCGGGGATACAGTACCCTTTCTAACCTTTGTGCAATCACGTGCAATCTATACTGGGCCTAACACCGTCTGAGCTTGCCTCCTGAGACATATATTTTGAATGTGTACGCTATCCATACATGTTATCCGGGGATACGGTACCCTTTCTAACCTTTGTGCAATAACGTGCAATCCATACTGGGCCTAACACCGTCTGAGCCTGCCTCCTGAGACATATATTTTGAATGTGTACGCTATCCATACATGTTATCCGGGGAAACGGTACCCTTTCTAACCTTTGTGCAATCACGTGCAATCCATACTGGGCCTAACACCGTCTGAGCCTGCCTCCTGAGACATATATTTTGAATGTGTACGCTATCCATACATGTTATCTGGGGATACGGTACACTTTCTAACCTTTGTGCAATCACGTGCAATCCATACTGGGCCTAACACCGTCTGAGCCTGCCTCCTGAGACATATATTTTGAATGTGTACGCTATCCATACATGTTATCTGGGGATACGGTACCCTTTCTAACCTTTGTGCAATCACGTGCAATCCATACTGGGCCTAACACCGTCTGAGCCTGCCTCCTGAGACATATATTTTGAATGTGTACGCTATCCATACATGTTATCCAGGGATACGGTACCCTTTCTAACCTTTGTGCAATCACGTGCAATCCATACTGGGCCTAACACCGTCTGAGCCTGCCTCCTGAGACATATATTTTGAATGGGTACGCTATCCATACATGTTATCCGGGGAAACGGTACCCTTTCTAACCTTTGTGCAATCACGTGCAATCCATACTGGGCCTAACACCGTCTGAGCCTGCCTCCTGAGACATATATTTAGAATGTGTACGCTATCCATACATGTTATCCGGGGATACGGTACCCTTTCTAACCTTTGTGCAATCACGTGCAATCCATACTGGGCCTAACACCGTCTGAGCCTGCCTCCTGATGTATAGACATATATTTTGAATGTGTACGATATCCATACATGTTATCTGGGGATACGGTACCCTTTCTAACCTTTGTGCAATCACGTGCAATCCATACTGGGCCTAACACCGTCTGAGCCTGCCTCCTGAGACATATATTTTGAATGTGTACGCTATCCCTACATGTTATCCGGGGATACAGTACCCTTTCTAACCTTTGTACAATCACGTGCAATCTATACTGGGCCTAACACCGTCTGAGCTTGCCTCCTGAGACATATATTTTGAATGTGTACGCTATCCATACATGTTATCCAGGGATACGGTACCCTTTCTAACCTTTGTGCAATAACGTGCAATCCATACTGGGCCTAACACCGTCTGAGCCTGCCTCCTGAGACATATATTTTGAATGTGTACGCTATCCATACATGTTATCCGGGGAAACGGTACCCTTTCTAACCTTTGTGCAATCACGTGCAATCCATACTGGGCCTAACACCGTCTGAGCCTGCCTCCTGAGACATATATTTTGAATGTGTACGCTATCCATACATGTTATCTGGGGATACGGTACCCTTTCTAACCTTTGTGCAATCACGTGCAATCCATACTGGGCCTAACACCATCTGAGCCTGCCTCCTGAGACATATATTTTGAATGTGTACGCTATCCATACATGTTATCTGGGGATACGGTACCCTTTCTAACCTTTGTGCAATCACGTGCAATCCATACTGGGCCTAACACCGTCTGAGCCTGCCTCCTGAGACATATATTTTGAATGTGTACGCTATCCATACATGTTATCTGGGGATACGGTACCCTTTCTAACCTTTGTGCAATCACGTGCAATCCATACTGGGCCTAACACCGTCTGAGCCTGCCTCCTGATGTATAGACATATATTTTGAATGTGTACGCTATCCATACATGTTATCCGGGGATACGGTACCCTTTCTAACCTTTGTGCAATCACGTGCAATCCATACTGGGCCTAACACCGTCTGAGCCTGCCTCCTGAGATATATATTTTGAATGTGTACGCTATCCATACATGTTATCCGGGGATACGGTACCCTTTCTAACCTTTGTGCAATCACGTGCAATCCATACTGGGCCTAACACCGTCTGAGCCTGCCTCCTGATGTATAGACATATATTTTGAATGTGTACGCTATCCATACATGTTATCTGGGGATACGGTACCCTTTCTAACCTTTGTGCAATCACGTGCAATCCATACTGGGCCTAACACCGTCTGAGCCTGCCTCCTGAGACATATATTTTGAATGTGTACGCTATCCCTACATGTTATCCGGGGATACAGTACCCTTTCTAACCTTTGTGCAATCACGTGCAATCTATACTGGGCCTAACACCGTCTGAGCTTGCCT
Organism: Dendrobates tinctorius; assembly: GCF_039654945.1. Taxonomy (NCBI): domain Eukaryota; kingdom Metazoa; phylum Chordata; class Amphibia; order Anura; family Dendrobatidae; genus Dendrobates; species Dendrobates tinctorius. Next base: position 10,781,192 of record NW_027361833.1, on the reverse strand, counting down.
CCTGAGACATATATTTTGAATGTGTACGCTATCCATACATGTTATCCGGGGATACGGTACCCTTTCTAACCTTTGTGCAATAACGTGCAATCCATACTGGGCCTAACACCGTCTGAGCCTGCCTCCTGAGACATATATTTTGAATGTGTACGCTATCCATACATGTTATCCGGGGAAACGGTACCCTTTCTAACCTTTGTGCAATCACGTGCAATCCATACTGGGCCTAACACCGTCTGAGCCTGCCTCCTGAGACATATATTTTGAATGTGTACGCTATCCATACATGTTATCTGGGGATACGGTACCCTTTCTAACCTTTGTGCAATCACGTGCAAACCATACTGGGCCTAACACCATCTGAGCCTGCCTCCTGAGACATATATTTTGAATGTGTACGCTATCCATACATGTTATCTGGGGATACGGTACACTTTCTAACCTTTGTGCAATCACGTGCAATCCATACTGGGCCTAACACCGTCTGAGCCTGCCTCCTGAGACATATATTTTGAATGTGTACGCTATCCATACATGTTATCTGGGGATACGGTACCCTTTCTAACCTTTGTGCAATCACGTGCAATCCATACTGGGCCTAACACCGTCTGAGCCTGCCTCCTGATGTATAGACATATATTTTGAATGTGTACGCTATCCATACATGTTATCCGGGGATACGGTACCCTTTCTAACCTTTGTGCAATCACGTGCAATCCATACTGGGCCTAACACCGTCTGAGCCTGCCTCCTGAGATATATATTTTGAATGTGTACGCTATCCATACATGTTATCCGGGGATACGGTACCCTTTCTAACCTTTGTGCAATCACGTGCAATCCATACTGGGCCTAACACCGTCTGAGCCTGCCTCCTGAGACATATATTTTGAATGTGTACGCTATCCATACATGTTATCCGGGGAAACGGTACCCTTTCTAACCTTTGTGCAATCACGTGCAATCCATACTGGGCCTAACACCGTCTGAGCCTGCCTCCTGAGACATATATTTTGAATGTGTACGCTATCCATACATGTTATCTGGGGATACGGTACACTTTCTAACCTTTGTGCAATCACGTGCAATCCATACTGGGCCTAACACCGTCTGAGCCTGCCTCCTGAGACATATATTTTGAATGTGTACGCTATCCATACATGTTATCTGGGGATACGGTACCCTTTCTAACCTTTGTGCAATCACGTGCAATCCATACTGGGCCTAACACCGTCTGAGCCTGCCTCCTGAGACATATATTTTGAATGTGTACGCTATCCATACATGTTATCCGGGGATACGGTACCCTTTCTAACCTTTGTGCAATCACGTGCAATCCATACTGGGCCTAACACCGTCTGAGCCTGCCTCCTGAGACATATATTTTGAATGGGTACGCTATCCATACATGTTATCCGGGGAAACGGTACCCTTTCTAACCTTTGTGCAATCACGTGCAATCCATACTGGGCCTAACACCGTCTGAGCCTGCCTCCTGAGACATATATTTAGAATGTGTACGCTATCCATACATGTTATCCGGGGATACGGTACCCTTTCTAACCTTTGTGCAATCACGTGCAATCCATACTGGGCCTAACACCGTCTGAGCCTGCCTCCTGATGTATAGACATATATTTTGAATGTGTACGATATCCATACATGTTATCTGGGGATACGGTACCCTTTCTAACCTTTGTGCAATCACGTGCAATCCATACTGGGCCTAACACCGTCTGAGCCTGCCTCCTGAGACATATATTTTGAATGTGTACGCTATCCCTACATGTTATCCGGGGATACAGTACCCTTTCTAACCTTTGTACAATCACGTGCAATCTATACTGGGCCTAACACCGTCTGAGCTTGCCTCCTGAGACATATATTTTGAATGTGTACGCTATGCATACATGTTATCCGGGGATACGGTACCCTTTCTAACCTTTGTGCAATCACGTGCAATCCATACTGGGCCTAACACCGTCTGAGCCTGCCTCCTGAGACATATATTTTGAATGTGTACGCTATCCATACATGTTATCTGGGGATACGGTACCCTTTCTAACCTTTGTGAAATCACGTGCAAACCATACTGGGCCTAACACCATCTGAGCCTGCCTCCTGAGACATATATTTTGAATGTGTACGCTATCCATACATGTTATCTGGGGATACGGTACACTTTCTAACCTTTGTGCAATCACGTGCAATCCATACTGGGCCTAACACCGTCTGAGCCTGCCTCCTGAGACATATATTTTGAATGTGTACGCTATCCATACATGTTATCTGGGGATACGGTACCCTTTCTAACCTTTGTGCAATCACGTGCAATCCATACTGGGCCTAACACCGTCTGAGCCTGCCTCCTGATGTATAGACATATATTTTGAATGTGTACGCTATCCATACATGTTATCCGGGGATACGGTACCCTTTCTAACCTTTGTGCAATCACGTGCAATCCATACTGGGCCTAACACCGTCTGAGCCTGCCTCCTGAGATATATATTTTGAATGTGTACGCTATCCATACATGTTATCCGGGGAAACGGTACCCTTTCTAACCTTTGTGCAATCACGTGCAATCCATACTGGGCCTAACACCGTCTGAGCCTGCCTCCTGAGACATATATTTTGAATGTGTACGCTATCCATACATGTTATCCGGGGATACGGTACCCTTTCTAACCTTTGTGCAATCACGTGCAATCCATACTGGGCCTAACACCGTCTGAGCCTGCCTCCTGAGACATATATTTTGAATGTGTACGCTATCCATACATGTTATCCGGGGAAACGGTACCCTTTCTAACCTTTGTGCAATCACGTGCAATCCATACTGGGCCTTACACCGTCTGAGCCTGCCTCCTTATGTATAGACATATATTTTGAATGTGTACGCTATCCATACATGTTATCCGGGGATACGGTACCCTTTCTAACCTTTGTGCAATCACGTGCAATCCATACTGGGCCTAACACCATCTGAGCCTGCCTCCTGAGATATATATTTTGAATGTGTACGCTATCCATACATGTTATCCGGGGAAACGGTACCCTTTCTAACCTTTGTGCAATCACGTGCAATCCATACTGGGCCTAACACCATCTGAGCCTGCCTCCTGAGACATATATTTTGAATGTGTACGCTATCCATACATGTTATCCGGGGATACGGTACCCTTTCTAACCTTTGTGCAATCACGTGCAATCCATACTGGGCCTAACACCGTCTGAGCCTGCCTCCTGAGACATATATTTTGAATGTGTACGCTATCCATACATGTTATCCGGGGATACGGTACCCTTTCTAACCTTTGTGCAATCACGTGCAATCCATACTCCCAGGGGGAGCGCCGCTGACGGTGTTAGGCCCAGAATGGATTGCATGTATCCGTATCCCCAGATAACATGTATGGATAGTGTACACATTCAAAATATATGTCTATACATCAGGAGGCAGGCTCAGACGGTGTCAGGCATAGTATGGATTTGACGGCCCAGATTACACAGCGGAGGAGCAGGGAGAAGTAAAGATTGCAAATGCTGGGGCCCTGCCCAAGCAAGGGGGGCCCACTCGTGGGCGTCGGTACTAGCACTTGGCCCCTCATAGTTTAGCGGTGTGTCTGACGGCGGGTGTGCACCACCACCGTCAGAGACACTTGATTGCACTATGAGGGACCCTGTGCCAGTGCCCGCGCCCAAGAGTCGGCCTACCCACCTGTCCAAGGCAACGGCACTCGCACGGTGTCGTGCGCTAGGTGGTGACCCCGGCCATGGGGGGGGAGGCAGCACAGTTAGGGAGTTTTAGAAAGTGGCATATGTTGATGTTGGACATTCAGCTGATGCAAAAGGCGAAATAGGTGAAGTCCCAGGAAGAGGTGGACCAAAGCAAGCCATTTTTCTGTCACCCTATGTGTCATCAGGGGAAGGTGGGACAAAATCCTTGGAAACCCATGCATGGTTCATTTTAATGAAGGTTAGATCATCCACATTTTGGGTTGACAGACGGGTCCTTTTTTCTGTCAGGATTGATCCAGCTGCACTGAAGACTGTTTCCGATAGCACACTTGCAGCTGGGCAAGCGAGCTCCTGTAAGGCATATTGGGCCAATTCAGGCCAGGTGTCCAGTTTAGCGGCCCAATAGTCAAAGGGGAATGACCTGTGTGGGAGAACATCGATATGGGAGGAAAAGTAGTTTGTAACCATAGTTGACAACTGCTGTCTCCTGTCACTTTCCATCGATGCAGTATTACCAGTTGTGTGAGCGGTATTTGAAAAATCAGTCCACAACATTGTCATGAAACCCCTGTCTACAACGCCACTTCTGCTGTGTGCACCACGAACACCTCTGCCAAGCTGCCCCCGGCCCGTACGGCTCGTGTGAGAACCATCATCGCTGCTGTGTGCTGGGAATGCCTCAAGCAACCGATTTACCAGAGTTGCTTGTTTATTAGCCAATATTAGGTCAAGGTTCTCCTGTGGCATGATGTTTTGTAATTTGCCTTTATAGCGTGGATCCAGGATGCTGGCCAACCAGTAGTCATCATCGTTCATCATTTTGGCAATGCGGGGGTCCCTTTTTAGGATCCGCAAGGCATAATCTGACATGTGGGCCAATGTTCCCGGTGTCAATGATGCACTGCGAGTGCTGGGTGGAGGAGCACTTTCTGGCAAATCCACATCCCTCCAGTCACGCACAAACCCTGTACCAGACCTTGCCACGACAACATTTTCACTTGCCCCAAGAGATGCATCCTCCTCCCCTAAGTAATCATCCCCATCATCATCCTCCTCCTCCTCTTCTTCCTCCACCTCATCCAGGAGAGGTCCCTGAGCAGACAATGGCTGAATGTCATCAAGGATTCCCTCCTCCTCTTCCTCCTCATCAACATTGGCTGCAGACGCCTGCTCCTTAAGGTGCGTCAAAGTTTGCATGAGCAGACGCATAAGTGGGATGCTCATGCTTAGGATGGCGTCGTCTGCGCTTACCAGCCGTGTGCATTCCTCAAAACACTGAAGGACTTTACAGAGGTCTTTCAGCTTCGACCACTGCACACCTGTCAACTCCATGTCTGCTCTCAAAGTGCCTGGCCGTGTATCCTCCCACAAATGCATTATGGTACGGTACGTACGGATAGTTGAAATCTCCCATGACAACTATGTCATATTTTTGGGAGAACTTGGCCATTTGCTGCATAAAGAGTTCATCCATATCTTCAGGTTGCACAGGCGGCCTGTAGTAAATGCCTACAATGGTGTCCTTTCCATTGTTCTGTCCTTGTATTCTTACCCAAACAGTTTCCACAGAACTCCCAGTCTCTGAAGCTTCAATCTCTGTGCAGATATACGCGTTTTTAACATACAATGAGACACCTCCTCCTCGTTTATCAAGTCTGTTTCTTGCAAATAAGTTGTATCCTTCTAGTCTTGTATTCCAATCATGTGTATCGTCCCACCAAGTTTCAGTGATTCCAATGACATCATATTTCTTCTCCTGTGTTAGTAGTTCCAATTCTCCTTGTTTGTTGCCCATGCTTTGTGCATTAGTATAGAAACATTTTAGTTTGTGATTGGTTTCTCTTTCTCCAATATTTTTATTAATTAGATTCTTTTGTCTTTGTTCTTCCTTTCCACTTCCAATAGCAGAGTTCTCAATAGCATTTGTCAGTTGTATGGCTTTTTCTGGTCTTTTTCTTCCCTTCCCATGTTGTTCTAGTTTAAAGCTCTCCTTACAAGTGTAGCAAGACGACTTCCAAATACATGTTTTCCAGTCTTCGTAAGGTGCACCCCATCTCTAGCAAGTAGTCCATCGTAAAGGTAACTCACTCCATGATCCAGAAATCCAAATCTTTGCTGACGGCACCATCAATGTAGCCAGTTGTTCACCTGCAGAATCTTATTCCACCTTCTTGTTCCATGGCCATCCACTGGGAGGATGGAAGAGAAGACCACCTGCGCTCCCAGTTCTTTCACTTTCTTGCCTAAGTCTTCAAAGTCTCTGCAGATGGTTTCCAGGTCATTTCTTGCGGTGTCATTTGTCCTCACATGTAGTAGCAGGAATGGGTAGTCATCTGTAGGTCTGAAGAGTCCTGATATCCTGTCAGACACATCTTTAATTTTTGCACCTGGAAGACAGCACATTTCTCTTGAAGTTATATCCGGTCTGCAGATAGCGGCCTCTGTTCCTCTCAACAGGGAATCCCCCATGACCACCACTCTCCGTTTCTTCTTCACAACATTTTTCTTTCTCCATCCAGGAGGACTCTGAAGGTGTACAAGGTTGCTGTTTGTTGGCAAAGTCTTATCCTGATGTATTTCTTCATCGTTTTCCTGCGTGAGAGCCTGCTACTGGTTCCTGAGCAGTATGGGTGCTGGCTGCCTCCTGATCCTCCTGCTTCTCTGGGTCACATGTCTCCATTCCTCTGTTTCTTCAGGTGCACTTCGAATTTCTTCTCTTTCTGTAACATGAAGAGATAATTCTGCTCTGTCCAAGAACTCTTCACCCTCCTTAATGATCTTCAACGTAGCTAACCTCTCTTCGAGCTTTTGCAACTTTTCCTCCAACAGGGACACAAGCTTGCATTTGTGGCATGTGAAGTTTGGCTTTTCCACTGGTAAGTCTGTGAACATGTAGCAAGAAATGCAGCTCACCAAATGGCTCCTGGCCTCTTCCATATTTAGATTTCTTAAAAACGATGAAAGATGAGCCAAAATTCCGATTTCCGGTTTGTGGCCTTGGTGGAGAGCACCTGACTAGGGATACGGTGTGGTGCGTGCAGAAACCCTGGGTACAATGGTCTGCCCATACATTTCATACCAGCTACTCGAGGGGGTCTCGCTGTTGGTACATAAAGACGTCAGATGGGAAGTGAGGGAGACTCGGAGGGATCCTGAGGGTCGTTTTATTTTTGTCCATGCATTGATAAACACCAGGAAGTATGTGGTCTTATGTATTTATAACCCCCTTCCGGCTCGAATATCCCTCCTACAGCTCCTACAGAAGGCAATGAGTTTTGCCCTTAACTACCCAGACGCAGATGTTATTTGTATGAGCGACTTTAATATGGTCATGAACAATCGCCTGGATAAATTGAGGCTCGATGATGAAGCGACCGGGGGGTCCTCCCCAATGACTACAAACCCGTTGTCATTATTTATGGGGAGTGGTGGGTGGTTGGATTTGTGGAGGGTGCGTCACCCTGAGTTAAGAGAATACAATTGTCATTCATCCACTAAGCGCTCTCTATCGCACATAGATTATATATTTGGTTCTGGCGGTCTGGCATTGTGGGTGGCTGATATAGAGCATGGAAGTAGGGGAATCTCAGACCATAGTCCGGTCATCCTTAAACTCAAATATGGGCAAGTAAGCAGTTTTATAGCTTGGAAGTTAAATCCTTTCTGGTTAAAACTTATAGGGTCTCCCAACAGAACGATTGATCAGTTGAATTGCTTCATCACGTCCCACCCAGAACCCCAAGATATTAATCTATTCTGGGATACCCTTAAGGCATACCGGAGGGGCTGTTTGTCCTCCACGATCTCTGATATTAAGCGGGTAACCGCAGGGAAGGATGACGAGGTGGAGCAACGACTGAAAGATGCAGAGGCAACATATACAGTGGGGAAAAAAAGTATTTAGTCAGTCAGCAATAGTGCAAGTTCCACCACTTAAAAAGATGAGAGGCGTCTGTAATTTACATCATAGGTAGACCTCAACTATGGGAGACAAACTGAGAAAAAAAATCCAGAAAATCACATTGTCTGTTTTTTTTTCATTTTATTTGCATATTATGGTGGAAAATAAGTATTTGGTCAGAAACAAAATTTCATCTCAATACTTTGTGATATATCCTTTGTTGGCAATGACAGAGGTCAAACGTTTTCTGTAAGTCTTCACAAGGTTGCCACACACTGTTGTTGGTATGTTGGCCCATTCCTCCATGCAGATCTCCTCTAGAGCAGTGATGTTTTTGGCTTTTCGCTTGGCAACATGGACTTTCAACTCCCTCCAAAGGTTTTCTATAGGGTTGAGATCTGGAGACTGGCTAGGCCACTCCAGGACCTTGAAATGCTTCTTACGAAGCCACTCCTTCGTTGCCCTGGCGGTGTGCTTTGGATCATTGTCATGTTGCAAGACCCAGCCACGTTTCATCTTCAATGCCCTTGCTGATGGAAGGAGGTGTGCACTCAAAATCTCACGATACATGGCCCCATTCATTCTTTCATGTACCCAGATCAGTCGTCCTGGCCCCTTTGCAGAGAAACAGCCCCAAAGCATGATGTTTCCACCACCATGCTTTACAGTAGGTATGGTGTTTGATGGATGCAACTCAGTATTCTTTTTCCTCCAAACACGACAAGTTGTGTTTCTACCAAACAGTTCCAGTTTGGTTTCATCAGACCATAGGACATTCTCCCAAAACTCCTCTGGATCATCCAAATGCTCTCTAGCAAACTTCAGACGGGCCCGGACATGTACAGGCTTAAGCAGTGGGACACGTCTGGCACTGCAGGATCTGAGTCCATGGTGGCGTAGTGTGTTACTTATGGTAGGCCTTGTTACATTGGTCCCAGCTCTCTGCAGTTCATTCACTAGGTCCCCCCGCGTGGTTCTGGGATTTTTGCTCACCGTTCTTGTGATCATTCTGACCCCACGGGGTGGGATTTTGCATGGAGCACCAGATCGAGGGAGATTATCAGTGGTCTTGTATGTCTTCCATTTTCTAATTATTGCTCCCACAGTTGATTTCTTCACTCCAAGCTGGTTGGCTATTGCAGATTCAGTCTTCCCAGCCTGGTGCAGGGCTACAATTTTGTTTCTGGTGTCCTTTGACAGCTCTTTGGTCTTCACCATAGTGGAGTTTGGAGTCAGACTGTTTGAGGGTGTGCACAGGTGTCTTTTTATACTGATAACAAGTTTAAACAGGTGCCATTACTACAGGTAATGAGTGGAGGAAAGAGGAGACTCTTAAAGAAGAAGTTACAGGTCTGTGAGAGCCAGAAATCTTGATTGCTTGTTTCTGACTAAATACTTATTTTCCATCATAATATGCAAATAAAATGAAAAAAAAACAGACTATGTGATTTTCTGGATTTTTTTTTCTCAGTTTGTCTCCCATAGTTGAGGTCTACCTATGATGTAAATTACAGACGCCTCTCATCTTTTTAAGTGGTGGAACTTGCACTATTGCTGACTGACTAAATACTTTTTTTCCCCACTGTATATTCCACCAAACTAGCGGGAACAGGATTGAGTGGCTGGCGGCCCAAAGGTTATACACTCAACATGTGGATACTAAATCTAAACGCAAGCTATTCTTCACCCGTCAATCTATTTCGAATTGAGGAACCAGACTGGCAAATTCCTGGCCTATCTGGTGCGCCAGCACAGCACCTCAAATACGATATTGCAGATTCGTGAGGAGGATGGTATAATGGTGTCTTCGACAGAGGATATTCTTGGCTGTTTTCAGGATTACTACAGGTCGCTGTGCGAATCTAAAAGTGACTTTGACGCTTTGGAGTGTTTAATCTATCTGTCAGATATATCATTCCCCACATTGGATTTGAAACAGTGAGCCCTTATGGACACTGAGTTCACCGCAGAGGAGATAGATAAGGCCATAACAGACAGGGCCTCTGGGAAGGCACCTGGACCTGATGGGTTCCTTATTGAACTGTATAGGAAGTACCGGGATATATTGACGCCACTCTTGGTGAAGGTATTTCCGGGAATATGGGAAGGAAATTCTATGCCTGAGTCCTATTATGGGGCTAATATCATAGTGCTTTGGAAGGAGGAGAAGGACCCTTTAGAATGTGGATCCTACTGTCCCATTTCACTATTGAATGTGGACTATAAAATTTTTACCAAGATTCGAGCCACCAGGTTGAATTCCATTATATTGAATCTCATACATCCTGATCAAACGGGCTTTATGCCTGGTAAAAGTACTTCCGTTAATATCAGAAGAGTCCAGTCAATAGTCCAATATAGCTCCTTGGTGCCAGATAATAAATGGGCATTGGCATCGTTAGATTCTGCCAAGGCTTTTGACTCCCTTGAATGGCCTTTCCTCTCTGCATGTTTGCAAAGATATGGTTTTGGTACTAAATTTATAACATGGATAAAAAAATTATGTATGAATCCTAAGGCCCGTATTATAATAAATAATTCTATATCTGAGTCTTTCGCACTGCATAGAGGAACCCGTCATGGTTGCCCTCTTTCCCCGGCTCTCTTCGCTCTTGCGATAGAGGCACTAGCAATGCGTATAAGGTCCTTCCCTAATATCCGAGGTATAGATATAGCAGGCTGGGTGGATACCATAGACCTATATGCTGATGTCATGGTGATATTCTTGAGTGACGTGGTAGAAACTTTGCCGCAGGTGATATCCCTTATAGATAGATTTAGTGAATATTCAGGTTTATACATAAATTGGGAAAAGTCTGCCCTGTTACCCCTTTCCCATACCCGGATGCTCCAGTTGGATGCTCTCTCCTCGCTGCCTACTGTGTCTAGTTTTAAATATTTGGGCATCCATATTTCTAACAATAGTACGCTTGATCTACAACTTAATGTCCACCCGTTGTTAGAACTAGTTAAAGCTAAGTTTGCGTCTTGGAGTAGGCTCCCATTATCTGTGGCTGGACGCATTAATCTGATTAAAATGATATTGCTCCCTAAATTTAGCTATTCGCTTCAGCAGAGTGCGGTAGCGGTGCCCAATTCCTTTTTTGTTACTCTTAATTCTCTAGTCACGTCCTTTATTTGGGGGAAAACTAGGCCAAAACATAAATTGTCCACTTTACAAAGACCAAAGAGGGGAGATGGGGCGGCGTTACCAGATTTCTTCCTATACTACTTAGCTGGGCAGGCTAAAGTTTTAAATAACTGGATGCCGGGTAATTGCCTCCCTAATTCTGAAAGCCACCTGCTTCATGCTACACAAGCGGATTGCCCATTAGTTTTCCTTGAGCTGGAGAAAACTAATGTCCCACGTCTGCTGCCCCTGCTCCAGCTGGCTCGATTGATATGGAGACAAATCAAGAATGTAATAGGGTTTAAAGATGTTATAGCTGAAGTGCCCCTGTGGAGTAATAACTATTTTCCCGAGCTACTGAATCTCCCATCCGCTGTTTTTTGGACCCAGTGTGGCGTCTCTTCAATGGGAGACTTGTATGATCAGGGGACCTTAAAGTCTTTTGAACAATTGCAGACCACATATGATATTCTGAGATCTCAATTTTTTCGCTATCTGCAGCTGAGATCGGCTCTTCAGTCACACAAGAGGGATGGGGGTGTGGACCGTACTATTTCATCGTTACCTCTAATAGGAATTCTTAATTCGCAGGGTCCCCAGGGTCTCATATTCTCCCTGTACACATATATGCTGTCAGTAGGGGCAGAATCGGCCATAAGCCCTATTAAGACGAAGTGGGAACGACTCATCCCTAATATGCAAGGAGAGGAGTTGGAGGAGATTCTGGAGTCTCCGATTGGAGTATCACCATCTGTTAACAACAGAATGATACAACTGTATATAATTAATCAATCATATTTAACTCCGTTGCGACTTTTAAGGATGGGTCGGCTTCAGTCGTCAGAGTGTATGCGATGTCACTCGCCAGATGCTGATTTTATTCATATGGTGTGGCAATGTCCCACTATCCTACATTACTGGAAATAGGTGACTACACTACTGACATCCCTGGTGCAAGCCCCTGTCCCTCTAGAGCCATTGGTCTGCTTGTTTGGGGTGTGGGAGGAGGAGATTTGAGATCGCTATACTGGGGTCTTCCTGCGCGAGACGCTGTTTATGGCACGAAAGGTGTTGGCACTGCGGTGGATGGCTCATGTCCTTCCCTTGGGTTTTGGATCAAGCTGGTGAACTCAATTGTCCCATAAGAGCGCACGTTATACCAAAACAGGGGATGCCCGGGTAAATTTGAAAAAATCTGGGAGATGTGGAATTCCTCTCACCTCACTTTGCAAGACTGAGACATCACATGTGACATAATACGATATAGGAAACCAGGCTGCGGAAACAGTAGATATTAGATGATGTAGCAGTAGTTGTAGTTTAGGAGTTTTAGTTAGTTCCTACGGTTGCATGATATGACAAGGTTTGTGAAACTGGATTGATACACGTGTGGGGAAATACATAAGCAATTGTCCTTTACATATGCTAGGAAAGAAATATACATGTTACCTTGTTTATCTATAAGAATGTGCAATTTCTTTGTATTACATTTTATTGTGGATGAAGAAGTGTGCTTTGTATAATGACTTTTATCATAAGTCATTGTGTACGTTGTACATTCTTTGTATCCTGGTGCTAAAAAAAAAAAAAAAAAAATTATGGTGACATTTTTACCCATTTCCCAGTGTGAAAATGTAAAACTACGGGCTAACACATAATCTTGGTGTCAAAAATGTTAATTCCTAACTGCCCAATGGTATAAAAGTTTGTGACACACCTGTGGAATCAATATAATCACTGCACCCGCTGATGAATTCTTTGAGTGGTTTAATTGGTGAATTGGGGTCACTTATGAGATTTTCTACTGTACTGGCACCTCAGGGGCTCTGTCAATGTAACATGGCACCCTCAAACAAGTGCAGCAAAAACTGCACTGTAATATGCGCTACTTCCCTTCTAAGCTTTGCACCGTGCCTCAAAAGTAGTTATCGACCACATATCAGGTATCGATGCACTCAGACGAAATTTCACAACAAACTTTGTGGTCCATTTTCTCCTTTTGCCCTTGTAAAATTACAAAATTCTTGGCTAAAAAAAGTTTTTGTGCGACAAATTTGATTTTTTTTTACTTTCGCTGCTTAACGTTATAAACTTCTGTGAAGCACCTGGAGGTTCAATGTGCTCAATACACATCTAGATAAGGTCCCAAAGGGGTCTCATTTCCAAAATGGTGTCAAATGTTGGGGGTTTCCACTGTTTAGGCACATCAGGGGCTCTTCAAACGCGACATGGCATCTGCTAATTTTTCCAACAAATTTTGCTTTGGGAAAGTCAAGTGGCACTCCTTCCCTTCCAAACCCTGCCATGCACCTAAACAGTTGTTTCCCCCACATATTGGGTATCGTAGTACTCAGGAGAAATTGCACAACAAACTTCATGGTGCAAATTCCCCTTTGACCCTACGTAAATGAAAAATTTGAAGCTAAAGACATTTATTTGGGAAAAATGTAAATTTTTCAAACTTCTAATGCTCTACATTATAAACTTCTGTGAGGCACCTGTGGGATCAAAGTGCTCAATACACATCTAGATAAGGTCCAAAAGGGGCCTAGTTTCTAAAATGGTGTCAATTGTAGGGGTTTCCACTGTTTAGGCACATTGTGGGGTCTTATTCCATCAAATTTTACATTTCAAAAGTCAAATGGCGCTCCTTCTCTTCGGAGCCCTGTCGTGCACACAAACAGTAGATTTCCCTCACATATGGGATATTGGCATGCTCAGGAGGAATTGCACGACAAAATTTATGGTCCATTTTCTCATGGTACCCTTGCAAAAGTAAAATAGGTCTAAAGAAAATTTTTGTGAAAGAAAGGAAAATGTTTATTTTTCCGTCCACACTCCAAAAATTCCTGTGAAGAACCTGAAGGGTTAATAAACTTCTTGAAAGTAATTTTGAGTACCTTGAAGGGTCCAGTTTTTAGAATGGTGTCACTTTTGTGTATTTTCTTTCATATAGACCCCTCAAAGTGAATTAAAATGTGAGGTGGTCCCTAGAAAAAATGGTTTTGTAAAATTAGTTGAAAAAATGAAAAATTGCTGGTCAACTTTTAACCCTTACAACTTCCTAACAAAAAAAAATGTTGGTTCCAAAATTGTTTTCATGTAATGTAAACATGTGAGAAATTATATTTATTAGCTATTTTGTGTGATATGACTCTCTGATTTAAGGGCATAAAAATTAAAGTTTGAAAATTGCAAAATCTCTGCCAAATATCCATTTTTTTTCACAAATATACACAGGTAACATCGAAGAAATTTTACCACTGTCATAAAGCACAATTTGTCATGAGAAAATATTCTCAGGATCACCAGGATCCATTGAAGCATTTCAGAGTTATTAACTCATACATTGACAGTGGTCAGGATTGTAAAAATTGGCCTGGCCATTAAGGTGAAAACAAGCTAGGTCTCAAAGGGGTTTACTGGACAATCCCAGTCACTGCATTGGTAAGGGCAAAGGTGAAGTTCCTGGACACCTGTTGGTACTAGGTGGGGACACCACATCGGTTGAAAAATACAGAGGGACTGCTGGCACCATGAGTTGGTGAAAATCCTGCATGTCCACCCACCTAAACGGCAAAATTTTCATGGCAAGCAGTCTAAAAATGTGCTTGTTTAGCATTCAGGCCTGTGTGTGGATGGGAATTTTTTTTTTCCTTCCGAGTCCTGGGGTAGTAACAGCTGAACATTGTGCTGGGTCAAAGATTTGGAAGTGCCTGATGAATATGCCTTAGAATGTGAAAAGCCAGGTGTAGGGCAGAATCTGTGTCAGTGTCATGAAAAGGGGATTAGCAATTACCTATAATAAGGGACCCAGATGTGCAGCCCACCGAGTCGAGTGTTTAAATGACATGTGCCTTATCATGCTGGTAATGGTTTCATTCTTAGTAGCACAGGTTGCAAATGACCAATTTTTGTCTCAGAACTCTCTTAAAAAAGTCCCAAATTAGGTAACACCTTTGATCGAGAAATTCAGGAGTGTTGGTGCTCTGCAGGACAGTTGCACACCTTCTTCCTCTGGTCACCCCGCTGCCTCTTCATGCCTGTGTTGGTGCTGCCAATCCCTCCCCCTCAGCACTGCTGTCCTCATAATGCATGCCAGTTTCCCAGGTTGGGTCAGTGATTTCATCATCCACCACAACATATTCCACTGACGCTCACTGATCCTCCTGGCTTGCTGACTTAACAACAGCATGACTTATTGGCAACTGTGTCTCATCATCATCTACCTCCTTGGACAAAATGTGCCTTTTACCACATCATCTTCTTGTGACTGTGGCTGCTTTAAGTTTTATGCAACACTAAATAGCATGTCCTCATGTCCCTCTAGGAACATGCTGGGCGAGAGGCCACAATCAAAAATTTTTGATGTAATGAGTTCTTAAGAGTATCCTAGAGTTTCAATACTGGTCTCCTGGGACTCTACATTATGGAAGGAAGGAGGTTTAGGGCGAGAATTAAGTAATCCAGACTATTGGCTGGTGAGACTGGACCATGTGGAAGTAGAAAACACCGTGTGCACTACTGTAGTGGTGCCAAGTTAGGTTCCCAAACCATATATGATAAAATGAAAACCTGGCACTCAACTTAATGCTTGGTGAGGCAGTTTATTGTAGTACCAGAAAACGTTTCGGTCGATATAGACCTTCATCAGTTACGTGCTAGTATGTTTGAAAGTAGCTTGAAGGAGGCTGCTTTTTATGTTATTCACTGATAACGCCAGTAATCAAATGGTCAGAATGCTGCTGTAACGCAGGATAATCTTAATAGTTGAAAATATCAGCGCAGCCTGTTCCTCCTGGATGTGGTAAACACCACTTGTCCATTGTCCTCCTTCAAGCTACTTTCAAACATACTAGGACGTAACTGATGAAGGTCTATATCGACCGAAACGTTTTCTAGTACTACAATAAGCTGCCTCACCAAGCATTAAGTTGAGTGCCAGGTTTTCATATGGACCAAGCATTCTTGAAGCATTATCTGCAATCTGTCCACCTGTTTGCCCTGGTATGGCTTCAGAACTGGTGTCCTGTGCCTCCCAGCAAAGTGTGACTAGAATCAATATGTCATGGATGTGCATTTTTCTTGTGTTCTAGCAACAGGTGTAGTTGCACCTAATCCACGTCTGTGGTTTAAAACCACCTTAATTTAACACAAAGCAGGTTAAACTGTATGGATGACAATAATTTAGTCAATTTTTTCACAAAAAAACTTGGTCACCTCTAGCAGGGAAAGCATTTTTTTTTGTTTAAAACCACCATAATTTAACACAAAGTAGGTAAAACTGTATTAATGACAATACAGTCAGTTTTTTCACCACAAAAAAATATTGTCAATAGCAGGAGCTGTATATTTAGCAATGGACTGCAAAGCCCTAAGCACTGCCTAGAGGCTATATTCAGCCACTCTCCCTGTTCTAGTAGGTGTCCCTAGGTTAAATGCAGGATATACCACATAGAAACAGCAAAGCACAAGGTTTGCCCTTGGAAGGACTTTTAGTATGGTGGTTAGGCAACATTATCACCATAGGCGGCAAGCATGTGAGGCCGGGGAATCGAGCAATACATCCAAGCATCAGACAATGCTCGTCAAGTTCCTAGCACATCCGAGCACCCAGATACTTGAGTGATATTCGAGTATTACTGATCATGTTCGCTCACCGACACTAAGCAAATTGAAGAAATCATCTCTGAAAGGCCTAAAGGTAACTATGACACACTTAATTTGTATTTTAGGCAAAAATGTATATTTTTTTCATCTTTTACATTTTAAAAATTACAAAAAAGAAAATTGACAGATGCAAAAGTTTTTGCACCTTGGATAGTTAGTACCTGGCAATACCCACTTTTGAAAATATCAGTTTGTAAATCCTTTTTTTGTGGGATTTTCATCCATTATTCCTTCCTTGGACAATTCTTCCAGTTCTTTGATCGTCTTGCATGCACTAGTATTTTAAGATCTAGCCACAGATTATCAATGATGCTCAGAACAGGGGACTGTGAAGACCATTGTAAAACTTTCAGTTTGTGCCTTTTGAGTTCAACTAATGTGGAATTTGATGTGTGTTTAGGATAATTATCCATTTGTAGAAGCCATCCTCTATTCAATGTCAGTTTTTTAACAGATGGTGTTATGTTTGCATGAAGAATTTGTTGAAATTTCTTTAAGTCCATTCATCTACCCATGAAATGTTCCCAGTGCTCTCACTAAAATTTTACTTTGTCTTCCAGACCTTATCTTGACCTCCACTGTTAATGTTAACTGCCATTTCTGAATTACATTTCGAACTTTGGAAAGGACAGCTTTAAAACACTTTACTATATTCATATAGCCTTCTCCTGCTTTGTGGTCCTGCAGCATTCTCATTTTCAGAGTGCTAGGCAGCTGATTAGAAGAAGCATGGCTGCTGTTTTTTGACAAAAGGTTAGAGGAGGCTGGATTTTTATAAAGCTGGGAGACTTTCATCAATTGGCCTTTCCTAATGATGATAGTGAACAAGCTATAACACTGAGGCATATTAAGGTCTGAAACCTTAGTAAAAGTTATCTGAGCACACAAGTCTTCAAGGGTGCCCAAACTTTTGCATGATCGCATTTTACTTTTGGTAATTTTTTAAATAAAAAAAATGTGTTGGTCAAAAATACAAAAGAAATGTGTTATCTTTAACTTTAGGCCTTTTAGAGATCATTTAATCTCCAACTTGCATAACTGCTCACAATGACAGTACTTTGACCAGGGATGCCTAATCTTTTACTTGCCACTGTATAACCCTAAATACTTTTCATCATTGTACTTTTATCAGATAATACCAACAGGTGGCGCTATAGAGTTCAAGTCCTCTTCCTCTCTGAAGAGGCAATTTGCATATAGATATTGATAAACAATTTAAAAATGACAATTGATTTTCATAAAATTATACTAATACTGTTAGTCATTTTTCACTATAGGAAATATTTCACTTTGTGAAATAAACAATAAAATTGGCCTTGAGTTTTTCATTTTTATAGAAAGTACTTTGAAGTGAAAAATGTTAGCAATGAGAAATATGCAAGATAAAACGACATATGTCAATGTGTTTGTCTGATGGGCTGCCATGGCAACCAAACTACATTTGTTGAATGAGTAGAAGATAAAAGTTCTGAATTGGCTGACGTATACCTGTTTCTTACAATATGGAACAAAATTTGTACTTTTCTGTAGGCAAAGAAGAAAGACTGTAATATTTAGAACAAATTACCTTACTAGTGTGAATGTATCATGGTTGTCGTTTAAATGATTCCCTTTTAAAGAATAATATCACAAACTAAATTCACTTTGTTGCTTCATTTGTCTCCTTTTCTTTTCTCCTGATGCAGTGGCACAAAAAGCTGAATGGTTGAGGTCAATTCAAAGGGGTTAGCTGATAAATAGCTTTAAAGATTTTTCTATAATAATACCTATTTTTATAATTTTAACCATTTTTGCGTTTTATTTTGTTAGAAAATGTCCTTCTGTAATTTGTACACAAGTAATCCCTAAATCTGTTTTTTTTACTTTACTTCTGATGATGCCTTGTTTGATGAGACTTTTAAATGGGACATCATCAAGAGGATGGCACTACAGTAACTTCCCCGCACATCAGAGGAAAGAGAAATAAGGTCCCCGATCCCCCGGTACCTCTCGGTGATTCAGGGTCCCCTCCCGGTGGTCCTGTGTCTCGCCGGCGTCCTCCGGTGGGCGTTGCCTTCTTGGATCCAGAAGAAAATGGCGGGCGCTTGCGCAGTGCGCCCGCCACTAATCTGCAGGCTCCGGCTGGCAGATTCCATTCATTCATTTTGATCAGTATGATAAACTATCATAGTGATTAAAATTAAAAAAATAGTAAATAAGCCCTCCCGTTTATCACCCCCCTAGTTAGGCAAACATAATGAAATAAAGAAAATATTTTTTTTTTCATTTTTCCATTAGGGTTAGGGTTAGGGATAGGTTTAGTGTTAGGGCTAGGGTTAGCGCTAGGGTTAGGGTTAGAATTAGGGTTGGGGTTAGAATTAAGTTTAGGGTTGGAATTAGGTTTAGGGTTGGGGCTAGGGTTAGGGCTAGGGTTAGGGTTAGGGTTAGGGTTAGAATTAGAGTTAGAATTAGGGTTAGGGTGAATTAGGATTAGGGTTAGAATTAGGATTAGGGATTAGGGTTGGGGTTACGGTTGGGATTAGGGTTAGGGGTATGTTTGGGTTAGGATTCAAACAAGAATTGAGGGATTTCCACTATTTACCAACTTTAGGGGTCTAAAAATTGGGGGCTAAAAAATCACTTTTGTGGAAATAAAAAATACTTTTTATTTTCATGGCTCTGCGTTATGAACTTCTATGAAGCACTTGGGGGTTCAAAGTGCTCACCACACATCTAGATAAGCTCCTTAGGGGGTCTAGATTCCAAAATGGGGTCACTTGTGGGGGGTTTATACTGTTTAGGCGCATCAGGGGCTCTACAAGCGTAACATGATGCCCGCAGACCATTCCATCAAAGTCTGCATTTCAAAATGGCACTCCTTCCCTTCCCAGCTCTCCCATGCGCCCAAACAGTGGTTCCCCCCACATATGGGGTATCAGCGTACTCAGGACAAATTGCACAACAACTTTTGTGATCCAATTTCTCCTGTTACCCTTAGGAAAATAAAAAATAGTGGCTAAGAAAAACATTTTTGAGGAAAAGAAAATGATTTTTTATTTTCACAGCTCTGCGTAATAAACTTCTGTGAAGCACTTGGGAGTTCAAAATGCTCACCACATAGCTAGATAAGCTCTTTCAGGGGTCTAGTTTCCAAAATCACTTGTGGGGGGTTTATACTGTTTAGGCACACCAGTGGCTCTGCAAACTCAACATGATGCCCGGAGACCATTCCATCAAAGCCTGCATTCCAAGATGGCACTCCTTCCCTTCCGAGCTCTCCCATACGCCCAAATATTGGGGTATCAGCGTACTCGGGACAAATTGCACAACAATTTTTGTGGTCCAATTTCTCCTGTTACTCTTGAGAAATGAAAACATAGCGGGCTAAAAAATCATTTTTGAGGAAAAAAAAGGGTTTTTTTATTTTCACTGCTCTGCATTATAAACTTCTGTGAAGCACTTGGGGGTTCAAAGTGCTCACCAACCATCTAGATAAGTTCCTTAAAGGGTCTAGTCTCCAAAATGGTGTCACTTGTTCGGTTTTTTCACTGTTTAGGCACTTCAGGGGCTCTCCAAAAGCGTCATGGCGTTCAATCTCAATTCCAGCTAATTCTGCGTTGAAAAAGTCAAACGGCGCTCCTTCCGTTGCAAGCTCTGCGTGCACTGAAAAAGTGGTCTACCCCTACATATGGGGTATCGGCGTGTTCAGGAGAAATTGCACAATAAATTTTGTGGTTCATTTTCTCTTTTAACACTTGTGAAAATAAAAAAATTGGTTCTGAAGTAAATTTTTTGCAAAAAAAGTTAAATGTTAATTTTTTCCTTCCACATTGCTTTAGTTCCTATGAAGCACGTAAAGGGTTAATAAACTTCATGAATGTGGTTTTGAGCACCTTTAGGTGTCTAATTTTTAGAATGGTGTCACTTTTGGGTATTTTCTGTCATTTACACCCCTCAAAATGACTTTAAATATGATGTGGTCCCTAAAAAAATTGTTTTGTAAATTTTGTTGTAAAAATGAGAAATCGCTGGTCAACTTTTAATCCTTATAACTTCTTAACAAAAAAATTTTGATTCCAAAATTGTGCTGATGTAAAGTAGACATTTTGGAAATGTTATTTCTTAAGAAATTTGTGTGACACATCTCTCTGATTTAAGGGCATAAAAATTTAAAATTTTAAAATTGCAAAATATTCAAAATTTTTGCCATATTTCCATTTTTTCATAAATAAACACAAGACAAATCGAAGAAATTTTACCACTAACATGACGTACAATATGTCACGAAAAAACAATCTCAGAATCAGCAGGATCCATTAAAGCGTTCCAGAGTTATAACCTCATAAATTGACAGTGGTCAGTGGAATTGTAAAAATTGGCCTGTTCATTAAGCTGCAAACTGGCTCTGTCACTAAGGGGTTAAGACTCCCAGTTATCACCAGAATTGGGCATTTTTGTCATTAGAATGAAGCAGCAGTGTAAATGCTTGACCAAAGCCCAAATAATTTCCAATGG
Organism: Dendrobates tinctorius; assembly: GCF_039654945.1. Classification (NCBI taxonomy): domain Eukaryota; kingdom Metazoa; phylum Chordata; class Amphibia; order Anura; family Dendrobatidae; genus Dendrobates; species Dendrobates tinctorius. The sequence continues at coordinate 10,760,253 of NW_027361833.1, read as the reverse complement.
GATCGATTAAAACAATGCTCCAGTAGTCTTATAGAGAGCAAATCAAGAAGTGGATTAGCATGCTCACCTCACCTCTATTCCAATGGGGATAAAAGTGCTATTTTCCAGTGATCTAAAAGTTTGTGCCCATCCAGAAGATAGGTGAAATTTTTTTACAACCTGATAACCCTAAGAACATTGCAGAACTTAACTAAATGCAATTTTTCACTGAACAGTTGTGTAACTGCATGTATCTCAGATCCTTGTCGATTTAACATTAACCACACCCCAAGACTTAGGGTACCGTTACACCTAGCGATTCACCAGCGATCCTGACCAGCGATATGACACGGTCAGGATCGCTGGTGCATCGCTAGGTGGTCGCTAGTGAGCTGCCACACAGGCAGATCTCACCAGCGACATCGCTGGGGACGGGGATCGCTACTTACCTGTCAGACGCGGCGATCCTGCGTCCTCCCACCCGGCTCCACGCGTCGCTCGTCGGCGCCACAGGAAGTGCAGCAGGAAGTGACCAACGAGGAATGGTCCAGGAGCTTCTCTCGCGATCAGCGATAACCAGCAGGGGAGCCGGTCGGAGGTAAGTATCACATGCAGCGATATCGCTAGCAATATCGCTGCAATGTCACAAAATCGGTGACTTTACAGCGATATTGCTAGTGATATCGCAGTGTGTAACAGGGGCTTTAGTTATTTCAAACCTGTCAATACGGCCAATCCACTTTACTCTGAATAACTTGTAGATAATTATTCTAGCCTGGCCCTCATTATCTGAAGCCATGCCTCTTCATAGTCTTGCCTTTTCTTTACAGAGACCCTGTTGTCAACAGCCTTATTTCTCTATGCCCAGACAATGTTCCTCAAGAGCCCTATTCCTCTTTATCAAGGTCCTACTACTTTAGATCGTCTGTTGCACAAACTATTTTGGTGACTAATACAATCAGTCTGTTACACCACACAAAACAAGTACCCAAACCAAACTTTAGACCTCCAAATTCCCACAAAACTAGCGTGTTTCACAGACCTACTGTAGATCTAGGGTGCAGTTCTAGCCTCCTCCTAGTTTTAGCTTAGGAATTCACACACTGCTTCACCTTCCACCAGGCTAATAATATTATTTCAGACAAGAAGAAAAGAAATGGAGCATTCACCCGGTCTTTCTTTTTGAATTATTTTAATCCATATTAGATGATATCAACATCTCAATAAAGTGCATGGTGCGGTGTGCAGGAGACAGGGGAGTGAGCCTGATGGACGACGGCCATTTCACATTGTTACTGCGCTTCTACGGGTCCATGGTCTGTGCAATATGCCATTACTCTATGTGTAATCACCACCCAGAAGAGGTCTTTAATACTATAAGTGCTAGGTATCACTTGAAGTGAAAGAAATACAGTCATCAGCTGATATATATGCCTAATCTTCTAAGTGGACATAATATTATTTACATACCGCAATCTCTTTTTAATCAGTCAATGAGGTTTTAAGAAGTAGCCTGCACATAGGTCTGCAAACTACACATCTTCACATGTGAGGTAGTAAAGCCTCCCTAATCCTTGTTTCACAATTAATCACTATTTTAGCTAACTGCCTTCTCATGTGACAACCAGGTCATGATCAGTGATCAGCTAAATTACTGCTCTTCCAGAGTTTCATCAAGTCACTCCACACAGCTCTCACCTGAGACCCCACTTAAAATAAAAAATGAAAGCTAAAATACATTTTTGTTGAGTTTTATATTATCTAAATAATCAATCAATGCTAAAAAAATATTCTCTTTTTGGGTATAGTATAATAATGCAAATTATTCACAAAGAATTTTGTGCTTCCTTACAGGTAAAAGAAAAAGGTGCCACAAGGGTTCATGCTTTAAACAATGTCAACAAAGCACTTCAAATTTTGCAAAAAAACAAAGTAAGTAATTATTAAGTCTTGGAGTTTTTCACAAGTTGACAGATGTAAAGTTTGAGAGGTTGAGATGTGTATTTGGTGTTTTAATGTGTTTTTTATTTTTACATACTGTAATTGTGAGTGGCTTCTTCTTACCTCGACACTTCTTTTATCTCAAGTAACATCCATATATCTTCTGGGAGCACATCTTATTTCACATGTAGGGAGAGGTAAAGCTTCAAATGCACATGCTCATTTACATCTTTCCTCTTAACTTTCCAAGGCTGTTTGTAGACAACTGTATACTCTCTAATCTGAAGAGAATCAGATGAATTATGCAAATCACACTTTGATTACATTCTGATCAGAGTGTGAGCATAGTGTGATCCCATTCTCTCGGATGAAGAGAAAATGGAGAAAAAAATGTCTCCATATTTTCCATTCTTTCAGTCTGTGGAAATTAGACTACACTCAAATGTCAACTGAGTGCGGTCTGATGGTTTACACAGACTCATTGAATTGGATCTCATTCCGCAATGTACAGACTGGACAATGGCATCATGACACAAAAGTGACAACTTCATAGAAGTATGTAAAGCTGTCATGCTCTGGTCAGGAGATCTGCGGCCAGTCCGTGCATTGCAATGAGTAATTGGACTAAGTTCAAACAATGTCTGCATAAGCCCTAAGGCTAACTAGGAACACTGATGCCCTAATTCATGGGTACCTTTGCATCTGATTTTTTTGGCTAATTTTGTGCGCTTTGCATCTGTAGTTTTGTTTTCACTCAATTCATTATTTAAAATTGCTCCTATTATAAGGTATATGTAATATATGCTCACCTGTTTGTTTTTTTTTACATCTTAGGATTTTAGTGATTCCATATTTATTTGGCTGATTTTTATTAGCAACTCTTTAAAAATTTTAAAAAATTGGCACAATTCTACTACAGTATCCCCTCAAGTGATTTTATGCATGATATACAAATTAATGAATTGCGTTCATTTTGATGATATCAGCGAAAACCATAGGACAAAAAAGAAAAGTGACTTCAAATATGCAAATGAGGAATTGGGGCCTAAGAATCTTAAAATCTTTCCGTACTCTAAGAACTTGTCAGGGAGAATGGTAGTTTTTGAGCGCTCCGACTAAAACACATCTACTACACAAAACACCAGTATTATAAATGTTACAGAAACAGCAAATTAAGCATGTGATACAGGTTTAGATTGAAGCTAAGAAGCATCAAGTTCTGTCTGGCAGCTGTACTGCAAGCGTGGGAAACCAGATAGAAAAATTAATTTTCAAATCTATTAAAGTGCTTCAGAGTACTATTAATATTGTTCTTATGGTTGCTTGAATTTTTTAATTTCTAACAGTTTTATCATTTTTTATGTCTTTCTGTGTTTCAAAAGAAATCCAAATGTTAAAAAAAACTTTAACCCCTTACTGATATGCGCCGTTCCCGCAAACAGCAGTATATATCCGGCGCGGCGAGCGCGCAGCTTCACGCTGAGCGCCGTGGCAATTGGTTGCCGGTGCCAGCTCTATGTGAGAGCTGACACCCTGCAGCAATGTCCATGATCACTGCTAGCACCGATCACATGCATTTAACCCCTCGGTCAGTAGTGACAGTGACATCGAGGAGCCCTCTCTCTGCAAGCTTCCATCACAATGATTGCATTGTCCTGATGGTCTCCATGGATATCCCCAGCCCCAAGATGGCTGTAAGTTACTTCAGCAAAGATGGTATGTCAGTGCCTGCTCAGAACAGGACCTGAAGTGCCTCCTTCCTGTCTGTCAGATGCTAGTCTGATGCTCAGCAGTGCAGAAGCATTGCAGAGTATCAGCTCAGCGATCTGAGACTGCACAGTGATATCCCATCCTGGGACAATGTAAAAAAAAAAGTAAAAAAATATTAAAAAGTGTAAAAATATTTTAAAAATCCACAAATAAAGAACAAAAAAATAAATATTATTCCAATAAATACATTTATTTATGTAAATAAAAAATAAACAATAAAAGTACACATGTTTGGTAATGACGCATCAGTAACGACCCACTCTATAAAACTGTCTCAATAGTTATTCCCTTCAGTGCACACTGTAAAAAATAAATAAAAACAAGGCAAAAAACAATCCTTTATCATCATACCACCAAACAAAAGGTTCAATAAAACGCGATAAAAAAGGAATGTAAATAAAAATATTACCGCTGAAAACGTCATTTTGTCCTGCAAAAAACAAGCCACCATACAGCTCCATGTGCAGAAAAATAAAAAAGTTATAGCTCTCAAGTAGTGTTGAGCGATACCATCCGATATTGAGAAATAACTAGAGTTGAGCGATACCAGCCGATACTTGAAAATATCGGATCGGAATGGATCGGCCGATCTTAAAAAAAAAGTATCGGTATCGCCGATTCCGATACCGGGAACCAATGCAAGTCAATGGGGCCAAAATATCGGAATTAAAAAAAACCCTTTCTTTCCTTGTAGGTTAATTCTACATGAAGAAAAACAACTAAGAATAATGTAGAATGTATTGTGGGAGGTGGAGGAGACATTAAAGCCATAGAGGTTTAGCCCAATCAAATGGAATAGCAGGAATTAAACTTTTTTTTTAAAGACGTTAGGAGTTACAAAGATATTGACTATGTTAGCCTCATTTATATTTTGCCAGACATGTATGTCTTCTTCTTCTTTCTTCTTTCTTCTTCTTTCTTATTCTTCTTCCTTTTTTACCTTCTTCTTCTTCTTCTTATTCCTTTTTTTACATTCTTCTTCTTCTTCTTCTTCCTTTTTTTACATTCTTCTACTTCCTTTTTTACATTCTTCTTCTTATTCCTTTTTTTACATTCTTCTTCTTCCTTTTTTAAATTCTTCTACTTCCTTTTTTTACATTCTTCTTCTTCCTTTTCTTACATTCTTCATATTCTTCTTATTCAACAATTATTATTCTACATATTCAACTTCTTCATCTTCTTCCTATTCTTCTTCATCATATTCTTATTTGTGTCAGGCATTCCTGTAGTTGTTATCTAGAAAAGTTAGAAGTTTACACCTTCCGTTCTGCCTGTCACAAAAGATTTACAACAGGATTTGTCCGCGTTCAGTTTGGCCTGCAGCAGCAGGCCTTTTCCAGGGGCACCACGAGGAGGAACGGACTCACCCCCATACACTGCTTAGTCTTCTTCTGCTTATAAATAAGATAATATCATTTGCTCAGAGTATTAGTCTTATGCTTAATGTTCTTCTGCTTTGTTTTTTTATGCTTCTTTGTCTTCTCTCTCTTGTTGTTCTGCATCTTGGTGGTTGTCTTCCTGTTCTTTGTCCTCTTGAACCAGCTGACGGTACTGGCACCCGGAGGGGCAGCAGAAGGAACAAGAGCCAATGGCACTACCGAGGACCAGCTGACGGTGCTGGAACCTGGTTACTAAGCAGGAGGTACCTGTGCTAGAAAGCACTACCAAGGACCAGCAGACGTTGCCGGAACTCGGATACCGAGATGGAGGCACCTAGGCCAAAGGCTCTGCCGAGAACCAGCTGACGGTGCTGGAACCCGGATGGGTAGCATAAGCTGCAAGAGCAAATGGAAATAGCGAGGACCAGCTGACAGTGCTGGCACCCAGAGGGGCAGCAGAAGGAATAAGAGCCAATGGCACAACCGAGGACCAGCTGACGGTGCTGGAACACGGTTACTAAGCAGGAGGTACCTGTGCTACAAAGCACTACAAAGGACCAGCAGACGTTGCCGGAACTCGGATACCAAGATGGAGGCACCTAGGCCAAAGGCTCTGCCGAGAACCAGCTGACGGTGCTGGAACCCGGAGGGGCAGCTGAAGTTACCCCTGAAAAGCAAAGTTGGCATGCCGCAAGCTGGCCGCAGTTACCGAATCACACAGTCCTACAGGGGGTGCTTGTCCTACTGGCACTACGGAACAAGCCTTTCTTACCAGAACCCGCAGTCCACATAGGAAGCACCTAAACTGCTGGCACCCTAGCCTCGGCTAACCCAACCGCAACACGACATGGCAACTTGGGGTGGCAAACTGACATTGACACTTCCCGGAAACAGCAGGCAGGGCTGGAACCAAGCTGGGCAGGAGGGAGTACCCGTGCCAAAGTCAGTTATGAGCAGCAACTGGCGATGTTGGAGCCCAGGGACAAGCACTTAGCAGGCTGAGGCCTGATGTGCTGTCAATTGGGAGGCAGCAGGACAGATTGCCATCAAAACAGCAGGGGAACAGCTGACGTTACTGAACCCCACAAACACAGGAGCTAGTGTTTTACTCTGTGAACGGCACTTCCGAGCAACAACTGGCTGTGTTGAAGCCCAGGGACAAGCACGGAGCAGGCTGAGGCTGCATTGAAGAAATTTTAAGATCGGTTGTTGACTTCTACTAATTTTAACCAAGCTCCACTTAAGCCTGTGGCTTCATTGATTTTCGTATTTCCCCTGTCCTCCAACCCCGCCAGTTACAGCTCCGAAGTGGCGTCTGCACAATCCACACTTGTTCCTGTGTTACAGGTGTTCAGTCCGGTCAGTTAATCCCCTGATGTGTGTCCGGCAATGTCGCCTGCTCTGTCCACATTCCCATAATTATGGGAATGTGGACAGAGCAGGCGACATTGCCAGACACACATCAGGGGATTAACTGACCGGACTGAACACCTGTAACACAGGAACAAGTGTGGATTGTGCAGACGCCACTTCGGAGCTGTAACTGGCGGGGTTGGAGGACAGGGGAAATACGAGAGACAGTGGAGCCACAGGCCTAATTGGAGCACGGTTAAAAATCAGTAGTAGTAGGACTGTGTAGGCAGCAGGAGACTTTGCCATCCACACAGCAGGGGATCAGCTAGCGTTACTGAACCCCACTGAGACACGGGAGCAAGTGTCTCTTTCCGTGTGGACGGCACTTCCGAGCTACAACTGGCTGTGTTGAAGCCCAGGAAATAGGAGGGTGTAGGCAGAGGCCTACTGTCTTTGGAATGCGGAGACAGCAGGAGAGACTGCCATCCACACAGCAGGGGATCAGCTAGCGTTACTGAACCCCACTGAGACACGGCAGCAAGTGTCTCTTTCCGTGTGGACGGCACTTCCGAGCTACAACTGGCTGTGTTGAAGCCCAGGAAATAGGAGGGTGTAGGCAGAGGCCTACTGTCTTTGGAATGCGGAGACAGCAGGAGAGACTGCCATCCACACAGCAGGGGATCAGCTAGCGTTACTGAACCCCACTGAGACACGGGAGCAAGTGTCTCTTTCCATGTGGACGGCACTTCCGAGCTACAACTGGCTGTGTTGAAGCCCAGGAAAAGGAGGGTGTAGGCAGAGGCCTACTGTCTTTGGAATGCGGAGACAGCAGGAGAGACTGCCATCCACACAGCAGGGGAACAGCTGGCGTTACTGAACCCCACTGAGACACGGCAGCAAGTGTCTCTTTCCGTGTGGATGGCACTTCCAAGCTACAACTGGCTGTGTTGAAGCCCAGGAAATAGGAGGGTGTAGGCAGAGGCCTACTGTCTTTGGAATGCGGAGACAGCAGGAGAGACTGCCATCCACACAGCAGGGTATCAGCTGGCGTTACTGAACCCCACTGAGACACGGGAGCAAGTGTCTCTTTCCGTGTGGACGGCACTTCCGAGCTACAACTGGCTATGTTGAAGCCCAGGAAATAGGAGGGTGTAGGCAGAGGCCTACTGTCTTTGGAATGCGGAGACAGCAGGAGAGACTGCCATCTCCACAGCAGGGGAACAGCTGGCAGTGCTGAACCCCACTAACACTTGAACAAATGTGTTTGGCTCTGTGGAGATGACACTTCTGAACACCAACTGACGCTGTTGGAGCCCAGGATCAGGCGTGGAGCAGGCTGGGGCCTACTGGATTTTGGCTGGTGTAGGCAGCAGGAGACTTGCCATCTCCACAGCAGGGGAACAGCTGGCAGTGCTGAACCCCACTAACACTTGAACGAATGTGTTTGGCTCTGTGGAGACGACACTTCTGAACACCAACTGACGCTGTTGGAGCCCAGGATCAGGCGAGGAGCAGGCTGGGGCCTGTTGCTTTTGGCAGGTGAAGGCAGCAGGAGACTTGCCATCTCCACAGCAGGGGAACAGCTGGCAGTGCTGAACCCCACTAACACTTGAACGAATGTGTTTGGCTCTGTGGAGACGACACTTCTGAACACCAACTGACGCTGTTGGAGCCCAGGATTAGGCGAGGAGCAGGCTGGGGTCTACTGGATTTTGGCAGGTGTAGGCAGCAGGAGACTTGCCATCTCCACAGCAGGGGAACAGCTGGCAGTGCTGAACCCCACTAACACTTGAACGAATGTGTTTGGCTCTGTGGAGACAACACTTCTGAACACCAACTGATGCTGTTGGAGCCCAGGATTAGGCGAGGAGCAGCCTGGGGCCTGTTGCTTTTGGCAGGTGAAGGCAGCAGGAGACTTGCCATCTCCACAGCAGGGGAACAGCTGGCAGTGCTGAACCCCACTAACACTTGAACGAATGTGTTTGGCTCTGTGGAGACGACACTTCTGAACACCAACTGACGCTGTTGGAGCCCAGGATCAGGCGTGGAGCAGGCTGGGGCCTACTGGATTTTGGCAGGTGTAGGCAGCTGGAGACTTGCCATCTCCACAGCAGGGGAACAGCTGGCAGTGCTGAACCCCACTAACACTTGAACGAATGTGTTTGGCTCTGTGGAGACAACACTTCTGAACACCAACTGACGCTGTTGGAGACCAGGATTACGCATGCCGCATGCAGAGGCCAATGGGCAGCGGTTTTTATGGAGGTCGTTGACTACTACTGATTCTAACCATGCTCCACTTAGGCCTCTGGCTCCACTGTCTCTACTATTTACCCTGGCCTCCAACCCCGCCAGCTACATCTCTGAAGTGGCGTCAGCACAATCTACACTTGTTCCTGTGTTACTGGTGCTCAGTCCCGTCAGTTGATCCCCTGATGTTTGTCCGGCAAGTTCGCCAGCTCTGTCCTCATTCCCACTACTGGTTATGGGAATGTGGACAGAGCAGGAGACCTTGCCGGACACACATCAGGGGATAAACTGATGGGACTGAGCCACAGGAACACAGGAACAAGTGTAGATTGTGCTGACACCACTTCAGAGATGTAGATGGCGGGGTTGGAGGCCAGGGGAAATAGTAGAGACAGTGGAGCCAGAGACCTAAGTTGGGCACGGTTAAAAATCAGTAGTGGTTTGAATGTTGATGGAGCTGGTGGCTTTGCCGTCCACACAGCAGGGGATCAGCTGGCGTTACTGAACCCCACTAACACAGGAGCTAGTGTGTTTCTCTATGCAGACGACACATCTGAGCGACAACTGGCTGTGTTGAAGCACAGGGATTATAGTTCAGGTGGTAGAAAAATGAACACACCAGCAGACCTGGATACAGTTGCCAACCACTAATTTAGTCTGTAAGAGGAATGGCAAAGTCTTTGGAGATCCAGGCCTTGTTCATTTTCAGAAAAGTCAGCCGGTCAACATTATCGGAAGATAGTCGCGTGCGACGGTCTGTTAGTACACCACCTGCGGCTCTAAAGACGCGTTCCGATAATACACTGGCAGCAGGGCAAGCCAGCACCTCCAATGCATACTGGCTAAGCTCTGGCCATGTATCCAGCTTAGAGACCCAAAACTTGAAGGGGGAAGAGCCATCTGGGAGTACAGCGACAGGGCAAGACATGTAGTCTGACACCATCTGACGGAAGCGTTGCCTCCTGCTGACTCGAGGCGTCGCTGATGGTGTAGACAATTGTGGTGGACACACAAAACTTTGCCACATTTGGGCCATAGTGGTCTTGCCTTGTGCTGCGGCGCTGCCTCTGCTCCCTCTTTGTGCAGAGTTTCCTCCACTGCCTCGACGCACAGAGCTGCTTTGTAAAGCACTAGCAACAATGCTGTCGGGTGGAATGGAAAACATTATGGACTGCACCAGTGACTCTTCGTACTCCCGCAGTTTACGCTCCCGGTTCAACGTTGGTATGAGCCTTTGTACGCTGTCCCGGTAGCGAGGATCTAGGAGGGTGTACACCCAATAATCAGCCGAGACAAGAATGTGGGCGATGCGGCGGTCGTTTCTCAGGCACTGCAGCATGAAATCAACCATGTGCTGCAGACTCCCAACTGCCAAAGAACCGCTGTCCCCTGTTTGAGGCGTGACCTCGGCCTGCTCTGCATCACCCCACCCTCGCTGTACATACTGAGTAGAGGTTTGTGTACCTCCCTCCTCTGGAGAGATGTCTTCCTCCTCCATCGACTCCTCCTCATCCTCCTCACAAAGTGTCCCCTGCCTAGGCCTTTGTGAGGAAACACGTAGCGCAGACTGTCCAGAAGCAGATGGCATTTGGGACTCCTCATCCTCCACCTCTTCCGAAACCTCATCCCTTAGTGCTTGCAGTGTTTGTTGAAGCAGGCAGATAAGGGGGACAGTCATGATGACTAGTGCATCATCTGCACTCGCCATCCGCGTGGATTCATCGAAGGCACGCAAAACGAGGCAGATGTCCTTCATAGAGGCCCACTCAATGGTGCTGAAGTGTGAACGGCGCACAGTGCGACTTGTTTGCGCCTGATGCAGCTGGTACTCCATGACTGCTGCCTGCTGCTCACACAACCGCTCCAACATATGTAACGTTGAATTCCACCGGGTGGGTAGGTCACATATGATGTGATGTTCCGGAAGGCCAAATCGTCACTGCAGAGCAGCGAGGCGCGATCTTGCCGTGCTGGAACGCCGCAAGTGAGCGCACTCTATGCGGACCTTGTGCAACAGTGCATCAAGATCCGGATCGTCCCTCAGAAAGCTCTGCACGACCAAGTTAAGCACATGTGCCAGACATGGGATGTGTGTGAGGTTGCCTAGGCCAAGAGCTGCCACCAGATTTCGGCCATTGTCACACACTACCAAGCCCGGCTGGAGATTCGCTGGCCCAAATCACACATCGCTCTCCTGCTTGATAGCATTCCAGAGCTCCTGCACTGTGTGGCTTCGATTCCCCAAAGAAATTAATTTGAGTACAGCCTGTTGACGTTTGGCCACGGCTGTGCTCATATCGGTCGTAACAGGCTCCTGCTCTGCTGTTTCTGAGGAACTTGAGTAGGAGGAGGAGTCTATGTGTACAGACTGGAGTCCTGCAATCCGTGGCGTTGGAAGAACACGTACAGCGCCACTCTCCAGATCTGTACCCGGCTCCACAACATTGACCCAGTGGGCAGTGAGGGAAAGGTATCGTCCCTGTCCATGGTTACTGGTCCACGCATCGGTGGTCAGGTGGACCTTGCTACTAACGGGGTTTAGTAGCGCATGTTTTATTTTGCCCTCAACATGTTTCTGCAGGGCAGGGACGGCTCGCCTGCTGAAATAAAAGCAGCTGGGCACGTTGTATTGGGGGACTGCCAATGCCATTAAGTCCCGGAAGGTGTCAGTGTCCACCAGCCTGAATGACAGCATTTCAACTGCCAGAAGTTTGGCAATGCCAGCATTCAGAGACTGTGCTCGGGGATGGTTTGCCGAGTAAGGGCGCCTTTTATCCCATGCCTGTGCTACCGATGGCTGTGATGGATGGGAACGTGCTGCTATGGGTGGAATCTGACAGGGTCTCCGGACAACAGTGGCAGAGGTTCTTCCTTGGCGATCCTGTGAGGAAGCCGAACCAGCAGTGTGTGAGCTGGAGGAAGAGGCCCCAACACGAACTGAAGAGGTGGTAGGTGGTGCTGTACGTTGGCCTACGTCTTCAGGGTGTCTCTAATGTATTCAAACTAAAGGAACAAAAGAGCGCAATAGGGTCTTATCCGGGTTATTTCTGGAGAAATAAATTAGAATTTACTCACCCTTTTCAGGAGAGGTTCAGGCATGTGGGATCAGTAGTCTGCTTGCTGCACGTCCAAAGATCAGCTCTGCGACCGCTTGAAACATCAGATTTTGGAATAAATTCTTGGACTTTTGTGCGCTGCCAGATAAATTCACCAATCCAGTTTATGAGAAAGATTAATCCATTTATTTCCAAACGCGTTTCGAAATGTATACCATTTCTTCTTCAGGGGATGACATATATGATCAAATAGAACTGTCACAGATTATATACAACAGAGATTCAAAAAATGGCGCCAAAGGGTCACATGTCATCTGGTGCAAGTGTCAAAGTTCAAAGTACCACAAATGAACTATTGTATTAGTTAATCTGGATTCATTAAAAACATATTATTTTTATTATTTCACAGATAAAAAAGGAAAAGAAAGAAGGAAAAAGAAAAAAAAAAAAGGAAAAAAAGGAAAAAAGAAAGAAGATAAAAAAACGAAAAAAATGGGATATATATAAAAAAAGAGGGATATATATGAAAAAACGAACTCTTGACGTCTTTTTTTCTTCTTTCTTTTCCTTTTTTATCTGTGAAATAATAAAATTAATATGTTTTTAATGAATCAAGATTAACATGGGGCGGCACGGTGGCTCAGTGGTTAGCGCTTCAGCCTTGCAGCGCTGGGGTCCCGTGTTCGAATCCCACCAAGGACAACATCTGCAAGGAGTTTGTATGTTCTCCCCGTGTTTGCGTGGGTTTCCTCCGGGCACTCCGGTTTCCTCCCACATTCTAAAGACATACTAATAGGGAATTTAGATTGTGATCCCCATCGGGGACAGTGATGATGATGTGTGCAAAAAAAAAAAAAAAATGTAAAGCGCTGCGGAATATGTTAGCGCTATATAAAAAAAAATAAAGAACTAATACAATAGTTCATTTGTGGTACTTTGAACTTTGACACTTGCACCAGATGACATGTGACCCTTTGGCGCCATTTTTTGAATCTCTGTTGTATATAATCTGTGACAGTTCTTTTTGATCATATATGTCATCCCCTGAAGAAGAAATGGTATACATTTCGAAACGCGTTGGGAAATAAATGGATTAATCTTTCTCATAAACTGGATTGGTGAATTTATCTGGCAGCGCACAAAAGTCCAAGAATTTATTCCAAAATCTGATGTTTCAGGGTGTCTCTGCAACTCCAACCCGTGCTTGGTGCGCACATGTTTCCACATATTTGTGGTATTGAGGTTGCTGACATTTCTCCCTCTTTTGACTTTCTGATGACACAGCTTGCATTTGACAAAGCAAATGTCATCTGCAACTGTGTCAAAAAAGGACCACGCACTGCAAGTCTTGGGAGCGCCCATTTTGCCTTTGGAATGAGGAATGCTCCTAACGGGTGCCGAAGTGGAGGGTACAGGCAACCAAGTCTTCCCCCTCCCTCTGCCTCCTGTTTTGGCCGGTAGGGGAATCTCTTCCTCCGAGCTGCTCCCACCACCTTCCTGTTCCTCACGCCATGATGGGTCAAGGACCTCATCATCTTCCCTCCCCTCTTCAAACAGCTGCTTCTCCGGGGTTGTCTCGCCAGCACCATATGCACCAGAAAGTGGCAACTGAGTCTCGTCATCATCTGATGCGTACTGAGGTGTGCTGACCATAGGCACTGGCCCACTCGCCTCTTCAGATTCAGAGGGACAAAGAAGTTGCACATCACTGCATACTCCCTCTTCTTCACATTCAGGAATGCTGCTTGGCTGGCCCCCTCTTTCCAAGCCAACAGATTCCGAGAACAGAAGTAGAGACTGTGATGGCTCCTGTCCATGTCTCTCTGACTGCCTGGGCACTTTGGCAGGTGGTGAAGAGACAGATGGTTGCTCTTCGGTGCTCTGGTCCTGAGAGGCTGTGGAAGTAATTGAAGTCGATGCGTTAGCTGCCATCCATCCGACAACGGCTTCAATTTGTTCCTCCCGCAGCAGTGGGGTACGTTGAGGTCCTACAAAGCTGCGCATAAAGTACTGTTGCCTGCTAAAACTGTGGGATGCTGATCCACTGGTGCCCGCAGCAGGCCCAGAATCCCCACGTCCTCTACCTGTAGAATCCCCATGTCCTCTCCCTGCAGAATCCCCACGTCCTCTCCCTGCTGAAACTCCACGCCCACGTCCACGCGCCATACTCCCTGCCTTCTTCATCTTGCCAGACTGCTTAAGATAGGTAGAAAAGTACAAAGGGGGGCCTTAGTGTGCTTATTCCTGAACAGCTGGTTACAGGTACAAGAAACACTAATTTTATGAAGTGTGTGTGTGTGGACTACACTTTAATAGGAGCTGATGTGGCCTACACAAGTTCCAAATGTAGTGTTTGGTGAACTTTTTTTGTGGTTTCTTTGTTGGAAACAAACTCAAAGTATGTGAACAAAGAATTGAAACTGATAGTATCACCAACTTTTTGGAGCTATTACAATGCAGGCAGGTAACCTACAATGCAAAAGATGAGGCTCCAAAAAAATTGAGTAATACTAATCTGGCTGCGCCGGCAGGGCACAAGCCAAAAAAAAGGCTCCTCTATCTACTCCTATATAGTGTTTGCAACCAACCAATGTTGATGGATACGGATGGATGCACACTAATAGGAGAAGAAAAAATGAGCTGCACTCAAAGACAAATATGTGTGAGGCAGTGACGCACGTTGAGCGTCCTACAACCAGACGTAGCTGCAGGACACTCTACTCAGCGTGAGCTGCACTCACACACAGTCAGAGACCTCTCAGACAGCTGTGAACAGTGCAGCTAAGTAGGCACTGGCACTGACAGGCTGCAGAAAGGCTCCGCTGTGTACTCCTATATAGTGTTTGCAACCACCGTAGATGGAGACGGATGGATGCACACTAATAGAAGAAAAAATGAGCTGCACTCAAATAAAAATATGTGTGAGGCACTGACGCACGCTGAGCGTCCTACAACCAGACGTAACTGCAGGACACACTACTCAGTGTGAGCTGCACTCACACACAGTCAGAGACCTCTCAGACAGCCGTGAACAGTGCAGCAAAGTGGACACTAGCACTGAAAGGCTGCAGAAAGGCTCCGCTGTCTACTACTAGTGTTTGCAACCAACGTATATGGATACGGATGGAAGCACACTAGATTGAAATTATGTAAAAAATGCAGCTCAAAAATTAAAAGATGTATGAGGCAGCAGTGAGGCACGCTGGGCAGCCTACAACCTGACGTGGCTGCAGGACGCACTCCACAGCGTGAGCTGCACTCACACAGCCCTTGCAGACAGCTGTGAACACTGCTGCTAGGGCAAAGAAGGCTACAGTGGTGGTTTATGTAGCCTGGGTAAAGCACTAGATGTTTGGTGGAATCGCTATTTCTAACTGTCCCTCACAGTCTTCTACAGCAGCCTGTCCCTAACTGAATTCACAGCAGAGTGAACCAGAAATGGCGGCTGCGGTGGCTTTTATAGTGCATCATGACATCATTTCGGCAGCCAATCACAGCCATGCCAATAGTTAACATGCCTACATGCCTAACAGGATGTGCCCACACTTCGGAGGATTCCCATTGGCTTAATCAAAGCAAGCAGGCTCATAGCATGATGGGAACTTCCGATTCCGGTATCCGATATGACAAAAGTATCGGAAGTCAGTATCGGAATTCCGATACCGCTAATATCGGCCGATACCCGATACTTGCGGTATCGGAATGCTCAACACTAGAAATAACGGATCGGATTGGATCGGCCGATATCCAAAAAGTATCGGGTATTGCTGTTTCCAATACCGGAAGTCCCATTCAAGACAATGGGACAGAAATATCGGAATTAAAAAAAACCCTTTCTTTCCTTGTAGGTTAATTCTACATGAAGAAAAACAACTAAGAATAATGTAGAATGTATTGTGGGAGGTGGAGGAGACATTAAAGCCATAGAGGTTTAGCCCAATCAAATGGAATAGCAGGAATTAAACTTTTTTTTAAGACATTCGGAGTTACAAAGATATTGACTATGTTAACCTTTTCTATATTTTGTCAGATACAGTGGGGAAAAAAAGTATTTAGTCAGTCAGCAATAGTGCAAGTTTCACCACTTAAAAAGATGAGAGGCGTCTGTAATTTACATCATAGGTAGACCTCAACTATGGGAGACAAACTGAGAAAAAAAAATCCAGAAAATCACATTGTCTGTTTTTTTTTCATTTTATTTGCATATTATGGTGGAAAATAAGTATTTGGTCAGAAACAAGCAATCAAGATTTCTGGCTCTCACAGACCTGTAACTTCTTCTTTAAGAGTCTCCTCTTTCCTCCACTCATTACCTGTAGTAATGGCACCTGTTTAAACTTGTTATCAGTATAAAAAGACACCTGTGCACACCCTCAAACAGTCTGACTCCAAACTCCACTATGGTGAAGACCAAAGAGCTGTCAAAGGACACCAGAAACAAAATTGTAGCCCTGCACCAGGCTGGGAAGATTGAATCTGCAATAGCCAACCAGCTTGGAGTGAAGAAATCAACTGTGGGAGCAATAATTAGAAAATGGAAGACATACAAGACCACTGATAATCTCCCTCGATCTGGTGCTCCACGCAAAATCCCACCCCGTGGGGTCAGAATGATCACAAGAACGGTGAGCAAAAATCCCAGAACCACGCGGGGGGACCTAGTGAATAAACTGCAGAGAGCTGGGACCAATGTAACAAGGCCTACCATAAGTAACACACTACGCCACCATGGACTCAGATCCTGCAGTGCCAGACGTGTCCCACTGCTTAAGCCTGTACATGTCCGGGCCCGTCTGAAGTTTGCTAGAGAGCATTTGGATGATCCAGAGGAGTTTTGGGAGAATGTCCTATGGTCTGATGAAACCAAACTGGAACTGTTTGGTAGAAACACAACTTGTCGTGTTTGGAGGAAAAAGAATACTGAGTTGCATCCATCAAACACCATACCTACTGTAAAGCATGGTGGTGGAAACATCATGCTTTGGGGCTGTTTCTCTGCAAAGGGGCCAGGACGACTGATCCGGGTACATGAAAGAATGAATGGGGCCATGTATCGTGAGATTTTGAGTGCAAACCTCCTTCCATCAGCAAGGGCATTGAAGATGAAACGTGGCTGGGTCTTTCAGCATGACAATGATCCAAAGCACACCGCCAGGGCAACGAAGGAGTAGCTTCGTAAGAAGCATTTCAAGGTCCTGGAGTGGCCTAGCCAGTCTCCAGATCTCAACCCTATAGAAAACCTTTGGAGGGAGTTGAAAGTCCGTGTTGCCAAGCGAAAAGCCAAAAACATCACTGCTCTAGAGGAGATCTGCATGGAGGAATGGGCCAACATACCAACAACAGTGTGTGGCAACCTTGTGAAGACTTACAGAAAACGTTTGACCTCTGTCATTGCCAACAAAGGATATATCACAAAGTATTGAGATGAAATTTTGTTTCTGACCAAATACTTATTTTCCACCATAATATGCAAATAAAATGAAAAAAAAACAGACAATGTGATTTTCTGGATTTTTTTTTTCTCAGTTTGTCTCCCATAGTTGAGGTCTACCTATGATGTAAATTACAGACGCCTCTCATCTTTTTAAGTGGTGGAACTTGCACTATTGCTGACTGACTA
Source organism: Dendrobates tinctorius (assembly GCF_039654945.1). NCBI lineage: Eukaryota > Metazoa > Chordata > Amphibia > Anura > Dendrobatidae > Dendrobates > Dendrobates tinctorius. The sequence continues at coordinate 10,742,905 of NW_027361833.1, read as the reverse complement.
AATACTTTTTTTCCCCACTGTATGTATGTTTCACTACTTCCATGCTCTTAACCTTCTTTTTTACTTCTCCCACACTTTCTCCTTCATGATCTTCAGCAGCAGCATCTTTTTCATCAACTTCTTCTTCACCTTATTCATCTTCACCTTCTTCCTATTATTCTTTTTTTGTACATTATTCATATTCTTTTTATTCAACGATTATTCTTCTTCATATTCTACTTCTTCATCTTCTTCCTATTCTTCTTCTTCATCATATTCTTATTTGTGACAGGCATTCCTGTAGTTGTTATCTATAAAAGTTTGAAGATTACACCTTCCGTTCTGCCTGTCACAAAAGATTTACAAGAGGATTTGTCCGCATTCAGTTTGGCCTGCAGCAGCAGGCATTTTCCAGGGGCACCACGAGGAGGAACGGACTCAGCCCCATACACTGCTTAGTCTTCTTCTGCTTATAATTTAGATAATATTTTTTGCTTTTGGTTCTTCTGCTTTTTGTTCTTCTGCTTCTTCGTCTTCTGTCTCTTGTTGTTCTGCATCTTGGTGGTTGTCTTCATGTTCTTTGTCCTCTTGGTCATCTTCTTCAGGGTCATCTTTTTGGTCTTCTTCGGTGTGGTCTTCAGGGTCGTCGTCTTCAGGGTCGTCGTCAGGGAGATCCAGAGTGAGAACCAAAAACCATTTCAACAAGCTTGAACTTGGAAAAGTAGCAGAAGGTACAAGAAGGCTGAGGAACTGCCTAGAACCAGCTGACGGTACTGGAACCCGGATGGGTAGTAGAAGCTGCAAGAGCAAATGGAACTACCGAGGACCAGCTGATGGTGCTGGAACCCGGAGGGGCAGCAGAAGGAACAAGAGCCAATGGCACAACCGTGGACCAGCTGACGGTGCTGGAACACGGTTACTAAGCAGGAGGTACCTGTGCTAGAAAGCACTACCAAGGACCAGCAGACGTTGCTGGAACTCGGATACCAAGAAGGAGGCACCTAGGCCAAAGGCACTGCCGAGAACCAGCTGACAGTGCTGGAACCTGGATGGGTAGCAGAAGCTGCAAGAGCAAATGGAACTAGCGAGGACCAGCTGACGGTGCTGGAACCTGGAGGGGTAACAGAAGGAACAAGAGCCAATGGCACAACCATGGACCAGCTGACGGTGCTGGAACACTGTTACTAAGCAGGAGGTACCTGTGCTACAAAGCACTACCAAGGACCAGCAGATGTTGCTGGAACTCGAATACCAAGAAGGAGGCACCTAGGCCAAAGGCACTGCCGAGAACCAGCTGACGGTGCTGGAACCCGGATGGGTAGCAGAAGGTACCCATGAAAAACAAAGTTGCAAGGCCGCGAGCCAGCTGCAGTTACCGAAACCCACAGTCCTACAGGGTGTGCTTGTTCTACTGGCACTACGGAACCAGCCTTTATTACCTGAACCCGCAGCCCACATAGGAAGCACCGAAACTGCAGGCACCATAGACTCGGCTAACCCGACCGCAACACGACAGGACAACGTATTGGTGGCAAAGTGACGTTAACACTGCCCGGAAACAGCAGACGTGCTGCAACCAGGCTGGGCAGGAGGGAGTACCTGTGCCAAAGACACTGTCGAGAACCAGTTGACGGTGCTGGAACCCGGATGGGTAGCAGAAGCTACAAGAGTCAATGAAACTAGCGAGAACCAGCTGATGGTGCTGGAACCCAGAGTGGCAGCTGAAGGAACAAGAGCCAATGGCACAACCGTGGACCAGCTGACGGTGCTGGAACACGGTTAATAAGCAGGAGGTACCTGTGCTACAAAGCACTACCAAGGACCAGCAGAGGTTGCTGGAACTCGGATACCGAGAAGGGGGCACGTAGGCCAAATGCACTGCCGAGAACCAGCTGATGGTGCTGGTACCTGGATGAGTAGCAGAAGGTACCCATGAAAAACAAAGTTGCAAGGCCGCGAGCCAGCCGCAGTTACCGAAACCCACAGTCCTACAGGGGGTGCTTGTCCTATTGGTACTGCGGAACCAGCCTTTATTACTAGAACCCACAGCCCACATAGGAAGCACCGACACTGCAGGCACCATAGACTCAGCTAACCTGACCGCAACATGACAGGACAACATATTGGTGGCAAAGTGACGTTGACACTACCCGGAAACAGCAGGCATGCTGCAACCAGGCTGGGCAGGAGGGACTACCCGTGCCAAAGACACTGCCGAGAACCAGCTGACAGCGCTGGAACCCGGATGGGTAGCAGAAGCTACAAGAGTCAATTGAACTAGTGAGAACCAGCTGACGGTGCTGGAACCCAGAGTGGCAGCTGAAGGAACAAGAGCCAATGGCACAACCGTGGACCAGCTGACGCTGCTGGAACACGGTTAAAAAGCAGGAGGTACCTGTGCTACAAAGCACTACCAAGGACCAGCAGAGGTTGCTGGAACTCGGATACTGAGAAGGAGGCACCTATGCCAAATGCACTGCCGAGAACCAGCTGACGGTGCTGGTACCCGGATGGGTAGCAGAAGCAACAAGAGCCAATGGCACAACCGTGGACCAGCTGACGGTGCTGGAACACGGTTACTAAGCAGGAGGTACCTGTGCCACAAAGCACTACCAAGGACCAGCAGACGTTGCTGGAACTCGGATACCGAGAAGGAGGCACCTAGGCAAAAGACACTGCCGAGAACAAGCTGACGGTGCTGGTACCCAGATGTATAGCAGAAGCAACAAGAGCCAATGGCACAACCGTGGACCAGCTGACGGTTCTGGAACACGGTTACTAAGCAGGAGGTACCTGTGCTAGAAAGCACTACCAAGAACCAGCAGACGTTGCTGGAACTCGGATACCGAGAAGGAGGCACCTAGGCCAAGGGCTCTGCCAAGAACCAGCTGACGGTGCTGGAACCCGGATGGGTAGCAGAAGCTGCAAGAGCAAATGAAACTAGCGAGGACCAGCTGATGGTGCTGGAACCCGGAGGGGCAGCAGAAGGAACAAGAGCCAATGGCACAACCATGGACCAGCTGACGGTGCTGAAACAGGGTTACTAAGCAGGAGGTACCTGTGCTACAAAGCACTACCAAGGACCAGCAGACGCTGCTGGAACTCGAATACCGAGAAGGAGGCACCTAGACCAAAGGCACTGCCGAGAACCAGCTGACGGTGCTGGAACCCGGATGGGTAGCAGAAGGTACCCATGAAAAACAAACTTGCAAGGCCGCGAGCCAGCCGCAGTTTCCGAAACCCACAGTCCTACAGGGGGTGCTTGTCCTATTGGCACTACGAAACCAGCCTTTATTACCAGAACCCGCAGTCCACATAGGAAGCACCGAAACTGCAGGCACCATAGACTCAGCTAACCCGACCGCAACACGACAACGTATTGGTGGCAAAGTGACGTTAACACTACCCGGAAACAACAGACGTGCTGGAACCAGGCTGGGCAGGAGGGAGTACCCGTGCCAAAGACACTTCTGAGCAGCAACTGGCGATGTTGGAGCCCAGGGTTAATCAGGGTGTAGGCTGAGGCCTAATTTCATCAAGTTTAATATCTGTTGTAGACTGCTACTGATTTTAACCGTGCTCCAACTAGTAGTGGGAATGTGGACAGAGCAGGAGACACTGCCGGACACACATCAGGGGATCAGCTGACGTTACTGAGCCCCAGTAACACAGGAACAAGTGTGGATTGAGCAGACGCCACTTCTGAGCAGCATCTGGCGGGGTTGGAGGCATGGGGAAATACTAGAGACAGTGGAGCCAGGGGCCTAAGTGGAGCACGGTTAAAAATCAATAGTAGTGTGAATGTGGAGGCAGCAGAAGACATTGCCGCCTACACAGCAGGGGAGCAGCTGACGTTACTGAACCCCACTGACACAGGAGCTAGTGCTTTTCTCTGTGCGGACAGCCCTTCCGAGCAACAACTGGCTGTGTTGAAGCCCAGGATCAATCATGCAGCAGACTGAGGCCTACTTGGAGCTTGTTGAAAATATGATCTAGTTTGAATGTGGAGGCAGCAGGAGACTTTGCCATCCACACAGCAGGGGAGCAGCTGACGTTACTGAACCCCACTGACACAGGAGCTAGTGCTTTTCTCTGTGCAGACGGCATTTCTGAGCAACAACTGGCTGTGTTGAAGCCCAGGGATTACAGTTCAGGTGTTAGAAACATGAACACAACAGGAGACCTGAATACTATTGCCAACCAATTATTTATTCTGGAAGAGGACTGGCAAATTCTGGCAAGATCCAGGCCTTGTTCATTTTCTGAATAGTAAGCCGGTCAACGGAGGATAGTCGCGTGTGACGGTCTGTTAGTACACCACCTGCGGCACTAATGGCTCGGTCCGATAATACACTGGCAGTGGGGCAAGCTAGCACGGCCAATGCATACTGGCTAAGCTCTGGCCATGTATCCAGCTTAGAGACGCAAAACTTGAAGGGGGAAGAGCCGTCTTGGAGTACACTGACAGGGCAAGACATGTAGTCTGTCACCATCTGACAGAAACATTGCCTCCTGCTGACTGGAGCCGTCTGTGATGGTGTAGACATTTGTGGCGGGCACACAAAACTTTGCCACATTTGGCTTTACTGGTCTTGCCTTGTGCTGAGGCGCTGCCTCTGCTCCCTCTTTGTGCAGAGCTTCCTCCACTGCCTCGACGCACAGAGCTGCTTTGTAAAGCACTAGCAGCACTGCTCTCAGGTGGAAGGGAGAACATGATGGACTGCACCAGTGTGTCTTGGTACTCCCACATTTTACGCTCCCGGTTCAACGGTATTATGAGGCTTTGTAAGTTGTCCCGATAGCGAGGATCTAGGAGGGTGTACACCCAAAAATCAGCCGTGTTGAGAATGTGGGCGATGCGGCGGTCGTTTCTCAGGCACTGCAGCATGAAATCAACCATGTGCTGCAGACTCCCAACTGCCCAAGAAACACTGTCCCCTGCTTGAGGCGTCATCTCTGCCTGCTCTGCATCACCCCACCCTCGCTCTACATACTGAGTAGAGCATTGTGTACCTCCCTCCTCTGGACAGATGTCTTCCTCCTCAATTGACTCCTCCTCATCCTCCTCACAAAGTGTCCCTTGCCTAGGCCTTTGTGAGGAACCACGTAGCGCAGACTGTCCAGAAGCAGATGGCATTTGTGACTCCTCATCCTCCACCTCTTCCAAAACCTCCTCCCTTAGTGCTTGCAGTGTTTTTTGAAGCAGGCAGATAAGGGGGACAGTCATGCTGACTAGTGCATCATCTGCACTCGCCATCCGTGTGGAATCATCGAAGGCACACAAAACGAGGCAGATGTCCTTCATAGAGGCCCACTCAGTGGGGGTGAAGTGTGACCGGCGCACAGTGCGACTTGTTTGCGCCTCATGCAGCTGGTACTCCATTACTGCTGCCTGCTGCTCACACAACCGATAAACAACATAAGTAATGTTGAATTTCACCTGGTGGGTAGGTCACATATGATGCGATGTTCCGGAAGGCGGAATCGGCGCTGCAGAGCTGCAATGCGCGATCTTGCCGTGCTGGAACGCCGCAAGTGAGCGCACTCTATGCGGACCTTGTGCAGCAGTGCATCAAGACCCGGATAGTCCCTCAGAAAGCTCTGCACAACCAAGTTGAGCACATGTGCCAGACATGGGATGTGAGTGAGGTTGCCTAGGCCCAGAGCCGCCACCAGATTTCGGCCATTGTCACACACTACCAAGCCTGGCTGGAGATTCGCTGGCAGAAACCACACGTCGCTCTCCTGCTTGCTGGCATTCCAGAGCTCCTGCGCTGTGTGGCTTCGATTTCCCAAAGAAATTAATTTCAGTACGGCCTGTTGACGTTTGGCCACGGCTGTGCTCATATCGGTCGTAACAGGCTCCTGCAGCGCTGATTCTGAGGAACTGGAGTAAGAGGAGGAGTCAATGTGTACAGACTGGATTCCTGCAATCCTTGGAGTTGGCAGAACACGTCCAGCGCCACTCTCAAGATCTGTACCCGGCTCCACAACATTGACCCAATGGGCAGTGAGGGAAAGGTATCGTCCCTGTCCATGGGTCCTGGTCCACGCATCGGTGGTCCGGTGGACCTTGCTACTGACAGCGTTGAGTAGCGTATGTTTAATTTTTCCCTCCACATGCTTTTGCAGGGCAGGGACGGCTTGCCTGCTGAAATAAAAGTGGCTGGGCACGGTGTATTGTGGGACTGCCAATGCCATGAAGTTCCGGAAGGTGTAAGTCTCCACCAGCCTGAATGAGAACATTTCAAGGGCCAGTAATTTGGCAATGCGAGCATTCAGAGACTGTGCTCGGGGATGGTTTGCTGAGTATGGCCGCCTTTTCTCCCATGCCTGTGCTACCGATGGCTGTAGAGTGGCCTAGGAGTGTGAGGATGAACGGGAACGTGGTGCTGTAGGTGGAATGTCACTGGGTCTCTGGACAACAGTGCCAGAGGTTCTTCCATGGCGATCCTGTGAGGAAGCCGAACCAGCTGTGTGTGAGCTGGAGGAAGAAGCTACAACACGAGCTGAAGAGGTGGTAGGTGGTGCTGTAGGTTGGCCTACATCTTCAGTGTGTCTTTGTTACTCCACCACGTGCTTGGTCCGCACATGTTTCCACATATTTGTGGTATTGAGGTTGCTGACACTTTTCCTTCTTTTGACTTTCTGATGACACAGCTTGCATTTGACAAAGCAAATGTCATCTGCAACTGTGTCAAAAAAGGACCACGCACTGCAAGTCTTTGGTGCACCCGTTTTGGCTTTTGTGAGAGGAATGCTCCTAACGGGTGCCGAAGTGAAGGCTACAGGCAACCAAGTCTGCCCCCTCCCTCTCCCTCCTGTTTTGGCCATTCGGGGAATCTCTTCTTCCGAGCTGCTCCCATCACCTTCCTGTTCCTCACGCCATGATGGGTCAATGACCTCATCATCTACACTCCCCTCTTCAAACACCTGCTTCTCCTGGGTAGTCTCACCAGCACCGTACGAACCAGAAAGTGGCACCTGAGTCTCGTCATCATCTGATGCGTACTGAGGTGTGCTGACCATAGGCACTGGCCCACCCGCCTCTTCAGATTCCGAGGGACAAAGCAGTTGCGCATCACTGCATACTCCCTCTTCTTCACATTCTTGAATGCTGCTTGGCTGGCCCCCTCTTTCCAAGCCAACAGATTCAGAGAACAGAAGTAGAGACTGTGATGGCTCCTGTACAGGGCTCTCTGACTGCCTGGGCAATTTGGCAGGTGGTGAAGAGACAGATGGTTGCTCTTCAGTGCTTTGGCCCTGAGAGGACGTGTAAGTAATTGAAGTCGATGCGTTAGCTTCCATCCATCCGACAAAGGCTTCAATTTGTTCCTCCTGCAGCAGTGGGGTACGGCGAGGTCCTACAAAGCTGCGCATAAAGGACTGTTGCCTGGTAAAACTGGGGGATGCAGACTCACTGGTGCCCACAGCAGGCACAGAATCCCCACGTCCTCTCCCTGCAGAATCCCCACGTCCTCTCCCTGCTGAAACTCCACGCCCACGCCCAAGTGCCATACTCCCTACCTTCTTCATCTTGGTAGACTGATAAAGATAGGCAGAAAAGTACAAAGGGGGGGCTTAGTGTGCTTATTCCTGAACAGCTGCTAACAGGTATAAGAAACACTAATTTTATAAAGTGTGTGGACTACACTTTAATATGAGCTAATGTGGCCTGCACAACTGTCAAATGAAGTGTTTGGTGAACTTTATTTTGGTTTTTTTTTTCAAAAAAAACAAAAAGGATGTGACCAAAGATTTGAAAGTGATAGTATCGCAAACTTTTTGGAGCTATTACAATGCAGGAAGGTAACCTACAATGCAAAAGATGAAGCTCCAAAAAATAGGGTAATACTAATCTGGCTGCGGATGAAGGGCACAAGCCAAAAAAAAGGCTCCTCTATCTACTCCTATATAGTGTTTGCAACCAACCAATGTAGATGGATACGGATGGGTGCACACTAATAGGAGAATGAAAAATGAGCTGCAATAAAAGAAAAATATGTATGAGGCTGTGACGCATGCTGAGCGGCCTACAACCAGACATAGCTGCAGGACACACTACAGCGTGAGCAGCACTCACACACAGAGACCTCTCAGACAGCCGTGAACAGTGCAGATAACTGGGAACTAGCACTGAAAGACTGCAGAGAGGCTCTGCTGTCTACTCCTATAGTGTTTGTAACCAACATATATGGATACGGATGGATGCACACTAAAAGGAGAATGAAAAATGAGCAGCAATAAAAGAAAAATATGTATGAGGCAGTGACACACGCTGAGCGGCCTACAACCAGATGTGGCTGCAGGACACACTACACAGCGTGAGCTGCACTCACACAGACCTTGCAGACAGCTGTGAATACTGCTGCAAGGCAAAAGAAAGTTACAGTGGTTGATTATGTAGCCTGGGTAAAGCACAATATGATTTGGAAAATAGCTATCTCTAACTGTCCCTCAGAGTCTTGAACAGCAGCCTGTCCATAACTGAATTCACAGCATAGTGAACCCGAAATGGCGGCGGCGGCTTTTATAGTGCATCATGACATCACTTCAGCAGCCATTCACAGCCATGCCATTACTTAACATGCCTACATGCCTAACAGGATGTGCCCACACTTCTGAGGGTTGTCATTGGCTGAATCAAATCAAACTGGCTCATAGCATTATGGAAACTTCCGATTCCGGTATTCGATATTCTAAAAATATCGGAACTCAGTATCGGAATTCCGATACCGCGAATATCGTCCGATACCCGATATTTGCGGTATCGGAATGCTCAACACTACTCTCAAGATAAAATGATATAAAAATAATTATTTTTTCTATGTAATAGTTTTTATTGTGTAAAAGCACCAAAATATGAAAAAATAAATGGGGTATCGCTGTAATCGTACTGACCTGAAGAAAAAACTGCCTCATCAAATTTACCACACATGGAACCATAAAAAATATTGTGTCTGAAAATGGTACCAATAAAAACAATAACTCGTCCCACAAAAAACAAGGCATCACATGACTCTGTCGGCTGAAATTTGGAAAAATTATAGCTCTCAAAAAATGGTGATGCAAAAACTATTTTTTGCAATAAAAAGGCTTCTTTTATTGTATAGCAGCAGCCAAACATATTAACTCAATATAAATCTGGTATAATCGCACCGACCCGAAGAATAAAGTCCCGTAATCACTTATACTGTAGTAGGAACAGCGTAAAAAATAAATAAAAGCAATTACTCACCTGCTGTTGATTTCTCCATTCTGCCTCCCAAAGATTGCAGTGATGGTTGACACACATTTATCGTGCGCTGTTCGCTGAGCACTTACATCAGAGTCTCCATCTAAATCTCTAAAATTTGTGATTCAGACAAAACCCCCTTCGGAAGATTTCCTATAATGAGGCAGATGGAGGCACTCTGGACGCCATCTGACCTGAGATCTGACGATGTCTATCTTTTTACATGAGCATAAAAGTGGAGTCGACCACAGTTTTGTGCACTTCTGAAACAAAGGACAATGCTGTACAGAGACCAGAAGGAGTCCATAGTAACTCTGCTGCCTCATTAAAGTGAGTGGATTCCTCGTGGGTTTCATTTGAATCACATCATTTGGAGATTTAGTTGGAAATCCCAAAGTAAGTGCTCAGTGTACAGCACTAGATAAATGTGATCCCACAAATTATGTAAAATGTTCCCAATAAAAGCTTCAATTCAATCCCCTAAAAAGCAAGTCCACACACAGGTTCATCATCTGTTAATGGAAATATAGGGGGCTTCCACGTTAAGGGTGGCACAAAGCCTCTGGAAAAGCAAAATGGCTCCTCGCTCCTCAAAATAAGTTCAGCAAATTTCTAAATCCAAATGCCCCTTCCCGTCTGAGCTCTAGTGTGTCTATAACACTTATAGCACCCAAATGTTTGGCATTTCTGTAGTTTTCTAATTTATGAGAGCATGTCTCCAGAAGCATGAGCTGGGAATAACGTACTGGTCATTACAATGTATTGGGCACTACCATGGCAGTTTGCAATTTTCACTCAGCAGCATCAACTGCTGCTTGTTTCTGGAAAACACACATGGAGTCAAAATCATTGCTACACCTGCATATAAATTCTGAAATGGATATCATTTCCAAAATGGGGTATTTTGAGGGGAGATTCTGCTTTTTTAGCACTTAGAGACTGTGTATATGGAGTCTGCAAACTATTCTAGGAAAATCTTTGCTCCAGGAAACAAATAGCTATGTCCCTCCTGAGTCTAAGAAGTACTATACAGCCACATAGGAGGTATGTCTACATTCAGCTTATATTGTTGGACAAATTTTGGTGCCATTTTTATCCATTTCCCAGTATGAAAATGTTACCCTTGGGAAAATACAAAATTATTGGCTAAAACAATTTTGTGGGAAAAATTAGATTTTTTTGAATTTTCACAGCTCAACCTTTTATACTGTAGTGAAGCACCTGGGGTCTCAAGGTGCTCAATACACATCTATATAAGTACCATGAGGGGTCTAGTTTCCAAAATGGTATAACTTGTGAGGGGTTTCCACTGTTTAGACTCATAAGGGTCTCTCCAAATGCGACAAGGCATCCGCTAATTATTCCAACTAATTTTACATTCAAAGTGTCAAATGGCACTCCTTCCCTTCTGAGCCCTGCCGTGTGCCCAAACAGTGGCTTTCCCCTCAATTGGGGTATTGGCATGCTCAGGAGAAATAGCAAAACAAATTGTATGGAGCAAATTCTCCACTTACCCTTATAAAAGTAAAAAAAATGGTTCTCATGGAAAATTTTTGTGAAAAAAAGTTAAATCTTTATTTTTCCTTCCACATTATATTAATTCCTGTGAAGCACTTGAAGGGTTAATAAACTTCTTGAATGTGATAGTGAGTACCTTGAGGAGTGTAGTTCATAGAATGGTGTCAATTTTGGGTATTTTCTGTCATCAAGGCCCCTCAAAGTTGCCTCAAGTTTGAGGAGGTCCCTAAAGAAGGTTTTGTAAATTTTGTTGTAAAAATAAGAAATCACTGGTCCACTTTTAACCTTTATAACTTCCTAACAAAAAAAGTTGCATTAAAAAGTTTACATACCTCTGCAGAATTTTTGCTTTCTTGACCTTTTTTCAGAGAATATGAATAATAAAAACAAAACTTTTTCTCTACTCATGGTTAGGGGTTGGATGAAACCATTCATTGTCAAACTACTACGTTTTCACTTTTTAACTTATAATGACAACCCAAAACATCCAAATGACCCTGATCAAAAGTTCACATACCCTGGTGATTTTGGTCTGATAACATGCACAAAAGTTAACACAAATGAGTTTGAATGACTACTAAAGGTAACATCCTCACCTGTGACCTGTTTGCTTGTAATCAATGTGTGCATAAAAGCTGAGGGAGTTTCTGGGATCCAGACAGACTCTTGCATCTTTCATCCACCAACTGATGTTTCTGGATTGTGAGTCATGGGGAAAGCAAAATAATTGTCAATGGATCAACGAAAAGGTAGTTGAACTGTCTTCCTGTCGGAGTCCTAGAGCTAGTGGGGTGTTTAGATTCCTTATTTGAAGCTGAGAAGGTGGGGCCACCTGCTGAGACAGGTGTGCTTTTACAGCTACACATGGTTTTATGAGGATTGTAATCTGTCATTAGATCCCCTATGTTTCACAGTACCCAATAAAAACCAATGTACCCAATGTTACTGGCAATTCAAAGGTTCTTAAAAAAACGCTATGGCTCCTTGGCCCCCAAACAAAATCCCCACAGTGTGCCTAAAAAAAATTTAGCATTCACATGTTTGGTATTTCTATAGTGATGAGAGCCCTTAATTTACTGGTGCATGCCACCATAAGCATGAGCTGGACAAAATATATGGATTCTACAATGTACTGAGCACTACACTGGCAGATTTGCAGTTTTCACTTGGTGACATCAACTGCTGTTTGATTTTGGAAAACACCCATGGAGTAATAATTGTAACTATACCTGTAGATAAATTCCTTGAGAGGTATTATGACCAAAATGGGGACCCTAAACAAGGGATTCAGATACTCTGGCACTCGAGGACTCTGTATACGAAATCTGCAAATAACTCTTTGTAATTTGTTTTACAATAGTCAAATAGTATTCCTTCCCTACTGATTCTCACTGTGTGGCTAAGCAGTACTGTACAGCCACAAATTAGGATTGCCACATTCAGGAGAAAACTGTGTGACAAAATTTGGTGCCACTTTTAGTCATTTTCCACTGTGAAAATGTAAAATTTGTGGCTAAAACAAAATTTTTGTGATAAAAATGTAATTATTTTTTTCTTCACTGCCCAATGGTAAAAACTTCTGTGACACACCAGTGGTGTCAATATGATCAATTCATCCTTAGATTAATTTATTGACAGGTATCATTTGTAAAATTGGGTCACTTATAGGATGGTTCTGTTGTTTTGGCACCTAAGAGGCTCTTCCAGAGGGTAATTGGAACCACAACGCATAGCATCAATATCTGAACTATAATATGGCACTTCTTCCCTTCTGAGTTTTCCATTGTGTATGAAAATTATTTCCCGATTACATGTAGGGTATTAGTGTGATCAGGAAAAATTACACATCAAACTGTGAGGTAAATTTTTCCTATTAGACCTAAAACTTGGGGCTAAGACAACATTTTAGTGATAAAAATGTAGTTATTCTTTCTTTATTATCCAATGGTATAAAATTTTGTGAGGCACATATGGTGTCAACATGCTCACTGCACCCCTAGATGAGTTCATTGGGGGTGTAGTATGTAAAATAGGTTAAATTATGGAGAGCTTTTGCTTTTCTGGCACCTCAGGGCCTCTGCCAGTGGGACATGGCACCCTTAAACCATTCCAGTAAAATCTAAGTTCCAATATATCCCTTCTTTTTCTTCTGAGATTTGCACTGTGCCTCTAAAGTAGTTTTTGACCCTTTATGGGGTATTGTCTTACTCAGGCAAAATTGGGTAACAAATTGTACCATTCATTTTCTTCTATTATCCCTTTTTAAGATTAAATTTTGGAGCCATAGCAACATTTCAGTGGAAAAAATGGTAATTTTCCATTTACCCAGCCTAATGTAATGCAATTGTTTGAATCGCATGAAGGTAAAAATGCCACTACACCCTTAGTTGAATTGCTTAAGAGGTGTAATTTACCTAATTGGTTCACTTGTATGGGATTCTGCTGTTTTGGCAGGTCAGAGGCTTTTCAAATTTGACATGGTAAAAAACATGCGATAATCCAGCCTGAAAACCACTGGAGAATGAGCTGCTGCGAGCTCCGCTTCAGTGACTAGCAGTGATGTCATTGAGAAATTTCTCCCTGTGAACTGCAGTGAAGTCACTAATGCACAATGAGACTTTTTTCACCGTGCTAGTAGTGATCTCACCGAGATCCCTGCAGCTTAGATGACATCACTGCTAGTCACTGAGACTGATCTCGTAGCCGCTCATTCCCCAGTGGTTTTCAACCTGGACGGTTTAATCTTGTCACTGTCCAGGTTGAAAACTGTTTATCCACAGACATGGATTGTGGAGTGGGACAGAATGACAGACAGCAGAGAAATATAGCTATTTTTTATTTTTGTTTTTTTTATAAGAGATGATGGCTTCAGTGGAATTGGGTATTAGGTGAGAATAACTGTGTTTGTTATTTCAAATAAAAAAGTATTTATTTATTTTAAATATAGGACTTTATTCTTGTGGTGTGTTTATTTGCAATATAACTATGCAATTAGTAATATATAGACGCCTCTACATTACAAACCTCAACCCCACAACTATACCACAGGGCAAGTGGAAAGAGCCAGGAAGCACCAGAATCGACCCATCTAGTAGATCTTTCTTTTCTCTGAGGCTGCGGGCAGCTATTTTTGGGCAGGGGAGGGCAATATCCATGACCCCTTACCAGTCTGAGAATACTAGCCCCAAGCTGTCAGCTTTAGCTTGATAGGTTGTAAAAAATGGGGGAGACCTTATGCCATTTTTTAATTATTTGTTTAAATCATTTTAAAAAAAAGGCCTGAAGACCCCTCTGTTCTTTATAGCCAGATTTGCTAACACTGACAGCCGAAGGTTGCAGTCCGCAGCTGTCAGTTTTACTTGTCTGGTTATCAAAAATGCAGGTAAACCCAAGCTGTTTTTTTATTTTATTATTATTTATTTAGAGCGTAGGTGCTGGCTGATGAAAACTCCCATCAACAACTGCCTGCTCTCCCTGTTATTAGTGATAGCAGGCTACTGCTAGCATTGTCTGATGGGAGTTTTTTTCAACATATTTTCAACAATGGGCTTCTGCTATAGCACCATGTTGAATCCAAAGGGAGTTTGTAGCTATATTCCGCGCTGCCGCTTTAGACAAATTCCAGGAGAGTGCTGTATGATTGCAGTGGTTTTATTCTACGCGTTTCAGGGGTCTCATGCCCCCTTCATCAGGAAATACCACAAATACATACAGGTATCACAGACATAAATAGGTTTGAAAGGATGCTGGATTTCAAAAAAATGAGTGCCAACAAGTCAGATGATGCAGTGTCAAAGTTCAATGACACCACATGATTAACAGTTAACCTAAGATATATTACAAAAGAATACGTATTTTAAAAGATTTTTTGATTAAATTTTCATTTACAAAACAGATAATAAAGTCAAATTTACGATTTAAACAAAAAAAAAAAAAGGAGAAGGGGAGGGCAGCAACACACGAGAAGCTGCACAGCAGTCAGCGCTGCTCAGAATGAGAACGCAGACAGCATGGATTCATTACTTCACTAATACAAAGATCATGGGCAAATTTTAGATTTAACACGAAGCACATAAAAAAGGGGGTTAATATCAGATGCAGCAACACACAGGACGCTGTGCAGGAGCCCACTACTGCTCAAAGTAAAAACGAAGGATAAAGCAGCAGAGTGAATGGGTGGCTTCATTAATAGATAAGATCACAGGCAGCTGTTGTGTTCAACATGTGACACATAAGTCTTTACACTGTGAAGGAGTGGCAGTAACATTCTTGCACTGTTCACTAATCTCTATGGCTAGGCAATATATGCATGGGAGCTGAGTTAAAGGAGAAATGAGATACTATTATCAGCCGGGGTCATTCTTTCATGTCAGACTAGTAGAATTAGTAGCGCTTACCCGGGCTTAATTAAAGAAGAAAAGAAAAAAAAAAAAAAAACTCTTCAAAAAAATTTTTCTTCAAAAAATGCAACTAACAGAGATAATGTTTAAGACAGAGGTATGAAAGTGATTGCTCCCAAGGGCAAAAGGAGCTAAACCTGATAGGAGGCTATACAGGATTTTCATATATATAACACTCTTTTAGAGCTAACGCACAAGTAATATTTAAATAAATACATAAATAATTTTTTTTTCCTCATTAGACCAAGGAGGCACAGTATTGTAAAATTAATTATAAATATAAATATAAAATTGCAATTAGGTATTGCATTAAGTGCAAACAAATCTATAAAAAATATATAAAAACCACAAGGCGGGGACTGCATAACTAGGTTAACATTATCAACAAGGGAAACTGACACAAATAGTGCATATAAAATTTTAAATTTAAATAGAACAAAGAGAAATTATCGCAAAGAACTCAGAAGCCATCTATACACATGAGGGTTTTTTCTTTTCTTTTTTTTTTCTTTTTTCTTCTTTTTTTTTCTCTGATTACAGAGCATGTGAATATGGGTGTGAACAAAAGTTCCACTGTCTAGGTAAAAACCTCAGTTATTTCATTTAAACCCTGTGGTTTCAGACTCCCTAATTTGTAGATCCAATAGGCTTCCTTTCTATTTAATTTCGTAGATCTGTTCGGTGCACATTTAGGTATATGATCGATAGGGCTAATTTTTAATAATTTCGAATTCTTATCATGTACCAAAGCGTAATGTCTGGACAGCCCATGAGTAAGCAGGCCTTTTTTAATATTATGCCGATGGGAGTTCAATCTGAGGTGTAGGGGTTGTGTGGTCCTCCCTACATATTGCTTACCACAGGGACATTCAATGACATAAATGACAAAGTCAGAGTTACAATTTAGAACAAAAGGGATCATAAATTTCTCTTTAGTAGAAAATGAAATTATATAATTAGCTTTATGATTTATATTAGAACAGCATAAGCAGTTCCTCGTGCCACATTTAAAGATTCCTTTAGTTGAATTCAGGGTGTAACCATTAATGGGGCTAGCATGAGCTCTCAGGCGGCTAGGGGCTATTAGATCCTTGATTGTGGGGGCTCTATGGAATGTAACCCCGGGATTCCTAGGAAGGATATTGTTCAGAATGGGATCGTTCAGTAATATATGCCAATTCTTATGAAAAATTCTACGGATTTCATTATGTTCAATGGATAATTGCGTTATAAAATTCATTGAAAAGTTCTTATCAGTAATTACTTGCTCTTTAGGCTCCAGCAATGCTCTCTGATTTACTTTGAGAGAGTTTTTAAAGGCATTCTTAATTAAGTGTGAAGGGTATTTTTGGGCAAAAAATCTTTTCTTTAAAATATTGGACTGATCTTTAAAGTCAGTATCCAATGAGCAGTTTTTTCTAATCCGGTGAAATTGATTGTTAGGAATGTTATTCAACCATTTGTTGTAGTGCCCACTATTAAAATGAATGTAGCCATTGGTGTCTACTTTTTTAAAAAATGTTTTGCTACATATTCTGTCTTCTTTAATAAAAAGGTTAATATCTAAAAAATTAATTAAAAGACTGCTGTAAGCTGCTGTAAAAGAAAGATCCCAGTCATTACAATTTATTGTCTGAATAAAAGTTTCAACATTGTTAGTGGAGTTGTCCCAGATAAAAAATAAATCATCAATGAATCTTTTATAAAAAATAATATTTTTGCTCCAATTTTCATTCAAAATAAAAGAATTTTCAAAAATCCCCATGAAAAGGTTAGCGAAAGTAGGTGCTACCTTTGAGCCCATTGCGGTCCTCTTAACTTGTTGATAAAATATTTTTTCAAAGGTAAAAACATTATTTTTCAATATAAATTTATATTGAAAAATAATTTTTTTACCTTTGACTTTAAAGATCAATCCAATATTTTAAAGAAAAGATTTTTTGCCCAAAAATACCCTTCACACTTAATTAAGAATGCCTTTAAAAACTCTCTCAAAGTAAATCAGAGAGCATTGCTGGAGCCTAAAGAGCAAGTAATTACTGATAAGAACTTTTCAATGAATTTTATAACGCAATTATCCATTGAACATAATGAAATCCGTAGAATTTTTCATAAGAATTGGCATATATTACTGAACGATCCCATTCTGAACAATATCCTTCCTAGGAATCCCGGGGTTACATTCCGTAGAGCCCCCACAATCAAGGATCTAATAGCCCCTAGCCGCCTGAGAGCTCATGCTAGCCCCATTAATGGTTACACCCTGAATTCAACTAAAGGAATCTTTAAATGTGGCACGAGGAACTGCTTATGCTGTTCTAATATAAATCATAAAGCTAATTATATAATTTCATTTTCTACTAAAGAGAAATTTATGATCCCTTTTGTTCTAAATTGTAACTCTGACTTTGTCATTTATGTCATTGAATGTCCCTGTGGTAAGCAATATGTAGGGAGGACCACACAACCCCTACACCTCAGATTGAACTCCCATCGGCATAATATTAAAAAAGGCCTGCTTACTCATGGGCTGTCCAGACATTACGATTTGGTACATGATAAGAATTCGAAATTATTAAAAATTAGCCCTATCGATCATATACCTAAATGTGCACCGAACAGATCTACGAAATTAAATAGAAAGGAAGCCTATTGGATCTACAAATTAGGGAGTCTGAAACCACAGGGTTTAAATGAAATAACTGAGGTTTTTACCTAGACAGTGGAATTTTTGTTCACACCCATATTCACATGCTCTGTAATCAGAGAAAAAAAGGAAGAAAAAAGAAAAAAAAAGAAAAAAAAAAAAAGAAAAGAAAAAACCCTCATGTGTATAGATGGCTTCTGAGTTCTTTGCGATAATTTCTCTTTGTTCTATTTAAATTTAAAATTTTATATGCACTATTTGTGTCAGTTTCCCTTGTTGATAATGTTAACCTAGTTATGCAGTCCCCGCCTTGTGGTTTTTATATATTTTTTATAGATTTGTTTGTACTTAATGCAATACGTAATTGCAATTTTATATTTATATTTATAATTAATTTTACAATACTGTGCCTCCATGGTCTAATGAGGAAAAAAAAATTATTTATGTATTTATTTAAATATTACTTGTGCGTTAGCTCTAAAAGAGTGTTATATATATGAAAATCCTGTATAGCCTCCTATCAGGTTTAGCTCCTTTTGCCCTTGGGAGCAATCACTTTCATACCTCTGTCTTAAACATTATCTCTGTTAGTTGCATTTTTTGAAGAAAAATTTTTTTGAAGAGTTTTTTTTTTTTTTTCTTTTCTTCTTTAATTAAGCCCGGGTAAGCGCTACTAATTCTACTAGTCTGACATGAAAGAATGACCCCGGCTGATAATAGTATCTCATTTCTCCTTTAACTCAGCTCCCATGCATATATTGCCTAGCCATAGAGATTAGTGAACAGTGCAAGAATGTTACTGCCACTCCTTCACAGTGTAAAGACTTATGTGTCACATGTTGAACACAAAAGCTGCCTGCGATCTTATCTATTAATGAAGCCACCCGTTCACTCTGCCGCTTTATCCTGCGTTTTTACTTTGAGCAGTAGTGGGCTCCTGCACAGCGTCCTGTGTGTTGCCGCATCTGATATTAACCCCCTTTTTTATGTGCTTCGTGCTAAATCTAAAATTTGCCCATGATCTTTGTATTAGTGAAGTAATGAATCCATGCTGTCTGCGTTCTCATTCTGAGCAGCGCTGACTGCTGTGCAGCTTCTCGTGTGTTGCTGCTTTTAGCATCCTTTATTATTTTTTAAACCCATTTCCTCTATACTAAAAAATAACTTTATATTTAATTTTTTAGAATTTAACTAAAATTATATATTTTTTATTGGTAAAGAATTAAAATTATGTTTTTACTTTTTTCCCCTTTTTGTATAAAGATTGCAATGCTTTCAATGAAAAAAAGCAGTTTGCTGTTTCCATACGATAGTCCACTTGTAAGGTATCCACCTCTAAACAGGAATAAACTCTCCCCTTCTCCTTTTTTTTTTTTGTTTAAATCGTAAATTTGACTTTATTATCTGTTTTGTAAACGAAAATTTAATCAAAAAATCTTTTGAAATACGTATTCTTTTGTAATATATCTTAGGTTAACTGTTAATCATGTGGTGTCATTGAACTTTGACACTGCATCATCTGACTTGTTGGCACTCATTTTTTTGAAATCCAGCATCCTTTCAAACCTATTTATGTCTGTGATACCTGTATGTATTTGTGGTATTTCCTGATGAAGGGGGCATGAGACCCCTGAAACGCGTAGAATAAAACCACTGCAATCATACAGCACTCTCCTGGAATTTGTCTAAAGCGGCAGCGCGGAATATAGCTACAAACTCCCTTTGGATTCATGATTTCTTTGGTCGCTGAAGACCTGTGGATCTGCAGCAGCCGCTACCTACACGCTCTTATCTCATCCTAACCAGGTGAGCATATTTCATGATATACTGTCTCTTGTAACGTGGATAAGACCCTATTGCGCTTTTTTGTCTCCCCCTTTTTTTTGCAATAGCACCATGTTAGAAGACCTCTCCACCTCAGGAAGAAGAGATACAAAGTTCTTCTTGTTGTGTGGGTCTAGCAGGATGAACAAATAGTACTCTTTTTTAATAAAGATGAATGTAATGTAAGTGTTGTGGCAGTGGTACATAAAGCCTGCCATATCCTGGCTATCCTGTATGCAGTCCACAAAAACACCAGCATGAAGGTTGTGGCCTGGTTTCAGGCCTTGTTGGTTCTGGGAAAGTGGCTGGTTCTGGACCACAGGCTACTGTCAACTTCCTTCCGTGTTGTGCTAGCTTGATCTGGCTTTGATAATTCCTCTGGTCGCTTCCTCTGGAGTCTCACAACATTCTGCCATCTTTGTCTCCTTTTCACCCACAAAGCACGTTACACTGTATGGATTGCTAATTCAATCTATAAAAATTTTTGAAAGCTTTTTTGTTGTGTTATATAGCCGGAAATGCAACAGAAAGCACATAATACTCTATGGATGAGTAATATAATAAAAAAATTAACTTTTTTTGAGTGTTATATACTAACAAAATGAACCCCAGATTACCTATAACTCTATGGATGAGTAATTGAATACAGAAAAAATATTCATCTCTTTTTTGGATTCTTATAAGCCACCAACATGTCACAGAAAGCACGTAATGCTTTATGGTTGAGTAATATAATACCAAAAAAATTTCGAATGCTTTTTGGAGTGTTATATATGCCACCAAAATGTACATCAGAGCACGTAACAGTATATGGATGAGTAATTGAATATAGAAAAATGTTTTAATGCTTTTTTGACTGTTATGCAACATCGAAATGTACAATAGATTAATTAATATTATATGAATGAGTAATTAAAAAAAGGTCCAAGGCTTTGTTGTAGTGTTATATAACACCAAAATGTGCACCAGACAAAGTAATAGTATATAGATGAGCAATCAAATACAGAAAAATGTTTCAAGGCTTTTTTGGAAAAAATAAAAAATGCACAAACTCATTGTGCCTCAGCTCTCACTTGTCTAGTCAAGTGTCCCCACTGTGCTCTGATCTGGTCTTCTAGCATCCAAGGTTTGATGCATCACTGCTAGTGTTGAGCATTCCGATACTGCAAATATCGGGTATCGGCCGATATTCGCTGTATCGGAATTCCGATACCGAGTACCGATATTTTTTCAATATCGGATATCGAAATCGGAAGTTCCAATAGTGCAATGAGCCACTGTTGTGGCTCTGATTGGCTGCCAAAATGATGTCATCGTGATGCGCGGTCTGTGCACTGCGCATCATGATGTGCCGTCAGTTCGGGCCTTCCGGGGGGTCTGTGCCGACTGCCCGGGGGTATGTACCAGCCTGCCGGGGGTCTGTGCCGACTGCCAGGGGGTTTGTGCAGACTGCCCGGGGGGTCTGTGCCGACTGCCCGGGGGTCTGTGCCGACTTCCCGGGGGTCTGTGCCGACTGTCCGGGGGTCTGTGTCGACTGCCCGGAGGTCTGTGCAGGCATCGTCTGATGGGACTACAAGTCCCATCGGGCGATGCCTGCTTCCATGACAGTGATTGACACATTAGCCAATGATGGGACAGTAGTAGTCCCATCATCCGGCTAATGTGTTGAATGTAAAAATAAATAAATAAAATACATACTACATACATACTACATACATGCAACATACATACTACATACATGCTACATACATACTACATATATACTACATGCATGCAACATGCATACTACATATATACTACATGCATGTAACATACATACATACTACATATATACCACATGCATGCAACATGCATACTACATATATACTACATGCATGCAACATGCATACTACATATATACCACATATACACTACATGCATGCAACATACATATATACAACATGCATACTACATATATACCACATGCATGCAACATACATACTACATATACTACATGCATGCAACATGCATACTACATATATACCACATATATACTGCATGCATGCAACATGCATATCATAGAATCATAGAATCATAGAATCATAGAATCGTAGAGTTGGAAGGGACCTCCTGGGCCATCTGGTCCAACCCCCTGCTCAAAGCAGGATTCGCTAAATCATCCCAGTCAGATGTCTGTCCAGCCTCTGTTTGAAGACATCCATTGAAGGAGAACTCACCACTTCTCATGGCAGCTTGTTCCACTCATTGATCACTCTAAC
This sequence comes from Dendrobates tinctorius, assembly GCF_039654945.1. Taxonomy (NCBI): domain Eukaryota; kingdom Metazoa; phylum Chordata; class Amphibia; order Anura; family Dendrobatidae; genus Dendrobates; species Dendrobates tinctorius. The sequence continues at coordinate 10,721,044 of NW_027361833.1, read as the reverse complement.
TGTCAAAAAGTTTTTTCTAATATCTAATCTGTGTCTCCTCCCATTCAGTTTCATCCCATTGCTTCTAGTCTTTCCTTGTGCAAATGAGAATAAAGTTGATCCTTCTACAATGTGACAGCCCTTTAGATATTTGTAGACAGCTATTAAGTCTCCTCTCAGTCTTCTCTTTTGCAAACTAAACAATCCCAAATCCTGCAACCTTTCCTCATAAGACAGGGTTTGCAGACCGGTCACCATTCTGGTCGCTCTTTTCTGAACTTGCTCCAGTTTGTTGATGTCTTTTTTAAAATGTGGTGCCCAAAACTGGACACAATATTCCAGATGAGGTCTGACCAAAGAGGAGTAGAGGGAAATAATGACTTCACGTGATCTAGACTGTATGCTTCTGTTAATACATCCTAGAATTGCATTTGCTTTTTTTGCTGCTGCATCACACTGTTGACTCATATTCAGTCTGTGATCTATTAGTATACCCAAGTCTTTTTCACATGTGCTGTTGCTTAGGCCTATTCCTCCCATTCTGTATATGCTTTCTTCATTTTTATTGCCCAGATGTAGTACTTTGCATTTTTCCCTGTTAAAAACCATTCTGTTAGTTGCTGCCCACTTCTCCAGTTTATTTATATCTTTTTGAATCCTCTCTCTCTCTTCTCTAGTATTAGCTATCCCTCCTAGCTTTGTGTCATCAGCAAATTTAATCAGCTTACCCTCAATTCCTTCATCTAAATCGTTGATAAAGATGTTGAACAATACAGGGCCCAGGACAGAGCCCTGTGGTACCCCACTTGAGACATTCTTCCAACTGGATGTGCAGCCATTTACGACCACTCTTTGGGTCCGATCACTAAGCCAGTTATGAATCCATCTAACAGTTGCCTTGTCCATTCCATACTTAGTCATTTTTTCAATAAGGATTGTATGAGATACTTTGTCAAATGCTTTGCTGAAGTCAAGATATACTATATCTACAGCATTTCCTTGATCCACCCAATCAGTGATTCCGTCATAGAAGGAAATTAAGTTAGTCTGACATGACTTACTAGTTACAAACCCATGCTGACTCTGTTTAATCACTTCATTCTTATCCAGGTACTGACATACATGTTGTTTAATAATTTGTTCAAAGATCTTTCCTGGTATAGAAGTCAGACTCACCGGCCTATAGTTGCCTGGGTCCACCTTCTTCCCCTTTTTGAAGATAGGAACAACATTTGCTCTTCTCCAGTCCTCTGGGACTTCTCCTGTTCTCCAAGAATTTTCAAAGATTATGGAGAGGGGTTCAAAAATTTCTTCTGCTATTTCCTTCAGTACTCTGGGGTGTAATTCATCTGGACCTGGAGACTTGAATTCATTTAGGTTAGCTAAGTGTTTCCTCACTATCTTTTTGCTTATAGATATCCTGGATTCTTCTATTCCCTTAATAGAACAGTGAAGAACAGTTGATGTCACATTTCCTTTCTGAGAGAAAACAAATGCAAAATAGGAATTTAAAAGTTCGGCCTTCTCAACATCCTGTCTTACCATTTCATCATTTTCATCCTGTAAAAATCCTATAGCATCTTTGACTTTTCTTTTACTTTTGACATATCCCCAAAATCCTTTATTATTGCTTTTGACATCTCTTGCAAGCCTCAATTCATTGTCAGCTTTAGCTAATCTGATTTGTGCCCTGCAGGTTCTGCAGACAGCATTATATTCTTCTTTAGATATGCCTCCCTCTTTCCATTTTATAAACATTTTTTTCTTCCTTTTTAGCATGTGCTTAAGTTCTGTGTTCATCCATCCTGGCTTCCTTAAATGCTTCCTATTCTTCCCTCTTTTCGGAATTGTTAACAATTGTGCTTTGAGAATTTCATTTTTCAAGATTTCCCATCCTTCCTGGACATTTTTGTCTTTAAGGATATCCAGCCATTGGATCCCTCCAATTCTCTTTCTGAATCCCTTAAAATCTGCCTTACTGAAATCTAATCTTGACGTCTGAGTCTTCACAGGTCTTCCTCCTCTAGTTATCCAAAATTCTAAAATAGCATGGTCGCTACCTCCTAGGGTCCCAGCCACTTTTACCTCCTCAACCATTTCCTCCCTGTTTATAAGGATTAGATCCAAGGTAGCAGTTCCCCTTGTTTTCTCCCCTACCTTTTGGAAGATAAAGTTGTCAGCAAGAGAGGATAAGAATTTCCTTGACCTGTTAGTTTTGCCTGAGAGAGATTCCCAACAAATGTCTGGATAGTTGAAATCTCCCATGACAACTATGTCATATTTTTGGGAGAACTTGGCCATTTGCTGCATAAAGAGTTCATCCATATCTTCAGGTTGCACAGGTGGCCTGTAGTAAATGCCTACAATGGTGTCCTTTCCATTGTTCTGTCCTTGTATTCTTACCCAAACAGTTTCCACAGAACTCCCAGTCTCTGAAGCTTCAATCTCTGTGCAGATATACGCGTTTTTAACATACAATGAGACACCTCCTCCTCGTTTATCAAGTCTGTTTCTTGCAAATAAGTTGTATCCTTCTAGTCTTGTATTCCAATCATGTGTATCGTCCCACCAAGTTTCAGTGATTCCAATGACATCATATTTCTTCTCCTGTGTTAGTAGTTCCAATTCTCCTTGTTTGTTGCCCATGCTTTGTGCATTAGTATAGAAACATTTTAGTTTGTGATTGGTTTCTCTTTCTCCAATATTTTTATTAATTAGATTCTTTTGTCTTTGTTCTTCCTTTCCACTTCCAATAGCAGAGTTCTCAATAGCATTTGTCAGTTGTATGGCTTTTTCTGGTCTTTTTCTTCCCTTCCCATGTTGTTCTAGTTTAAAGCTCTCCTTACAAGTGTAGCAAGACGACTTCCAAATACATGTTTTCCAGTCTTCGTAAGGTGCACCCCATCTCTAGCAAGTAGTCCATCGTAAAGGTAACTCACTCCGTGATCCAGAAATCCAAATCGTTGCTGACGGCACCATCGACGTAGCCAGTTGTTCACCTGCAGAATCTTATTCCATCTCCTTGTTCCATGGCCATCCACTGCGAGGATGGAAGAGAAGACCACCTGCGCTCCCAGTTCTTTCACTTTCTTGCCTAAGTCTTCAAAGTCTCTGCAGATGGTTTCCAGGTCGTTTCTTGCGGTGTCATTTGTCCCCACATGTAGTAGCTGGAATGGGTAGTCATCTGTAGGTCTGAAGAGTCCTGATATCCTGTCAGACACATCTTTAATTTTTGCACCTGGAAGACAGCACATTTCTCTTGAAGTTATATCCGGTCTGCAGATAGCGGCCTCTGTTCCTCTCAACAGGGAATCCCCCATGACCACCACTCTCCGTTTCTTCTTCACAACATTTTTCTTTCTCCATCCAGGAGGACTCTGAAGGCGTACAAGGTTGCTGTTTGTGGGCAAAGTCTTATCCTGATGTATTTCTTCATTGCTTTCCTGCGTGAGAGCCTGGTACTGGTTCCTGAGCAGTATGGGTGCTGACTGCCTCCTGATCCTCCTGCTTCTCTGGGTCACATGTCTCCATTCCTCTGTTTCTTCAGGTGCACTTCGAATTTCTTCTCTTTCTGTAACATGAAGAGATAATTCTGCTCTGTCTAAGAACTCTTCGCCTTCCTTAATGATCTTCAACGTAGCTAACCTGTCTTCGAGACTTTGCAACTTTTCCTCCAACAGGGACACAAGCTTGCATTTGTGGCATGTGAAGTTTGGCTTTTCCACTGGTAAGTCTGTGAACATGTAGCAAGAAATGCAGCTCACCAAATGGCTCCTGGCCTCTTCCATATTGAGATTTCTTAAAAACGATGAAAGATGATGAATATACAACATGCATACTACATATATACCACATGCATGCAACATACATACTACATATATACTACATGCATGCAACATGCATACTACTTATATACCACATATACTACATGCATGCAACATACATATATACAACATGCATACTACATATATACCACATGCACGCAACATACATACTACATATATACTACATGCATGCAACATACATATTGACTACATGCAACATACATACTACATATATACCACATATATACTACATGCATGCAACATACATATATACTACATGCAACATGCATGCTACATATATACTACATGCATGCAACATACATACATACTACATATATACTACATGCATACTACATATATACCACATGCATGCAACATACATATATACAACATATATACTACATTCATGCAACATGCATACTTCATATATACCACATATACACTCACTGGCCACTTTATTAGGTACACCTGTCCAACTGTGTGTTAAGACTTAATTTCTAATCAGCCAATCACATGGCGGCAACTCAGTGCATTTAGGCATGTAGACATGGTCAAGACAATCTCCTGCAGTTCAAACCGAGCATCAGTATGGGGAAGAAAGGTGATTTGAGTGCCTTTGAACGTGGCATGATTGTTGGTGCCAGAAGGGCTGGTCTGAGAATTTCAGAAACTGCTGATCTACTGGGATTTTCACGCACAACCATCTCTAGGGTTTACAGAGAATGGTCCGAAAAAGAAAAAAAATCCAGTGAGCGGCAGTTCTGTGGCCGGAAATGCCATGTTGATGCCAGAGGTCAGAGGAGAATGGGCAGACTGGTTCGAGGTGACTCAAATTGCCACCCGTTACAACCAAGGTAGGCAGAAGAGCATCTCTGAACGCACAGTGCGTCGAACTTTGAGGCAGATGGGCTACAGCAGCAGAAGACCACACTGGGTACCACTCCTCTCAGCTAAGAACAGGAAACTGAGGCTACAATTTGCACAAGCTCATCGAAATTGGACAGTAGAAGATTGGAAAAACGTTGCCTGGTCTGATGAGTCTCGATTTCTGCTGCGACATTGGGATGGTAGGGTCAGAATTTGGCGTAAACAACATGAAAGCATGGATCCATCCTGCCTTGTATCAACGGTTCAGGCTGGTGGTGGTGGTGTCATGGTGTGGGGAATTTTTTCTGGGCACTCTTTGGGCCCCTTGGTACCAATTGAGCATCGTTGCAACGCCACAGCCTACCTGAGTATTGTTGCTGACCATGTCCATCCCTTTATGACCACAATGTACCCAACATCTGATGGCTACTTTCAGCAGGATAATGCGCCATGTCCTAAAGCTCGAATCATCTCAGATTGGTTTCTTGAACATGACAATGAGTTTACTGTACTCAAATGGCCTCCTCAGTCACCAGATCTCAATCCAATAGAGCATCTTTGGGATGTGGTGGAACGGGAGATTCGCATCAGGGATGTGCAGCCGACAAATCTGCGCCAACTGTGTGATGCCATCATGTCAATATGGTCCAAAATCTCTGAGGAATGCTTCCAGCACCTTGTTGAATCTCTGCCACGAAGAATTGAGGCAGTTCTGAAGGCAAAAGGGGGTCCAACCCCTTACTAGCATGGTGTACCTAATAAAGTGGCCAGTGAGTGTATACTACATGCATGCAACATACATACATACAACACATATACTACATGCATGCAACATGCATACTACATATATACCACATATATACTACATGCATCATACATATATACTACATGCAACATGCATACTACATATATACTACATGCATGCAACATACATACTACATATATACCACATGCATGCAACATGCATATTACATATATACCACATATATACTACATGCATGCAACATACATATATACTACATGCAACATACATACTACATATATACCACATGCATGCAACATGCATACTACATATATACCACATATACTACATGCATGCAACATACATACAGTGGGGAAAAAAAGTATTTAGTCAGTCAGCAATAGTGCAAGTTCCACCACTTAAAAAGATGAGAGGCGTCTGTAATTTACATCATAGGTAGACCTCAACTATGGGAGACAAACTGAGAAAAAAAAGTCCAGAAAATCACATTGTCTGTTTTTTTTTCATTTTATCTGCATATTATGATGGAAAATAAGTATTTGGTCAGAAACAAGCAATCAAGATTTCTGGCTCTCACAGACCTGTAACTTCTTCTTTAAGAGTCTCCTCTTTCCTCCACTCATTACCTGTAGTAATGGCACCTGTTTAAACTTGTTATCAGTATAAAAAGACACCTGTGCACACCCTCAAACAGTCTGACTCCAAACTCCACTATGGTGAAGACCAAAGAGCTGTCAAAGGACACCAGAAACAAAATTGTAGCCCTGCACCAGGCTGGGAAGACTGAATCTGCAATAGCCAACCAGCTTGGAGTGAAGAAATCAACTGTGGGAGCAATAATTAGAAAATGGAAGACATACAAGACCACTGATAATCTCCCTCGATCTGGTGCTCCACGCAAAATCCCACCCCGTGGGGTCAGAATGATCACAAGAACGGTGAGCAAAAATCCCAGAACCACGCGGGGGGACCTAGTGAATGAACTGCAGAGAGCTGGGACCAATGTAACAAGGCCTACCATAAGTAACACACTACGCCACCATGGACTCAGATCCTGCAGTGCCAGACGTGTCCCACTGCTTAAGCCTGTACATGTCCGGGCCCGTCTGAAGTTTGCTAGAGAGCATTTGGATGATCCAGAGGAGTTTTGGGAGAATGTCCTATGGTCTGATGAAACCAAACTGGAACTGTTTGGTAGAAACACAACTTGTCGTGTTTGGAAGAAAAAGAATACTGAGTTGCATCCATCAAACACCATACCTACTGTAAAGCATGGTGGTGGAAACATCATGCTTTGGGGCTGTTTCTCTGCAAAGGGGCCAGGACGACTGATCCGGGTACATGAAAGAATGAATGGGGCCATGTATCGTGAGATTTTGAGTGCAAACCTTTTTCCATCAGCAAGGGCATTGAAGATGAAACGTGGCTGGGTCTTTCAACATGACAATGATCCAAAGCACACTGCCAGGGCAACGAAGGAGTGGCTTCGTAAGAAGCATTTCAAGGTCCTGGAGTGGCCTAGCCAGTCTCCAGATCTCAACCCTATAGAAAACCTTTGGAGGGAGTTGAAAGTCCGTGTTGCCAAGCGAAAAGCCAAAAACATCACTGCTCTAGAGGAGATCTGCATGGAGGAATGGGCCAACATACCAACAACAGTGTGTGGCAACCTTGTGAAGACTTACAGAAAACGTTTGACCTCTGTCATTGCCAACAAAGGATATATCACAAAGTATTGAGATGAAATTTTGTTTCTGACCAAATACTTATTTTCCACCATAATATGCAAATAAAATGAAAAAAAAAAAACAGACTGTGATTTTCTGGATTTTTTTTTTCTCAGTTTGTCTCCCATAGTTGAGGTCTACCTATGATGTAAATTACAGACGCCTCTCATCTTTTTAAGTGGTGGAACTTGCACTATTGCTGACTGACTAAATACTTTTTTTCCCCACTGTATATACAACATGCATACTACATATATACCACATGCATGCAACATACATACTACATATATACTACATGCATGCAAAATACATACATACTACATATATACCACATGCATGCAACATGCATACTACATATATACTACATGCGTGCAACATACATATATACTACATGCATGCAACATACATATATACTACATATATACCACATGCATGCAACATGCATACTACATATTTACCACATATATACTACATGCATGCAACATACATACTACATGCATGCAACATGCATACTACATATATACAACATATATACTACATGCATGCAACATACATATATACTACATATATACTACATGCAACATACATACTGCATAGATACCACATATATACCACATGCATGCAACATGCATACTACATATACTACATGCATGCAGCATACATATATACTACATGCATGCAACATACATATTACATATATACCACATGTATGCAACATACATACTACATATATACTACATATATACTACATGCATGCAACATACATATATACTACATACAATACATTCATACAATACATACATATAGACATACAGTACATATAACATAGAGTACATACTCACCATCACTTGTCACTTTGATCCCCGAAGCCATTGTCATCTGTGGAATAAATATTAAAATAACAAACCACCAATATACTTACCCCTGATCCGCAGAAGTCCACGAGTGTCTCACGACGATCTTGCGTGGAGAACAGCAGCATCAGCTGATGCTACCGTTCTCTACGGGCTCCAGGAATCCAATGACGGGAGGTAGGTATCCTTCCACACTGTATTCCTCCGCCACTGTAAAAAAAAAAAGTACCTAGTCTCACTTTATGGCTAAAGCTGCGTGGGAAATTTCTCACACAGCAATGCCATAAAATGAGACTAGAGGCTGTACAAGGACAGAAAAGGGTTTTTCTTATTCCGATACCGGATGTCCCATAGACTTGAATGGGACTTCCGGTATCGGAATCGGCGATACCCGATACTTTTTTCTTATCGGGCCGATACCATCCGATCCGATATTTTAGGGTATCGGATGGTATCGCTCAACACTAATCACAGCATCTTTGGCCCTTCTGCTCTTGTCTAGGCCCCAAGATGTCATGATGTCATTCCTTATTGGCATGACATTACAAAAGCCTAGTCAATGACTTGTCGCTCCGTCGTCATGAAGTTTTCAGGTCTAGTCATCTGCACATGGGCCAAACATGCCAGGAAGTGACAGACAGGATTAAAAAAAATAAGCTTGAAAGCAAGGTGAGAATATTACTATTTGTCTACCTGGATAACCTGAGTATAGTAAAGAACATTTGATTTGCAGCAAATTAATTCAACGTGACTTGTGTTTCCAAACAAATTTGATCAGACATGCCAAATCAACAGATTCGCTCATTAGGAATTCTCATAACTTTTGCCTAAAATACATTTCAAAGAATCTATAGAGAAGGAGTAAAAGACCTTGTCTGACTTTGCTCTGACTTTGCAAAAATTAACATTGAAATGGAGGTTAGAAAGCACATTGCATTTCCATACTTTTCCATTTGTGTTGTGATTGAGGAGGCTGCTAAAGTCAATTGGTGTAAGCCATAACTTTTATTTTATTGTAAACCTTAGATATCGTGAAATAATAAATAACCTTGTAGAACATTTAGTTCGTTTTTCTTACATTATCAACTTTTTCTTCAAGGATAAATTCAAACGAATGAGTTTATTTGTTAAGAACTTTGCTGTTTCCTACGATTACACATGAAAGATAAATGTTGAGTGGCTTAATATATTTCACTACTTTTCGGAGTTGCCGCTTTAGATGTGTCCGAGTAATATCGCATGTTGATTTATCAGTTTCAAAGGAATTTATTTTCAGCCTGCATAGCATAAATTGCGTTAATAAATCTTTGAAACCTTATAGAAATGCTAAACTGATTTGGATTATCTTGTCAAAAATATAGATCTAGAAAAAACATTGCTCACTAGCTACATGTGAAGGCCAAAATGACTGTATTGTTTAACAATGCGTTCCAAGCAAAACAGTTCTTTGATAAAGTCATAAAATAATATAAAGTGTTGCACATGTTTTGGGGGAATAAACACCTTACAGTTGGATTATGCTCAGAGTGCTAAAGTTTTATTTATGGGCCAAGTTTTCATGCAGAATTCCACATAAAGGTTGTTATATTTATTGCAAATATTGTAAAAGAGGTTTTCTAGGATTTTATAGAACAAGCCTAATAGCAAGAATGATGCATGAAACAACATGATGCATAATATAATTGAACAGCAGCAGCCAATTATTTGCAACAATGGTGATGAGGTACGTTAAGTCCAGTGGTTAGCTGCAGTGGTCATGTAAATGATGTATGGTATATAATTATCTGCAAGACAAGCTTGGGCCATGATAGATTTGAAAGGTGATCTATACTTTTGGTAACTGCAACATATGCAATATGCTGAGAGTTCCTATTTTATGCAGTCTACTTTTTAAGCTTGTTTGTGCTTTTCACAGTTTTTTTTCTAGTTAAAGAACATTGCAGATATTCCCTTTCTTTGAATTTTATGCCAATGTATAGGATGAATATGAAAAAAGGACTCCAAAAATACATTTTTAACACATAATATTAAATTCCTAAGTTTTGACTCCTGATGTGCCCATAGAGACGACTCTCAATCAAATGAAAAAACTGGAGAAGACAAGAGTCCAAAACTATATACATAAATATTTTTTATTAGTATAATAGAAGACACATATGTGAGATACAGGACATTTATAGATAAGTTAGATGGTCTAAGGGTTAATTAGCCTGAAACCGTGAAAAGAGAGCAGACCAGCGACCATGACTAATGAGAAACCAAATGGGACAATAGTATCAGGGTAAGTATAACACTGTGCCTATCACACATAAAGTGGGAATAGTGAGTAATAATATACAAAAGATCTAAAGATATCAAATAGTGGCCACTAGAGTTGAGCGAAACGGGTCGAAAAATTTCAAAAGTCGCCGACTTTTGGCAAAGTCGGGTTTCATGAAACGAAACCCGACCCTAGGATGAGGTCGGCCACGAGGTCGGCGACTTACGCGCCAAAGTCGCGTTTCAAAAGTTTGTTTAGCGCTCTTTTTCAGCCAATCAGGATCCACGGACACTGTGGGCAACGTGATGACATAGGCAGGGGTCACCACCATCTTTCAGAAGGGCATGCAAGTGATTGGCTTGCTTTGGTGGGCGTCACAGGGGTTATAAAAGGGCGTGCACGCCGACCGCCATCTTACTTCTGCCGATCTTAGCATAAGGAGAGGTTGCTGATTCTGTAGGGAGAGCGTTAGGCAGGGAAGAAGACAAAAAAACTGCTTCTGCTGCTAGCGATTTTGCCTGTGCAACACACCAGTCACTGTGTGTGCAGTGCAAGGGGAGGCTATATTGTGGTGAATCAGCGGTATTGGTTGTTAGGCTGCCTTCTAAGGCTTCCTGACAGCTGCATTGCTGTTTCCCCACTGCTCTGCAAACTGCTTTTTTAAAAGCAATCCCAATTTTTTTTTTGTCCTGCTGAGGTACTGAGCGTGCATTTATTCACACCATACAGCGGTGTACGCTCCTCACACAGTACCGTGTAATGGCTGTTATCACAGCCACAGTGAAGCTATCTGTGTGTCACTGTGGAAGGATAAGTGGATGACTAGTTCCGTTCTTACAGACCTACAATCTAGGGAGATTCCTATTCTGCCCAATTCTACAATTCACTTTTTTCACACCTGTGCCATCGAGCCTGTGACATAGCGCTCTGATATTCAGTGGGCCTCACACAATCCAAAAGTGTCCAGTGTCCACAAGTGTCTGCAGAAATTCAAAATCTCCCTTATCCTGTAGTCACTTTTTTCACACCTGTGCCATCGAGCCTGTGACATAGCTCTCTGATATTCAGTGGGCCTCACACAATCCAAAAGTGTCCAGTGTCCACAAGTGTCTGCAGAAATTCAAAATCTCCCTTATCCTGTAGTCACTTTTTTCACACCTGTGCCATCGAGCCTGTGACATAGCGCTCTGATATTCAGTGGGCCTCACACAATCCAAAAGTGTCCAGTGTCCACAAGTGTCTGCAGAAATTCAAAATCTCCCTTATCCTGTTGTCACTTTTTTCACACCTGTGCCATCGAGCCTGTGACATAGCGCTGTGATATTCAGTGGGCCTCACACAATCCAAGTGTCCAGTGTCCACAAGTGTCTGCAGAAATTCAAAATCTCCCTTATCCTGTAGTCACTTTTTTACACCTGTGCCATCGAGCCTGTGACATAGCGCTGTGATATTCAGTTGGCCTCACACAATCCAAAAGTGTCCAGTGTCCACAAGTGTCTGCAGAAATTCAAAATCTCCCTTATCCTGTAGTCACTTTTTTCACACCTGCTGCATCGAGCCTGTGACATAGCGCTCTGATATTCAGTGGGCCTCACACAATCCAAGTGTACAGTGTCCACAAGTGTCTGCAGAAATTCAAAATCTCCCTTATCCTGTAGTCACTTTTTCACACCTGTGCCATCGAGCCTGTGACATAGCGCTCTGATATTCAGTTGGCCTCACACAATCCAAGTGTCCAGTGTCCACAAGTGTCTGCAGAAATTCAAAATCTCCCTTATCCTGTAGTCACTTTTTTCACACCTGTGCCATCGAGCCTGTGACATAGCGCTGTGATATTCAGTGGGCCTCACACAATCCAAGTGTCCAGTGTCCACAAGTGTCTGCAGAAATTCAAAATTTCCCTTATCCTGTAGTCACTTTTTTCACACCTGTGCCATCGAGCCTGTGACATAGCGCTGTGATATTCAGTGGGCCTCACACAATCCAAGTGTCCAGTGTCCACAAGTGTCTGCAGAAATTCAAAATCTCCCTTATCCTGTAGTCACTTTATTCACACCTGTGCCATCGAGCCTGTGACATAGTGCTGTGATATTCAGTGGGCCTCACACAATCCAAAAGTGTCCAGTGTCCACAAGTGTCTGCAGAAATTCAAAATCTCCCTTATCCTGTAGTCACTTTTTTCACACCTGCTGCATCGAGCCTGTGACATAGCGCTCTGATATTCAGTGGGCCTCACACAATCCAAGTGTCCAGTGTCCACAAGTGTCTGCAGAAAATCTAAATCTCCCCTGTCCTATAGACACCTTGTACCTTGTTTTACATTACTATATAGTTTGTAGGATTTTGTCTACATTTCTACCAAAAATGAGGAAGGCTGGTGGAAGAGGCCGTGGAATTGGGCAGGGGTTGGCAGCTGGTAATGATGGTGTTGGTGGTGGATCTGATGGTAGTGGCAAAAGCAAAATAGGACCGAATGCAGGAGGTGTTGAGCCTGCGTCATCGTCTGGCTCCATAAGGCTTCGAAGGCTTAGTTTTCTAGGAGTTGGCAAACCGCTTTTAACGCCAGAGCATCAGGAAAAAGTTTTGTCTTACATTGCTGACTCAGCCTCCAGCTCTATTGCCTCCTCTTATGAAGTTGTAAAAAGTAAAAGCACTGAGTCGTCATTGGAGGCTCATGTTCATGAACCACACCTTTCCTTGTGTCCTTCACCCCAACCAAGATTGAAGGATGACGCAGGCCATACTACTGATTACTCCATGGAGCTGTTTTCACATACCATGCCTGGATTATCAAGTCAAATGGTGAATTACCCATGCCAAGATGAATCTGACATGGAGTGCAGTGATGCACAGCCGCTGATAGATGATTCTGCTGGTACATTCACTCAGAGCACTACATTGTCCTCGCAGTGTACAGAGCCAGATTCTGAACCTGATGAGACTCAGGTGCCCCTTCCCGCACAATATACCACCATACACGGTGACACAGAGGAAGGTGCACATGACATTGAAGAGGAGGTGATGGATGACCCAGTTGTTGACCCAGATTGGCATCCATTGGTGGAAGAGGGTGCTGCTTCCAATAGCTCAGATGAGGAGCATCCACAGCAGACATCGACATCGCAACAGCTGTTATCTGGAAGGCCCGGAGCACTCCAAACACAGGTTCCAAAAATCAAAAGAGTTGCTGGACAGCTTGTCCAGGGGGTCAAAACATCACAGCGTGCTAGGCCACAAAATGTCTGCCAAAGTAGGAAGAGTGCAGTGTGGCACTTTTTTGAACAAAATCCTCATGATCAGGCCAAGGTTATCTGTAAGAAGTGCGCAAAGACCTTTAGCCGAGGGAAAAATCTGAAAAATTTGAATACCAGTTGCATGCTTAGACATTTAACCAGCATGCACTTGCAAGCGTGGACACAACACCAAACCTCAAGTGCCACATGTGCAACTGATCACAAAGAAGGTAGTTAGCAACGCTACATTGTTTCCCCCACTGTAAGCCCACCGGTTAGCACAGCAGCAAATGTTGAGGTGTCGTTGCAAGGCCACAGCAGTCAGGGAATCCCACTGTTATATCAACGAAATACTGAATCTAGACCATCAGAAAGAACACCAACTCCATCACCATCATCAACCCTCTCTCAGTCCGCCCTGTCCACCGCTACTTCCACCATATGCAGCTCTCAAGTCCAGCTCACCCTCCCAGACACTATGAGTAGGTCAAGAAAGTACTCAGTCTCTCATCCGCGTACACTGGGTTTGAACGCCCACATTGCCAAACTAATCTCGTTTGAGATGATGCCCTATCGGTTGGTGGAAAGCACAGTTTTCCGCGAACTCATGGCCTATGCAGTACCACGCTATGACCTACCCAGTCGCCACTTCTTCTCTCGCAAAGCCATCCCAGCCCTCCACCATCATGTGAAAGACCGCATTGTCCATGCACTCAAGCAGTCAGTGAGTGGAAAGGTGCACCTCACAACTGATGCATGGTCCAGTCGGCATGGCCAGGGCCGTTACGTGTCCATCACTGCGCACTGGGTTAATGTGGTGGATGCAGGGTCCACAGGGGACAGCGGTGGTGGGACAGTGCTGCCTAGCCCACGGTATAGGAAACAGTTGGCTGTAGGCGTTCCACCCTCCTCCTCCAGAAGCGAAAGCTCGTCCACAGAGCGCAGTCGTACGAGCACTCCATCTGCAGCTGCCACTGTTGCACACGAGGTGTCCCCCTATCGAGCAGCTAGTGGAAAGCGTCAGCAGGCTGTGTTGCAGATGATGTGTTTGGGCGACAGACACACCGCCGAGGTGCTGGCCGAGTACTTGAAGCGACAAACTGAGTCATGGCTGGGCAGTGTACATCTTGAGGCAGGCAAGGTAGTTTGTGATAACGGCCGGAATTTTGTGGCAGCCATAGCCCTTTCAAAACTCAGCCACATACCTTGCTTGGCTCACACCTTGAACCTGGTGGTGCAGTGCTTCCTCAAAAATTATCCGGAGTTAACAGCCCTGCTCCAGAAGGTGCGAAGACTGTGCGCGCACATCCGCCGGTCGCCTGTACACTCCGTTCGTATGCAGAAGCTGCAGCGATTGCTCCACCTTCCCAACCACCGCCTCATTATCGACATTGCAACAAGGTGGAACTCCACCCTGCACATGGTGGAGCGGCTGTGCGAGCAGAGGCAGGCCATAATGCATTTGTGGGAGGATACACGGCCAGGCACTTTGAGAGCAGACATGGAGTTGACAGGTGTGCAGTGGTTGAAGCTGAAAGACCTCTGTAAAGTCCTTCAGTGTTTTGAGGCATGCACACGGCTGGTAAGTGCAGACGACACCATCCTAAGCATGAGCATCCCACTTATGCGTCTGCTCATGCAAACTTTGACGCACCTTAAGGAGCAGGCGTCTGCAGCCAATGTTGACGAGGAGGAAAAGGTGGAGGGAATCCTTGATGACATTCAGCCATTGTCTGCTCAGGGACCTCTCCTGGACGAGTTGGAGGAAGAAGAGGCGGAGGAGGATGATGATGGGGATGATTACTTAGGGGAGGAGGATGCATCTCGTGGGGCAAGTGAAAATGTTGTCGTGGCAAGGTCTGGTACAGGGTTTGTGCGTGACTGGAGGGATGTGGATTTGCCAGAAAGTGTTCCTCCAACCATCACTCGCAGTGCATCATTGACACCGGGAACATTGGCCCACATATCAGATTATGCCTTGCGGATCCTAAAAAGGGACCCCCGCATTGCCAAAATGATGAACGATGACGACTATTGGTCGGCCAGCATCCTTGATCCACGCTATAAAGGCAAATTACAAAACATCATGCCACAGGAGAACCTTGACCTAATATTGGCTAATAAACAAGCAACTCTGGTAAATCGGTTGCTTGAGGCATTCCCAGCACACAGCAGCGGTGATGGTTCTCACACGAGCCATACGGGCCGGGGGCAGCTTGGCAGAGGTGTTCATGGTGCACACAGCAGAAGTGGCGTTGGAGACAGTGGTTTCATGACAATGTTGTGGACTGATTTTTCAAGTACCGCTCGCACAACTGGTAATACAGCATCGATGGAAAGTGACAGGAGACAGCAGTTGTCAACTATGGTTACAAACTATTTTTCCTCCCATATCGATGTTCTCCCACACAGGTCATTCCCCTTTGACTATTGGGCCGCTAAACTGGACACCTGGCCTGAATTGGCACAATATGCCTTACAGGAGCTCGCTTGCCCAGCTGCAAGTGTGCTATCGGAAAGAGTCTTCAGTGCAGCTGGATCAATCCTGACAGAAAAAAGGACCCGTCTGTCGACCCAAAATGTGGATGATCTAACCTTCATTAAAATGAACCATGCATGGGTTTCCAAGGATTTTGTCCCACCTTCCCCTGATGACACATAGGGTGACAGAAAAATGGCTTGCTTTGGTCCACCTCTTCCTGTGACTTGACCTATTTCGCCTTTTGCATCAGCTGAATGTCCAACATCAACATATGCCACTTTTTAAAACTCCTAACTGTGTTGCCTCCCCCCCCATGGCTGGGGTCACCACCTAGTGCACGACACCGTGCGAGAGCCGTTGCCCTGGACAGGTGGGTAGGCCGACTCTTGGGCGCGGGCACTGGCACTGGCACAGGGTCCCTCATAGCGCAATCAAGTGTCTCTGATGGTGGTGGTGCACACCCGCCGTCAGACACACCGCCGTACTATGAGGGGCCCAGTGCCAGTACCGACGCCCACAAGTGGGCCCCCCTTGCTTGGGCAGGGCCCCAGCATTTGCAATCTTTACCTCTCCCTGCTACTCCGCTGTGTAGTCTGGGCCGTCAAATCCATACTGTGCCTGACACCGTCTGAGCCTGCCTCCTGATGTATAGACATATCTTTTGAATGTGTACGCTATCCATACATGTTATCCGGGGATACGGTACCCTTTCTCACCTTTGTGCAATCACGTGCAAGCCATACTGGGCCTAACACCGTCTGAGCCTGCCTCCTGATGTATAGACATATCTTTTGAATGTGTACGTTATCCATACATGTTATCCGGGGATACGGTACCCTTTCTCACCTTTGTGCAATCACTTGCAAGCCATACTGGGCCTAACACCGTCTGAGCCTGCCTCCTGATGTATAGACATATCTTTTGAATGTGTACGCTATCCATACATGTTATCCGGGGATACGGTACCCTTTCTCACCTTTGTGCAATCACATGTAATCCATACTGGGCGTGAGAACGGCTGGCGAGCTGTTAAGCAAGCTACAGCACCTGTGGTTTGCACTCGTAAGTTTTTCATTTTTTCAGGAATGACGGTTAGGCCTAATTCCGGAACTGCGGTTGACCTGCACTTACTGGGAAATCATCGTTCGCGAGTAATAAATGTAATCAGTGATCCCCAACACTAACGTTGTTCAGCGGGTTATCTGCACCTGTAAGCGACAAACGCTAGCCTTTTCAGTGTAGCGCACATGCAGCCACGGACATGTAAGGGCATGACACACCAGTTATTGGCCAACCTCATGTGCCAGAGCCTCACGTGTCCCTCTAGTAAGCCGGACTCGGACCGCGGGGCATGACGGAGTCTCGTTCATTAACGGAATTAAGCTTGCAATGTGTGCATCTGTTCTGTAGCAGGCATGGTTGAGGTTGCCCGTGTTGAGTCAAATTACGCCGTAGGCTCCACTCCTGGTTGTGCCCTTCTGGACATTCCTTTAAGGTTCAGCTTTGCAACCATACTGTCCACGTAAAACAAACACTTTGCCTTCATGAACGCTGTTTGGAGGGTCATAACTCATGGGAATAACGCCGCCCAATCAGTTAACCTGCTAGAGAGATCCTTCGTTGCTCCCAAGCATGACATCACACTCCCTAGGAGGAAGGTAATGCCACTGTGGCGACCGTACTCCTGGGGGCGACACAAGTGCACTGATGCCCAGCCACTGCTTGATGAATCTGCTGGTACATTGACCCAGACCACTACATTCCCCTCGCACGCTACACGGCCTGAATCTGACCCTGATGAAACTCAGGTTACCCTTCCCATATACAGTTCCATCTTGCACGGTGACAAAGAGGAAGCTGCAGATGAAAGTGCAGGTTCGGCCCAACCGCCATCAGACACACCACCGTACTATCAGGGGCCCTGTGCGAGTGCCGTCGCCAACGAGTGGGCCCCCCCTGCTTGCTCAGGATCACAGCACTTGCAAGGTTGAAATACTGTGCAGTAAGATGGAAGATGGGGACGACGAGGAGTCCAGACTAGTACAGGGATTCCCTAGCGAGGAGACTTATTTGATTGTTTTCAATGTTGGGACAGCAATTTTTGGGGAGCACTATACTCTGGAGAATGATAGATGGGGCCCACCATACACTGGAACATTCCAAAGGTGGACGTCAGACACTGGAGCAGCATTTACAGGGCCCATTATACACTAGAGCATTAGAAATGGGGCCCATTATGTTAGGAGCATTATTTGGGCCCATAAGACAGTGGAGCTTCATCCATGGGGACCAACATATACTGTAGCATTATGTGGAGCTCATCATATACTGTTTCAAACATTATATGAGACCAATGATTCTGTATGGAGAAATAGATGGGCCTCATCATGAGATGTAAAAAGTGAAGTATTTTTCATTGTACTATACCGCTATTTCTCTGCCGTATCGGAGCATGATGAGTTGTGGTATGTGTTAAAGGGGCGCTGTTTCGCCCAGGGCACATGAAAACCTGGAGCCAGCCCTACCCCCCCACAACTTTAGCCAAATAACCCCCATTTTTCAGTGTGTAACTTGTATTATGAAGTTAATTAAGGTTGACCAGCTTAAGTAAGAAAAATTGATGCTTTTGGCATTCAAATGAGCACTGTAGGTGTGTTTCCTGTCCTCCTCTCACTGCCGACTTTTAATCCCCATTGACTTACATTGGGTTTCGTGTTTCGGGACGACCCCGACTTTTCCCTATAATCGGCCGATCTTGCTCGACCCGACTTTTGGTAAAGTCGTGTTTCGCGAAACGAAACTCGACCCTAAAAAAACAAAAGTCGCTCAACTCTAGTGGCCACTATGGCTTATATTGTAGCAACTATATATATTTTACATTGGCTGTGACTGCTTTACGCCTGCTGTGACTGCGTCCTCCACCACCACATCAGCAGCTTATTTTTAAGGGCAGAGAGCAATATGCTATGATTAACTTTTTGATATCTTTAGATCTTTTGTATATGATTATTCACTATTCTCACTTTATGTGTGATAGGCACAGTATTATACTTACCCTGATACTATTGTCCCATTTGGCTTCTCATTAGTCATGGTCACTGGTCTGTTCTCTTTTCACGGTTTCAGGCAAATTAACCCGTAGGGCCCCGTCACACATAGCGACACACCAGTAATCCCAACAACGATATGACCTTGTCAGGATCACTGATGTGTCGCTACATGATCGCTGGTGAGCTGCCAAACAGGAAGCTTCAAGAGCGATCGACACCAGCGACACGCGGGTAACAAGTGGCGCACGTCGCTTAGTTACCCACTGTGTACCTTAGTTACCAGTGCGCTGGTGCAGGGAGCTGGTAACCAAGGTACACATCGGGTTTCTAAGTGGCACGCAGCACTAAGAAACCCAATGTGTACCTTGGTTACCAGCTCCCAGCACCAGCGCGCTGGTAACTAAGGTACACATCGAGTTTCTAAGTGCTGCACGCAGCTTAGAAACCCGACGTTTACCTTAGTTACCAGCTCCAGCTCGCTGATCGCTGGTCTCCCGCCTGTCACACGCAGCAATGCGTGCTGGCGAGAGGGAGACCAGTGATCAAAAAAATGTCCTGGCCATTCTAGGATGATCAGCAATACCTGGCAGGGAGCCAGTCGCTGGTAAGTGTCACACACAGCGATCTCGCTGGTGAGATCGCTGTTGCGTCACAAAACTTGTGACACAGCAGCGATCTCGCTAACGAGATTGCTGTGTGTGATGGGGGCTTTAGGCCATCTAACTTATCTATACATGTCTTGTATCTCACATATATGTCTTCTATTATACTAACAAAATATATTTATGTATATAGTTTTGGACTCTTGTCTTCTCCAGTTTTTTCAATGTATAGGATGAGTCTATAAAGAGATTGGTTGATATTATTTACTATTTTTCTCGGAAGTATGTTCCTGAAATAATAATTTATAAATGTAGTCTGTTCCCAATTAATCTCGATTTTACCCCTTCCCAACATTGGGCATATTGGTGAATCCTATTTCAAGTGTTTTGCCATTAATAGACATAACGGTATCCTTAGCAATTCCCTAGGCACAGGAGCTGTGCTATTGCAAATGCTGTCAGGAACTCAGATTAACTGAAAGCCGAGCTTCTGTCTAAGTCTCTAAATGCCATAATCAATAGTCTTCATGGCATTCAGAATGTTGAGAGAGGGGGGTCTCCCTCTCCTACCCCATCAGCACCCTTAAGAAGACATGATCGGCAGGAGATGATGGTAGTCAGTGTAGACAGAGGTGAAATAATGATCTGCTGATCAGACAGCTATGGAGGCATGTAAGACCCAAAAAATTGTGAAAAAATATGACACCAATAAATACACATTTTTTCTGTAAAAAAGAAAAGTTAACATATTAATATCTCCATATACAGGATGACCAGATGTATACAATTGTCTCGCTGTTTAATCCATTGAGTGAACACCTTAAAAAATTAATTAAAACCATGGCAAAAATTATGTTTTTTAATCATACCACAAAACAAAACATGCGCACGTTCTCAGAATTTAGTGATACAAAAACTATTTTTTCTCATTTGTTTGTGTAGAAGTGGCAAAATATTAACCTGATATTACTGTAATCATACTGATCACCAAAATAAAGCTGTTTTCTCCCTTTTACCAAACATTAAACAGCATAAAGTAAAACAAAAAAAATCCCTGAATTGCTATTTATTGTTCACTTAGCCTATCAATTTTTGAGCTAATATTTGAACTATTTACTATGGTCTCATTGATTTGTACAGGTTGATTTGGTAAATATTGGCAGCTCAGACATAGTGGATGGGAATCACAAGCTGACCCTAGGATTAATCTGGAGTATCATCCTCCATTGGCAGGTAAGCTTACCTTTATAGTCTATAATATGTTCTGTCATTGTAAGTAAATTAAAAAAAAAGCATTGAACAGTGGTGAAATGAAATTACATCTGCATGACATGATTTGAGACAATCCAGTATTCCCTTGTAAGAGAAGCTTTATTTACTGTTACAGTGCTAAATGTCACTATTGCTGACTATGTCATAGTCACATAAAAAGAAATCAATGGAAGCAGCAGTCATTTGCATTAATGCATTGTTTACATGAAAATAGAAAAACCTCCATTTTTTTCTCAGTCTAAATTTTAATATATGGCTACTTGTCCTCCAGATGTAGAGTTGAGCGATACCGTCCGATACTTCAAAGTATCGTATCGGATGGTATCGGCCGATCTTTAAAAAAAGTATCGGTATCGCCGATTCCGATACCGGAAGTCCCATTCAAGTCTATGGGACTTCCGGTATCGGAATAAGAAAAACCCTTTCCTGCCCTTGTACAGCCTCTCTGGGGTCTGTACGGGCCTTTCGGGGGGCTGTGCCGGCCTGCCAGGGGGTCTGTGCAGGCTCCGGTGGTCTGTGCCGGCCTGCCGGTGGTCTGTGCAGGCTCCGGGGGGCTGTGCCGGCCTGCCGGGGGGCTGTGCCGGCCTGCCGGGGGGCTGTGCAGGCTCCGGGGGGCTGTGCCGGCCTGCCGGGGGGCTGTGCCGGCCTGCCGGTGGTCTGTGCAGGCTCCGGGGGTCTGTGCAGGCTCCGGGGGTCTGTGCAGGCATCGTCCGATGGGACTACAAGTCCCATCGGGCGATGCCTGCTACCATGACAGTGATTGACACATTAGCCAATGATGGGACAGTAGTAGTCCCATCATCCGGCTAATGTGTTAAATGTAAAAAAAAAAAAAAAAAAAAAAAAAATTACATGCTACATACATACAACATGCATACTACATACATGCTACATTCATACTACATGCAACATACATACTACATATATACTACATGCATGCTACATACATACTGCATGCTACATACATACTACATATATACTACATGCATGCTACATGCATCATACATAACACATATATACTACATGCATGCTACATACATACTACATATATACTACATGCATGCTACATACTACATGCTACATATATACTACATGCATGCTACATATATACTACATACATACAATACATTCATACAATACATACATAGACATACAGTACATATAACATAGAGTAACATACTTACCAATACTTGTCACATTGTTCCCCGAAGCCATTGTCGTCTACGGAATAAATATTAACATAACAAACCACAAAAATACTCACCCACGATCCGAAGCAGTCCACGAGTGTGTCCCACGACGATCTTGGGTAGAGAACTGCAGCATCAGCTGTTGCTGCCGTTCTCTACTGGCTGCAGGAATCCAATGACGGAAGGTAGGTATCCTTCCGCACTGTATTCCTCCGCCACTTAAAAAAAAAAAAAGTCCCTAGTCTCACTTTATGCCATTGCTGTGTGGGAAATTCCCACGCAGCAATGGCATAAAGTGAGACTAGGGACTTTTTTTTTTTTAAGTGGCGGAGGAATACAGTGCGGAAGGATACCTACCTTCCGTCATTGGATTCCTGCAGCCCGTAGAGAACGGCAGCATCATCTGATGCTGCAGTTCTCTACCCAAGATCGTCGTGGGACACACTCGTGGACTGCTTCGGATCGTGGGTGAGTATTTTTGTGGTTTGTTATGTTAATATTTATTCCGGAAAGACAATGGCTTCGGGGAACAATGTGACAAGTATTGGTAAGTATGTTACTCTATGTTATATGTACTGTATGTCTATGTATGTATTGTATGTATGTAGTATGTATGTAGTATGTATGTAGCATGCATGTAGTATATATGTAGTATGTATGTAGCATGCATGTAGTATATATGTAGCATGTATGTAGTATGTATGTGGTATGTATGTAGTATGCAGTATGTATGTAGCATGCATGTAGTATATATGTAGCATGTATGTAGTATGTATGTGGTATGTATGTAGCATGTAGTATGTATGTAGCATGCATGTAGCATGCATGTAGTATGTATGTAGCATGTATGTAGCATGTATGTAGTATGTATGTAGCATGCATGTAGTATGTATGTAGCATGCATGTAGCATGCATGTAGCATGTATGTAGTATGTATGTAGTATATATGTAGTATGTATGTAGCATGTAGTATGTATGTAGCATGCATGTAGTATATATGTAGTATGTATGTAGCATGTAGTATGTATGTAGCATGCATGTAGTATGTATGTAGTATTTTTTTTTTTTTTTTTTTTTTTTTTTTTTTTTAACATTTAACACATTAGCCGGATGATGGGACTACTACTGTCCCATCATTGGCTAATGTGTCAATCACTGTCATGGTAGCAGGCATCGCCCGATGGGACTTGTAGTCCCATCGGACGATGCTTGCACAGACCCCCGGACATCAGCACAGCCCCCCGGCAGGCCGGCACAGCCCCCCGGCAGGCCGGTACAGACCCCCACAGGGTGCACAGCCCCCCGGCAGGCCGGCAGAGACCCCGGGCAGTCCACACAGCCCCCCGGCAGGCCGGCACAGCCCCCCGGCAGGCCGGCAGAGACCCCCGGAAGGCCCGAAATGACGGCGCATCATGATGCGCACACACCGCGCATCATGATGACGTCAGGCCGTCAATCAACTGAACTTCCGATTCCGATGCCGAATTCCGATATTGAAAAAATATCGGAAGTCGGTATCGGAATTCCGATACAGCAAGTATCGGCCGATACCCGATACTTGCGGTATCGGAATGCTCAACACTATCCAGATGTACAGCCCTAACAAGTCAAAGATAAAAATTATTGATCTTGAGTATTTTGACAATTGATAAATACTGTTCTCAGTTAAATCTAAAATATAACACTCAAAGTGTGTATGTATGTATGTATGTGTGCATGTATGTGTGTATGTGTGTATGTCCGGGATAGGCATCTGCACCGTCGCAGCTACAGCCACAAAATTTGGCACAGTCACACGTCTGGACCCCGAGCACGTCCTAAGCTGTGTTGTGAGGTGAAATTTTAACCTCGCGTGTTCCAATTTACCAAACAATTTTGCCCCTGTCTACATACTGGGGAAAAAGTGTGTGCGTGTCAAGCCCCGTCCCTCATTATGATGTCATAATGCCCCTATTTGCATAATCGGGAAACAGCGTGTGCGTATCAAGCCCCGCCCCTCATTATGATGTCATAATGGTTGCCATGGCGACGCTGATGTCATCATAGTTCTCCGGCTGTGACGAGGCGTCTAGGATCATCGTAGGTATGCTCCACGGCTACTGCTAGTTGTGTGGATAGGATCAGGGGTCTGCAATCCGCTTAGTTATCAACCTCTCTGGTTTTCTGTGGCTTAGCTTGTTTTTGTTTTTCCTCCTCGGTGACTCATTCGTAACAGAATCACCAGCCATACCGCAGATTCTAGGGTACTCAAAAGCAGGAAAAAAAAAGTGTCAGAATTTTTTTTTTATGTACATTTTCCTCTTTTTCTCTGGGGCCGTAGGAGGATTTTCTCCTTAATGGAGATTAAGCAATTGTCTGATCCTGTGGAGCTGCTCGCTGCTGAAGTGTGGGGAATTTCCACCTATCTCGCTCAATCACATGCTGTCGAACCAAAAATCCCTACTCCTGATGTGTTTTCTGTGGATCGGTCTAAATTTTTGAATTTTAAGAATAATTGTAAATTATTTCTTGCCTTGAAGCCTAACTCATCGGGGAGCTCTGTGCAGCAGGTTAAAATTGTCATCTCCTTGCTGCGCGGCGATCCCCAGGATTGGGCGTTTTCTTTGACACCTGAAAATCCTATTCTGACTAATGTGGATGCATTTTTTCAAGCCTTGGGGTTGTTGTATGATGAACCTAATGCTATTGATCAAGCTGAGAAAGCCCTATTGGCATTGAACCAGGGTCAGGATTCTGCAGAGTTATACTGTCAAAAATCCCGAAAGTGGGCGGTCCTTACTACATGGAATGATGGTGCCTTGGCAGCTCTCTTTCGCAAGGGTTTATCAGAAACCGTAAAAGATATTATGGTGGGATTTCCTGATCCCTCTGGTCTTGACAATTCTATGTCATTAGCCATTCAAGTTGATTGGCGTTTACGTGAATGGAAAACTACACGAGAGGTGTTGCCACCTTTTCAACAAATGTCTGAACCTATGCAATGTGATAGAGTTTTGTCTAGGGTTCAACGTCAGGAGTATAGAAGGCGTAATAAGCTGTGTTTTTTCTGTGGAGATGCCTCTCATATTATTTCTGTCTACCCTAAACGAGAGAAACGTTTTGCACACACATTTGCTGTGGGTGGCGTACAACCTAAGTTTCTTTTGGCAATTACTCTGATCTGCTCCTTATCCACATTTTCCGCCAAGGCTTTTGTGGATTCAGGAGCGGCTTTGAATCTGATGGATTTGGATTTTGCTAAACGTTGTGGTTTTCCCATGATACCTCTGCGGATGCCTATTCCTTTGATGGGTATTGATGCTACTCCTTTGGTGGAGAATAAGCCTCACTTTTGGACCCAGGTGATAATGCGGGTCGCCCCAGACCACCAAGAAAATTGAAGATTTTTTGTACTGCATAATTTGCATGATACTATTGTTCTGGGTTTTCCCTGGTTGCAAATCCATAATCCAGTTTTGGATTAGAAATCTGTGTCTGTGGTGAGTTGGGGCTGTCGGTGTGCTCTTGGTGACACTCTTGTTTTCTCCACCTCTCCCCAGTCTCATGATGTTCCTGACTATTTGGCTGATTTTTATGATGTATTTAGTGAGAGTAAGTCTGCATCCCTGCCTCCTCATAGGAGTTATGACTGTGCAATTGAGTTGAGGCCTGGGTGTAAATTTCCCAAGGGTCGGCTTTTCAACTTATCTGTACCTGAACATGAGGCTATGCGATCTTATATTAAGGAGTCGTTGGAGAAGGGTCATATTAGACTATCCTCTTCACCCTTAGGTGCTGGTTTTTTTTTCGTGGCTAAGAAAGATGGTTCATTAAGGCCTTGTATTGACTATCGTTCCCTTAACAAGATTAAGGTTACATATCAGTATCCGTTACCCCTGATTTCTGATTTATTCTCCAGATTTAAAGGTGCCTGCTGGTTTACTAAGCTTGACCTCTGGGGGGCGTATAATCTTATTAGCATCAAGCATGGGAATGAATGGAAGACGGCGTTTAATACTCCGGAGGGACATTTTGAGTACATGGTGATGCCTTTTGGGCTCACTAATGCCCCTTCTGTCTTCCAATCCTTCATGAATGATATTTTCCGGGACTTTGTGGATAAGTTTTTGATCATCTATTTGGATGATATTCTGATCTTTTCCAGTGATTGAGATTCTCATGTGGAACATGTTCGGACTGTGTTCCGGATTTTGAGGGACAATTCCCTGTATGTTAAGGGATCAAAATGCCTTTTTGGTGTACAGAGGATTTCATTTTTGGGATTTATTTTATCTCCGTCAACTATTGAAATGGACCCGGCCAAGGTACAGGCCATTTATGATTGGGTTCAGCCCACTTCTTTGAAGGCTCTCCAGAAGTTTTAGGGTTTTGCTAATTTTTATTGTAAATTTATAGCTAATTTTTCTGGTATTGCCAAACCACTGACTGATCTGACCAAGAAGGGCGCTGATGTGCTGAATTGGTCTCCAGAGGCTGTTTTGGCATTTCAGGAGCTGAAGCGGAGGTTCACTTCTGCTCCGGTTTTATGGCAACCTGATGTCTCACTTCCATTTCAGGTAGAGGTAGATGCTTCGGAGATTGGTGCAGGAGCTGTTTTGTCCCAAAAAGATCCGGTGACTTCTAAAATTAATCCCTGTGCCTTCTTTTCCCAAAAGTTCTCCCCATCTGAACACAACTATGATGTGGGTAATCGGGAATTGTTGGCCATGAAGTGGGCATTCGAGGAGTGGAGACATTGGTTGGAGGGAGCTAGACATCAAGTTGTGGTCCTCACTGACCACAAGAATTTGATTTACCTGGAGTCGGCCAAATGCTTGAATCCTAGACAGGCTAGGTGGGCCTTGTTTTTCACGCGTTTTGATTTTGTGGTCTCCTTTCTTCCGGGCACTAAGAATGTTAAGGCAGATGCCCTTTCTAGGTGTTTCTTTGCTGATTCTCCTATTGTGATAATACAGCACAGTACAAAAAGAGGACTTGAAAATCCTCCAATAATGAGAACAGCAAAAGAACAACAAGGTTTACCCGTACAGGCCTCCAAACAAATGCACTATCAGGATGCAGTGGACCCATATAATAAAGATGGCAACACAGGTGCAAAAATACCAATCAAGCAACTGCTCCAGCCTACCAATACATGGAGGGGGCGATTGCCTGGTATGTTGATGCACAAAACAACTTGTATGCGGCGCTGTTCACACTAAGGCCATGCACAGCATCCAGGCCAGCCTAGTACCAACACCCTTCTATTAGTTCAGGCGGGCTGCCCAGCGCTAACAAAATGCATGCCGTGTGAACAGACACCGCAGTTTACAAGACCAAATGGGCCCAACTGCACCCCGAATAAAAAGTGCAAAAAACACATTTTAAAAAAATGTGGAGTATTAGCTGATATTTTGGCCAAAATACGTGAGCCCGTAACCTACGTCAAAAATCTCCACGCTTACGGGTACCTAACACTAAATAATAATACAGCACAGTACAAAAAGAGGACTTGAAAATCCTCCAATAATGAGAACAGCAAAAGAACAACAAGGTTTACCCGTACAGGCCTCCAAACAAATGCAGTATCAGGATGCATTGGACCCATATAATAAAGATGGCAACACAGGTGCAAAAATACCAATCAAGCAACTGCTCCAGCCTACCAATACATGGAGGGGGCGATTGCCTGGTATGTTGATGCACAAAACAACTTGTATGCGGTGCTGTTCACGCTAAGGCCATGCACAGCATCCAGGCCAGCCTAGTACCAACACCCTTCTATTAGTTCAGGCAGGCTGCCCAGCGATAATAAAATGCATGCCGTGTGAACAGACACCGCAGTTTACAAGACCAAATGGGCCCAACTGCACCCCGAATAAAAAGTGCAAAAAACACATTTTAAAAAAATGTGGAGTATTAGCTGATATTTTGGCCAAAATACGTGAGCCCGTAACCTACGTCAAAGATCTCCACGCTTACAGGTACCTAACACTAAATAATAATACAGCACAGTACAAAAAGAGGACTTGAAAATCCTCCAATAATGAGAACAGCAAAAGAACAACAAGGTTTACCCATACAGGCCTCCAAACAAATGCACTATCAGGATGCAGTGGACCCATATAATAAAGATGGCAACACAGGTGCAAAAATACCAATTCTCCTATTGTGACCAAACCTACTACCATCCTAGGTGAGGGGGTAGTTCTTTCTGCCATATCGCCCGATTTGAGACATGCCCTGGAAGAATTTCAAGAGAACAAACATAAGCGTTGTCCTATGGGAAAATTGTATGTTCCTGACCAGTGGAGGAAGAGAGTGATGTCTGAAGTTCATTGCTCCGCATTGGCTGGTCATTCAGGTATTTTTGGTACCAGAGATTTGGTGAGTCGGTCTTTTTGGTGGCCCGCCTTATCTCGTGATGTCAGGAATTTTGTGCAGTCTTGTGGGACTTGCTCCCTGTCTAAACCCTGTTCTCGTTCTAGTGGGTTGCTGATGCCCTTGCCGGTGCCCAAGAGGCCATGGACCCATATCTCAATGGATTTTATTTCTGATCTTCCTGTCTCTCAGAGAATGACTGTTATCTGGGTGATTTGTTATAGATTTTCTAAGATGGTCCATCTTGTACCACTCCCAAAGCTGCCATCTTCCTCAGAGTTGGTGCCCTTGTTTTTACAACAGGTGGTTCGGTTGCATGGGATTCCTGAGAACATTGTGTCGGACAGAGGAGTCCAGTTTGTCTCCCAATTTTGGAAAGCTTTTTGTTCCAAGCTGGGAATTCAGTTATCCTTCTCCTCTGCATTTCACCCACAGACCAATGGGCAGACTAAGAGAACAAACCAGACTTTGGAGTCCTATTTGCGATGTTTTATATCTGCTGATCAGAATGATTGGGTCTCATTTATGCCCTTGGTTGAATTCGCCCTACATAATAGAGCTAGTTCTGCCACATTGATGTCGCTCTTTTTCTGTTACTTTGGGTTTCATCCTTGATTTTATCAGGGCAAGTGGAATCTTCAGTCTGCCCAGGTGTTAACACTGTGGTAGAGAGAATGCAGCAGATTTGGGACCAAGTGGTGGATAAGTTGTCCCTCTCTCAAGAAAAGGCCCAGCGGTTTTCCAACCGGCATAGGACTATTGGTCCCCGGTTTAAAGTGGGTGATATGGTTTGGTTGTCGTCAAAAAATATCTCTATGAAGGTTGCGTCTCCAAAGTTCAAGCCAAGATTTATTTGACCTTATAGGATTTTGTAGATTCTTAACCCGGTTTCTTTTCGATTGGCTCTTCCAGTTAAGTTTAAGATCCATAACGTGTTTCATAAGTCTCTGTTGAAGAGGTTTGTTGAGCCAGTGGTTCCTATGGTGGCACCTCCTGACCCTGTGTTGGTTGAAGGTAATGTGGAATATGAGGTAGAGAAAATACTGGATTCTCTTTTGGCTAGACGGAGACTCCAGTATTTGGTCAAGTGGAAGGGTTATGGCCAGGAGGACAATTCTTGGGTCTCTGCCTCTGACATTCATGCCGATAGATTGGTTCGTGCTTTTCACCGGGCCCATCTTGACCGGCCTGGTGGCATGGATGAGGGTTCGGTGACCCCTCCTCAAGGGGGGGTACTGTTGTGAACTCATTTTCTGGTTTACCTCTGGCTTCCGGTGAGGGTGGTGGAGCTGGCTGTGTTGACAGAGGAGTCTTGAGTTCTCCATCCGGGCTCCCTCTAGTGGTGACAGTAGGTAATGAAGCTGATCTAAATGGCAGAGACCTGCCACCTGAGGAGGAGGACTGTGAGTGGACATCAGGAGTCTCTGACTGGATTTAAGACAGCCAACTCCCTAATTTTGTGCTGGTGATTTTTTCCTGCCCTGAGGTTCTGGTTTCCAGTTCTGTTCCTGCCTTCTCAAGCTAAGTGTGCTCTGCTATTTTTTCACTTGAGGTTTGGTCTGGTTTTCTCAGTTTTTGTGGTCAGCCAGCCCCTGCTGGGGCTGTGCTGAATTTCCATTCTTATGTCTCTGTTTATGCCAGTTTGCTTTTTTCCCCTGATCAGATTGGTCTCTTTTTGCTCTGTCTTCAGAATATACCAGAGTGCTGATATAGGGATTTGAAGTTTAGCGACTTCAGGGTTTTTGCTATCAGAAAGTGTTGGACATTTTTTGGCAAGGTTTTGTGCGTGATTGCAGACAGCATCTTTCCTTTCCTGTCCTTTCTAGTTAGTGTGGGCCCCAGCGTTTGCTCAGCCTAGTTTTCTATCTGTGTTTGTGTTTTCATCTTGTCTCACCGACAATTCATGTTTGGGGGCTGTCTATAGCTTTGGGGTCTGCTCTGGGGCAGTTTAGATTTCCCCTTTTCTTGCTTTAGGCTTATTTAGTTCTCCGGCTTTGACGAGGCATCTAGGATCATCGTAGGTACGCTTCACGGCTACTGCTCTCTGGTTTTCTGTGGCTTAGCTTGTTTTTGTTTTTCCTCCTCGGTGACTCATTCATAACACTTCCCTCGTAAGAGCATTGAAGATGGGTTGAGGCTTAGTCTTCCAGCATGACAATGACCCAAAGCACACAGCCAGGGAAACTGGCTTTGTAAGAAGCATATCAAGGTCCTGGAGTGGCCTAGCCAGTTTTCAGACTTGAACTCAGTAGAAAATATTTGGAGGCGGCTGAAACTCAATGCTGCCTTATTACAGCCCCGAAACTTTAAAGATCTGGAGAAGATATGTATGGAGATATGTATGGAGGAGTGAGTCAAAATCCCTGCTGCAGTGTGTGCAAACTAGATCAAGAATTATGGGAAGCATTTGACCTCTGTAATTGCAACCCAAAATGTTTCTGTGCCAAATGTTAGGTTCTGTTTTTGTATTGTACAAAATACTTATTTCATGCAATGAAGTGTACCTACGACAAAAAAATTACCCACCTCTCCATTCTTTGTAGGTGGGAAAACTTGCAAAATTGGCAGTCTATCAAATATTTGTTTTCCCCACTATATATACACACATAGTTAAAGTCCCAATTTTACCAATAAAGACAAAGACAAGGTGACTTACTCCACACTGTTGCTGTTAAGCTAAATTCACATTAACAGTGATTTTCTCCTACCAGTCTCAATTGCAGATCAAGGACACAACTGGCTCCATGTTTAGATTTGTGAGCTTATCAACATGGTCAATGAGTGCAGGAGTTGACTGTTAGACTGGCATCTACATGTAGTAGTCTGGTGCATAAATCACACTAGATTTGGTTGTGCCAGGATTTCCTCTGTATGAAGAATATCCCATGTGCACTGGTATGCTGTTTTTATGCTGACTGAAAATACGCTATGTGAACTTAGTGTTAGGACTCAATCAAATGTCAGTGATTTTTCTCATATGCAAAAAAACAACAAAGTGGTATAATAGTCATCCAAACTTCATTAGTGTTTAGTCAGTATGCTAGCTTTAACTATTAGTGTTTCATTAGTGATTTCCATGTATGAAAAAATAAATTGAAAATCAACTCCTATCCTCTGCAAAGTGAATAATGGACAGGACTTAGGCTGCACACTAATGCCATCCTTGTGCCATGTTTGATTTTCTATGGGTAATTTTGATTAGAGATGCCGATCAAAAACAGACATGTTTCTTTGATTTGAATGTAAAAGAAGTGCATGTACCCTGGGAACTGGAGACATCCCTGAGTGAACCTGAAGAAGATCCAAGTTTTCGATTGATAATTGATAAGATTCCCAATAAAAAAAAGCCTTAGGTACTCTTCTGTAATGCTCTGGCATGTTTCAAGTTGCGTGAATGACCACTTTACTATATAGGAGAAAGGAAGGGGAGTCTCGGGAGCTGCAGATGTACCTGAAGGTATGCAGGGTGGTTTGATAATCAACAAAGGGTGCCGATCCAACTGGTGAAGGCAGCCACAATGAGGAAAAGAAAAATTTACCTCGGCACTACCATCCTGAAAAAATGGTAATGTTTATAGACTAAGGGCAGTTTCATGTACGAGAATTGCATCAGGTTTCCTTTATGCTTTTTATCTGAATCAGTAAACATTACATTTTCATCAGGATGGGAGTGACAAGGTAAATCTTTCTCTTTTCCTCACTTTACTATATAATTTAGTTTTATTTCCCCCCAAAATAAGATATTTTCTAATAATAACTATTTTTCCCTCAAATCATTGTAAAAATGACAGCAGTACTTAACTTACGGTTTACAGGATTGTGTAATAGGGCACTCCTGTAAATTTTATTGTAACAACAGATTAAAGTGTGTTTCTAAGCTTAACATTTTAATATGACAGGTTATTTTATATTTTATTATTTCCTCTTGAATCCTGATAATCTGGGTGATGCAGAAAACAATTTAGTGTAGGAAAATTCCACTTATATATTTCCTAGTGCTGTGCTTTAAGATAAACCGTTTATCTTGCTTTACAGTTTCAATCATTGATGGTTGTATATCTTATTCAGGTGAAGGATGTAATGAAAGGCATTATGGCTGACTTACAGCAGACAAATACTGAAAAGATCTTACTAAGCTGGGTCCGCCAATCAACTCGCAATTACCCACAAGTCAACGTTCTCAATTTCACCAGCAGTTGGTCAGATGGATTGGCTTTCAATGCACTCATCCACAGTCACAGGTACAAAAAATATTCCCTGTCCTTAACCATTTTATCACACACCTTTGTCTTGATAATACATTTATTGATTGTTTTGAATGGTGGATGTTTGGATTAGGTCAAACATTATTTTTTAAGAATAGGAGCACATTGCTTGTTTGGCCACCTTTAGGTGCATATGCTTAGTTGCTGTAGATCAGGCAGTCAGCACTGTCATAACGGATACAACCATTCACAAAGGGACTCATCGCAAAAAACATATATATATATATATAGAGAGAGAGAGAGAGAGCAAATGGAATGTGTCTTTTTGGTGGAGCTAGGAGATACTGAAATTGGCGTGAAGACGAGTTGCGCCTACATTTTGTGACTTTTCAGAGCTTTTACATCAGAATTCTGGTATTATAGCTTTGATGAATAGGGCCAAATACATTCTACTTTATTATGCATTTGAAGAATAATGCTTCTGTAATTCTAAAAAACACTCAGGAAAAAAATACAGCCTCTCAGACACAAATAGCTACTTTATGGAGTAAAAGAAAGCTACCATTATATGGACTAAGCACTGAATGTAAGGGATAATTTGTTAACCATGTGATCATTTTATTATTTCATTTTGACAATAAATCATAGAAAGAGATTAGATTAATCTGGCATGACTTGTTTGCTACAAACACATGCTGACTTTGGTTAATTACTGTATTTTTATCCAAGTACTTACATACATTCTGTTTTATAGTTTGTTCAAATATCTTTCCTGGTATAGAAGTAAAGCTCACTGGCCTGTCATTTCTTTGCTCCATCTTCTTTCCTTTTTTTGAAGATAGTGACATTTGCCCTTCTTCTGGGACTTCTCCTTTTATCCAGGATTTTTCAAAGATTCTGGCTAGTGGTTCTTCATTTTCCTCTTCTAACTCTTTCAGTACCCTAGAATGTAGTTCGACTGGGCAATAAAATGTAAATTAATTTAAATTAACTATGTACTCCCTCACCATCTTTCTATTCATAGATAATGTGGATTATTTTATTACTTCGATGGCATCATGAAGATCTGTTGATGTTACAATTACTTTCTTAAAGAACACAGAAGCCAAATACAAATTAAAAATTTGACCTCCTCAACATCATTTTTGACCACTTCTGCCTTTATATCCTATAAATATCCTGTCCTGTAATCCTATCCTAATCCTATAGCATCTTTGATTTTTCTTTTGCTTTTGACATACCCAAAATACTTTTTTACTGTTTTTTGTCTCCCTTGAATGCCTTACTTCATTACTGGCTTTAGATCTTCTAATGATTGCCCATGAGCTCCCTGCAAATAGCATTATATTCTTATTTAGATATTCTCCCCTATTTCCATTTGATGTACATTTATTTTTTCCTTATTAACAAGTGATTCATTTCTGTGTTCATCCACCCTGGCCTCTTTAAATGTTTCCAATTCTTCCTTCTTTTCAGGATTCTTTGCGGTGAGAATTTCATTAGGCAAAATCTCTCATGCTTCTTTGACATTTCTGTCCTTTAAAACATCCTGCCATTGTAGCTTTTCTACCATCTTTCTGAGTCCATTAGAATCTGCCTTTCTGAAGTCCAACTTTAATGCCTGAGTCCTCGCTGGTCTTCATCTTATAGTTCCTAATAAATTTGAGTCCCTATGCCTGCATGTTTTGTTTCTCTTAGGCTAGTTTCACACTAGCATATCTACACGCAGCGCACGGTGCCGCTAATCCCCACCTCCTGCCGCGCCCCCTCCGGTCATTTCCTCCCTGCTATCGCACTGCGCTGCATGCGATCTGCGCACCCTATCCTTAGCATAGGGTGCGCAGACCATGCGCTGGCTGTGCGCTAGTAGGATTTTGCATGCGCTGCGCCCTTTTGATGGTGCGCCGAGCGCACCAAAATGCAACATGGTGCATTCGGCGCACATTGGCGCACCGTCAAAAGGGCGCAGCGCACGCACAATCCTACTAGCACATGGCCAGCGCACGGTCTGCACACCCTATGCGAAAGATAGGGTGCGCAGATCACATGCAGCGCTGTGCGATAGCAGGGGGGAAATGACCGGAGGGGGCGGGCAGGGGGCGGGGCTTAGCGGCACCGTGTGCTGCATGTTGATATGCTAGTGTGAAACTAGCTTTAGACAGCTGCAACACATTCAAGGATTAGAAATACCTATAGGGAAAATTGGATCATAGAATGCATATTCCTTATTTCAAGGACACTCTCAAGAATGCTGTATAATGCATAAGCGGACTATCAGAGAGCCTTATGTTAGTCCAATTACCAATAACACCTTAGTCAATATAATTAAAGACAGATAAGTAAAAACAATGTCTTTATTGAAGATAATACAAGTACCAAAACACCAAGTAATAAAATGTGTGATACATACAAGAACAGGCAGGCAGCTATATAACCATACAAGCAAAGGTTAACACCATCATGACGGACCAGTCAATTGTCCCATTATAATAGAATAATTAAAGTGCATAGTGCAATGACCAACACACTATGCCCCTTAGATAACCAAAGCACAAGTGCGCTTTCGCTCTGGTTATACAGCCACCATGGGTAAGCTCTGCATGAGGCGATCCTAGTGATAATTCATATATTAACTCTGTAGCCCCTGATTATTATCTAAGGGGCATAGTGTGTGGGTTATTGTATTTATGTAGCTTTATTATAGAGCCCTTTTTTGACCCTTTGCATTGTCCTCTGTGCATTGCTTCTATGGACATATGTCTCACTGAAGTACCATTGTTGTTTACATTGAATTGCACTGTGCTCTTAAAATGATTCTATTGTAATGGGACAATTGACTGGTCCGTCGTGATGGTGTTAACCTTTGCTTGCATGGTTATATAGCTGCCCGCCTGTTCTTGTATGTATCACACATTTTATTACTTGGTGTTTTGGTACTTGTATTATCTTCAATAAAGACATTGTTTTTTACTTATATCTGTCTTTCATTATATTGACCAAGGTGTTATTGGTAATTGAACTAACATAAGGCTCTCTGATAGTCCGCTTATGCATATTCGAGGATTGCCTGTTTGTTAGGCAATCCATGCACATGTTAGAGGCTGTTGAACAGCCACAAAACATGCAGCCACAGGGACTCAAACATATTATCAGAACGCGCCTAAGATACCGGATTAGCACCTGAGCATGGTCGAATAACTTGTTATTGAAGCACATTCACTCATCAATAATATTTTACCTTTCTTTTTTAAATTTAAATAACCTACTTAGATTATATCTATGGACTTTGATGTATGGAAAGGCAGTGGATTTCTTGACCCAAA
Source organism: Dendrobates tinctorius (assembly GCF_039654945.1). Classification (NCBI taxonomy): domain Eukaryota; kingdom Metazoa; phylum Chordata; class Amphibia; order Anura; family Dendrobatidae; genus Dendrobates; species Dendrobates tinctorius. The sequence continues at coordinate 10,685,056 of NW_027361833.1, read as the reverse complement.
ATCGACAATGTTAGGCTATCAAATTTAGCTCAGGTGAAGCATGAATGTATTAATCTGGCCTTAGCATCTGAACACTACTACAAATATTTATGTTTTCCACAATTGAACATATTATATCATTCCAATTTCACTAGAACACACTAATTACAAACAAAGCCATACCTTTTATCAGACAAGGTATAAAATGTGTGTAAAACACATTAATTGTGATGTAGTTAATGAAAAACAGAGTTTTGTGAAAATGCACCATAATTCTGACACATTTAGCATAATCCCGCATTGTATGAATAAGAAAATTCATTAAAAAATTCCCAAGAATTTTGTACCATGAAAAAGCTGCAAAAATCGGTGTGTGGCATTCTTGCTGTATGTTCTGCAGTTGGCACTTTTATATATGTACTAAGTCCCATTATTTCTAATTGACACATTCTAATCTAATTTTCTTAATGTCCTGTATTAATGAGTATGTTCTTTCTTCCCCCTGGGTCACTACTAGTCTGCTTACTTATTCTACCAGCAAACTGTAATGGCTGGCATACATCCAAAATATTCTTGTTAAACAGACTGCCAACAAATATGAAGAATTTATTCCTTAGTGCATAAATTAGAAGGCTAATAATTTTCTGTTCATCTGGAATATAAAATTGGGGCTCTTTTATTTTGCCTTAAATGTTGCATGCAAACACAATTGCATACTATTTGTAATGTGTTCATGCCGCATTTGAAATTATGATGCTTTGAAGTACATTTGGATTATTAGGGTTGAGACTTGTTTTCATAAAAAGTGCTACTATATGATTTGTACAGTAAGTACAGACTAGACAAAGTAAGTGCAGTTTTATTGAAATAATGCACTACAATTTAGGTTAGTTTTATATGCTAGTCTTTTGAGAGTGAAATGGATCATGCTGCTTGATAAATTTGAAGCACCTTTGCGCACTTTCATCTATCTTTACAACACTATTTTTTAACTTTAAAAATATTTCAAGTCATGTTAAAACTCCTTGATATCACCTAAGCAAATTTCTGACAACATTTGATTTCAAGTATGAATGAACTGCATTGTTGGACTAAAAATAATGTGAAATCAGAAATGTACTGTATATATCAGTATTAAAATGAGGCTTCAACATTAAGGAAACAATTTATCTTACAGTGTTTCATGTAGCGCAAAAGTAAAGTGACTTTTGCCATTTGTACACCTTTCCTAAGCGGCTTCTCCTTCTTTTTGAATAGAACATGAAGCTTTACTTACTCTTAAAGATGTGGCTCATTCCAGTGTACTGTTCATGAAGACTGGTACACAAAGTGTCAGTTCTTATGCATCCTTGCCTATAAGGAAAGCACAATGGCTCAGTGGTTAGGAATGTTACTTTGCAATATTTTGGACCTGGGTTCAAATTCCACAAAGGACAATATCTGCAAGGAGTATGTATGCTTTCCCTGTATATGCTTGGGTCTCCTCCCTCACTCCAAAAACTTCCTTATAGGTGATTTGGATTGTAAACCCCAATAAGGACAGTGATGATGTCTGTACAGTGTTGTGGAAGCATTTTACAAAGCATATATGAAAGCATTTTAGAATAAATTGTGTATTTGATACCTGCTTGTCTTGAATGAAGAGATACAGTGAAGGAAATAAGTATTTGATCTCTTGCTGATTTTGTAATTTGCACACTTACAAAGACATGAACAGTCTATTATTTTAAGGGTAGGTTAATTTTAACACTGAGAGATGGAATATCAAAAATAAAACCCAGAAAATCACATTGTATATAAATTTATTTGCATTTTGCAGTGAGAGATAAGTATTTGATCCCTTACCAACTATTAAGAGTTCTGGTTCCTACAGAATAGTTAGACGCTCCTTCACTATACAATACGAAAAGTAGCCGAGGGCTGTAAAGTCAAGCAGATTAGGATTTTGATTTAATTTATGATTTTAAAGCCATGAAGTAAAAATAAAATTTATATTTTGAATCGTATTGCAAAATTTTCATATATTTATTACCTATTTTTTCTTTTACTTAGGTAGAGTCAACAACAACTATAGCACAGGGATTGTAACTGTGCCTATCTGTCACTATTAATTAATTAAATAAATATCCAAACACACAGAAACTAGAATCAGCATGGATGGGAAACATTGTTGTTGTAATATTGATTATAAAATGTATTTAGAAACAAATACATTAAAAAAGCAATGATAAAAGAAAATTACACTACTAGTTATATATATTATTTAGCATCTATCGGTGATAATGATAACATTTACTTATATTAAAATATGTTAAAGGAAATAAGTCATATTCGATATTGCTCTTAATCTGCAAATGTAGGGTTTATCTGCAGGTTAATAGCGGTTTAAAGGTACTAAAAGTGTGGCACCAAGGAAAAAATGAACTTCATTCCTCTCAGGAGCTGCCAGATTTCAGTCATGCAGGCACAATGATTTGGCTACAGTCACCACTTAAAACACTTAGAGCTTCAGCTTTAAGAATGCTCTAGCACTGACTGACAGATGGCTTTCTACTGAAGCATTGATGCTAGTCCCAAACAGATCTGCAATTTTTTAAAAAATATGGCTTGAGCTTCACAATGAGGGAATGGGGCCAGCAAATTCATCATAATTTGACCAATGCTTCAAATTATGTCAGAAATATACAGCAGTTCTTGACTGCAGTGGTCAATGAGCCAAATTTATAGAGTGGATGAGCCAAACGATTAGCCAAATTCATTAAGAGGTGCCTACCATTTAATTTAGCACATTTTATGCCATCTCACTTTTCATAAAGACACCACTCTTTATGAATCGAGACCTTTGTGTTAAATTTGGCAGAACCACTTGTTGTATTAACTGTTTTAAGATGTTTAAATTGCTCTCTTTAGATTTATAATAAACAGCAGAACTTTTTTAATATTTGCAATTGAGGTAGTATAATTTTGATTATAATAATTGTATGCTCATAGTTCACTGAGTAATGGCTAAATGGAAAGTCCTTCACTGTCTGAATTCTATATTGTAAATTAATAATCCATTCTATATATGGGCCACACTATTTTCATACCTAAATGATTTCTAAAAAGATTACTTGCATATTTTTGTACTTTTATTTTCACTGATGGTCTTTTAAAACTGATCAATCACATCTGATAAAACAGTGCAGCATTTTATTAAAATATGAATTCTACCTAATGTCAAAAATAATGCCAGAAAAAGATGATGCGGTCTCTGAGTTTCTTATGTTTTTGAATTTGAGTCTCTCTCTAGTGCTGTAACAAGGGTCATAAGCCTTTTTTATTACTTCAATATATGGGTCTAAAGGGTAATGTTTGTCCTTCTGGAGAGTGACATGTCAAGCCTGGCATTTCAGGGTGAAGAGACATGCATGCTCCTTTGGGAAACTAAATATGCAACTTGTCTTTTTAGAGAGGAAGAGGACATGCACTCTATTGCCACCTACTGGAAACAATGATCCTAAAAGTCAACAACAACCATGTGATGAGCATTGGAATATGACTTAGGCAAAAATCCAACCAAAATCCGGATTTGCAGATATGGTGTTTAGGGGTGTTGCCACTCATTAGTGCAAAGTGAGATCTTGCTCTCCTAGGTGAGAGGCTCTGAATTAGAGTCCAAGGGGTAGTGTTTCTTCTTGTGGAGAGTGACATGTCAAGACTGGCATGTCAGAGTAAGGAGACTTAAAAGCCATGCATGTTCCTTTGTAAAATGAAATATTTGTTATCTTCCTCTCTGAAGAGACAATTTACATATTTAGTTTCCCAGAGAAACATGCATGGCTTTTAAGTCTCCTCACTCTGACATGACAGGATTCTCACTCTCCACAAGTAGAAACATTACCACTTAGACCCCAATCCAGAGCCTCTCACCTAGCCAAATCAGATATCATACTTTGCACTGATGAGGGGCAACACCGTGAAACTCTGTGCCTAAACATTGCAATTCTGGTTTGACTTTTATCCTATGTCATATTACAAAGGTCGATGTTGACGTTTAGTATCACTGTTTCCAATAGGTGGCGTAGAGTTCATGTCCTCGTTCTCTCTGAAGAGATTATTTGCATATTCAATACATAGGAAAATACAGGACATGGCCGCTATGATAATGACTGTCCAAATATAAAACAATTGGCCTCATAAAGATACCAATCTGGTATCAAAATGCATAACCTTAATTTTCCTTATTCTCTATTATTATTCTCTCTTCTCTGGATGGTCATTATCCTCAGCACTCATGTCCTGCATTTTGCTCTATATTGTTGTCTATTCTGCAGTGTTATTTGTCCATCATGGCTCAGGAAATGAGCAACAGCTGAAAGAACATAATTCTGTAAATCTTTACTAGGGTCGTGCTTCCATTTACAAAACCCCAGAAGATGGGTGCATCTCTCACAAATTTGCCGATATCACCACTTCATATTTCGTTTATTGAGATAGTAAGCACCTTGTCTCTTTTTATCTCTTGCAGCAACAATAATGGGAATAATGAGATAGATTGTTAGCCATTATTAAGGTCCCGATACATTTAGTAATGCACCGGCGATCCCGACAATGATACAACCCGGTCAGAATCGCTGGTGCATCGCTAAATGGTAGCTAGTGAGCTGCCAAACAGGCAGATCTCACCAGCGATGCAGGAGCCCGTCGGCGGTCATTACTTACCTGTCAGACACAGCGATGATGACGTCTTCCGCCTGTGTCCATGCATCGCTCATCGGCACCAGCGGGATGCCAGCGAGAAGAAAATGGGCCTGGACATTCTCGCATGATCAGCGATATCCAGTGGGGGGCCGGGTCGCAGGTACATGTCACATGTAGCGAGATCGCTACCGATATCGCTGTTGCGTCACAAAATCAGTGATGTCTTAGCAATATCGCTAGCGATCTTGCTATGTGTGAAGGGGGCTTTAGCCTTTTCAGTTAGCCATGGAAAGGTATCAACCACTGAAGACTTTCAAATCCTAATATTTTTCATAATTGATAGAAGAATTGATTCTGAATTTTATCTGCAAACTCTAAAAGAAAATGTCAGGACATCTCTGCATGAGCTGAATATCCAGAGAATGAGGGTAAAAAGCTAGACAACAACCCAAAGCACACAAGTCAATCTACAAAAGAATGGTTAACCCCTTCACCACCTAGATTTTTTCTGTTTTAGAGTTTCCGATTTTGCACCCCTTCTTGTTGTTTTTTTGAATGACACTGATGGTTTTGCCATATAGTTTACTGTAAAATGGGGAAATAATCAAAGTGATGTAAAATTGAAAAAAGTTCAATTCCACAATTTTTTTACTATGTTCACTAAATGCTAAAACTGACCTGCCATTATAATTCTCCAGGTCATTACGAGTTTGTAGATACTAAACATGTATAGGTTCTTTTTTATTTTAAGTGGTAAAAAACATCTAAAACTTCCCAAAAAAATAAAATTGCTGCCATTTTCCAATACCTGTAGTGTCTCCATTTTTCATAATCTAGAGCTGAGTGAGTGCTTATTTTTGTGCACCGAGCTGACGTTTTCATTGATACCATTTTGGTGTAGATGCAATTTTTTGATGGCCTGTTATTGCATTTTAATGCAATGTTGCGGTGACCAAAAAAAAAGTAATTCTGTTTTTTTTACTTTATTTTCTCATTACATCATTTACCGATCAGATTAATTATTTTTATATATTGCTAGATCAGGTATTTCTGAACTCGGCGATAACAAGTATGTGGTTTTTTTATTGTTTTATTTTGAATGGGGCGATTAGGGGGAGAGCTAATTTTTTATATTTTCTTTACTTTTTTACATTTTGTAAACATTTTTTTACTATACATTTGCGGGGCAGGGCTTCAGCCCTGCTGTGTGTAGCAGAAAAGCTCACTTTCTATGAGCGCCGACTGCTGGGTATCGCTCATAGCTATCTGACAATGACAACCACACATATCTCCTACAGACCCCGGGTTGTCATGCCAGCCAATGAAATCAGCTTACATGTGCTGGAAAAGTTGCAGGCTCATCGCCTGAGCCTGCAGACTACAGGGGGAGGTAACCTTAGCCTTATCTATACATCTAAGGTTGGAAAGGGGCTAAAGAAGACTTAAAGTTTTGAAATGACCAAGTCAACATCCTGATCTTAATTTTGTTGAAATGTTGTGGAATAACTTAATGCAAACTGTTCATTGGAGAAAACCTACCAGCACAACAGAGTTGAAGCTTTTTTTAAAGGATGGAATGGGTTAAAATTCATCAAAGTTGACCTCCAGGACTAATCAACAATTAATTGAAATGTTCAGATGCAGCTGTGGCTGCACAAGAGGGTCACACTAGATACAAAATGCAAATGTTCATTTACTTTTTCACTAACAAACATATGATGTTGGATCATCTTCCTTAATAACAACATGACAAAGTCAAATTTTTTGACTTGTTTGTTTAATTTTATTCTATTAATCTACTTTTTAAAGTTGTTTGAAAATCTGATGTAGCTAGGCTATATGCATTCGTTGAGTATTTGATTGCATCTCTAGGAATTTGTTGGCTGTAAAAACACAATGGAAAATATGCGTGTTTTTATTGCATTTTTGTTGCATTTTTCTATGCATTTTTATGTATTTTTGTACAGCAATGAATGGTTTTTGGATGTAAATAAAGATAGTTGAAAAAAGAAAAAAAGTTTTGGGATGTATTTTCCTTGTTCAATCCCTTCTTTTTCATGCTTATTTGCCCTGTACCAGGCTACAAATACCAGCCCTCAGCTGCCTCAGAAATGGCATTTCATACTTGAAGCGTCAGTTCTGGCACTTAGCCCAGGCTCTTCCGGATTCCAGTGCAGTTGCATCAGGCTAATGGGATTCGTGGTTGGTGTCAGCACCTGTCCCTAACACCAAGCCGTAGATTTAGTAAGGAAGAGGTGTCAGCCAAGCACCCTTATTACTAAGCCTGTAGGTAGAGAGTTAAAGGGAATCTGTCACATTATCTGTGATATTCACAGATGAAGATTACGCTCAGCAAGCCGAGGAGGGGGGAAAGAAGCCGACTAAGCCACGCCGATTGAACCGGACCGCGGCGATTTGCATACCTCTTCACCAAGATAAAAAAGGTATTTTTGCATCAAAGGATCGGGGGGAATAAAAAATCCTAAAAGAATCCTTATGGGGCGCACAATTGGGTGATATCTTTACATGATATCACTAAAAAGGGTGTCAGATTCCCTTTAAATAAACATACCCACAGAGAATAAAACACTTTATTTGAAATAAAACAGATGCATACTTTAATCATTTAAATTAGCCCAATATACTCACCCCAGGTCTGACGGTAATCCAAGGGTTAAGACAATGTCCCACATCGTCACCAGCCTCTTCAGGAGCATTCTCAGAATTAACCTACATAGGCTGTACTCAAACTGCAAGGATACGTTCCCAGGATCAGGAAATAGCAGTGTATTTTCACTGCGTCCAAAATGCTGCTTTCAATCATGGAGTTAAATCCACATTTGTTCATTGAACCATGAGAATTTACCACATCCAGTACATTCTTTGTAGAAATTTCTGATGTGGAAACTAGTGTCTCTGCAGCAGAAATTGACATGCAGCGGCTCATGAAACCACACCGTGGTTGAGTTTACGCAGCATCAAATAGAAACACAGTGGCCATGGTATTTCTATAAAATCCAATCCACTGTGTTTGTATCATTCAAAACAATAGTTTGGATGCAGCGCAGCTGAGCTGCATTCAAGACACTGCTATTCCAGATCGTGGGCACATGCCCCACCTGACAGAGCTTGGCATGTACCTCAATACCTGGCGGTGGTGACGCATGTGAGGTTATTCCAGTTCATATCAGCAGGCTGCCACATTGACATTTAGTTTTTTATTTGTTAAAGAAATTAAAAAATGGAGTGGGCTGCCATGTAATTTTCACAACCAGCAGAGGAAAAGTCAATGACTGAGGGCTGATGTTAATATTCTGAGAAGTAGCCAATAGCCATAAAGGTTCCAAGGCTGTTAATATAAGCTCACAGCTGTTTGCTTAGCCTTTAATAGTTAGTTAGGAAAAAAGAAAAAAATTGACCTCGGACACCCCATAAATTCTAACCAGCAAAGGCTAAACAGAGATGATGGCTGATAATAATAGCCTAGGGAAAGGGATATGGTAATTTGCCCCTTTCCAGATTAAAAACATTAGCTCTCAGCCATCTCGGAAATGGTGCAGCAATAAGATGTGACAAATCTAGTATTTATCCTCCCTTTTCCAATTTGCCTTGATGCAGTGGCAAGTGGGATGATAGTTGGGAGGGGTTCATGTCAGCCTTCTATTGGCAGCTGACATGAAGCCCAGGGGTTAGTAATGGAGAGGCGTCTAACAGACACCCCATTACTAACCTCATGTTCAAATTGTAAATAAAAAACAACCAGAATAAAGTCATTTATTTGAAATAAATTACTACACAGTTTTACAGTTTGTCCCCTGTAAAAAAAAAATGAAAAATGTTCAAAAACTCACCTGTCTGAAGTGAATAGATAGTCAATAATGTTCCACGTCGATTCTGATGACGTTGAGATCAGTCACTAATATGACTGCTGTCAGGGACAGCAGGTTCACACTGACACAGGAGGTAAAGGTAATCTGTCCTGTGTCAGTGTGTAGCACTGAGCTGTGGTGAGAAAGTTGACCGGAGTTCCTTAGCTGATGAACCCCCAATGAACTCACTGACGGCACCACTGCTGCATGAGAACTCTCTCACACAGCGGTGGTGCTATAACTGGGCTCATTAGCTGATGAACGCCAGTGAACTTTTTCACTGCAGCTTAGCACTACACACTGCATGAGTGATTTCATGCTAGTCCATGTGTAGCTGGCTGCTGGAAAGAGCAGTCGCATCTACAGGTGATACAGTAAGAATCATCGTGGGACAGTATGGATTGTGCAGTGGAGGATAGGTCAGGGATTTGTTTATTATTTTTTCTCTTTTCCAGGTGACATGGGCATCAGGGATTAAGCATTAAGGTGAGTATATGTTTTTTTATTTTTACAGAAGAGGGCTTCAGGGATTAGGTGAAGGTGAGTATGCTGTGTTTTTTTATATCAATAATTATTTATTTATTTTAACTTTTTTCCTTACTTTGACCACAAGTGCTGGCTGATAACTACACCCATCAGTGGAGCCTGCTGTTGCTGTTATCATCAACAGCAGGCGTAGGCTGATGGGAGTATGACTCACTCATCAGCCAATGCCTGGGACTAGTGCTAAGCTTTTAACTACCAGTAACAGCTGTGGGGTCATGCTGACATCTGGCAGTTTGACCTCACAGCACTCTGATTGGTGGTAACAATTTTACCGTCGATCAAAGCTGCTGTTTTAGTACTGTCACACAGATGACAGCATGGGAAATACCTGATAAGTCCGTAAAAACACAACTCAGCAAATCTGCAAACATTTTTATACCTGCGTTTTTTGCTTGTGCTGCGAATTTAACTGACACAAGTGAAGTCAGTGAGTGAAAAACGCAACAAAAACACACAAAGAATTGACATGCTTTGAAAGCAGCAAAAATCCTCAAAGGAAAAATACTAATTATGTGCATAGGACTTCAGGATTTTCATTGACTTTGCTGACAGAAGGCTTCCTTTCTGCTTTTGAGCCAATTCAGCGTGGAAAAAATGCCACAAAAATGCACTGTATACACACAGCCTTATAGGTAAAAAATTTGACAGAAATATGGAAAATTCTGAAGCATTCACAAACTTTCAAGCACTACTGCAGATGATGTAGCAAACAAATAATATCATCCAATCGATTGGTAATTATATAAGTTTTAAGAATAAGGTTAAAGTTTGCAGATACAATTGAATAAAGGCGACCAATTCCACCAATATCAATGGGAGCATTAGACTATCTAATGTGTATTTGACTTTCAAAGTTTGACCTGCTATGCCTATGATCTGATAACTCATATGAAAGAAAAGGGTTGGGGAGTGTGATCATAAATACTCTGAGGGAGTATTTCAGGAGAGAAATGTCTGACAGTGGTTTTCTGTGCTTTTTCCACTGAAAACACATCAACCCTCAGTGGAACTGAGTGCTTATGTTTATGGGCGAGTTTGAAACAATGAAATGAGTTTGACCAATATAACATTGTATTCTGTATTCATATAGCAAAGAAAAGTTACTCTAACTTTTTCAATAGAGCAAAAAAATATAACAAGGAAGCCTGATACATGATAGAAATCTGGCAGATACTATTGAAATCCTTGTCCTCTACTAGACAACCCCTTATTAACAGCTTTAATCTGGTGCAGAATATATAAGAAGTCCATACATACCTCCATTATCAGTGCCGCTCCTCTGATCACCCTTCCATTGTTATGTCATGTCACCACTCCAGCCAGCGGGCACTGAAAAGACTTTGATGGAATACTGGAAGACTTTCCAGTAGTAGAGAAACCATTAATGTGGAAATAACCTACTTACAGTCATATAGGGAGTGCAAAGCCCGAAACAAACAGAAAATAATTTTGATCGGAGTTTGTTTTTGAAGTGCTTGATGAAAATTCATACTAAAGACTCATGGACAGCTGTCCCTTTTCTGATTTCTAAAATCATATTCTATTCCCTCTATGAATAAGAGCAACGTGTAATTTTCATAAATACATTTTGATCCAGAACTTTTTTATATGTAGAAATTTGAATATTTTCTTTATTACCAGACTGGTGTTGTAAAGGATATAATATGCATATAAATGTACTTGAAAGGAATCTTCCCCTCTGATCTGGTTAAATATCCTTATTAGTGATGAACGAGTATACTCGTTGCTCTGGTTTTCCTGAGCATGCTCACGTGTCCTCCGAGTATTTTGTCGTGCTCAGAGATTTTGTTTTTGTCGATGCAGCTGCATGATTTGTGGCTGCTAGACAGCCTAAATACATGTGAGGAATGCCTGTTTGTTAGGGAATCCCCACATGTATTCAGGCTGTCTAGCAGCCACAAATCATGCAGCTGTGTTGACAAAAACAAAATCTCCAAGCACTCCAGAATACTCGGACACCCAAGCAACGAGTATATTCTATCATCACTAATCCTTATTATTGAGGATTAAATTCTAGTGAGCAGGGGAACTGTATGTAAAAATTGGAATAAGTAAAGTAAGGTTTGAAATTAAAGGATGAAAATACACTCAAGTCATTTTCTACTGAGTGCAGTTGATTATAACTGTAAAATATGCTTTCTGTAGTCATAATGTATGCGTTTCCTAGTGAAGGTCTTCTCCTTATTACCTGAAACACACTCCACTGATCAGCAACCGACTGAAAAAGTGATGTAAATTAACAACTAAATTGATTAGGCGAGACTTGTGAATCAAAGGTATCAAAGGTAGTCATATACAGGCAACATATGGGTCTCAGTTTAATTTGCCATGTGATTACTAACTGGAGGATGTTTAATCACTTCTAAGAATTATGTACTTTAAAAATGACTTAACATTTTTCTTTTTATATATTTCACTTAGTACAGATTTAATTTTAGACAGTTTAAGGAATGTAATAGAGCATTCTTTTTACCATATCTTTACTTTTATGTACCATTCAACTTATATGGATGTATTTCTCATGAATTAATACAGAAAATATATACTATGCTCCATTAAATTTTGTGATGCAAAAAAGTCTGTCCTATAAAAATATGTAAATATTAAATAATAATATTCTCCTCCATACAAAGAAACGCAAGCAACTTTGCTTGAAATGCAACATTAAATGTAAATACATACTTAAGTAGTAACACATGTAAAATCCACATCTCAGGTTTTGATTGTGCCACACCCCATTTCACATTTCAGTAATTTATAAAAAATATACTTGTTATTGTCAATCATTTTGCATTTTTATTCAGAGTTATTTTGGTATCCGTTAGGGATGAGCGGACTAATATGGGGAGAACTGACTTTGAGTCAATTTTCCTGAGATTCCCAGTTTATTGCAAATTCAAACACTTTTCAAATTGATTTGCAAGGCTTGGCAAAAAATAATAAGCCAAGCACCACTTCACACACTGCTGAAGACTCCAAGAGTGGGCTAATTGCATCAGGCATGGCCAATCAGAGACGTTACCAAGAAGCCAGTATAAAATATGGAATTTGGCCAAAGAGCACTATTGTATTCTTGTACAGAGTAGGGATCTGAGATCAGAGCATAAAGTTCATTCCACCTAGGGATAGAAAAAGGCCTAAATCGAGTGTGCTGTACTACGTTCAGTGCTCAACCAGATTAAAAATGGAAGTGCTGGTTGCAGTTTGTGAATACCAATCCAAAGATTTAAGTGACACATACCTATATGACTGAATTAATTTAAATTAATTGATCTGAGAAGTATTGCAGTAACAGCACACTAATGACAGCCTTTTTTATTCTTCAAATATTGCAAACGAGAAGGGTAAAATTAAACCCCTCAGTGTCATTTTTGTGACTAAACTGAAATCTCAAATCCAAAGTTAAATTTTAGTATTTGTTGACCTGTTTAAATTGTTTAATTTATGTACAATGCACACCCCAAAACACTGCATGAGGTTGCTGCATTTTAATTTTCTATCATGAGCCTACATATAGTTAATTTGCAACAAATTATTTTATGGTTATGTAATTTATGATACAAAGGAGACAGTTAAAATAAAAAAGTAAAGTAAATAAGTAAAACAATCTAGAGTGTAAGCCCGGGTACAAGTATATCATTGTCATTTTACTGTAAGTTATATGTATTTTGTTTGTAACCCCATCTCATGTACAGACTCATGGAACCAATGGTAGCATATAAATACAAAATTATATATGTATACATACAAATATGGTTAACGTTTGGCAACTTTTACAAGTTTTTTTCAACAATTTTTGATGCCACAAGAGTACTGCTGGCTGCTGCTGCAAATAACTTTTCATGCATGTATCTACATAGCAAACTACTTTTCTAATGATAATGGGCCTGTCACACATAGCGATATCGCTAGCAATATCGCTATAACGTCACTGGTTTTTGTGACGTTATAGCGATATTGCTAGCGATATCGCTATGTGTGATACTTACCTCCGACCGGGTCCCACGCTGCTCATCGCTGATTGCACGAGAACAGCCAGGGCCATTTCTCGTCGTCAGCTTCCTGCTGGGCTTCCTGTGACGACGCGTGGATGCGGGTGGGAGGACGTCAGGATCACCTTGTCTGACAGGTAAGTAATGACCCCCGACCGCTGCTATGTCGCTGGTGAGATCTGCCTGTGTGGCAGCTCACTAGCGACCACTTAGCGATGCACCAGCGATCCTGACCGCGTCATATCGCTAGTCGGGATCACTGGTGCATCGCTAAGTGTGACAGTACCTTAAGAAATTTTTGTTCAAGGGCATCTGTCAGCAGGACAAACCCTTCAAAGCTGTCTATATTGGCATTCAGGTCATAGGAAGCTGAATACAATGGTGCCTTAAAATCTGCGATCTGATGTTTTGTTCCAGATAAATCCACATTTTTCTTAATATGTAAATGAGTTGTTAAGATCTATAGGCCAGACAACAGATCTCCCAAAGAATCTGATTATTTTAAATGAAAGGGGATGTTACCAATGTGGGACATGTAGATCAGGAAATTGTCAGTCATTACACTTCACACTGGTAACGCTCTCTTTCATTTGAAATAATCTTTGGCGGCAGATTTTCAGGGAGATCAATGTCCAGCCTATCAAGTTACCTCATTTCAAGACGAAAGATATAGGTAAAAAAAGGGGGATCACCATACAACATGGAAATCGCATAGAAAATATTTTATTTTTATTAAACACCAAAAGACACACAAACTTCTTTTAAAAACATTAAAATAGTGACTATTGTGACATATATTGATTATACATAGGCATGTAATAAAGCCTGTAACCCAGGAGACATAAATGCAAGCACCTTTAACAAAGCACAAATAAGCAGCATACCATCAATGAAATAATGGACATGGAAAACATGTGTTAAGTCCACTATAAATAGAAAACCGCCACACTGAGAACACAGTCAAGATTATATAGACATGCGACAGTTATACAACCTCAAGGAATATATTTGTGAGCTGTAAAGATAACAGCTAAAAAATAATAATATACACCCATATAAGCTAATACTTCATCCAGACATGGAGTTCTCACAATTGAAGCAAGATAAGGTTGTATAAAAAAAGCCAGAAATCCTCCATGTGGAAATAGGTCTCTGAATAGTTGCTCAAGTGGGGACCGGACTGCGAGTAAAAAATCTGTCCAAAGATTACAAATTTATGGTGCAAAAAAGTGCAAGCAAATAGTCAGCCTATTATTATTAGTTCAAGAATAGTTCTTATTTTATTTTTGCACAATTCACCATGCAGTGTAAGTGATAAGGTGGATTTATTACTTGGGTCGGTGTGCTTACAGCGATACCAGATTTATATTGAGTTTTTTATGTTTGTCTGCTATCACACAGTAAAAATACTTTTTTTTTATATAAAAAGTAGAATTTTTCATCTCCATATTCTGAGAGCTGTAACTTTTTTTATTTTTTATCGAACAAAGATGTATGAGTATGAGGGCTTATTTTTTGCAGGATGAGTTGCATTTTTTTGGTACCATTGTGGGGTACATAATATTTTTTGATCGCTTTTCATTCAGATTTTTCACAAACAGAAGAACCAAAAAAGCAATTCAGTTAATTTTTTTTTATTTTTAGCGCTGTTCACCATGAGTTAAAAGTGATAAGACCCATTTGTTTGTCAGGTCAGTACGATTACAGTGATTTATATTTTATTTTTTTACACTTTGCTATTTTTACAGACTAAAAGCAATATTCTACACCAATAAATTTGTTTTTGCATTATCATATTCTTAGAGTTGTAACTTTTTTATTTTTTTGCCAAATGGGCCATATTAGGGACTGATTTTTGCTGGACGATCTGGCATTTTCATTCATACCATTTTTTACATACATCTTTTTGATCGCTTATTATTTACTTTTTTTGAGTCACTATGATGTAAAAGAGACATTTTGAGATTGTTTTTTATTTATTTTTTATGGTGTTCGCCGTACTGAATATGCAACATGCAAGTTTTATTGAGAGGGTCGTTTCTGATGTAGCGATACCAATTATGTGTACTTTTTTTGTTTATTTTTGTTTTATCACAAACGCTGAATTTTAAGTGAAAAAACAGCTTTGCATGATTTGTGTGCAGATGTTTGTGCTTTTTTCACATTTTTACATCTTATTTTATTTTTTTTTTTACTTTTTCACTTAGTCCCTCTGTGGAACATATAAAATTTTCAGCTTGATCACTGTTCTCATACACTGCAGTGCTCATCTACTGCAATGCATGAGACTGTCAGTGTCTCACTGACACAGCCTGTGAGACCTAGCTTATAGTTTTATCTCACAAGCCACCATACCCTGGGGTCATCATATGACCTCACGGTACCATGGTAACCATCGGGACATGCGAGTCTCATCACGGGGATTCCATTGCTACTAAGAAGGGTTCTTGACCCCCTTATAATCACTTAAATTTTGCTTTCATGATTGACAGCAGTATTTAAGGGGTTATAAAGACCCAGCCGGTTTTGCAACTGATCAAGGCTGATACTGCACTGTGTCTGCTGTCATATACATCTGACACCTGTGGTAATCACCACCATTGGGTGGCGCTAAACTTTAATTCATTTTATTTACTATGTGAAAAAGAAATGGCTTCTTCTTTTTTTACCACATGTGTATAAATACCAGCAAGGGAGGCAACTGTCACATTGTATAAATTATATAAATTTAATTGCATTTTGAAGTGGGAAATAAGTATTTGATCCCCTACCAGCCATTAAGAGTTCTGACTCCTACAGACCAGTTAGACGCTCCTAATCAAGTCATTACCTGCATTAAAGACAGCTGTCTTACATAGTCATCTTTATAAAAAAAACTCCTGTGCACAGACTGAATTAATCAGTCAGACACTAACCTCTACAACATGGGCAAGACCAAATAGCTTTCTAAGGATGTCAGGGACAAGATCATAGTCCTGCACAAAGCAGGAATGGGCTACAAAGCCATATGTAAGATGCTGGGTGAGAAGGAGACAACTATTGGTGCAATAGTAAGAAAATGGAAGAAATACATAATGACTGTCAATCGACATCGATCTGGGGCACCATGCAAAATCTCACCTTGTGGGGTATCTTGATCATGAGGAAGGTAAGAGATCATCCTAAAACTACATGGGGGGACCTTGTTAATGATCTCAAGGCAGCTGGGACCACAGTCACCAAGAAAACCACTGGTAACACATTATGCCGTAAACATTTAAAATCCTTCAGTGCCCACAAGATACTGATGCTCAAGAAGGCACATGTGCAGGCCCATCTGAAGTTCAGCAATGAATGCCTGGATGATTCTGTGATTGATTGGGAGAACATGCTGTGTTCAGATGAGATATCAACCATAGTAGTATGACGACTACTGCCACAGCTTGTGTTTGGGAAAAGTTGGTCTGTGACTTAGATTATCTCAAGTTTAGTGTGCTAAGAAAAAGCAAGGACCTTTAGAGTGCTAGCAAAAGGATTAATGACCAATTGGTGAAAGAGATTTTGAGGATGCTATATCCAACACCAATAAATAATTGGAAACACCCTGTGCCTGCTTTTTGTGGAGCAGTCAAGTAATAGACTCTCCCTGAGAGAGACTCTTTAACTGCAAAATCTGTTCAAATTTCCAGTCTTGAAAAGTTGTTGATACTTTTAGGCAAAAATACATCACACTTACTATCCTGCAAAAATTTTACCCATGTTACATACTAAAGGTCAGCCCAGGATGAAAGCTAAATATGCCAGATATAATAAATGAACTTTCAGTCAGTTCTGAATATAGAAGCACATTCAACAGCACAACATTCAAAATACAAGCCCTCATATGGCTATATTTATGGAAAAATAAATAAATGTATTGCTCTTGGAAGAAGGGAAGGAAAAAAGAACAAATAAGAAGGAAAATGGCCTCAGGGTGAAGGGGTTAAATGTGAACTACAGCCCTGCCAAAGTTCAAAATCTTTAAGGAAGCATTAAAGTTGCACTTAATTTTAAGTTTTTGGGATGAACTAACAAATTCAGCAACTTCTAGTTTCTCTACTTACTCTCATAATCATAATGCTAAAGCACAGGAGCGAGACAAATGAGAAATTGAAGTTTTAATAACTTTGAAATTTTTAATTTGATGGAGCACCTGCATCACAACATGGTTATCTGTCACTTTGCACACCGATTTCTTGAAACAAACAGAATTGAGCACAATTGACATGTAGCTAAAATAGGTGAGGCTCATGTTCAATACATACTGTGTGACCTTACCAGATAAGGTACTAGTATGATTTACACAGCACAACAATCCTCAGTATTATTAAAGATAATGTGTTTTTTTTCGGCACTGTCCTTAATTGATTTTTTAATGTAGTTTATAAGATCTTCTTGTCACTTATTTTTTTCTAAAGAGCTGGTAAAGATTTCTTTCTGCAGAGGTTGTTTCAAGAAAAGTAATTGCTTCTCTTTTTTCTTAATACAAGGAAGCAGTGGTCGCATCTCTAACAGCATGACAAATAAACTACATTAACAGCCAAACTGATTACAATGGTAAACAGAAATTGAAAGAGTGATTTCTTGAAAGACAAGTTTTTTTTATTAATTTTTTGATTTTTTGTTGCTACATCATGGGAAAAGGTACTGTCACACTAAGCGATATCGCTAGCAATATCGCTATAACTTGTGATCTTAAAGCGATATTGCTAGCGATATCGCTATGTCTGATACTTACCTCCAACCGCCCCACCGCTGGTTATCGCTGATCGCGCGAGAACGTCCTGGACCGTTTCTCGTCGTCAGCTTCCTGTGGCGCTTCCTGCTGTGGAGACGAGCGTGGAGCCGGGCGGAAGGACGTCAGGATCGCCTAGTGTGACAGGTAAGTAGTAACCCCCATCCTGAGCGATGTCGCTGGTGAGATCTGCCTGTGTGGCAGCTCACTAGCGACCACTTAGCGATGTACCAGCGATCCTGACCGCGTCATATCGCTGGTCAGGATCGCTGGTACATCGCTAAGTGTGACAGTACCTTAACTCCCCTGAAATATCGATATACTCACTGTAAAGGCCCCTACAGGGCACAGACCTGCTTGATATTAACCTCTTTGTTAGGCACGCAACTATTCATACTATCCATATAATGTGTACTTAAAATTTGCAGCTTTGAGGGCATGCTATGGTTTTAAAACTGAAATATAGAAATAAGCAAACCTAAAAAATAGCTGTTCAAGTATTAATATGAGATTTCATACCTTCAATTGCAATCTTTTTCCAAATTTGTATCTTTTTCCTTATTAGACACTGCTGAATTGATCTGCTGCAAATCATATTCTTGCTGAATTTGGTGAAATTTGCAGGTCCCATGGAGTTCAAAAAGCTTACAATTTGATGTATGTAGATTGCAAAAAAATACCCAAAGTCATTTTACACATTGCTGAAGAAATGCAGGCTCACATGATGACAGACATGGTTACACGAGCATCCCCCAAATAATTTGCAGCTGTCACATCACATGATCAAATCAGGGGGGATTATCACAGTTATTTAAAATGTAGGCAGGGAAAGCACTGGCCACCCTCATTTTTTATAGAAATGCAAGGTAGAATGCTGCAAAGCAGTTTCACATCTTGAAACCAAAGGAGACATAAGCCATACAGAGGATGAGTTGCTGCAGTGCTTGACATAATAAATCTCACACTGTCTGACTCCACATCAACAGCAACAATACGTGGAGCATTTTGGCTGATTACAAATTGGGCAAAGTAACTCAAGTTCAATGAATGGCACACATTCTGAATTTAATTGTGCAGCATTACTTTAGAAAATATACCCACTTGAGGAAGGTGGTAGTTATGTCCAGGAAAATGCCAGCTTTTTTCAACCATTCTTACTTACTTGTAGCTTGACAAAAACAGAATAGTCTGCTAGAGTGCTGTCTGATTTGTGATGCTGCAACTGGATGGAATTTGAAGCTGCACAGGCAGCATAAAGCAGTGATGAACTGTACAATGCAGCAGCCAAACTGAAGTGGTGCATTTACATTGAGATTATCCATTGGTAGCTAATGAGAGATGTTTGTCACCTACTGAAGCCCTTCAAAGAGGTTACAAAATGTGTCAATAGGGTCAAGTGTGGCATTAATAATAATCTTTATTTATATAGTGCCAACATATTCCGTAGCGCTTTTCAATTTAACAGTTTCAAACACAACAGTCAAAAGTAACAACTTTAACAACAATACAATGATTAAAACAAAATAAGATGGCCCTCCTCGTGATCACTTACAATCTACAATGAGGTGGGGGAGATGAAAGTTCAGGTGTGTATTTACAGTGATGTATTTATAATGATGGTCCAGCTAACTTGATGGAGTGGGGAATAGATAGAGATAATGAATAGGCTACTCAGGCACACTTAAGCCCCCATCACACACAGCGATCTCGCTAGCGAGATCGCTGCTGAGTCACAAGTTTTGTGACGCAACAGCGATCTCACCAGTGAGATCGCTGTGTGTGACTTCTATCAGCGACCGGCCCCCTTGCCGGGTATCGCTGATCGTTCTTGAAAGCTCTCGACTTTTTTGGGTCATTGGTCTCCCGCTGGCCAGCACACATCGCTGCATGTGGCAGGTGGGAGAGCAACGACTAGCGAGCTCCCAACTTGTATCCAAGGTAAACAGCGGGTTTCTAAGCACCGCACAGCGCTTAGAAACCCTCTGTGTACCTTAGTTACCAGCGCGCTGGTGCAGGGAGCTGGAAACCAAGGTAAACAGTGGGTTTCTAAGTGCCGTGCTGCGTTTAGAAACCCGCTGTTTACCTTGGTTACCAGCTCCCTGCATCAGTGCGCTGGTAACTAAGGTACACAGCGATGTGCCTGCTCGTCGTCGCTGGTGCTGATCGCTGGTGAAGCTGCCTGTTTGACAGCTCACCAGCGATTCTGACAAGTTCATATCATTGTCGGGATCACTGGTGAGTCGCTATGTGTGACGGGGCCCTTACACATAAAATGACTGATTAGGGAATGTGATAGGCTGCTCTGAACAAATGAGTTTTGAGGGAGCACCTAAAACGGTGCAAGTTGTGGCTTGTCCTAATTTCTTAAGGTAGAGCATTCCAGAGGATTGGCGCAGCACAGGAGAAGTCTTGGAGTCAGGAGTGGGAGGTACTGATTAGTGCAGAGGTTAGTTGAAAGTCGCTTGCACAGCGCAATGGTCAGTTAGGCTGATAGACAGAAATGAGGGAGGAGATGTAGTGGGGTACCGCACCATGGAGAGCTTTGTGGGTGAGAATATGTACTTTGAATTGGATCCTATAATGCCAGCCAGTGTAATAATATCATCCCTCTTATACTTATCCTCATAAAAAGAAATCATTCACCAGAAGACAACAGGGGAGAGAGCAAGATTTTCAACATGTACATGTTCAATACAGTCTTTTGGATGTTGGGGACCTCATAATACATTTATCAGAATGTGGAGGAGGGGGAGGAGAAGAATGCAGAAGAACAGGAGAATGGGCATCAGTACTTGAATGTGATGGGAACATCGAGTTGGCACAAGTAGGGGTGTGGCTGACAGTCAGAGTGAAATGTTGAGCACATTGGTCATGATGACTGTCAAAGCTGGGTGTGGAAAATGAACCAACTTGACCCTTGGTCATCCTGTTGAGCATGGAAAGCGGTATGATGGAATTTTTTGGGGATGACAGGAGTTTATTACCATTAAGCAAAGGGATGAATATTGGATAGCCATGCTTTTAGACTCTTGCTAGAAAAACAAAATTGCAAAAAATATTGATGCATTTTGGCAAACAGAGGTGCATCATTCAAACAGACAGGTTTATGTAGACATATGTAGACTGTGTTCTTTTATTACAGTACCCTGAGCACCAATTACATGGACAGCTGGCTGAGCAGATTGGACCAGTGGCATATAGTCATGTCCAGCCTCTAGTGCACTGTCAGAGTGTACTCAGCTCATCTGGTGGCTTTGTCACACTTAAGTGGACCAGGTTATCATAATCATGGGAGAATTAATCAGTCAATGATCATTGCTGGCTTTCATTCACCTGTGGCTGATGCCAATGGTTAGATTAGTTGTACCATCTGGCTGCATGAATGTCTGTTTTCTACTGCACTGATATCTTTAGTGACCAGCCAGGTATCTATTCTATGCCAATCATGTAATCTATACTGTACTTCTGCTGCCAGGCTTGCCAATACTGGCCTCTTATTGCCAAACATCTGCTCGCCTGCCTCATCATATTTTTATACTGTGCTGTACAACTTCTGTCACTGCCGTAAACAAACAGGCAGAGGGTACTGCAAAAACAAAAGAAAGAAGATCAACTAACTACATGCAACAGCATGCAACAAAAATAGGGCCAAAACCAGGAAAAAAATTGGAGCCTAACTGTGGTAAGATTACAAAGAATATCATGTTTATTATAGCAAAAAGTTAACATACAATAAAAGAAAATTATTTAAAATATATTTAGCAACTTGTATACCATGCAAAGGGTTATCTACAATAAGATAAAACCCCAATGCTATGCCTATAAATAAAATATTGCGAAGATATCAAAGGCAAGCCAACATGTTGAGTGATGAACAAGAACCTAGTTTAGGTGATATTATAAGTAGGTCCAAAGTTGGACAATAAAAATAAGATATACTAGAGTAATATTACTAGAGTAATATGAACAATCAAAAACATATTTACTAAATTCTGCATTAAGATAGTTTGACAGTCAGGCATAGCAGGGTATGGGGAGCCCTCACATGTCACTAACAGTAGGAAGGTTTCCTCATGGTTGAATGATGCCACATTTACTGTAATACTGCTGGCTGTCATTGCTAGCCCTACACTGTCACACATCTCTTTGTCTGCCTGTCATAATTCTGTACTGTGCTGCTTCTCCAATGTGTCAATGATACTGCTCAGCCATGCCTCCACCCATCTCCTGGCTACCCACTGGGATTTATAGTGCTGTACTGTACTGCTGCTGCTAGGGCTGCTAAAGTTGGAACCATATTGCCAAAAATCTCTTTGCTTTCTGTGTCCTATTTTACATTGTGTGCTTACTGCCACTGCCCTTTATATGCCCACACACATCACCCATGCTTGGTTAGTGTAACCTAGAAATGTATTCAGGATATACACAGAAGCTACTCCAAAAAATAAAGATAATTTTTCCATGGCTTGTCAACCATTTATTGCTGTTAGGGTTGGTGGAACGCATCAATTAAAATATAATAATAAGGTGCGTTCGCCACCTGGGACCCACCATGCAGAGATATAAAACTGCAGCTAATGTGAACAATGGCGGAGCGGAGCTGTGAGCAAGCACCGTAACCACACTGAGTTAAACGTCACTCGGTGTGATCACAGTGCAAAGTAAATGTCTCTGTTACTTCACAGAGCAGTACAAAAACTGAGAGCACTCTAAGCTATGCTCTGTTAGACATCACAGGAGCATAGTGGTAATCACGCTAGTTGGACTCCCTATGACTATCCCACAGGAAGTCTAAACTGGTGGTTGAACTTGCTCTGACACTCGGTGTGCTTTAGCACATGCGCCTGAAGACGACTGATGCAGATGCTAAGGTCAAGCGGGAGTTCCAACCCTACACTGCTTGTCTAGAAAGTCACTCGCAATGCTATTAGCAGCACATGTGCACACAGGGTGGTAACGTATCCACCAACACACCAAACACATACAATCTTAGCGTGCAGACACATGCTCCAGAGGACATTTTATATGTTCCTGTTCAAGTCCAGTCAGACAGGAACTGCCAAGTCACCCGAGCAGCTGACGACTGACCACCAATGAGAGGTCGCCTCGTGAGCATGCTCAGTAGAATAATTTCTGGACTTACTCTCAGGAAAGTCTGTTCGCTGCTGCCGATTGCTAGTTACTATAACTTTGTCTGGAGTGCTAGCAGTAACCAAGCGTACGGCACGAGTCTCAGCAAGACGCTGGGACTGATGTCTTTGCTGAGCAACACCCACTATGGCTGAAGCTGAATGGGAAACCAAAGAGGGCGACACAGCTTGGGATCCACCCAGTGCAGTGGAAAAATCCCTGTACCTACCAATTGCTTCTTCACTTTGAAAACAGTTAACTTGTTTTAGCTTTCTTGTTATATGGATAATTTTTTAGTGACTTGATATAAAGCCATTCTAATTGTTTAGTCATTTTGAGAATAAGAAACATGTTAACAATCTCAAACAAGTATACATTTTTCACTTCTAAATTAGAAGTCATTGCTATGCCATAGCTTTCAAAACAGCAGTTCCGTTTCTGCTCCCTTAATGAAGGGATAGTTTTGGACGGCTTGAGAAATAGCTATCACTTTTTAAAGATCTAAGCTCTTCCTACTCCCCAAAAAGACATATTTTTGCACCACTCATTCTGAAAAAGTCTTGGCTTCTTCTATTTGCATTGATTTTTATAAACACCATCATATTATGTATCTTCCCACAAAAAAGAAAAAAAATTGACTGTTTTTTCAATTTACTTTTTGAAACCTTGTTCTAACAGCAGTAGTGGGATTGTTTTTACAATTTAGGAAGTCTAAAAAGTTCATGCAGTGTGTTGTTAAATAAGCAGTCGGTTACCAGCGGATATACTTTATTTTCCTTAGCCAGATAGATTGAGGTCACTTTGACATTTCTAAGACCGTCTTTGCATCAAAGAGATAGAAAGGGATTCAAAACAGGCCAAAGAGACCTCAGAATATTGCATTTCTTTTTCTGAGCAATATTATACTTAGCAGAACTTGAGAATTGCAGCAAAATAATTTTGAGAAAATTTTGAGAAGGATAAGTAAATTAGAATCATATGATGGGTGAATTAAAAAGATACAATCATTTCTAGTTTTGATGCTGACAGGACCAATGCTAGCACTCACTTTTGGAAGTAGACAAGATTTAGCATGGAAACTCAATTGGTCCCTACCACAGTGGAAGAGAGAAAGAGGGAAATTAAAAATAGGATGAAAGTGATATAGACCTGGAATGGAGGAGACAGAGTGAAAACAAAGGGGTGGAGAAAGTGAAAAATGAGTGATGGAAAGAATGAGAGAGGATTTGAACATGTCACAGCATGTACACCATTTACTGAATGGTACTTCTTTGTTTATGTTAGATTTGCATTTAGAGAAAAGCTATGCTTTGGATTCTTGCCACATGCTATTAAACACTTCTTTCAAGGCTTTGGAAAGCTGTAAAAATAAAGTCCAATTTTCCTTTATTGTTTTAACTGGAACAGATGAACAATTTGGATAGCTTAAGCACAATAGTAAAATATATCAATATTTATACCTGACCTGCTGGGAATGCATTCTGATAAAGGAAAAACAAATCTAAGTTAGAATAAATCATGTGGTCTCCAGTATAGCAAAGTATCACATTGATGCACATGGTTATATGAATCCTGAATAGTAGAATGTAAAGTTGGGTAACCGTCACATGACCATCACTTACTCATTATAGCCATGGTCATGCTACAATTTCATTTTGTTACTTATTATTATAAGTGGGATGATATACTCATCTGCTCCTGTAAGTGTGATTACAGCATTGTAGGCTTCGGCTGCATTGTGACTGAAGTCAATGCATGACAAGGCCACATACCAGGATGATAATGCTGAGAAATTATGATATCTTACTAACTATGCATATCATTAAAATATTATCACCTACATGATATCATGGTTTTCAATTCAGCCAAAAAATCCATTTTGATACAGTATAAGATTTTTAACCGCTAATGAAGCTAATGCTAGAAACTACATGGTGGTTACACTGAACTTATTCTAATTTTGAACTATTGTAGTTTCTTTTAGTTATTTAAAAATTAAATAATTTATTTTGCAGACCAGATCTGTTTGAATGGAATAGTGTCCTCTGCCAACATTCTGCGATTCAACGGCTTGATCATGCATTCAACACTGCCCAGCAACGCTTGGGAATCGCAAGCCTCCTAGATCCTGATGGTAAGTAAACAGACTTGTACATTTAACTTTCATTAATACTTACAAACTTTCCCTGTGGAAAAGATACATTATTCTGGATGTACTTTATATGCAAAATGAATGCTGCAGAAGGTCTTGTGGGACAAACTAAGGGCGATTTGTCATTTTCTCTTTTTAGTGTTAATTCACATACATGCTTTCAGGAGCTCTACTCTTAAATAATGTGCATTGTTTCTTTTACATGTGTAATTTGCAAGTAATTTGTAGTCATCCACACTGGCAACACAAGTGAATCATCTCTGAACCCACATTGTCAAACTATTCTCTGCAAATAAAATATAGCAAGAGCAATACTACATTTATTATTTCTAAATTGCTAAAGGTTGATCAAAGAGGGAGTTTATAGTCTAACAGCCTTATAAAATTATATATTTCCAAAGTAGGCTAAAGTAATTTGGCTGCAGGGACAGTCAACAAGCAAAGTTTCTACACTTTATAATATCTAGTTTGTCACTTAGTATTGAATTGGGAATAAGCATTTCAGCATCATACAAATATTGGATCTTTTGTATACTAGGTGAATGGAAGTGATGTTGAAATATACACTGCTGCATTTGATGTTACCCATTGTGGTCTATTGGTCTTGCTATGATTGGTCATTATTTCTAGGAATGCACTATTTTGAAAAACACTTGTAAATTATTTTCATTAATTCTAAGTAAATTTTCATAGAATCTAGTACATTTTAATTTTTGGGAATTTGACTAGTTGTCTACCCTTTTCCTAGTTTTATATAGGCCAGAAAAGGCAGTTTTTCCACATGAGTGGAACCCACTTTTAGAGAAAAAAGTTCAGACCTGCAACAGATACCGTCCTGGGTAAGAGGGGACGAGTCAATTGCCACAAGTTTAACAGGATCCTGAAGCCTGACTGTCCCTATCTTATTAAGAGTCAAAATTTTGGTATCAATCAAGTTCACAGCAGAACCACAGTCAACAAAAGCAGCAGTTTGAACCGGACCATTACCAAGTTCCAGTTCCACCTGCAGCTCCATTTTTGCACGTGAGGAAAATTGTACCTGAAGGTCTGGGTAGCCTCCTCGACTACTACCCAGACCTAGTCGTTTCCCGCCTTCTTGGAGGATGACGGACAGGAGGGGCAGTCCTTCTTCCAGTGTCCAGATTCCCCACAATAGAAGCACAACTGCTTCTCCCGGCGGCGTCTTCTTTCCTTTTCCTCACAGGTGACAGTGCTCACCTCCATAGCCACAGGAAGAGTCCGGGTCTCATCTCCACTGAAGAATAATGATGTTTCCAGTTGCATAACGCCTCTAGCCTGCAGTCTGCAATCCATGCGAACCGCTTGGGTCATGGCATCCTCCAGGGAGTCAGGTGGAGGATGGAGTGCCAGGGCATCCTTCAGACATTCACACAGGCCTCTACGGAACAGCACTCCAAAAAATCTCGGCTGCCCAACATCTGAATTCAGTACAGAACCACTCGGCCGAGTGCTCCCCCTGACAGACACACATCACCTTGTCCTCAGCCAAACGCACTCTATCAGGTTCATCATAAATAAGCCCTAAGGCTTCAAAAAATGCATCCACAGACATTCTCTCAGGGGCAGAAGAGGAAAGCGAAAATGTCCAGTCTTGTAGGGACCCCCTAAGCAGGGACATAACCACCACCACCTTCTGTTTCTCATCCTCAGAGCAGCGGGGTCTCAAAGAGAAAAACATCTTACAGCCCTCCTTAAATGCTCTGAATTCATCTTTGTTACCAGCAAACGTATCTGGCAATTTAACCTGGGATTCGGGTGGGACTAAAATGACATCTCTATTCCCCACCTGCTGAAAGCCTGCGGAAAGCACCCACTGAACCGAGTCCGCAACCTGTCGCTGGGACTGAGCTAGAGCTTGGTGTTCCAAACTTAGCTGCTGCAGCGACTGAGTCAAGCATTTCCCCTGCTCAGATAAGGCATGCATTGGGTCCATGCTGCAGAAGTGAGGAGAGGAAAAAAAAAGTTCACGGTCAGTTATAATGTCAGGAACACCGCACTGCACTTGCTCACTGAGCCAGTGCGCATGTCCTGAGTAATGCAAACTGTGCTCAAAGATACCTGTGGAGCGGGCAGCAGCCGAGTAGGTGCATACTTCAGAACAGCAAGAGCTGAAGCACGTGACTACTGGGGGCATGGCCTAAACTCCAGAGAGCTAGGAGCTGCATGAGAACTCCTTGCAGGGTAACTGCGAGACAAAGTTACCAAAGGTCAATGACAGGGAGGATAGTCAGGACGTAGCTAATGAGTCATACATAGAGATAGCTGCAAGGTACAAGAGGGGCAAGCAGAGAGTAGTCAGATCACAGGCAATGAGTCATACAAAGGGAGGGTAGCGAAGTACAGAATCAACAGGCAAACTCACAGCGAGGAACAGAACCGGGTCAGAACCATATAAACAAGCTATAACAACGAACAGGCACACAGAGGTCACCACACTCGGCCAAAGGCAAAGGTATAACTGACAGGGATTGGAGCTTCCCAGGGGTTTAAGAAGCTCTCCAAGAACCATAGAGAGGCCACAATCATTAACGCCAGGTGTGCAGGTCAAAACCTGCACTGAGCTCCAGACATTAACCCCTGACGTGCAGCTCAAAAACCTGCACTGGGATCATGACAACCACAACGTGCAGAGAGATCTAGTCATCATCAGAAGTTCTTGAGAAAAATGAGAAGTAGACCAGCACATGGTCATGCATTACAGGGACATGCTATAAATAAGAAACACATAATGCCATTTATTTCACTTATGGAGTTGCTAAAGCAAAATTCAACAGTCTTCAATTCTTTCTTGATATCTCTCTTATTATTACAGCTAATTGTTGGAGGATTATGAAAACACCTTGAAAAATGCACTAAAAAAACATGTTTCAGTCGCTCTATTAAAGGGAACCTGTCACACCCCCATGCGTTATTAAGCAAAAGTGCCACCTTGTGCAGCAATAATGCATTCTGTCAAAATGGCTCTTATATTTAGGGTACCTTCCACCGCAGAAATAATCATTTTTAAAATTGGTAATACCTGAAGTTTGACCGGGGGCAGGTCTTTCCCCCTCTGACACAGACGCCTCGCATACATCAATCATTTCTTTCTTCAGTACTTGGCGCCACCTCCTCAGCGTTATTTTGAAATCCTGGCGCCTGTGCTGTACTATATTTTCGTGGGCATGCGCAGTTAGC
This sequence comes from Dendrobates tinctorius, assembly GCF_039654945.1. Lineage (NCBI taxonomy): Eukaryota > Metazoa > Chordata > Amphibia > Anura > Dendrobatidae > Dendrobates > Dendrobates tinctorius. The sequence goes on along the minus strand of NW_027361833.1, from coordinate 10,656,733 downwards.
ACTGCCCGTGCTCTCCCATCACATCCTGGCCTTCCTATTGCGCGGCCAGAGATCCCACCCCGCAGTCGTTTATGATTTATTCACATTGTGGGGCTGGGAATGTTCGGCATGCGCAGTAGTTCTCTGCGGCTCTCATTTTTTGAATAAGGTTATTTCTAGCTTTCACTGCTAACTGTGAATGAGTGCTGAGGCTCTTTATGTTATTGTTGAGCTCTTGAACTATTGGACTAAAGCCTTGAACTAAAGAACTGCTTCCTATATGGGTGTTGTGCTGTGTTGCCTGTTTCTCTCTATTAAATCTTAGATTAAAGAATTACCTTACTTTCTATCGCTTTGAAAGCAAGCCTTATTCCATCCACATCTTCTTCAACTAAACATTTGAAGACAATAAATAAAATCAATAGCATCTCCAATAATAATTAGATTGTAAGTAGTATATTTTAAATGGCAAGATTATTGAAATCCCCTATTTAACTTTTATTTTTGGTAAGACTAGATAAATTGATATACAACTTCCTTGTCTGGCTGAAGTGGCAGATAACTTTGAAGGAACTATAGTTAGTGGGAAGTAGACCTGTGAGCCCTCTGTCTTACTGTTGTTCTTCCCACCTCACAAAATGACAGCCACAGTAGGATACATAGTTTTACCTTTTTCATCTTTTTTTGTGTGAGACACCCTTAAATATGTTACATGTAATTTATTAGCATAACTAAGATTTAATGTGAAATATTCAAAACCTATCACATCTCTATACATGAATTTATAGGTAATCTGTCTTTTTTTCAACAATTAAAAAATGTAAAGTATTAATGTTTTGATTTTTTAAAATATAGTACCATAAAAAAATGAAAAATAATCTAAATAGTTTTGATATTTTTTAATTTTAAACACTGTGGAGTAAAACTGCAGAAATTTGCCATGAAAACCTAGTGTAGTGTTACCTCGCATTACGACTGCAGAAAATGTGGGAAGGGTCTGCTCAAATATGGGCGTTTGCTAAAGGAAAAGGGAGGATAAAGTTGAGGAACACAGTGCAGTGCCATTTTGTTGGCGACTGCACAGTGACACTGACGTGTAGACAATGTCACCAAGTACGCTCGAAAGCACTGATTCTACTAGTTGGTGCTCCTTACTGTATCACTTTGCTGGAATTAGATGTGCAGACTGTATCTTACGACGGGATTAGATTCATGACACAGCAGAGTGTATCACAAACTGTGATTAGATATGTGAACTGTGTCACTCTCTGAGATTGGATAAGTGGGCTCATACTCTTGGATTAGGTATGAGAACTCTATCATGGGCAGGGATTACATGGGCAACATGTAACAAGCACAATGAATAATTATATGGCATGTATTATGTACAGGGATTAGATGCATGGCATGTATGAAGCATAGGGATGGGCGAATCTACTTGTTAGGACTCGTTACTCTGCGAGTAGTAGGGGACTCGCAGGAGTCGGTACTCTGCGAGTTTCCAAGCGATTACTCGCACAGTAACGAGTCCAATGCAAATCAATGGCAATCCTAGTTTTTTCAGAGATTAATACAAGCAATCCTAGTTTCTTAGCGATTTTGTGTCCCGCTGTCAGCAGCGAGTCTTAGCGAGTCTAGGACTCCTATATACTGTATTCGGGACTCGCAGAAAACAGAATATGTTAATTTTCAGAGACAGCCTAGTTTGTTAGGTGAGAAAACTGTGAAGAGCACTACTATGATTGGCTGCTGTCCATCGTGATGCCTATGTCATGTATCACAGGCAAGGCTGTATATAAACCCTGCCCCCACAATTTTGGGCACATTCCTGTGACGATCTGAGCTAATGCAGGGCGAGTTGGAGACATAGAGCAGATCTAGGGACTGTTAGTCAGTGTAGGACCTCAAGATTCCTCACATATAACACAAAAGTTCTTTTCAGAACTACCAGGACAGAGGAGTACTGTAGAGGACTGTAGGCAGGGAGAAAGGCAGGAGCAGCCTTACAGTGCATACAGCACCATACTCAGAGCTTAGCTTACTCACTCAGCTTCCATCAGAGCTGAAATCAGAAGCATAGCTGAGCAAATTTTCTTTTTTTTTTCCACCAGATATTATTGGGGTCATATTTACCCCTGCAGCGTTATTGTTCCTGTGGCAGACCAGTGCGTTGCTGCTATCTATCCCACCAGCAAATAGCACGCACGCTGCCTGCTTGTGTGCACAAAACAATTTTTTCAGGGAGAGTGCGTTGCTTCTCTGCTAAGTCACAGCACGCACTTCACCCCAGAGCGGTGACGCAGACAGCACCACAGTCCACCTAGGTGACTGCCTTTGCGCACTAAACAATTTTTTCAGGGAGAGTGCAGGGCTTCTCTGCTACCAGCTAATGGCACGCACGTTACCTTCCTGCTGTGCCAATACGCATTACTAGCCTTGATTGTCCTCCTATTACAGTCCCCTGTAGTTATCCCCTTTGCACTGTGCATCCCCTGAGACTACAGCACGGGTCACATCACATCCCCCAGTGAAGCAGACCCCGGCCCGGTGCTGGGTACCATGGTTTCAGTGCGTCACAGACACCAATGGTGACACAAGAAATCTCACTCTCTCCTAATCCAAAAAAGGGTACAGTAAAAGAAAATAGAAGAAATGACATCACATAACTCTTACCCATGTTTGCCTGCCCATCTTCTCCAGCGTGATCAAATGACGGGAACATACTTCTGGCGATGGACCTCCAAGCCATATTTCGCTGTCTTTCATCACCATAGCCAGGGTGGGTGGGCTGCCACAGCTGGGGCCACTCTTCAACCAGGCCGATCAGCCTCTCTGTATCACGTCTGCTACACATCTTTGGTGGGCCTGTGTGTGCAGATCTGATCGCCCTGTGTGTGCAGATCAGATCGCCCTGTGTGTGCAGATCAGATCTGCCTGTGTGTGCAGAATATCAGATCAGCCTGTGCAGTAAATCGGTTAGCACAGGCGACTTCCTGTTTAGCTTCTAGCTTGATGTAGAAACGATTTTCTGTGCTTTAGGGATGAATTCTAAATCGCTAAGCTAGGGGCCACTTGCGAGAGTAAAGAGTAAAAAAAAATGGCAGCACAGGAATCGCTGCAATACTCGCATCCCCATTCATTAACATTGGACTCGCTAGACTTGCAACGAATAGCGAGTTTCCGAGTCGGACTCGTTAGAGTCTAGCGATTCCGAGTATTTCAGGATTCGCCCATCCCTAATGAAGCACAAAGATTAGATATGCATAACTTATTATTTACAAGGATTAGATATGTGACTCTGTGGACTATGTCACGCATTGAAATTATATACTCAGAGTGTATCACACAGGATGGGGTTGGATACCGTGCTCATCATACAGTATCATACACATACATAATCAGATTAGGTACAGGGCTCAGCGGGGGAGTGTATAACACAGGATAGGATAAGGTACACAGAGTGTATCACACAGGACGTGATTAGATACAGTACCCAGCCACAGTATAGGAAATGTGGTCAAACACCGACAGAAATCTCCTATGCCTAAGAGCAGCTGACAAAAAAATACAAAGCCTTTAAATCAGCTCCCAAATTAGTGTACACAAGGTATGAAAGATATTGTTTCATTATTAATAAATAAATACAAAGCCCTAAATAAGTGATAATATTAATTTCATTATTTCATGCATATGGAAAGATCCCAACAGGACAATACAAAAGGTCCTTTAAACGCAGACTCCTAAAAAAAAGTTGGGATCCACAAGTTTAGTCCCAACATAAACCCAACATATGCAAATCTACAATTTATAATAAAGTACTTAAGTGAATAAATGAACAAAAATGACCATAGGAAGAAGTATTCTGCAATTTATAGACAGTCAATACTATGCTTGAAGTAGAAAGCACACTTCTTACATAGTAGACTTAGAATCAGTAGAATCAGCCCTTGTCTTCTGCTGTCTTCAGATCACATAGCAAAAACCTGTTGACAGATGCCCTTATTTATTTTTTCTATTTTATTTTTCTTCCGTTTATTAGTTGAAGTATTGTTGATCCACTTGTCATATTATACTTGAGCGTCAGTTGTTTTCCCTTTGTACACAGAGCTTAAACACTGGTAGGAACATGTCTATCAAATCAAGCCTGTGATATTTCATCTGACGCTCACCATACAAACATCACCCACTAAATGTTTAAAGAAACTGTAATACTTTAATCATTCACTTCTCAAAAGGCAGGCTTCATGCTCAGCTTACTGAGACTCCTTCTTAATAATGCAGCACACTTGAAGTCTTATATTATTTATGCTTTATCAGAAGACCTACCATTTTTAATTTGGTTCATATATAATTTTAATGCTTGAAGTCACAGCGCTAGTGATAATAAATTCTCTCCCCTCTCTGCATACATTTTTTTTTCTTTTAAGGAAACTGAGATGACAATGTCCTATTTAGTTGGCTTTTTAGTGCATTAAAATGTGTTGATCCCTTGACAATTTACTATTCTTGGTGTAATAAAAACAAGACTGTAGGCCTCTGTCATTGTCACTATAGACCAAATATGCAACCGATCCACACAGCCCATACATTACAACAGACAAGCTACTGACAGGTTTTACAACCCCATCAAAGTCTGAGAAAATCATCAATGATTCATCATATGCAAATGATTGGTCATAAAACCTTTCTATTGTAAACATAGATTCCAGTTTTCTGCTAGTTTACAAATGTAAGAAAATGTTATATTTCTGTTTATTTTATGCTCAGAGTTGACAATTCAGTGGACACAAATGTTTTACATAGTTTGCATGAGATCTTTAACCCATTAAAGACAGTGCGTTTATTTTTGGAGCTTCCATTTTTGTCTTGTTTGGCAACAGTTATATTAGAATTGATTTGTATGGGCAACTTGTGACTAAATTCACCTCTCTTGTAAATATAAATGAAATCCTATTTTCCAATGTTACACAATGCATGTAATTGTATATAATAACATCCTATATGTAAGTAAAAGTCTAAATAAGGGTAAAATCCTATCATAAAAAATCATACATTTAACTCTGCTTTTAAATCCTTTAGACAATTTTGGCTAGCTTTATGCCGGCTCTTGGTTGACTTACTTTTTGCTACATTTTCCTGCATTTAAGATACCCCGATTACAGTTGACCCATACCCAATCCAAAGGAAGCCATGCCCCTTTATCGAGCATATGACAGTGTTTTATACAAAGAATTTATTAGTTTAAAACTAAATGCTATACAATTTAAAACATTTGTAGTGCTTAGGCTCTACTTATATAAATGTAGGCCTTGAGCAGGACTCACAGGGGAAGAGTCTCAAGTAGGAAGAACCTCCAATGTTGATGCCAGAAGAAGAATCAAATCAACATCAGTTGGTTCAGAGGCTATTTTGAGGATTTAGATTGAAGCTGCTGATGACTATGAGAACCCTCTTAACCCCTTCACCACCAAGGGTGGTTTGCACGTTAACTCCCGGGCCAATTTTTACAATTCTGACCACTGTACCTTTATGAGGTCATAACTCTGGAACGCTTCCATGGATCTCGGTGATTCTGACATTGTTTTCTCGTGACATATTGTACTTCATGTTAGTGGTAAAATTGCATTCAAATAACTTGCGTTTATTTGTGAAAAAAACAGAAATTTGGCGAAAATTTTGAAAATTTCGCAATTTTCCAACTTTGAATTTTTATGCCCTTAAATCACAGCGATACGGCACACAAAAAAGTAATACATAACATTTCCCACATGTTTACTTTACATCAGCACAATTTTGGAACCAAAATTTTTTTTTGTTAGGAAGTTATAAGGGTTACATTTGACCAGCGATTTCTCATTTTTGCAACACCATTTTATTTTTAGGGACCACTTCACATTTGAAGCCACTTTGAGGGGTCTATATGATAGAAAATACCCAAAAGTGACACCATTCTAAAAACTGCACCCCTTAAGGTGCTTAAAACCACATTCAAGAAGTTTATTAACCCTTTAGGTGCATCACAGGAATTTTTTGAATATTAAAAAAAAATGAACATTTAACTTTTTTTCACAAAAAAAATACTTCAGGTTCAATTTTCTTTATTTTACCAAGGGTAACAGGAGAAATTGGACTGCAAAAGTTATTGTGCAATTTGTCCTGAGTACGCTGATACCTGATATGTGGGGGGGAACCACTGTTTCGGCGCATGGCAGACCTCAGTAGGGAAGGAGCGCCGTTTGACTTTTTCAATGCAAAATTGGCTGGAATTCAGATCGGACGCCATGTCGCGTTTGGAGAGCCCCTGATGTACCTAAACAGTGGAAACCCCCCAAGTGACCCCATTTTGGAAACTAGACCCCCCAAGGAACTTATCTAGATATGTGGTGAGAACTTTGAACCCACAAGGGCTTCACAGAAGTTTATAACGTACAGCGGTACAATTAAAAAATCATATTTTTTTCCACAAAAATGATCTTTTCACCCCCAATTTTTATTTTTCCAAGGGTAACAGGACCCTAAAAGTTATTGTGCAATTTGTCCTGAGTACGCTGATACCCCATATGTGGGTGTAAATGACTATTTGGGCGCATAGCAGAGCTCGGAAGGGAAGCAGCGCCATTTGACGTTTTTGGCTAGAATTGAGATCGGACACCATGTCGCGATTGGAAAACCCCTGATGTACCAAAACAGTGGAAACCCCCCACAAATGACACCATTTTGGAATCTAGACCCCCCAAGGAACTTATCTAGATGTGTGGTGAGAACTTTGAACCCCCAAGGGCTTCACAGAAGTTTATAACGTACAGCAGTACAATTAAAACATCATATTTTTTCCACAAAAATAATCTTTTCACCCTCAATTCTTATTTTTCCAAAAGTAACAGGACCCTAAAAGATATTGTGCAATTTGTCCTGAGTACGCTGATACCCCACATGTGGGTGTAAACCACTATTTGGGCGCATGGCAGAGCTCGGAAGGGAAGCAGCGCCATTTGACGTTTTTGGCAGGAATTGAGATCGGACACCATGTCGCGTTAGGAAAGCCCCTGATGTACCAAAACAGTAGAAACCCCCCACAAATGACACCATTTTGGAAACTAGACCCCCCAAGGAACTTATCTAGATGTGTGGTGAGCACTTTGAACCCCCCAGTGCTTCACTGAAGTTTATAACGTCCGGGCGTGAAAATAAAAAAATCGTATTTTTTCCACAAACATCATCTTTTAGTCCCTATTTTTTATTTTCGCAAGGGTAACAGGAGAAATTGGACCCCAAAAGTTGTTGTCCAATTTGTCCTGAGTACGCTGACACCCCATATATGGGAGAAAACTACTGTATGGGGACACGTCGGGGCTCGGAAGGGAAGTAGTGACGTTTTGGAATGCAGACTTTGATGGAATGGTCTGTGGGTGTCATGTTGCCTTTGGAGAGCCCCTAATGTACCTAAACAGTGGAAACCCCCCACAAATGATCCCATTTTGGAAACTAGACCCCCTGAGGAACTTATCTAGATGTGTGGTGAGCACTTTGAACCCCCAAGGGCATCACAGAAGTTTATAATGCCCAGGCATGAAACTAAAAAAATTGTATTTTTTCCACAAACATGATCAATTAATCCCCAATTTTTTTATTTTCCCAAGGGTAACAGGAGAAATTGAACCACAAAAGTTGTTGTCCAATTTGTCCTGAGTACGCTGATACCTCATATGTGGGAGAAAACTACTGTATGGGCACACGTCGGGGCTCGGAAGGGAAGTAGTGACGTTTTGGAATGCAGACTTTGATGGATTGGTCTGCGGGTGTCATGTGCGTTTGGAGAGCCCCTGATGTACCTAAACAGTGGAAACCCCCCACAAGTGACCCCATTTTGGAAACTAGACCCCCTAATGAACTTATCTAGATGTGTGGTGAGCACTTTGAACCCCCCAGTGCTTCACAGAAGTTTATAACGACCGGGCGTGAAAATAAAAATATCGTATTTTTTCGACAAACATCATCTTTTAGTCCCCATTTTTTTTATTTTCCCAAGGGTAACAGGAGAAATTGAACCACAAAAGTTGTTGTCCAATTTGTCCTGAGTACGCTGATACCTCATATGTGGGAGAAAACTACTGTATGGGCACACGTCGGGGCTCGGAAGGGAAGTAGTGACGTTTTGGAATGCAGACTTTGATGGATTGGTCTGCGGGTGTCATGTGCGATTGGAGAGCCCCTGATGTACCTAAACTATTGAAACTCCCCACAAGTGACCCCATTTTGGAAACTAGACCCCCCACGGAACTTATCTAGATGTGTAGAGAGCACTTTCAACCCCCAAGTGCTTCACAGAAGTTTATAACGCCTGGGCGTGAAAATAAAAAAACATTTTTTTCCGCAAAATTATATTTTTGCCCCCAATTTTTTATTTTCCTAAGGGTAACAGGAGAAATTGGACCCCAAAAGTTGTTTTGTAATTTGTCCTGAGTAGGCTGATACCCTACATGTGGGGGTAAAACACTGTTTGGGCGCATGGCAGAGCTTGGAAGGGAAGGAGCATCATTTGACTTTTTCAACGCAGAATTGGCTGGAATTGAGATCAGACGCCATGTTGCCTTTGGAGAGCACCTGATGTGCCCAAACAGTGGAAACCCCCCAATTATAACTCCAACTCTAACCTCAACACACCCCTAACCCTAATCTGAGCCCTAGCCCTAACCCTAGCCCTAACCCTAGCCCTAACCCTAACCCTAGCCCTAACCCTAGCCCTAACCCTAACCCTAGCCCTAACCCTACCCTAACCCTAACCCTAGCGGGAAAATGGAAATAAATACATTTTCTTTTAGTTTTATTATTTTTCCCTAACTAAGGGGGTGATAACGGGGGGTTTGATTTACGATTTATGGCGGTTTTTATGTTTGGCGGCTGTCGCACGCTAAAAGACGCTTTTTATTGTAAAAATAGTTTTTGCATCACCACATATTGTGAGCTATAATTTTTCCGTATTTTGATCCACCGAGTCATGTGAGGTCTTATTTTTTGCAGGACGAGTTCACGTTTTTATTGGTACCATTTTCGGGCACGTGACATTTTTTGATCGCTTTTTATTCCGATTTTTGGGATGCAGAATGAACAAAAACCAGCGTTTCATGAATTTCTTTTGGGGGGTGCGTTTACACCGTTCCGCGTGCGGTAAAATTGATAAAGCGGTTTTATTCTTTGGGTCAGTACGCTTACAGAGATACCTCACTTGGGTCGTTTTTTTATGTTTTGTCGGTTTTTTGCAATGAAAACTATTTTATATAAAAAATAATTATTTTTGTATCGCTTTATTCTGCGAGCTATAACTTTTTTATTTTTTTGCGGATGATGCTGTATGGCAGCTCGTTTTTTGCGGGACAAGATGATGTTTTCAGCAGTTCCATGGATATTTATATGCGTCTTTTTGGTCGCGCGTTATTGCACTTTTTGTTCGGTGGTATGATAATAAATCATTATTTTTTGCTTCGTTTTTTATTTTTATTTTTTAAGGGGTTCGCTAAAGGGGTTAACTAATGGGACAGTTTTATAGGGCAGGTCATTACGGACGCGGCTATACCAAATATGTTTACTTTTATTGTTTTTGTTTTTTTTATTTTGAAAAAATTGATTTATTGGGGAATATTTTTTTTTTTTTTACTAATTTATTTAGCGATTTTTTTTTAATTATTTTCTACACTTTTTTTTTTTTTTTACTTTATTACCTTGTCCCAGGTGGGACATCACTGTCCTGTGACAGATCGCTGATCTGTCACATCACATATCACTGTGACAGATCAGCGATCTGTCACAGGCACTGCTGCAGACTTCCTCATGCCTGCGCTTTGCAGGCAGTGAGGAAGTCAGCTCCCTGCAGGCCCCCGTCACCATCTTGGATCCGGGGGCCTGTAGGGTAAGAGCCCCCCGCAGCAGCGCTGCACATTGCGCTGCTGTGGGGGGCTCAGGGAAGCACGGAGGGAGCCCCCTCCCTGCCGATGCTTCCCTTTAACCCCCGGTACAACGCGATTGCGTTTGATCGCGGTGTGCAAGGGGTTAATGTGTCGGGGGTGGTCCGTGACCGCCCCTGACACATTGTGCCGGGTGTCAGCTATGTTAATTAGCTAACACCCGGCCGCGATCAGCGGCGCTCACCACGTGGGTGCCGCTGATCGCTGGGACGCAATATTCCGTCCATTGTAGTTAGGTCCAGGGTCACATGGACGGAATATTACGTCCTTTGTAGGTAAGGGGTTAAAGGATAATTCATTTTGTAATGCAAATGGGAAATCCTTCATCCATACATTTTTCTGTGAGGCCAATGTAGCAGATCAACAGCACTTGAAGGAAGAGAAAAATCTAATAGTTACTCACCTGTCCCAGAACCAGTTCAGGGGACTTTGATTTTTTTTTCCCATGGCCAGCTTTGTCTGAGCTAGTTCCTGCCAAGTTACTATCAACATGGCAAACAGCTCTGATGTCATCACCCAATGCCTTTCAAGGTTGGCTCAGGCAGAATTCTGCCATCTGAGTATTCAAGAACCACAGCTTTCAATTACCATGTGTATTACAGGAGTTTGCCTCATCATCCACTTCCCTTGCTGTCTAATAATTTCTCCAGCAAACTGTCAGTTATTCACCAATCTGAAACAAGTTTCTAATTCAGCCCTGCCTGTGACTTATGGTGCTATTTCACTCTCAATTTTGCTGCTACAGGTACCTGTAACCAGACTTAGCTCATAAATATATTGGTGCTGTTCACAATATCTTTGCAAGAAAGTTACCTGATTATTATTATTCTTCACTATTCATATTTGTAGCGACAGATGACTGAATCAATCTGCTGAAAATTGACTTTGAGAAAGAGCAAACATTTGAATCAAACTAAAAATCATGCTCTTCTAAGAATCCATTTTTCAGAAAACTATCCACCAGCACATAGCCATGTATTTTGTGGTCACATGGACATTATTAATGCTGTATTTGCAATAAACAGCTTGAAAGGGTTCAATACAGACCTAGGAGACCTCAGAGTGCTATACATGTCTTTTCCTTGGAATTAAATGGACTCTGTCAGCACAGAATGATTGTTCAAACCAAGTACAGGCACTTGGTGTTTCATGGTGAGGCCAATATTTTTATACACCTTCACATCTGCTTGTGTTCCCTTTATCTCTGCCTTTATCTGCCTCTATGAAGACAGAGCTGTCAATCAAATAGGGAGGTGGAGATTGAAGGAAAACAAGCAGGTGGAAAATATTGTGTAAATGATTGGTTCCACCATAAAGCACCGAATGGTGGGACTTAGTTTGAACAGTCATTCTGTGGTGATAGAATTTCATAGAACAATAATAACAAATACACTTGGCTCCTCCACCCCACTTATGGTGCACCCACTGCTCCAGATAAAACAAAAATCTGTACAATGTCTACACCAAACATAAATTAACCTATAAAATCCATGCTCTGGGGTTGTTTAGTCCTAAAGTACCAATTGAACACTAAACAAAAACCACTTTCCTCAGTATAAATGGGATTAATACTTGTGGTATCCTATTTGCACAAGTGGATGATTACACAAACTACTGATAACATTCCACTTAGGGCCCCGTCACACATAGCGACGCACCAGAGATCCCGACAATGATATGACCTTGTCAGGATCACTGGTGTGTCACTACATGATCGCTGGTGAGCTGCCAAAGAGGCAGATCTCACCAACGATGAGGACCAGCGATGACGCGGGTAAAAAGTGAGGGCGTGGCTTAGCTACCTGCTGTGTACCTTAGATACCAGCGTGTTGGTGCAGGGAGCTGGTATCCAAGATAAACAGGGGGTTTCTAAGTGCCGCACGGCACTTAGAAACCCGCTGTTTACCTTGGTTACCAGCTCCCTGCACCAGCGCTCTGGTATCTAAGGTAAACAGCAGGTAACTAAATGATGCGCACGCTTAGTAACCCACGGTTTACCTTGGATACCAGGCTCCAGCTTGCTGATCGCTGGTCTCCAGCCTGCCACACCCAGCGTTGCGTGCTGGCCAGCGGGAGACCAACGATCAAAAAAGGTCCAGGGCATTCGAACACGATCAACGATACCCGGCGGGGGGTCAGTCGCTGATACGTGTCACACACAGCGATATCGCTGGTGAGATCGCTGTTGCATCTCAAAACTTGTGACTCAGCAGCGATCTCGCTAGCGATCTCGCTGTGTGTGATGGGGGCTTTACTGTGAAGATGTTTAGGTTTTTCTATTAGGTCATCTCAAGTGGCCTCCAATAGCCAGATGAGTAATTAAGATCCTGACCACCAGACGGTGCTGCCAAGCAAGTTTACTCATCTGTGATGTGACACACCAGAATTTCCCTTGTTATAGCTATCATCCTTACAGCCGTGCAATGGCTGGTGCATGTCTCTGACTGCGGAAAGGACTCTCTAAATATACTCATAACAATTAACCCTTTGTATATCACTATTCCTTGAGGACACCAAATGATACAATCAAAACATCTTCACAGTAATTGGAAGGTTATCAGTACGTTTTGTAATCATCCACATGCACAAATATGATACTACAAGTATGAGATTTTTTTAACCTATAATATAAAAGAGAGGTCACTAGTATTACTTTTGTTACAAAATTTTCAGTTACTCAAATTATTTGATGCACAAATGAATACACCCCACATCAAAAGCTATTTCATCTAGTGTTTTGAATGACACCTATGTTTTTTAAAGACAGCACCAAGTTTTCCAGGCATGGAATAATCAAGTTGACAATAGATTGCAAAATCTGCCTTTTTTATTCTTTGAGAATTATTTCTTTTAGAGCCTGTGTGCTGGCTGGAAAATGACACGCAACTGGTTTCTTCAGAATTTCCCATAGGTTTCAATTGGTTTAAGATAAAGAGACATACTTGGTCGCTGAATAATTTTCTTCAGAAATGCAACATCTACCAAGGCCACGGAGTGATGCATCTTCTTTAATCCCTTCACCCCAGGACCATTTTCCATTTTTGCATTTCTTTTTTTTTGATCACCTTCTTCTGAGAGCCATTGCTTTTTTTTTAATTTTTTTCATCAATATGGCCATGTGAGGGATTGTTTTTTGCAGGACAAGTTGTACTTTTGAATGACACCATTGATTTTACCATACCATGTACTGGAAAACGGGAACAATTCCAAGTCTGATGAAATTGCAAAGAAGAGCAATTCCATAATTGTTTTTTGTGTAGTAGTTCTCCAGGTAGTATGTGCTCCCAGAATAAAGTAGGTGGGATACGGTGATATATTCCAAAACTAAGCTTTATTAAAACAGCATACAACACGTTTCAACTCTTATGTGTCTTCTTCAGGTATTACATATATGTAATACTAGCATACTACCTGGAGAACTACTACTGCAGCTTCCTATTGAAACACCTTGAGTTCTTTCACAAGTGCCCAGGATTCGGCTGCAAAATGTGAACAGGAGGAATCAACAACTAATCCACCCAGTGGAATTATAGACAAGTTTCTAAAGACATCAATAAGGTGAGTGCAAATAGCACTTGTTTAATATACATTGAATCCAGCTGCTGCACTTAGAATCTGTGCTAGTTCTCCTCTCTCCATTTTCTTATCTTATATCCATAAATGTTTTTTGGGGTTTGTTTTGCCATGTTCGCCAAATGCTAAACTTGACCTACCATTATGATTCTCCAGGTCAATGTGAGTTTGCAGATGCTTAGGGTGTGTGCACACGTTGCAGATTCTGCTGTGGAATTTTCCGTGCAGATTTTGCTAAATCCGCAGGTAAAATGACCTGCGTTTTACCTGCAGATTTAGTGCAAATTTAGTGCGGATTTCCCCTGCAGTTTTCCACCTGCGGATTTCGATAATGGAGCAGATGTAAAGCTGCAGCAAAACTGCACAAAAGAAGTGACATACTGCAGTTTTAAATCCGCACCAAATCTGGGCGGAAAAATCCGCAGCATGTGCACAGCGTTTTTTGTTTTACATAGCCTTAAATGGTACTGTACATCACTTGCAGTTCTGCTGCAGATCTGCAGGGCCAAATCTACTGCAGAACTGCAGAAGAATCTGCACTGTGTGCACATACCCTAAACATGTATAGGTTCTTTTATTTAACCCTTTCGCGCCTGAGCCTGTTTTTGCCTTCATGACCAGGCCAATTTTTTCAATTCTGACCAGTGTCACTTTATGAGGCCATAACTCTGGAACGCTTCAACGGATCCTGCTGATTCTGACATTGTTTTCTCATGACATATTGTACTTCAGGATAGTGGTAAAAATTTCTTAGATATGAACTGCGCTTATATGTTAAAAAAATCGAAATTTGGCAAAAATTTTGAAAATTTTGCAGTTTTCAAACTTTTAATTTTTATGCCCTTAAATCAGAGAGTGATATTGCACAAAATAGTTAATAAATAACATTTCCCACATGTCTACTTTACATCTGCACAATTTTGGAAACATCATTTTTTTTTTTTAGGAAGTTATAAGGGTTAAAAGTTGACCAGCGATTTCTCATTTTTACAACAAAATTTACAACACCATTTTTTTTAGGGACCACCTCACATTTGAAGTGAGTTTGGGGGGTCAATATGACAGAAAATACCCACCATTCTAAAAACTGCACCTCTCAATGTACTCAAAACCACATTCAAGAAGTTTATTAACCCTTCAGGTGTTTCACATGAATGAATGGAATGTGGAAGGAAAAAATAAACATTTAACTTTTTTTCACAAACATTTTACTTCAGAACCATTTTTTTTATTTTCACAAGTGTAAAAACAGAAAATGAACCGCAAAATTTTTTGTGCAATTTCACCCAAATACGCCGATACCCCGTATGTGGGGCTAAACCACTGTTTGAGCACACGGCAGAGCTCAGAAAGGAAGGAGTGCCGTTTGACTTTTTCAATGCAGAATTGGCTGGAATTGAGATAGGACGCCATGTCGCATTTGGAGAGCCCCTAATGTGCCTAAACAGTGGAAACCCCCACAAGTGACCCCATTTTGGAAACTAGACCCCTTAAAGAACTTATCTAGATGTGTCGTGAGCACTTTGAACCCCCAAGTGCTTCACAGAAGTTTATAACGTAGAGCCATGAAAATAAAAAATCATTTTTGTTCCACAAACATGATCTTTTAGCCCCCAATTTTTTATTTTCACAAGGGTAACAGGAGAAATTGGACCCCAAAAGTTGTTGTCCAATTTGTCCTGAGTACACTGGTACCCCATATGTGGAACAAAACTACTGTTTGGGCACACGGTGGGGATCGGAAGGGAAGTAGTGACGTTTTGGAATGCAGACTTTGATGGAATGGTCTGCGGGTGTCATGTCGCGTTTGCAGAGCCCCTGATGTGCCTAAACAGTGGAAATCCTTCACAAGTGACCCCTTTTTGGAAACTAGACCCCCCAAGGAACTTATCTAGATGTGTGGTGAGCACTTTGAACCCCCAAGTGTTTCACTAAAGTTTATAATGTAGAGCCATGAAAATATAAAAATCATTTTTTTCCACAAAAATGATCTTTTAGCTCCCAATTTTTATTTTCACAAGGGTAACAGGAGAAATTGGACCCTAAGAGTTGTTGTTCAATTTGTCCTGAGTACGCTGGTACCCCACATGTGGGGGGGGACCACTGTTTGGGCACACGGTGGGGCACGGAAGGGAAGTAGTGACGTTCTGGAATGCAGACTTTGATGGAATGGTCTGCGGGCGTCATATTGCATTTACAGAGCCCCTGATGTACCTAAACAGTGGAAACCCCCAATTCGAATTCCAACCCTAACCCCAACACACCCCTAACTCTAGCCCTAACCCTAGCCCTAACCCTAGCCCTAACCCTAACCCTAACCCTAGCCCTAGCCCTAACCCTAGCTCTAACCCTAGCCCTAACCCTAACCCTAACCCTAGCCCTAACCCTAGCCCTAACCCTAGACCTAGCCCCTAGCCTGCCTACCTGCTTTTTTTTCTTTACTTTTTTATTTATTTATGTGTTTTTTATTTTTTGTATTTTTGACTCATAGTAACGCCACTTCTCCTCTGATCTCACACTGGCAGATGATCAGAGGAGAAGCAGCGTTACTATGTGACAAGATCGCTGCCCGGCACATAGTAATGCCACTTCTCCTCTGATCTCACACTGACAGATGAGCAGAGGTGAAGCAGCGTTACTGTGTGACAAGATCGGCAATCAGCTTTTTGGTGTGCACAGCAATCAGCTGTGCCAGGCAGCGATCTAGTCACACTGTAACGCTGCTTCACCTCTGCTCATCTGTCAGCATGAGCTCAGAGGAGAAGTCGCGTTATAATGAGGGAGATCGCCGGGAAACAAGCAGCTTTCCCAGCGAGCTCTCTCATTGGCTGCTGTGACGCGACGTCATCAGGACCTGAACCAATCAGGTCTCAATGACGTTGGGGGTCCCAGCATGCATTGTGCACCGGGATCCCCGCGTTATAAGGTATGAGGGGGTCCCGGGGGGCACAAAACCGCCGACAGTAGATAAACGTCGGCGCTGGACAAAGCCCAGCAAGCGCCAACGTTTATCTACTGTGGGCGGTCGCGAAGAGGTTAAGTGGTGGAAAAAATCCAAAGTTTGTTAAAAAATTGCGTAATTTTCCAAGACCCATAGTATCTCCTTTTTTCAGGATCTGGGGCTGGTTGAGGGCTTTTTTTTTAATCCTTTTTCTTTTTACACTGTTTACCGATCGGATTAATTTTTTTTATATATTGATAGATCGGGCAATTCTGAATATGACAATACCAGGTATGTGTACTTTTTTTGTTTTATTTTGAGTTGGGCAAATGGGGGTGAACTAAAGTTTTAAATAGTTTTTATATTTTTAAAAACTTACTTTTTTCTTACTTTACATTAGGTTAAATAGTTTCCTTGGGAGATTAGACGCTGCGATCATCCGATCGCTTGTGCTACGCAGAGCTGGACTTCAGCCCTGCTCTATGTAGCAGAAATGCTCACTTGCTACGACCACCAACCGCTGGGTGGTGCTCATAGTAATCCGGCAATGACAACCACAGGGGTTTGCTGCAGACCCCAGGTTGTCATGCCAACCTATTGGCGACTCATGGTCATGTGACACAGGCACCGATGGACAGTATTTGTGACGCACTTTGGGCTGGATTAGTGAAGTGATTCCAGAGCAATCATGTTAAATGTTGCTCTCAGGGATTGTCAGCTGCATGTATCAGATTAATAGCCACGGGTGGATCACGATTCCACCCACGGCTGTAAGGGGCACATGTCAGCTCTTCAAATTATGTAAGGCACATGTCGTGAAGGGATTAACAATATAGGGCAACACTTCAGTGAATTCATTACTCCATCAATAAAAATATTGCTCACCAATCACAACAGCCCTCTTGATGAACATAAGTTTACTGACACCACCATATTTCAATGATCCATGAGGAAGCCAACTCCTTTGGTGATACACTTGGTGTCCTCATTCTCATATAATGCTTTTTCTATTTCCAATGTTCCTGGATAATGATACATATGGCACTTTATTGCACATATTTATTGCTTTATTTTATATATTTTTTGCTACTGCATTATTTATTAGCAGAACATGTGCATTGCACTTTTCTTCTTTACTGATGTTATTTTACATCATTTTAAGGATATTGTCAATTCATACTTAGCTCAAATATTCACCACATTAACATAGGTCTATTAGTTATCATGCTGGTCAAAGGGTTATATCCCGGTGCCAATTTTTGACCCAGTTAACAGGTCAAGACTAGTGATGGTTGACCACAGGAATGCTTGATTGCTTGGTACTCTAATCAAGCAAGTCGCATGCTCGTACGTGCTCTATTGAAGCGGCGAGCATAATGGAAGTGAATGCATTTTTCCTGAGGATGGTTTCTCTTTTTCTCTCCCTTTCTTTTGCTCTCCCACTCTCTCTCTCTTTCCCCATCCCCAGAGTTCTTTAGCTCACAGAGTCCAGCTGACAGGGCAGTCCATGTGCTGTCAGCAGGGGAATACCCTGCTTCAGTGCAGCTCAGATGATTCAAATGTACTTCTTATGTGGACCCAAGTACTATGCAATACTTGGCACTACTTGATGCTTGATCAAGCACCCCGACTGCCAAGTACGATCATGCTCATCACTAGTTCTGATGCAATATGCAAATTTGTAAATGTTTTTTGTCTTGTTCAGATTTTTGTATTTATTTTTCTTGGCAAAGATTTACATTGTTGGAAATTTAGGTAGTACAACCAATGTTTTGCTTGTGTATTTTCTCTTTTTTATTTTAATTGCATTCAGCTTGCAAGTATTTTGTTTAGCATTCCATCAATATGCAGGTGGTGCTCACTCCATTGTTACTTTTTGGTGTGCAATATATTTTCTATGACTGGAATTCCTTTTTAATTCTTCTACTCACATATGTAGCTAATGCCAGGGGCATAACTATTGTGGATGCAGGAGTGGTAGTCACTCCTAGCCACTTGGGTCCATGTGAGAGACCAATATTGTAAAACACCGAAGACAGTGTGTGGCCCCTTTGGAGGTTTTCCTTTGTGGTTCAAAAGCTTTATGTCTCTCCTCTGGCTATTGCTTTCACAAACTATATAATCGTCTACATTAGTTTATTTTGGTGATTTGTTTCATTCCATTTTATATTCATAATCAACCTAAAAATTTCAATTCTAACAAATTATCTTTTTCAGCTTGTTGCAGAGATTTTATTCAGATGCAGAAGCTATTAAGATTCCTAACATCCTGGGTACACAAAGTATGTAGCTTTTGGTGTTTTACACCTGACTCCGCATCCCACAAGTGGAAACATGGTTTTATATTATTTAAAAGCAGAACGGATCTGACTTATTTTTTTTATCTCTACTCTGTCTTCTCTTTCCCTCATTTCACAGCAGAATTATTAAAATGATTGAACCTGTGTCATGCAATTCATTTAATCTTTAACAACTGTACAGCAGATGTCTCTCAACTATTGCGCTGAAACTGGGTTGAAATTGACAAGGCTCTAAATCCCAGTTTAATACATATATAGAGAGACTAAATCTTCCTTTCATTCAAGTAGAAATAAATGGTACAGTACCTCTAACCTAGAATGTAATGACATATAAAAAGAACATTATTTATATCTCTCTTAAATCTGTAGTTTAAATATTCATTTCCATGATATTGTTACTGGGAGGAAAATTCAGCCCCAGTAATTAAAAGCACACAGTCCTATGCCCTCCCAACCCCAAAACACACTGTTAGGGCTCATACTCACTGGCGATAAAATCGGACGATTGCAATCCGATTTTTAATTGGATTGCACTCTGACCCATGTTAGTGAATGAGTGACATCTCACTTGCGATTTTTTTCTCAGCCAAAATCGGTCTGAGAAAAAAATTGCAGCATGCTGCGATTTGCAGCGATTTTCGCCAATAGAAGTCAATGGGTGTGATTAAAAAAACGGACCAAAAACGGACCATCCATTTTCCATCCGTTTTTAAAGGATACATCACCATTCTGTGGTATAGAACACTGTAAATGGTCCTGTAAATGACTGTAGAAAAAGAGTGGCTGGGAAAAAAAACGGATGAAAAACGGATGAAAAACAGAAGGAAAAATAAAAAATCGCATAGAAATCGCATGACACTGGCACAACACTCCACCCTTTTTTCCAATCCAGAAATTGGACTGTTTTTTTAATCGCCAATGGGTATAAGGCCTTACAAAGAGAAATTGATGCATGGCATACCAAGTTTAGTGCACACAGAAAGGATCAGGACTGATCTGGTTGGATTTAGAAGCTGAAAAGCTATAACATATAGCACAAAAGCTGTAATATATTCTATTTTCCCATTCTGCTACAATGAACTGAGTAGCAGAATTCAGGTGCAAAAAGTATCACTTGCATAACTGAGGCAAATGGTAGTCAAGGGGCCTATTGGTTATTATAGGGCCTGTTATTTGTCAGTTTTTAGAATGGAATAAACTCTTAATACTGTTCTTTTTCTAAAGCTCATTGTGGAAACATACTCTTAGGCTTTGTATAAATGTTGAATATTTGAGTTTTTTACCTCAGTATTAGAGATGGGCGAACTCGAAAAGTAAAGTTTGGCGTCTGTACCGAACAGCTACTGTTCGGGCAAGGACACCAAACACGGACTTCTCCAGAAAGTCCGTGTCACTGTTCGGGTTTGGCTGCCCCCATCCCCACCATTGATCCACACCAGTCAGAGAGTCACGGTTCCCATGCTGTCAAAAGACAGCGTGAGTGGTCAGCTGTGATCAGAGGTATAACGTTTACCTACGGTCACTGGTGTCAGCTGATAGGACAACAGCTCCCATCTGACACCTGCTACCGCTAATAACAGTGAGAGCAGGAGCGGCAAATGGGAGTATTTATCAGCCTCTCCTGTGCTGTTAATAAATAATTTAAAAAATATGGCTTAGGTCCCTCTGTATGTTTGCTAACTAGCAAGGCAAAACTCACAGCTGGGGGCTGCAACCCTTAGCTGTCAGTTTCAACAAGGCTAGTTATCAAGAATAGAGGAGTCTCCATGACATATTTTATAATTATTTAAATTAATAATTTAGAAAAATGGCATGGGGTCCCCCCATTTTTGACAACCAGCTTTGCTAAAGCAGACAGCTGTGGGTTGGTATTTTCAGGCTGGTAAAAGCCATGGATATTGGCCCCCAGCCTAAAAATAGCAGCCCACAGTTGCCCAGAAAGTCACATCTATTAGATGCACCAATTCTGGTGCTTTGCCAGGCTCTTTCCACTTGCCCTGTAGCGGTGGCAAGTGAGGTTTATATTTGTGGGGTTGATGTCACCTTTGTATTGTCTGGTGACCTAAATCCTATGGCTTAGTAATGGAGAAGTGTCTATAAGACACCTATGCATTACTAATCCCATATTTGTATGGTAAATAAAGACACAGCTCGAATAAAGTCCTTTATTAGAAATAAGACAAAACACAGTTTTCTATTTTTACTTTAATGCCTAATTCCACCGAAGCCGATGTCCTCCTGTAATAAAACTAAAATAAAAAAAAACAATATCCCTCACCTGTCCATCGCTCTGTCCCGAGCCGTAATCCATGTCTGGGGAAAACCGGTTTTCAACCTGGATGGTGCCAATATGCGACCGTCCAGGTTGAGAACTGCTGGGGAATGAACTGCTGCGAGCGCAGCCTCAGAGACTGGGGGTAATGTCATTGAGTTTACCTCCAGTTAGTGAGGCTTTGTTCCCAGCCACGCTGAGCTGCCATGACCTCGGCTAGCAGAGCTAGTCACTGATGCTGCGCTCGCAACATCTTATTCACCAGTGGTTCTCAGCCTAGATGGTCACATCTTTTCACTGTCCAGGTTAAAAACTATTTCTCCCCAAGACATGGATTGTGGCATGGGACAGAACGATGGACAGGTATGGTATATTGTTGTTTCATTATTTTAGTTTTATTACAGGAGATCGAGGGCTTCAGTGGATTTAAGCAAGGTCATAAGTATGGTTAAGTTAAGATTATTAAAGGAGTCTGTGTCATTCTTTCAATTAAATGTAATGAGAACAATAAACAAGGAGCACAAAATGTGTGAAATCTGGTGATTAAGTGGATAATCAAACAGGGGCCAAGTGGCCACTCACCTAATGGAGTTGTGCACCCCTGCACAACCCCAGTTTGTGCTTGAAGGGATGATCCCTGAGAACCATTGGAAACTGCCATGCACCACCACTGCTGGCCAGCACTTCTAGGTTCTGGTCACGTGATGTGGGAACAGCATACTCGTCACTGCAGGTCCTTAAGCTGGGAAGTGTGGATCCAGCATTGCCCGGACACAGCATGTCCTTTAGCTTCTCAATGGAATTGACTATGCTCATAGCTGCTCCTGCCACAAACCCTCAGGAGGAGGGCTATAAAATGATGAAGGAGAAAAAGTTGCAGATAAGGGATAATTATAGGGACAGCAATCTGGTTATCAAATCTTTATTAACCCTTCGATCTCCACAATGCGTTTCAATAGCATAACACTATCTTCATCAGGTGATACAAAGGGAATAAACATGGAAATGGCATCTTTATAGGGAAGTACATAAAGGATTGATTAAGAGTCATGACCTCAAAACATCCTTCTTTTGCAAATTAAAAACAGAAACAAATACAAATGTAAAACGAGATATAAAATTGATATATAAAAAATTAAAAACACCGTAAAATGGAAACCACAATAAGTAACACTGTTAAAAATGCTAAATAAAAAATAAATCATGGGGCGATTTTAAAAACTAAATATTCAAAAGCGCATAAATATAAATAATAACAATAAAAATAATGAATAACTGCATAAGCAGCAACAAAATAAATATGCCATTCTATAAATCTTTTTATAAATAGATTATAAAAATATTAAAAGTGGTCACCTATTATATAAGAATTCCCAGCCAGTCTCCCATGCTGTTACTTGCTCGGCCTAAAGCTGCATAGCAGCTGCAAGGGAACATTGGTGATCCATTTGGGGAGATGTCCACTATCAAACCTTAGGTAGCTGTTGACATCTACAGGTTTGAAGTAGGTAGATGTGAGCACCCTCCCCTCATCATCAAAACTAATTGTCACGTCACAGTACTGGAGAGCAGTTTCAGACACAGTTGCTGTAAAATGCAACTGCCAAATATTAGTGTTGAGTAGAGTTGAGCGAATCAGGTTGGCCAGATTCATAAGTCGCTGACTTATGGCAAAATCGGGTTTCGCCGACCGAAACCCGACCACAGCGTGAAGTCGGCCATGCGGTCGGCAAAACGAGTGCCAAAGTCGGATTTCCCAGAATGCTTGCACGTGACTTTTTTCAGCCACTGAGCAATGACGTACACTATGGACAACGAGATGACATGTGCAGCGTCTGGGGAGAGAGAGAGAGTTTTCGCGCACTTTAAAAAAGCGGTCCGGCATGTAGGTGTGTTTACTGTCCTCTACTCAACTCCCTGCCGACTTTTCTTCCCCATTGACTTGCATTGGGTTTCATGTTTCTTTCGGGCCTTCGACTTTTCATGATAGTCGGCCGATTTCGTTCGACTCGACTTTTGAGAAAGTCGGGTTTCATGAAACCCGACTCGACCCTAAAAAAGGCAAAGTCGCTCATCTCTAGTGTTGAGTTTATCAATGAATTCAAGGGCTCCATCTGTAGTGCCTTTCCACAGGATGGTCAGATCATCTATGTAGTGGCAGTAATAAACCACATGATTCATAGCCAACTGCCTACGGCCAGTACTGGAGGGTGTGTAAGAATTTTACTATGGATTTGGACTTTATGAGTAATCAAAAACGCTGAGAAAGCTTTTTTTTACAAATAGATTACTCCAAAAAATTCCTACACGATGCTTTTAGAAAAATTAAGTCACTTCCACAAGACTCATGTATTAGCAAAAAAGAATTAACTATTAGTAATAATAGTAAAACGATCTTGAAGTTGACTTAATGGAGATTTGTTACCACCGACAATCAATCCAGGGATGCCATCCAGAATTTGCTAAACAAATTTTGGTTCATCTTGAAGGGGGACCCCGTATTATCTGAATACTTACCAGTCAAACCAAAAATTTTTTATAGAAAGAACAGAACCTTACCTAACATGGTGACCCCAAGTAACACGACTCTGAAACTAAAAATTGACCAAAACAATTAGCAATCTTCCTTTGGGTTGTTATTCCTATAACACACGCAAATGCTTATGCTGTGATACTATCCAGAATGGAGCAAAAGCTTTTACATCCAGAACCATAGGCCAAGTTTACACCAACAAGCACCGAGTTGATTGTCAATGAACATATGTGGTGTATCTCTTGGAATGTACGTGCAGCCTACAGTATGTGGGCCGCACAATACAGACTATGCATGCACGCCTCAATAAACATCAGCACAACAATCAAATAGGCTATCAATTACACAGTATTTCTAAGCACTTTAGTACATTTCCCAAAAGGACCCCAAATTTATGAGGCTTATTATAATTGATCAGATAAATGATACTACCACTGGTCATTGGAACAGCCTCAGTAATAAAGATTGCTTTTGGATTTTTAAACTTGGCACCCTGGCTCCAGAGGGGCTCAATTTAGTAACTGACAATGTGGTTAACCATTAACACCAAGATTAATATTTGTTGTCAATGGCTATTCTCAGCTGAATTCATCTGTTCTCGTCAGACTGCAATTGCTATGCAGCTTTAGGCCTGGCAAATATCAGCATGGGGGACTGGCTGGGAATCCTTATATAATAGGTGACTATTTTTAATATCTATTTATAAAAAGATTTAAAGAATAGCATATTTATTTTGTTGCTGCTTATGCAGTTATTCATTATTTTTATTGTTATTATATTTATTTATGTGCTTTTGAAAATTTAGTTGTTAAAATCTCTCTATGACATATTTTTTATTTATAATTTTTAACAGTGTTACTTATTGTGTTTTCCATTTTTTGGTGTTTCTCATTTTTTATATATCAATTTTATATCTCATTACACATTTGTATTTGTTTCTGTTTTAATTGGCATTTGAAGGGTGTTTTGAGGTCATGACTCTTAACCTATCCCTTATGTACCTCCCCTATAAAGATGTCATTTCCTTATTTATTTCTTTTGTACCACTTGATGAAGATAGTGTTATGCTATTGAAACACGCTGTGGAGATAAAACAGTTAATAAAGGTTTATTAACCAGATTGCTGTCCCTATAATTATCCCTTACCTCAGCACTCCACAGACCACTACAATTTATTCTCCTTCATCATTCTTTCAATTAAAGGACTTTTTTTCTGGTTGTCTGTTTTCTTACAGTGTGACTATGGTGTTAGTAATGGGGGTGTCTTATTGACGCCTCTCCATTACTAACCTCGGGGCTTGATGTCACCTGACAATACAAAGGTGACCTAAACCCCCCTAATTATCACCCCACTTCCCACCACTACAGGGCAAGTGGGAAGAGACAAACAAAGCACCAGAATTGGCGCATCTAATAGACAAGCTGCGGGCTGCTATTTTTAGGTTGGGGGGCAATATAATGGTCCCTTACCAGCCTGACAATACCAGCCCCCAGCTGTTTGCTTTAGCAAGGCTTGTTGTCAAAAATGGGGGGACCCCATGCTGTTTTTTCTAATTATTAATTTAAATAATTAAAAAAACAATGCGAGGACCCCTCTATTCTTGATAACTAGCCTTGCTGAAGCTGACAGCAGAGGGTTGCAGCCCCCAGCTGTGAGTTTTGCCTGGCTGGTTAACAAAAATACAGGTAGACCCAAGCCATTTTTTTTAAACTATTTATTTACAGCGCAGGAGCGGCTGATGAATACTCCCATCCGCCGCTCCTGCTCTCACTGTTAAAAGAGGCAGCAGGTGTCGGATGCTGGGATCAGTAGTCCCTTCAGCTGACACCAGTGACCGGAGGTAAACTTTATACCTCCGATTACAGCTTAGTGCTCGCGCTGTCTTTTTACATCATGGGAACCATGACTTTCTGACCAGCAGGGATGATTTCACCACCAGTCAGAAGCGGTGTTTGCTGCTCTGTCATGCACATGACAGCTTTGCAAACACTGGATGTTTGCAGTTCGGGTTTGGGTTCGAGTCTGGGTACTGCTCTGGTTCCCGGACACGAACTTGTAACTGTTCGGCCTATCCCGCCGGATCCAAACATCCAGGTGTCCGCCCATCTCTACTCAGTATTTTTAAGCCAAAACCAGGAGTGGTTGACAAATACAGAAGTGGAGACATGTTTCTATTATACATTTTCTCTGTATGTGCCATTCCTGGTTTTGGCTTACAGATATTGAGGTAAAATACTGATCAAATACTCAACACACACACATGATCTTACCTTCTAAAACTACACACACAGAACCCATAAGGCCATGTGCACTCGTTGTGCATTTGGTGAGATATTAAACCCAGTATTGCAAGTCAAAACCAGGAATGGAACAATCAGAGGAAAAGTATAATAGAAATACATCACCACTTCTGTATTTACCACCCATTCCTGGTTGTGGCTTACAAATACTGAGGTAAAAAATTAATCAAATACTCAAAATGTGCACGTAGCCTTAGAGGGCACCTCGTCTTCCATTTACATCAGATACAAGGCAGATTTGCTTTTTTCACATTAATTCCATTTGCCTATTGCTCTAAATAAAACAGATATGAAATATATGCAAATAAAAATGTGAGCATAACCTAAAAGTATTAGTATATTATTACTGAACAAAATGTAATACACTGAGACCAACACTACCAACAATAATACCAGTATATAAGAGTAAATATCACAATAGCCATTATCATACCTGTTAGGCATTGAGGTTCCCCACTGCACAGGGGGAATCTCAAGCCATGTCCTCTGCAGTCTCCAATTCCTCTGCAGCCACAGAAATTCCTGCTCAGCAGAGACATCAGTCCCAGCATCTTGCTCAGGCTGATGCTATGCATCTGGTTGCTCCTTCTGGCTCTGCTATAACACCATGCTTGAGTATGCAGCAAGCAGACGCTCCTGGGACTAAGTCCTGTCTTTCTCTTACTGAGCATGCCTGTGGGACGACCTCTCATTGGAGGTCGGAGGTCACATGCTCAGGTCCCGTTCCTGCTCGGATTGGTCCACTGGGCAGGTCCCGGAAGGACACCGCTATAGAAGAGTCACATGGCCGCTCGGCCATGCGCTAATATAGACTCTTGTGGCTTATGGTGTGTATGATGATGGATGCTTGATACTGCGACTGACTCAATATGATGCCCTCCATCTGGTTGTACTTGGGTTCAGGGAATAGGAGTTAGAGTCAGCGCCCACCAGTGGCATTGCATTCGCCACCGTGCTTCCAGTCATCAGCACATGCTAGCGTCCGATGGTGCCAATCTGTCCAGGGCACTATTATGATTGGGCACCGAGGAGGATAGCAGGCCTAAGCTAAGCCACAGAAAACCAGAGAGGTTGGTAACTCAGCAGATGCAGACCTCTGATCCTGTCCACACAACTAGCAGTAGCTGTGTAGCGTGCCTATGATGATCCTAGACGCCTCGGCACAGCCGGAGAGCTCAAGAAAGGGGAAATCTATACTGCCCCGGAGCAGACCCCACAGGAATAGATAGCCCCCAAACATATATTGTTGGTGAGACAAGATGAAAACACAAATGCAGGCAGAAAAATAGACTGAGCAAACGATGGGGCCCACACTGCCTAGACAGGACAGGAAAGGAAAGACACTGTCTGCTATCACGCAAAAAACCCTGCAAAAAGTCCAACACATCTAATGCACAAAAACACTGAAGTCGCACGACTTCGCCCCCCCACTATATCAGCACTCTGGTATATTCTGAAAGCAAAGCAAAGAGAGACCAATATAAAAGGGGACAAAACAAACTGGTACATGCAGTAACATATGGGCGGTGATTCAGCACATCCCCAGCCAGAGCTTGCTGACTCGCACAAGGCAGAGATAAACAAAACCAGATCAAATGCATAATAACAATGCATAATAACAAGAATAACAAATGGACCACTTAGCTGAACATGCAGGTAAAGAGCAGGAGACATCAGACCTGAGCAAGAACAGGAAGATAATCACCAGCAGGGATAGAGGGAGTCAGCTGTCTTAAATCCCAATCAGAAACCCCTGATCTCCAATCGTCTTCATCATTATCAGGTGGCAAGCCTCTTTCAATCAGATTAGCTCCACTACCTCCAGTAACCACCAGAGGGAGTCCAGAAAGAGAACTCACAACCCCTCTGTCAATCTGACCAGCTCCATTACCTTCAGTAATCACCAGAGGGAAGCCAGAGAGAGAATTCACAACAGTACCCCCCTTGAGGAGGGGTCACCGAACCCTCATCCACGCCACCAGGCTGGTCAGGATGGGCCCGGTGAAAAGCGCGAACTAATCTTTCAGCATGAATGTCAGAAGCAGAGACCCAAGAATTATCCTCCTGGCCATGACCCTTCCATTTGACCAAGTACTGGAGTCTCCGTCTAGCCAAATGAGAATCCAATATTTTCTCTATCTCATACTCCAAATTACCTTTAACCAATACAGGGTCAGGAGGCTCCGCCATGGGAACTACTGGCTCTACAAACCTCTTCAACAAGGATTTATGGAACACTTTATGAAACTTAAACGTAACTGGAAGAGCCAAACGGAAAGAAACGGGATTAAGGATTTCCAAAATCTTATAAGGTCCAATGAATCTTGGCTTGAATTTTGGAAATGCAACCTTCATAGGAATATTCTTTGAAGACAACCCAACCATATCACCCACTTTAAGCCGGGGACCAATGGTTCTATGCAGGTTGGAAAACCGTTGGGCTTTTTCCTGAGAGTGGTACAAAATATCCACCACTTGGTTCCAAATTTGCTGCATTCTCTCTACCACAGAATCCACATTTGGGCAGGCTGATTATTCCACCTGCCCTGAAGAAAATCGAGGATGAAACCCAAAGTTACAGAAAAAGGGCAACATCAAAGTGGCAGAACTAGCCCTATTGTTTAGTGCAAATTCGGCCAAGGGCAAAAATGAGACCCAGTCATCCTGATCAGCAGATATGAAAAATCTCAAATAGGATTCCAAAGTCTGGTTTGTTCTCTCAGTCTGCCCATTGGTCTGAGAATGAAATGCAGAGGAGAAAGATAACTGAATTCCCAGTTTGGAACAAAAAGCTGTCCAAAATCTGGAAACAAACTGGACTCCTCTGTCCAACACAATGTTTTCAGGACTCCCGTGCAACCGAACCACCTGTTGTAAAAACAAGGGAAATTAAAAATTTCAAAAACTGACCGTCACATCCAAGCATAAACATTGTGTGAACAGGTGCTTAACCTAGAGACACCAACTCATGTACATTCAAGCAAAAAAGGAAGCACACTGTATCCCGTGCATCCGAACCACTTGTTGTAAAAACAAGGGCACCATCTCGAAGAAGATGGCAACTTTGGGAGTGGTACAAGATGGACCATCTTAGAAAATCTATCACAGATCACCCAGATAACAATCATTCTCTGAGAGACAGGGAGATCAGAAATAAAATCCATTGAGATATGAGTCCATGACCTCCTGGGCACCGGCAGGGGCATCAACAACCCACTAGAACGAGAACAGGCCTTGGACCGAGAACAAGTCCCACAAGACTGCACAAAATTCCTGACATCACGAGAAAAGGCAGGCAGCCAAAAAGACCGACTCACCAAATCTCTGGTACCAAAAATACCTGGATGACCAGCCAAAGTGGAGCAATGAATTTCAGACATTACTCTTTTCCTCCACTGGTCAGGGACATAAAATTTTCCCATAGGGCAACGTTCAAGTTTGTCCTCCTGAAATTCCTCCAGGGCACGTCTCAAATCGGGTGAGATGATGGAAAGAACTACACCCTCATTTAGAATGGTAGTAGGCTCGATCACATCAAGAGAATCCGCAAAGAAACTCCTAGAAACGGCATCCGCCTTAACATTCTTAGTGCCAGGAAGAAAAGAGACCACAAAATTAAAACGCGTGAAAAACAAGGCAGACCTAGACTGTCTAGGATTCAAGGATTTGGCTGATTCAAGATAAATCAAATTCTTGTGGTCAGTGAGGACCACAACTTGATGTCTAGCTCCCTCAAACCAATGTCTCCACTCTTCAAATGCCCATTTAATGGCCATCAATTCCCGATTCCCCACGTCATAGTTACGTTCAGATGGGGATAATTTTCGAGAAAAGAAGGCACAAGGTTTCATCTTAGAAGTCACCGGATCTCTTTGGGACAACACGGCTCCTGCACCAATCTCAGAAGCATCTACTTCCACCTGAAATGGGAGTGAGGCATCAGGTTGCCGTAGAACTGGAGCAGAAGTGAATCTCCGCTTAAGCTCCTGAATTTCCGAAACTGCCTCTGGAGACCAATTCACCACATCAGCGCCCTTTTTTGTCAAATCAGTCAGTGGTTTAACCCAAAACTTCTGGAGAGCCTTCAAAGAAGTGGGCTGAACCCAATCATAAATGGCCTGTATCTTGGCCGGGTCCATTTCAATAGCAGACGGGGACAAAATGAATCCCAAAAATGAAATCCTCTGTACACCAAAGAGGTACTTCGATCCCTTAACATACAGAGAATTTTCCCTCAAAATCCGGAACACAGTCCGAACATGTTCCACATGAGAATCCCAATTACCAGAAAAGATCAA
Organism: Dendrobates tinctorius; assembly: GCF_039654945.1. Lineage (NCBI taxonomy): Eukaryota > Metazoa > Chordata > Amphibia > Anura > Dendrobatidae > Dendrobates > Dendrobates tinctorius. Next base: position 10,626,574 of record NW_027361833.1, on the reverse strand, counting down.
AATATTATCCAGATAAATTATCAAAAACTTATCCACAAAGTCCCTGAAAATATTGTTCATAAAAGTCTGGAAGACAGAAGGGGCATTAGTGAGCCCAAAAGACATCACCAGGTACTCAAAATGTCCCTCCGGAGTATTAAACGCCGTCTTCCATTCATCCCCATGCTTGAAGTGAATAAGATTATATGCCCCCTGAGGTCAAGCTTGGTAAACCAGCAGGCACTTTTAACTCTGTGAAATAAATCAGAAATCAGGGGTAACGGGTATTGATATTTAACAGTGATTTTGTTAAGGGAATGATAGTCAATACATGACCTTAATGAACCATCTTTCTTGGCCACAAAAAAATCAGCACCTAAAGGTGAAGAGCATGGTCTAATATGACCCTTCTCCAATGACTCCTTGATATAAGATCGTATAGCATAATGTTCAGGTACCGAAAAGTTGAAAAGCCGACCCTTGGGAAATTTACACCCAGTCATTAACTCAATTGCACAATCATAACTCCTATGAGAAGGCAAAGATGCAGACTTACTCTCACTGAATACATCAGAAAAATCAGACAAATAGTCAGGAATATCATGAGACTCGGGAGAAGTGGAGAAAACAGGAGTGTGACTAAGAACACATTGACAACCCCAACTCACAGATTTCCAATCTAAAACAGGATTATGAGTTTGCAACCAAGGGAAACCCAGAACAATAGTATCATGCAAATTGTGCAACACCAAAAATTTACAATTTTCTTGGTGGTCCGGGACGATCCGCATTATCACCTGGGTCCAAAACTGGGGTTTATTCTCCGCCAAAGGGGTAGCAACAAAACCCCTTAAAGGGATAGGAGTCAGCAGGGGTATCATGGGAAAACCACAACGTTTAGCAAATTACAAATCCATCAGATTCAAAGCTGCTCCTGAATCAAGAAAAGACTACCCAAGACAAAATATGCAAAACATTTGGTCCAGCAAATATTGAAAACTAACACATAAAGAAATAAAACAATGTGAAACACTTTTTTCATTCTTATAGCGGACAGTCATTTGCTTACAGTTTACTAAAATCACTCAAAGATGAAACTGCTACATCATGTAGGAAAAGTTCTGGAATTATGTAAATCACAGGGTCCATCGACACGTTAATTATTTGGAAATATTTAAAAAAATGAAACCACAATTTTCAAAACATCTCGCTTTAAAAATATACATACTTATGTGTTTGCTATTCTATCAATGAGATTATACATGATTGTCTGAGCAAAGTGCTGCCATGCTAAATTCACTTGGGCACAAAAATCATCAGGATCCACTGATAGCAGCTACTTGTGCTATTGCGGACCTATATTATCACAGACTTGCTGATTGGTTGCAGTACTCACTAGGACTACTAATGTCATGCAACCCCGAGGAGACCCAGTGCTGACATCACTGGAACAGGTTCGGCACAGAAAGTAAGAGTTTGATTTTTTTGTGCTTTGAGAAATGTAATATTTCAGAAGAGGTTGCTCAAGTCCTTTCCAACCTCTTTCCAACAGTTTTTGCTCATTATGAAAATACTTCTGAATATGGTTAAAACTACAGCCTACAGTCTTGCAGCCCTGTGGTCCTGGGTTCAAATCCCACCAAGGACATCTGCAAGGAGTTCGTATGTTCTCCCTTTGTTTGCATAGGGACATTCTGGTTTTCATCCTTAATCCAAACACATACTCATAGGGATTGGGGTCAGTGCCAATAAAGTCTGTAAAGTACTGTGGAATTAAGCGAGTAAAAAAATAAAATATATACTTAATGTGTCCACATATGTTTTGACAGTCAAAATACTTTATACTTTGAAAGCAGAAGTCCCTCTAGAGTGGGTAGAAGGCATTCCATTAATATTCTACATTTTCTCACTGAACTAGCTGTGGTAAATGAAATCATTGCCTATGCCTAGCTTCTATTGCCAATCCATCTATCTGCCAAGTGTCTAAGATGAAAAATGTTTAGCTTTTAGTTTTGCAAGCTGCACAAGACAGAAGTTGTTAAGTGGTAGTACAGTCTAGGCAGTCCAGGTATGGCTATACACTTTACCTGCATCCCTTTTGTTTTCATGCCTTGAATATGTTCTTCTAACAATACTATTTATTGTTGTGCAAATAGAAGTTATTTTATATAAACATTACATTATTAAGTTAAATGTTATGAATATGAATATTTATGAATATTTCCCAAATATGATAGATTTTTTTATAAACAAAGAAAAAATGTAAACAATGAACATAAATTTAACCCCTTTAGAACTAAGCCATTTTAGCTCTTAAGAACAAAAAGATAGATGTGAGAAATCTGGTGTCTGGCATTGCTTTCATTCATCCAAGTTTTTCTGAAATATGGAAGCTTTTTTAACATTGTATACTTTGTTTTATTGATAAATTTAGGTTAATATAGCTTATATTTATGTATTAAAAATACAAAAGGAAAAAGTTATAAAAAATGTTTCTACCTCATCAGGTCTTCAATATATGTAAGCGAGGTCTTATAGGATACACATATCTAGCACAGAGTCTGCCCTAAGCTGACAAATGTTTAAAGTTCTTTTTGCAGAAAATACATTGAAAAAAAAACCCTCCCTCATAAAGGAGTAGAGGGTGGAGATTGGGTGATGAAAGGATTAATAAAGACTGAATGGGCACTGAGGTTGCAACAATGTAATACAAACTGTGTTCTTTTCACTTCACCCATGGTAAATGAAAAGATCAGAGGTTGTAAATGCCTTCACATTTCTGAATTTCAGTATACTCCATTCTGATTGATTAGTCTGTATAGACAATCCAATTAGAGCAATGACCAAGAAGGTACTGTTCTGTCTGTGATAGCTGATCTCGCAGTGGTGCGATGTTGTCAGCTGTTTTAGCCCAGCTTTGAAGGGGCGTTGTGCATGTATGGTGAGCTGTGCAAAGTTACAGCATATGTATGGCAAGATGCAAAAAGGGGTCGAAAAGACATATAAACACAAACTAATGCACACAAATAAAATTATTCCATTCCTCCTTAAAAGGAAAATAAATGCAGATAAATTATGCTGCGTCCTTTTTTATAAACATACAGAAACTTAAGATTAAAAAAATAAACATAAAAAGTCTATAGTCATTACAATGATCACAGTCAATGATCATAAATGTTCTAAGATTTTCCTTTATGCATAGGTATTTCTGCAAAGCTGTCTGATAGAAAACAAGAACCTTTGGAGCTCAAAAATGTGTTGTTTTCTAGCGTGCACAGGGTTTTAACCCCTTAATGACGTCTGAAAGTCTAAGTCTGTCATAAGCTGGCTCCCTGTCATTGATGCGGGCTCGCAGGTCAAGCCTGCATCTTTCCCAATAGATGATAGCTGTGATATTCAGTCATCATCTGCCTCTGACCTCAGTATGTTACGTGGAGCTCTGCCTGTGGCTGTTAAAGAAGCACCCCCATCAAAGTTTTCAGTATGTTAATTTATTCCAGTCATATTATACAGCACTGTGTACTTAGAATTGCTCTTTTTGCCCTTTCTACCCAGAAAATAATCTCTTTGTCATTAGGTCTATGACATCACATGATTACAAACTAACTAGCTGAATCTTTCTCAGCTCTATGTGGAAACAGGAGGTCTATTTTCCCTGTATGAGCCAGGAGTCAATGCAAAAGTATAAGGCAGGGGGTGGAAGACGCTGGGTCAGGATTTAAAGAGGGAAATGATTTATCATTTATCATTTTTCATCAGTGAAAATAGACTTCCTGCTTCTACATAGAGCAGACAAAAAGAGAAGAATTAGCTGGGTAGAAAGGCAAAATGAGCAATTGTAAGTATGCATTGCTATATAAGATTATGACTGCAATATATTAAAGGAAATCTGTCACATTTAACCTATCTAAACTGTTATGAGCATACAGGTTATAGAATACTGAGGAGAGTGATGTCTATATGCCTCATATCAGAAGTCTTACTGTTCATAAAGCATATTTTATCACTTTACATAAATGATCTCTTCCTTGCTATGGGGAGGATGTTACCTGGAAGATAACTGCCTCCAGAGCAACTTTTAAATAAATGGAGGAGTTATTAGTGTGAGACAAGTAACTAACACAGAACAGGAGAAAACAATGTGTCTTCTTACAAACACACCTTTTGCACCTCTCTGAGCTTTGCTGTAGTGCAACAATATTGCAGCCCTGCCTGTGAGATGGAAGCTGAAGCTGAGAGGAACCTGCAGATGTGTCAGTTATAATCAAACACAGCTCTGCAGTGAGATCAGGAGTGCAGAGAGCAGCCATTACATGTCACACTGGTTACTCCCCTTCATGTAAAATAAGCTCTGGAGGCAAAGTTAACTTCCAAGTAACATCCTCCCCATAGCCTGAAAGACGTCATTTACATAATGTGATAAAAGTTGATTTCTCAACAACAAGGCATCCACTATGAGTCACACAGGAAGGACTTTTTTGAGCATTCTATAACCTGCATACCAATATTAATAGCTTAGGCAAGTTTCACACTTGCGCCTTTTTGCGCAGTGTTTAGAGCGCACATGAAACGCATGCAAAAAATGTTTACAAACGCTTGTAAACGCTGCATTTTTTCGTCGCATTATCTTGCGCATTACGACAAAAAAACGCTGCGTTTGTATGCGTTTTTATACGTTTTTCCATGTTTGCATTGTTTATGCACATGGTGTCACAATCACAGGAGGAAAATCCTTGAAAAATTCTTGCAACAGACTCCACCAATGGGACAGCAGAGGGCTTGTGTTATGGAAATTCATTATATAGACCCAGTTTACAGCTGAATTCTTCACATTTGCTTGGATTTTCTCTTGACAACATGGATCTGCGCTGGAAGAGTTTTCACTTCAACTTGGATCTGGACATCAGGATGGCTCAGGCTTATGCAGTTGCTTGCCATAAACAAAGGGAGAGAGAGAGACAGCGAAGACGGCAGCGGCGGCGTTTGTGGATACATCTGATTACCGAACTCCGGGAGAGACGTGGAGCGTACCACACCCTCTACAGCGAGCTCCAGGCAAACCCGGATAAATTTACTGATTACACACGGATGTCCCAACAAACCTTCAGGTATTCACTTGGTCATGTCCAAGATGCCATCCGGAGACAGACCACACAGCTCCGTCGTGCGATTCCTCCCGAGGAGTGGCTCCTGGTCACATTGCGGTACATAGTATTGCAAAAACAATGCCTGCATAATTTTCTTTGTTCTCACATGGACTATTCCAAAGCTGGCAGAATTATTGTTCTGCCATGTAGTTAACCAAAGGCTGCAGTATTTTTTTTATGCCATGTAGTAAAGAAAAGGCTGCATATATATTTGTATGCCTTTGCTTTTTTCTTGTGTTATGTACTTTTTGTGGTTGTAAACAATCCATATACACAAATATTCATTTTTGTTGTTTCTCGGTTTCACAGATTCCTGGCTACTGGCGAGAACCTCTCTTCACTGCACTTCCAGTACCGTATTGGAATATCAACCTTGTCAGGAATAGTTGCGGACACCTGCTGGGCTTTGTGGGACGTTCTCTGTTCCGAATTTATGCCCCTGCCCACCATGGAAAAGCGGTTTGAAATTGCTGAAAGATTCTGGACAGTCTGCAATTTCCCTAACTGTTTGGGTGTCATTGATGGGAAACACATCCGTATTATGAAACCAAAAAGAGCATGCTCTGAGTAGAGTTGAGCGACTTTGGTCGGATCAGGTTTCATGAAACAAAATTTGTTTCAGATGAAACTGGTCCGACTAGGGCAAAAAAAGTCAGAGTTTCGTCCGAAACCCGACCCCAATGCAAGTCAATGGGTAATAAAAGTCGGCATTGAGTGGATGAATGTCTTCCGCTCAATGCCGACTTTTATTTCCTATTGACTTGCATTGGGGTCGGGTTTCGGATGAAACTCCGACTTTTTTTTCCCTAGTCGGACCAGTTTCATCTGAAACAAATTTTGTTTCATGAAACCCGATCCAACCAAAGTCGCTCAACTCTAGCTCTGAGTACTTTAACTATAAAAAGTACTTTTCAACAGTACTCATGGCCATTTCGGATGCAGACTGTATGTTTGTTGCAGTGGACATTGGGGCATTTGGCCGTGGGAATGACTCCCTGGCTTTTAAGAACTCTGACATGGGCCAGAGGTTGTATGGCAACTAGTTCAATTTCCCCAGGCCTCGGCCTCTTCCAAACACCGAAGGCCCGCCACAGCCTTTGTAATGGTTGGGGATGAGGCATTCCAGATGTGCCAAAGCCTGCTCAAGCCCTACTCCAGCCGGGACTTGGACCCCACCAAAAGAATTTTTAATTACAGGCTGACCAGGGCCAGAAGAACTGTTGAGTGTGCCTTTGGTATACTTGTCTCCAAATGGTGCATTCTCAGCACAGCCATTAATTTGAAACTGGAAATAGTGGATGAGGTGGTGAAGGCCTGTGTGGTTCTACATAATTTTGTCATGGTTAGAGAGCACCCAAACTTTGAACTCGATGATGCAGCTCCTAACCCATTGCCTGAATTTACTCAGCACCCTCTCAGGTCATCTGTTGGAGTTGGCCAAATGAGGGACCAACTTGCAGCCTACTTCAACTCAGATGTGGGACTGGTGGAATGGCAAGATCAAATGGTGTAACAAAGTTTTCTTTTGTGTGTATGTTAATAAAAAAACCTGTGTTGATACCTGTACCGAGTGCACTCTGTCTTCTTAGACTTCAATACAATAATCATCTGGCCCAATGTACCAGTGAATTAATGATGCTGTGTTTTGTGCATCATGAATTTACTAGTACTCCTGACTAGAGTTGAGCGACTTTGGTCGGATCGGGTTTCATGAAACAAAATTTGTTTCCAATGAAACTGGTCCAACTAGGGCAAAAAAAAGTCAGAGTTTTGTCCGAAAACCGACCCCAATGCAAGTCAATGGGGATTAAAAGTTCAGACTTCAGAAGGTTATCACACGTGGGCAGGATAATACACATAAGAGGTAAACTGCAGCATCGCTACAGTGTGATAGAAATATATGCAGACTGAAGCCATGCTGCAGGTTAAAACTCATTTGTATTCACCTGGCCAGGTGTGATAGTTATGATACAAGGGCAGGGTATTGTACATATGGCGTGTATTTGCCCCGTAATCTCCTCAGTTTCTCAACACACACTTAAAAGAGGATGTGGTTAATTACAAGGTATATCTAGAATCACCTTGCCTTGTATCACAAAAAGTTAAATGATGATGGTATAAACACACCATAGTCAATTAACTTTTGATGATACCTGGCAAGGTAGTAATAGATAGATCTTGCACTCAATAACATCCTCTATTCAGTATGTGTAATATTAGCTGACTCAAGAGACTGGTGTGGAAAATACATGTCATATAGATTTGTGTTTTTGACTACACATATCTCCAAGAAAGATACAAGAAACATGTGGCAGTAATGGAGCTATGTGGTGACAAAAACACAAAGTGTACGGTGCAGTGTGTGTACGGTGCAGTGTGTGTAGACGGCGAAAGACACATTGATGAAGCAGTTTTTTTGTGAAAGCAGAATTGCACATTTATATTTTCCCAAAAAATAAATAAATTTATTTTGAAGGACGTTTGGGGGAAGAGTGGGATACTCTGGGGGTGTGGAGAGATGAGGAATGGCTGGAAGTTGAAGGAGTTCTAGGTGAAGGGGCGACTAAAGTAGTGGGGGAAGGGAGATCAGGGATGGAAACAGAGGCAGGTTGAGAAACATTAGAAGGAGAGGGGGGACTGACAAACAAAGTCTTTTGTTTTTTGGTCTTCTTTGGGGCAGGAGTCACCTGCCTGGACCGACTACCATCGTGTGACTTCCTTACATTGCTTCCCCACCTGGAGATAGTGGACTGTGTCCGTGAAGAGAAAAAGAGGGAATGTGGGTCACCCCTCTGCTGCTCGGTGGTGGTAGTGGCAGTGCTCCTTGAAGGAGAATATATGATGTCGGTGCTCCTAGAAGGAGAAGTGTTCTCAGTGCTTCTTGTTGGAGAAGTGGTGGCGGTGCTCCTATGAGGAGAAGTGGTGGCGGTTCTCCTAGTAGGAGAAGTTGTGGCGGTGCTCCTAGTAGGCGAAGTGGTGGCAGTGCTCCTATGAAGAGGAGTGGTGGCGGTGCTCCTATGAGGTGAAGTGGTGGCAGTACTCCGATGATGAGGAGAGTTGGCGGTGCTCCTAGAAGGTGAAGTGGTGGCGGTGCTCCGATGATGAGGCGTGGTGGCGGTGCTCCTAAGTGGCGAAGTGGTGTCGGTGCTCCTGTGATGAAGAGTGGTGGCGGTGCTCCTGGAATGATGAGGAGTGGTGGCGGTGCTCCCATGCTGATGCTGAGTGGTGGTGGTGCTCCTAGACGGACATGTTGTGTCGGTACTCCGACCAGGAGAATAGGTGGTGGTGGCCAAAGCTGGTTGTGCGGTGGCGGTGCACCAAGATGGTAGAACGGTGGCTGTAGTGGTGCTCCAGACAGGAGCAGTGCTTGCCATGCTGGTGGCGGGTGTGGAGTGTCCAGCAGCACTTGGCATTGGTGTGGTGTATTGTTGTGCGGCTTGGCTAGGAGTGCTGTTGGTCGTGCAGTGGTATGCAGCAGAAGTCGGTACTGTGGTGAAGCGAGTCAGTGGTGGCACAAGTGGGAATGACACCACTGAGTGCTGCATATACTGATTCTGCTGCATAGCCTCTAAGAAAGCAGTGTTGCAGGCCTGTAACACATTCAGCTGTTGCTCAGGACCAAGGTGTTCCGTCATGCCCTGTTCAATTTTACGAAAGAAATGGTGCGCTGGTCTGTTGAGGCCGGCCTCCAGCCGGTCAAGGTGCTGGTCGACAGAGTGGAAGCGGTGTTCCATGTGGATAAAACCGTGTTCCATGAGTGAAAAACCGCTTTCCACTCTGTCAGACAGCGACTTGGGCTGGCATGAAAGGCCTCGCTCAAGTGCATGAACTCGGGCAAGACAGGCCTGTCCGAGGCCCTCTGCCGCTGGCGGGTAGTGCCCGCATAACCAGTGGCAGAGACCTGGGACAGGGGAACACCTGATTAACCAGCTTCCTGGTCACCAGCTGTCCGTGTTGCTGACCTGCAATTTGCTTCCTGGCTGTCGGATGGCTGGGTCCAAGGTTGATCGATTAAGGACCGCTCCAGGGACAGGTTGCAGGGTGCTGCTCCAGTTGCTGTGGAAAGAAAAGTAAAACATTACTATCGTGCAGAAGCATCAGCTGTGGAACAGAAAAGCACAGGTTATAAAAAAAATATAATAAAAAAAATAAAATACTTACACTCTAGTGGCAAGGACCGGTCTCAGGAAAGCCAACTCGCGATGATAGCGGTACTTTGTTCTGGTCCTTGCCCCTGAACCACTGCGAACCTGTCCCTCAACACGAACATCAGTGTTGAAGCGGTCTTTCATTGAGTGCCAACGTGTGCAGACTTTGTTCACTGTGGAAAAACAAAGAAAAAATGTTATGCAATGCACTGATGGCAACATCTGTATGATCTCACACACCTGAGTGAACGTGGCAAGCATTCAATCACAAAAGAATTCAATACACAATGCAGCCACTGTTGATCCTGAGGACACTGATGTGTTTACTGCAAGAATATATCTTGCAAGAAACACACCAGTATCAATAGCATCAAGAGTGAAAGCATGATCAATACAGAAATACAATACACAATGCATTCACTGTTGATCCTGAGGACACTGGTGTGTTTACTGCAAGAATACACCTTGCAAGAAACACACCAGTATCAACAGAATCAAGAGTTAAAGCATGATCAATACAACATTACAATACACAATGCATTCACTGTTGATCCTGATGACACTGGTGTGTTTACTGCAAGAATATATCTTGCAAGAAACACACCAGTATCAATAGCATCAAGAGTGAAAGCATGATCAATGCAGAAATACAATACACAATGCATTCACTGTTGATCCTGAGGACACTGGTGTGTTTACTGCAAGAATAGATCTTGCAAGAAACACACCAGTATCAACAGCATCAAGAGTTAAAGCATGATCAATACAGCATTACTAGACACAATGCATTCACTGTTGATACTGATGACACTGGTGTGTTTACTGCAAGAATATATCTTGCAAGAAACACACCAGTATCAATAGCATCGAGAGTGAAAGCATGATTAATACAGCAATACAATACACAATGCATTCACTGTTGATCCTGAGGACACTGGTGTGTTTACTGCAATAATATATCTTGCAAGAAACACACCAGTATCAACAGCATCAAGAGTTAAAGCATGATCAATACAGCATGACAATGTACAATGCAGTCACTGTTGTTCCTGAGGGCACTGTTATGCTCCCTTATAACATATATCTATCAGGAAACACAACAGTATCTCAGGAACAAGAGTCATTGAGGCATCAAACATGAGTGAAATACTTACTAAACGCCTTTTTTGAAGCTGCAGACGTGCTGTCCCAGACCTCCATTAACGCTGTGGCCACCTCATTCCAGAGCTGCCGGATCACCACAATGTCTTTGTACTGCTGGTCACGGCTGTCCCACAACGGGACACGTTCCTGGATAAGGCATATCAGGTGCTCGTTGTCGAGATAGATGTCTTCATCCTGTTGTGGAACCTAGAAAAAAGAAAATTATAATCTTGGAAATTGATGAGAATCACATTGAAAAAAAGAAACAGAAAAGAAGAAAGATATAGAAGATGAAAAACAGGACAGAAAAAAGGAATAGAAAAAAAAATGTTTAAAAAAAGGGACCTTCAAAAACTTGATACTTACATTGTGTCTCCTTGCCATGACTTGGCTAGGTTGCTCCCGCTGTTCCGCCTCACTTGCCGGTTCCGATGCTGAGGTCTGTAAAAGAACACAAATTATTAAGCATTTGTAGAGGCAGCTAGACTTACACAAAGGCAGCAAAATCCTCACCTCCCGGTCAGCTTGGGCCAGTTCTTCTTGGGATGGCGAATATTCTGATCCAGAAGACATGCTGGAATAAAACAAAACATTAGTACATAATATATTTTTAAGGACAGGCACACATATATAGATTTTATAATACTCACATTTTAGCTGCTGAAGCTGTAATTCAAACTTGAGTCTTGTCTCTTGCTGGGTGGGTGCATTGTCTCTTGCAGGGCTTCTTATCTCTTGCAGACTGTCTGTAGAGTGTGATCTGGCACTACAGACCCCTTCTTTTATGTACACTCCTCCAAAACAATGTTGCTTGTTTAGGGGGTGGATTAAGCAAGTGTCTAGACATTGTTTACTCTGAAATCGCGTGCCCTCACAAAGCGCTGACGTGCGCACTTCACAGTGCATGTCAGCGACCACATAGACTGTAATGCTATTTTTTTGAGCATTGCATGCACACATGCGTGCATGCGATTTTTTAGCCATGTTGGGCGGAACAAAAAATGCAACATGTAGTGTCCGGCGCGTCTGGTCGCACACCTGGAAAATATGCAGCACACGAAAATGCTGAGGCACGCGTGCAATTGCTAGACACTGCGCCCGCCATTTTACAGATAGGGGTCAATTGTGCGTGCGACCAATAGCACACAATGCGCTGCGTGATAAAATGCTAGTGTGAAACCAGCCTTAGGTGGGTCAAATGTAATGACAGATTTTCTTTAACAGGAAAAAAGCTTTGATGAGTGCTTCTTCCATCTGTAGCAGTGGCATTTAAGACCTGAAGACCAGTGTGCTGAGAACCGATGCGTCTGTAATTAGACCATGATTTTTGCTATTTGCAGCAACTATTTGGCATTGCTGTATGTAAGAACAAGCGATTAGATGATCACAGGTTCAATTCCTGTGAGGGAACTAGCAAATACAGAGAAAAGTAAAGGAAAGTTGTTGTTTTTTTAATATGAAAGTTCAAATTACCCATCTTTTCCCCTATTAAAAATTATAAAAATTAAAAAGACATACTGTATATTTGCTATCCCTGCATTCGAAAAAGTCCGATCTTTCAAAATATAAAATAAATTCATCCAATCAGTGCATGATGTAATGAGAAAAAAAATCAAGACGGCAGTTTTTCAGCAACAGAAAAAATTGTAATAATGTAATCAAAACATTGTATATACCCCACCACTCACTTAAAACAAATGCTAAACAAATGTTATCTGCATAATTGTACTGACCTGAAGAATCATATTGCAAGGTCAGTTTTCCCGAAAACACAACATTGCAAATAAAGAACCCCAAAAATTATTGCAGAATTGCATTTTTGGCTCTTTCGCTGCACTTTTATTTTTCCCTTGCTTACCAGTATCATATGATGAAATTAATGTTGTCATTGAAAGTACAAATTGTCCCTCATAAAACACGCTTTCACACCAATACATTAATGGAAAAAATAAAAAGTTATGGCTCTTTGAATAAATGGAGGAAAAATCGAAAGTGCAAAAAGAAAAAATTGCCATGTGCTTAAAGGGAACCTGTCAGCAGGATTGTGCACAGTAACCTACAGATAGTGTCAGGTCGGCGCCGTTATACTGATTACAATCATACCTTGGTTGATGAAATCCATCTCGTGGTTGTTGTTTAATCTTTATTTGTAGTTTTCAATTATTGAGATTCTCGTGCTTCGGGAAGGGAGAATGGAGGTGGTCTTTACGTGGTGCTCTACTTAGATATTCATCCTTATGGCTTATGACAGGTCAATGATCCCTCAGTGACCTGCCCCCTATTTTACATACTGCATAGAATATGGTTTTAACACAACATTGATCTGATAGATGCTATTGTGCAGGTGCCATTAGAACCATCTTGATGGAGCCTAATTTTTTTGACTGTAGTAAAATGGCACTGGTGGCAGCACCTGCACAGTAGCATGTATCGGAATGAGATAGATGCTACTGCACAGGCACGGCTGCTGACGCCGTTTTGATTAAGAAAATTTTAATTTTTTTCCAAATAAAACTATATGACTAAATAAAGCGAAAACAGGCATATTATTCACTGTATCATACTACAGCACAGATGCCACTGCCAGCGACTGCTTGATGAATGTGAATTTATTATTTTTTAAAAGGCGTGTTTTTTGTACAGATGCAGCATAGGTAACATAGACTAACATGATTTATAGCACACCTTCATAACTTTTCACAGACTATCTCACTTACAGGGAATCTGACACCAGGTTTTTGCTACCTCATCTGAGAGCAGCATAATATAGGAAGAAAGACCCTGATTCTAGTGATGTTTAACTTAGATTACTGGTTGCGGATTCACCATGTATGTCTGTAGATATCTATCATGTATGCATGTGTGTGTTATATATCTTGACCTGCAGGGATTGCTGCCACTTTAAAAGTCCTAACAATTGTGCATTTTTTTAGTGGCCAATTGAAATATAAATAAAAGTTCTACATATACTGCTCATGCACAGAGTCATAATATGCTCATGTATATTATCACCTTATTATATTCAGGATTGAGAGTCCTCAGTAGTTGATACCTTTTAATGGCTAACTGAAAAGATGGTAATACATTGCAAGCTTTCGAGACTACTCAGGTCTCTTCATCAGGCTAGACTAATACAAAATCTGAAGTCACATATTTATGCACAATACAGCCTAGAAAAAATGCAATAGATAAGACAAGTGACGTGAAGCAGAACTATCAATATGGGAGAGGGAGAAACATAAATATAAACATTGGACCAGTTCATAGATAAGGAGTCTGGATGTTTTATGGTCCTCTGATTGGGGTCTAGTTCTGTGTTGCCCTGCAATTTTTTAATTGGAAATTCCTTAATTGATGTAAAAAGACATAAATCCATGCGACACATTCATTCCAGCACTGAGAGTGTCAAAGTTCGTCATAAATTTGTACTCCCAAACTCGTCTCTCTATCTGAGATGTGAAGTTACCTTTCAATACCAGTAATTTCATATCCATGCTGCTGTGATCAGGGATACAGCATCTTTATGGAACTAAAACCACTTCTGGATTTATGTCTTTTTACATCAATTAAGGAATTTCCTTTTAAAACCTTGCAGGGCAACACAGAACTAGACCCCAATCAGAGGACCATAAAACATCCAGACTCCTTATCTATGAACTGGTCCAATGTTTATATTTATGTTTCTCCCTCTCCCATATTGATAGTTCTGCTTCACGTCACTTGTCTTATCTATTGCATTTTTTCTAGGCTGTATTGTGCATAAATATGTGACTTCAGATTTTGTATTAGTCTAGCCTGATGAAGAGACCTGAGTAGTCTCGAAAGCTTGCAATGTATTACCATCTTTTCAGTTAGCCATTAAAAGGTATCAACTACTGAGGACTCTCAATCCTGAATATTTTTCTATCTACTGGCTAACACGGTACAAAGATATACATCTTTCCTGCACCTTATTATAAAAGTTTATAGTGACGTCAACAGAGTAGCAGAAGTCTATAGTTCATCAATCAGAATTTGTAAAGTTTTCTTCGTGTAAACTTGGCTTTTAAAAAAAATTCTCCAAATTTCTTATGACTTTGACTATTGACTTTTCTATGAACTTCTGCTTCAGCTACACAAAATGTAATGAGTTATAAGGGCATTCAGCCAAAGGTTCTTCAAAAGTGCAAAAGCACAAAAACAGAATAGCTCTGTAATAAAGGAAGAAGGCAAAATTGATATTGTTTCTATATATGGCAGATATAAATGTAGCATCCATTGGAAACAAAAAGTGTCTAAGGTTACAAAAATGAAACACGTCTTACACATCAATAGTTAAAAGTACAGTAAATTTGTATTTGGTGTATGGATTGTCGAGAAGATAGATAGTAAAGAAAAGCTTTGAACTTCAAACTTTGTAGAGCGAAAACAATCTACAAGATATCAATAAAATGTAAGTTTAAAATAAAAATAAATAAATAAAAGTCTAAAGCCCCAGTCACACACAGCAATCTCGCGCCGCTTAGAAACCCAATATGTAAGTTAGATACCAGCGCGCTGGTGCAGGGAGCTGGTAACCAAGGTAAACATTGGGTTTCTAAGTGCTGCGCGGCACTTAGAAACCAGATGTTTACCTTGGTTACCAGCTCCCTGCACCAGCGCGCTGGTATCTTAACATACACTGCAGGTAACTAAGCGACGTGCATCGCTTGTTATCCACATGTCGCTGTCCTGATTGCTGCTGAGATTTGCCTATTTGGCAGCTCACCAGCGATCATGTAGCGACACACCAGCAATCCTCACAAGTTCATATCGTTGTCGGGATCGCTGGTGAGTTGCTATGTGTGACGGGGGCTTAAGTGTACTTCTTTGCACAAACAGAAGAGAGGTTACTAAACAAAACATTGTGGACAACCTGGGTAGCACGGTGGCTCAGTGGTTAGCGCTGCAGCCTTGCAGTGCTGGAGTCCTGGGTTTGAATCCCACCAAGGACAACATCTGCAAGGAGTTTGTATGTTCTCCCCGTGTTTGCGTGGGTTCACTCCGGTTTCCTCCCACACTCCAAAGACATACTGATAGGGAATTTAGATTGTGAGCCCCATTGGGGACAGTGATGAAAATGTGTGCAAACTGTAAAGCGCTGTGGAATATGTTAGCGCTATATAAAAATAAAGATTATTATTATAACTATGTAATTACTTTTCTAACAATTTTTCACCATAGACATACTAACAGACAAATATAAATACATAATATATATATGCAGTGGGTATGGAAAGTATTCAGACCCTTTAAATTGTTCACTCTTTGTTTCATTGCAGCCATTTGATAAATTCAAAAAAGTTCATTTTTTTCTCATTAATATAAACTCTGCACCCTATCTTGACTGAAAAAAACAGAAATGTAGAAATGTTTGCAAATTTGTTAAAAAAGAAAAGATGAAATATCACATGGGCATAAGTATTCAGACCCTTTGCTCAGACACTCATATTTAAGCCACATGCTGTGCATTTTCTTATGATCCTCCATGAGAAGGATCTACTACTTCATTGGAGTCCAGTTGTGTTTAATTAAACTGATAGGACTTGATTTGTAAAGGCACACACCTGTCTATATAAGACCTCACAGCATAAGTCAGACCAAATGAGACTCATGAGATCAAAGGAACTGGCCAAAGAGCTCAGAGACAGAATTGTGGCAAGGCACAGATCTGGCCAAGGTTACAAAAGAATTTCTGCAGTACTCAAAGCTCCTAAGAGCACAGTGGCCACCATAATCCTTAAATGAAAGAAGTTTGGGACCACCAGAAGTCTTCCTAGACCTGGGCATCAGTTAAACTGAGTAATTGTGGGAGAAGAGCCTTGATGAGATAGGTAAAGAAGAACCCCAAGATCACTGTGGCTGAGTTCCACAGATGCAGTAGGGAGATGGAAGAAAGTTCCACAAAGTCAGCTATCACTGCAGCCCTCCATCAGTTGGGCTTTAATGGCAGAGTGGCCAGATGGAAGCCTCTCCTCAGTGACAGACATGAAAGCCCACATAGAGCTTGCTAAAATACATGTGAAAGACTCCCAGACTATGAGAAATAAGATTCTCTGGTCTGATGAGACAAAGATAGAACTTTTTGGTGGTATGCATGGAGAAAATCAGGCACTGCTCATCACCTGCCCAGTACAATCCCAACAGTGAAACATGGTGGTGACAGCATCATGCTATGGAGGTACTTTTCAGCTGCAGGGATAGGACAATTGAAAGAAACATGAATGCGGCCAAGTACAGAGATATTGTGAATGAAAACCTCTTCCAGAGTGCTCTGGACCTCAGACTTGGCCGAAGGTTCACCTTCCAACAAGACAATAATCCTAAGCACACAGCTAAATTAACAAAGGAGCAGCTTCAGAACAACTCTGTTACCATTCTTGATGGGCTCAGCCAGAGCCCTGACCTAAAACTAATTGAACATCTCTAAAGAGACTTGAAAATGGCTGTCAACCAAAGTTCGCCACTCAACCTGACAGAACTGGAGAGGATCTGTCAGGAAGAATGGCAGAGGATTCCCAAATTCAGGTGTGAAAAACTTGTTTCATCATTCTAAAGAAGACTCATGGCTGTACTAGCTCAAAAGGGTGCTTCTACTCAGTCCTGAGCAAAGGGTCTGAATACTTATGATCATGTGATGTTAGAGTTTTTCTTTTCTAATAAGGCTAAGTTCACACGTACCGGAACTCTCGCGGAAATTTCCGCGAGAATTCTGGAATTCCTTTCCACGGGAAAATCGCATTTTAAATTCCCGCGATTTTCCCACGGAAAAACTAGCATTTTGCAAGCGTATTTAGCTTGCAAAATGCTAGCGTTTTCCAAGCGATCTGTAGCATCGCTTGGAGAACTGATTGATAGGTTGGTCACACTTGTCAAACATAGTGTTTGACAAGTCTGACCAACTTTTTACTACTGAGGCCGCCTATGCAGCATCAGTAATAAAAGATAAAATGCAAGAAAAAAAAAAATGGTGTTATTCTTACCTTCCGATGTCCCACGCAGCCGTTCCCAGTAATCCTTTGCAAAAATGCCCGCGATGATGTCCGTTCTCGCGGGATCCCGATGTCTCGCGGTAATTCGCGATGACGTCGCACGAATGACCGCGAGACCTCGCGATCCCGTGAGAACGGACGGCATCGCGGGCATTTTCGCAAAGGATTACTGGGAATGAGAGCGTGGAGAGAAGGGGGAAGGCTGCGCGGGACGCCGGAAGGTAAGAATAACAATATTTTTTATTTTAAATTCTATTTTTTACAGGGATATGGTACCCAAAGCCCGGAGGACAGTCTCCTCTACTCCGGACCGTTGGTACCATCCGCAAATGTTCTGCTTACTTTCCGCATGGTGTGCACAGCCACATGCGGGAAGTAAGCAGAACAATGCACTCCTATGGGTGCGGGATCGCCGCGATTCCGCAAAATTAATGAGCATGCTGCGGTTTTTACCGCGAAGCGATTCCGCCACGGTAAAAACCGCAGCATTAGCACAGCATTGCGGAATCCCATAGGAATGCATGGGATGCTTATTTTTCGCGTTTTCGCGGCAAAATCACGCGGTTAAAACCGCCACGGAAACGTGAAAAAAATGGCACGTGTGAACTCAACCTAAATTTGCAAAAATTTCTACATTTCTGTTTTTTTCAGTCAAGATGGGGTGCAGAGTGTACATTAACGAGAAAAAAAATATAATTTTTTTTTAATTTATCAAATGGCTGCAATGAAACAAAGAGTGAAAAATTAAAATGGGTTTGAAGACTTTCTGTACCCACTGTATATACTGTATATGTATCTATCATAGGAGCATGTAGCATTTATGTTACAAAAAAGTTCAGAATTTTTATACTGCACAACAATAACGATTTTGTACTGCACAAACTCTGCCAAAATCACTATGCAAACTATGCAAACCCAAAGTTAGCAATGACGTAATCAGTAATTGCAGTGAAAATTGAACCTACAAAGTATTGACTTAGTGGGGGTTAATACACGTAACAATTTTTAGATTTATATTTTTTAATTATTTAGAAAACTATGTATCATTTCCTTTACATTTCACAAACACTTCCTACTTTGTGTTGACAAAACCCCCAGTAAAATACATTTTAGTTTGTGGGTGTAACGCGAAAAAATGAGGAAAATCTCATGGTTATGAATACCTTTTCAAGCTCTGTACAAAGCAGGAGTACATTTTCACAATTACACGAATAACATACTAAGTAAGTTCATCAGCTGTTTCACGTGGTCCTACAGTGCTGGCATGCAATTCCCAAGACAGCACTGTGAAGATGCATAGGACATCCCCATACCTCCAAACTTTAAAAAAGAGGGATACATACTGCAGCACACCACAGCAATTTTTACTTTACACTAAACTATTGCCCTTATGATGCCTCTCACAGTCCCGTAAACATAGTATCATGTCCCCACCACTCTCTATGCATGGTATGATGCTCGCACAGTCCCTGATACATGGTATAACTATCGGCCCAGTTCCTTATACATGATAAGATGTCCCCACAGCCCCCTATGCATGGTATGATTTCTCAATAGCCTCCTGTACATAGTATGATGTGCCCACAGCCCTTTACACATGGTATGATGACTAGTGTTGAGCGATACCTTCCGATATCGGGAAATATCGGATCGGATTGGATCGGACCGATACCCCAAAAATATCGGATATCGCCGATTCCGATACCGGAAACCAATGCAAGTCAATGGGACACAAATATCGGAATGAAAATAAACCCTTACTTTCCTTGTTGGTTAATTCTACATGAAGGAAAACAACTAAGAATAATGTAGAATGTATTGGGGGAGGTGGAGGAGACATGAAAGGCATAGAGGTTTAGCCCAATCAAATGGAATAGCAAAATTAATTTTTTTTAAGACGTTCGGATTTCCAAAGATATTGACTATGTTAAGCTTTTTTATATTTTGTCAGATATTTATGTTTCACTACTTCCATGCTCTTCACCTTCTTTTTTACTTCTCCCACACTTTCTCCTTCATCATCCTCTTCAGGGTCATCTTCTTGGTCTTCTTCGGGGTGGTCTTCAGGGTCAACGTCACCAGGGTCGTCGTTTTCGGGGTCGACGTCTTCTTCGGGTTGGTATTCAGGGACGTCGTCTTTAGGGTCATCGTCAGGGAGATCCAAAGTGATTACCAAAAACCATTTCAAAAAGCTTGAACTTGGAAATGTAGCAGAAGGTACAAGAAGGCTGAGGAACTGCTGAGAACCAGCTGACGGTACTGGAACCTGGATGGGTAGCCAAAGGTACAAGAGCCAATGGAGCTGCCGAGCACCAGCTGATGGTACTGGAACCCGGTTACTAAGCAGGAGGTACCTGTGCCAGAAAGCACTACCAAGGACCAGCAGACGTTGGTGGAACTCGAATACCGAGAAGGAGGCATCTAAGCCAAAGGCTCTGCCTGGAACCAGCTGACGTTACTGAAACCCAGGGGGACATATTCAAGATTGACTTCCGAAGAACCAGCTAATGGTACTGGAACTCAGATAGGCAGCAGAAGGTACACATGAAAGAAAAAGTTGCAAGGACGCGAGCCGGCCGGAGTTACCGAAACCCACAGTCCTACAGGGGGAGCTTGTCCTATTGGCACTACGGAACCAGCCTTCATTGCCAGATCTCGCAGCCCACATAGGAAGCACCTAAACTGCAGGCACCATGGAATCGGCTAACCCGACCGCAACATGACAGGACAACGTATTGGAGGCAAAGTGACGTTGACACTACCTGGAAACAGCTGGCATTCTGGAACCAGGCTGGGCAGGAGGGAGTACCCATGCCAAAGACACTTCAGAGCAGCAACTGGCGGTGTTGGAGCCCAGGGATTACAGTAGAAACAAAGTGTAGCCAGAGACCTAATTGGAGCAAATTACTGATGTTACTGAACCCCAATAACACTGGAGCATGTGTTGACTGTGCAGACGGCACTTATGAGCAGCAACTGGCGGTGTTGGAGCCCAGGGATTACAGTTGAACACAACAGGAGACCTGGATACTGTTGCCAACCAATTATTTAATCTAGAAGAGGACTGGCAAATTCCTTTGAGATCCAGGCCTTGTTCATTTTCAGAAAAGTAAGCCGGGCAACGTTGTCGGAGGATAGTGGCATGCGACGGTCTGTTAGTACACCACCTGCGGCACTAAAGATGCGTTCCAATAATATACTAGCAGCAGGACAAGCCAACACCTCTAATGCATACTGGCTAAGCTCTGTCCAAGTATCCAGCTTAGAGACACAAAAGTTGAAGGGGGAAGAGCCGTGTGGGAGAACACTGAGAGGGCAAGACATGTAGTCTGTCACCATCTGACGGAAACGTTGCCTCCTGCTGACTGGAGCCATCTGTGATGGTGTAGACATGTGTGGCGGGCACACAAAACTTTGCCACATTTGGGCCATACTGGTCTTGCCTTGTGCTGAGGCACTGCTTCTGCTCCCTCTTTGTGCAGAGCTTCCTCCACTCCCTCGACGCACTGAGCTGCTTTGTAAAGCACTAGCAGCACTGCTCTCGGGTAAAATGGAGAACATGATGGAATGCACCAGTGTGTCTTAGTAAAAAAAGAAAAGAAGCCAGCGCTGCTTAAGGTTAGAACGCATAACATAAAGTGCATATGCACATAATATCTAACTGTATTCAAAATGAGATATTTGGCAAAAAAATTGATCAATTCAATTGAGCCACCCCGCCGCACCAAGGCAATCTCATGTGGGGGGTCCTACTCTACGTTTTTAATAAACACTGTGCCATTACGGCCTCCTAGATACATTAAAAGCAAGACCACTTTCAGTGCAATCCGTACCTGAGCATACCTGGACTGCTCCCATGAAGCCAGAAAAAGCAAGTGCAGATGAAGGCCAACCAGGTCTGAATGCAGACATATCAGGTTTAGCCTCCACACATTGCCCGACCAGCAAACATAGATGAAGGGCAATGCAGGTTCAGACACAGGTGCACAATTAAATAAAGCTTGGGGCAGGGCGGGGCAGCTGTCAGTGTGCACAGCAGCCTAGATCCATCACCGTGAACACAGAAAAAATGGCGAACATAACCCAGCGCGCACGGCAAAAGTGGTGGTCAACCACAAACCAACATACAAAAAAAGAGAAAAGAAGACCTGGTTGGCCTTCATCTGCACTTGCCTTATCTGGCTTCATGGGAGCGATCTAGATATGCTCAGGTACGGATTGCACTTAATGTGGTCTTGCTTTTAATGTATTTAGGAGGCCGTTTGGCACAGTGTTTATTAAAAACGTAGAGTAGGACCCCCCACATGAGATTGCCTTGGCACGGCGGGGTGGCTCAATTGAATTGATCAATTTTTTTGCCAAATATCTCATTTTGAATACAGTCAGATATTATGTGCATATGCACTCTATGCTACGCGTTCTATCCTTAAGCGGCGCTGGCTCTCTCTCTTTTTTTTTTTTTCTTGTATGTTGGTATGTGGCTGACCACCACTTTTGCCGTGCGCGCTGGGTTACGTTCGCCATTTTTCCTGTGTTTACTGTGATGGATCTAGGCTGCTGTGCACACGCACAGCAGCCCCACCCTGCCCCAAGCTTTATTTAATTGTGCACCTGTGTTTGAACCTGCATCGCCCTTCATCTATGTTTCCTGGTTGGGCAATGTGTGGAGGCTAAACCTGACATGTCTACATTCAGACCTGGTTGGCCTTCATCTGCACTTGCCTTATCTGGCTTCATGGGAGCGATCTAGATATGCTCAGGTACGGATTGCACTTAATGTGGTCTTGCTTTTAATGTATTTAGGAGGCCGTTTGGCACAGTGTTTATTAAAAACGTAGAGTAGGACCCCCCACATGAGATTGCCTTGGCGCGGCGGGGTGGCTCAATTGAATTGATCAATTTTTTTGCCAAATATCTCACTTTGAATACAGTCAGATATTATGTGCATATGCACTCTATGCTATGCGTTCTATCCTTAAGCGGCGCTGGCTCCTCTTTCTTTTTTTTTTTTCTAGTTTGTCTTAGTACTCCCGCATTTTACGCTCCCGGTTCAACGGTGTTATGAGGCTTTGTAAGTTGTCCCGGTAGCGAGGATCTAGGAGGGTGTACACCCAATAATCAGCCGTGTTGAGAATGTGGGCGATGTGGCGGTCGTTTCTCAGGCACTGCAGCATGAAATCAACCATGTGCTGCAGACTGCCAACTGGCCAAGAAACGCTGTCCCCTGCTTGAGGCATCATCTCTGCCTGCTCTGCATCACCCCACCCTCGCTCTACACACTGACTACTAGAGCATTGTGTACCTCCCTCCTCTGGACAGATGTCTTCCACCTCCATTGACTCCTCCTCATCCTCCTCACAAAGTGTCCCCTGCCTAGGCCTTTGTGAGGAACCATGTTGTGCAGACTGTCCAGAAGCAGATGGCATTTGTGACTCCTCATCCTCCACCTCTTCCAGAACCTCGTCCCTTAGTGCTTGCAGTGTTTTTTCAAGCAGGCAGATAAGGGGGATAGTAATGCTGACTAGTGCATTATCTGCACTCGCCATCCATGTGGAATCATCGAAGGCACGCAAAATGTGGCAGATGTCCTTCATAGAGGCCCACTCAGTGGTGGTGAAGTGTGAACGGCGTGCAGTGGGACTTGTTTGCACCTGATGCAGCTGGTACTCCATTACTGCTGCCTGCTTCTCACCCTCTTTTTTACTTCTGGTGGGTAGGTCACATATGATGCGATGTTCTGGAAGGCGGAATCAGCGCTGCAGAGCTGCAATGCGTGATCTTGCCATGCTGGAACGCCACAAGTGAGCGCACTCTATGCGGACCTTGTGCAGCAGTGCATCAAGATCCGGATAGTCCCTTAAAAACTCTGCACGACCAAGTTGAGCACATGTGCCAGACATGGGATGTGAGTGAGGTTGCCTAGGCCCAGAGCTGCCACCAGATTTCGGCCATTGTCACACACTACCATGCCTGGCTGGAGATTCGCTGGCACAAACCATACGTCGCTCTCCTGCTTGATGGCATTCCAGAGCTCCTGCGCTGTGTGGCTTCGATTTCCCAAAGAAATTAATTTCAATACGGCCTGTTGACGTTTGGCCACGGCTGTGCTCATATCGGTCGTAACAGGTAAGCGTTCACGGGTCCATGTGGAGGTAGACTGTGATGGCTCCTGCAGCGCTGATTCAGAGGAACTGGAGTATGGGGAGGAGTCAATGTGTACAGACTGGATTCCTGCAATCCTTGGAGTAGGCAGAACATGTACAGCGCCACTCTCAAGATCTGTACGCGGCTCCACAACATTTACCAAATGGGCAGTGAGGGAAAGATATCGTCCCTGTCCAAGTTTACTGGTCCACGCATCGATGGTCAGGTGGACCTTGCTACTGACGGCGTTTTGTTGTGAGTTCATTTTTCCCTTCATCATTGAGGTCTGATGAACTCCCTCCTCTGGTGAAGGAAGGTAGTGAGACTGATTACCAAACACCTGGGCAGCTAGATGATAACTGGGTGGCTGGAATTGATGACTGGATATAAGGCTGCCGACGCCCTTTTTCCTGGCTGGTGATTTTCCTGCTGGATTCTTGGAGACCAGTCTGATTCCTGCGTCTCAAAGCTAAGTTTTTCTGCTCTGCTTTGTACTCTTAAGTTTTGTTTTTGCTTTGCCTTGTTTTTTGCGAGTTCTGCCATCCCCGGCCGGGGGTGAGCTGAATTCCATTTTTGTCGCTGATCTGTTGATCTTTTGCTCTGTCTTCAGAATATACCTGAGTGCTGATATAGTCTTTTGAAGCCTAGCGACTTCAGGGCCAGTTTTTCCTATCAGTCGGTTGGCTCATTTTGATAGGGTTTTTGCGGATGGCAGACAGCAGCTTTCCTATCCTGTCCTATGTAGTTAGCTTGGGCCCCATCATTTGCTCAACCTATCTTTCTATCTGTGTTAGTGTTTTCATCTTGCTTCACCGTCATTATATGTTGGGGGCTGCCTATTGCTTTGGGGTCTGCTCTGGGGCAGTTTAGTTTTTCCCCTTTCTGTCTTTAGGCTATGTAGCTCTCCGGCTGTGATCGAGGGGTCTAGGGCACCGTAGGAACCCCCCACGGCTACTGCTAGTTGTTGTGGATAGGTTCAGGGGTCTGCAATCCGATAGCTGCCAACCTCTCTGGTTTTTCTGGACTTAGCTGGTATTTTGTTTTTTCCTCCTTCGGTGACTCATCATAACAGCGTTTATTAGTGCATGTTTAATTTTTCCCTCCACATGCTTTTGTAGGGCAGGGACGGCTTGCCTGTTGAAATAAAAGCAGCTGGGCATGTTGTATTGTGGGACTGCCAATGCCATAAAGTTACGGAAGGTGTCAGTCTCCACCAGCTTGAATGAGAGCATTTCAAGGGACAGTAGTTTTGAATTGCCAGTATTCAGAGCCTGTGCTCGGGGGTGGTTTGCCAAGTATGGGCACCTTTTCTCCCATGCCTGTGCTACCGATGGCTGTAGACTGGCCTGGGAGTGTGTGGATGACAGGGAACGTGGTGCTGTGGGTGGAATGACACTGTGTCTCTGCACAACAGTGCCAGAGGTTCTTCCATGGCGATCCTGTGAGGAAGCCGAACCAGCTGTGTGTGAGCTGGAGGAAGAGGCTACAACACGAGCTGAAGAGGTGGTAGGTGGCGCTGTAGGTTGGCCTAGGTCTTCAGTGTGTCTTTGTAACTCCACCACGTGCTTGGTCGGCACATGTTTCCACATATTTGTGGTATTGAGATTGCTGACACTTTTCCCTCTTTTCACTTTCTGATTACACAGCTTGCTTTTGACAAAGCAAATGTCATCTGCTACTGTGTCAAAAAAGGACCAGGCACTGCAAGTCTTGGGAGCGCTCGTTTTGGGTTTTGGAAGAGGCATGCTCCTAATGGGTGCCGAAGTGGAGGCTACAGGCAACCGAGTCTGCTCCCTCCCTCTCCCTCCTTTTTTGGCCATTCGGGGAATCTCTTCCTCAGAGCTGCTCCCACCACCTTCCTGTACCTCACGCCATGATGGGTCAAGGACCTCACCATCTACACTACCCTCTTCAAACGATGGCTTCTCCTGGGTAGTCTAGACAGCACAGTACGCACCAGAAAGTGGCACCTGAGTCTCATCATCAGAAGCGTACTGAGGTGTGCTGACCATAGGCACTGGCCCACTCGCCTCTTCAGATTCAGAGAGACAAAGTTGTTGCGCATCACTGCATACTATCTCTTCTTCAAATTCTCGAATGCTGCTTGGCTGGCCCCCTCTTTCCAAGCCAACAGATTCAGAGAATAGAAGTGGAGATGGCTCCTGTCCAGGGCTCTCTGACTGCCTGGGCAATTTGGCAGGTGGTGAAGAGACAGATGGGTGCTCTTCAGTGCTCTGGACCTGAGAGGATCTGGAACTAATTGAAGTCAATGCGTTAGCTGCCATCCATCCGACAACGGCTTCAATTTGTTCGTCCCACGGCAGAGGGGTACGACGAGCTCCTACAAAGCTGTGCATAATGGACTGTTCCCTGGGAAAACTGGGGGATGCTGAGTCACTGGTGCCCGCAGCAGGCACAGAATCCCCATGTCCTCTCCCTGCAGAAACTCCACGTCCACCACGTGCCTTGCTCCCTGCCTTCTTCATCTTGGTAGACTGATAAAGATATGCAGAAAAGTACTTAGTGTGCTTATTCCTGAACAGCTGCTAACAGGTATAAGAAACACTAATTTTATAAAGTGTGGACTAGACTTTAATATGAGCTAATTTGGCCTACACAACTGTACAGTGGAGTGTTTGGTGAACTTTATTAACTTTTTTTTTCACAAAAAGACACTGGATGTGCCCAAAGATGTAAAACCGATAGTATCACAAACTTTTTGTAGCTATTACAATGCAGGAAGGTAACCTACAATGCAATAGATGAGGCTCCAAAAAATAGGCTAATACTAATCTGGCTGGCGCTGCAGGGCACAAGCCAGCAGAAAGGCTCCTCTATCTACTCCTATATAGTGTTTGCAAATATTCTAGCTGGATACGGATGAAACCACACTAATAGGAGAAATCTGGAAAAATGAGCAGCACTAATGCAAAAAAGGACAATGTATGAGGCACAGACGCACGCTGAGTGGACTACAACCGGAGGTGGCTGGCTGCAGAACACACTACAGCGTGAGATGCACTCACACACAGAGACCTCGCAGACAGCCGTTAACAGCGCTGCAAGGCAAAAGAAAGCTACAGCGGTTGATAAAGTAGCCTGGGTATAGCACAATATAGCAAATTGCTAGGTCACACTGTCCCTCAGAACAGCAGCGTCCTATCCCAAACTGAATTCACAGCAGAGTGAACCCAAAATGGCGGCTTTTATAGTGCATTATGACATCATTTCAGCAGCCAATCACAGCCATGTCAGTAGTTACATGCCTAACATGCTCTAACAGGATGTGTCCACACTTCTTAGGATCCTCATTGGCTGAATAAAATCAAACTGGCTCATTGCATTACGGGAACTTCCGATTCCGGTATTCGATATACTAAAAGTATCGGAACTCAGTATCGGAATTCCGATACCGCGAATATCGGCTGATATCCGATATTGCAGTATCGGAATGCTCAGCACTAATGATGACCCTACAGCTCCCTATCCATGGTATTATTCCCCCACAGCCCCCTATACATTGTCTGATATCCTTATAGATTCCTATCCATGGTGTAATACCCCCACAGTCACCTATACATGGTATGATATATCCCACCGGTCCCTACTTATGGTATTATGATAACAAGGCATAATTTCTTTATGTCAGCAAGAAAACAAAATCTGCAAGATACATTACATAGTTCATAGTGTTTCAATTGTCACAAAATCACCTGCAATTTTTGCCATTTTAGAAAAACATTGAAGTTCAAATTGTCAAAAACAATTATTTAATCATTTTTATTTAGTTTCGATTATTGTAGCTATTAAAGTAACACTTTCAAAATTAAAGGATGTTGCATGGTCCTAGCCTAAATTACACATCATTATGAGAGTCACAGACCTGGAAAATAAAGTTATTGGCTTTTTACAGTAGCTGTCTTCAGATATGTGCTAATTCTGGCCACATATGGCTAATATATGGCTACGGTACATTGTTATATTTCATCCCATCATTATTAGTATTTTAATTAGCATGTCATAGGTAGCAAAGCACTGTAATTTGCAAAGAATAATCACTGCTAGGTTGTTTCATTTTTTCCCTTGTCTACTTAATGTGGAAAAAGATTTTGTATTCTGCATAAAGTACAGTGGGAATACTAATTATTGCAGAATAATGGATAGTGTTTTGAATTTATTTTCTGCTGATATTGTGATTTTTGTGGTTCGTTTAATTTATCAGAACAGGTATTGTGATAGCTGAAACAAAAGCATTTATTCACAAGTAGAGTTGAGCGAAACGGGTCGAAAAAATTCAAAAGTCGCCGAATTTTGGCAAAGTCGGGTTTCATGAAACAAAACCCGACCCTAGGATGAGGTCGGCCACGAGGTCGGCGACTTACGCGCCAAAGTCGCGTTTCAAAAGTTTGTTTTGCGCTCTTTTTCAGCCAATCAGGATCCACGGACACTGTGGGCAATGTGATGACATAGGCACGGGTCACCACCATCTTTCAGAAGGGCATGCAAGTGATTGGCTTGCTTTGGTGGGTGTCACAGGGGGTATAAAAGGGCGTGCACGCCGACCGCCATCTTACTTCTGCCGATCTTAGCATAGGGAGAGGTTGCTGCTGATTCTGTAGGGAGAGCGTTAGGCAGGGAAGAAGACAAAAAAACTGCTTCTGCTGCTAGCGATTTGGCCTGCACAACACACCAGTCACTGTGTGTGCAGTGCAAGGGGAGGCTATATTGTGGTGTATCAGTGGTGTTGGTTGTTGGGCTGCCTTCTAAGGCTTCCTGACAGGCTGGCATTGCTGTTTACCCACTGCTCCGCAAACTGCTTTTTTAAAAGCAATCTAATCTCCCTTATCCTCTAGTCACTTTGGTCACAGCTGCGCCATCGAGCCTGTCACATAGCGCTCAGATATTCATTGGGCCTCAAACTGCTTAAGCAATCCCAATTTTTTTTTTTTTTCCTGCTGAGAAGAAAAAAAAACTGCTTCTGCTGCTGATAGCAATTTGGCCTGCACAACACACCAGTCACTGTGTGTGCAGTGCAAGGGGAGGCTATATAGTGGTGTATCAGTGGTGTTGGTTGTTGGGCTGCCTTTTAAGGCTTCCTGACAGGCTGGCATTGCTGTTTACCCACTGCTCCGCAAACTGCTTTTTTAAAAGCAATCCAATCTCCCTTATCCTCTAGTCACTTTGGTCACAGCTGTGCCATTGAGCCTGTCACATAGCGCTCAGATACTCATTGGGCCTCACACAATCCAAAAGTGTCCAGTGTCCAAAAGTGTGTGCAGACATTCAAAATCTCACTTATCCTCTAGTCACTTAGGTCACAGCTGTGCCATCGAGCCTGTCACATAGCGCTCAGATATTCATTGGGCCTCACACAATCCAAAAGTGTCCAGTGTCCAAAAGTGTGTGCAGAGATTCAAAATCTCACTTATCCTCTAGTCACTTAGGTCACAGCTGTGCCATCGAGCCTGTCACATAGCGCTCAGATATTCATTGAGCCTCACACAATCCAAAAGTGTCCAGTGTCCAAAAGTGTGTGCAGACATTAAAAATCTCTCCTGTCCTATAGACACCTTGTACCTTGTTTTACATACTATATAGTTTGTTGGATTTTGTCTACATTTCTACCAAAAATGAGGAAGGCTTGTGGAAGAGGCCGTGGAATTGGGCGGGGGTTGGCAGCTGGTAATGATGGTGTTGGTGGTGGATCTGATGGTAGTGGCAAGAGCAAAATAGGACCGAATGCAGGAGGTGTTGAGCCTGCGTCATCGTCTGGCTACATAAGGCCTCGAACGCTTAGTTTTCTAGGAGTTTGCAAACCGCTTTTAAAGCCAGAGCATCAGGAAAAAGTTTTGTCTTATATTGCTGACTCAGCCTCCAGCTCTATCGCCTCCTCTTCTTCAGTTGTAAAAAGTAAAAGCACTGAGTCGTCATTGGAGGCTCATGTTCATGAACCACACCTTTCCTTGTGTCCTTCACCCCAACCAAGAGTGAAGGATGACGCAGGCCATACTACTGATTACTCCATGGAGCTGTTTTCACATACCATGCCTGGATTATCAAGTGAAATGGTGAATTACCCAGGCCAAGATGAATCTGACATGGAGTGCACTGATGCACAGCCGCTGATGGATGATTCTGCTGGTACATTCACTCAGAGCACTACATTGTCCTCGCAGTGTACAGAGCCAGATTCTGACCCTGATGAGACTCAGGTGCTCCTTCCCGCACACTATACCACCATACACGGTGACACAGAGGAAGGTGCACATGACATAGAAGAGGAGGTGATGGATGACCCAGTTGTTGACCCAGATTGGCATCCATTGGGGGAAGAGGGTGCTGCTTCCAATAGCTCAGATGAGGAGCATCCACAGCAGACATCGACATCGCAACAGCTGTTATCTGGCAGGCCCGTAGCACTCCAAAGACAGGTTCCAAACATCAAAACAGTTGCTGGACAGCTTGTCCAGAGGGTCAAAAGATCACAGCGTGCTAGGCTGCAAAATGTCTGCCAAAGTAGGAAGAGTGCAGTGTGGCACTTTTTTGAACAAAATCCTCATGATCAGGCCAAGGTTATCTGTAAGAAGTGCGCAAAGACCTTTAGCCGAGGGAAAATTCTGAAAAATTTGAATACCAGTTGAATGCTTAGACATTTAACCAGCATGCACTTGCAAGCGTGGACACAACACCAAACCTCAAGTGCCACATGTGCAACTGATCACAACGAAGGTAGTCATCAACGCTACATTGTTTCCCCCACTGTAAGCCCACCGGTTAGCACAGCAGCAAATGTTGAGGTGTCGTTGCAAGGCCACAGCAGTCAGGGAATCCCACTGTTATATCAACGAAAGACTGATTCTAGGCCATCAGAAAGAACACCAACTCCATCACCATCATCAACCCTCTCTCAGTCCGCCCTGTCCACCGCTACTTCCACCATATGCAGCTCTCAAGTCCAGCTCACCCTCCCAGACACTATGAGTAGGTCAAGAAAGTACTCAGTCTCTCATCTGCGTACACTGGGTTTGAACGCCCACATTGCCAAACTAATCTCGTTTGAGATGATGCCCTTTCGGTTGGTGGAAAGCACAGCTATCCGCGAACTCATGGCCTATGCAGTACCACGCTATGACCTACCCAGTCGCCACTTCTTCTCTCGCAAAGCCATCCCAGCCCTCCACCATCATGTGAAAAACCGCATTGTCCATGCACTCAAGCAGTCAGTGAGCGGAAAGGTGCACCTCACAACTGATGCATGGTCCAGTCGGCATGGCCAGGGCCGTTACGTGTCCATCACTGCGCACTGGGTTAATGTGGTGGATGCAGGGTCCACAGGGGACAGCGGTGGTGGGACAGTGCTGCCTAGCCCACGGTATAGGAAACAGTTGGCTGTAGGCGTTCCACCCTCCTCCTCCTCCTCCAGAAGCGAAAGCTCGTCCACAGAGCGCAGTCGTACGAGCACTCCATCTGCAGCTGCCACTGTTGCACACGATGTGTCCCCCTATCGAGCAGCTAGTGGAAAGCGTCAGCAGGCTGTGTTGCAGATGATGTGTTTGGGCGACAGACAGACATACCGCCGAGGTGCTGGCCGAGTACTTGAAGCGACAAACTGAGTCATGGCTGGGCAGTGTACATCTTGAGGCAGGCAATGTAGTTAGTGATAACGGCCGTAATTTTGTGGCAGCCATAGCCCTTTCAAAACTCAGCCACATACCTTGCTTGGCTCACACCTTGAACCTGGTGGTGCAGTGCTTCCTCAAAAATTATCCGGAGTTAACAGCCCTGCTCCAGAAGGTGCGAAGACTGTGCGCGCACATCCGCCGGTCGCCTGTACACTCCGTTCGTATGCAGAAGCTGCAGCGATTGCTCCACCTTCCCAACCACCGCCTCATTATCGACATTGCAACAAGGTGGAACTCCACCCTGCACATGGTGGAGCGGCTGTGCGAGCAGAGGCAGGCCATAATGCATTTGTGGGAGGATACACGGCCAGGCACTTTGAGAGCAGACATGGAGTTGACAGGTGTGCAGTGGTGGAAGCTGAAAGACCTTTGTAAAGTCCTTCAGTGTTTTGAGGAATGCACACGGCTGGTAAGCACAGACGACGCTATCCTAAGCATGAGCATCCCACTTATGCGTCTGCTCATGCAAACTTTGACGCACCTTAAGGAGCAGGCGTCTGCAGCCAATGTTGATGAGGAGGAAGAGGAGGAGGGAATCCTTGATGACATTCAGCCATTGTCTGCTCAGGGACCTCTCCTGGACGAGGTGGAGGAAGAAGAGGAGGAGGAGGATGATGATGGGGATGATTACTT
Source organism: Dendrobates tinctorius (assembly GCF_039654945.1). Lineage (NCBI taxonomy): Eukaryota > Metazoa > Chordata > Amphibia > Anura > Dendrobatidae > Dendrobates > Dendrobates tinctorius. The sequence continues at coordinate 10,594,688 of NW_027361833.1, read as the reverse complement.
AGGGGAGGAGGATGCATCTCGTGGGGCAAGTGAAAATGTTGGCGTGGCAAGGTCTGGTACAGGGTTTGTGCGTGACTGGAGGGATGTGGATTTGCCAGAAAGTGCTCCTCCACCCAGCATTCGCAGTGCATCATTGACACCGGGAACATTGGCCCACATGTCAGATTATGCCTTGCAGATCCTAAAAAGGGACCCCCGCATTGCCAAAATGATGAACGATGACGACTACTGGTTGGCCAGCATCCTGGATCCACGCTATAAAGGCAAATTACAAAACATCATGCCACAGGAGAACCTTGACCTAATATTGGCTAATAAACAAGCAACTCTGGTAAATCGGTTGCTTGAGGCATTCCCAGCACACAGCAGCGGTGATGGTTCTCACACAAGCCGTACGGGCCGGGGGCAGCTTGGCAGAGGTGTTCGTGGTGCACACAGCAGAAGTGGCGTTGGAGACAGGGGTTTCATGACAATGTTGTGGACTGATTTTTCAAATACTGCTCACACAACTGGTAATACTGCATCGATGGAAAGTGACAGGAGACAGCAGTTGTCAACTATGGTTACAAACTACTTTTCCTCCCATATCGATGTTCTCCCACACAGGTCATTCCCCTTTGACTATTGGGCCGCTAAACTGGACACCTGGCCTGAATTGGCCCAATATGCCTCACAGGAGCTCGCTTGCCCAGCTGCAAGTGTGCTATCGGAAAGAGTCTTCAGTGCAGCTGGATCAATCCTGACAGAAAAAAGGACCCGTCTGTCAACCCAAAATGTGGATGATCTAACCTTCATTAAAATGAACCACGCATGGGTTTCCAAGGATTTTGTCCCACCTTCCCTTGATGACACATAGGGTGACCGAAAAATGGCTTGCTTTTGTGCTGCCTCCCCCCCCCATGGCCGGGGTCACCACCTAGCGCACGACACCGTGCGAGTGCCGTTGCCCTGGACAGGTGGGTAGGCCGACTCTTGGGCGCGGGCACTGGCACAGGGTCCCTCATAGTGCAATCAAGTGTCTCTGACGGTGGCGGTGCACACCCGCCGTCAGACACACTGCTGTACTATGAGGGGCCCAGTGCCAGTACCGACGCCCACGAGTGGGCCCCCTTGCTTTGGGCAGGGCCCCAGCATTTGCAATCTTTACCTCTCCCTGCTCCTCCGCTGTGTAATCTGGGCCGTCAAATCCATACTGTGCCTGACACCGTCTGAGCCTGCCTCCTGATGTATAGACATATATTTTGAATGTGTACGCTATCCATACATGTTATCTGGGGATACGGTACCCTTTCTAACCTTTGTGCAATCACGTGCAATCCATACTGGGCCTAACACCGTCTGAGCCTGCCTCATGCTGTATAGACATATATTTTGAATGTGTACGCTATCCATACATGTTATCCGGGGATACGGTACCCTTTCTAACCTTTGTGCAATCACGTGCAATCCATACTGGGCCTAACACCGTCTGAGCCTGCCTCCTGAGACATATATTTTGAATGTGTACGCTATCCATACATGTTATCTGGGGATACGGTACCCTTTCTAACCTTTGTGCAATCACGTGCAATCCATACTGGGCCTAACACCGTCTGAGCCTGCCTCATGCTGTATAGACATATATTTTGAATGTGTACGCTATCCATACATGTTATCCGGTGATACGGTACCCTTTCTAACCTTTGTGCAATCACGTGCAATCCATACTGGGCCTAACACCGTCTGAGCCTGCCTCATGCTGTATAGACATATATTTTGAATGTGTACGCTATCCATACATGTTATCCGGTGATACGGTACCCTTTCTAACCTTTGTGCAATCACGTGCAATCCATACTGGGCCTAACACTGTCTGAGCCTGCCTCATGCTGTATAGACATATATTTTGAATGTGTACGCTATCCATACATGTTATCCGGTGATACGGTACCCTTTCTAACCTTTGTGCAATCACGTGCAATCCATACTGGGCCTAACACCGTCTGAGCCTGCCTCCTGAGACATATATTTTGAATGTGTACGCTATCCATACATGTTATCCAGGGATACGGTACCCTTTCTAACCTTTGTGCAATCACGTGCAATCCATACTGGGCCTAACACCGTCTGAGCCTGCCTCATGCTGTATAGACATATATTTTGAATGTGTACGCTATCCATACATGTTATCCGGGGATACGGTACCCTTTCTAACCTTTGTGCAATCACGTGCAATCCATACTGGGCCTAACACCGTCTGAGCCTGCCTCCTGAGACATATATTTTGAATGTGTACGCTATCCATACATGTTATCTGGGGATACGGTACCCTTTCTAACCTTTGTGCAATCACGTGCAATCCATACTGGGCCTAACACCGTCTGAGCCTGCCTCATTCTGTATAGACATATATTTTGAATGTGTACGCTATCCATACATGTTATCCGGTGATACGGTACCCTTTCTAACCTTTGTGCAATCACGTGCAATCCATACTGGGCCTAACACCGTCTGAGCCTGCCTCATGCTGTATAGACATATATTTTGAATGTGTACGCTATCCATACATGTTATCCGGTGATACGGTACCCTTTCTAACCTTTGTGCAATCACGTGCAATCCATACTGGGCCTAACACCGTCTGAGCCTGCCTCATGCTGTATAGACATATATTTTGAATGTGTACGCTATCCATACATGTTATCCGGTGATACGGTACCCTTTCTAACCTTTGTGCAATCACGTGCAATCCATACTGGGCCTAACACCGTCTGAGCCTGCCTCCTGAGACATATATTTTGAATGTGTACGCTATCCATACATGTTATCCAGGGATACGGTACCCTTTCTAACCTTTGTGCAATCATGCGCAGTCCATACTGGGCCTAACACCGTCTGAGCCTGCCTCATGCTGTATAGACATATATTTTGAATGTGTACGCTATCCATACATGTTATCCGGGGATACGGTACCCTTTCTAACCTTTGTGCAATCACGTGCAATCCATACTGGGCCTAACACCGTCTGAGCCTGCCTCCTGAGACATATATTTTGAATGTGTACGCTATCCATACATGTTATCTGGGGATACGGTACCCTTTCTAACCTTTGTGCAATCACGTGCAATCCATACTGGGCCTAACACCGTCTGAGCCTGCCTCATTCTGTATAGACATATATTTTGAATGTGTACGCTATCCATACATGTTATCCGGTGATACGGTACCCTTTCTAACCTTTGTGCAATCACGTGCAATCCATACTGGGCCTAACACCGTCTGAGCCTGCCTCCTGAGACATATATTTTGAATGTGTACGCTATCCATACATGTTATCTGGGGATACGGTACCCTTTCTCACCTTTGTGCAATCACGTGTAATCCATACTGGGCGTGAGAACGGCTGGCGAGCTGTTAAGCAAGCTATAGCACCTGTCCAGACAAGTACAGGGATTCCCTAGCGAGGAGACTTATTTGATTGTTTTCAATGTTGGGACAGCAATTTTTGGGGAGCACTATACTCTGGAGAATGATAGATGGGGCCCACCATACACTGGAACATTCCAAAGGTGGACATCAGACACTGGAGCAGCATTTACAGGGCCCATTATACACTAGAGCATTAGAAATGGGGCCCATTATGTTTGGAGCATTATTTGGGCCCATAAGACAGTGGAGCTTCATCCATGGGGACCAACATATACTGTAGCATTATGTGGAGCTCATCATATACTGTTTCAAACATTATATGGGACCAATGATTCTGTATGGAGAAATAGATGGGCCTCGTCATGAGATGTAAAAAGTGAGGTATTTTTCATTGGACTATACCGCTGTTTCTCTGCCGTATCGGAGCATGATGAGTTGTGGTATGTGTTAAAGGGGCGCTCTTTCGCCCAGGGCACATGAAAACCTGAAGCCAGCCCTCCCCCCCCACAGTTTGTAGCCAAATAACCCCCATTTTTCAGTGCGTAACTTGTATTATGAAGTTAATTAAGGTTGACAAGCTTAAGAAAGAAGAATTGATGCTTTTGGCATTCAAATGGGCACTGTAGGTGTGTTTCCTGTCCTCCTCTCACTGCCGACTTTTATTCCCCATTGACTTACATCGGGTTTCGTGTTTCGGGACGACCCCGACTTTTCCCTATAATCGGACGATCTTGCTCGACCCGACTTTTGGAAAAGTCGGGTTTCACGAAACGAAACGCGACCCTAAAAAAACCAAAAGTCGCTCAACTCTATTCACAAGGCATCAGATGTCATTATTGACTTATTCTCTAATGAAAAAAAGAATAACTAAAGCTAATTTACATTTGTTGGCATTCGTAGGAAAATAATTAAACTAAAAAAATTCAACACTAATTCAATTTTAGTCAAATTTTGTGAAATTTGAATATTTGTCTGAACTTGAACAATTTGCAATTCAATTCACATGAATCACCAAAGCAATGGCCACTGCCATGGCAGAATACTGCATCAGTCACAGAAAGCTGGCATGACTTCAGGTGCGTGGGCTTCCCCATAACGCATGTCAGCTTTCACATCACATGCTACAGCACAGAAAATCAGAAGGGACTCTTATAGCCATTTTAGGGCTATTTACGGTAATGAGAGTTTTTTTTTTTGCATCAAGATATTCCATTTCTTTGATATTTGTGTTGTTTTAACCATGGCTACATCTTTTAAGAAGATTAAGCCTTAACCCCTTTCTGCCATATGATGTACTATCCCGTCCATGTGCCCTGGGACTTAATTCCCAGGGACGGGATAGTACGTCATAGCGATCAGCGGCGCCCACGTGGTGAGCGACGCTGATCGCGGCCGGGTGTCAGCTGATTATCACAGCTGACACCTGGCACAATGTGTCAGGGGCAGTCACGGACTGCCCCCGACATGTTAACCCCTTGCACACCGCGATCAAACACGATCGCGGTGTCGGGGGATAAAGGGAAGCATCGGCAGGGAGGGGGCTCCCTCCGTGCTTCCCTGAGCCCCCCACGGCAGCGCAATGTGCAGCGCTGCTGTGGGGGGCTCCTTCCCTTCAGGCCCCTGAATCCAACATGGCAACGGGGGCCTTTGGGGGCCTGCAGGGAGCTGGCTTCCTCATGCCTGCAAAGCGCAGGCACGAGGAAGCCTGCTGCACTGCCTGTGACAGATCGCTGATCTGTTACAGTGATCTGTGATGTGATAGATCAGCGATCTGTCACAGGACAGTGATGTCCCACCTGGGACAAGGTAATAAAGTTAAAAAAGTGTAAATAATTTAAAAAAAATAATCGAATAAATTAGAAAAAAAATATTCCCCCAATAAATTCACTTTTTGTAAGTAAAAAGTAAAAGTAAACATTTTTGGTATCGACGCGTCCGTAACGACCTGCCCTATAAAACTGTCATATTAGTTAACCCCTTTAGCGAACCCCTTAAAAAATAAAAATAAAAAAACAAAGCAAAAAATAATTATTTATTATCATACCGCTGAACAAAAAGTGCAATAACGCGCGATCAAAAAGACGCATATAAATATCCATGGTACCGCTGAAAACGTCATCTTGTCCCGCAAAAAAAGAGCCATGATACAGCATCATCAGCGAAAAAATAAAAAAGTTATAGCTCGCAGAATAAAGCGATGCAAAAATAATTATTTTTTATACAAAATAGTTTTTATTGCATAAAAGCGCCAAAACATAAAAAACGACCTAAATGAGGTATCGCTGTAACCGTACCTGAAAATAATACCAATAAAAACGTCAACTCGTCCCACAAAAAATAAGACCTCACATGATTCAGTGGGTCAAAATACGGAAAAATTATAGCTCTCAATATGTGGTGATGCAAAAACTATTTTTACAATAAAAAGTGTCTTTTAGCGTATGACAGCTGCCAAACATAAAACCCACCATAAATAGTAAATCAAACCCTCCGTTATCATCCCCTTAGTTAGGGAAAAATAATAAAATTAAAAGAAAATGTATTTATTTCCATTTTCCCATTAGGGTTAGGGCTAGGGCTAGGGTTAGGGCCAGGGCTAGGGTTAGGGCTGAGATTAGGGTTAGGGTGTGTTGGGGTTAGGGCTGGAGTTAGAATTGGGGGTTTCCACTGTTTGGGCACATCAGGTGCTCTCCAAATGCAGCATGGCGTCTGATCTCAATTTCAGCCAATTCTGAGTTGAAAAATCAAATAGTGGTCCTTCCCTTCCAAGCTCTGCCATGCGCCCAAACAGTGTTTTACCCCCACATATGGGGTATCAGCCTACTCAGGACAAATTGCAAAACAACTTTTGGGGTCCAATTTCTCCTGTTACCCTTAGGAAAAAAATGAAAAATTGGGGGCAAAAATATCATTTTTGTGGAAAAAAATGATTTTTTTATTTTCATGCCCGGGCGTTATAAACTTCTGTGAAGCACTTGGGGGTTCAAAGTGCTCATCACACATCTAGATAAGTTCCTTAGGGGGTCTAATTTCCAAAATGGGGTCATTTGTGGGGGATTTCCACTGTTTAGGTACATTAGGGGCTCTCCAAAGGCAACATGACACCCGCAGACCATTCTATCAAAGTCTGCATTCCAAAACGTCACTACTTCCCTTCCGAGACCCGACGTGTGCCCATACAGTAGTTTTCTCCCACATATGGGGTGTCAGCGTACTCAGGACAAATTGGACAACAACTTTTGGGGTCCAGTTTCTCCTGTTACCCTTGGGAAAATAAAAAAATGGGGACTAAAAGATCATGTTTGTGGAAAAAATACGATTTTTTTTATTTTCACGCCCGGGCGTTATAAACTTCTGTGAAACACTGGAGGGGTCAAAGTGCTCACCACACATCTAGATAAGTTCCTTGGGGGGTCTAGTTTCCAAAATGGGAACACTTGTGGGGGTTTCCACTGTTTTGGTACATCAGGGGCTCTCCAAACGCGACATGGTGTCCGATCTCAATTCCAGGCAAAAGTGTCAAATGGCGCTGCTTCTCTTCCGAGCTCTGCCATGCGCCCAAATAGTGGTCTTCCCCCGCATATGGGGTATCAGCGTACTCAGGACCAATTGCACAATAACTTTTAGGGTCCTGTTACCCTTGGAAAAATAAGAATTGAGGGTGAAAAGATCATTTTTGTGGAAAAAATATGATTTTTTAATTGTACGGCTGTATGTTATAAACTTCTGTAAAGCCCTTGGGGGATCAAAGTTCTCACCACACATCTAGATAAGTTCCTTGGGGGGTCTAGTTTCCAAAATGGTGTTATTTGTGGGGGGTTTCCACTGTTTTGGTAAATCAGGGGTTTTCAATCGTGACATGATGTCCGATCTCAATTCCAGCCAAAAACATCAAATGGCGCTGCTTCCCTTCCGAGCTCTGCCATGCGCCCAAATAGTGGTTTACCCCCACATGTGGGGTATCAGCGTACTCAGGACAAATTGCACAATGACTTTTAGAGTCCTGTTACCTTGGGAAAATAAAAATTGGGGGTGAAAAGATCATTTTTGTGGAAAAAATATGATTTTTTAATTGTACCGCTGTACATTATAAACTTCTGTGAAGCCCTTGTGGGTTCAAAGTTCTCACCACATATCTAGATAAGTTCCTTGGGGGGTCTAGTTTCCAAAATGGGGTCATTTGTGGGGGGTTACCACTATTTAGGTACATCAGGGGCTCTCCAAACGTGACATGGCGTCCGATCTGAATTCCAGGCAATTTTGCATTGAAAAAGTCAAACGGCGCTCCTTCCCTTCTGAGCTCAGCCATGCGCCGAAACAGTGGTTCTCCCCCACACATCAGGTATCACCGTATTCAGGACAAATTTCACAGTACATTTTGCAGTCCAATTTCTTCTGTTACCCTTGGTAAAATAAAAAAATTGAACCTGAAATATTTTTTTTGTGAAAAAAACTTAAATGTTCATTTTTTTTTAAATATTCAAAAAATTCCTGTGAAGCACCTAAAGGGTTAATAAACTTCTTGAATGTGGTTTTGAGCACCTTAAGGGGTGCAGTTTTTAGAACGGTGTCACTTTTGGGTATTTTCTATCATATAGACTCCTCATAGTGGCTTCAAATGTGATGTGATCCATAAAAATAAAATGGTGTTGCAAAAATGAGAAATCGCTGGTGAATTTTTAACCCTTATAACTTCCTAACAAAAAAAAATTTTAGTTCCAAAATTGTGCTGATGTAAAGTAAACATGTTGGAAATGTTACTTATCAAGTTTTTGTGCGCTGTCTCTCTGTGATTTAAGGGCATAAAAATTCAAATTTGGAAAATTGCGAAATTTTCAAAATTTTCGCTAAATTTCCATTTTTTTTACAAATAAACGCAAGTTATTTGAATGAAATTTTACCACTATCATGAAGTACAATATGTCACGAGAAAACATTGTCAGAATCACCAGGATCCATCAAAGCGTTTCAGAGTTATTACCTCATAAATGGACAGTGGTCAGAATTGTAAAAATTGGCCCGGTCATGAAGTGCAAACCACCCTTGGGGCTTAAGGGGTTAAAATATCTGACAAACACTCAAAACTGCATCAATGAAGAAGATGAGTGTAGTAATCTATAAATAATACAGAGATTAAATTAATAAGATGATAGAGATAAGGTCCCTTTACATTTAGCGATGCACCAGCGATCCTGACAATGATACGACCTGGTCAGGATCGCTGGTGCATCTCTAAATGGTCGCTAGTGAGCTGCCACACAGGCAGATCTCACAGCGATGTAGCGTCGCAGCAGCAGTCATTACTTACCTTTCAGACGCGGCGATCCTGACGTCCTCCCGCCCGCGTCCACTCATCGCTCGTTGGCGCCAGCAGGAAGCCCAGCAGGAAGCGCCGACGAGAAATGGAACAGCACGATCTCGTGCAATCAGCGACAGACAGCAGGGGAGCCGGTCGGAGGTAAGTATCACACATAGCGATATCGTTAGCGAGTTGCCAGCAGCAGTCTCAGACTCAGTGCGACTTATCAGTGAGATGGTGCAGCTACCATTTGTACTGCTGCACTTGAATTACAGATAACACTTGTTTTCTTCATCCTTAATTCACTAGAGTGAAAAAAAATGAAATCTATCATGCTACTACGATGCAGGTAGGTGTAGGCTCCTCAAGATGTCAGTAGAATGGAAGAAGGAGTGCACCTAAACAGAGCTGGCATGCAGTGCAGCAGCAAGGCTTCCACAGGTGGCAGCAGAGTAGTCAAACTAGCTGGGTCAAATCCTAGACTGTATCGCAGCACCAAAGGAATAAGCAAACTCACGGTCAGGAACAAGCCAGAGAATCAGCAATGATTGGAAGTGGATAAGACAAAGACAAAAGACAGAAACAGGTCAGGATGCAAGCCAAGTCAAAACCAGGGAGTTAGCACTCTAAAGGGAAACACCAAGTCATCATGGGAATAGGGGAAAACAGAGACAAGTTATCAGATAGCAAACATAGCAGGACCTTTCAGAGCAATCAGAGTCAGCTACAGCAGCCCTAGGCAGGAAGTATAACTGACATCGCCTGCAGGAAGTAGTGATGATAAATAGCAAACCTGAACCCAGACTGAGGCTGAGAAAGGTTTACCCCTTCATGACCAGACAGGGAAAAAGGGAAAACAGGACTCCAAACCTGGCCTGGATCATGACAAAATCATTGTCATATAGAGACATTGTTCATGAAAAAGAAAAAACTTTTATTTCATCTGTTTAAAAACATGGAGCTGGGGATAAAAGTGGAAAGCAAAATCAACTTCCACAGGATCAATTGAAGCACAATCAGCTCGAAACGACAGAAGTTCGTTCCTCCTTCTCTCCTCACTTATCCCCAGCTCCATGTTTTTTAACAGATTAAATAAAAGTATTTATCAGAAACGGTGAGTGCCACCTTCTTTTTCTCTTTTTCATGAACTATTATCATGTGTCTTTCTTGGTGAGCACCCCTCCCTTGTACACACAGATTCAGACCCATTTGACTGCACAGGAACTTATATAGCAGCATTTGAAGTTGGTGCTGGAGTTGCTCCCTTTTTCCAGTACAGAGAGGAACATTGTGCTTGCTAGTTGTTAGCAAATGTACTTAGTTTATTTATTTATAGGTCAACACTAGAGTTGAGCGACTTTTGGTTTTTTAGGGTTGAGTTTCGTTTCGTGAAACCCGACTTTTCCAAAAGTCGGGTCGAGCAAGATCGGCCGATTATAGGGAAAAGTCGGGGTCGTCCCGAAACACGAAACCCAATGTAAGTCAATGGGGAATAAAAGTCGGCAGTGAGAGGAGGACAGGAAACACACCTACAGTGCTCATTTGAATGCCAAAAGCATCAATTCTTCTTACTTAAGCTTGTCAACCTTAATTAACTTCATAATACAAGTTACGCACTGAAAAATGGGGGTTATTTGGCTAAAGTTGTGGGGGGGTAGGGCTGGCTGCAGGTTTTCATGTGCCCTGGGCGAAAGAGCGCCCCTTTAACACATACCACAACTCATCATGCTCCGATACGGCAGAGAAATAGCGGTATAGTACAATGAAAAATACTTCACTTTTTACATCTCATGAAGAGGCCCATCTATTTCTCCATACAGAATCATTGGTCCCATATAATGTTTGAAACAGTATATGATGAGCTCCACATAATGCTACAGTATATGTTGGTCCCCATGGATGAAGCTCCACTGTCTTATGGGCCCAAATAATGCTCCAAACATAATGGGCCCCATTTCTAATGCTCTAGTGTATAATGGGCCCTGTAAATGCTGCTCCAGTGACTGATGTCCACCTTTGGAATGTTCCAGTGTATGGTGGGCCCCATCTATCATTCTCCAGAGTATAGTGCTCCCCAAAAATTGCTGTCCCAACATTGAAAACAATCAAATAAGTCTCCTAGGGAATCCCTGTACTAGTCTGGACTCCTCGTCGTCCCCATCTTCCATCTCACTGCACAGTATTTCAACCTTGCAAGTGCTGTGATCCTGAACAAGCAGGGGGGGCCCACTCGTTGGCGACGGCACTGGCACAGGGCCCCTGATAGTACGGTGGTGTGTCTGATGGCGGGTGGGCCGAACCTGCACTTTCATCTGCAGCTTCCTCTTTGTCACCGTGTAAGATGGAACTGTATATGGGAAGGGTAACCTGAGTTTCATCAGGGTCAGATTCAGGCCGTGTAGCGTGCGAGGGGAATGTAATGGTCTGGGTCAATGTACCAGCAGATTCATCGAGCAGTGGCTGGGCATCAGTGCACTTGTGTTTCCCCCAGGAGTACGGTCGCCACAGTGGCATTACCTTCCTCCTAGGGAGTGTGATGTCATGCTTGGGAGCAACGAAGGATCTCTCTAGCAGGTTAACTGATTGGGCGGCGTTATTCTCACGAGTCATGACCCTCCAAACAGCGTTCATGAAGGCAAAGTGTTTGTTTTACGTGGGCAGTATGGTTGCAAAGCTGAACCTTAAAGGAATGTCCAGAAGGGCACCACCAGGAGTGAAGCCTACGGTTAAATTCGACTCCACTTGGGAAACCTCAACCATGCCAGCTACAGAACAGATGCACACATTGCAAGCTTAATTCCGTTAATGAACGAGACTCCGTCATGCCCCGCGGTCCGAGTACGGCTTAATAGAGGGACACGTGAGGCTCTGGCACATGAGATTGGCCAATAACTGGTGTGTCATGCCCTTATATGTCCGTGGCTGCATGTGCGCTACACTGAAAAGGCCAGCGTTTGTCGCTTACAGGTGCAGATAACCCGCTGAACAACGTTAGTGATGGGGATCACTGATTACAATTATTACCCATGAACAATGATTTCCCAGTAAGTGCAGGTCAACCGCAGTTCCGGAATTAGGCCTAACCGTCATTCCTGAAAAAATGAAAAACTTACATGCGCAAACCACAGGTGCTGTAGCTTGCTTAACAGCTCGCCAGCCGTTCTCATGCCCAGTATGGATTACACGTGATTGCACAAAGGTGAGAAAGGGTACCGTATCCCCGGATAACATGTATGGATAGCGAACACATTCAAAATATATGTCAATACATCAGGAGGCAGGCTCATACGGTGTTAGGCCCAGTATGGCTTGCACGTGATTGCACAAAGGTGAGAAAGGGTACCGTATCCCCGGATAACATGTATGGATAGCGTACACATTCAAAATATATGTCTATACATCAGGAGGCAGGCTCAGATGGTGTTAGGCCCAGTATGGCTTGCACGTGATTGCACAAAGGTGAGAAAGGGTACCGTATCCCCGGATAACATGTATGGATAGCGTACACATTCAAAATATATATCTATACATCAGGAGGCAGGCTCAGATGGTGTTAGGCCCAGTATGGATTGCACGTAATTGCACAAAGGTGAGAAACGGTACCGTATCCCCGGATAACATGTATGGATAGCGTACACATTCAAAATATATGTCTATACATCAGGAGGCAGGCTCAGACGGTGTTAGGCCCAGTATGGCTTGCACGTGATTGCACAAAGGTGAGAAAGGGTACCGTATCCCCGGATAACATGTACGGATAGCGTACACATTCAAAATATATGTCTATACATCAGGAGGCAGGCTCAGACGGTGTTAGGCCCAGTATGGATTGCACGTGATTGCACAAAGGTGAGAAAGGGTACCGTATCCCCGGATAACATGTATGGATAGCGTACACATTCAAAATATATGTCTATACATCAGGAGGCAGGCTCAGACGGTGTTAGGCCCAGTATGGATTGCACGTGATTGCACAAAGGTGAGAAAGGGTACCGTATCCCCGGATAACATGTATGGATAGCGTACACATTCAAAATATATGTCTATACATCAGGAGGCAGGCTCAGACGGTGTCAGGCACAGTATGGATTTGACGGCCCAGACTACACAGCGGAGGAGCAGGGAGAGGTAAAGATTGCAAATGCTGGGGCCCTGCCCAAGCAAGGGGGGCCCACTTGTGGGCGTCGGTACTGGCACTGGGCCCCTCATAGTACGGCGGTGTGTCTGACGGCGGGTGTGCACCACCACGTCAGAGACACTTGATTGCACTATGAGGGACCCTGTGCCAGTGCCTGCGCCCAAGAGTCGGCCGACCCACCTGTCCAGGGCAACGGCACTCGCACGGTGTCGTGCGCTAGGTGGTGACCCAGGCCATGGGGGGGAGGCAGCACAGTTAGGGAGTTTTAGAAAGTGGCATATGTTGATGTTGGACATTCAGCTGATGCAAAAGGCGAAATAGGTCAAGTCCCAGGAAGAGGTGGACCAAAGCAAGCCATTTTTCTGTCACCCTATGTGTCATCAGGGGAAGGTGGGACAAAATCCTTGGAAACCCATGCGTGGTTCATTTTAATGAAGGTTAGATCATCCACATTTTGGGTTGACAGACGGGTCCTTTTTTCTGTCAGGATTGATCCAGCTGCACTGAAGACGCTTTCCGATAGCACACTTGCAGCTGGGCAAGCGAGCTCCTGTAAGGCATATTGTGCCAATTCAGGCCAGGTGTCCAGTTTAGCGGCCCAATAGTCAAAGGGGAATGACCTGTGTGGGAGAACATCGATATGGGAGGAAAAGTAGTTTGTAACCATAGCTGACAACTGCTGTCTCCTGTCACTTTCCATCGATGCAGTATTACCAGTTGTGTGAGCGGTACTTGAAAAATCAGTCCACAACATTGTCATGAAACCCCTGTCTCCAACACCACTTCTGCTGTGTGCACCATGAACACCTCTGCCAAGCTGCCCCTGGCCCGTACGGCTCGTGTGAGAACCATCAAGGCTGCTGTGTGCTGGGAATGCCTCAACAATCGATTTACCAGAGTTGCTTGTTTATTAGCCAATATTAGGTCAAGGTTCTCCTGTGGCATGATGTTTTGTAATTTGCCTTTATAGCGTGGATCCAGGATGCTGGCCAACCAGTAGTCGTCATCGTTCAACAAGGCATAATCTGACATGTGGGCCAATGTTCCCGGTGTCAATGATGCACTGCGAGTGCTGGTTGGAGGAGCACTTTCTGGCAAATCCACATCCCTCCAGTCACGCACAAACCCTGTACCAGACCTTGCCACGCCAACATTTTCACTTGCCCCACGAGATGCATCCTCCTCCCCTAAGTAATCATCCCCATCATCATCCTCCTCCTCCTCTTCTTCCTCCACCTCGTCCAGGAGAGGTCCCTGAGCAGACAATGGCTGAATGTCATCAAGGATTCCCTCCTCCACTTCCTCCTCATCAACATTGGCTGCAGACGCCTGCTCCTTAAGGTGCGTCAAAGTTTGCATGAGCAGACGCATAAGTGGGATGCTCATGCTTAGGATGGCGTCGTCTGCGCTTACCAGCCGTGTGCATTCCTCAAAACACTGAAGGACTTTACAGAGGTCTTTCAGCTTCGACCACTGCACACCTGTCAACTCCATGTCTGCTCTCAAAGTGTCTGGCCGTGTATCCTCCCACAAATGCAGTATAGCCTGCCTCTGCTCGCACAGCCGCTCCACCATGTGCAGGGTGGAGTTCCACCTTGTTGCAATGTCGATAATGAGGCGGTGGTTGGGAAGGTGGAGCAATCGCTGCAGCTTCTGCATACGAACGGAGTGTACAGGCGACCGGCGGATGTGCGCGCACAGTCTTCGCACCTTCTGGAGCAGGGCTGTTAATTCCGGATAATTTTTGAGGAAGCACTGCACCACCAGGTTCAAGGTGTGAGCCAAGCAAGGTATGTGGCTGAGTTTTGAAAGGGCTATGGCTGCCACAAAATTACGGCCGTTATCACTAACTACCTTGCCTGCCTCAAGATGTACACTGCCCAGCCATGACTCAGTTTGTCGCTTCAAGTACTCGGCCAGCACCTCGGCGGTGTGTCTGTCGCCCAAACACATCATCTGCAACACAGCCTGCTGACGCTTTCCACTAGCTGTTCGATAGGGGAACACCTCGTGTGCAACAGTGGCAGCTGCAGATGGAGTGCTCGTACGACTGCGCTCTGTGGACGAGCTTTCGCTTCTGGAGGAGGAGGAGGGTCGAACGCCTACAGCCAACTGTTTCCTATACCGTGGGCTAGGCAGCACTGTCCCACCACCGCTGTCCCCTGTGGACCCTGCATCCACCACATTAACGCAGTGCGCAGTGATGGACATGTAACGGCCCTGGCCATGCCGACTGGACCATGCATCAGTTGTGAGGTGCACCTTTCCACTCACTGACTGCTTGAGTGCATGGACAGTGCGGTCTTTTACATGATGGTGGAGGGCTGGGATGGCTTTGCGAGAGAAGAAGTGGCGACTGGGTAGGTCATAGCGTGGTACTGCATAGGCCATGAGTTCGCGGAAAGCTGCGCTTTCCACCAACCGATAGGGCATCATCTCAAACGAGATTAGTTTGGCAATGTGGGCGTTCAAACCCAGTGTACGCGGATGAGAGACTGAGTACTTTCTTGACCTACTCATAGTGTCTGGGAGGGTGAGCTGTACTTGAGAGCTGCATATGGTGGAAGTAACGGTGGACAGGGCGGACTGAGAGAGGGTTGATGATGGTGATGGAGTTGGTGTTCTTTCTGATGGTCTAGATTCAGTATTTCGTTGATATAACAGTGGGATTCCCTGACTGCTGTGGCCTTGCAACGACACCTCAACATTTGCTGCTGTGCTAACCGGTGGGCTTACAGTGGGGGAGACAATGTAGCGTTGCTGACTACCTTCTTTGTGATCAGTTACACATGTGGCACTTGAGGTTTGGTGTTGTGTCCACGCTTGCAAGTGCATGCTGGTTAAATGTCTAAGCATGCAACTGGTATTCAAATTTTTCAGATTTTTCCCTCGGCTGAAGGTCTTTGCGCACTTCTTACAGATAACCTTGGCCTGATCATGAGGATTTTGTTCAAAAAAGTGCACACTGCACTCTTCCTACTTTGGCAGACATTTTGCGGCCTAGCACGCTGTGATCTTTTGACCCTCTGGACAAGCTGTCCAGCAACTCTTTTGATTTTTGGAACCTGTCTTTGGAGTGCTCCGGGCCTGCCAGATAACAGCTGTTGCGATGTCGATGTCTGCTGTGGATGCTCCTCATCTGAGCTATTGGAAGCAGCACCCTCTTCCCCAATGGATGCCAATCTGGGTCAACAACTGGGTCATCCATCACCTCCTCTTCAATGTCATGTGCACCTTCCTCTGTGTCACCGTGTATGGTGGTATAGTGTGCGGGAAGGGGCACCTGAGTCTCATCAGGGTCAGAATCTGGCTCTGTACACTGCGAGGACAATGTAGTGCTCTGAGTGAATGTACCAGCAGAATCATCTATCAGCGGCTGTACATCAGTGCACTCCATGTCAGATTCATCTTAGCCTGGGTAATGCACCATTTCACTTGATAATCCAGGCATGGTATGTGAAAACAGCTCCATGGAGTAATCAGTAGTATGGCCTGCGTCATCCTTCAATCTTGGTTGTGGTGAAGGACACAAGGAAAGGTGTGGTTCATGAACATGAGCCTCCAATGACGACTCAGTGCTTTTACTTTTTACAACTTCAGAAGAGGAGGCGATAGAGCTGCAGGCTGAGTCAGCAATGTAAGACAAAACTTTTTCCTGATGCTGTGGCTTTAAAAGCGGTTTGCCAACTCCTAGAAAACTAAGCCTTCGAAGCCTTATGGAGCCAGACGATGACGCAGGCTCAACACCTCCTGCATTCAGTCCTATTTTGCTCTTGCCACTACCATCAGATCCACCACCAAGACCATGATTACCAGCTGCCAACCCCCGCCCAATTCCAAGGCCTCTTCCACCAGCCTTCCTCATTTTTTGTAGAAATGTAGACAAAATCCAACAAACTATATAGTAATGTAAAACAAGGTACAAGGTGTCTATAGGACAGGGGAGATTTTGAATTTCTGCACACACTTGTGGACACTGGACACTTATGGATTGTGTGAGGCCCACTGAATATCACAGCGCTATGTCACAGGCTCGATGGCACAGGTGTGAAAAAAGTGACTACAGGATCACAGAGATTTTGAATTTCTGCACACACTAGTGGACAATGGACACTTTTGGATTGTGTGAGGCCCACTGAATATCAGAGCGCTATGTCACAGGCTCGATGGCACAGGTGTGAAAAAAGTGACTACAGGATAAGGGAGATTTTGAATTTCTGCACACACTAGTGGACACTGGACACTTTTGGAATGTGTGAGGCCCACTGAATATCACAGCGCTATGTCACAGGCTCGATGGCACAGGTGTGAAAAAAGTGCCTACAGGATCACAGAGATTTTGAATTTCTGCACACACTAGTGGACACTGGACACTTTTGGATTGTGTGAGGCCCACTGAATTTCAGAGCGCTATGTCACAGGCTTGATGGCACAGGTGTGAAAAAAGTGACTACAGGATCACAGAGATTTTGAATTTCTGCACACACTTGTGGACACTGAACACTTATGGATTGTGTGAGGCCCACTGAATATCAGAGCGCTTTGTCACAAGCTCGATGGCACAGGTGTGAAAAAAGTGACTACAGGATAAGGGAGATTTTGAATTTCTGCACACACTAGAGGACACTGGACACTTTTGGATTGTGTGAGGCCCACTGAATATCAGAGCGCTATGTCACAGGCTCGATGGCACAGGTGTGAAAAAAGTGACTACAGGATAAGGGAGATTTGGAATTTCTGGGAGATTTGGAATTTCTGCAGACACTTGTGGACACTGGACACTTGGATTGTGTGAGGCCCACTGAATATCACAGCGCTATGTCACAGGCTCGATGGCACAGGTGTGAAAAAAGTGACTACAGGATAAGGGAGATTTTGAATTTCTGCACACACTAGGGGACACTGGACACTTTTGGATTGTGTGAGGCCCACTGAATATCACAGCGCTATGTCACAGGCTCGATGGCACAGGTGTGAAAAAAGTGACTACAGGATAATGGAGATTTTGAATTTCTGCACACACTAGTGGACACTGGACACTTTTGGATTGTGTGAGGCCCACTGAATATCAGAGCGGTATGTCACAGGCTCGATGGCACAGGTGTGAAAAAAGTAACTACAGGATCACAGAGGTTTTGAATTTCTGCACACACTAGTGGACACTGGACACTTTTGGATTGTGTGAGGCCCACTGAATATCAGAGCGCTATGTCACAGGCTCGATGGCACAGGTGTGAAAAAAGTGACTACAGGATAAGGGAGATTTTGAATTTCTGCACACACTAGTGGACACTGGACACTTTTGGATTGTGTGAGGCCCACTGAATATCAGAGCGCTATGTCACAGGCTCGATGGCACAGGTGTGAAAAAAGTGACTACAGGATCACAGAGATTTTGAATTTCTGCACACACTAGTGGACACTGGACACTTTTGGATTGTGTGAGGCCCACTGAATATCAGAGCGCTATGTCACAGGCTCGATGGCACAGGTGTGAAAAAAGTGACTACAGGATCACAGAGATTTTGAATTTCTGCACACACTTGTGGACACTGGACACTTATGGATTGTGTGAGGCCCACTGAATATCAGAGCGCTATGTCACAAGCTCGATGGCACAGGTGTGAAAAAAGTGACTACAGGATAAGGGAGATTTTGAATTTCTGCACACACTAGTGGACACTGGACACTTTTGGATTGTGTGAGGCCCACTGAATATCAGAGCGCTATGTCACAGGCTCGATGGCACAGGTGTGAAAAAAGTGACTACAGGATAAGGGAGATTTTGAATTTCTGCACACACTAGAGGACACTGGACACTTTTGGATTGTGTGAGGCCCACTGAATATCAGAGCGCTATGTCACAGGCTCGATGACACAGGTGTGAAAAAAGTGACTACAGGATAAGGGAGATTTTGAATTTCTGCACACACTAGTGGACACTGGACACTTTTGGATTGTGTGAGGCCCACTGAATATCAGAGCGCTATGTCACAGGCTCGATGGCACAGGTGTGAAAAAAGTGACTACAGGATCACAGAGATTTTGAATTTCTGCACACACTTGTGGACACTGGACACTTTTGGATTGTGTGAGGCCCACTGAATATCAGAGCGCTATGTCACAGGCTCGATGGCACAGGTGTGAAAAAAGTGACTACAGGATCACAGAGATTTTGAATTTCTGCACACACTTGTGGACACTGGACACTTATGGATTGTGTGAGGCCCACTGAATATCAGAGAGCTATGTCACAAGCTCGATGGCACAGGTGTGAAAAAAGTGACTACAGGATAAGGGAGATTTTGAATTTCTGCACACACTAGTGGACACTGGACACTTTTGGATTGTGTGAGGCCCACTGAATATCAGAGCGCTATGTCACAGGCTCGATGGCACAGGTGTGAAAAAAGTGACTACAGGATAAGGGAGATTTGGAATTTCTGGGAGATTTTGAATTTCTGCAGACACTTGTGGACACTGGACACTTGGATTGTGTGAGGCCCACTGAATATCAGAGAGCTATGTCACAAGCTCGATGGCACAGGTGTGAAAAAAGTGACTACAGGATAAGGGAGATTTTGAATTTCTGCACACACTAGGGGACACTGGACACTTTTGGATTGTGTGAGGCCCACTGAATATCACAGCGCTATGTCACAGGCTCGATGGCACAGGTGTGAAAAAAGTGACTACAGGATAAGGGAGATTTTGAATTTCTGCACACACTAGTGGACACTGGACACTTTTGGATTGTGTGAGGCCCACTGAATATCAGAGCGCTATGTCACAGGCTCGATGTCACAGGCTCGATGGCACAGGTGTGAAAAAAGTGACTACAGGATCACAGAGGTTTTGAATTTCTGCACACACTAGTGGACACTGGACACTTTTGGATTGTGTGAGGCCCACTGAATATCAGAGCGCTATGTCACAGGCTCGATGGCACAGGTGTGAAAAAAGTGACTACAGGATAAGGGAGATTTTGAATTTCTGCACACACTAGTGGACACTGGACACTTTTGGATTGTGTGAGGCCCACTGAATATCAGAGCGCTATGTCACAGGCTCGATGGCACAGGTGTGAAAAAAGTGACTACAGGATCACAGAGATTTTGAATTTCTGCACACACTTGTGGACACTGGACACTTATGGATTGTGTGAGGCCCACTGAATATCAGAGCGCTATGTCACAAGCTCGATGGCACAGGTGTGAAAAAAGTGACTACAGGATAAGGGAGATTTTGAATTTCTGCACACACTAGTGGACACTGGACACTTTTGGATTGTGTGAGGCCCACTGAATATCAGAGCGCTATGTCACAGGCTCGATGGCACAGGTGTGAAAAAAGTGACTACAGGATAAGGGAGATTTTGAATTTCTGCACACACTAGAGGACACTGGACACTTTTGGATTGTGTGAGGCCCACTGAATATCAGAGCGCTATGTCACAGGCTCGATGACACAGGTGTGAAAAAAGTGACTACAGGATAAGGGAGATTTTGAATTTCTGCACACACTAGTGGACACTGGACACTTTTGGATTGTGTGAGGCCCACTGAATATCAGAGCGCTATGTCACAGGCTCGATGGCACAGGTGTGAAAAAAGTGACTACAGGATCACAGAGATTTTGAATTTCTGCACACACTAGTGGACACTGGACACTTTTGGATTGTGTGAGGCCCACTGAATATCAGAGCGCTATGTCACAAGCTCGATGGCACAGGTGTGAAAAAAGTGACTACAGGATAAGGGAGATTTTGAATTTCTGCACACACTAGTGGACACTGGACACTTTTGGATTGTGTGAGGCCCACTGAATATCAGAGCGCTATGTCACAGGCTCGATGGCACAGGTGTGAAAAAAGTGACTACAGGATCACAGAGATTTTGAATTTCTGCACACACTTGTGGACACTGGACACTTATGGATTGTGTGAGGCCCACTGAATATCAGAGCGCTATGTCACAAGCTCGATGGCACAGGTGTGAAAAAAGTGACTACAGGATAAGGGAGATTTTGAATTTCTGCACACACTAGTGGACACTGGACACTTTTGGATTGTGTGAGGCCCACTGAATATCAGAGCGCTATGTCACAGGCTCGATGGCACAGGTGTGAAAAAAGTGACTACAGGATCACAGAGATTTTGAATTTCTGCACACACTTGTGGACACTGGACACTTATGGATTGTGTGAGGCCCACTGAATATCAGAGCGCTATGTCACAGGCTCGATGGCACAGGTGTGAAAAAAGTGACTACAGGATCACAGAGATTTTGAATTTCTGCACACACTAGTGGACACTGGACACTTTTGGATTGTGTGAGGCCCACTGAATATCAGAGCGCTATGTCACAGGCTCGATGGCACAGGTGTGAAAAAAGTGACTACAGGATCACAGAGATTTTGAATTTCTGCACACACTTGTGGACACTGGACACTTATGGATTGTGTGAGGCCCACTGAATATCACAGCGCTATGTCACAGGCTCGATGGCACAGGTGTGAAAAAATTGACTACAGGATAAGGGAGATTTTGAATTTCTGCACACACTAGTGGACACTGGACACTTTTGGATTGTGTGAGGCCCACTGAATATCAGTGCACTATGTGACAAGCTCGATGGCACAGGTGTGAAAAAAGTGACTACAGGATCACAGAGATTTTGAATTTCTGCACACACTTGTGGACACTGGACACTTATGGATTGTGTGAGGCCCACTGAATATCACAGCGCTATGTCACAGGCTCGATGGCACAGGTGTGAAAAAATTGACTACAGGATAAGGGAGATTTTGAATTTCTGCACACACTAGTGGACACTGGACACTTTTGGATTGTGTGAGGCCCACTGAATATCAGAGCGCTATGTCACAGGCAGAAATTGGCTAGTGTATCACAAACTACAAGGTGTATGTAGAATTGGGCAGAATAGGAATCTCCCTAGAGTGTAGGTCTGTAAGAACGGAACAAGTCCTCCACTTATCCTTCCACAGTGACACACAGATAGCTTCACTGTGGCTGTGATAACAGCCGTTACACGGTACTGAGAGGAGCGTGCACGTACACGGCTGTCCGGTGTACGTAAAATTGTCAAGCTCCGTGTTTTTTAAGTATACGGACTGACACACGCTGTCTCTCTATAGTTTTGAATGTGATCAAACAGCAAATATATTTAACTGTTTGAAAACTAGACAAAACTAGTAGGTGCAGGTCTGTAAGAACGGAACATGTCCTCGACTTATTCTCACAGAGTGACACACAGATAGCTTCACTGTGGCTGTGATAACAGCCGTTACATGGTACTGTGTGAGGAGTGTACACCGCTGTATGGTGTGAAAAAATGCATGCTCAGTACCTCAGCAGGACAAAAAAAAAATTGGGATTGCTTTTAAAAAAGCAGTTTGCAGAGCAGTGGGTAAACAGCAATGCAGCTGTCAGGAAGCCTTATAAGGCAGCCTAACAACCAACACCGCTGATCCACCACAATATAGCCTCCCCTTGCACTGCACACTCAGTGACTGGTGTGTTGTACAGGCAAAATCGCTAGCAGCAGAAGCAGTTTTTTTTTCTTTTTCCCTGCCTAACGCTCTCCCTACAGAATCAGCAGCAGCAACCTCTCCCTATGCTAAGATCGGCAGAAGTAAGATGGCGGTCGGCGTGCACGCCCTTTTATAACCCCTTTGATGCCCACCAAAGCAAGCCAATCACTTGCATGCCCTTCTGAAAGATGGTGGTGACCCCTGCCTATGTCATCACGTTGCCCACAGTGTCCGTGGATCCTGATTGGCTGAAAAAGAGTGCAAAACAAACTTTTGAAATGCGACTTTGGCGCGTAAGTCGCCGACCTCGTGGCCAACCTCATCCTAGGGTCGGGTTTCGTTTCATGAAACCCGACTTTGCCAAAAGTCGGCAACTTTTGAAATTTTTCGACCCGTTTCGCTCAACTCTAGTCCACTCTTTTTGTATAGGGGACTAAATACATAGGAAAATGCCCAAAATCAGACTTTTGACTGCAATGGTCTATCTCACAAAGTGTGTGTGTGTCTCAAACATTTTTTTATTTTTTCATTATCTCTTTTACTAGTCAAATTTAGTGATGGGGAAACCCATGGTTGATCGAGTCCTGCGTTTTCTGACAAACATATAAAAAAGCTTGGTTTGGGTACCAGAATGGTTACTGATCCTCAACCTGAATCCGGATTCCATTCAGATGAATGGGGCACCTGAACATCCATTGTTTGCAATGCAATCATCTGAATGACAGCGGGACAAACACCGGCTCTGATAGGCGGTAAGATCATTACCGCCAGTCTCAGAGCTACAGTTCCTATGGTGTCAGATGACAGCATGATCAAGCAGCTGTGATTGGCAGTGAAAAGGTTACCAATGGTCACATGCATCAGCTGATGAGAGAGTACAACTCCCATCAGTCTACACATGCTATCGCTGATAACAGCGAGAGCAGGCACCACTGATGGAATTATTCATTAGCAGGCACCTGTGCTATAAATAAATTAACAACAAAAAAATGAAGTGGAGACTCTTCTATTTTTGTTAACTAGTGCAGGCAAAACTGACAGCTTCTAACTGAAAACCTCAGCTATCAGCATTATCATGGATGGTTATCAAGAATAGAGGAATCCCACACTTTTTTATATTATTTAAAGAAATTATTTAAAAAATGGCATGGGATCCCCTCCAGTTTTGACAACCAGGCAAGCTGAATAAATCAGATGGGGGCTGGCATTCTCAGACTGGTAAGGGGCCATGGATATTGCCCCCCCAGCATAAAAATAGCAGCTCTCAGCCGCCACAGAAAAGGATCATCTAATAGATACACCAATTCTGGCACTTTGCCAAGCTCATCCCACTTGCTTTGGTGCAGAGGCAAGTGGAGTAATATTTGGGGGGTTGACGTCAGCTGTTTTATGGCCACTGACATCAAGCTCAAAGTTTAGTAATGTCTATAAGACACCCCCATTACTAACGCCATAGTTAGATTGTAAAAAATATACAGCCATAATAAAATCCTTTATTTGAAATAAATACACTAACATTATTATTTGAAATAAAAATAAAAAAGCAGTTAAACTCACCTTACGCCAAATCCATTGATGCCCATGTCACCTGTAAAAGACAGGAAATAATAAATAACCATAATACTCACCTAATGCCTAATCCACCGATGTCTATGTCACCTGTAAAAGACATGAAATAATATATAAGCATAATACCTACCTTATGACTAATACACATATGCCGATGTCCCCTGAAAATAAATAAAAATAATAAACAAGCACATCCCTCACCTGTCCAATGTGAAAATAATCTATACTGTCACACAACAATCTGAATGATTTGGATAGTGGTCACAGCAGTGATGTGACTGTTATCCCTACCAGCTGGCTCACACTGACAGCAGCATAATTGCTTCTGCACTGTGTAAGCACTGATCTGCCATGATTTAGATCACCAGAGGTCAAAACTGATGAACCCCGATGACCTCATTTATGACACTACTCACTGTGTGAAAAAGTACTCACAACTGTTTGCTTAACATTCACTGGTTATTATACTGGAAAGTCCCCCCCAAAAAAATGATGTGAGATCCTCCTATATTTGCTAACCAGCAAAGGCAAAACAGACAGCTGTGGACTGATATTAATAGCCTAGGAAGGGGCCATGGATATTAACCCACTACAAGACTAAGAACATCAACCCTCAGCCGACCCAGAAATGGAGCATCCATTAGATGCACCAATTATGGCATTTAGCCTCTGCTCTTTCCACTTGAACTGGTGGGGTGGCAAGTGGGGTAATTGTTGTGGGGTTGATGTCAGCTGTTTTTAGCCGCTACCATTATGCCCAGAGGTTAATAATGGAGAGGTGCCTATAAGACACCCCCATACTCACCTTTCTGCGGATAATCCATTAATGGCCATGTTCAGCGTCGGACTGGCCCACTGGAGAACCGGAGGATTCTCCGGTGGGCCCTGGCACCTGCTGGCATACAGGGCCTGCAGTTGCCTAGGGCCCCCGCTGCTCCAGGGGCCCCCAGCCAGTGGTGTGTCGCTAATAGCGGCACACCACGCAGCTGCTAGGGGCCCTGTGCCAGCAGAGCAGCAGCCAGGAGCCCCTGTCCCCGCTGCTAAAGAGAAATGAATATTCACTGCTTCCCACGCCCACATGGGCGTGGAAAGCAGTGAATATCATTTCATCATCTCCACTCCCCCAGGGGCCCCGCCCCACAGCAAAGTAAGCCGCTATGCGGCAGTGAGGGCCGGCACCACCCTCAATTGTAATGGGAGAGAGCGTCATCTGACGTTCTCTCTCCCTTCAGTCCCCTCTGCTGACTCACAGCCGGTGCGCGATGAAGTCACTACATCGCGCACCCGCTGTGTGTCTGGCAGATGGGGCAGCTCCTGACACTGAAGCCAGGATCAGTGTGGGACCGAGGAGGAGAGGTGAGTATTATGTTTTGTTTTTTTATATATGTCTATATCTATCTCTGTATCTATCTATCTCTATATCTTTCTATCTGTCTCTCTATCTCTATATCTATCTATCTGTCTCTATATCAATCTATCTATCTATCTATCTCTATATCTATCTATCTATCTCTATATCTATCTCTATATCTACTGTATCTATCTATCTATCTATCTATCTCTATATCTATCCCTCTATCTATCTCTCTATATTTCTCTCTATATCTATCTATCTATATATCTACCTATCTCTTTCTATCTATCTATCAATCTCTATATCTATCTCTATATCTATAATCTATCTATCTCTCTATCTCTCTATCTATCTATCTATCTATCTATCTCTCTATTTTATCTATCTATCTATCTATCTATCTATCTCTATCTATCTATTCTATCTCTATATATCTATCTCTAGCTATCTATCTATATATCTATATCTCTATCTATCTCTATATCTATCTCTCTATATTTCTTTCTATATCTATCTATCTATCTCTATCTATGTATCTATGTATCTATCTATCTCTATATCTATATCTATCTATCTATCTCTATTTCTATATCTCTATATCTATCTATCTATCTATTCTATATATCTATCTCTATCTATCTATCTATATCTCTATCTATCTCTACATCTATCTATCTATCTATCTATCTATCCCTATATCTCTAACTATCTATCCTATCTCCATATCTATCTCTATATCTATCTATCTCTCTATTATATTTCTCTATTTTAGATATAGAGAGAGATAGATATAGAGATAAATAGATATAGAGATAGATAGATCTAGAGAGATATAGATAGACTATTTTTATCTATCTCTATCTGTAGCTATCTATATCTATCTATATCTATTATCGATATATCTATCTATCCATCTATCCATAGATCTATCTATTTATCCCATATCTGTCTATATCTATCTATCTATCTAGCTATCTATCTATCTATCTATCTATCTATCTCTATATCTATTATCTATATATCTGTATCTATCTATCTATATATCTCTATATCTATCTTTCTATCTATAGCTACCTCTCTCTATATGTATTTATCCATTATCTATCTATCTATCTATCTATCTATCTATCTATCTCTATCTATATCTACGTATCTATACAAAAGCATTATACCCTATGAGGGGGGCAGCATTATACCCTATGAGGGGGTGTATTATACCCTATGAGGGGGTGCACTATATCCTATGAGTGGGGGAAGCATTATATCCTATGAGGGGGTGCATTATACCCTGTGAGGAGGGCAGCATTATATTCTATGAGGGGGTGCATTATACGCTAAGAGGGGGGCAGCATTATACCCTATGAGGGGGGGCAGCATTATACCCTATGAGGGGGTGTATTATACCCCGCGAGGGGGGCAGCATTATATTCTATGAGGGGGTGCATTATACCCTATGAGGGAGTGCATTATACCCCTATGGGGGCAGCATTATATTATATGAGGGGGCAGCATTATACCCTATGAGGGAGCAGCATTATACCCTATGAGGGGGGCAGCATTATACCCTATGAGGGGGGCAGCATTATATTCTATGAGGGGGGCAGCATTATATTCTATGGGGGGGCAGCATTATACCCTATGAGGGGGGGAAGCATTATACCCTATGAGGGGGGCAGCATTATATTCTATGAGGGGGGCAGCATTATATTCAATGAGGGGGGCAGCATTATATTCTATAAGATGGCTGCATTATATTCTATGAGGAGGCTGCATTATACTATTTGAGGGGGCTGCTTTATATTTATATTCTATTAGGGAGGCTACCCCAACTCCTGCTACATAATTAAGATATGTTCTACCTTATATTATACCCGGATATTAGTGTGTTTTACAGCATAATAGGTGGTCTTGTATTTCTTTCTATGCAGCTACATAGTGGGCCCCAAGAATGATTTTCTCTGGTGGGCCCAAGGTGTTCCAGTCCGCCGCTGGCCATGTTCCATGGTAATCCATATGGTTTGGTTAGTGGTCACATCAGTGATGCAACTTCTCACAATGCCGTCTGGAATACACTGATCTGGAAGTGAGAAGCACTGCGTGTGACCACCGATAACCTCAATGACTTCACCATCGGTCACATGCAGTGGTGTTCTCACACTAAGCTCAGTGTGTTCGAAAAGGGATTGAAAAGGGATTGGATACAGACCTAAGAGATCTCAGAGTGTTGCATATGTTTTTCAGTGCAATTGGAGGCTTTGCAGTATTGAAACTAACTGCAAATTGTTAAGTTGCTATTCATTTAAAAAAAAATCATTGAACCTGGTGATTTTGATTTTCAATCATCACTAGTTTAAACAGATAAATAAAAAGAGAGTGGACAGACTTTATATATCTGAATTAATCAGCAAAGATAGGCACCATAAAATAATTTGGAACAGGATGTATATCATAACTTTAATGACAATGGAAACAGCAATATATCATAAACAAATCTAAGTACACCCAAAATATGCATAAAAAATGTTAAGTAGCTTTCATAAAAAGATAGACCTTTAATCCAGTTAAAAACATAAAAAAAAATATCAGAGATAACTGATAGAGCAACACTCAATATATGTCAAGTTGATATTCTGCAGATGAAAAATGGCAGCCTCTTTTATGTACAGTGGGGCAAAAAAGTATTTAGTCAGTCAGCAATAGTGCAAGTTCCACCACTTAAAAAGATGAGAGGCGTCTGTAATTTACATCATAGGTAGACCTCAACTATGGGAGACAAACTGAGAAAAAAAAATCCAGAAAATCACATTGTCTGTTTTTTTTTCATTTTATTTGCATATTGTGGTGGAAAATAAGTATTTGGTCAGAAACAAGCAATGAAGATTTCTGGCTCTCACAGACCTGTAACTTCTTCTTTAAGAGTCTCCTCTTTCCTCCACTCATTACCTGTAGTAATGGCACCTGTTTAAACTTGTTATCAGTATAAAAAGACACCTGTGCACACCCTTAAACAGTCTGACTCCAAACTCCACTATGGTGAAGACCAAAGAGCTGTCAAAGGACACCAGAAACAAAATTGTAGCCCTGCACCAGGCTGGGAAGACTGAATCTGCAATAGCCAACCAGCTTGGAGTGAAGAAATCAACTGTGGGAGCAATAATTAGAAAATGGAAGACATACAAGACCACTGATAATCTCCCTCGATCTGGTGCTCCACGCAAAATCCCACCCCGTGGGGTCAGAATGATCACAAGAACGGTGAGCAAAAATCCCAGAACCACGCGGGGGGACCTAGTGAATGAACTGCAGAGAGCTGGGACCAATGTATCAAGGCCTACCATAAGTAACACACTACGCCACCATGGACTCAGATCCTGCAGTGCCAGACGTGTCCCACTGCTTAAGCCTGTACATGTCCGGGCCCGTCTGAAGTTTGCTAGAGAGCATTTGGATGATCCAGAGGAGTTTTGGGAGAATGTCCTATGGTCTGATGAAACCAAACTGGAACTGTTTGGTAGAAACACAACTTGTCGTGTTTGGAGGAAAAAGAATACTGAGTTGCATCCATCAAACACCATACCTACTGTAAAGCATGGTGGTGGAAACATCATGCTTTGGGGCTGTTTCTCTGCAAAGGGGCCAGGACGACTGATCCGGGTACATGAAAGAATGAATGGGGCCATGTATCGTGAGATTTTGAGTGCAAACCTCCTTCCATCAGCAAGGGCATTGAAGATGAAACGTGGCTGGGTCTTTCAACATGACAATGATCCAAAGCACACTGCCAGGGCAACGAAGGAGTGGCTTCGTAAGAAGCATTTCAAGGTCCTGGAGTGGCCTAGCCAGTCTCCAGATCTCAACCCTATAGAAAACCTTTGGAGGGAGTTGAAAGTCCGTGTTGCAAAGCGAAAAGCCAAAAACATCACTGCTCTAGAGGAGATCTGCATGGAGGAATGGGCCAACATACCAACAACAGTGTGTGGCAACCTTGTGAAGACTTACAGAAAACGTTTGACCTCTGTCATTGCCAACAAAGGATATATCACAAAGTATTGAGATGAAATTTTGTTTCTGACCAAATACTTATTTTCCACCATAATATGCAAATAAAATGAAAAAAAAACAGACAATGTGATTTTCTGGATTTTTTTTTCTCAGTTTGTCTCCCATAGTTGAGGTCTACCTATGATGTAAATTACAGACGCCTCTCATCTTTTTAAGTGGTGGAACTTGCACTATTGCTGACTGACTAAATACTTTTTTGCCCCACTGTAGCTGAAAGCTTAGTCACACGGTAAATCTATTTATGGCCAATAGGTGGTAATACATGGAGAAACACTCATAACCAACATATAGTGCCAATATGCAAATAAGGTTTAAAATCAAAATTACAAAGTCTGCATGCAAAATAAAACTCATATAATGTGACATCCCAAGCAATAAAGAGTGAAGATAATTAGAAGGTGATTGTCAGAACAAGGCTTGAACCCAATGTGTAGCTGTATCCCATAGTCAAGGTTAATCAGGTGTAAAATGAATTGGGGCAGACACGCAATACTGGATGGTTTGAAGAAGCTACTGTATAAAAATATGTATTTACATTTGTTTTTCACTCTTTGTATACATAGTGATTATTATAAGCTTTGGGTAGTTTTACTTACAGTATATCTTACCAGTCATTCTTATTTGCAAACATACCTTTATATCGTCACGCTTGCTCTTGATTTAGTTCTGTAAGGTAATATGACATGCCTGCATTTTATTCCATTCATTTGTCATAGGCTCTCTTGTGGTAATAGATGTGTTTACCAGATGATGCTCATGCTATAGAAAAAAGTGTTTAGTTTAAGGAGACAATTTCATAACATATGAATTATCTGTCTCTCTTTAGTACAGTAACACAGTTTGCGGGAAAACATCAATCAGCGTCTAAAGTTTGAAATAACTTACAGGCTCATTTTTTTTGTAAAAGTCCTATTTGCTGCAGAGCATACATTGTGAAAAGTGTTCCCATTTGCATGCGGCAGTGTTGAATCATATGGGACTGGTCACCTGATGCATATGAAATATGTATTTATTTCTGAATTCAAGCTTCATAAAGAAAACTGGACACATGCAGATCAGTTGATATTGCACTGTATGCAGTAAAAATGTGAACATGAGTATAATTAAAAGCTGAGGTTTTGAAAATAAATTGCCTCAGGCTGCCTCTAGCCCTTCTACATTAGTCATAAAAATATAAAGTGTCATGTCTTGTTTTTCAACGCTTGTTTGCTCTCTTTTAAGATTTCTATCATCCTGCATGTACATTTTTATTCAGAACAGTTTTTAGATTCATAATCAATGTTGTATATACAAAAAGTTTGATATCAACTAGAGATGAGCAAACTCGTTCAGAAAACATTTGGCATGAACGTTGCACATTTGGATTCGTGTTTGGATTCCTGAGATGTTTTTCTAAAAATTGGCAAAAGTTTGATAAATGAACCAGTTCACTAAGGGCTCTTTCAGACATCAGTGTTTTCGGTAGCAGCACTGGCCGCAAAACGTCCCGCACTTGTGTACACTGAGGACAAATGGATGACATGCCTGTGTCATCAGTGAGACATATACTGACACACCTGGGAATCAGCAGTACTATTCATGCTGTTCTCTGGCACTGGATGCTGAAGTGAAGACAGGTAACTTCACTGTCCCCTGCTCATGCTGCAAGCAATGCTGACAGTATTATTCAACTGCTAACAGTGAGAGCAGGCGGTGGGGGGGCAATATCCATGTCCCCTTACCAGCCTAAAAATACCAGCCCCAGCTGTCAGCTTTAGCCTGGCTGGTTGTCAAAAATGGGGAGGACTCCATCCTGCTTTTTTAATTATTTATTTATATAGGAAAACAGTGTGTGGACTACTCTATTTTTGATAAGCTGACTTGCTAAAGCTTACAGCTAAGAGTTGCAGCCTGCAGTTGTCAGTTTTGCATGGCTGGTTATCCAAAATACAGGGGAACCCATGTCAATTTTTTAAAAAATATATTTATTTATAGCTCAATTGATGGGTCAATTGATGCCATTTTTACTGGTATCTGACCATAATTTTAGCTGTATTGCCAGCTTTTTGGCCCTCCTAAAGGTGTTGTCTATGCATTTGGTTTTGCCTCCCATTGAAGTCAATGGGATTCGGGTATGCTTGACAAACTGTTTGGCGAACATCAGGATACTGAAAGTTTCACTCATATCTATTATCAATCTATCATAAATATATTTACAGATCAAAATAAACTTTTGAATGTAAATGTATTAAAGGGATTCTGTCAGCAGGTTTATTGCTATGTAATCTGACAGATCTAGAAGAGCTCAGTTATTAAGCACTGTGAAGGCTCTCCCACCACCACCACCACAATTTTATGTGGGCATTGTATAGTGGCAGAGAGCTGGTAATCAGTGCTAGAGGGGTGGATGGACTAGGATGCACAAGGCAGTGATAATGTAATAATACCCACTGATAAATCACTGATTGTATTGAAACAGCAAGACACAGCCCATTAGATGAAACATACCTGTAATCAGGGTCTGTTCCCCTACATAGTAGTACTCTCAGATTAAATGGCAGAAACATGGTGACATTCATTTTAAAAGTATGACAACTAAATTTGTAAATAAAATAAGAGCTAAATCTTTCACTGATTTATTATACAGGAGAGTCACTGAAAAGTGAAGCCATGTGTCCGTCATCAACATATATCACTATTAATTGGCCTCCCCGTTACTCGACTATCCCCTCTCCAGTCCATACTTAATGCAGCAGCCAGGGTCATCTATCTGGCTAATCGGTACTCGGACGCGTCTGTTCTTTGCCAGTCCTTACATTGGCTGCCCATTCATTATAGGATCCAATTCAAAGTACTTGTTCTCACCCACAAAGCTCTCCACAGTGCAGCACCCCCCCTACATCTCCTCCCTCATTTCTGTCTATTGGCCTAAACGACCGCTGCGCTCTGCAAACAACTTTTGACTAACCTTGGCACTAATCCGAACCTCCCACTCCTGACTCCAAGACTTCTCCTGTGCTGCGCCAATCCTCTGGAATGCGCTACCCCAAGAAATTAGGACTATCCACAATTTGCATAGTTTTAGGCTCTCCCTCAAAACACATTTGTTCCGAGCGGCCTATCACACTCACTAATCAAAATCATTCTATGAGTAGCCCATTCACTATCTCCATCCATCCATCACTCCCTCAAGATGGCTGGACCATTATTGTAAATACACCATTGTAAATACACACCTGCACTTTGTATCTCCCCCACCTCATTGTAGATTGTAAGCTCTCACGAGCAGGGTCTTCTTATTTTGCTTTAATTATTGTATTGCTAACGTTGCTACTTATGAATTGTGTTTTGAAGCTGTTAAACTGTAAAGAGCTGCGGAATATGTTGGTGCTATATAAATAAAGATTATTATTATTATTATGTTGAAACATATTTGCTGTTTATTGATTTTCTTACTAATTTAATGACTGAGTGATTTTCTATTTTTGGGCTTTTGTTTTTTTTAACTTCTTCTACAAAGAGTCATAACTATAGCCATATAAGCCACAAAAAGAGGAAAAAAAAAATCCTCCAAAAAATTCAGTTACAAACCAGACAGGCCCAAATGCATCTGCACTATTCCAGGGTGCAGCAGACCCAAGTAAAATGGCAGCTGCACAGGTGCATTAATACCAAATGAAACAGCCAGCCTACAATCAGGGATTGGCCGTGTGGTACACCAGTGCAGAAAAAATAATCCGCATGTGGCAGTGTTCACACAGGGAATGCAGGGCTTCTGGCTTTTGTTTTTTTTAACTTCTTCTACGAAGAGTCATAACTATAGCCATATAAGTATTTTTTTGCATTAGAGTTGTAATTGTCATACAAACCCTTATTTTTTACCATAAAATGCATTGGAAAAATTGTGAAATTCCAACTGGGGTAAAATTGTGTAAAAAGGCAATTCTACTTTATTTTTTGAGCTTGAAAAATGGTAGAGAATAAAACTTAAAATATTTAAATATTTAAAAAAAATATTTTTTATTTCAATATGTTTAAGCAACTTTTCTATTTTTCCATTATTTTCAACTGTCTTAGGACTTGAACCTGAGATATTTTGTTTTTTCTGTATACTGTATACTTCTGTATTGTATTATGTAGTGAAATGGACCTTCTCCTATGAAGCCCATCCACTAGGTTGGTTTTATAGGAGGAGTAAAATGGCAGCTAAAGAGGCCTGTAGAGGTCCCCAGGTTACCATGATTATAGCATCCTGCTATTGGCAGTGGCATGTAAATGGTCAAATATGAGAGATTGGTGCTAGCTACTGTTGCTCCTTTTACAAGTAGATGCTGACTGCATAATCATACTGACACCTGCCGAGAATTGTGAGGGCTCAGTTTCTGATTCTGCTCCATACAACCTTTGTGCCCATATACAGTAAATTTGTGTTCAAAAGTTTACGTACCCTAGCAGAATTCTTTGTTTTCTTTGCCTCTTTTTCAGAGAATATGAATAATAGATTATGGCCCGATGCTATCGCATCGGGAGGATGCGATAGCATCACACCTCTTGCCATGTTAACCCTCAACACACACACTCCTCAACACACACTCCTCTCACCTTTCACTATCTCCACTCGCATCCACTCACTCTTTCACTCCACATACGACCCTTTATCTCTCACTCCATCTCTCATACTCACACCGTCATCGTCGCTGCCCCGACATCTTCCTCCGCCGCCGCGATCCTGGATCCAGACGTTCTCCAGGCCGCCGACATGTTGTTGCGGCGACGCCATCTTGGATTTCGTGAAATCCCGCGATATTCAAGATGGCATCGCCGCAAGAACATGTCGCTGGCGTGGACGACATCGGGATCCAAAATGGCGTCGGCGTAATCTCGCGAGATTTCGCCGACGCCATCTTTTTGGATCCCGAGTCGTCCACGCCAGCGACATGTTCTTGTGGCGACGCCATCTTGAATATCGCGGGATTTCACGAAATCCAAGATGGTGTCGCCGCAAGAACATGTCGGTGGCCTGGAGAACGTCTGGATCCAGGATCGCGGCGGCGGAGGAAGATGTCGGGCAGCGACGATGACAGTGTGAGTATGAGAAACGGAGTGAGAGAAAGGAACGTATGTGGAGTGAAAGAGTGAGTGGACGTGAGTGGAGGTGAAAGGTGAGAGGAGTGTGTGTTGAGGCGGTGTGGTGTGTTGAGGGTTAACATGTGCGTGTGTGTGTGGTGACGTCACCGGTTACAACTGGACGGAAGTTGTTACAACCGGAAGCTGCTTAGGGCATTTATTATTATAGATAACACCAAAACCTTTTTCTACACTCATAGTTAGTGGTTGAGTGAAGCCAATTATTGTCAAACTACTGTGTTTTCTCTTTATAAATCATATTGACAACCCAAAACATCCAAATTACCCTAATCTAAAGTTCACATATCTCATTACTTAATACCATGTATTGTCCCCTCTAACATCAATGACAGGTTGAAGTCTTATGTGGTAGTTGTGGAAGAGGTTCTTTATTTTCTCAGATGGTAAAGCTGTCCACTCTTCTTGGCAAAAAGTCTCCAGTTCCTGTAAATTCCTGGACTGTCAAGCATGAACTGCATGCTTGAGATCTCCCCAGAGTGGCTCAATGATATTGAGGTCATGAGACTGAGATGGCCACTCTAGAGCCTTCACTTTGTTCTGTTGTAGCCAATGACAGGTCGCCTTAGCCTTGTGTTTTGGATTGTTGTCATGTTGGAATATCCAAGTATGTCCCATGCGCAGCTTCTGGGCTTATGATTGCAAATTTGCCTCCAGTATTTGCTGATAATGTGCTGCATTCATCTTTTCTTCAACTTTGAGCAAGTTTCCTGTGCCTTTGTAGCTCACACATCCCCAAAACATCAGCGATCCACCTCCATGCTTTTCAGCAGGAATGGTTTTCCTTTCATCATAGGCCTTGTTGACCTCTCTCCAAATGTAACATTTATGGTTGTGGTCAAAAAGTTCAATTTTGGTTTTATCACTCCAAATTACCTTGTTCCAGAAATTTTGAGGCTTGTCTACGCACAGTTGTCTACACACACTTGTCTGCATTTGTGCAGTAATTGCTTTCTTCTGGCGACTCGACCATGCAGTCCTTTTTTCTTCAAGTGCCTCCTTATTGTGCATCTTGAAACATCCACACCGCTAGTTTAGAGAAAGTCCAGTATTTCAGATGATATTATTTGTGGATTTTTCTTTGCACCTCGAACAATTTTCCTGGCAGTTGTGGGTGAAACTTTTGTTGGTCTACCTGACCGTGGTTTTGTTTTTACAGAGCCCCTGATTTTCCAATTGTTAATCACAGTTTGAATGCTGCTGACTGGCATTATCAATTCCTTGGATATCTTTTTGTATCCATTTCTTGTTTTATACAGTTCAACTACCTTTTCGTGTAGATCCGTTGACAATTCTTTTGCTTTCTCCCATGACTTACTATCCAGAAACTTTAGTGGCTGGATGAAAGATGCAAGAGTCTGTCTGGATCCAAGAAACTCACTCAGCTTTTATGCACACCCACTGATTACAAGCAAGTGGGTCATAGGTGAGAATATTACCTTTAGTAGCCATTCAAACCCATTTGCATCAACTTCTGTGCATGTTATCATACCAAAATCACCATAGTATGTGAACTTTTTATCAGGATCATTTCAATGTTTTGGGTTGTCATTATGATTTAAAAAGAGAAACCGCAGTAGTTTGACAATAAATGGCTTTAGCTAACCACTAAACATGAGTGGAGAAAAAGTTTTGGTGTTATCATTCATAGTCTCTAAAAAAAGGCCAAGAAAGCAAAAATTCTGCTAGGGTATGTAAACTTTTGTGCACAACTGTATATAAATGGCACCATTTCCCACACTGCTAAGTATCAGAGGTCAGCTGCTCCCAGCAGAGCACAATTTGTACGGTAAAGTAGTTTTCCATCTCTAGAATCATTGAGAAAGTCTCTCATTTTTGTAGAGTATAAGCTTTTATGGAAAATGGGGTCCTCTCCTCCAATAAAGGGTAAGCTCTTATGGTCAGCAGAATTGCTTTGTCTCTGTCATGTGTGCATATGTAAACTGTCAGAGCAATCCTCTCTCCTTATAAAGTGTAAGCCTTTATGGTCATTAAGGTATCTCTCCTAAGTATATTTTAGGAGCAATTGCAAACTATGCAGTAATAAAATCTGCTCAAATTGATTCACCTTGAATCAAATTTTGATGGAAAATTCTGCATAGTTGATGAACTTGAATTTCCATAAGTATGATCTCTGGCTCTATCTTAGACTCTTGACTAGTGATGAGCGAGTATACGCGTTGCTCGGGTTTTGCTGTGCATTCTTGGGTGATCTCCGAGTACTTTGGCGTGCTCGGAAATTTAGTGTTTGTCGATGCAGCTGCATGATTTGTGGCTGCTAGACAGGCTGAATACTTATAGGGATTGCCTGTTTGTTAGGAATTCCACACATGTATTCAGGTTGTCTAGCAGCCGCATATCATACAGCTGCATCAACAAAAACTAAATCTCCGAGCACGCCCAAATACTCAGAGATCACCCGAGCATGCTTGGGAAATCCCGAGCAATGAGTATACTCGCTCATCACTACTCTTGACCATCTTGTTTGTTTCTTGGTTAAGCATACTGCCCCAATTTATTGTGAAAGAGCACATTTTTAATATACTCTGGGTTCATAGGTCTTACGGATATGTTCAGTCTATAGAACATTTGAACAGTGTGTACATGAAGTATGACGTAACCAAATAGCCTGACGTCAATCTGATCTTTACCTCTTTGCTGAAACTTTACCTATTCAGTTTGCTTGTTCTTAAGAAGCATGAGTCCACCATAGATTTGCATGGCAAAAAGTTAATATTGTACATGGATATCTATTGAAAAATGGCAAACTTCAAAATGATTATAAACTACAAAATAGTAAACCATGAATAAGCAAAAGTTTACCAGAAAATTATTACACAAATTTACTCACAAATATAGGTGTCTGTTCAATCTTCCTTTTTGAAGTTATTCCCCACTATACTTTTATTAAACCAAATGTAATTGTTCACTACTTTGATATTGATGTCTAGATCACAAATAGGGAAAGTTCTTCTGCCAAATACAATAAGAATGATGGAAACAGCATTGTTCACAAGAACAGAATTTCAGTATTATTGCTGTATAGTATAGTACAGCATAGAATAGTAGAGTATAGAAATTGCACTCAAACATAATGCTATTTGATGACTGTGTAACAGTATTCCCTAAACAAGAAATGTGAACAAATAAAACATGAATGTTCATCCTTAAAAAAGTCTACATTTTCTTTCACACTGATTTGCTTTTTTTTTTTTTCAAAGTGACATGATATGCTCACACAGCTTAATTTGTCTTCCAATTCTAAATAAAAAAAATGAGAACTATGCAGCTCTTTGAAAAAATTATGTTGGCACATTTCCCAGAGATGACCTGACTGGCTTAATATTTTTAATCGAAAAGTCTGCTTTAATTCTTACACATTCACTCATCAGTACAATTTTAGGAACTAAACATTTGTTTTACCTGCTATATTGAAATCTATGTATGTTTATTTATTTTCAATATTGGCAAGAATATTAGCAACCATACTGATATTAGAAGCAGTCCCAGTTATAAAGTAAATTAAATGTCTTGTTCAATACTTTGTAGGACCATGTTTTTGCTGCAATTCTGTTATTTCCAGGGTATGTCTCTACCAGCTTGCCACACATCTAGAGGATGATATTTTTACTCATTCTTCAGTACTCCATGAGATGTTCAGAGCTTTTGCTATTTCTTTTATAACCCATCATGCTCATTATTTTGCGGAATCGCGGCGATCCCGCACCCATAGGAATGTATTGTTCCGCTTACTTCCCGCATGTGGCTGTGCACACCATGCGGAAAGTAAGCAGAACAATTGCGGATGGTACCCTCGGCCCGGAGGAGAGGAGACTGTCCTCCAGGCTCTGGGTACCATAACCCTGTAAAAAATAGAATTTAAAATAAAAAATATTGTTATTCTCACCTTCCGGCGTCCCGCGCAGCCTTCCCGCCTCTCTCCATACTCTCGTTCCCAGTAATCCTTTGCGAAAATGCCCGTGATGGCGTCCGTTCTCGCGGGATCGCAACGTCTCGCGGTTATTCGCGATGACGTCGCACGAATGACCTTGAGACTTCGCGATCCCATGAGAACGGACGCCGTCGCGGGCATTTTCGCAAAGGATTACTGGGAACGAGAGTATGGAGAGAGGCGGGAAGGCTGCGCGGGACGCCGGAAGGTGAGAATAACAATATTTTTTATTTTAAATTCTATTTTTTACAGGGATATGGTACCCAGAGCCTGGAGGACAGTCTCCTCTCCTCCGGGCCGAGGGTACCATCCGCAATTGTTCTGCTTACTTTCCGCATGGTGTGCACAGCCACATGCGGGAAGTAAGCGGAACAATACATTCCTATGGGTGCGGGATCGCCGCGATTCCGCAAAATAATGAGCATGATGCGTTTTTTACCGCGAAGCGATTCCGCCGCGGTAAAAACCGCAGCATTAGCACAGCATTGCGGAATCCCATAGGAATGCATGGGATGCTTATTTTTCGCGTTTTCGCGGCAAAATCGCGTGGTTAAAACCGCCGCAGAAATGCAAAAAAAGCCACGTGTGAACTCAGCCTAATTCATTAAATTTTAACCCGGATAAGACCCTATTGTGCTCATGCATTTCTTTACATCCATGCAGCCAAGACTCAGTAACAGCATAAGGCCAAGCTGTGACTTTGTCGCATATCAGGATATATAGTGATGTGTGAAGAAATGTTTGACCCCTTCCTGATTTCCAATTATTTTGCATGTTTGTCACACTTAAAGGGAATCTGTCACCACATTTGAGCTATCTAAGGCTGGTTTCACACTTGCGTTTTTTTGCGCTGTGTTTTAGCGCAAAAAAATGCATGCGTTTTCTCCCTATACTTTAACATGGGTGCGCATATGTGCACATACACATGCGTTTGTACGCCTTAATATGCACATGCGTTTTTTTATAGTGTGCGCTCGGGTGCACAAAATGCATCCTGTTGCATTTTTTGTGCGTCCGACTTGCCCCCAAAAACGCATGCGCACGCAATGCGTTTTTTTTACAGCAAAACACCCATTAAAGTCTATGGGTGCGCATACGTGCGCATTGTAATGCGCAGATATGCGCAAAAAGTCACATGCGCTTTTTTTAAAAAATGCACCAAAACCCGCATGATGCGTTTTTTTCATGCATTTGTGTGTGCAAAAAAAGCGCAGCAAAAAAATGCAAATGTGAAAGTAGCCTCAACTAGTAATATGGGCATACAGGATATAGAATGCTGAAAACAGTCCTACTTGTGTGACTCATATAAGATGCTTTGTTGCTGAGAAATCATTGTTTCTCACATTAAATAAATGACCTCTTCCAGGCTCTGATGAGGATGGTGCTTGGAAGATAACTCTGCCCCCAGAACTTGTTTTACATGAAGGGGAAGTTACCAGTGAGACAAGTATCTAACACAAAACAGGATAATTGAAATTTGTCTTCTTGCAGTCACATTTTTTGCATCCCTCTCAGCCCTGCTGTATTGTAACAACATTGCAACCCTGCCTTCCTGAGAGCTGGAAGTTGAAGCTGAGAGAAACCTGCAGATGTGTCAGAAAGAGGTCTGCAGTGAGATCAGGAAAGTAGAGAGCAGCCATCATATATCACACTTGTAACTCCCCATTATATTTAAAATAAGCTCTGGGGGCAGAGTTACCTTCCAGGCACCATCCTCCCCAGAGCCTGGAAGAAGTCTTTTATATAAATTGATAAACAATGATGTCTCATCTGATATGTGACACACAGGTAGGACTGTTTTCAGCATTTTTTTAGCCTATATTCCCAGATTAATAGTTTAGATAGGTCACTTGTGGTGATAGATTCCCTTTTTGTTTCAGATCACCAAACAAATTTAAGGCTATGTGCCCACGTTGCATTTTAATCCGGACACCCAAAACCGGACTCCTTCCCAGAAATCACACGTTTTTTTCCACGCGATTTTACCACGATTATTTTGCAATTTTGCCGCGATTTTCGCGTGCGATATTCAGGCACTTTCCAAGCGATTTGAAGCATCGCTTGGAATGTGATTGACAGGTTGGTCACACTCGTCAAACATAGTGTTTGACAAGTGTGACCAGCTTTTTACTATTGAGGCTGCCTATGCGGCATCAATAGTAAAAGATAAAATGTTAAAAATGATAAAAAAATAAAAAATCGGGGTATATTTACCTTCCGACGTCCCGCGCAGTCTCAGCGACGCTCCCGTTCCCAGTGATGCCTTGCGAGACCTGTGATGACGTTGGTCTCGCGTTGCTATAGCGATCTCACAAGACCGCTAGAGTAACGCGAGACTACGTCATCACAGGACCTTGCCGCAAGGCATTACTGGGAACGCTGAGGCCCGGGAAGGCAGCGTGGGACGTCGGAAGGTAAATATACCTCAATTTTTTATTTTTTATTCTTTTTTTACAGGGGTATGGTGCCCAGGGCCTGGAGGACAGTCTTCTCTCCTCCACACCGTGGGTACCAACTGCACATGAGACGCTTAACTTCGCGCATGGTGGGCATAGCCACATGCGGGAAGTAAGCGATTCTCCTGCATTCCTATGGGTGCGGAATCGCGGCAATTCTTTGCGATTCCGCAAAAAAGAATGAGCATGCTGCGCTTTTTCCACGATGTGATTCCGCCACAGAAAAAAGCGCAGCATTAGCACAGCATGTGCGGAATGCCATAGGAATGCATGGGGGGCGTTCTGTACGAGTTTTTAAAACGTTTTCGCGCCGAAAATCGCTGCAAAAACGCTTAAAAATCGCATCATGGGCACACATCCTAAATATTAGACAAAGATAACACAAGTAAACACAAAAAAGCAACTTTTAAAAATAAGGTCTTTAATGTCAATGGTCATTTATGCCTCGTTTTACCACCAAATCATGTTGAAACATTGACATGTCATCATAGGCCAGGGATATCACTACATGAGACATCCTCTAGGCACCACTGGAAGTCTCAACCTAGACAGTGTGCTATATAGTCATGGCACACATTCTTGCATCACAGTGTTCAAAGGTCCCAGCATAGTGTGAAGAGGCCCAGTGTTTCAGTGCATGGTGGTGGTAAGAAGAGGCAGTCAGGCTCATATGGGGGAGAGCATGTAGTGTAGCCAATGTATCTGGGACGTGAAAGGTAAGGTGAAGGCTTTTTTTCAATTTATTTACTGTAACATTTTATCTGCTGTCCCCAGATCAGCAAGATGGCTGCCAGCCAGCAACTGTGCTGGGAGAAAAATGCATTTCTAATGCAGATTTCTACATTTCTAATGCAGATTTTATATACTTTCAACTTAACTATACTTAAACAGTAACAGTACGATATTGATGCAAATTACTTGAAACTTTAAGAATTAAAGAGAATCTGTCACTAGATTTTTGCTACCCCACCTGAGAGCAGAATGATGTAGGGATAGATAGATTCCAGTAATGTATCACTTACTTTACTGCTGCAAATCTACCAGTTCCCAGAATGCTGAGCTCTGTGTAGCCCCACCCACACCCCTGATTGACAGGTTTCTGCTTACACAATAAGCTGCTAATCAGTGGTGTGTTTGGACTATGTGGCAGCAGACCAAGTAGTCCTCCAGGTATAATCTATAACAAATTCCCTTTCAGAGTTGAAAGGTTGTATGAGATTAGAAAAAAAGAGATGGGTTTTCTCACAAAGAGTGCTATTCTAACTTTACAGATTGATCGCTATTGTAGCTCAGCTCTTTTCACTTAGGCCAGAGTCACACTAACCTGCGCAAAATACAGTCCGTAGTTTACTTGCGTAATACGGATGAATGACCACTAAATAGTGCTCCGTAGGTCATCCGTAAGCAAGATGAGGTCGCGTATTTTGTGCATGTGTGCATCCGTATGTAATCCGTGTGGCATCCGTATGCAATCCGTATGGCGAGATTTTCTCGCAGCGTTGCAAAATGGACATTTAACGGTTTTGAGGCCTGCAAACAATTTAAATCATTAGTCTGCACCCTATTTCGACACTCAGAAACAGGTGGATGCCTACATTCTGTACATTTGTCACATTGCTTTCACGAGGTGTGTTGGTGTTCTTTGTGCAGCATGGCAGAGGGTCTGCGATTCAATACAACTG
Organism: Dendrobates tinctorius; assembly: GCF_039654945.1. Taxonomy (NCBI): domain Eukaryota; kingdom Metazoa; phylum Chordata; class Amphibia; order Anura; family Dendrobatidae; genus Dendrobates; species Dendrobates tinctorius. The sequence continues at coordinate 10,552,092 of NW_027361833.1, read as the reverse complement.
AGCAGGTTCTCTTTACCTGGCTTTTGTCATGGCGCTTTGGGCAACCATATACTGTGATAGTGGATCCGCGGAGAAGGAGACGCATGTGGATCCATCCACTTTTGAGGCAACGACTCACAAGAGGTCATTTTCACCACCTCTATTCTTCTCTGCGGGAGCATCCGGATAAATTTTACCAGTACTGTCGCATGAGCATTTCCACATTTGATCGACTCTTGGAGACAGTGTGCCCTGGGATAACCTTTCAGGACACAAGGATGCGCAAAGCCATATCTGCAGAGGAGCGACTTCTACTTACAATACGGTATGTACTACACAACCACATTCTCTATGTTCCTAATGTGTGTGCTAAATTATGTTTTTTGGCCTTCTTGGACAAAGTTTAATGCCCTCGTCTTACTCCAAATATGTTTCACCTGACACAGCAGAATGTTAGATCTAATATGTCCTGCATATCACTTAGTCATTGTGCCACCAAATATGTGTGTGTTCTCTCTCATTTCCTAACAAGTTTGGTCGGCATGTAACTGATTTTTTTTTTACTTTAGCCATTCTAAACTTTACTATTTCTGTTGTTCTACAGCTTCCTGTCCACTGGCCTGTCTTATGCCGCCCTCCACCATGAGTTTCTCATTGGAAAGTCAACCATTTCAGGCATAGTGAGGTCTACATGTGCACAAATCTGGACAAGACTCCATCAAGTGGTCATGCCCGAGCCCAGGATGGAAGACTGATTAAGGATATCAAGGGACTTTGAGGAGGACTGCCAGTTTCCAAATTGTATTGGGGCCCTGGATGGCAAACATATCAGGGTGCGTAAGCCGCCGAACTCAGGCTCCCAATTCTTCAATTATAAACAATACTTTTCTGTTGTATTGTTGGCTCTGGTAGACCCTCAATACAAGTTTATAATTGTTGACATTGGGGCCTATGGAAATGGAGACTCTAGAGTCTTCAATACTTCCATAATGGCTCGGCGGCTACGCACCAACCAGTTGGATCTACCACCACCACGCCAGCTACCAGGCTCCCCCGAACAATCAGTCCCTTATGTCCTTGTGGCAGAAGAGGCCTTTCAGTTATTGCGCAATGTTATGAGGCCATATCCCCGGCGCAACCTTGACCACAGGCGCAGAATTTTTAACTTGCGCCTATCACGTGCTAGGCGACTGGTGGAGTGTTCCTTTGGGATTCTTTGTGCCAAATGGCGGGTACTCCAGTCTGCCATTCAGTTGAGTGAGCAAAATGTGAATGAAGTTGTGAAAGCCTGTGTTGTTCTGCATAACTTCACCAGGATACATGATTGTTCCTCCTCTGATGGTGTTGTGCGTAGGCCGGACAATGTGCGCAGGGTGAGACCACCTATGAACCCTCAACGTAGACCGCTCTCTAGCCTAAAAGTGTGTGATATTTTCACTAATTACTTTATCTCACCTGAGGGGGCAACTTCTTGGCAAGAGCATGCTGTGTCTATGTTATAATTTGTTGCTTTAATTGTGTCTAAATATACAGTGGGGCAAAAAAGTATTTAGTCAGTCAGCAATAGTGCAAGTTCCACCACTTAAAAAGATGAGAGGCGTCTGTAATTTACATCATAGGTAGACCTCAACTATGGGAGTCAAACTGAGAAAAAAATATCCAGAAAATCACATTGTCTGTTGTTTTTTCATTTTATTTGCATATTATGGTGGAAAATAAGTATTTGGTCAGAAACAAGCAATCAAGATTTCTGGCTCTCACAGACCTGTAACTTCTTCTTTAAGAGTCTCCTCTTTCCTCCACTCATTACCTGTAGTAATGGCACCTGTTTAAACTTGTTATCAGTATAAAAAGACACCTGTGCACACCCTCAAACAGTCTGACTCCAAACTCCACTATGGTGAAGACCAAAGAGCTGTCAAAGGACACCAGAAACAAAATTGTAGCCCTGCACCAGGCTGGGAAGACTGAATCTGCAATAGCCAACCAGCTTGGAGTGAAGAAATCAACTGTGGGAGCAATAATTAGAAAATGGAAGACATACAAGACCACTGATAATCTCCCTCGTTCTGGTGCTCCACGCAAAATCCCACCCCGTGGGGTCAGAATGATCACAAGAACGGTGAGCAAAAATCCCAGAACCACGCGGGGGGACCTAGTGAATGAACTGCAGAGAGCTGGGACCAATGTAACAAGGCCTACCATAAGTAACACACTACGCCACCATGGACTCAGATCCTGCAGTGCCAGACGTGTCCCACTGCTTAAGCCTGTACATGTCCGGGCCCGTCTGAAGTTTGCTAGAGAGCATTTGGATGATCCAGAGGCGTTTTGGGAGAATGTCCTATGGTCGGATGAAACCAAACTGGAACTGTTTGGTAGAAACACAACTTGTCGTGTTTGGAGGAAAAAGAATACTGAGTTGCATCCATCAAACACCATACCTACTGTAAAGCATGGTGGTGGAAACATCATGCTTTGGGGCTGTTTCTCTGCAAAGGGGCCAGGACGACTGATCCGGGTACATGAAAGAATGAATGGGGCCATGTATCGTGAGATTTTGAGTGCAAACCTCCTTCCATCAGCAAGGGCATTGAATATGAAACGTGGCTGGGTCTTTCAACATGACAATGATCCAAAGCACACCGCCAGGGCAACGAAGGAGTGGCTTCGTAAGAAGCATTTCAAGGTCCTGGAGTGGCCTAGCCAGTCTCCAGATCTCATCCCTATAGAAAACCTTTGGAGGGAGTTGAAAGTCCGTGTTGCAAAGCGAAAAGCCAAAAACATCACTGCTCTAGAGGAGATCTGCATGGAGGAATGGGCCAACATACCAACAACAGTGTGTGGCAACCTTGTGAAGACTTACAGAAAACGTTTGACCTCTGTCATTGCCAACAAAGGATATATCACAAAGTATTGAGATGAAATTTTGTTTCTGACCAAATACTTATTTTCCACCATAATATGCAAATAAAATGAAAAAAAACAGACAATGTGATTTTCTGGATTTTTTTTTCTCAGTTTGTCTCCCATAGTTGAGGTCTACCTATGATGTAAATTACAGACGCATCTCATCTTTTTAAGTGGTGGAACTTGCACTATTGCTGACTGACTAAATACTTTTTTGCCCCACTGTATATTACTCAAGCCTTTATGATTCTATGAGTGTTTCATTGCATTGGTTGGTGTCTGTTAGTATGTTGTGAGGGATTGTGAAAAATCACACAGAGACGTTAACTAGAGTAGACAAATTTTTAGTTTTGCCTTTTTTTTTTTTGTGCTTAAAGGCAAACATAATATTGCCATAAGACAAATTTGGCAATGGCCAAAATGACCCTTTGTGCCTTCTTTAACTTGTTGTAAAATTAACATTACATAACAAAACAGCAACAAACATTAGGCAATAACAACATTGCTGCATGACTAGATTAACCTAGATTTGCCAACAAAAGGTGAGCTCCATCACCAAAATAAAGGCAACAAGATAACACTCACATTTCCTCATAATGTTATCCAATCATAGAAAGATTCCACCATGACAGGCAAGGCTACCTCACAGCTTTCACACAGATATTACCTGTCTGTAGAACAGACAATATTTAAGCATGCTATACTGGAAAGGATGAAAATACAAAACTCACTTGTTAAGACATAGAGAGAGCGTGATATTCTGAATGCTGGTCGCCTAGAATTTTTTTTAATAGAGATTGCTAACAAAAAAGGTGACTACTTAACTAAGGCGAGCACGCCTTTCCTAGGCGTTAGCAAGTGAGTAGTGTATTTTCATCCTTTCATTTTACAGTATAGCGCATTTAAATATTCTCTTTTCTACACACATGTAATATCTGTCTGAAAGGCGTGAGGTAGCGTTGCCTGTCATGATGGATTGCTTCATATGTTTGGAAAACATAGTTTAAAAATGTGAATGTTAAATTATGTTCTAAATGTTGGTGAAGGAGAACACCTGTTTTTTCATTTACATTAGGAGCACCAGTTACATCTCACTGGACATCTCCATCCATCAGAATCATAAATCCTCAAATGTTGGGGAAGGGGAACGTGGAAGAACAGCCTGTGGGTGCTGCTGGACATTGTGGCCAACATCGCCCTGTGTGGGGCCATACTGTTGCCCATGATGCTGGAATTGTCCAGCCTCCTGGGACTGTTGGGGATACTGGCCAGAGTAATGATGATGGTGAGGGGCTTCTTGTTGGCTCTGGTAGGCCTGTGGCTCATACCCACCAAGATAGCCAGATCGTCCCCAACCAGGTTGGGACCAGCCTCCAACACTGGGTGGGTACAAGTGGCCATATTGGTGGGGTTGGCTTGAGGAAGACATTTGGGGCTGCGGAATAGAAGGTTGGGTAGGGAGAGGAAGGGGTTTTGGTGTTGGCCCATGTATTAGGGGCTGTTCAGACCCTGCTTGAGCAAGCATCTGTGTGTATGGTCTCATGCGCATTAAATTTCGTGGTGAGAGCTGCCACCTCTCCAGAAATTCAAAAACCTCATATGGGGTATTGGGGGGGGGGTGCTTGCATCAAGCAGGATCTGAATACATCCCCTAATACGGAGCCTGACCTCACGTGTAAGGGCATGGAGATAAAGGGTGAGGCTACGTGCATAGGCCTCCTCCCCATCATCTGTAGTTACTCTGGACAAATAATTGAGCACCCCTGTGTCCACATTGGTCCTGCTCTCTTGAATAGTGACCTGGTGCCTTCTTCTTGTTCACTGTGATGCTAGAGCAGCCTGTGGGGAGGACCTGATCTGGGCAGTTGGGCTGCTGCTCAAGTTGCCCGGCTCTTCCAGGATGGGTGAGGTGGCAGCAGCAGACCGTCCTGGTGGTGTTGTGTGTAGGCCAGCCACTGTGTGGTCTTGTGATGCCTCATCTTCAGCCATCCTTCTTGTAGGGGGAGAAGATGGGCCAGCCACCTCATCCCCTACAGGATCTATAATGGGCTCTGCCTCTGAGGCCGTTCCTCGATCCGTAAGGTTGGATTGAGTTCTGTTATGAAATAGAACAGAGGCAAAAATACATTAATATTTTTGTCCCTGTAAAGTATTTGTGTAATGTATTTGTGTAATGTGGTGTGAGGTATGTACTTACGGTCTCAGATCCAGAATTGGGGCGAGGAAGTTCAGCCGGTCATAGTATATGTATTTTCTTTTCACATGTCCAGCATCCCCACTCCTGGACCGCTGCTGGCGTTCCCGGCGGAACTGGTCCCGGATGCTTCGCCAGCGTTTCGTCACATCTTCCACTGCAATGTGACAGGAAAGATTGTCAAAATCACATATTTGAGAGGTCACATTTTCTAACAGTAGTCTAGGCATGGGGCCTTCTGGTGTGTGCGTTATACCCATGGTGGCATATGTAATTGGGCCGATACACAGGGTCTCATTAGCTACACTTAAACTAATTTTATTGGCTAGGAGGATGAGGAGCTTGTGGCCTAACCCCTAATTATGGCTGTGTGAAGCCACATGTCACATCCAAATGTAACGGCTTCATGAGGCTAATAAAAGTACATGCACAGGAAGGGGGGTGCTGATTGTAAAATCATTTTTTAGCACGCGCTAAGGTTAATGATGTTTTTATGGTTGCACTTACGAATTTTATGCTGCTCATCACGTGGTCTGTCACCAAAGTCATGGTACATCTGGCGACAGATGCGCCTCCATGACGCCTCCTTTCTTGTCCGGTTCGCTTAATTTGCATCGCGTGGGTCCCATATTTCGGGACGCTCCTGCACCAGCACAATTAGCATCTCAACATTAATGTATGTGGACGCCATGCTGCTGCTGTACTCCGTGGAGGCGTACTTCCTGGATGTCTGGAGCGGTTTTTGAGCTCATTTGCATGTCTAGGCTTCCTGATGATGGATTGACCCATTTCCTGTCACCAGCCAAAAGACCTGCGTATTGCTCGCAGGTCACACGTGTGTTCCGTGTGTAATCCGTATTTTTTGAGCACCCATTGACTTGCATTGGCGTACTACGGGCGTAGTACGCTGACAATCGCAGCATGCTGCGATTGGCACGGAGCGTAGGATACGGATGAGAAATATACGCCTGGTGCGAGTGACCCCATAGAAAATCATTTGTCAGTGTCTAATGTGTGCTTTTTGCGCCTCTCACTCGCCCGTATTCCTCGCCAGTGTGACTCCGGCCTTAAAGGGAATCTATCACCAGGTTTTCACTACCTCATCAGAGAGCTGCATAATGTAGGAAAAGAAACCCTGATCTCAATGATCTGTCACTTAGTTTACTAGAGTAGGTGTTGCAGTTGTGATACAGAGTTCTTAGATGTAGAATGCAGCAAAGCTGAGAAAGCTTACCCAGCCCACACTAGGCTCTCTATATACATTATCATTGTTGTGACAAGCTGGTGCGTGCTTCCTGGTCCAACTCCATCCTCTCTTATGATACATAGCTCACAGTCAAAGGACCACGGCTTCTGACTGACCACAAGTAACAGTCACAAGTTCTCAAAACAAGTCTATGAGAGCCATTTCATTTATGGAATAGAAAGCTGTTAGTCACTGATAGGACCACCCAGTGGACCTAAAATCCAAGAAAGAGCAGAGAATTATATGACTTAAATCTAAATTATATTGAACTTTATCTCAGAAAACTACAGGTGCTTCTCACAAAATTAGAATATCATCAAAAAGTTATTTTTTTTCAGTTCTTCAATGCAAAAAGTGAAAACTTATATATTATATAGAGTTGTTACAAACAAGAGTGATCTATTTCAAGTGTTTATTTCTGTTAATGTTGATGATTATGGCTAACAGCCAATGAAAACCCAAAAGTCATTATCTCAGTAAATTAGAACACTTTATAACACCAGCTTGAAAAAATTATTTTAAAATCCGAAATGTTGGCCTACTGAAATGTATGTTCAGTAAATGCACTCAGTACTATTTTACAGTGTGAAATTTTACTCTAAAGTGGGTATATCAGCACAGATTGACTTTTCAAACCAAGTAGAGGTGCTCAGTGCACAATAAGCACCTTGTTTCAGTTCACTTTGGTTTCTATCTATCTCAAAGGACAAAGAAAAAGAAAAATTAAATAGATGGGAAAATACACTTAGGGAATCTGTCACCCTATTTTTCGAGTATCAGCTGCCGGCACCGCCATCAGGGGCTTAGCTACAGCATTCTGTAATGCTGTAAATAAGCCACCGATATAACCTGAAAGATAAGAAAAATGAGTTAGATTATACTCACCAAGGTGCGGTCAGGGTCACCTTTAGAAGATGGGAGGCGCCAGACCGGACCGTGACACCCATCGGACCAAAACAGGACCAGGATCACCACTGGGTGAGTATAATATATCTATAAGTGTTTGACCACACCTATGGTGCAATGAACGACTCTACTTGGTCTGAACAGTTATTCTGTGTGGAAATACTCTCTTTCAGGAAAAAAAATCAGACATGTTAAACACATCCTATGTACGGACTGTGATGTACGGATTGGCCGCAGATCTATAGGACTGAACTTCTCAGCCTCATATAATTCATCTTTCATGGATGTTTAAATTCAGTATTAACTTGTTGTTCATTAAATGTTTGAACAATGTTACCCATTGTTATCCATCTCAAATCTGTAAAGAAAAGAACGCGCCACAAGGGTAATTCTCCTCTTGACTTGGTTATCATTGTCTTTTGTTCACTTCAAAGTAAAGGGGGTGTTACACATAGCGATATCGCTAGCGATATTGCTATAACGTCACCGATTTTGTGACGTTATAGCAATATCGCTAGCGACATCGCTATGTGTGATACTTACCTCCGACCGGGACGAGCCAGATCTTCCACCCCTTGGCTGGGTCCTTCCCTGGAGGAAGATCTGGCTAGTCCCATGTTTGAGACTCTTAAATGAGGCTACAGGGACTTTATTTGCATATTTGTATTTCCCAGGGAGCATTGCACCTAGGATTTCACTGATTGAGCGACTTTGCCGGCTACCGCAGTGTTTTCTGACTGATCTCCCTGAGGTCAGTGATTGTTTCGTGATGTTGGTCTACTAGGCATTGCTCCCACCTAGCCAGAATCCTACTCCACACTAATGAGGGCAACACCCCAAAACAGCTGCCTGTGGATGGATACCTAGCCTTGGTATTTCCCTTGTCATATCTGTAAACTCGTAAAGAGCTAGATATTGACTTAAAGGGCCACTTAATATGGTGGTAATGGTGGTTTCCGAAAGGAGCCACCCCTTGGCTGGGTCCTTCCCTGGAGGAAGATCTGGCTAACATAAAGGAGGATTTTTCCAGGAGATAAAATAATAATTGCTTTATTGAGCAATTTCCTACGCGTTTCACCCTGAAAGGGCTTAATCAGGGTGAAACGCGTAGGAAATTGCTCCCCTCCATACGCCTCTTTATGTCGTTTTTACCTGATGGTATGAAGACTTTATATTCTCAATAAAGCAATTATTATTTTATCTCCTGGAGACGCTGGAAAAATCCTTCTTTATGTTGTGCATGCACTATACACCCGGGTCAGGGTGTTTCCGTGCGTCGGAGGTGTGATCAGGAGTGAAGAGGGGTGAGCTGAATACTTCTTGTTTGTGAAGATCTGGCTAGTCCCATGTTTGAGACTCTTAAAGGAGGCTCCACGGACATTATTTGCATATTTGTATTTCCCAGGGAGCATTGCACCTAGGATTTCACTGATTGAGCGCCTTTGCCGGCTGCCGCAGTGTTTTCTTTGACTAGTCTCCCTGAGGTCAGTGATTGTTTATTGATGTTGAATCTCTTTTTGACAACACAGTGATTTTATCAGAACTATTGCAACCAGTCCAGTAAGAGACATAACACTGGAATCAGTGTCTCTGATTAAAGGAGGAGCGGCTACAAAGAGAAAATGTACTTTATATCCTCCCTGGTGCCACTTGCTTTCAGTCAAAGGGATATAAAGCCATCCATAATCTTTCTCCTCTGTATATCTCCTAACTAATCTCACAATATTTTCCCTCACGTAAGCTCCAGTCCTCCTAAGACCTCCTTCTCTCCTCCACAATTATTCGCTCATCACAGAATCGCCGCTAAGACTTCTCCCGAACATCCCCCATCCTCTGGAATTTTGTGCCCAACACATCTGACTATGAACCACATTCGGATCCTTCAGACAGAACCTGAACATTTATCTCTTTAAAAAGCCTACAGCCTGCAATGATCCCCGCGGCCACCTGACCACTACCGGAGCTACCGCCTCACCAATACCGGAGCTGCTGCAACCCCCCAACCTACTGTCTCCTTCCCCACCATCCTGTGGAATGCAAGCCTGCATGGGCAGGGTCCTCTTCCTTCTGTACCAGTCTGCCTTTGCTAGTTTGTCTACCGTAAGTGATATTTGTATTTTTAGGTAACCCCTTCTCATGTACAGCACTATGGAATTAATGGTGCTTTATAAATAAATAATAATAATAATGGGGATAGCGCAGAGAGCAATTACAGTCATCACACACTAGACTGAAATCACTCTGTAACACAATGATTGAACACCTGATCGACACAATTTACTACTGAGCATGCTGATGATCAATATGCCAGGAGTTGTTAGAGCCGTGCTCCCTGTATAGTGATCGTCTACTGTTACCGGTCCCCACACTGGTCCAATTGCTGAAAGCCAGTGGCTATAGTGACAATATAAGTTCATTTTATTATTGTAGTCACAATTCCAGTAAGGCAGCCAAGCAGAAATGTAACCCTATCTATCTGCAGATTAACCCAATATCTGCAAGTATATAACATTCTTGGACATGATAGGATCCATAAAAAGTGAATCTTCCAGTAGGACCAACCCTCCTAAGTTGTCTATAGGTATGTAGGTCATAGGAAGCTGAATATAATGATACCGTCATATATGCAATCTATTCTATTCTAGAGAAAACCACATTTTTTTAATCTGTAAATGAGCTGTTAACCTCTAAGGATGTAAATCTCTGAGAAAATCTAACTCCAAAACTCATTATAAAATAAAGGGGACATTACTAGTGTGAGACATGGAATGGCTGACAGCTCTCCTGAACAATGTGTCTCACACTGGTAATGCCCTATTTCGTTTAAAGTAAATTTAGGGGGCCGATGCAACAAAAAAGGAAAGAAGACCACATAAAAATGCACACCATCGATATATATATAATAATAACAGGAAAAGCTTTATTGACAACAATATAAATTTAAAAACATGTAAAAACAAAAAGGGGATACAATCCCCCTGTTAGTCCTGATCAATACAATAATGAATTGAGTCTCATGCATAAGTTAGTGGTAAATTTAGGTCAATAATTTTTGCGTTTATTTGTGAAAAAAATGGACATTTGGCGAAATTTTTGAAAATTTCGCAATTTTCAAATTTTCAATTTTTATTCTGTTAAACTAGAGAGTTATGTGACACAAAATAGTTAATAAATAACATTTCCCACATGTCTACTTTACATCAGCACAATTTTGGAAACATTGGAGCTCCCCCACAAGGGACCCCATTTTGGAAACTAGACCCTCCAAGGAACTTATCTAGATGCATAGTGAGCACTTTGAACCCCCAGGTGCTTCACAAATTGATCCATAAAAAAATACTTTTTTTTCACAAAAAATTTCTCTTAGCCTCAGTTTTTTCATTTTCACATGGGCAACAGGGTAAAATGGATCCTAAAATTTGTTGGGCAATTTCTCCTGAGTACACCGATACCTCATATGTGTTCATAAACCACTGTTTGGGTGAACGGCAGGGCCCGAAACGGTAAGAGTGCCATTTGACTTTTTGAATGGAAAATTAGCTCCAATCGTTAGCGGACACCATGTCATGTTTGGAGAGCCCCTGTGTGCCTAAATATTGGAGCTCCCCCACAAGTGACCCCATTTTACAAACTAGACCCCCGAAGGAACTTACCTAGATGTGTGGTGAGCACTTTGAACCTCCAAGTGCTTCACAGAAGTTTATAACGCAGAGCTGTGAAAATAAAAAATCATTTTCTTCCTCAAAAAATAATTTTTTAGCCTGCATTTTTTTATTTTCACAAGGGTAACATGAGAAATTGACTCCAAAAGTTGTTGTACATTGTGTCGTGAGTATGCTGGTACCCCATATGTGTGGGTAAACCACTGTTTGGGCACACGTTGGGGCTTGGAAGGCAAGTAGTGATGTTTTGAAATGCCGACTTTGATGGAATGGTCTGCGGGCGTCATGTACATTTGCAGAGCCCCTGATGTGCCTAAACAGTAGAACCTCCCTACAAGTGACCCCATTTTGGAAACTAGACCGCCCATGGAACCTATATAGATGTGTGGTGAGCACTTTGAACCCCCAAGTGCTTCACAGAAGTTTTAACGCAGAGCCATGAAAATAAAAAATCATTTTTTCCACAAAAATAATTATTTTAGCCACCAATTTTTTTTATTTTTCCAAGGGTAAAAGGAGAAATTAGACCCCCAAAGTTGTTGTGCAATTTTTCCTGAGTACGCTGATACCCCATATGTAGGGGTAAACCACTGTTTGGGCACACGTCGGGGCTTGGAATGGAGGGAGCACTGTTTGACTTTTTGAACGCAAAATTGGCTGGAATAAATGGTGGCGCCATGTTGCGTTTGGAGACCCCCTGATGTTCCCAAACAGTGGAAACCCATCAATTCTAACTCAAACCCTAACCCCAACACACTCCTAACCCTAATCCCAACCCTAATCATAACCCTAACCACAACCCTAACCCCAACACACCTCTAACCCTAATCCCAACTCTAACCCTAACCACAAGCCTAACCCTAATCCCAACCCCAACCCACCCCTAACCCTAATCTTAACCCTATTTCCAACTCTAACCCTAATTCCAACCCTAACCCTAATTCCAACCCTAACCCTAATTCTAACCCTAACCCAATGTCTAACCCTAACCCTATTTCTAACCCTAATTCCAACCCTAACCCTAATTCTAACCCTAATGGAAAAATAAAAATATTTTATTCATTTTATTATTTGTCCCTACCTAAGGGGGTGATAAAGGGGGAGTTTATGTATTATTTATTTTGATCGCTGTGAGAGTTTATCACAGTGATCAAATTAAATGAATGAATCTGCCGGCCATTCCAAGATGGCGGTGCCCATGATCCGGGGAGGGTGAGGGGGATCGGAAGGCTGGGGGAGCGGAGGGAAGGGGAGCAGATGATGACGGCGGCAGTCGATTGGCACCATCAGTCGGTGGCGGCGGCCGATCGGCGCCGTCAGTCGGTAGGGGGGTCTGATCGGTGTCTCCAGCCATGGCCGATGCTATTGCAGCATCGGCCATGGCTGGATTGTAATTTTTCACCAAATTTCATTGGTGAAATATTACAATCGCTCTAATTGGCTGTTTCACTTTTAACAGCCATTCAGAACGATCGTAGCCATGTAGGGGCTAAGCCACCCCCCCGTAGTGAAGTATAAAGGGTCCTGTGTGTGCGGGTCAGGTGACCTTTCATTGACCCCGGTCACCAGACCTGCAGGAGGGTGATTTATACCATGACGCCTAAGTAGGCATCATGGGTCATATTTGCACTGCTTTTCATGATGCCTATGTAGGCGTCATGGGTCAGGAAGGGGTTAAATTGAATTTCCCTGTAAATTTTAGAAATCTGTTTGTAAATTTTAGAAATCTGTTGAATTTAATTCTTTGCAGATTCGTTTATTTCCACTTTTTAACTAATAATTTTGTAAATGTTAGTTGCAACATTTAATATGGCTTCTATAACATTGTTGTGCCTATTCTATATATCTATCTATCCTGTATCTATGTATAGATTATCTATCTATCTATCTATCTATCTATCTATCTGTTATCTATCCATCTAATTAATGCTATCTGTCTCATATCTATCTATCTATGTATCTATCTATCTATCTATCTATCTATCCATATTTCTGTAACGTTCAAGCAGGAACGTGGGATGCAGTGGCAGATGGGAGGCAGAGCAAGGGTCGACGGGTTTATTTACAGGGGAAACAGGGGAGTAAACAGATTGAAAGGCAAGATATGGTGAAGTAGCGAACTAAGTTTCGTATAACAGCAGTTTCTTAGCACGTGAGTCAGGAAGTCCTTAAACTGCAGCTCCTGCTGCGAACTCAATAGTGTCGGCAACAACTGGCGTGGTGTATCTTCTGAGAAGGTCCTCTGTGCAACAAAACCCCATCTTCCGGTGACAGCAGTCAGTCTTTGGCACCTTCCGCTGCCCCTAATCCATATAGTACTGTTGCTGGAGGAGTGTGGGTCACGGTACTGTCTGAGCCCAATGTGGCTCCACAACTATTTATCAGGGTGTAAGTGTCCGTCTCATGTGTGGTCCTTCTTGGGCAGAGCGTGTGCACTACTCACGATCACATAGTGTATGGCCCCCAGTTCTCTAGTAGTCACTGGACACATACTGCTCATCCCGCTCTCTCTGGTCCCTGCTGTTGGCAGTGGGCAATGCTGGTCTGCATGGCAGTGGTGCTCCCGGCTGTAGTGCTCCTCTCTGTGGCTGCTGCAACAACTGGCTCTGCTCTGCATTGCTCTGTTCTGCACTGCTCTGCTCTACAGCGGTCTCTCTCTCCAGATTGCTGATGGGCACGCTACTCCCCTCAACATAGCTGTCCCTGTTCTTTAGATCTGCTGCAGCATGGCCTGTCACAGCCCCAGCACTCTCTGGAGGGGGAAGCAGAGCATGCTGCTCACTGCTCTGCGCTGGCGCCACACTGACCTGTTTCACGTACTTTTTCCTTTTATTCCTCCACTGCTGCACATGCTTTTTTGGCTCTCCCCGCCCCCTTGGTCAGGAGTAAGGTCTGGCTCACTTCCCCCAGGTTGCAGGAGAAGGTCCTCCTACTTCAAGCTTCCCCCGGGAACAGTGGATGCAGCCTCTCAAGTTCCGGATCCGGCACGCAGGAACCTGATGTCTCTTCATCCCCCTACATATCTATCTATCTATATGTGATGCTCCTGAGGGTCCAGTCACCACAGAGGTACTGCACCTCAGCCAGAGGAGTGGTACTCCACTCTCGGGTAAGGAGGGGTACAGTACCCACACACTAGCACCCAACACTAGAACTCTCCAGGCCAGGAAGGAACTAGGTAGATGGTGTGGGTGGAGGAAGTAGATAAGGGTAGGACAGCTGGAGAGAAAGCTGACAGTTGGTAGTGGAGTTGTCATGGTAACAGGAGTGACAGTTTTAGGAGGAGTCAGTAGGAGTCAGGAAGGGAAGACAGTTTGTGCTGGGGACTAGAGCAGTGAGGAGCTCGTGCATAGACTGGAGAAGAGTGAGAAGAGAAAGAAGAAGTCCTAGGGACATGGGAAGTGAGGAATCCACCCATGGCGCCCGAATCCACGCCAACAATAGTCGGTGGAGGGACCAGGTCGCAGTAGGGAACCGGCCCCAGACTAGTGGAGAAAATAAGGACTCAGCTAGCAAATCAGAGGCTGTAGTGACTGTATGTGCTACAGCCAACTCCATACACATTCACTGAAAAGACAGCCATATAGGACCAAGGGGACTAAGAGAACATTGCCAAACAGGATCCGAGGCTGCTGGCTTGAGACACTGTGTGGGAAGGTGCAGGGCAGAAGAGATGGGAGCCAGTGCAGTGAGACAGCCAGGAGAGGAACATCAGAAGGTGGTTCTGGTACAGTGCACCCCAAATTACCTGATAGCTGGCTGGACTACCGACCCGCAGGACACAGCACCCCAGCTGGGGATTGTAACTGGAAGAACTACGAGTAAAAGTGTGAAGACTGCAGTCCACGTGTCCTCCAACTTATTTACAGCGTCACCTGCCTTGCACTGCAACCACCATCATCACATTTTACACTATAACTGCCCTGGGGCCTAGCTCTACCTGTGGAGAGCTGTACCAACTCTGCTGTGTCACCAACTGCCTCAGTGGATCTGAACTGCAGCGTCAGCTTTATCATCATTGCCGAACACCACGTGTGGCGTCACGACTTATATCCCCATTTTTATTCCCCAAAACGATCATCAGAACTAGCTTTATTTCCATTGCACGACCAGGGCCACAGACCAGGTCACCGCTGCCATGACAAAACTCCTGAAGAACTGACTAAGGCCCGGACCGAGTCCACCGGCCATAGTGGGTGTTGCATGTATCTATCTATCTATCTATCTATCTATCTATCTATCTATCTATCTAGTTTTCTAGCTAGGTATTTATTTGTTTTATTGTATTTGATCATGTACTAAATTATATAGTAGAAGACCATAAATAGGGATAATCTAGCCATTAAATAATACTTCTTACATGGAACATACATCTTACTGTGTCATTCAAGGCTCTCACTATTTAAGTGTAGATGGATTACAACTTACTAATGATGGTAGACAGCAGGAAAGGCGTGTAAATTGTACAACTGTAATTACTATGCAAAGTGAAAGCATGGCTACAATTTATCAGTTAGTGGTCTACTTGTGACACTAATCTCTTACCAACAACAAAGAACTGCATTAGATTTACCAATGTTAATTTATATTGACTCAGTATGAGGCGAGGCTGTCACTTATTATGGAGTAAAACCCTGTGTAGCTGCAGTTTTGTTCTATTCATTCCACAATAATAGTTTTGGTAGCCATTTAAATGAGTATTATAGCCATGTAAAGGATTACTGAGATATTATGTTCAGTTGTACTGTAGAATAATATGACATTACAGTACTTTGCGCAAATCTTATTGTCAAACATTTGATGTCCGTGCCTGAGAGCAGCTCAATCAATCATTATTTTCTGTAAAAATAGAATATAACAGCTTAATGTCACCAAATTTAAGTTTCAAGGAGTGACAGTCATGAAATCTAGGTTTTCTGTGTGACAAATCTATGAGGATCATGACTGCTAGCTTTTATGGTCTGCCCTGTATGATAGGGCCATGTTTTACAAGACATACCATAGCTAAATAATGGCTTTTCAATTCCTGGTCTTGCTCTTAATTTGTCCATTTATTCTATTTTCTGCTTCAGAGTAGAAGAGAATATCAGAGGTAATGCACCCATTATTTCATTGCTGAGCATTGAATAAGTAGGGTATCAAATCAAATTACTTTTACAATCTCACCTCAGTTTTTCTGTCTGTTTCATTTTAGTCGAGACAAGGATTAATTTTCAAGGAATACTTTACAGTGCCATACAAAACAATATTCACCATGTTTAACACTAGAGACAGTTTTCTAAACACAACCAACACTGTCTGTAATGTAGGAGCATGCCCTGGATTAGGAAACCCTCTGCCGTAGCCAAAACTTAATAACACAGCCTGAAAATAGAACATTTGTAATTATTAATAAAACAACATAAAAAAATAATTGAAAGGTTGATTCAATTTTTGCTAACATATTGCAAGTTCTCAACAATACATGATATGATATAATTGAATGCATTGTTATTAACATAGGAGCTCATATTTGGATCTTGTGCACACAACTGATTATATTGGGTGAGTGTTACCCATGGTTTTCACACATAGCACTCGCACCCTCATTGACATGTTCGATTTTCATCCAAGTATCAGATCAAAATCAGCAATCCAAGTCTATAGGTCAGTGAAACACATTCAGCCACTTTCGGATGACATCTGATCATGGTCAGAATTTCATGGACTGTCAGAATGGAGAGGGTAGGGAAACCTCTTTTTTTCTCTCCACCTCTGAGAAAATTGCTACCACCTTGATGAAACTGTGATCAAACTCTAATGTATAATATAATAGAAAGTTTTTCTTGGATGGAAAGAAAACGATCATGTGCACCTACCCATACATATATAAACTGTAGAGAATACTCCTGCTACTGAGGTAGGCAACATGTTTGAAAGAATTCAAAGTGAAATTCACAATATATGGTAGATATGTTACGGGCTAGAGAGGTATATTTTTGGGGAGCATTTAAACTCTGTCTATAGTAATATATTTTTGGGGACCTCTGATCTGATATATTAGAAGATAACTTCACAAATCTGAGGAACATTGGAAGAATCCTTCACATGGGAGTAGGAGGTGATGATGCAGGATGACATACAACTTAGTTGCAGGTCCCTTAAAAAACTGACTACATTTATGGTACCTTTTCTTAGTGTCCAGCCTAAATGTATATTGCTATACAGCATACAAATAACCATACTAGATAGTACCTCATTAACAATGTATTATATTATGGTATTAATGAATAATATCATACATTGACATGACTAGAAAGGTCCACTACCAAATACTGAAAAAGGTACTGTAAAATACCACAGTTTTCTTCAGTGACATAGTAAATACTTCCATTCTAGATTCAATGAAAGCAGCAGAGAGTGGCCATGTAACAGCTGCATAGAAATAGTAATCTATAAGTGATAAGTGTTACACAATGTCTAAATAAGAGAGCCTAAAGCGCCCGTTACACACTGCGATATCGCTAGCAATATCGCTGTAAAGTCACCGATTTTGTGACATAGCAGCGATATTGCTAGCGATATCGCTGCATGTGATACTTACCTCCGACCGGCTCCCCCGCTGGTTATCGCTGATCGCGCGAGAAGCTCCTGGATCATTTCTTGTCGGTCACTTCCTGCTGGGCTTCCTGTGGCACCGACGAGCGACGTGTGGAGCCGGGCGGAAGGACGTCAGGATCGCCGCGTCTGACAGGTAAGTAGTGATCCCCGTCCCCAGCGATGTCGCTGGTGAGATCTGCCTGTGTGGCAGCTCACTAGCGACCACCTAGCAATGCACCAGTGATCCTGACCGCGTCATATCGCTAGTCGGGATCGCTGGTGCATCGCTAGGTGTAACGGTACCCTTACCTTCTTCAACCAGGATAACAGTACCATGTTGTGAGTCCACACTGGTCACACACCACTATTCAAAACACCTATATAGCAAATAAATACCATAAATAAATAGATATATATATACAACAAGGAATACCAAAGCAAATAGAAACCCAAAAAAATATTCCAAGTACTACTAAATTAAAAAAATATATGTTTTTATTGATAGTAAATAATAAAATTTGATTATATACAACTGTACCAAAAAATGATGTACGCAAAAATATTAAAAAAATCAATTTTACTAAAAAATAGGAATAAAAACAAAATTTCATATATGTGTGATGTAAGGGGCAAAGAACGGCAGACGAATCAGCAAAGACGCAATTTCACATATATATAACAAATATCTCATGTGAAATAAATAACATAAATAAATATATACTAATGCACATAATCAATAAAAAGTGTGCAGTGCAAAAATCAATAATCAAACACCATGTGATAGGTGAAAAAATGTGATAAATCTTCAAGTAAATAGATAGGAATTATATAAATAATCATATAATGATAATAAATTCCCATATAAAGATAAAAAAATGTGAACATGATGAAATGATGCTATTAATAATCAAACATGATTGTTGAAATAAAGTGCAAAAGTGCAAGAGTATAAATGAAAGGGAATCAAATACCAACCAGCCTGGCACTCCAATGCCCCCTACACACACCACTCCAATGCGCGTTTCGCTGCCGCTTCATCATTACTTAACACATACCACTATGACCTGTATAGAAATATGAAAAAAAGATGGGTAGAGCATAGTCAAATGTTTTACATATAAAAGACATTTTCTTCTGATTTTTGTGTAGTATAAGTGGGTTATTTAGCCTTGAGTAACTATCATTGTGTGTAATGGAATAATGATGGTGTTGCCTACAATCAAAAGACATATTTAAAATGCTCAATTATCTTAGGTTATGCAAACTGATCTACAATTGTTAATAATACTTAATACTTTAGTCAGTTAGGCAACATGAAAGTATGCAAATATTCAATTGACTTGCTTTTCCTATTTGCACTCATTCTGTGCAAATAGAGTTTTCTTCTTACACAGTGTACAGTTGATTTTTATGGATTTTGCTCACTAGTGTCTTGTCGAATGTGCTTAGTAGGTGTATTTCATGAGAGGAGTTAACTCCTACCATACCAGTCAATTTTTTTTCCAGCCCATTTCATTTTATACAGCAGTAATCTTCTCACCCCCACTTTATTCCGCTCAGCTCCTGAACAGTCACGTTTATAATTCTTGAAAACTCACTAGCCCTCATTATCCTTCAGCTTTCAGAGAAGGTCTCCTAATCACAGCTCTCAATGAATGGAGTGGTTTTCTTGTTCAAATGCACTGTAATTTCTATGTGTAAATATAATAATAGCACAACCAGAAAGTAAGGAGACTACAGATTGGTGAGCTGCTCAAAAGACAACTTGAGAAAATCCCTTTTCAATTACGTTCTCAGTACACATTTTGTATAGTGATACTCAAAGCTGTTGCATTGTCTGGGAATTATTGATGTGGAATTATATATACTTTTATAAATTACTCAAGCATCTTAATACACTTTTTCAGGGTGATAGATCATATTCTGTGTTCATAAAACTTTGATTTTTGTATCCATATACATAATGAACTGCTAATCAGCTGTGTGTTTGAAGTGCCGAGGCTCGTGATGCTTGGCAGCAAATTGCTTCCATCTAATTTTAATGCGTCTTTGACAAACGAAAATCTGGATATGTTAAAGATATTGTGCACTGAACTCTAGGCCCAGGTGTCATTTTTATATCTTTCCTTTGCTGAAGTATGCCTAACCTCTCCTGCTCTATTCTACTTTACAGCTTAATCAATAATGAGTCTAGTGACAACTATTAGTCTCAGCAATTTGTCATAGGCTAAGAAGTGCCAGCAATCATTTTCACAGTCATGTCCAAGCCTGTAAAAAGAATTATATGTTTTTAAAGAGTAGTCGGTGGTAATATATCATCTTGACCTATAAGTTAACATGCCTTGTATAATCATTAAGTATAATATTAAAACTATTTTATATAAGCCAAGACAGGCATGCAAGTTAAATATACTGCCTCAATTATCTACATTCATTTTTTGAGAAAAATAGTTAATAGTTGAAAGGGTCACATATACATTTTCAAACTCGCAATGCTCCTGTTTTCAGAATGGTTTACCTTCTTTGATGGGGTAAATGACCCTAAAATACATTTATTTATATGTGCAACTGAGGATCATGGGGAGCCCCTTGATTAGGACAACCCTTTTTTTATCCAAAGAAGAGAACCATTGCAGAAACTTTTCTTTTGGAGATCATAAGTCATCTCTAGATAACATCATTGTAAGATCATTGTTGGGGGATGTGTCACAAAGGCTTTAGTAGCAACAATGTTATGCCAGTGGCTAGGAATGAGCGACTTTGCCTTTTTTTGGGTCAACTTTCTCAAAAGTTGGGTCGAACGCAATCGGCCGATTATCGTGAAAAGTCGAAGGCCGACTGAAACACGAAACCAAATGCAAGTCATTGGGGAACCAAGGTCAGCAGTGAGTGGAGGACAGGAAACACCTACAGTGCCCATTTTAATGCCAAAAACATCAATTCTTATTACTTAAGCTTGTCAACCTTAATTTGCTTTATAATAATAGTTAGGCGTTGAAAACTGGGGGTTATTTGGCTAAAGTAGTGGGGGGGTAGGGCTGGCTCCAGATTTTCGTGAGCCCTGGGCCAAATAGTGTCACTGGGCTCCTTTATCACATGCCACAATTCATGATCCTCTGATACGGCAGAGAAATAGCAGTATAGTACAATGACTACGGCAGAGAAATAGCAGTATAGTACAATGAAAAATACTTCACTTCTTACATCTCATGACTGATATCCATTTTAAATTCTCCAATAGCTCCAAAAACGGACAGAATATTACTCCATACAGAGTAATGAGGCCCATATTTTTCTCCATACAGAATCATTGGTCCCATATAATGTTCCATACAGTATATGATGAGCTCCACATAATGCTACAGTATATGTTGGTCCTCATGGATGAAGCTCCACTGTCTTATGGGCCCAAATAATGCTCTATATATAATGGGCCCCATTTTTAATGCTCCAGTGTATAATGGGCCCTGTAAATGCTGCTCCAGTGTCTGATGTCCACCTTTGGAATGCTCAAGTGGGCTTCATATATCATTTTCCAGAGTATAGTGCTCCACAAAAATTGCTGTCCCAACATTGAAAACAACTAAATAAGTCTCCTCGCTAGGGAATCCCTGTACTAGTCTGGACTCCTCGTTGTCCCCATCTTCCATCTCACTGCACTTGGACTGTTTAGACAGAGGGCGTACAGACGTGATGTCATCACGCTCTCTGACGAAAATGTCACTGTCAGGAAATGCGGAAGACGTCACGGCGGTGGAGCAGGGAGAGGTAAGTATTTCAACTTTGCAAGTGCGGTGATCCTGAGCATGCTTGGGGGCCCACTCATGGCCGGCGGTACTGGCACAGGGCCCCTCATTGTACGCCGGTGTGTCTGACCGTGGGTGTGCACCCCCACCATCAGAGACACTTGATTGTACTATGAGGGACCCTGCGCCAGTGCCGTTGCCCAAGAGTGGGCCTACCCATCTGTCCAGGGCAACAGCACTCGCATGGGTGTGTGCGCCAGGTGGCATATGTTGATGTTGGACATTCAGCAGCTGCAAATGGAGTAATTGGAGAAGTTCGCGGAAGAGGAGGACAAAAGCGAGCCATTTTTCTGGCAACCTACGTGTCAGCAGTGGAGGGTGGGACAAAATCCTTTGAAACCCATTCATGGTTCATTTTAATGAAGGTTAGATCATCAACATTTTGAGTCGACAGACGGGTCCTTTTTTCTGTCAGGATTGATCCAGCAGAACTGAAGACTCTTTCAGATAACACACTAGCAGCAGGGCAAGCGAGCTCCTGTAAGGCATATTGTCCCAATTCAGGCCAGGTGTCAAGTTTACTGGCCCAATAGTCAAAAGGGAATGACTGGTGAGGGAGAACATCGATATGGGAGAAGTAGTTTGTTACCATAGTTGACAACTGCTGTCTCCTGTCACTTTCAATTGATGCAGTATTACCAGTCATGTGAGCAGTAAATGAAAAATCAGTCCACAACATGGTCATGAAACCCCTGTGTCCAAAGCCACTTTGGCTGTGTGCACCACGAACACCTCTTCCTTGTAGCCCCCTACGGCTCGTGGGAGAAACATCACCGCCGCTGTGTGCTGGGAATGCCTCAAACCAACAGTTTACCAGAGTTGCTTGTTTGTTAGCCAATATTACCTTTAGGTTCTCCTGTGGCATGATGTTTTGGAATTTGCCTTTATAGCGTGGATCCAGGATGCTGGCCAACCAGTAGTCATCATCGTTCATCATTTTGGCAATGTGGGGGTCCATTTTTAGGATCTGTAAGGCATAATCAGACATGTGGGCCAATGTTCCAGGTGTCAATGATGCACTGCGAGTGCTGGGTGGCGGAGCACTTTCTGGCAAATCAACATCCCTCCAGCCATGCACAAACCCTGTACCTGACCTTGCCATGCCAACATTTTATCTTGCCCCCTGAGAAGCATCCTCCTCCCCTAAATAATCATCCCCAACATCCTCCTCTTCCTCTTCTTCCTCCACCTCGTCCACGAGACTTTCCTGAGCAGACAATGGCTGACTGTCATCAAGGCTTCCCTCCTCCTCTTCCTGCTCGGCTGCAGATGCCTGCTCCTTAATGTGCGTCAAAGTTTGCATGAGCAGACGCATAAGAGGGATGCTCATGCTTATGATGGCGTCGTCTGCGCTTACCAGCCATGTGCATTTCTCAAAACACTGAAGGACTTTACAGAGGTCTTTCAGCTTTGACCACTGCACACCAGACAACTCCATGTCTGCCCGCAAACTGCCTGACTATGTATCCTCCCACAAATGAATTACAGCCTGCCTCTGTTCGCGCAGCCTCTGAACCATGTGCAGAGTGGAGTTCCACCTTGTTGCAACGTCGATAATTAGGTGGTGCTTGGGAAGGTGGAGCAATCGCTGCAGCTTCTGCATAAGACTGGAGTGTACGGGTGACCGGCGGATGTGCGAGCACAGTCTTCGCACCTTATGGAGCAGGGCTGTTAACTCCGGATAATTATTGAGGAAGCACTGCACCTCAAGGTTCAAGGTGTGAGCCAGGCAAGGTATGTGTCTGAGTTTTGAAAGGGCTATGGCTGCCACAAAATTCCAGCTGCTATCACTAACTACCTTGCCTGCCTCAGGATGTAGACTGCCCAGCCATGACTCAGTTTGTCGCTGCAAGTAGTGGGCCAGTACCTCCGCGGTGTGTCTGTTGTTGCCCAAACACATCATCTTCAACACAGCCTGCTGATGCTTACCACTAATTGTTCGATAGTGGGACACCTCGTGTGCAACACTGGCAGCTGCAGATGGAGTGCTCGTGCGACTGCGCTCTGTGGACGAGCTTTCGCTTCTGGAGGAGGAGGAGGAGGGTTGAACGCCTACAACCAACTGTTTCCTATACCGTGGGCTAGGCAGCACTGTCCCACCACCGCTGTCCCCTGTGGACCCTGCATCCACCACATTAACCCAGTGTGCAGTGATGGACACGTAACGGCCCTGGCCATGCTTACTGGACCATGCATCTGTTGTGAGGTCCACCTTTCCGCTCACTGATTGCTTGAGTGCATGGAAAATGCGGTGTTTCACATGCACGTGGAGGGCTGGGATGGCTTTGCGAGAGAAAAAGTGGCGACTGGGTTGGTCATAGCGTGGTACTGCATAGGCCATGAGTTCGCGGAAAGCTGCGCTTTCCACCAACCGATAGGGCATCATCTCAAACGAGATTAGTTTGGCAATGTGGGCGTTCAAACCCAGTGTACGCGGATGAGAGACTGAGTGCTTTCTTGACCTACTCATAGTGTCTGGTAGGGTGAGCTGGACTTGAGAGGTGCATATGGTGTAACTAGCGGCGGACAGGCGGACTGAGAGAGGGTTGGTGATGGTGATGGTGTTGGTGATGTTGCTGATGGCCTAGATTCAGTCTTTCGTAGCAATAACATTGTGATTCCATGACTGATTTGTCCTTGCGACGACACCTGGACATTTGCTGCTGGTGGTGTGCTACCCGGTGGGCTTACAGTGGGGGAAGCGATGAAGCATTGCTGACTACCTTCATTCGGAGCAGGTACACATGTGGTACGTGAGGTTTGGTAGTCCGTCCACACTTGCAAGTGCATGGTGGTTAAATGTCTAAGCATGCAATTGGTATTCAAATTTCTCAGATTTTTTCCTCGGCTAAAGGTCTTTGCGCACTTCTTACAGATAACTTTTGCCTGATCATTAGGATTTTATTCTAAAAAGAGCCACACTGCACTCTTCCTACTATGGAAGACATTTTGAGGCCTTGCACTCTGTGCTAATTTGACCGTCTCGCCAAGCTGTCCTGCAACTCTTTTGGTTTTTGTCACCCGTTTTTGGACTACTACGGTCCTGCCAGATAACAGCTGTTGTGATGTTGTTGCCTGCTGCGGATCCTCCTCCTCCTCTTCTGAGCTATTGGCAGTGGCACCCTCTTCCCCAATGGATGCCAATCTGGGTCAACAACTGGGTCATCCTTCACCTCCTCTTCAAATTCATGTGCACCTTCCTCTGTGTCACCGTGTAAGGTGGTATAGGATGCAAGAAGGGGCACCTGAGTTTCATCAGGTTCTGATTCTGCCTCAGTACACTGCGAGGACAATGTAGTGCTCTGAGTGAATGTACCAGCAGAAAAATCTAGCAGTGGCTGTGCATCAGTGCACTCCATGTCAGATTCATCTTGGACTGGGGAATTCACGAATTGACTTGATAACCCAGGCAAGGTATGTGAAAAGAGCTCCATGGAGTAATCTGCAGTGTGGCCTGCCACATCCTTCACTTTTGGTAGGGGTGAAGGGCACAAGGAAAGGTGTTGTTTCTGACCAGGAGCCTCCACTGATGACTCAGTGCTTTTATTTTTTGAAACTTCAGAAGAGGAGGCAAGAGAGCCGGAGGCTGTGTCAGCAATGTAAGCCAAAACTTGTTCCTGAAGCTCCGGCTTTAAAGGCGGTTTACCTACTCCCAGAAAAGAGAGCCTTCTAGGCCTTGTGGAGCCAGACGATGACGCAGGCTCAACACCTCCTGCCTTAGGTGCTATTGTGCTTTTGCCACTACCAACAGATGCACCACCAACACCACCACCATCAGGACCAGCTGGCAACCCCTGCCCACTTCCATGGCCTCTTCCACCATACTTCCTCATTTTTGTGAAAATGTACCCAAAATACCACCAGCTATATGGTACAATAAAACAAGGTAGACGGTGTATATAGCATTGGTGAGAATTTGAATCTCACTAGAGATTTGAGGATGCTGAACTATTGTCTCAGGCCCAGTAGAGATTACACCTCAATGTAACAGGCTGAAATTGGTTGGTGTATGACAAGGTGGAGGGTGTATATAGTATTGGTGAGAATTTGAATCTCACTAGAGATTTGAGGATGCTGAACTATTGTCTCAGGCCCAGGAGAGATTACACCTCAATGTAACAGGCTGGAATTGGATGGTGTATGACAAGGTGGAGTGTGTATGTAGTGTTGGTGAGAATTTGAATCTCACTAGAGATTTGAGGACACTGAATTATTGTCTCAGGCCCAGTAGAGATTACACGTCAATGTAACAGGCTAAAATTGGATGGTGTATGACAAGGAGGAAGGTGTATATAGCATTGGTGAGAGTTTGAATCTCACTAGAGATTTGAGGACGCTGAACTATTGTCTCAGGCCCAGTAGAGATTACACCTCAATGTAACAGGCTGAAATTGGATGGTGTATGACAAGGTGGAGGGTGTATGTAGTACTGGTGAGAATTTGAATCTCACTAGAGATTTAAGGATGCTCAACTATTGTCTCAGGCCCAGTAGAGATTACACCTCAATGTAACAGGCTGAAATTGGATGGTGTATGACAAGGTGGAAGGTGTATATAGTATTGGTGAGAATTTGAATCTCACTAGAGATTTGAGGACGCTGAACTATTGTCTCAGGCCCAGTAGAGATTACACCTCAATGTAACAGGCTGAAATTGGATGGTGTATGACAAGGTGGAAGGTGTATATAGTATTGGTGAGAATTTGAATCTCACTAGAGATTTGAGGACGCTGAACTATTGTCTCAGGCCCAGTAGAGATTACACCTCAATGTAACAGGCTGAAATTGGATGGTGTATGACAAGGTCGAGGGTGTACATAGTATTGATGAGAATTTGAATCTCACTAGAGATTTGAGGACGCTGAACTATTGTCTCAGGCCCAGTAGAGATTACACCTCAATGTAACAGGCTGAAATTGGATGGTGTATGACAAGGTCGAGGGTGTATATAGTATTGGTGAGAATTTGGATCTCACTAGAGATTTTAGGAAGCTGACAATGATGCTCTCAGTCCAAGTATGGACGCAGGCAGCCTAATAAGCAGGACTGCTGCACACACAAAAGGGTGGAAAAATGAACGCTTGGTAACTGTGCAGAAAAGAGGAAGAAAAGTGTTTTTGCTTTTAAAAAAGCAGTTTGCACAGCAGTGTGCAAACAGCAATGCAGCTATCAGGGAGCCTTATAAGGCAGCCTAATAACCAACAGAGCTGATGCACAAAAATATAGTCTCCCTCTCACTGCACACAAACTGTTGTGTTGTACAGTGGAAAACTCTAACAGCAGAAGCATTTTTTGGTCCTTCTTCCCTGCCTAACGCTCTCCCTTATTCTGAATCAGCAGCAGCAACCTTTCCTTAATGGTAAGATCGGCACAAGTAAGATGGCGGTCGGTGTGCACGCCCTTTTATAGCCCCTGTGACGCCCCACAAAGCCAGCCAATCACTTGCATGCCCTTCTCAAAGATGGTGGTGACATCACGTTGCCCACAGTGTGCGTCCTCCATTATTGGCTGAAAAAGGGCGCTGGAAGCATCATTTGAAATGCGACTTTGGCGCTTGGATCGCCGACCTCGTGGCCCACCTCACACTATGGTCGGGTTTCGTTTCATGAAACCCGACTTCAGCGAAAGTCGCCGACTTTTGAATTTGACCAACCAGTTTCACTCAACTCTACCAGTGGCAATTCAATTAATTTCCAATTTAAATGCAACCTTCTCAGGAAATTTGTGTGAAACAAAAATAACAATCTGAAAAACATGGAGTAAAGGTAGTTCCAAGAAATCTAGACGACAGTATAAATTGAATCTGTCATTTTACATATTGTATGTAGATCGATGAGGAGATCCAGTATTAGACCGAAACTGTAAAATATGTGCAAATGGTTGAATGAGATTGACCGTTAAATAAACCACATTTTATTAATAGATATTAAAATAATAAGTTCAACAATTGAATGTGTAAAAAAAATGCTCCAGTATTTATACATGTTCCCTGGCAATGTTTTTTTTCTGCAGCCAACCATGTAGAACTACTTTAGTTCATGATGTGCACATACTATATCTCCTGGCCAGGGAGGAGGCATAAGAGAGCTTACAGAGGACACAGCAAGGGTTCACAGCTGACTCTTACTATGAGGTAAAACATTTCCCCACCTGCTTTATTACAAATCAAGTGTTTCTGCTGGTCACCATCTGTAACGAATGGAAGCGGAGGCAGAGATGGTGAAGTTCACATTCCTTTTTATATTTAAAGTGGAACCTCGGGACCACGGTCCGGAGGGCTATGAAGGGGCGTGACAAGTGAGCCCCAGGTACCCATAGTAAAGCCCCTCAAACAGGGCCAGAATGGAATACCTGGAGGACACAGGTGCTACTTCCAGTTAGACCCCGAACACAAGGCAGCTGTCCCAGCGGGACCAAAAGGGATAACAGTAGTTGCAGCAGAGTCCATAATGAGACGGGTCCTGGATCCGGGTAGTTGGTAAGGAGTCGGTTCCAGTGACCTTCACACAGTACTTGGACTCAGTTGGCTGTTGGCGGAACGGGATGGCTTTCACCCAGATGGTTGCGGATATAACCAGGAAGCACAGGATACTGATACTCTGTGGAGACAGATAGCAATAGACAATGCACAGAGACTGCAGATGCAGCGCAGACAGGTTAGCATAAGAACCGGATGTAGCAATGATTGATACTCGTTGCTCCGGCACTCTCCCTCTGGAGGAAAGGCCAGAAATAGCAGCCAGTGCGCTGCCATTGGATGATTGCACTTTTTGAAAAACGCAAGCTGTTCCTTTAAGAAGGCAGGAGAGCACACGGGCGGGCCCAAATAGCTCTAGTTGCAGATCTGCCAACAGGACGCCAGGAGGTGGAGGCAGGGGAGCGACCTGAATGCTGAGCAGCAGCATGAGACACAGTGGAGGCAGGCTGCTGCCTAAGGACAGCGTGCGACGCACGAGGTGAGTGCCCAGAATGGGGAGCAGCGGCAGACCTGGATGCAGTGCCAGGACGGGGACCAGGTGTAACAGTAGCAGACCTGGGCGCCACACCAGGACAAGGACCAGGTGTAACACCATCCTTCTGAACTCAGCAGAAATCAAGTCAGTGACATAGAGAACCAGTGTCTGTCTGAGCTCCTATGTCACAGAGTGGATTTATAATAAGTTCACAGGTCTGGAGACAAGGCAGAAACACTTACTCCTATTATAAATCTAACAAACAGGAAAATATGTCACATCACAAAAAGAAGCAACTGCAAGCCCATGCTGTGTGGTTAGTATATTCACTAATGCTTCCTCTGTTGGTCAGGAGATGCGGCCTGTGCTATTTTCTTGCACATTATACCATAATACCTGGGAATGACGACTCCACTTGGGCTGCTAATTCCAAAAAGGATTTGAAGACAGGATAAGAAGAATAGTGGTTTATTGTCAAAAAATCACTATTCTTCTTATCCAGTCTTTAGAGCCTTTTTTTAAACCAGCACACAGTGCAATTGAAGTCTACATTCCCTGGTTTTATGGTACAATTTACATACAGTACATCTGATGAGGCAGCAATAGACAACTGATTAATATGGTGTGCAATATTATTGGTTGTGTGAGCATCTTACCATTGTTTTCCCACTACAATTCACTATATAAGGGACTATTAAGCATTGCAATTTTTTTTTCATTTTTCTGCACGGTCAGACACAGCCGCTACACAGTATATAGTAGTTTATAAAATTATCGTAACACAGGAAAAAAATTTGAAACGCGTCCAATTGTGGAACTTTTTATTATTCCAAGATCTATTGATTAAAATGCACTTTCGTTGACAACCTCTTTTAATACAGTGTGTCGTATTATAATATTGTTGCCTGTAGCTGTCTATCCTGTCTGTCTCTCTTTCTGGCTTTACCACTTCATTGCCTATTTTGGGACCTATTTAATGTGCTGAAAAGCAGATCATGCAGAATCTAAGGAACACGGACAGCAAAGGTTCAGATCTTTTACAAAACAAATTTCAAGCTTTTTCGGCGTGAAATGGCTCTATAGGGAGATGAAATGTTGCTGTCTATACTTCACATGTTATGGAAGCAATAAACTACCCTTTTTAGAGTATGAAGTGCTACTCTGTTTCATATCTTTGCATATGGTCTGTATGTTGGTGTGAGTTAAGGTACTGTCACACTAAGCGATATCGCTAGCAATATCGCTATAACTTGTGACGTTATAGTGATATTGCTAGCGACATCGCTGTGTCTGATACTTACCTCCGACCGCTCCCCCGCTGGTTATCGCTGATCGCGCGAGAACGTCCTGGACTGTTTCTCGTCGTCAGCTTCCTGCGGCGCTTCCTGTGGAGAGACGAGCGACGAGCGTGGAGCCGGGCGGGAGGACGTAGGATCGCCTAGTGTGACAGGTAAGTAGCGACCCCCGTCCCCAGCGATGTCGCTGGTGAGATCTGCCTGTGTGGCAGCTCACTAGCGACCACTTAGCGATGCACCAGCGATCCTAACAGCGTCATATCGCTGGTCGGGATCACTGGTACATCGCTAAGTGTGACAGTACCTTTAGTTCTGTGGAAGCCTGCACCCATCGTTATTGGATATACCCTGCAATGCTGTTTCCTGATATCTATGTGTTTGTGTTATAAGCATGAAAAGTAATTGCTTCTATGCCTTGGTGGCATGATCTAGTCAGTAGTCAGACATACTGATGTACTTTTCTGTTTTGTAAAAGCTTGTAAAACAACTTTAAACATTTAAATTGGACTAATAGACGAGGAAGATAGTTTTTTTTACAAGGCTAGTAGACATCTTTTTATACCCTCTGATACAATATAAACACGTAAGGATATTATTTAGCTCACATAGTCTCAGCTGTAAAACATTCTTATTGTTGTCATGTTCTCAATTATTTCTATTCTCAATCTTACTATTCTCTTACTTTATTCTGTTATCATAAAACACATTGGCTATGAGGAATTTACTGTACGTGTATCATTTTGAACATTTTACCAGTAGCTTAATGAGGAAAATCACAATGCCAACATGAAGTTCTGTACAAATGGAATGATTTGTAGATGCAATGACTTTCTTCTCTTTATAGATAAAAGTCTAAAATTATTTATGACAAGCAAAGAAACAATTGTATGCAAAAGTGACAGTATCCAGTACTTACAGCACCTTTGTACTTATCATTAGAGTTGAGCGACTTTTGGTTTTTTATGGTCGAGTTTCGTTTCGTGAAACACGACTTTTCCAAAAGTCGGGTCGAGCAAGATCGGCCGATTATAGGGAAAAGTCGGGGTCGTCACGAAACCCAATGTAAGTCAATGGGGAATAAAAGTCGGCAGTGAGAGGAGGACAGGAAACACACCTACAGTGATCATTTGAATGCCAAAAGCATCAATTCTTCTTACTTAAGCTGGTCAACCTTAATTAACTTCATAATACAAGTTACGCACTGAAAAATGGGGGTTATTTGGCTAAAGTTGTGGGGGGTAGGGCTGGCTCCAGGTTTTCATGTGCCCTGGGCGAAAGAGCGCCCCTTTAACACATAATACCACAACTCATCATGCTCCGATACGGCAGAGAAATAGCGGTATAGTACAATGAAAAATACTTCACTTTTTACATCTCATGACGAGGCCCATCTATTTCTCCATACAGAATCATTGGTCCCATATAATGTTTGAAACAGTATATGATGAGCTCCACATAATGCTACAGTATATGTTGGTCCCCATGGATGAAGCTCCACTGTCTTATGGGCCCAAATAATGCTCCAAACATAATGGGCCCCATTTCTAATGCTCTAGTGTATAATGGGCCCTGTAAATGCTCCAGTGTCTGATGTCCACCTTTGGAATGTTCCAGTGTGTGGTGGGCCCCATCTATCATTCTCCAGAGTATAGTGCTCCCCAAAAATTGCTGTCCCAACATTGAAAACAATGAAATAAGTCTCCTCGCTAGGGAATCCCTGTACTAGTCTGGACTCCTCGTCGTCCCCATCTTCCATCTCACTGCACAGTATTTCAACCTTGCAAGTGCTGTGATCCTGAGCAAGCAGGGGGGGCCCACTCGTTGGCGACGGCACTGGCACAGGGCCCCTGATAGTACGGTGGTGTGTCTGATGGCGGGTGGGCCGAACCTGCACTTTCATCTGCAGCTTCCTCTTTGTCACCGTGTAAGATGGAACTGTATATGGGAAGGGTAACCTGAGTTTCATCAGGGTCAGATTCAGGCCGGGTAGCGTGCGAGGGGAATGTAGTGGTCTGGGTCAATGTACCAGCAGATTCATCGAGCAGTGGCTGGGCATCAGTGCACTTGTGTCACCCCCAGGAGTACGGTCGCCACAGTGGCATTACCTTCCTCCTAGGGAGTGTGATGTCATGCTTGGGAGCAACGAAGGATCTCTCTAGCAGGTTAACTGATTGGGCGGCGTTATTGCCACGAGTCATGACCCTCCAAACAGCGTTCATGAAGGCAAAGTGTTTGTTTTACGTGGGCAGTATGGTTGCAAAGCTCAACCTTAAAGGAATGTCCAGAAGGGCACCACCAGGAGTGGAGCCTACGGCGTAATTTGGCTCAACACGGGCAACCTCAACCATGCCAGCTACAGAACAGATGCACACATTGCAAGCTTAATTCCATTAACGAACGAGACTCCGTCATGCCCCGCGGTCCGAGTCTGGCTTACTAGAGGGACAGGTGAGGCTCTGGCACATGAGATTGGCCAATAACTGGTGTGTCATGCCCTTACATGTCCGTGGCTGCATGTGCGCTACACTGAAAAGGCCAGCGTTTGTCGCTTACAGGTGCAGATAACCCGCTGAACAACGTTAGTGATGGGGATCACTGATTACAATTATTACTCGCGAACAATGATTTCCCAGTAAGTGCAGGCCAACCGCAGTTCCGGAATTAGGCCTAACCGTCATTCCTGAAAAAAATGAAAAACTTACGTGTGCAAACCACAGGTGCTGTAGCTTGCTTAACAGCTCGCCAGCCGTTCTCACGCCCAGTATGGGTTACACGTGATTGCACAAAGGTGAGAAAGGGTACCGTATCCCGGATAACATGTATGGATAGCGTACACATTCAAAAGATATGTCTATACATCAGGAGGCAGGCTCAGACGGTGTAAGGCCCAGTATGGCTTGCAAGTGATTGCACAAAGGTGAGAAAGGGTACCGTATCCCCGGATAACATGTATGGATAGCGTACACATTCAAAAGATATGTCTATACATCAGGAGGCAGGCTCAGATGGTGTAAGGCCCAGTATGGCTTGCAAGTGATTGCACAAAGGTGAGAAAGGATACCGTATCCCCGGATAACATGTATGGATAGCGTACACATTCAAAAGATATGTCTATACATCAGGAGGCAGGCTCAGACGGTGTAAGGCCCAGTATGGCTTGCAAGTGATTGCACAAAGGTGAGAAAGGGTACCGTATCCCCGGATAACATGTATGGATAGCGTACACATTCAAAAGATATGTCTATACATCAGGAGGCAGGCTCAGACGGTGTTAGGCCCAGTATGGCTTGCATGTGATTGCACAAAGGTGAGAAAGGGTACCGTATCCCCGGATAACATATATGGATAGCATACACATTCAAAAGATATGTCTATACATCAGGAGGCAGGCTCAGACGGTGTCAGGCACAGTATGGATTTGACGGCCCAGACTACACCGCGGAGGAGCAGGGAGAGGTAAAGATTGCAAATGCTGGGGCCCTGCCCAAGCAAGGGGGGCCCACTCGTGGGCGTTGGTACTGGCACTGGGCCCCTCATAGTACGGCGGTGTGTCTGACGGCGGGTGTGCACCACCACCATCAGAGACACTTGATTGCACTATGAGGGACCCTGTGCCAGTGCCCGCGCCCAAGAGTCGGCCTACCCACCTGTCCAGGGCAATGGCAGTCGCACGGTGTCGTGCGCTAGGTGGTGACCCCGGCCATGGGGGGGAGGCAGCACAGTTAGGGAGTTTTAGAAAGTGGCATATGTTGATGTTGGACATTCAGCTGATGCAAAAGGCGAAATAGGTCAAGTCCCAGGAAGAGGTGGACCAAAGCAAGCCATTTTTCTGTCACCCTATGTGTCATCAGGGGAAGGTGGGACAAATCCTTGGAAACCCATGCATGGTTCATTTTAATGAAGGTTAGATCATCCACATTTTGGGTTGACAGACGGGTCCTTTTTTCTGTCAGGATTGATCCAGCTGCACTGAAGACTCTTTCCGATAGCACACTTGCAGCTGGGCAAGCGAGCTCCTGTAAGGCATATTGGGCCAATTCAGGCCACGTGTCCAGTTTAGCAGCTCAATAGTCAAAGGGGAATGACCTGTGTGGGAGAACATCGATATGGGAGGAAAAGTAGTTTGTAACCATAGTTGACAACTGCTGTCTCCTGTCACTTTCCATCGATGCTGTATTACCAGTTGTGTGAGCGGTACTTGAAAAATCAGTCCACAACATTGTCATGAAACCCCTGTCTCCAACACCACTTCTGCTGTGTGCACCATGAACACCTCTGCCAAGCTGCCCCCGGCCCGTACGGCTCGTGTGAGAACCATCACCGCTGCTGTGTGCTGGGAATGCCTCAAGCAACCGATTTACCAGAGTTGCTTGTTTATTAGCCAATATTAGGTCAAGGTTCTCCTGTGGCATGATGTTTTGTAATTTGCCTTTATAGCGTGGATCCAGGATGCTGGCCAACCAGTAGTCGTCATCGTTCATCATTTTGGCAATGCGGGGGTCCCTTTTTAGGATCCGCAAGGCATAATCTTACATGTGGGCCAATGTTCCCGGTGTCAATGATGCACTGTGAGTGCTGGTTGGAGGAGCACTTTCTGGCAAATCCACATCCCTCCAGTCACGCACAAACCCTGTACCAGACCTTGCCACACCAACATTTTCACTTGCCCCACGAGATGCATCCTCATCCCCTAAGTAATCATCCCCATCATCATCCTCCTCCTCCTCTTCTTCCTCCAACTCAT
Organism: Dendrobates tinctorius; assembly: GCF_039654945.1. Classification (NCBI taxonomy): domain Eukaryota; kingdom Metazoa; phylum Chordata; class Amphibia; order Anura; family Dendrobatidae; genus Dendrobates; species Dendrobates tinctorius. The sequence continues at coordinate 10,517,819 of NW_027361833.1, read as the reverse complement.
CCAGGAGAGGTCCCTGAGCAGACAATGGCTGAATGTCATCAAGGATTCCCTCCACCTCTTCCTCCTCGTCAACATTGGCTGCAGACGCCTGCGCCTTAAGGTGCGTCAAAGTTTGCATGAGCAGACGCATAAGTGGGATGCTCATGCTTAGGATGGCGTCGTCTGCGCTTACCAGCCGTGTGCATTCCTCAAAACACTGAAGGACTTTACAGAGGTCTTTCAGCTTCGACCACTGCACACCTGTTAACTCCATGTCTGCTTTCAAAGTGCCTGGCCGTGTAACCTCCCACAAATGCATTATGGCCTGCCTCTGCTCACACAGCCGCTCCACCATGTGCAGGGTGGAGTTCCACCTTGTTGCAATGTCGATAATGAGGCGGTGGTTGGGAAGGTGGAGCAATCGCTGCAGCTTCTGCATATGAACGGAGTGTACAGGCGACCGGCGGATGTGCGCGCACAGTCTTCGCACCTTATGGAGCAGGGCTGTTAACTCCGGATAATTTTTGAGGAAGCACTGCACCACCAGGTTCAAGGTGTGAGCCAAGCAAGGTATGTGGCTGAGTTTTGAAAGGGCTATGGCTGCCACAAAATTACGGCCGTTATCACTAACTACCTTGCCTGCCTCAAGATGTACACTGCCCAGCCATGACTCAGTTTGTCGCTTCAAGTACTCGGTCAGAACCTCGGCGGTGTGTCAGTCGCCCAAACACATCATCTGCAACACAGCCTGCTGATGCTTTCCACTAGCTGCTCGATAGGGGGACACCTCGTGTGCAACAGTGGCAGCTGCAGATGGAGTGCTCGTACGACTGCGCTCTGTGGACGAGCTTTCACTTCTGGAGGAGGAGGAGGAGGGTGGAACGCCTACAGCCAACTGTTTCCTATACCGTGGGCTAGGCAGCACTGTCCCACCACCGCTGTCCCCTGTGGACCCTGCATCCACCACATTAACCCAGTGCGCAGTGATGGACATGTAACGGCCCTGGCCATGCCGACTGGACCATGCATCAGTTGTGAGGTGCACCTTTCCACTCACTGACTGCTTGAGTGCATGGACAATGCGGTCTTTCACATGATGGTGGAGGGCTGTGATGGCTTTGCGAGAGAAGAAGTGGCGACTGGGTTTGTCATAGTGTGGTACTGCATAGGCCATGAGTTCGCGGAAAGCTGCGCTTTCCACCAACCGATAGGGCATCATCTCAAACGAGATTAGTTTGGCAATGTGGGCGTTCAAACGCAGTGTACGCGGATGAGAGACTGAGTGCTTTCTTGACCTACTCATAGTGTCTGGGATGGTGAGCTGGACTTGAGAGCTGCATATGGTGGAAGTAGCGGTGGACAGGGCGGACTGAGAGAGGGTTGATGATGGTGATGGCGTTGGTGTTCTTTCTGATGGCCTAGATTCAGTATTTCGTTGATATAACAGTGGGATTCCCTGACTGCTGTGGCTTTGCAACGACACCTCAACATTTGCTGCTGTGCTAACCGGTGGGCTTACAGTGGGGGAAACAATGTAGCGTTGCTGACTACCTTCTTTGTGATCAGTTGCACATGTGGCACTTGAAGTTTGGTGTTGTGTCCACGCTTGCAAGTGCATGCTGGTTAAATGTCTAAGCATGCAACTGGTATTCAAATTTTTCAGATTTTTCCCTCGGCTAAAGGTCTTTGCGCACTTCTTACAGATAACCTTGGCCTGATCATGAGGATTTTGTTCAAAAAAGTGCCACACTGCACTCTTCCTACTTTGGCAGACATATTGCGGCCTAGCACGCTGTGATGTTTTGACCCTCTGGACAAGCTGTCCAGCAACTCTTTTGATTTTTGGAACCTGTCTTTGGAGTGCTCCGGGCCTGCCAGATAACAGCTGTTGCGATGTTGATGTCTGCTGTGGATGCTCCTCATCTGAGCTATTGGAAGCAGCACCCTCTTTCCCCAATGGATGCCAATCTGGGTCAACAACTGGGTCATCCATCACCTCCTCTTCAATGTCATGTGCACCTTCCTCTGTGTCACCGTGTATGATGGTATATTGTGCGGGAAGGGGCACCTGAGTCTCATCAGGGTCAGAATCTGGCTCTGTACACTGCGAGGACAATGTAGTGCTCTGAGTGAATGTACCAGCAGAATCATCTATCAGCGGCTGTGCATCAGTGCACTCCATGTCAGATTCATCTTGGCCTGGGTAATTCACCATTTCACTTGATAATCCAGGCATGGTATGTGAAAACAGCTCCATGGAGTAATCAGTAGTATGGCCTGCATCATCCTTCAATCTTGGTTGTGGTGAAGGACACAAGGAAAGGTGTGGTTCATGAACATGAGCCTCCAATGATGACTCAGTGCTTTTACTTTTTACAACTTCAGAAGAGGAGGCGATAGAGCTGGAGGCTGAGTCAGCAATGTAAGACAAAACTTTTTCCTGATGCTCTGGCGTTAAAAGCGGTTTGCCATCTCCTAGAAAACTAAGCCTTCGAAGCCTTATGGAGCCAGACGATGACGCAGGCTCAACACCTCCTGCATTCGGTCCTATTTTGCTTTTGCCACTACCATCAGATCCACCACCAACACCATCATTACCAGCTGCCAACCCCCGCCCAATTCCACGGCCTCTTCCACCAGCCTTCCTCATTTTTGGTAGAAATGTAGACAAAATCCTACAAACTATATAGTAATGTAAAACAAGGTACAAGGTGTCTATAGGACAGGGGAGATTTAGATTTTCTGCAGATACTTGTGGACACTGGACACTTGGATTGTGTGAGGCCCACTGAATATCACAGCGCTATGTCACAGGCTCGATGGCACAGGTGTGAAAAAAGTGACTACAGGATAAGGGAGATTTTGAATTTCTGGGAGATTTTGAATTTCTGCAGACACTTGTGGACACTGGACACTTGGATTGTGTGAGGCCCACTGAATATCAGAGCGCTATGTCACAGGCTCGATGACACAGGTGTGAAAAAAGTGACTACAGGATAAGGGAGATTTTGAATTTCTGCAGACACTTGTGGACACTGGACACTTGGATTGTGTGAGGCCCACTGAATATCACAGCGCTATGTCACAGGCTCGATGGCACAGGTGTGAAAAAAGTGACTACAGGATAAGGGAGATTTTGAATTTCTGGGAGATTTTGAATTTCTGCAGACACTTGTGGACACTGGACACTTGGATTGTGTGAGGCCCAGTGAATATCACAGCGCTATGTCACAGGCTCGATGGCACAGGTGTGAAAAAAGTGACTACAGGATAAGGGAGATTTTGAATTTCTGCAGACACTTGTGGACACTGGACACTTGGATTGTGTGAGGCCCACTGAATATCACAGCGCTATGTCACAGGCTCGATTGGAACAGGTGTGAAAAAAGTGACTACAGGATAAGGGAGATTTTGAATTTCTGCAGACACTTGTGGACACTGGACACTTGGATTGTGTGAGGCCCACTGAATATCACAGTGCTATGTCACAGGCTCGATGGCACAGGTGTGAAAAAAGTGACTACAGGATAAGGGAGATTTTGAATTTCTGGGAGATTTTGAATTTCTGCAGACACTTGTGGACACTGGACACTTGGATTGTGTGAGGCCCACTGAATATCAGAGCGCTATGTCACAGGCTCGATGACACAGGTGTGAAAAAAGTGACTACAGGATAAGGGAGATTTTGAATTTCTGCAGACACTTGTGGACACTGGACACTTGGATTGTGTGAGGCCCACTGAATATCACAGCGCTATGTCACAGGCTCGATGGCACAGGTGTGAAAAAAGTGACTACAGGATAAGGGAGATTTTGAATTTCTGGGAGATTTTGAATTTCTGCAGACACTTGTGGACACTGGACACTTGGATTGTGTGAGGCCCACTGAATATCACAGCGCTATGTCACAGGCTCGATGGCACAGGTGTGAAAAAAGTGACTACAGGGTAAGGGAGATTTTGAATTTCTGCAGACACTTGTGGACACTGGACACTTGGATTGTGTGAGGCCCACTGAATATCACAGCGCTATGTCACAGGCTCGATGGCACAGGTGTGAAAAAAGTGACTACAGGATAAGGGAGATTTTGAATTTCTGGGAGATTTTGAATTTCTGCAGACACTTGTGGACACTGGACACTTGGATTGTGTGAGGCCCACTGAATATCACAGCGCTATGTCACAGGCTCGATGGCACAGGTGTGAAAAAAGTGACTACAGGGTAAGGGAGATTTTGAATTTCTGCAGACACTTGTGGACACTGGACACTTGGATTGTGTGAGGCCCACTGAATATCACAGCGCTATGTCACAGGCTCGATTGGAACAGGTGTGAAAAAAGTGACTATAGGATAAGGGAGATTTTGAATTTCTGCAGACACTTGTGGACACTGGACACTTGGATTGTGTGAGGCCCACTGAATATCACAGTGCTATGTCACAGGCTCGATGGCACAGGTGTGAAAAAAGTGACTACAGGATAAGGGAGATTTTGAATTTCTGGGAGATTTTGAATTTCTGCAGACACTTGTGGACACTGGACACTTGGATTGTGTGAGGCCCACTGAATATCAGAGCGCTATGTCACAGGCTCGATGACACAGGTGTGAAAAAAGTGACTACAGGATAAGGGAGATTTTGAATTTCTGCAGACACTTGTGGACACTGGACACTTGGATTGTGTGAGGCCCACTGAATATCACAGCGCTATGTCACAGGCTCGATGCAGCAGGTGTGAAAAAAGTGACTACAGGATAAGGGAGATTTTGAATTTCTGCAGACACTGGACACTTTTGGATTGTGTGAGGCCCAATGAATATCAGAGCGCCCACCAAAGCAAGCCAATCACTTGCATGCCCTTCTGAAAGATGGTGGCGACCCCTGCCTATGTCATCACGTTGCCCACAGTGTCCGTGGATCCTGATTGGCTGAAAAAGAGCGCTAAACAAACTTTTGAAACGTGACTTTGGCGCGTAAGTCGCCGACCTCGTGGCCGACCTCATCCTAGAGTCGGGTTTCGTTTCATGAAACCCGACTTTGCCAAAAGTCGGAGACTTTTGAAATTGTTCGACCCATTTCGCTCAACTCAACTTATCATTCTATAAAACTTACTAAGGATGGCTTGGAGCTGCCGAATAAAGTGTGGCACTAATTTACAGAAGCACTTCAGTTTGGCCCTTGCAATATGGAATTTTCCTTCAGAAAAATATGAAGTAGGAAAGGACAAACACAAGACATACTATTTTAATTGCTGTAAGAAAATAAGTGTATTCATACAGTGAACTTTTCCACATTTTTTCGCATTACACCCACAAACGTAAATGTATTTTTATTGGGATTTTATGTGACGTACCAACACAAAGTAGCCAGTGTTTGTGAAATTTAAAGGGAATGATACCTGTTTTTCGAAATATTTATAAAGACATAAATCTGAAAATTGTGACGTGCAATTGAATTCAGACCCTTGAGTCAATACTTTGCAGGACCACCTTTCACTGCAATTACTGCTGCAAGTATTTTGGTTTATGTCTCTGCCAGCTTTGCACATCTAGAGGCTGAAATGTTTGCCCATTCTTCTTTGCAGACTAGCTCTAGCTCAGAGAGATTGAATGGAGAGCGTCTGAATAACAGTTTTCAAGTCTCACCACAGATTCTTAATGGGATTTAGTTCTAGACTTTGACTGGAACATTGAAACAAATGAATATGCTTTGATATAAACCATTCCATTGTGGCTCTTGCAGTATGTTTAGAGTCATTGCACTGCTGGAAGGTGAACCTACGCCCCAGTCTTAAGTTCTTTGCAGCCTCTAGCAGGTTTTACCACAGGATTGCCCTGGAGCTGCATCCATCTTCCCATTAATTCTGACCAGCTTCCCTGTCCCTGCTGAAGAAAAGCATCCCCACAGCATGATGCTGCCACCACCATGTTTGACAGTGGAAATTATATTTTCATAGTAGTGTGCAGTGCTAGTTTTCAGCCACACAGAGCGTTAAGCATTTAGCCCAAAAACTTCTACTTTGGCATCATTCTTCCATATGCTAGCTGTATTCCTTACATGGCATGTGGAAGAAGGTGTTCTGGTCAGATGAGACCAAAGAGTCCTCCCTTTCTGTCTTCTGTAGTGTGTAAGCTCTTATGGTCCTTGATTGCTCTCTCTTTCACTTGTAAAGTGTAATCTATAAAAAATCAGTGAGGTCCTTTCTTCCTCTCTCTTTTTCTCTTGCCTTGGAGTCTATGCATATATTGTCTGCAGAGTCCTCTTTCTCTCTCTCTCTCTCTCTCTTTCTATATATTCTGAGAAATTACAAATTTTCCATTATTGAGTTTTGAGTGAATTTAGTATTAATTTAATATTTTTGGGAAAAATGTTTTCAAAGTCAGCAAATTTGAATTTTAAAAGATACACTCATCTCTATTATTGATACATTGCATCAAGTCACCAGATGAAAAGATTTACTTCCATAAGAATTGTTTAGCATAAAGGGAAATGAAATAGTGATTAGTGAATCTGCAGAAGTTTGAAATCTGCAGTTCGCTTAAATTTGTGCAGGAAATTTGATTTGCATCAAGTGTGACTCCTGTCCCCAAAGCATAATAAATATAGGGTGACAAAAATATAATACTCACCTCTCTTAGGCCCTCACTTTTTTGGGGTGATCTCCCCATTTGGTTTTTCCGCTCTTCCTTCAAAAGCCACCACTCCTCTTCAGTCAGTGCAGGTCTTACACATTGTTATGAGATACATTGGCCATGAGGTCTAGTGAATGTTGGAGGTGCCTAAGACCAAACAGGACACATGGTATGAAAAAATCAAGCATCCTATTAATGAAAATCAAAAGACTAATTTCCTTTAACTACGACTACATAGAGATCTGAAAAACATTGAATTTTTAGAAAACAAAAGGCCAGATTTACCCATCAGGTCTAGTGTTTGAACGGCATAAATTTAGAACAGATGGATAGAAAAGTTTCCAAATTTATTACAGTAACATATACTATATAATAACTGTGTTGTCATTTGTATTGCATGCTATGTCTCAACCTTTTATGCAGTCAAGTGCAAAAAGTGTCTAAAACACATTAATATGTATGCTATTTTTGGGGGGTACAAACTGAGAAGTATGTTTAGAAGTTGGATATTTTATTGTACAATGAAATTGATTAAAGGAAAATTGTTTCATTTGCTTTCATACAGAGGGATGAAATCTATTTTTGCTACATCCTAAGACCATTAAATCACAATTCTCAATGGGCAATACAAAAATTTGTATTATTATTTTTTTCTTTTACTTTTATGTGTTGGGAACAGGATTTGTGTTTGTTTTATCCTATTATTTTTTAAATGTAATCTGATGTTATCTCACACGCACATTAAATCTACTGTTAAGCCCCCGTTACACATAGCGATATCGCTAGCAATATCGCTGTAACGTCACCGATTTTGTGACGCAGCAGCGATATTGCTAGCGATATCGCTATGTCTGATACTTACCTCCGACCGGCTCCCCCGCTGCTCATCGCTGGTCGCGCGAGAACGTCCTGGATCATTTCTCGTCGGGCGCTTCCTGCTGGGCTTCCTGTGGTGCCAACGAGCGACGCGTGGACGCGGGCGGGAGGACGTTAGGATCGCCTCGTCTAACAGGTAAGTAACGACCCCCGACCCCTGCTATGTCGCTGGTGAGATCTGCCTGTGTGGCAGCTCACTAGCGACCACTTAGCGATGCACCAGCGATCCATATCGTTGTCGGGATCGCTGGTGCATCGCTAAGTGTAACGGTGCCCTTACGTTGCCCTCATGACAGGACTATTACTTCGCAGTTGTTTACTTTAAATATCAAGCTTCAAACAAGCAGTTTTTTACTGTTTAAAGATTACATTAGTGAAACTTTTATTGAACAAATGTGTTTTTCCTTTGGCGTTATAGTTTTGCTTCATCTTGAATACATTTTATCAGTAAGTGTACTTTTCAATGACACGCAGTATGTTCTTCTGTGTGTATAGTTCCACAATATTTTACACTGTGCTGTAAACAAAGATTTCACTTTGTTATTCTGTTAAACTAACTGCAAGGTCAAGACCAATGTCTCCACAGAGATTTGTGTATTGTCTTGAAAGCCTCATTAGTAAGGAAGGAAGATTCTGTAAAACTAAACAAAATCATTATAAATGAATGGTCGTCTTGTAAATACGTCTGCTTAGCTCTAAGTTGGTAATGGTATGGATTCCATGTTCAAAGAGAAATGATCACAAGCATTTGAAGACAGATGTGCTGCTGCTTGAAAGGAAGGTAAAGCATACAGTCTTTAAAGTTTTAAAGTGTACCTCTGCATTTTTACAAGAAAATGGTTACAGTGCAGGACTCTATATAATTATTTGTCTAAATCACTCTATTAGGCTAGTTTCACACTAGAGTATGGAGGAGCTGCGGAGGGATGCAGACTTCCTCCGTGAAGCTTCGCCCATGGTTGCACCTCCTCCGGTCAGCTCCACCTCCGTCGGCATGCGGCCTGCATACGCTATCTTTAGCATTAGGTACGCAGGCTGCGCTGATGTATGTTGATGCCTCCACATACGTCATTTTGATGGTGCGGGGATCACAACAAAGTGCAACACGTTGCTTTCAGCGCAAGTCGCTGCACCTTTAAAATGACGCATGCGGAGGCATCCGCATACATCGGCATGGCCTACATACCTAATGCTAAAGATAGGGTGCACAGGCCGCATGCTGACAGAGGTGTAGCTGACCGGAGGAGGTGTGACTGTGGGCGGAGCTTCATGGAGAAAGTCCACATCCCTCCGCAGCTCCTTCATATGCTAGTGTAAAACTAGCCTTAGCAATTTGTTGCTAATTATCTGTGCTGCGTGCAATACTAAAAACAGCACTGTCCTGCTTGTCACTCTTAGGGTATGTGCACATGATATATCCCACCAAGGACAACATCTGCAAGGAGTTTGTATGTTCTCCCTGTGTTTGCGTGGGTTTCCTCCGGGCACTCCGGTTTCCTCCCACATTCTAAAGACATACCAATAGGGAATTTAGATTGTGAGCCCCATCGGGGACAGTGATGATGATGTGTGCAAAATGTAAAGCGCTGCGGAATATGTTAGCGCTATATAAAAATAAAGATTATTATTATTATTATTTTATAGGCATATTACTTCCTGGAAAAGCGCTAAAAATGTAAAAAAATAATGAACAAATTCATAGCAATGTTAAAATGGTTTGCTGAGCATATTTTCTGTCTTTTATTGCTTAAAGCTATGAAGTGGCTAAAAGAAATGGCTTGAGTCACTTGACTTTTCTTCAGTTGACTTTCATTTAGAAGCCATCACCATGTTATACTGTATATAACGTTCAAAAACAGCCGGCAACATAGCGCCTGCAGAATCAATGCTGAAGGCACTAAAGAAAACACTTTAGGAAAAACACCACCAGCATTTTCCTCAAGTGTATTCAGCTTCAAAAGCGATGCTGGTCTATTAGATACTGAGATCACATACCCATAGTTGCCATCTTCAGTGCACTGTAGCATCTAGCACTGTAAATCCGATGACATTCTCTCCTGCCTTGAATATGGCAGTCTACAAGCAGGAGGACTTCAGGCAGAGTGTGCTAAGGGTTATTTAGAAAAGTGGTTACTCTGTATTCCATAATCCTGCACTATACTATAATTATTTTCTTGTGAAAAGGTAGGCATGCTTTAAATCTTCCTGTTAGCCCAAGGTTCACTCCCACAAAATCAGTATGTGTATATATATATATATATCAAAAAAATAAAGGGAATTCTTAAACAACACAATGTAACTCCAAGTCAATCACACTACTGTGAAATCAACCTGTCCAGTTATAAGGCAACACTAATTGTAAATCAATATCTACTGCTGTTGTGCAAATGGAACAGACAACACGTAGAAATTATAGGCAATTAGCAAGACACCCCCTATAAAGGAGTGGTTCTGCAGGTGGTGACCACAGACCATTTCTCTGTTATCATCTATTTTGGCTGTGGTTTTGGTCACTTTTGCATTTTGTCATTGCTCTCACCCCTAGAGGTTCTGTACAGTAGCATGAGTCGGTGTCTATAACCCACAGAAGTTGCTCAGAGAAGTGCAGCGCATCCAGGATGACACATGCATGCGACTGTGGTAGTAAGGATAGCTGTGTCTGTCAGCACAGTGTATAGAGCATGGAGAAGATACCAGGAAATTAGCCAGTACACCAGGAGACGTGGAGAGGGCCTCCTCCTTTATGCAAGGTGGAACAGGTAGAGCAGTGCCAGAGCCCTGAAAAAATTGACCTCCAGCAGGCCACTGACATCCATGTGTCTGCTCAAACTGTCAGAAACAGATGCCATACATGGTATGAGGGCCCAATGTTCACAAATGGATGTTGAGCTAACAGCCCAATACTGTACAGGGTGATTGGCATTTTCCAGAGAACACCAAGATTGTCAGATTCAACATTGACTCCCTTCCTGCTTTCCTATTCTTGTGCATGCTTGTCACATTTAAATGTTTCAGATCACCAAAAAAATTTAAATATTAGACTTACATAACATGAGTAAACACAAAATGTAGTTTTTAAATGAAGGTCATTATTATTAAAGGAAAATGAAATCGAAACATACAGGGTCCTGTGGGAAAAATTGAATGCCCCTAAACCTAATAACCAGTTGGGCCACCCTTAGCAGCAACATCTGCAACCAAGCACTTGTGGTAACTGGCAAGAAGTCATTTACAATGCTCTATAGGAATTTTGGCAAACTCATCTCTGGAGAATTGCTGTAATTAAACCTTTTTAATGTTACGCCACAGCATCTCAATCAGCTTAAGTTCAGGACTTTGATTAGGCCACTCTAAAGTCTTAATTTTGTTTCTCTTAAGCCATTCCGAAGTGGAATTGCTAATGTGTTTTGGATAACCGTCCTGCTACATAATCCAAGTGTGCTTCAGCTTGAGGTCGCAAACAAATGGCCAGACATTCTCCTTTAGGATTTTTTTAGTAGACATCAGAATTCATTGTTCTATTTACCACAGCAAGTCTTCCAGATCATGAAGCAGCAAAACATCCCCAGACCATCACACTACCACCATCATATTTTACTGTGGATATGATGTTCCTTTTCTTAAATGGTGTGTGCAGACACGGGGGGGGGGTCAGTGGGAGCTCTAGTCCTCTAGCCAAAACCGCATGGACCAGGGATGATCCCATCGAACATCCACTCACCTTATATAGTAGGCAAAATGCTGCGCAGACAACACAAGCTGAGGGTAAAAAAAGTGTGGCAATAGTTTATTGAGCCACAAAACATGCAAATAACACATAGAACAGTCCCAGCAAAATAACCAAGAAGATGCACATTAGAAAGTCTCACCCTTTAGCATGACTCAACGACATAAGAGCAGCTGTGACTTCAGAGCTTCCAGGACCGACTACCCCATCTGTGGCATGCATACAGAGAGGAGGTAATGACAAGATTAGGCAGATGATAGTACATTGAAGTAAAAGGACAGTTGACTGGAGGGTCACAACCTGGATTCTCCAAACATCTCCTTGGAACCAGGCGACTGGCAGGTCCCATTCCTGGCCCCCACAAATGTATCCTTGGGGCTTAGGTGATTGGTCAGTCTAAATCCTGACTACCCCAAATGTATCCATGGATTTGCGCTGGTCATTGGAGCAGATCTGTATTCTTCCAGCTGGGACCATGGTCCCCTAAGCTGGCATCTGGTAGAATGACAAATCTGTGTCCCTCATGATGGAGCGATGATGTCTTGGCTGCTGTCCTGTGGAGAGTCTTTGGTTCTTTAGATGTCTGAATCTCTTTGCTGTCTGGATGTCAGGAGGTATATATGTATATGGAGGTATCTATCCTTTTTATAGTTAACAACTATCCTTCATCCAGCATTCTTAGGTAAAGTGGAATAATGGTGATAAGACCAACTCACATTGATTATGTAATATATTTTCATAGTTTTTCCTCTATTTTGCAAGTCTACAAACTTTCTGGTCTGGATAATGTGTAATCAACAGATCAGCAAACATATTTTTTTCGGTATCACCAGTCATCCAGGACAAGAACACAATATGTTGCAACAAATTGTCAACTTACAAGTCAATATTACAGGCTTGCATGAATAAAAGTCTGTTTTCTTGACCAACCAGAAATAAACACAAATTCAAAAGTCATCAAATAGATAGCAGTCGATTCCTCCTGACTTGCTGAAAATAAATGTCTGGTTAATTAAAATAAAATGCTGTGTTGTCACAATATGTTTCTTTTATGCCAAACGTAATGGGACATACACCTTCCAAAAAGTTCAACTTTTGTCTCGTCAGTCTACAGAGTATTCTCCCAAAAGTCTTGAAGATCATCAAGATGTTTTCTGGCAAAACTGAGATGAACCCTTGTGTTCTTATTGCTCAGAAGTGGTTCTTGTTTTAGAACTCTGCCATGCTGGCCATTTTTGCCCAGTCTCTTTTTATGGTGGAGTCGTGACCACTGACTTTAACTGAGGCAAGTGAGGCCTGCAGTTCTTTGGATGTTGTTGTGAGGTCTTTTGTGACCTCTTGGATGAGTCATCACTGCGTTCTTGTGGTAATTTTGGTCTGCCGTCATTCCTGGGAAGGTTCACCACTGTTTTGTGTTTTTACCCATTGTGGATAATGACTTTCATTGTGGTACAGGGGAGTCCCAAATCTTTAGAAATGGCTTTAACAATTACTTTGTTTCTCATTTGTTCCATAATTTCTTTGGATCGTGGCATGATGTCAAGTTTTTGAAGATCTTTTGGTCTACTTTACTTTGCCAGGCAGGTGTGGCAGTAATCAGGCCTGGGTGTGGCAGGAAACTTAAACTTTGCTTCCCAAAGATGTGATAAACCACAGTTAATTTATGTTTTCAGGGGGAATGGGGGCAACACTTTTTCAAACAGAGCCCTGTAGGTTTGTATTTCTTTTTTCATCTAATAATGAATACATTCATTTAAAAACTGCATTTTGTGTTTACTTGTGTTATCTTTGTCTAATATTTAAATTTGTTTGGTGATCTGAAACATTTAAGTAAGACAAACATGGAAAGGAATAGGAAATCAGGGGGTAAACATTTTTTCACACAACTGTATATACCAGGAGATGCTAGATTCTTGGGACAGACGAAGCAACAGACCAAAGTAGTAGCAAACTATTCCTGGCAGCAAATTGTAGCTGCTGCAATTTTAGATTGAGAGTGGCCACACCCATGACTCATAGCAGAGAGCTGATTATAACATGTAACCAACATCCTACAGCAGGACATAGACACCTGATTTGGATAGAACCACAAGTCCAAGCCAGACTAATGTAACACAGAACATTCATGCATCCCAAAATGCAATTGACAGAGCAAGCACAGCGCATTCTAATGGCAGAAGCAAATATTGCATGCAAAATGCATATTTTGAATGGAAATTCAGATACATACAGTGCATCAAGAAAGTCATTCCTTTACATTACATAGCAGATTGTTTTATTGTTATATTGAAACATAACTTTAAAGTTATACATTCTGTATTAAAATAAAATATTTTACTATAGAATGTACACTACCGTTCAAAAGGTTGTGGTCACTCAGACAATTTTATGTTTTCCATGAAAACTTATACTTTTATTAATCAAATTAGTTGCCAAATGAATTTAAAATCTAGTCCAGACATTGACAAGGTTCAATAAAAGATTTTTATTTAAAATAATAATTTTCTCCTTCAAACTTTGCTTTTGTCAAAGAATGCTCCCTTTGCAGTAATTACAGCATTGCAGATCTTTGGCATTCTAGCAGTTAATTTACTGAGGTAATCTGGAGAAATTTCATCCCATGCTTCCAGAAACCCCTCCCACAAGTTGGTTTGGTTTGATGGGCACTTTTTGTGTACCATACGGTCAAGCTGCTCTCACAATAGCTCAATGGGGTTGAGATCTGGTGACTGCGCTGGCCACTCCATTACAGATAGAATACCAGCTGCCTGCTTCTTCCCTAAATAGTTCTTGTATAATTTGGAGGTGTGCTTTGGGTCATTGTCCTGTTGTAGGATGAAATTGGCTCCAATCAAGCGCTGTCCACAGGGTATAGCATGGCATTGCAAAATGGAGTGATAGCCTTCCTTATTCAAAATCCCTTTTACGTTGTACAAATCTCTGACTTTACCAGCACCAAAGCAACCCCAGAGCATCACATTACCTTCACCATGCTTGACAGATGGCATCAGGCACTCTTCCAGCATCTTTTCAGTTGTTCTGCATCTCACAAATGTTCTTCTTTGTGATCCATACACCTCAAACTTGGATTCTTATGTCCATAACACTTTTTTCCAATCTTTCTTTGTCCAATGCCTGTGTTCTTTTGACCATATTCATCTTTCCCTTTTATTAGTCAGTCTCAGAAATGGCTTTTTCTTTGCCACTCTGCCCTGAATGCCAGCATCCCAGAGTCGCCTCTTCACTGTGGATGCTGACACTGTTGTTTTGCATGTACTATTTAATGAAGCTGCCAGTTGAGGACCTGTGAGGCATCGATTTCTCAAACTACAGACTTTAATGTACTTGTCTTATTGCAGTTATGCAGTGGGGCCTCCCTTTTCTCTTTCTACTCTGGTTAGAGCCTGTTTGTGCTCTCATCCAAAGGGAGTAGTACAGAACATTGTAGGAAATTTTTAGTTTCTTGGCAATTTCTTGCATGGAATAGTCTTCATTTCTAAGAACAAGAATACACTGTCAAGTTTCACATGAAAGTTGTTTATTTGGCCATTTTTAGTGCTTAATGGAACCAACAAATGTAATGCTCCAGATTTTCAACTAGCTCAAAGGAAGGTCAGGTTTATAGCTTCTCTAATCAGCCAAACTGTTTTCAGCTGTGGTAAAATACTTGCACAAGAGTTTTCAAGGGTATTCTAACCATCTATTAGCCTTCTTACACAGTTAGCAAACACAAAGTACCATACGAATACTGGAGTGATGGTTGTTGGAAATGGGCCTCTATACACCTATGAAGATATTGAATTACAAACCAGACGTTTGCAGCTAGAATAGTCATTTACCACATTAACAATGTATAGAGTGTATTTCTGAATCATTTAATGTTAGCTTCATTGGAAAAAGCGGTGCTTTTCTTTAAAAAATAAGGACATTTCTACGTGACCCTGAACTTTTGGTAGTGTATAATATAGTCCTTATATACAGAAAGTTAGAGGTAGAGTTATGACAGATGGAGCCAAAACCCTTCACAAATACACATTTTTTGCACTACTTTCTAGAGGTAAGCTTGATGCTTTGTATTGGCACATGCAAATGATCTTGTTAATTAAAAAGATGATGAGTTTTAAGGATTCTCAAGAAGAAAGTTGTGCTGCTTGGAATTTAAAGGTTCGCCAAGGGTATAAATACACTCCTTTAAGTCTATAAAAGGAAGATAAATAGCAACCAATTAATACTAAACACTTTCACTGTCAACACACTTGTGAATGTGATTTAATGTCTGCATGCCACAATCAAACAATGTCTTAATTTTCTTTCTAGCATTGTAATTTGTGACTGAGAAATAAGCTCTCTCTGATTTGCTTTATAATGATCATAACTCTGATTTGCATTACAGTGATTTAAAAAAATATATTAAATGTTATTTCAGGAAAAACACTGTCGTGATATAAGAATTACATAAGTGATTTTACAGCTCAATACTTAGGTAAAAAAACTGTCCTTGCTTATTGTATAATAAGAAACAGTGCTTTATATGTTTCTTTATGGCTATCCAAATACCTCTCCATATTTTCATATTGACATAAAATTAAAGAGAATGACTTAATGGAATCAACCATTCTAATTCATCTATATGGGCACAAAGATCATAGAAAGTTGAAGAAAACTATACCTTGTCATCTGAAATTCGATGTCTTATTCCAGAGAAATCCATGATTTTCTTTGCATAGAAAAAGCCTGTTCAAGGCAAAGGGCAGGACACTGATCTGCATGATAATCTCCCTCTAGAGTTTATTTTAAATGTAAAACGGCAATTCTAGTGAGAAACACGTAGATCAGGAGAGCAGACAGTGAGTCTTTACATGTCTCACACTGGTAATGCCAGCTTTCAATTAAAATAAGCTCTGTGGGCAAACACTCAAAAATATTTATATTGCTCTTATATATCTTAAAAGCTCATTGACTTATTAAAAAGCAAAGATTTTCCTGGAATAGGCAATTGTCTATCCTACTAACAGATTCCCTTTAAAGCATAAAGATTTGGTAGCCTTTAGCCACCACTATAGGGAGTTGAGTAAAGATTTATACTTGCACTAATAAATATAGTATTAAATTAAATGTCCAAAAATTATCCTTTTTTTAGGAACAGTTTCTAGGTTTATTTTCTTTGTGCATGGTAGATTTCCAAGCAGCAGTCAAGTATAGCTATAGAGTTCTGTGGAGAGGCAAGAGATATGTGGCTTTTGGCAGAAGAAGTAATCATACAGTGTAGAATATGATGCAATAGGCAAGGAGATGTCCATCTATAAAGTGACACACTAGCAGAAACAGCAGCAGCAATATAGCTATACAGAATACTGTATAGCAAAGAAGCACAACAGTCAGGCAAAAAAATGTATGACTGACTGCCTATCTATTGGTAGTGGCAGTGGCATCGACAACAACAGAAAGGTATACAAAATGGTTGACAGGCAAGGGATGTCAGAGGTGTATGTAGGTTTTATGGCACCCGGGGTAGGAATATAGTTTGGTGCATCCCCCTTCCTTCCCCCAAGTACTTATGCGATTTGCACGCTTAGT
Source organism: Dendrobates tinctorius (assembly GCF_039654945.1). NCBI lineage: Eukaryota > Metazoa > Chordata > Amphibia > Anura > Dendrobatidae > Dendrobates > Dendrobates tinctorius. The sequence continues at coordinate 10,501,030 of NW_027361833.1, read as the reverse complement.
CATGTACCGTCAAGCTGCTCTCCCTAATGCTCTCAATGTTCAGTGAAAAACTGAGAGAAGCAGGAAGAAAACCTCATAGTCACAGGACCATAAGTATGAAAGTGAAATGTCCATGTGATGACTACTGGAACCTGCAGAGCTGAATCCTGATATTGAAGGCTTCTGAATTCTCACAACTAATGCACTGGACACTTTTAAGATTCTCCCTTGCCAGTGGCAAGTGTGGATGGTCATGTCAGCACAAGCATGCAATTTGTATACTTACCAGGGAGCATTCCGACTACATGTGTCTGACCTCGGTCAGTTCATTTTCATTGAGTGAGGCCAAACAAGTCTAGCCAGCACGTGACCACATGTACGTAAATCACTGGCATGAGAGAATCCTAACAGCATGCAGTGATCACTGTGAGAATTCAGAAGTCTGCAGTCATGTAGAATGACTGCAGACTCATCAAAGACCTAGACAACCCCTTTAATGCTCCTAACATAAATAAAAACATGATAATTAGTAAATATCAACAAAGAGCCATATCTCAACTATTAAGTGAAAATTAAGGACCAAAAGAGTTTTAGCATAAAAAATAAATTTTATTGCATAATAATTAAAAACAACAGCAGAGCAACAATGCTAAAACAGGCAGTGGTAGACATAAATGGTAGATGATATCTAGAAAAGAATCCAAGTGGAAAGGGCATTACTCCCTCAAAGTACTCAATGATAAATCACATCCATGTAGTGTAAATATAATCTAGAGTGCCTTATTCATGAATCTGCCATATTTTATATAGTAGAGGTAATAGAGAGTATATCTTTTGCCAAAGAATTTATTTTAATAAATTCACTAGAATGTTAATTCTCAGCTGAGAAAAAAATGGGACCAATATAGTGTAATGTACATGACGCCGTGAGCAGTAACCACCACACGGAGAATAGATTAAATAGGTTACAAAAAGCTGCACCAAACATATGAGCTCACATAAAGTGGCAAAAGTTACAAATAAATACAAGTAATTGCCACAATGTGAGCCGGCATATTCACGAAGAGCAACATAAATAAACAGTTAGTTGCTCAGCAGAATAAACCACATATTAATGTGAATAAAACTGGGTGCAAATTGAAAAGAAAATGCAAATAATAACCTCAGCAAATATTGGCGCAGATAAGCCCATACAAATGACCAAACTAAGGCCAAAGCAAAGTATTCTCTACTAGGCAGAGAAAAAAAAAAGACCTATTCATGCAAGTTGAACCGGATAACAATTGAAAAATAGAGTAACGTAACACTTACATGAAGTGACTATGTGCTGCCACTGCCTGCCGCCTCTACGCGCGTTGCGCCTTGGCTTCCTCAGGAGGCGTAACTCACACTAGCCCCGGAATTGATATATATAGGGTCAATAGGCAATAAACCACATCGCGCAACAGGTGTCATCCCGATTGAGCACATGCGCAATGCCAGACCACAAGACTCCCCATTCAGAAGTCTGAAAGTAAGTGACGCATGCGCTGATGTATCCCGACTCAGTAAATCAGAGATCCTCCTTCAGCGCTCATAGGGAGCAAATGGATACCGCTGCATAAGCAGCAGAACACCACAAGCGCACCTGGTGAGCGTGTCAGGAGATCTCAAGTAGGGAAAATCCTGGGCATGCGTACTAATCAGACAAAAAAACAAAAGAAAAAGATATGATCAAAATGTGAGCAACATTTGTAAAAATATTACTGAAAAAATGATAAAGTGTATAGAATAAAAACAAAAAATTGGATACTAGTGCCAAATGGATTATGCAGAAAATGAGACAAGTGATTTGGTGAATAAAATACAGAAAATAATATCGATAATATCCCCAATAATCAATCCCCAAAATAATGGGGACAAAAAGATGCTACCTAACAATAATGATAGTGATAAATAAGTACCAAATAAATTGTACAGAATATGTAACTAACAGTATTGGTGAACAATAATAAAATACATAGAATATAATAATATTAATAATATCCCCAATGTTCATTCACTCAATCAATGAGGACAAATATCCCAAAGTCTTCTTCTTTGTGAGTGAGATACGCTTCATTTTCTGTGTAATAAACAAGATCCACAACCAAGAGCAGACTGAATGAGGTAAATCGAATGGAATGGAAACTAAAAATAATAAGAATAAAAAAAATATTAAAAACCGAAGCAAAAAATAAAAACCATGTATACACAATATGAGAAATTTTATTTATATTATAAAAAGGATCCAAAACCATTATTCTCATTTAAACCCACTGGTATCATCGTGTTAAGCCTATAGATCCATCTGCTTTCTACCTGTGAAAGAGTTTGAAATAAATTTCCACCCCTCGTACCCAACGATACCTGATCAATTGCAAAAACACGAAGATCATCAGCACGAGAATGATGAAATGCACGAAAATGCCTCGGTAATGTCTTCAATTGGTCCAGATCCTTAGCCTCCTTAGATTTTTCGATATCTCGAACATGCTCGCGAATTCTAATTCTAAGCTCTCTTGTAGTCATTCCTATGTAAATCTTTTTGCAAGAACAACTTGCATAATATATCACACCCTTAGATGAACAGGTAAGGCATTTTCTGATTGAAAAGGTCTTGGAATGATCTGAATTTTGAAATGTATTCATTTTAAGTGTATTAGAACATGCTTTACAAGTTCGACAAGGGTAAAATCCTTGGAGTTCACCAAAAATACCCTTTTGTACTTTTTCGTTGGAGGTTAGATGACTCCTTACAAGTAGATCAGAAAGATTTTTAGATCTTTTGGCTGTAATACAAGGTCTAGATGGCAATGTCTTTTTCAAAATAGGATCTATTTGTAACACATGCCAGTGTTTATTGATTATACCAGTAAAGTTATCCCATTGATCATTAAACGGGGTAATTAGACGAACTTGATTATTATCCCTAGGTTTGGAATTTCTCTTGTATAGCAATTGATCCCTAGGGATTTCTTGTACTCTATTATAAGCTCTACGAATTTGCCTATGACCATATCCTCTTTCTCTAAATCTGGAATATAAATCTGCAGCTTGATTTTGGTATGTCTTTTCCGAAGAGCAAATCCTCTTTGCTCGCAAAAACTGCCCCACTGGAATTGAGCGTATAGTGGATTTTAGATGAGAGGACTTAGCGTGTAGAATTGAATTAGTGGCCGTAGGTTTTCTATATATATCAGTCGATACAGATCCATCATCATTGACTGAAATATCGATGTCCAAAAAACTAACTCTCTTCCCATAGGAATAAGTGAGTTTTATGTTCAGATCGTTATCATTCAATGCAGACATGAATGTTTTTAATTCATCCAACGGGCCCTCCCATACAAACATCACATCATCTATGTATCTCATCCAATTGTGGGCCTTTTCAATATTGGTAACAGGAGAACACTGAAAGATTTCCCTCTCCCAAAAACCCAAAAATAAATTGGCATAAGCCGGAGCACAAGCCGCCCCCATGGCTGTACCTTGAGTTTGCAAAAATACTTGTTCTTTAAATAAAAAACAGTTGTGCGTCAGAATAAATTCTAACAGAATAATTATAAGGGCTGCCAAAAGGGGGTCCAAATTACTATTTCTCAAAAACCAGGAGGTAGCTCTAAGTCCCTGGTCATGGCGAATGGAGGTGTATAACGCCTCCACATCAGCCGTGACAAGGATCATATCATCTCCCAGATGTAGCTGGTCTAACCTCCGTAGAGCCGCAGTTGTATCAAGAATATGGGAGGGTAGAGTGGTCACCAAGGGCTTCAGATAGTAATCTACTATCTGACATATCAGTTCACTAAGTCCTTCCTTTCCGGACACGATAGGACGGCCGGGCGGATCCTCAATGTTCTTATGTATTTTTGGGATTAAATATAAAGTGGGCAGTTTAGGTTTTAAAGATTCAACAAATTCCAAAAGTGATTTGGGGATAATACCCTTCTCATGTGCCTCTAACAGAATATCATTTAGTTCTTTATGATATGCAGGAAGAGGACTGAAAGTCAATTTTTTATAGCAATTAGTGTCCGATAATAATTTATGAGCCTGTTTTTCATAAAGGTCACGTGGCCAAAGAACAAGATTGCCACCTTTATCGGCTCTTTTAAAGATTACATCTTTCCAACCTTGCATTTCCATAATTGCTTTTTTATCACTCATAAAAGTTGGATTAAAGCGATAGTTTTTCTTAAGTTCCTCTATATCATGAGTGACCAATCTCACAAAAGTCTCAACTGCCGAGCATGTGTTAAGGTTAGGAAATTTTTTTGATTTATTAAACAAGGAAACGGGAAAAGAACTCACCGCTTCCATAGGGTTGCTCTCCTCTGCTAAGGATTCTAAAATTTCCAGAGCAGCTTTCTCTTCCTCAGAATTGAGTGACAATCCCATAGTACTTTTCTCATGGAATCTCTTTAGTATCAGTTTTCTCGCGAACAGGTGAACATCTTTTATGACCGTGAAGGAATCTAATTGTTGAGATGGAGAAAAGGATAAACCTTTTTCTAACAATTCTACCTGTTCATTAGATAAAATATGCGAGGATAGATTAATTACCTTAGGTTTATCATTTCTCCTGGTACCAGAGTTAGATTGATATCTTGCACTTCCTCTGCCCCTACCACCATATCTTGTTTTAATACGTCTGGGAGTATAATATTCCCTTTCGTGAGTTGAAGTGGTATTACTGGATATAGAAGACACCGAAGACACAGATGAACTTCTTATCTCTGATTGTTTCTGATCTTCTACTGAAATTCTATTTTGCCAACGAAAGACTTTTTTCTGATCATAATCCATCACATCACGTTGATATTTTTTCATTTTATTTTTACTGATCTGTTGTTCCCATTTCTCCATATCATGATTGAGATCCTGAAAGAAATTTTCCAGGGCCTCTTTTGACAATTTGGCTACCAACTCTTCTTGTAATTTGTTCAGCTCAATATCCAATTCTTCCAAAATAGAAGCATTTTTGATATTGATGATCTCCATAAAAGACATAGAGCATGCTGAGGAAACACTTTCCCATTTAGATATTAACTCAGTATCATCCAGACTAAAGGTTGGATAGAGTTGTATCCGCAGGCCACGTGGAATGATTTTTTGTTTAATATAATTATCTAGGGATGTTTTAGTCCACCAAATCCTAGTTTTTTTATTAACCAAGTTTTTATATTTCATCATTAATCCTTTATCATCATATTGGGTATGATTAAAATTAGCAATTGAGCTCTGTTTGAATAAATCCAATGCTTTATCCTGCCAGACCTTTTCCCTGGCTTTGAAATCCATCATAGGGAATTAAACTGTGGTAAAACAGAAAATATACATTAAGTACCAAAAAAATCCCCTGTTAATGGGAAATAAGTAATAGCATAACTCAGAAAACAGTATATATCAACAAAGAGCCATATCTCAACTATTAAGTGAAAATTAAGGACCAAAAGAGTTTTAGCATAAAAAATAAATTTTATTGCATAATAATTAAAAACAACAGCAGAGCAACAATGCTAAAACAGGCAGTGGTAGACATAAATGGTAGATGATATCTAGAAAAGAATCCAAGTGGAAAGGGCATTACTCCCTCAAAGTACTCAATGATAAATCACATCCATGTAGTGTAAATATAATCTAGAGTGCCTTATTCATGAATCTGCCATATTTTATATAGTAGAGGTAATAGAGAGTATATCTTTTGCCAAAGAATTTATTTTAATAAATTCACTAGAATGTTAATTCTCAGCTGAGAAAAAAATGGGACCAATATAGTGTAATGTACATGACGCCGTGAGCAGTAACCACCACACGGAGAATAGATTAAATAGGTTACAAAAAGCTGCACCAAACATATGAGCTCACATAAAGTGGCAAAAGTTACAAATAAATACAAGTAATTGCCACAATGTGAGCCGGCATATTCACGAAGAGCAACATAAATAAACAGTTAGTTGCTCAGCAGAATAAACCACATATTAATGTGAATAAAACTGGGTGCAAATTGAAAAGAAAATGCAAATAATAACCTCAGCAAATATTGGCGCAGATAAGCCCATACAAATGACCAAACTAAGGCCAAAGCAAAGTATTCTCTACTAGGCAGAGAAAAAAAAAAAAAAAGACCTATTCATGCAAGTTGAACCGGATAACAATTGAAAAATAGAGTAACGTAACACTTACATGAAGTGACTATGTGCTGCCACTGCCTGCCGCCTCTACGCGCGTTGCGCCTTGGCTTCCTCAGGAGGCGTAACTCACACTAGCCCCGGAATTGATATATATAGGGTCAATAGGCAATAAACCACATCGCGCAACAGGTGTCATCCCGATTGAGCACATGCGCAATGCCAGACCACAAGACTCCCCATTCAGAAGTCTGAAAGTAAGTGACGCATGCGCTGATGTATCCCGACTCAGTAAATCAGAGATCCTCCTTCAGCGCTCATAGGGAGCAAATGGATACCGCTGCATAAGCAGCAGAACACCACAAGCGCACCTGGTGAGCGTGTCAGGAGATCTCAAGTAGGGAAAATCCTGGGCATGCGTACCAATCAGACAAAAAAACAAAAGAAAAAGATATGATCAAAATGTGAGCAACATTTGTAAAAATATTACTGAAAAAATGATAAAGTGTATAGAATAAAAACAAAAAATTGGATACTAGTGCCAAATGGATTATGCAGAAAATGAGACAAGTGATTTGGTGAATAAAATACAGAAAATAATATCGATAATATCCCCAATAATCAATCCCCAAAATAATGGGGACAAAAAGATGCTACCTAACAATAATGATAGTGATAAATAAGTACCAAATAAATTGTACAGAATATGTAACTAACAGTATTGGTGAACAATAATAAAATACATAGAATATAATAATATTAATAATATCCCCAATGTTCATTCACTCAATCAATGAGGACAAATATCCCAAAGTCTTCTTCTTTGTGAGTGAGATACGCTTCATTTTCTGTGTAATAAACAAGATCCACAACCAAGAGCAGACTGAATGAGGTAAATCGAATGGAATGGAAACTAAAAATAATAAGAATAAAAAAAATTAAAAACCGAAGCAAAAAATAAATAATAAAAAATAAAAACCATGTATACACAATATGAGAAATTTTATTTATATTATAAAAAGGATCCAAAACCATTTTTTATGGTTTATGGTTTTTATAATATAAATAAAATTTCTCATATTGTGTATACATGGTTTTTATTTTTTGCTTCGGTTTTTAATTTTTTTTTATTCTTATTATTTTTAGTTTCCATTCCATTCGATTTACCTCATTCAGTCTGCTCTTGGTTGTGGATCTTGTTTATTACACAGAAAATGAAGCGTATCTCACTCACAAAGAAGAAGACTTTGGGATATTTGTCCTCATTGATTGAGTGAATGAACATTGGGGATATTATTAATATTATTATATTCTATGTATTTTATTATTGTTCACCAATACTGTTAGTTACATATTCTGTACAATTTATTTGGTACTTATTTATCACTATCATTATTGTTAGGTAGCATCTTTTTGTCCCCATTATTTTGGGGATTGATTATTGGGGATATTATCGATATTATTTTCTGTATTTTATTCACCAAATCACTTGTCTCATTTTCTGCATAATCCATTTGGCACTAGTATCCAATTTTTTGTTTTTATTCTATACACTTTATCATTTTTTCAGTAATATTTTTACAAATGTTGCTCACATTTTGATCATATCTTTTTCTTTTGTTTTTTTGTCTGATTGGTACGCATGCCCAGGATTTTCCCTACTTGAGATCTCCTGACACGCTCACCAGGTGCGCTTGTGGTGTTCTGCTGCTTATGCAGCGGTATCCATTTGCTCCCTATGAGCGCTGAAGGAGGATCTCTGATTTACTGAGTCGGGATACATCAGCGCATGCGTCACTTACTTTCAGACTTCTGAATGGGGAGTCTTGTGGTCTGGCATTGCGCATGTGCTCAATCGGGATGACACCTGTTGCGCGATGTGGTTTATTGCCTATTGACCCTATATATATCAATTCCGGGGCTAGTGTGAGTTACGCCTCCTGAGGAAGCCAAGGCGCAACGCGCGTAGAGGCGGCAGGCAGTGGCAGCACATAGTCACTTCATGTAAGTGTTACGTTACTCTATTTTTCAATTGTTATCCGGTTCAACTTGCATGAATAGGTCTTTTTTTTTTTTTTTCTCTGCCTAGTAGAGAATACTTTGCTTTGGCCTTAGTTTGGTCATTTGTATGGGCTTATCTGCGCCAATATTTGCTGAGGTTATTATTTGCATTTTCTTTTCAATTTGCACCCAGTTTTATTCACATTAATATGTGGTTTATTCTGCTGAGCAACTAACTGTTTATTTATGTTGCTCTTCGTGAATATGCCGGCTCACATTGTGGCAATTACTTGTATTTATTTGTAACTTTTGCCACTTTATGTGAGCTCATATGTTTGGTGCAGCTTTTTGTAACCTATTTAATCTATTCTCCGTGTGGTGGTTACTGCTCACGGCGTCATGTACATTACACTATATTGGTCCCATTTTTTTCTCAGCTGAGAATTAACATTCTAGTGAATTTATTAAAATAAATTCTTTGGCAAAAGATATACTCTCTATTACCTCTACTATATAAAATATGGCAGATTCATGAATAAGGCACTCTAGATTATATTTACACTACATGGATGTGATTTATCATTGAGTACTTTGAGGGAGTAATGCCCTTTCCACTTGGATTCTTTTCTAGATATCATCTACCATTTATGTCTACCACTGCCTGTTTTAGCATTGTTGCTCTGCTGTTGTTTTTAATTATTATGCAATAAAATTTATTTTTTATGCTAAAACTCTTTTGGTCCTTAATTTTCACTTAATAGTTGAGATATGGCTCTTTGTTGATATATACTGTTTTCTGAGTTATGCTATTACTTATTTCCCATTAACAGGGGATTTTTTTGGTACTTAATGTATATTTTCTGTTTTACCACAGTTTAATTCCCTATGATGGATTTCAAAGCCAGGGAAAAGGTCTGGCAGGATAAAGCATTGGATTTATTCAAACAGAGCTCAATTGCTAATTTTAATCATACCCAATATGATGATAAAGGATTAATGATGAAATATAAAAACTTGGTTAATAAAAAAACTAGGATTTGGTGGACTAAAACATCCCTAGATAATTATATTAAACAAAAAATCATTCCACGTGGCCTGCGGATACAACTCTATCCAACCTTTAGTCTGGATGATACTGAGTTAATATCTAAATGGGAAAGTGTTTCCTCAGCATGCTCTATGTCTTTTATGGAGATCATCAATATCAAAAATGCTTCTATTTTGGAAGAATTGGATATTGAGCTGAACAAATTACAAGAAGAGTTGGTAGCCAAATTGTCAAAAGAGGCCCTGGAAAATTTCTTTCAGGATCTCAATCATGATATGGAGAAATGGGAACAACAGATCAGTAAAAATAAAATGAAAAAATATCAACGTGATGTGATGGATTATGATCAGAAAAAAGTCTTTCGTTGGCAAAATAGAATTTCAGTAGAAGATCAGAAACAATCAGAGATAAGAAGTTCATCTGTGTCTTCGGTGTCTTCTATATCCAGTAATACCACTTCAACTCACGAAAGGGAATATTATACTCCCAGACGTATTAAAACAAGATATGGTGGTAGGGGCAGAGGAAGTGCAAGATATCAATCTAACTCTGGTACCAGGAGAAATGATAAACCTAAGGTAATTAATCTATCCTCGCATATTTTATCTAATGAACAGGTAGAATTGTTAGAAAAAGGTTTATCCTTTTCTCCATCTCAACAATTAGATTCCTTCACGGTCATAAAAGATGTTCACCTGTTCGCGAGAAAACTGATACTAAAGAGATTCCATGAGAAAAGTACTATGGGATTGTCACTCAATTCTGAGGAAGAGAAAGCTGCTCTGGAAATTTTAGAATCCTTAGCAGAGGAGAGCAACCCTATGGAAGCGGTGAGTTCTTTTCCCGTTTCCTTGTTTAATAAATCAAAAAAATTTCCTAACCTTAACACATGCTCGGCAGTTGAGACTTTTGTGAGATTGGTCACTCATGATATAGAGGAACTTAAGAAAAACTATCGCTTTAATCCAACTTTTATGAGTGATAAAAAAGCAATTATGGAAATGCAAGGTTGGAAAGATGTAATCTTTAAAAGAGCCGATAAAGGTGGCAATCTTGTTCTTTGGCCACGTGACCTTTATGAAAAACAGGCTCATAAATTATTATCGGACACTAATTGCTATAAAAAATTGACTTTCAGTCCTCTTCCTGCATATCATAAAGAACTAAATGATATTCTGTTAGAGGCACATGAGAAGGGTATTATCCCCAAATCACTTTTGGAATTTGTTGAATCTTTAAAACCTAAACTGCCCACTTTATATTTAATCCCAAAAATACATAAGAACATTGAGGATCCGCCCGGCCGTCCTATCGTGTCCGGAAAGGAAGGACTTAGTGAACTGATATGTCAGATAGTAGATTACTATCTGAAGCCCTTGGTGACCACTCTACCCTCCCATATTCTTGATACAACTGCGGCTCTACGGAGGTTAGACCAGCTACATCTGGGAGATGATATGATCCTTGTCACGGCTGATGTGGAGGCGTTATACACCTCCATTCGCCATGACCAGGGACTTAGAGCTACCTCCTGGTTTTTGAGAAATAGTAATTTGGACCCCCTTTTGGCAGCCCTTATAATTATTCTGTTAGAATTTATTCTGACGCACAACTGTTTTTTATTTAAAGAACAAGTATTTTTGCAAACTCAAGGTACAGCCATGGGGGCGGCTTGTGCTCCGGCTTATGCCAATTTATTTTTGGGTTTTTGGGAGAGGGAAATCTTTCAGTGTTCTCCTGTTACCAATATTGAAAAGGCCCACAATTGGATGAGATACATAGATGATGTGATGTTTGTATGGGAGGGCCCGTTGGATGAATTAAAAACATTCATGTCTGCATTGAATGATAACGATCTGAACATAAAACTCACTTATTCCTATGGGAAGAGAGTTAGTTTTTTGGACATCGATATTTCAGTCAATGATGATGGATCTGTATCGACTGATATATATAGAAAACCTACGGCCACTAATTCAATTCTACACGCTAAGTCCTCTCATCTAAAATCCACTATACGCTCAATTCCAGTGGGGCAGTTTTTGCGAGCAAAGAGGATTTGCTCTTCGGAAAAGACATACCAAAATCAAGCTGCAGATTTATATTCCAGATTTAGAGAAAGAGGATATGGTCATAGGCAAATTCGTAGAGCTTATAATAGAGTACAAGAAATCCCTAGGGATCAATTGCTATACAAGAGAAATTCCAAACCTAGGGATAATAATCAAGTTCGTCTAATTACCCCGTTTAATGATCAATGGGATAACTTTACTGGTATAATCAATAAACACTGGCATGTGTTACAAATAGATCCTATTTTGAAAAAGACATTGCCATCTAGACCTTGTATTACAGCCAAAAGATCTAAAAATCTTTCTGATCTACTTGTAAGGAGTCATCTAACCTCCAACGAAAAAGTACAAAAGGGTATTTTTGGTGAACTCCAAGGATTTTACCCTTGTCGAACTTGTAAAGCATGTTCTAATACACTTAAAATGAATACATTTCAAAATTCAGATCATTCCAAGACCTTTTCAATCAGAAAATGCCTTACCTGTTCATCTAAGGGTGTGATATATTATGCAAGTTGTTCTTGCAAAAAGATTTACATAGGAATGACTACAAGAGAGCTTAGAATTAGAATTCGCGAGCATGTTCGAGATATCGAAAAATCTAAGGAGGCTAAGGATCTGGACCAATTGAAGACATTACCGAGGCATTTTCGTGCATTTCATCATTCTCGTGCTGATGATCTTCGTGTTTTTGCAATTGATCAGGTATCGTTGGGTACGAGGGGTGGAAATTTATTTCAAACTCTTTCACAGGTAGAAAGCAGATGGATCTATAGGCTTAACACGATGATACCAGTGGGTTTAAATGAGAATAATGGTTTTGGATCCTTTTTATAATATAAATAAAATTTCTCATATTGTGTATACATGGTTTTTATTTTTTGCTTCGGTTTTTAATATTTTTTTTATTCTTATTATTTTTAGTTTCCATTCCATTCGATTTACCTCATTCAGTCTGCTCTTGGTTGTGGATCTTGTTTATTACACAGAAAATGAAGCGTATCTCACTCACAAAGAAGAAGACTTTGGGATATTTGTCCTCATTGATTGAGTGAATGAACATTGGGGATATTATTAATATTATTATATTCTATGTATTTTATTATTGTTCACCAATACTGTTAGTTACATATTCTGTACAATTTATTTGGTACTTATTTATCACTATCATTATTGTTAGGTAGCATCTTTTTGTCCCCATTATTTTGGGGATTGATTATTGGGGATATTATCGATATTATTTTCTGTATTTTATTCACCAAATCACTTGTCTCATTTTCTGCATAATCCATTTGGCACTAGTATCCAATTTTTTGTTTTTATTCTATACACTTTATCATTTTTTCAGTAATATTTTTACAAATGTTGCTCACATTTTGATCATATCTTTTTCTTTTGTTTTTTTGTCTGATTGGTACGCATGCCCAGGATTTTCCCTACTTGAGATCTCCTGACACGCTCACCAGGTGCGCTTGTGGTGTTCTGCTGCTTATGCAGCGGTATCCATTTGCTCCCTATGAGCGCTGAAGGAGGATCTCTGATTTACTGAGTCGGGATACATCAGCGCATGCGTCACTTACTTTCAGACTTCTGAATGGGGAGTCTTGTGGTCTGGCATTGCGCATGTGCTCAATCGGGATGACACCTGTTGCGCGATGTGGTTTATTGCCTATTGACCCTATATATATCAATTCCGGGGCTAGTGTGAGTTACGCCTCCTGAGGAAGCCAAGGCGCAACGCGCGTAGAGGCGGCAGGCAGTGGCAGCACATAGTCACTTCATGTAAGTGTTACGTTACTCTATTTTTCAATTGTTATCCGGTTCAACTTGCATGAATAGGTCTTTTTTTTTTCTCTGCCTAGTAGAGAATACTTTGCTTTGGCCTTAGTTTGGTCATTTGTATGGGCTTATCTGCGCCAATATTTGCTGAGGTTATTATTTGCATTTTCTTTTCAATTTGCACCCAGTTTTATTCACATTAATATGTGGTTTATTCTGCTGAGCAACTAACTGTTTATTTATGTTGCTCTTCGTGAATATGCCGGCTCACATTGTGGCAATTACTTGTATTTATTTGTAACTTTTGCCACTTTATGTGAGCTCATATGTTTGGTGCAGCTTTTTGTAACCTATTTAATCTATTCTCCGTGTGGTGGTTACTGCTCACGGCGTCATGTACATTACACTATATTGGTCCCATTTTTTTCTCAGCTGAGAATTAACATTCTAGTGAATTTATTAAAATAAATTCTTTGGCAAAAGATATACTCTCTATTACCTCTACTATATAAAATATGGCAGATTCATGAATAAGGCACTCTAGATTATATTTACACTACATGGATGTGATTTATCATTGAGTACTTTGAGGGAGTAATGCCCTTTCCACTTGGATTCTTTTCTAGATATCATCTACCATTTATGTCTACCACTGCCTGTTTTAGCATTGTTGCTCTGCTGTTGTTTTTAATTATTATGCAATAAAATTTATTTTTTATGCTAAAACTCTTTTGGTCCTTAATTTTCACTTAATAGTTGAGATATGGCTCTTTGTTGATATATACTGTTTTCTGAGTTATGCTATTACTTATTTCCCATTAACAGGGGATTTTTTTGGTACTTAATGATAATTAGTAAGTATCACAAATAATATTTACATCCAGGTACCTTATAGATGATGTCAACTCTGGAGTCATTCTCCTTCTTGTCCAGACCCCATGATGAGTTTGCTCATCCAAAGCTGTCTCTGCAGACTTCCACCTTCGGTCTTCCGCAGCAAATCTCCACATGATGCCCTTACCTTAAAGATACCAGTGTCATTATAATGCTCCTGTATAAAAATATCTGCCCTACGCTTAACCCCTGAATAAATAATTGCCCCTCACTATATTGTCTGCACAAAATATGACCCCATGCTGTTCCTTTTATGGTACGTGTTATTCACACTGACCTCTCCTTTCCATACTGGCCCCCTCTACAGATTGTCCTCTCACACTGTGTCTTCCCTATAGGGTCAGTCTCTATGCTGTACCTTCTCACCACACTCCACCTCCTTGGTATACTGTCCCCTCCTGGCTGTAAACTTACACAGTGCCCCATGCTACACCCCCCATACTACTCAGTCTCTACTCTGTGCCCACCAACTCCCCCCCATACTGCCTCCTCATAGTACTCCCCTCCCTCCTCATACTGTCTCCTCTCATATCCCCCTATTCACAATGCTCTCCTCATGTGCTTACTCCCTCACTCTCTATACTGCCTACTCACATATACTCCTGTCTCCCCATACTTTGTCTGCACACATTCCATCACTCTCACTCCCCATACTATGTCCACATATATTTTTCCATCATTATTTATACTGCATCCAAATACATTCTCCCATTCGCTCCCCATACTGTCTGCACTTATCCCCCCATACTGTTTTCTCATCCATGCCCCCATTCCCCTGTACCATTTCCTCATATATGCCCCCATACTTTTTCCTCATACCTGCTCTGCATCTCCCCCTTTGCCCCTCATTTTGTGTCCTAAAATCCCCCCACATTAAATCCTCCATCCCCATTCCAAATCTCCCCACACACACTAAATTTCCCCATCCCCACTCCAAATCTCCCCACACACAATAAATCCCCTCATCCTCACTCCAAATCTCCCCCACACATTAAATCCCCCAATCCCCACTCCATATCTCCCCCATACATTAAATCCCCCATCCCCACTCCAAATCTCCCCCACACAATAAATCCCCTCATACCCACTCCAAATCTCCCCCACATATTCCCCCCACCCCCACTCCAAATCTCCCCTCACACATTAAATACCCCCATCCCCACTCCAAATCTCCCCCACACAATAAATCCCCTCATACCCACTCCAAATCTCCCCCACACAAAAAATACCCCTTCCCCACTCCAAGTCTCCCTCCACACATGAAATACTCCAATCCCCACTCCAAATCTCCCCACACACATTAAATCCCCTCATACCCAAGCTAAAATATTACCCCATGCACTTAATCTTCAGTATCTCCAGCTCCACTGGAGTACTCACCACCAATGTGTGCCTCTGCAGGCTGGTGAGTGATGTCAGCAGCATTATCACATGATCTGGTCATGCTACTCACGTCCCTCTCACCTGGTGGTTAGGGCAGCAATTGTACTCACATCTGTAAGATACATACAGATGGAATTATAGTTGATCCCTGGGAGCCGCTGCACTGCAGCCTCTCTGTGCCAGCTGTCAGCTTGACAGTCAGTACAGAGAATAGTCAACTCAAAGTCTAGGAGCGGCAGAATGCAGCCGCCTGGGGAGACAATGTGGACTGCCGCATTAGGTGGCCTGACTGCCCCCCTGCCGGCTGTTCCCGGGGTACATGCCATGGCTGCCTCCCTAGATACACCTCGTTGGAATGTGACCTGTGTAATGCACTGGCTGCTGCAATAGCAGAAAGTTTAGATATAACATTTAGGACGTGCCTGACTATGTGAGAAAATCAGTATTGTTGGTAGCAGAACAGCATTTAATACAATAGACAAACATGTAGAACTACAACACTTCTAATTAATGGTAACAGCCATAGGTAAATGAAAATCCACACTTAAGGGCATGTCACACTAAGCGATATCGCTAGCAATATCGCTATAACGTGTTATAGCGATATTGCTAGCGATATCGCTGTGTGTGATACTTACCTACGACCCGCTCCCCCGCTGGTTATCGCTGATCGCGCGAGAACAGGCTGGACTGTTTCTCGTCGTCAGCTTCCTGCGGCGCTTCCTGCTGTGACGACGAGCGACGCGTGGAGCCGGGCGGGAGGACGCAGGATCGCCTGGTGTGACAGGTAAGTAGCGACCCCCGACCCCTGCGATGTCGCTGGTGAGATCTGCCTGTGTGGCAGCTCACTAGCGACCACTTAGCGATGTACCAGCGATCCTGACCACGTCATATCGCTGGTCGGGATCACTGGTACATCGCTAAGTGTGACAGTACCTTAATCCATGGAAAATTTAATTTGACAAATCTAAAGTTTTTAGACACATGCGGAGGATTAATCTGGTTTTCTTGTATGGTTGTATGGGACAAAGCCACATGCCTTGCCTAATACACTCGCTTACAATGCTATGGAGAATGGACAAGACAATATGCCCATGACAAACAAAGATAGTTATTGGGAATGGTCCAGTTTGTGTACACAGAAACTTATTGTGTCCAAGCTTAGCTTAACAGCTTGAGAAAGGACAAAGATATAAGTGAATATGATTGTTCAGGCTGTGCGACTCTGCTGCTATGCATCAGATTGTCACAGAGTCTGATAAACATCTGTTCCATAATGACATATAATGTAATCACTGCTGGTGCCTCAGCTACTTGTAGCAGTAATGCTGGAACAATTGGGACATATTGTCTCTATATGAAAGAAAGCGGGATCTCCTGGTTACACATGAAGTTGTCAGGTGTCTGCTCAGTGATAGCTTGGCTGATCAGAGGGCACAAAATCACAGAGCTATGTCACACAAAATATTTAATAATAATATTTCCCACATGTTTACTTTACATCAGCACAATTTTGAAACCAAAATTTTTCTTTGTTTGGAAGTTATAAGGGTTAAAAGCTAATTAGCGATTTCAAATTTTTACACCTTTTTTTGGGACCACATAACATTTGAAGTCACTTTGAGGAGTCAATATGATAAAAAAAACCAAAAGTGACACCATTCCAAAAACTGCACCCCTGAAGGTGCTCAAAACCACATTCAAGAAGTTTATTAATCCTTCAGGTGCTTCACAGGAATTTTTGGAATGTTTAAGAAAATTAACATTTAACTTTTTTTCATGAAAAAATTAATTCAGGTCCAATTTTTTTATTTTACCAAGGGTAACAGGAGAAATTGGACCCCAAAAGTTGTTGTACAATTTATCCTGATTATGATGATACCTTATATATGCAGGTAAAGCACTGTTTGGGCACATGGCAGAGCTCGGAAGGGAAGAAGCGCCGTTTGACTTTTCAATGCAAAATTGGCTGGAATTGAGATCGGGCACCATGTCACATTCGGAGAGCCCCTGATGTGCCTAAACAGTGGAAACCACCCAATTCTAACTCAAACCCTAACCCCAACAAACCCCTAACCCTAATCCCAACCCTAACCCTAATCTCAACCCTAACCCTAATCCAAACCCTAACTTTAACCTTAGCCCCAACCCTAACCTTATCTTTAGCCCCAACCCTAACTCTAACCCTAACTTTAGTCCTAACCCTGACCCTAACATTAGCCCCAACCCTAACCCTAATTTTAGCCCCAACCCTAACCCTAACTTTAGCCCCCACCCTAACCCTAGCTGTAGCCCTAACCCTAACGGGAAAATACATTTTTTTTTATTTTTTCCCTAACTAAGGGGGTTATAAAGGGGTTTGATTTACTATTTATAGCAGGTTTTTATGTTTGGCAGCTGTCACATGCTAAAAGACGCTTTTTATTGCAAAAAATAGTTTTTGCATCACCACATTTTGAGAGCTATAATTTTTCCATATTTTGGCCCACAGAGTCATATGAGGTCTTGTTTTTTGCAGGACAAGTTGATGGTTTTATTGGTACCATTTTCCAGCACATGACATTTTTTGATCGCTTTTTGTTATGATTTTTGTGAGACAAAATAGACAAAAACAAGCAATTCATGAATTTCTTTTAGTGGGGCATTTATACTGTTCTGCGTGTGGTAAAATTGATAAAGCAGTTATATTCTTTGAGTTAGTACAATTACAGTGATACCTCATCTATATCTTTTTTATGTTTTGATGCTTTTATACAATAAAAACTATTTTATTTAAAAAATATTTATTTTTGAATAGCTTTATTTTGAGAGCTATATCTTTTTTATTTTTTTGCTGAGGACACTGTATGGCAGCTCGTTTTTTGCAGGACAAGATGACGTTTTCAGTGATGCCACGTTTATGTATATCCGTCTTTTTGATCGCCTGTTATTCCACTTTTTGTTCGGTGGCATGATGATAAAGCATTGTTTTTTAGCTCGGTTTTTATTTATTTTTTACGGCGTTCACTGAAGGGATTAACTAGTGGGACAGTTTTATATGTCGGGTCGTTACCGACGTGGCGATACTTAATATGTGTACTTTTATTGTTTATTTTATTTACATAAAGAAATGTATTTATTGGAAAAATATGTATTTTTTTCTTTATTTAGGAATTTAAAAAATATATATTTTTACACAGTATAATTTTTTTTACTGTTACATTGTCCCAGGATAGGACATCACTCTGTAAAGTCAGATCGCTGATCAATGATCTGACAGGCAGTGAAGGAGGCTTGCCGGTGCCTGCTCTCAGCAGGCACTGAGAACCCACCTCTCTGCAGGATCTGGAAGGACCCCGTGGCCATCTTGGAGCCGCGGGTCTGCAGGCAGGGAGAATCTCAGAACAATGCGATCACATCGCGTTGTTCTGAGGGTTTGAGGAAAGCACACAGGGAGCCCCATTCCTGCGCGATGCTTCTTTATGCCACCAGAACGCTGTGATCTTGTTTGATTGCAGTGTTCTGGGGGGTTAAAGTGCCGGGAGCGGTCTGTGATCACTCCTGGTACTTAGTGTCGGGTGTCATCTGTGTGCGCGGCTGATTGCCAATGATGTACTATTCCGTTCATGGGCATTAAGTCCCAGGGCACATGGATGGAATAGTATGTCTAAGGTCAGGGGTTAATTATAAAGATGGGTGTACATGAAACAGCAGTTTGTAACATGCACCCAACAGTTACCATTAAATGTCTGGATTTTCTTCAATTCTGTTTGTATTTTCTTAACTCAATTATTCCTCACTTGCCAAAAGGGACTGTATAAAAAATACTAGATAAACATAAAAAATAGCAACAACAGGTCAAAGGTGCAGCATGTATGGATGTCAATATAGAATAACATAGGAGTTATGCAAAAACTTAGTAAAGTGATTGATGATAAGCACACTTTGTTCTGATGACTCTGAGGTTTGAGTGGAATTAAATTTTAAATTAGTTTTACAAAAGTCAGCATTCGCCAAAATTAATTAATTAATAAATCACTTCATCAAAATAGCAGCCACTGACCGCCATTTTCTGAACCATAACTGGCCAATGAAAAGATAAAAAAAAAACCTATTTGCTATACTCACTTCAGGGCAGTTTCTAGGGAATTTTGCCAACAGGGCGAACATCGAAAAAGCACCCCCCCCCGAAACATTAACATGCTGAATACTTTAGATAAACTTAGATAAACGTGTCTTACCTTAGCATCAATCCAATCCTCGAAGGCATCACCCCCCGATATTACACACAAAGACAGCAGGCTAAGCACCACAGTATCCTCAAAAAAATAAAGTAAATACATCACTGCAGTAATAAAATCCCCTAACTAGCCCCTATGGTAATAATATCCCCCATCCTGACCCCTGTGTGTCTCATTCCTGACTTCAGCCATATTTTCTTTCGTCCTGCCCTCATGGGTATCCATTCTGCCCCATATGATCTCCTGATCCTGCCCCGTCTACATCGTATCCATCCTGCCCCATGATCCTGCCCCCTGTGTCTCACATTCTGCCCCGTCCTGTGTCTCACTTTCACATTCTGCCCCCTCCTGTGTCTTACTGTCACATTCTGCCCCCGTGCCTCACATTCTGCCCCTCCTGTGTATCATTGTCACATTCTGCCCCCTCCTGTGTCTCATTGTCACATTCTGTCCCCTCCTGTGTCTTACTGTCTCATTCTGCCCCTCCTATGTCTCACTGTCACATTCTGCCCCTCCTGTGTCTCACTGTCACATTCTGCCCTCTCCTGTGTCCTACTTTCACATTCTGCCCCTTCCTGTGTCTTACTGTCACATTCTGCCCCCTTGCCTCACATTCTGCCCCCTCCTGCATCTCACTGTCACATTCTGCCCCCCTCCCGTGTCTTACTGTCACATTCTGCCCCCTCCTGTGTCTTACTGTCACATTCTGCCCCATGTCCATTCTGCCCCAATGTCTCACATTCTGCCCCCTCCTGTGTCATTACTGCCACATTCTGCCCCCTCCTGTGTCTCACTGTCGCATTCTGCCCCTCCTGTGTCTTACTGTCACATTCTGCCCCCTCCTGTGTCTCACTGTCACATTCTGCCCCCTCCTGTGTCTTACTGTCATATTCTGCCCCATGTCTGACATTTTGCCCCCTCCTGTGTCATTACTGTCACATTCTACCCCCTCCTGTGTCTCACTGTCACATTCTGCCCCCATGTCTCACATTCTGCCCCCTCCTGTGTCTCACTGGCACATTCTGCCCCATGTCTGCATTCTGCCCCCATCATATCTGCATTCTGCCCCCATCATATCTGCATTCTGCCCCCATGTCTTGCATTCTGCTCCATGTCTTGCATTCTGCCCCCCTACGCCAGGCCCTTGACTGGCTTCCTATTGCCCAGAGGCTCCAATTCAAAACCCTAACCATGACATACAAAGCCATCCACAACCTGTCTCCTCCATACATCTGTGACATGGTCTCTAGGTACCTACCCGCATGCAACCTTCGATCATCTCAAGATCTCCTTCTCTACTCCCCCTTATCTCTTCTTCCCACAACCGCATACAAGACTTCTACCGTGCTTCCCCCATACTCTGGAACTCTCTGCAGCAACACATCAGACTCTCACCATCAACGGAAACCTTCAAGAAGAACCTGAAGACCCACCTGTTCCGACAAGCCTACAGCCTGCAATGATCCTCGATCTACTGAACCACCGCACGACCTGCTCTACCCTCTCCTACTGTATCATCACCCATCCCTGTAGACTGTGAGCCCTCGCGGCAGGGTCCCCTCTCTTATGTACTTGTGTGTCCATTGTCTTACAAATGTTTTTTATGCTTGTCTATATTTCCTGTTATGATGAGTCACCAAAGGAGGAAAAAACAAAATACTAGCTAAGTCCAGAAAAACCAGAGAGGTTGGCAGCTATCGGATTGCAGACCCCTGAACCTATTTACAACAACTAACAGTAGCCGTGGGGGGTTCCTACGGTGCCCTAGACCCCTCGATCACAGCTGGAGAACTACATAGCCTAAAGACAGAAAGGGGAAAATCTAAACTGCCCCAGAGCAGACCCCAAAGCAATAGGCAGCCCCCAACATATAATGACGGTGAAGCAAGATGAAAACACTAACACAGATAGAAAGATAGGTTGAGCAAATGATGGGGCCCAAGCTAACTAAAATAGGACAGGATAGGAAAGCTGCTGTCTGCCATCCGCAAAAATCCTATCCAAAATGTGCCAACCGACTGATAGGAAAAACAGGCTCTGAAGTCGCTAGGCTTCAAAAGACTAATTCAGCACTCAGGTATATTCTGAAGACAGAGCAAAAGATCAACAGATCAGAGACAAAAATGGAATTCAGCTCACCCCCAGCCGGGGATGGCAGAACTCCCAAAAAACAAGGCAAAACAAAACCAAAACTAAAGTGTACAAAGCAGAGCAGAAAAACTTAGCTTTGAGATGCAGGAATCAGACTGGTCTCCAAGAATCCAGCAGGATCACCAGCAAGGCTGAAGGGCGTCGGCTGCCTTATTTCCAGTCCTCAATTCCAGCCACCCAGTCATCATCTAGCTGCCCAGGTGTTTGGTAATCAGCCTCACTACCTTCCTTCACCAGAGGAGGGAGTTCATCAGACCTCAACAGTGAAGGGAAAAATGAACTCACAACAATTTCCCCTTTTCACATGTAAAGCGCCATGGAATAAATGGCGCTATATAAATGCACAATAATAATCTATATATATAAGAGACATCGTGATTACTCGCTAATCCCGCCCCCTGCACAGCAGCTCCGCCCCCACCACATCACCACACATAATCCCGCCCCCACCCCATTACAAAGAGGCATAGTGATTACTCACTAATCCTGCCCCCTGCACAGTAGCTCTGCCCCCACCACATCACCTTTTGCCCCCTCCTGTGTCATTACTGTCACATTCTGCCCCCTCCTGTGTCTCACTGTCACATTCTGCCCCATGTCTCACATTCTGCCCCCTCCTGTGTCTCACTGTCACATTCTGCCCCCATGTCTCGCATTCTGCCCCCTCCTGTGTCTCACTGTCACATTCTGCCCCATGTCTCACATTCTGCCCCCTGCTGTGTCTTACTGTCACATTCTGCCCCCTGCTGTGTCTTACTGTCACATTCTGCCCCATGTCTTGCATTCTGCCCCCATGTCTCACTTTATGCCCCCTCCTGTGTCTCACTGTCACATTCTGCCCCATCCTGTCTTACTGGCACATTCTGCCCCCATTTCTGCACTCTGCCCCCATCATATCTGCATTCTGCCCCCATGTCTTGCATTCTGCCCCATGTCTTCCATTCTGCCCCCATCATGTCTTGCATTCTTCCCCCATGTCTTGCATTCTGCCCCCATGTCTGCATTCTGCCCCATCATGTCTTGAATTCTGCCCCATCATGTCTTGCATTCTGCCCCCATAATGTCTTGCATTCTGCCTCCATCATGTCTTGCATTCTGCCCCATCATGTCTTGCTTTCTGTCCCCACCATGTCTTGCATTCTGCCCCCATCATGTCATGCATTCTGCCCCATGTCTGCATTCTGCCCCCATCATGTCTTGCATTCTGCCCCATGTCTGCATTCTGCCCCCATCATGTCTTGCAATCTGCCCCCATCATGTCTTGCATTCTGCCCCCATCATGTCTTGCATTCTGCCCCATGTCTTACATTCTGCCCCCATCATATCTGCATTCTGCCCCATCATGTCTTGCATTCTGCCCCATCATGTCTTGCATTCTGCCCCCATCATGTCTTGCATTCTGCCCCATCATGTCTGCATTCTGCCCCCATCATGTCTTGCATTCTGCCGCCATCATGTCTTGCATTCTGCCCCATGTCTTGCATTCTGCCCCATCATGTCTTGCATTCTGCCCCCATCATGTCTTGCATTCTGCCCCCATAATGTCTTGCATTCTGCCCCATCATGTCTTGCATTCTGCCCCCATGTCTTGCATTCTGCCCCATGTCTTGCATTTTGCCCCAGGCATATCTGTATTCTGCCCCCATCATGTCTTGCATTCTGCCCCATGTCTGCATTTTGCCCCATCATGTCTTGCATTCTGCTCCCATCATGTCTTGCTTTCTGCCCCATCATGTCTTGCATTCTGCCTCCATCTTGTCTTGCATTCTGCCCCCATCATATCTGCATTCTGCCCCATCATGTCTTGCATTCTGCTCCATGTCTTGCATTCTGCCCCATGTCTTGCATTCTGCCCCATCATGTCTTGCATTCTGCCCCATGTCTGCATTCTGCCCCCATCATGTCTGCATTCTGCCCCATCATGTCTTGCATTCTGCCCCATCATGTCTTGCATTCTGCCCCATCATATCTGCATTCTGCCCCATCATGTCTTACATTTTGCCCCATGTCTTGCATTTTTCCCCCATTTCTCCATATAAGCCCCTGTGTGTCTTCAGTCCTGCCCCTGAGTCTCCATTCTGCCAGGGAAACATATTGCCCCTTTCAATAATAAAATAAAATAAAAACTTTTTTCTTACCTGGCCTCACTCCAGCGTTGAAGTTGGAGCTGCAGCTGTGTGAGGCTGAGCTGAAAGGACCTGTGGTGACGTCATCATCATGTGATCAGGGGGCGGGCTGATCAATGGTGAAGGACTGTGGTAATGATGACGTCACCACAGGTCCTTCAGCTCTTCTGTAGCTTTGGATGTCGGTCGCTGTGGCGGCTCTGCTGATGTGTGCGCTGCAGGCCCGGCTGCAGAGCACACTTGGGGCCCGACCGGCGACTGCAGCGCACACTTGGGGCCCGCCTGGCGCCCCATGACATGCAGCACTTGGGGCCTGATGACTTTAAGCACAGGAGCGGGGCCCCTGATCTGCGGGGCCCCCTTCTGTACTGCTGTTGATCAGGCCCCATACAGCAGTAAGGGCTGTCATGCCCTAATGGCGGCCCTGGGCAGGCACCCCCTGGCTTGGGTGGCGCCCCAGGCGATCACACCCCCCGTCCCCCGTAAAAACAGCCCTGACTCACTTAATCTCTTTGATCCTGCCATTATTCACCACGACCCATCCATTCCTCGCCACAACTTGCAATGGAATCTTTGTTACTCCGACACTGTGCCAAGACTTCTGGGTGTCATGGCATGGGATGGTTCTGTGCATAAGCTTGGGAGTTCACAGTGGACTACATCCTGACATCCTCACACCAATGACCTTGCTTGTCCAGAACCCTCCCGGGCACCATGAATCACTGGCTATTATTTTAAAATCTTAAATTGTGCCACATGGTAAGATTTTGGTGATATTAGAGACAGTATAGGTCTCATGGGTTTACCATGACAGAGAGGAGTCAGAACACTGGAGCATCTGATTTCTCCTACTCCTGTACTGATTTGAAGCACTTCACCTTCATATTAAATGTTGTAAATTTATTTTAGCTGTGTATGATTTAATCTGCTCAGTTGAGAGCTCCTGGAAGCTTTCCTGCATTAAGGCTTAAAGCTGTGCACTCTTAGCCACTCCCATCTCCTATATAAACTGGGGCCTGGCTAGCACTCATTGTCATAGTTAGCTTATGCTGCAAGACTGGAGGTTCTTGGTGGTTATTATTGGAGAAAGCACTTGGTGGATTTATCTGTGACTGCTGCTAGATTCTGACTGTGTGATAATTCCCTTTCTTCTCCTACTTTGGTTTAACCCCCTTCTGCACTAAGTATATTTGTATGTTTGGTATTTTTTGTCATCCCTGTTTGTATTACCTTGTTAGTCTGGTTAGTGTATTACAGTACACTACAACTCTCCTCTTTCCTGGGTGGGGGAAGGGTACAGACTGAGGGCGGATTCAGGAGCTAAGGCAAGGTACATGACCTTGGAGTCTTCACCATCAGAAGTAATCCGGGAAACAGGGAAATCTCAAACACCTCAATTTACAATCACTCTTTGAGTCCCTTCTCCCTCTTACAGACATAGCTTCCCTTCATCACACAGATGCTGCTGCCACTTTTTATAACACCATAATAACAGCAACACTTGATTCGGCTGCCCCCCTCACTCAGAGCAAAACTCGTACAATCAACAGGCAGCCCTGGCTGACCAGCCTGATCAAAGAACTGAGCAGAGATGGAAGATAACCCATTCTACTGAGCACTTCAGCACATATAAGCAGTCCGTTGCCAGCTTTAAGTGCACGCTCTCTGCCGCTAAACAAACTTACTTTGCATCTCTCATATCCTCCCTGTCTCACAACCCTAAACAACTCTTCAACACTTTCAATTCTCTACTCCGTCCCACAGCACCTCCTCCCCCTCCTCTCATTTCTGCTGAAGACTTTGCCTCCTTCTTTAAGCAGAAGATCGACAAGATCAGACAAAACTTTGTCCCGCAGCCCCCAATGCCCCTCTTAGCCGCTCAGCCCTGTTCTGCAAAAGCCAGCTTCTCCACCATGACAGAAGATCAGCTCTCCACCTTTCTGTCAAGATCACAACTCACCACTTGTGCACTTGACCCACTCCCGTCTCACCTCATCCCTTACTATGCCACAGTCTTCATCCCATCTCTAACACAACTCTTCAACCTTTCACTTACAAATAGTGTCTTTCCCTCATCCTTGAAACATGCCTCAACCACACCCATCGTCAAAAAGCCCTCCCTTGATCCATCCTCTGTGTCTAACTATCGCCCAATATCTCTTTTCCCTTACGCCTCAAACCTACTGGAACAGCATGTATATCTTGAACTGTCCTCCCACCTCTCCTCCTGTTCCCTCTTTGACCGTTTACAATCTGGCTTCCGGCCGTATCACTCAACTGAAACTGCCCTAACTAAAGTCACTAACGACTTATTAACCACCAAGAGCAAGCAACACTACTCTGTCCTCCTTCTCCTGGACCTGTTCTCTGCCTTCAATACCGTAGACCATTCCTTCCTGCTACAGACTCTCTCATCTCTTGGCATCACAGACTTGGCCCTATCCTGGATCTCATCATACCTGACAGACCGAACATTAAGTGACTCCCTCTCACACACCACCTCCTCACCTCGCCCCCTGTCTGTTGGTGTTCCTCAAGGCTCTGTCCTAGGACCCCTACTATTCTCCATTTACACCTTTGGCTTGGGACAGCTCATAGAATCCTACGGTTTGCAGTATCACCTCTATGCCGATGACACGCAAATCTACCTATCTGGACCCAACCTCACCTCCTTACTGACTGAAATCCCACAATGTCTGTCTGCTATATCATCCTTCTTCTCTGCTTGCTTTCTCAAACTGAACATGGACAAAACAGAATTCATCATCTTTCCCCATCTCACTCTACCCCTCCACCAGACCGATCCATCAATGTCAATGGCTGCTTTCTTTCCCCAGTCTCGCACGCTCTGTGCCTTGGGGTAATCCTCGACTCTGTGCTCTCTTTCAAACCACATATCCATCCAAACCCTCGCCTCCTCCTACCGCCTCAAACTCAAAAATATTTCCCGGATCCGCTCATTCCTCAACCACAAAACCACAAAAACACTAGTACATGCTCTTATCATCTCCCGCCTCGACTACTGCAACCTCCAACTCTCTGGCCTCCCCTCTAGCACTCTGGCTCCACTCCAGTCCATCCTACACTCTGCTGCCCAACTAATCCACCTGTCTCCCCGCTATTCCCCAGCCTCCCCCCTACGCCAGGCCCTTGACTGGCTTCCTATTGCCCAGAGGCTCCAATTCAAAACCCTAACCATGACATACAAAGCCATCCACAACCTGTCTCCTCCATACATCTGTGACATGTTCTCTAGGTACCTACCCACACGCAACCTTCGATCATCTCAAGAGTCTCCTTCTCTACTCCCCCTTATCTCTTCTTCCCGCAACCGCATACAAGACTTCTCCCGTCTTTCCCCCATACTCTGGAACTCTCTGCCGCAACACATCAGACTCTCACCATCAATGGAAACCTTCAAGAAGAACCTGAAGACCCACCTGTTCCGACAAGCCTACAGCCTACAATGATCCTCGGTCTACTGAACCACCGCACGACCTGCTCTACCCACTCCTACTGTATCATCACCCATCCCTGTAGACTGTGAGCCCTCGCGGGCAGGGTCCCCTCTCTTATATACTTGTGTGTCCCTTGTCTTACACATGTTTATTATACTTGTCTATATTTCCCCTTTTCACATGTAAAGCGCCATTGAATAAATGGCGCTATATAAATGCACAATAATAATCTATATATATAAGAGACATCGTGATTACTCGCTAATCCCACCCCCTGCACAGCAGCTCTGCCCCACCACATCACCATACATAATCCCGCCCCCACCCCATTACATAGAGGCATCGTGATTACTCACTAATCCCGCCCCCTGCACAGTAGCTCTGCCCCCACCACATCACCACAAATAATCCCGCCCCCCACCCCATTACCGCACACAATCCTGCCCCCACAACATTACCACACACAATCCTGCCCCCCACCACATTACCACACACAATCCCGCCCCCCACCACATTACCACACACAATCCGGCCCCCACACCACATCACCAAACACAATCCCGCCCCTGCACCTCATCACCACACATAATCCCGCCCCCACCACATCACCACACATAATCCCGCCCCCCCACCACATCACCACACATAATCCCCCCCACCACATCACCACACATAATCCCGCCCCCCACCCCATTACCACAAACAATCCTGACCCCACCACATTACCACACACAATCCCACCCCCACCCCATTACCACACCCAATCCCGCCCCCCACCCCATTACCACACACAATCCCGCCCCCCACCCCATTACCACACACAATCCCACCCCCATAACATTACCATACACAATCCCGCCCCCCACCACATTACCACACACAATCCCGCCCCCACCACATCACCACACATAATCCCCCACCACATCACCACATATAATCTCACCCCCCACCACATCACCACACATAATCCCGCCCCCACCACAATACCAAACATAATCCCGCCCCCCACCACATCACCACACATAACCCCGCCCCCCAAACCACATCACCACACATAATCCCGCCCCCCACCACATAGCCACACATATTCCCACCCCCACCACATCACCACACATAATCCTGCCCCACCATCACATCACCACACATAATCCCGGCCCACCACCACATCACCACACATAATTCCGCCCCCCACCACATCAACACACATAATCCCGCCCCCCCACCACATCACCACACATAATCCCGTCCCACCACCACATCACCACACATAATCCCGCCCCCCACCACATTACCACACATAATCCCGCCCCACCACATCACCACACATAATCCCGCCCCCCACCACATCACCACACATAGTCCCACCCCCATCACATCACCACACATAATCTCGCCCCCCCACCATATTACGACACAAAATCCCACCCCCCACCACATCACCACACATAATCCCACCCCTCACCACATCACCACACATAATCCTGCCCCCACCACATCACCACACATAATCCTGCCCCCCACCACATCACCACACATAATCCCATCCCCCACCACATTACCATACATAATCCCGCCCCTCACCTTACCACACGAGGCTCCGTCCCCCCACATTACCACACGAGGCTCTGTCTCCACACATTACCACACGAGGCTCCGTCCCCACACATTGCCACACAAGGCTCCATCCCCACACATTACCACACAAGGCTCCGTACCCCCACATTACCACATGAGGCTCCGTCCCCACGCATTACCTCATGAGCCTCCGTCAACACACATTACCACACGAGGCTCCGTCCACACACATTACCACATGAGGCTCCGTCCCCACACATTACCACACGAGGGTCTGTCCCCACACATTACCACATGAGGCTCAGTCCCCACACATTACCACACGAGGCTCCGTCCCCACACATTACCACACGTGGCTCCTTCCCCCCACATTACCATATGAAGCTCCGTCCCCACACATTACCACACGAGACTCCGTCCCCACATATTACCACACGAGGCTCCGTCCCCACATATTACCACACGAGGCTCCGTCCCCACACATTACCACACGAGTCTCCTTCCCCAAACATTAGCACACGAGGCTCCGTCCCCACACATTACCACACGAGCCTCCGTTCCCCCACATTAACACACAAGGCTCTGTCCCCACACATTACCACATGAGACTCCGTCCCCACACATTACCACACGAGGCTCCGTCCCCCCACATTACCACATGAGGCTCCGTCCCCACACATTACCACACGAGGCTCCGTCCTCACACATTACCACATGAGGCTCCGTCCCCACACATTGCCACACGAGGGTCTGTCCCCACACATTACCACACGAGGCTCAGTCCCCACACATTACCACACGAGGCTCCGTCCCCACACATTACCACACGAGGCTCCGTCCCCAAATATTACCACACGAGGCTCCGTCCCCACATATTACCACACGAGGCTCCGTCCCCACACATTACCACACGAGTCTCCTTCCCCAAACATTAGCACACGAGGCTCCGTCCCCACACATTACCACACGAGCCTCCGTTCCCCCACATTAACACACAAAGCTCTGTCCCCACACATTACCACATGAGACTCCGTCCCCACACATTACCACACGAGGCTCCGTCTCCACACATTACCACATGAGGCTCCGTCCCCACACATTACCACACGAGGCTCCGTCCTCACACATTACCACATGAGGCTGCGTCCCCACACATTACCACACGAGGCTCCATCCCCACACATTACCACACGAGGCTCTGTCCCCCCACATTACCACACGAGGCTGTGTCCCCACACATTACCACACGAGGCTCCATCCACACACATTACCACATAAGGCTCTGTCCCCACACATTACCACACGAGGTTCCATCCACACACATTACCACACGAGGCTCCGTCCACACACATTACCACACGAGGCTCTGTCCCCACACATTACCACACGAGGCTCCGTTCTCCCGCATTACCACACGAGGCTCCATTCCCTCACATTACCACACGAGGCTCCGTCCCCACACATTACCACACGAAGCTCTGTCCCCACACATTTCCACACGAGGCTCCATCCCCCCACATTACCACACGAAGCTCCATCCCCACACATTACCACACGAGGCTCCGTCCCCACACATTACCACACGAGGCTCTGTCCCCAAACATTACCACACGAGGCTCCATCCCCACACATTACCAAACGAGGCTCTGTCCCCACACATTGCCACACGAGGCTCCATCCCCACACATTACCACACGAGGCTCCGTCCCCACA
This sequence comes from Dendrobates tinctorius, assembly GCF_039654945.1. NCBI lineage: Eukaryota > Metazoa > Chordata > Amphibia > Anura > Dendrobatidae > Dendrobates > Dendrobates tinctorius. Next base: position 10,470,476 of record NW_027361833.1, on the reverse strand, counting down.
CATTACCACACGAGGCTCCATCCCCCCACATTACCACACGAAGCTCCGTCCCCACACATTACCACACGAGGCTCTGTCCCCACACATTAACACACGAGGCTCCGTCTCCACACATTACCACACAAGGCTCCGTCCCCACACATTACCACATGAGGCTCCGTCCCCCCGCATTACCACACGAGGCTCCATCCCCACACATTACCACATGAGGCTCCGTCCTCACACATTACCACATGAGGCTACGTCTCCACACATTACCACACGAGGCTCTGTCCCCACACATTACCACACGAGGCTCCGTCCTCGCTCATTAACACACGAGGCTCCGTCCCCCCACATTACCACACGAGGCTCCATCCCCACACATTACCACACGAGGCTCGGTCCTCACACATTACCACACAAGGCTGCATCCCCACACATTACCACACGGGGCTCTGTCCCTACACATTACCACACGAGTCTCCGTTCCCCCACATTACCGCATGAGGCTCTGTCCCCCCACATTACTACACGAGGCTCCTTCCCCCACACATTACCACACGAGGCTCCGTCCCCACACATTACCACACGAGGCTCTGCTCCCCCCACATTACCACACGCAGCACTTCCTTTCTATGTAATTCAACCACTTCAGCCAAGGTAAACATACATTTAATTGCATCCACATTCTCCCAAACAAAATAAGCCAAGAAGAGTTGCCAGGTACATCTCACAGGCCACAGGAAAATCTGGACAATGATGCAGTAGCTGATTGACAGCAACAATATCGACAAAATCGTAGGATTGGTTATCAACAACGAACATCTGAGCAGATTGATAAGGACAGAGAGACATATCACAAGGTTTATATCAACCAAGTGACAGAAAGAAGGGATGCTGATATATATAACCAGCGTCATCGAAGAAGGAATTTGACACCTGCAGAAGTTGAAAACAACAATGCCCGTCGACGTAAACTGCCACCACCTTCGAGGTATGCAGCAAGAAATCCAAAGAATATACCCAGTGAACACCATGTGGGAAAGCAAGATGTTACGTGTAGTGATTGCAGTGCATCTCACTTTTGGAAAGAAAAATTACACAGTGCAAAGTTTGCGTCGTGCGCCACCTGCGTAAGTGCTATTGAATGTTGTCATTATTTACTTTAATTTTATCACCAGCAGCGTTAATTAGATAGCAATGTGCGTGCCGAGCATTAGCTGGCTGGAAACAGCTAGTAATAATAATAATAATAATAAAATCTAGGGCGCCAGTAACATTAGGGACTAGGAAGGAGCCCCTGGTCCTGGGACACCCGACAACAGAATCGTGACAATAGGACTCCGCCTGATTTAGGTATACCTTCTCACAGGGGCATGCCTTTTATGCTTTTTTAATCAAAAACAGTGTGTCATGATCCAGCGTGGATCTGACAGATTAAATGGATAAGTGAACTTTTTTTCCTTTGGCTTGGTGCCAAAGTGGGTTGATTGCCCCTGGTGGCCTTTAGAATTATTACATGTGGTGTTGTTCGTTCTAAGTGGCCCCGATGGTGGTGAGTGGTAGTGCACTTTGGTTTCTTTTGTTTAATGTGAACTTAATTACAAATCAGGTATTAGGCTCAATAAAAGAGAGCCAGGTGTGTTCAATCACTGTTGGTGATATTGTGTGTTAGTCATTCACAAGGAAGCCTGGGTGAAAGAAGGAGCTGAACATGAGTCCTGCGCAGCCCAGCCAGAAGGGACGAGTGGCAGCTAGGTGGTCTGCAAGAAGGACTGGCATGGCGTGGTGGAATCACAGTTTATGGTGTTGGCAGGAAGTGCTTGCAGGGCTTGGTGGAGTGACGACTATGGAGAGAGTTGCACTCAGCATGCGGGACTTGGTTGCTGAGAGCTGGACTCAAGCATGCTGGACTTTTTGGGCAGGAGCTGAACTCATCTTTGGGACTCTGTTACTGGACTTCTGCAATTGGCGGTGGACTCTGCTCCAAGGCTGCACTATGGTGAAGGATCCAGTTATGGTGATGGATCCGGGTGGAGGAGAAGATGCACACAGGTGGTGGGCTCTGTTGCTAGGAGCGTATGCAACAGAGCAAAGCTAAGTGGTGTTTCCCCTGTACTGTCATTTTCCCTCATGTGTGTTTAGTGCAGTGGTGGGATTAGTTTCCGCACCGACCAATTCCCTAGTGAGGGTTTAGGTCAGGGCGAGCTAGAGTTAAAAGGTTCCTGTGCGTCGCCCGGTGCTGAACCGGCATAGGGAACGTTAGGAGTGCAGGGACACTGGCTCAGGGGAGTTCAGAAGGTCTCCACTTCCCTATTCCCTATCGCAGGGCCCACCATTGTTAATGTTTCCCAGGTTCCCCCTTTATTATTTAAATTCACCTTACTGGAGTTGGGGTTTCCAGATTTACGTGTAATACCTAAATTCGCCTGTTGGAGGCAGCGTATCCAGCTGCACGTTTTATTATTTAAATTCGCCCCACTGGAGGTGCTGTATCCAGGGTCACGGGTGTCTTATGGGTTCGCCTTGCGGTACTCGCTGCGTCTAGACACATGTGACCGTGACACAGTGTATACTAAGTATCATTTGCTATTTATATGAACTATTACTTTTACTTACAGCAGAGTATTAGCTCATTTTGTTTCTCTGTTAGGTTTTGTCTTCTTAAGAAACTGAAGCTACTAATAGACAGTAAACTCCAGTACATCTAGTGCAAAGCAATAATACACATTGCAGATCGAAAAAAAGTGTACATTGTGAATGAAATATTTAGCTTTTTAATATTTTGGAAATAAAATATAGTTTTGGCACACAAAGTACAACTGAAAAGTGTTACATGAGTATGTTGGTTAAAAAGTTGTTAATTTCTTGTTGGATTGTGAAGTCACACTGATTAAAGGATGATAAGTTACGGCTCATAAAAATATTGGCAGTAAATGAATTACTGGCACCCAGTGAAGCATTGAAATGAATGCCTAGATAGACAGAAATTGGCTTTACTTTTACCCTTATTACCAACGTACCAGACATAGGTTTTGAAATATTATTGAATATGTGATCAGAAAAAGAATTCATTTCAGGAACTCAGGAACTATAGATGAAAGTTTGGGTAAGCGGTTGAATGTACTGTACATATGCCAATAACCTCGTAAAATCTAAAAAGGAACAATCATACTTCTGTAACAAAACTGAAAAATTGACAGATTTATTTTTTAAGTGTACCTATGGTAATACAAGTAAACATGTAAAAATGTGTGCTATATCTTCTGTGATTAAAATGATATCAGTGATCAGCAAGTTATCCCCTATCCTAAGTATAGAGGAAGAACTCTGGAAATAACCCTTTAATCTGCATTTACTCGGACTGATATCTGACCAATCTGACCAATTATAAAATTGGTCTGAGTTAGCCATTTACACTGAGAGACATTCTCGCCTCCCATATCCATGTTAATCATAATAAAATAAAACCATCCTATTCCATATAATGGAGTTGTCTTTCAGATATCTGTTTATATTGGGTTTGGCCAACCGACTTTTTAAGTACATTAAGTCAATTTTTTAACAAATAACTCAAATTTCAGTCACATTAAATAACCATTAACACACATCAATTTTGGCCTGATAGGGCTGAAATAGATCTGATATTTTTACATGTATTTGCATTCTAAGGGTGCCGTTACACTAAGCGACGCATCAGCGATCCCAACAATGATACGACCTGGTAAGGATCGCTGGTACGTCGCTAAATGGTCGCTAGTAAGCTGTCAAACAGACAGATCTACTCAACGACGCAGCAATGATCCGGCGATCCATATAACGACCTCAGCGGTCGTTGGGACCTTGTCACCCAGCAGCTATTCTGATGACTCCCACCTGCATCCATGAGTTCTGAGTCGCCAACAAGGTCGCTCATTGGTGTCAAACACAGCGATGCATGCTGGCCAGCTGGACACCAGCAATCAAAAAATGGCCCAGGACATTCAAGCACGATCAGCGACATCGCAGCGGGGGCCTGGTCGCCGCTACGTGTCACACATAGCGAGATCGCTGGCGAGGTCGCTGTTGCGTCACAAAATCTATGACGTTTCAGCAATTTCGCTAATGATCTCACTATGTGAGACAGGCCTTAAGTCTATGATTCAGATTTATACTTTGGGAGAAGTTGAGAAACATGGAGGGCAAAACTTATAGTATCTTGGTTGCTAAAATAGGAGTGTTAAAGTCCTGCATTTATGAACACGCCAAACTAGATGAAAACCAGAGATGTTGCTAGGGTCCAAAATGATCAGAGGTCAAAGCCCTAAAGCGCATGTTGCCCCAAATGACCTCTCCTCCACCATTGAAAAGAGGATATGTACATACATAATTTCAGTATACCACTTTTGCTAACCTAAAATACATTATACAAAGAAAAGAATTACTAAAGTTATTATACAAGGCCAAAATAATACAGCTTCACAATGTTGACTACCATTAACACTGCACATTGAGTGTATATTGTAATATGACCATTATCTCTACATAACAAAACACTCTACAAATAGCAATGATACCGCCATACACTTTCTACTACATAATGACTGAGCAATATTTCCATTATGTGGTGACCTTATAGTGGTAGATACCAGTCCTGCAGAACATGCAAGTGATCACACTACAGTTATAGGTGGTGAGGTGACTTACAGCATGCATTTTTTCTGATTTGGATCATTAAATTTTTCCCGTCTCTTCCATTTGCTTCAGACCAACAAGACAACTTCTTCCAACCAGAACTAATCTGCAAAGTGTACAACAAAGACACATTCTATTTCTCACATTTCCAGCACTATCCCTTTCTATTCCCGACCTAAAGTACAAATACTCTCCATTCTGTGTGCCTATGCAGCGTGGAACAGTGACCCCCAATATTTTAAAAATTATAGCATTGCTATGATTACCACCTACCCCAAAAAACTAAATAGTGTTGCATAGAAAGTATTTATGCCCTTACAGTTCTCTCTAGAAATTATAAGGCTTGTATGCTCCCTTGAGGATTATAATATCCCAAGTGCCCCTTCAAGCAACAAATACGCTTGAGTGTCCCTTTAAAGTAACAATGCCTCCCTCAAATAATGATGCCACCTTAGTGTCCCAAGCAAAATTAATGATAACATCATTTACAACAAATATTATCCGCTAAGTGCCCACACACCTTTGTATATACCGTATGATGGCCTTACAGCCCCCTTGTACACAATAAGATGCCCCCTAACACCCGTAATTATGCACTGAGGACCCCAGAGCTCTCTATATATAGTATAATGGCTATAGCCCCTTAAATACAATGTGATGTCCCAACAATTCCTTATATATAGTATGCTGGCCCCCACTTCTCACCATTTACAGTATTATGTCCCCCACAGAACCTTATTTACAGTATAATGGCCTCCACACCCCACTATTTATGGTATTATATCCCCCACAGAACCCTATATATAGTACGATGATCCCACAGCTACTCTACATAAAGTGGCATGTTCTTACAGCCCACTATATGGAATATGATGGCCCCATAGCCCTCTTGCATTTATTATAATGGTACCCATAGATATAGTATGATGACCTCACATATAAAGTATGGTGACCCCACTGACCCCTAAATATAGTATGATGGCCCCACTGCCACATATATACAGTCATATGTAAAAGTTTGGGCACCCCTATTAATATTAACCTTTTTTTTATAACAATTTTGGTTTTTGCAACAGGTATTTCAGTTTCATATATCTAATAACTGATAGACTCAGTTATATTTCTGGATTCAAATGAGGTTTATTGTACTAACAGAAAATGTGCAATCTGCATTTAAACAAAATTTGACCGGTGCAAAAGTATGGGCACCCTTATCATTTTCTTGATTTGAACACTCCTAACTACTTTTTACTGACTTCCTGAAGCACTAAATTGGTTTTGTAACCTCATTGAGCTTTGAACTTCATAGCCAGGTGTATCAAATCATGAGAAAAGGTATTTAAAGTGGCCACTTGCAAGTAGTTCTCCTATTTGATTCTCCTATGAAGAGTGACATCATGGGCTCCTCAAAACAACTCTCAAATGATCTGAAAACAAAGATTATTCAACATAGCTTTTCAGGGGAAGGATACAAAAAGTTGTCTCTGAGATTTAACCTGTCAGTTTCCACTGTGAGGAACATAGTAAGGAAATAGAAGAACACAGGTACAGTTCTTGTTAAGCCCAGAAGTGGCAGGCCAAGAAAAATATCAGAAAGGCAGAGAAGAAGAATGGTGAGAACAGTCAAGGACAATCCACAGACCACCTCCAAAGACCTGCAGCATCATCTTGCTGCAGATGGTGTCACTGTGCATCGGTCAACAATACAGCGCACTTTGCACAAGGAGAAGCTGTATGTATGGGAGAGTGATGTGAAAGAAGCCGTTTCTGCAAGCACGCCACAAACAGAGTCGTCTGAGGTCTGCAAAAGCACATTTGGACTAGCCAGTTACATTTTGGAAGAAGGTCCTGTGAACTGATGAAACAAAGATTGAGTTGTTTGGTCATACAAAAAGGCATTATGCATGCACTGTATTGTTGACCGATGCACAGTGACACCATCTGCAGCAAGATGATGCTGCAGGTCTTTGGAGGTGGTCTGTGGATTGTCCTTGACTGTTCTCACCATTCTTCTTCTCTGCCTTTCTGATATTTTTCTTGGCCTGCCACTTCTGGGCTTACCAAGAACTGTACCTGTGTTCTTCCATTTCCTTACTATGTTCCTCACAGTGGAAACTGACTGGTTAAATCTCTGAGACAACTTTTTGTATCCTTCCCCTGAAAAGCTATGTTGAATAATCTTTGTTTTCAGATCATTTGAGAGTTGTTTTGAGGAGCCCATGATGCCACTCTTCATAGGAGAATCAAATAGGAGAACTACTTGCAAGTGGCCACCTTAAATACCTTTTCTCATGATTTGATACACCTGGCTATGAAGTTCAAAGCTCAATGAGGTTACAAAACCAATTTAGTGCTTCAGGAAGTCAGTAAAAAGTAGTTAGGAGTGTTCAAATCAAGAAAATGATAAGGGTGCCCATACTTTTGCACCGGTTAAATTTTGTTTAAATGCAGACTGCACATTTTCTGTTAGTACAATAAACCTCATTTGAATCCAGAAATATAACTGAGTCCATCAGTTATTAGATATATGAAACTGAAATAGCTGTTGCAAAAACCAAAATTGTTATAAAGAAAAAAGGTTAATATTAATAGGGGTGCCCAAACTTTTACATATGACTGTATAGTATATTGGACCCACTGCTCCACTGCTTCATATATATAGTGTAATTCATAGTAAGATAGCTTCACATACATAGTATGATGCCCCACATACATAGTATGATGGCCCCACATAAATAGTGTGATGGCCTTAGGTTAGTCTATGTGTAATATCATGGTCCCCACAGTATGGTTCCCTCTTCTATGGCAGGCCTGCATAGTGACACAATGCAATGATATCATCATGCCACATGTGTGAGTACACTGATGTTTCATAAACCACAGGTCTACGGTGGTCTGCAACTTACAAGATTGAAAGTGATAGAAAAGGGAGCTTTTGCTCCCTGCTCTATCACAAGAATAAATTGTGTCTGCATCATGTTGACGCTGACATAGTTCAATGCGTCGGTCACAGGAGATATGGGGCTCCAGCCAAGAAGTTCGGGACAAGTGCCCTGGACCTTTCACGCTAGCGTCGCTCCAATACAATAAGAACACCAAGTTTTAGATAAGGTTTATGTAGGACATTGCTTACAACCCTTTTTGAACCAGGACATTCCGAAATATGCCAGTATTTTCTCCCAAAAATGTAGACAAACCTGTAAATTTTTAACTGATGGTAAATATGGGGGGAAGTTTCATTTGTGAATGCACAAAGCTATGACTTCACTCCAGAAAGGGTTTGCTCACTTGATAAGAATGGAAAATGAAAATCTCTGATATTATAGTGTAATAAAATTCTCAAATCTTATTGACCTATGCATATAGATCTAGCAAGCATCATTTAAGCAGACAGCGTGCTTCACCTGCTGGAATAAGGCACTATGGCGGCTATATTATTTGCAATGAATGAGCGACCGTTTAATGCAAAAAACATAATTGCTTATATGGTGGTGTAGGGGTTAGCTTAGCAGTTGGTAAATATGCATAAAATGTGAATAAGAAACCTGGAAAATCTGTTCATTTTGCTTCCTAACAATAAATTTGCTGATTATAAGTTAGTCTACACAATCATACGCTATCACACATATGCATGATATCATACAACGTCATTCACACAATTGTATTATTTTCTGCAAACTCCTTTCTGATGAATCGTACAGTCACAGAAATTTCTGCTACAATTGCCTATGAGCACATCCTTATTATGGTAATTTTGCATTATGCACAATTATATTCATAGTTGGACTTTTTTTTGAAATGATGAAAGCGTTTTTTTCCGTGAAATATGGCAAATTATTCCCATAGTACCAAGCACGTAACAGTGAGTTTGATTTCGCTGTCCTATTAGCAGCACACTGGGGTGATGCAATAAGTCATAGTTCTGCTAATTGCTCTTCTTCTTACTCATCTCAGGATTAGTTTATTTAATAACTGACAGTTCTGTAATAGGCAGCAAGTACTATGTGCCAGTGGTCAGATTATCCAAGACAGAGAAAGAAGTCTAAAAAAACTGCAAGAAATAAGTGGTTGCTATGGAATCCTCACTTTTCATAGCCTTGAATAAAGCCGCGGCATTATAAAGGATGTCCAACTGCTAAAGAAATAAGAACCATAAGGAAATGGGGTTAGTGCAATAAACAGTGCCTGCGCGTGCCTAACTGATGAGGAAACAGGGAAACAGGTCGGTCCCTGATAATATTCTAATTCTGAGTATTCTAGCAAGAAACATCTTAGGGTACCTCATCAAGAAGATGTGACAGTGCACCCAATAGTCCATGGTGTTTAGTATGTCCTCTTATTTTTGTATATTTAGCTAAATAGATAGTTGTATAGCGGACATCAACGGCGCAATATGGCAAAAGCTTAGAAAGTTGCTCATTCAAAGTGAATGAGAACAGCTGTGCTACAGAAATGGCAAAGAGGCACTCTAGCATTAATATAGCGTAGCAGTCGGACTGTTGGCAGCAGATACATAGGTAGATTATCAGCTTGAAATGTCCCTGGGAGAAAGTCCCCTGATGGCTTCTCCAGACTGGTCCTTGATAATAATAACTGCTCAAGGCTTGTGATAGCTTCAAAAGTAAGGTACATAATGGTAAGACAGGCAGAAAGCATGGCCTTACAAGTCCAAGGTCAGATCAAGCAGAGCAGAGCTCAACAAATCTGGGGTGGACACAGGTTAGGGAATGTAATGTTCAAGATGCGAAAGTAAAAAAAAGGAAGCAGATGATAGATAAATTATTACATTTATGCATTGCTTCTTTTTGAGATCGTTGATGATGTGGTAATAATTTATCTGCCTATTGTATGAAATGTATCTGCTCTGATTTAGGTAAAGGGAATCTATCAGCAGGTTTTTTATGTAATCTGACACCAGCAGTTGGTAGGGACAGAGATGCTAATTCGAGCGATGTGTCAATTAAGGGCCTGTCACACTAAGTGATATCGCTAGCAATATCACTATAACGTCACTGGTTTTTGTAGCAGCGATGTAGCAGCGATATTGCTAGCGATATCGCTATGTCTGATACTTACCTCCGACCGCCTCCCCCGCTGATTATCGCTGATCGCGCGAGAACGGCCTGGACCGTTTTTCGTCGTCAGCTTCCTGCTGCTCTTCCTGCTGTGGAGAGACGAGCGTGGACGCGGGCGGGAGGACGTCAGGATCGCCTCATCTGACAGGTAAGTAGCGACTCCCGACACCTGCGATGTCTCTGGTGAGATCTGCCTGTGTGGCAGCTCACTAGCGACCACTTAGCGATGCACCAGCGATCCTAACTGCGTCATATCGCCGGTCGGGATCACTGGTACATCGCTAAGTGTGACAGTACCTTTAGTTTAGTGCAGCAATTGTGATCCAAGTTTTGTCTGCTGCATATGTAACACAGCTCAGAATGCTGAGCTAGCCATAACCCCACCAACGCCGCTGATTCAAACTTTTCATGTTGTACAGTGACAGAATGCTCCAAACTAGTGGTTGGGATGTTGTGGACCAGGAAGCACAAGACACCTAGTCCTGAAGTGATAATCTCCTGCTGATAAAACTGATTTTATTGAAAAATAAAACAGCCTAGTAAGTGCCACATCACTGGAAACAGGGTCTCTGCCCCTACATGATGCTGGTCTCAGTTTACATATCAAAAACCTTTTGACATATTCCCTTTAATTAATATAAACTTATATTTATGTCAACAAAACAGCAATTGCTTGTGCCCCTGTTTTGCCTATGCCGTAATGGTTATGATATCAGTCTGACAGACCATGATATTTGTATTTGAATCTTCATTCCTGCATTGTTGCAGATGACACTTAAACCTCATATCCAACACTTGTTGGAAGCTTTTATTTTTTACTAGCTGCAGGTGGCTGAGTGAATAGGCAGCAGCGAGGATGAAAAATTACAGATGACAGGAAAGACTGCAATGCCCATTCATTTTATGTTCACATATCAAAACCAAGCCATGTAGAGATTATAGGGAATTCAGCAAAATCTAGCATTTACTTACAAAACGTGTGAAATTAAGGGAAGAAACACCTTGATGTGAATTCCAATTAAATAATGACCCCGCTGTCTTTCTCAGCCCTTTCTAAATGCAACATAAATTCACTTTTTACTAATATCATTGTGAGAGTGTTTTTTAGCCTAAATGGTCACTTGTATTTCAATAAATGAAGGCTTATCGGATGACTAAATTAATATCACACAAAATTACAAGGAATTGTATTTACCAATTTAATTTTCTCTTCCAATCACTAAAAAGTAGCAGCCACTCCTTTCTGTCTAAATTGCTGTCCATCAGCCACATCATGGTCTCTCTGCTCCTGCTCTCCTATCTGTTTAACTGCATGCAGGTATGACAGGTGGGTGGGCTTTCATTTAGGCACAGACAAGCCATTGGATAATGGAAGGCGCAATGCATGTTGGGAAGTAACAGAAATCAGGAACCAGTACCGACAGAGACCTGACAGAATACTGATTAAAAGGAACCACCCATTCACTAATAGTGGATACTAGGAAAGAATACGAAGCTCCATACAAAGCACATTGAGATCCATCTTATATCCAGTCATATAGCTACATGCAGTGTAGTGCTAGCAAGCTTGTGGGAGCCTATGTCCTCTCTGCCACAGGAGGACACCAGTATCATAGATGGCACATAGTGAGTGCGGGATCTGGGGCAGATTTTGCATTAGAAATCATAAGTTATATGGGGTTTTCAAGCGCTCTAATATTGATGACCTAAATTTAGGATAGGCCATAAACATGCGATTGGTGGGGGTCTGAAACCTTGCAGCCCTACAGATTAGCGATTCGCAGCTCTGGGAATGAATAGACATAAAACAAGCAATGTTTAGTGGCCACTGCAAAGTACTGCAAATCAGCTTCCATTAATATAAATAGACTAGATTAAGGCCCGAGCTATCGCATCAAGAGGATAGTGACACACCTCTTGCCATGTTAACCCTCAATACACACACACCTCCTCAACACACACTCCTCTCACCTTTCACCATCTCCACTCACGTCCACTCACTCTTTCACTCCACATACGACCCTTTCTCTCTCACTCCATCTCTCATACTCACACCGTCATCGTCGCTGCCCCGACATCTTCCTCTGCCGCCGCGATCCTGGATCCAGACGTTCTCCAGGCCGCCGACATGTTCTTGCGGCAACGCCATCTTGGATTTCGTGAAATCCCGCGATATTCAAGATGGAGTCGCCGCAAGAACATGTCGCTGGCGTGGACGACATCGGGATCCAAAATGGCGTCGGCGTAATCTCGCGAGATTTTGCCGACGCCATCTTTTTGGATCCTGAGTCTCTATCTATCTATCTATCTATCTATCTATATATCTATCTATCTATCTATTCTATCTTTCCTCTATCTAATCTACTCATTTTATTTATTAAAGTACGGCAAATTGCATAAACAGTCTTCAGGGCTATATAGATATACATTGGAAAACATATAACTATAAAAAGTGTAGACACAAAATAAATATAAAAGATTAAATCCTGCACAGTTTGTTCTAAACTTGCTCTGAGCTTCCTTTACTATTCCTATTAATAACTAATGCAATAGTCTTAGTGCTGCAGTTTTGATCATTTTCCCCATATGCACATGCAGATAACAGGCTTCCCTATTTCAGCGTGAACTATAAATACTAAAGGCATTGATTTATAGTCTTAGCTGTTTATTTGCGTGTCTCTAATCATAAAGAAAATTTCAGTATAAAGAGTTTATTCAGGAAAGTTTGTGTGGTGCAGTTTTTAAAAAAATTCTAAGTACTAAGCCATTTTTGGATAGTGCCTATGCAATTCCAGTTATGTTCTTTTTTTTTACTATTATACCTTCTTTATATTTTTGCAAGTTCATACAGTAATTTTCTTATTGGATCATCTCTTGTATTCTCAATTATTATCTATCTTTAAGTATTAATTAAACAGTACACTGATGAATGGCTTATTGATACAAATTTCTATAAAGAAGAAAAGAGAAGATGTTCAGCTTCACTAAATTTGTACAAAAAATGTGGTTTGTGTTGAATAGAAAGTACTGCAAAGCCTCCATGTCATGTTTTTACAGTGGCAGTGTGGAGCCAGAAGACCGCATCATCTGATTCCTCCTACTCTGGCACTGAGAAGAAGCACTTCTCCTTTGTGTTAAATGGTGCTCTTTCCTTTAGGCAGAACAGGGGTTAATTGGCTATGCTGGAAGACACTGTATTCTCAGTTGAGCTCAGTTAGCCACTCCTTCCCCTTTATCATCTGGGCTCTGTAAGAAAACAGCAAAAAAAGCAGAAAGGTTTACCCGTCCAGGCCTCCGATTGGTATTCTTGCACCTATATTGCCCTTTTAATTATATGGGTCCACTGCATCCTGATAGTGCATTTGTCTGGAGGCCTGGACGGGTAAACCTTTCTGCTTTTTTGCTGTTTTCTTCTATTATTGGAGGATTTTTAAGTCCTCTTTCTGTGCTATTTCAGCATCTAGGCTCTGGTGCAAATCCTTGTCAGAGCTAGCATTTGCTGAATGGCTTTAGGAGGGAGAAGTGTTCATATGAGGAGTGCTGGAGGAGTTATCAGTGACTGTTGCTTGGTTTCTAAGTGTGGTAATTCTCTTTCCATTCTCTACTTTCATTTATTCCCCTTCCTCCACTCCCTGGTGCATTCCTCTGTTACTTGTGAGTGAATATTTTATATGCCTGGAGTTTTCAGTTAACCCTTGTTTGTGTAGCCTTGTCTGTTGGATTGGTGTATTGCACTACACAATAGCGCCCCTCTTCCCTGGGTGGGGTAAGAGAACAGATTGAGGGATAACTCTGGAGATAAGGCAAGGGTGGCGGCCTCTTCATCTTCATCTTAGCAAATATCCCAGCATGCCCCCTAGTGATAGGGACAGGGAAGGAGCCCCTTTTCCCAGGTCACCCTACAGCTGTGTCATGACACTGCAATTGCCCTTAAGGAAGCACTCATATCAAAATGTTTATCCTCTAAATATATTGCAGTCTGCATATTACATATCACTGTGTACTTTCATTTGCTCATTTTGCCCTTCTTTCCAGGTAATTCTTCTCTTTTCTATTATGTCTAGGATATCACTTGATTAAAAACTGACCAGCTGAGTCCTTCTAAGCTCTATCTACATATCTACAAACAAAAAGTCTATGTTTGTTCTATGAGTCATAAAGTCACTGTGAAAGTGCCTGGCAGGGGGAGAAATTAGCAGCTAGGTCAGGAGCTGAAGTGTGGAATGATAAAAATAAGGACTAGAGACTTCCTGTTTCTACATAAAGAAGAGAAAAGAGATAAATTAACTGGGTAAAAAGGCAAAATGAGCAATTGTAAACACTCAGTGCCATATAAAATAATAATTACAATATATTAAGAGAGTGAAAACTTTGATGGGAGTTCTTTTTTTTAAATTGTGTATAACGCTGAGGTCTCCTAGGACTGTACCCAACCTCTTTTAAGCTCCTTAATGCAAATACAGCCTTAGTAATGTCCAAATGACAACATCATATCTGAATATGGTGATCAAATGATAACCAACAGCCTGTTCTTCTCCCAATTGTCTTCCTTCTTATGTACAGTTTCTGCAGTGCTTATGGCTTTTTCTCCCTAACGCTAAGGTGTAAGTTGTGACATCCTTTCACTATCTAGATTAACCATAATATAGCCGCAGCATTCCTTGCAAATGCTTTTATACAGGCTATTATAGTTCCTTCTGATATGCTGTACTTAGCAGTGTGATGTTATAGTTGTAGGAATCGCGTGGAATCCCACCAATGCAGTCTTCTGCAATGCGTAAAATGGCCTTTGCCATTGTAAACTATTTGCACAAGCCAAATTTGCTTGGTTCACTTAATTTCAAAAAGTTTGACACAATTTGGCTTGCTTTGAGTCAATTTGCTTATCTCTTCTATTAAGTTATGTATTTATGGAAACACCTTGAAATTCTGGCTAAATAGCTGTGCATAGAAAAAAATTCAAACATGTATTTACAGTTATAATACTAACAATTAATGCAAATTAGCAATTTTCTTTCATAGCTGTTTTCCTTTTTGGTCAACACAAAATTCTAGGGCTTTCCTTTATTTTTATGTAATTAACTGCTTCTGGACGCTCACTATACATGAACGACAGTGCTTGCTGGGCTTTGAGCAGCATCAACTTTATGAGTGGGAAGTGGTCTTGAAGTGCTCAAGACCCCCAGTGTCTGACAAGTGCTGTGATTCTTGTGCAGAGCAGTAGCTCTGACAGGTGATGTTAACCCTTTGCTATCTGCTAGATCCCAGCTATGGTGGCTTGTTAGACTCAGCAGCTGAGTCTAACAAGCAATCTGTCAGTATAAAACTGTCAGGTCTCATACAATGCAATACTTGTGTATTGTACTGCATTGCATTGTATTGCACTGTCACACACCTAACATTATGGCTGGTCCATACAATCAGGGCAACTGTTACCACCCACCTTTCGTGTCTACCTCTTTCCTCATAGACTGTAAGCTTGCGAGCAGGGCCCTCTTTCCTCTTGGTATTTGCTATAATCTACTGTATGTGATTATTGTTATGCTGTAATGTCTATTGTCTGTACAAATCCCCTCTGAAATGTAAAGTGCTGCGGAATATGTCGGCGCTATAAAAATAAAATTTATTATTATTATTATTATTATTATTATTATAAGGCCAGTGATCAGAGAAATAAAAATTGAAGTCCCATACAGGGATTAGGTACTAAACTAAAAATGTTAAAAAATGTTTTAAAAGCATTAAAAAAATCACAAAATAAATAAGAAAGGAAGAAAAAATTATTAAACCAATAAATACGTAAATTTATGTAAAAATAAAAAAGTACACATTTGATATCAATGCATTTATTATGAGCCAACCCATAAAACTTACACACTTGTTAACTTTTTCAGTGCACAAAGGAGAAAAAAAACTTTGCTTTTTTATTATGCCTTCAAATAAATAGTAGGATAAAATGCAAACAAAAAGTCATATCAAAATAAAAATGGTAGCAATGAAAACATCATCTTGTCCCGCAAAAAACAAGCCACAACACAGCTCCAACAGCAGAAAAGTAAAAGGCTATAGCTCTCAGAATAAAGCAATGCAAAAACAATTCATTTTTCTATTAAATAGTTTTTATTGTGTAAAAGCAGCAAAACATGAATAAATGATATAAATGAGGTATCCATATTACCACACGTGGAACGGCAATAAAAAAAAGCAATTCCTGAATTGCTGGCTTTTGTTCATTCTGCCTCCAAAAAATTGGACTAGAAAGCGATCAAAAAATGTCATGTACCTGAAAATGGTAATAATAAAAATGTCAACTTGTCCTGCAATAAACCAGCCATCACATAACTCTGTCGGCCGAATAATGGAAAAATTATAGCTCTCAAAATATGGTCATGCGCAATAAAAAGCGTCTTTTAGTGTGTGAGAGCAGCCAAACATAAAAGCCAGATATAAATCTGGTATCACTGTAATCACATCGACCTGAAGAATAAAGTCACCTAATCACTTATACTTCACGTGATATGGTGTAAAAAAATAAAGCTAATCCTTCACCTTCTGTTGATTTGTCCATTTTGCCTCACAAAGATCACAGTGAAGTTTGGCTTACATTTATCCTGTGCTCTGCACTGAGCGCTTACACCAGGGTTTCTATGTAAATCTCTGAAATGCATGATTCAGATGGAACCACCGGCAGAAGAGTCCCTATA
This sequence comes from Dendrobates tinctorius, assembly GCF_039654945.1. Taxonomy (NCBI): domain Eukaryota; kingdom Metazoa; phylum Chordata; class Amphibia; order Anura; family Dendrobatidae; genus Dendrobates; species Dendrobates tinctorius. Next base: position 10,454,041 of record NW_027361833.1, on the reverse strand, counting down.
ATGAGGTAGATGGAGGCACTATGGACGGCCTCTGACCTGTGATCCCGCTATGTCCGTCTTTTTAGTTGTAGAGCACTGGATAAATGTGATCCCAATCATTATGGCAAATGTTTCCAATAAATGAGTCCCCACTCATGTCCAGCATCTGGTAATGGAAATATAGGAGGCTTCCATGTAATTGGTAGCACAAAGGTTCTGGAAAAACAGTATGGCTCCTCACCCCCTAAAAGAAATTCAGCAAATTCTGCTCTCCCAAATCCAAATGCCCCCTCTCCACTGATCCCCAGTGTGCTTAATCCACATTTAGCATCTAAATGTTTAGCATTTCGGTAGCGATGAGAACCCTCCTAATTTATGGCTGCATGTCTCCAAAAACATGAGCTGCACAAAGTGCAATGGGAACTACAATGTGTTGGTCACTACAATAGATATGGAAGATGGCTAGCACTCGACTAGTGTAATGAATAAACGGTGCTAGTGAAAGGGAGCCTCTGGTCCCGTAAATGTAAAGTCAATATAGAATCACTGCACACGTAAATTATGCTAAAGTGAGCTTTTTATTATTTAATTGACGGTGATGAAGTGACAGCTGATGTTTCGGCCTAACAACGGCCTTTATCACATAGTCGCCCTTTTGAAGTAGAGTTTTGGTAGTCACCGGTTGATAGTTTATCACTGCTAGGCAATAGTTCAAAAAAATGCGGATTATCCAATATAGCCAATAGTCCAGGTGCCTGCATCCCCCACTGCGCCACCAATGTTTTTTTGCCATACCAACAGGATCTCTGCTCCTCTAGCACCTGGACTATTGGCTATCTGGGGCTAAAACAATTGTTTTGTGGTAAAAATGTACTTAGTTTTTCTTCACTACCCTATGATATAAATTTCTGTGACCTACTTGTGTTGTCAATATAATCACTGTACCCCTAGATGAATTCACTAAGAGGTGTAGTCTGTAAATGTAGTCACTTGTGGTGGTTTCTGCTGTTCTGGAACACCAGGGGCTCTGCCAATGTGACATGGCCTTCCTCTAACCAGTGCAGCAAAGTCTCCTTCCCTTTTGAGCTTTGCATTTTGCCTGAAGGTAGTTTTGGACCTCTTATAGGGTATTGATGTACTCAAGAGAAATTGTATATCACATTGTACTATTTGTTTTCTCCTATTACCTCTTTTGAATATTGCAAACTTGGTGTCAAAGCAACATTTTAGTGTAAAAAAGTGTAATATTTAATTTCCTCAGCCCAATATTATACAAGTTTGTGAACTGCCTGAGCATTAAAAATACTCACTACTCCCATAGATGACTTCCTTGAGAATTGTAGTTTACAAAATGGGATCACCTGTGGGGGTTTCTGCTGTTTTGGTATGTCAGGGGCTCTTCAAAACTGACATGCTATCCGCAATCTATACCAGCCAAAATAGCCCTCATTCCATTTCCAGCCCTACCATGCACCCAAGCAGTCGTTTTTCAACAATTTTGGAAAAATTGCACAACAAATTTTGCATCCATTTTCTCCTTTTACCCTTGTGAAAATGAAAAAAATGGGGCTGAAGCAACATATTTGTTGGAAAAATGTGTTTTATCATTTTCACAGATCAACATTATAAAATTATGTGAAGCCCCTGAGGTTTCAAGTTCTCACCACACATCTAAATAAAGTTCTCAAGAGGTCTAATTTCCAAAATGTGGTCATTTGTTGGGGGTTTTCACTGCTTAGACACCTCAGGGTCTCTCCAAATGCAACATGGTGTCGGCTATTGATTCAAGCCAATTTTATATTCCTAAAGGCAAATGGCTCTCCTTTCCTTACAAGTCCTGCCATGCACCCAAACAATAGTTTTCCTCCACATATGTGGTATCAGCATACTCAGGAGAAATTGCATGACAATTTTAGAGGTCCATTTTTTCTTGCTACTTTTGTGAAAATAAGCAAATTGAGGCTAAAATAACATTTTGTGGAAAAACTGTTTTTAATTTTCACAGATCAATATTGTAAAACTCTGTGAAGCCCCTGAGGGCTTAACGTGTACACCATACTTATAAATAAATTCCTTGAGGTCTAGTTTCCAAAATGGGGTAATTTGTGTAGAAATGTGGGAAATGTTATGTATGAACTATTATGTGTGACATAACTCTGGTTTAAGGGCATAAAGATTAAAAGTTTGAAAAATGTGACATTCTGAAAAGTTTCAACAAATTTTCAATATTTTAGGAAATAAACGCAAGTTATATCGAACAAATTTTACCACTATCATGAAGTACAATATGCCATGAGAAAACAGAGTCAGAATCACTGTGATACATTGAAGCATTTCAGAGTTACTACCTTTTAAAGTGATGTAGGTCAGAATTGTAAAATTTGGCCTGATCACAAAGGCAAAAACAAGCTCTGGTGTGAATAGGTTACTTATTGTGTAATGAAGGTGTGCAACGTTTCAATATTTAAAGTGGTTGGAACATTCATACTTGTTAAGCCATGTAGATAGGATAGGGGATTACATATTGATCGCTGGGAGTCCAATCACTAAAACCCCACTGTTCTCAGGATAGATTCTACAAAGATGTCTCTAAATGAGTAACTCCACTTCATTCATTCTTTATGGGAGTGCTGGAAATTGCTGACAGCTGTGCTCAGCTTTTTCAGTACTTCCATAGAAAATTACTGGAGCAGAGGTGTGCAAGATTGGTCTCTGCAGATCCCCATTCTAACGATCTTTGGAGATTGAAACCTACTCAAAAGGAAGTGAATAACCCAGAAAAAAATATGATAAAAAATATAATTTTTTAATTCATAATATTAAAACCATATAATGAAGAAGGGAAACTGAAAAACAAGAGCATAAATCACATTACATAAAGATATCATATATGGGAATACTGACAAAATCTCATGATTAGGTATAAAAGAAATCCCATTTGTATTGTGCAAAAATCTACTAGACAAACATCATAAAGTGCATAAAGAGCATAGAAACAAGGGATTAAATAGAGTATAACAATGGTCAGTGACTCGTGGCTCCTGTGACTCCAATGTACATTTCTCCCTGTGGCTTTCTCAAGGAGTAATTTTTGGAGATTACTTATATACTTGGTAGAACACACCTTTCTAAAACTTTCTTGTCAGTGAATAATGTATACATCTCTAAGCTGTGAGGGTGACTACGTTTGTACAGGTTTTAGCCTCTGGATATAAAATAAAATCTCTTAATCCACTGGAAGCGACTACTTTAGATATGGGTAGTAAATGGTATGGAATTGATGCTCAAACCATGACATAAAGTTTCAATATATAATAAACATAGTTTACATAAAAATGAAAAAAAAAGACTTTTAAAATGACATGTTTTAATCTAATCAAATTTGTAAATGTATTCAGGTATTTCCATAGATCTAATTTCCCAGCATATTATTTAACATTTTTTTAAGCTAAAATAGGCACATGTGCATATGTTGAAAAGATAGAGGATGTTGTGGGAATATTTGCAATGTAGTATTATCATCAGCCAAGATAATGTATTTTTATTAAAATTTAGGCTATGTTTAATCAAAGTTTTTACAGCAAAAGAGTTGCATTAAAGCTTTGAAAAGTGGTAAAATGTTGTCCTAGCGCGGACATCCACCACAATTTAGTGACTTTTTTACATTTTCACTTTAATTTCTCCCAACTCCAACAATATGGGTGAAGTAGGAGCGCGATGGGGTATGACATCACATCTTGTCTAATTAATCTTTTGGGGGTGAGTAGTTGGCTAAACAGTTTACCAAGATGTGAAACTTAGAGTTGTTTATACAGTCTTTCTTTTTATGATTTAAATTAGCATGAGTTGAGAACTTTCAGCTCTTTAGGAATTACATTAATGTAAAGTTTCTAAGCAAAAAAAAATTGTCTAAACAGGTATTGTGAAACTTTTCTGTAACATCAGATTAAAATTTTGGAATTCTTGTCTTTCAAAACCTTGACAAAAAATCATGACTTTATTCAATGATTGCTTGAGTATTTTATTTTGAACCATTTTATAACTATAGTACCATAACATAGTTTTGTTTTTCTCTTCTTTCCTTTCTACAGTAATAAAATACATGTTGGTGTAAATGTATTAAGGTATTTCCATATCTCTCAATGAGTTTAAAGTAGACTGAATATTCAAGAAAAGAGGCCCAGAAAGCAAATATGTACTGTATGTTGTGTGTGTTTCATAGTTGCTAAACTTCCATGTAGTCTACAGTTGGTTTTCTAAACTCACTTACCGATCCTCGGGTGGCAACGTTTCTACGGTGACCCGTCTTTATCAAGCCAATTTTTTTATTTATATATCTATATATATATATATTTACATAGATGGATAGATATTTCTAAAAGTGCGTAGCAGAATATGCCAATGACTATCATTTGCATTTACATTAGTGAGTAAGAATGTTAATTTTAACAAACTAATGCAGAGAATTCTAATACTTAAGGGCATGTCACACTAAGAGATATCGCTAGCAATATCGCTATAACTTGTGACGTTATAGCGATATTGCTAGCGATATCGCTGTGTCTGATACTTACCTCCGAACGCTCCCCCGCTGGTTATCGCTGATCGCGCGAGAACTTCCAGGACCGTTTCTCGTCGTCTGCTTCCTGCAGCGCTTCCTGCTGTGACGACGAGCGAAGCGTGGAGCCAGGCGGGAAGACGCAGGATCGCTGTGTCTGAGAGGTAAGTAGCAACCCCCGTCCCCAGCGATGTCACTAGTGAGAGCTGCCTGTGTAGCAGCTCACTAGCGACCACTTAGCGATGTACCAGCGATCCTGACCGCGTCATATCGCTGGTCGCGATCGCTGGTACATCGCTAAGTGTGACAGTACCTTTAGAGAAATGGGAAACATTGAAAAGCTGTTATTTCAAAAAGCTCATCTGGCTGATTACCTTGCCCAGTGGTACCCAGTGCATGTTTGGTAATACCTTGGATTACTTAAACTAAAGCCCCCATTACACATAGCGATATTGCTAGCAATATCGCTGTAACGTCACCGATTTTGTGACGTAGCAGCGATATTGCTAGCGATATCGCTATGTCGGATACTTACCTCCGACCGGCTCCCCCGCTGCTCATCGCTGGTCACGCGAGAACATCCTGGATCATTTCTTGTTGGGCGCTTCCTGCTGGGGCTTCCTGTGGCGCTGACGAGCGACACGTGGACGCGGGCGGGAGGACGTCAGGATCGTCGCATCTGACAGGTAAGTAGCGACCCCCGACCGCTGCTATGTCGCTGGTGAGATATGCCTGTGTGGCAGCTCACTAACGACCACTTAGCGATGCACCAGCGATCCATATCATTGTGGGGATCGCTGGTGCATCGCTTAGTGTAACGGTACCCTAAGACCTATTGGCTAGCTGATGCCTCAAAACAATTAATAGGAGTTTATGTACTCCATGCTCAGTCTAAATTTGAATTCCATAATTAAAAAAGATTGTTTGCAATCTGTGGCACAAGTTAGACATGTAGGGCAAACACTTTTAAAAAAGACCTATATATATCTGTAACAATTAGTGGATTGAATTCATACACAAAAATTTCATTGTCCTAAATCTGAATTTTTTTGTGATTCCCTTTACACCAATTTAGAAAATGTCAACTGGCTGAGCCCAAACCATTTTGCTGAATAGTATCTTATCAGAAAAAAATACCCATTATTCAGCTGTACATTTGCTGTAGTTACCCACACGGTCCTTTGTGTGGCAGTCTTCTAAATGGCCCCTTCAACTCTTCTGTCATTTTCACTCGCCGCTAATTAGATGTCACTCCTATAGTTAATGCTTCTAAATTTGCATGGAAGCCTCAGCACATAGTGAAGATAATGTAAGAATCAAAGAGAAGGACCATATGAACAGAGAAGAGGACAGAGGGACTGCAGGAGTGGGATGGGTGAGTATCGAGTTGTGTATTTTTATTTAATCCTACATGGACTGCAAAGTACAATAAGGAACATTTGCTTTACGTAGAATAACTTTGATACAAAGCAGTTTTCTTTTCCAAATTTAGTGAACTGCAGCACTCAAATTTTATCAGATTTGATTATGACTAGTAACAATCGCTAAATTAAAAGACAGAATGCTTCACCATTAATGTAGCTGCAATGGCTCACTGCACTTTTAAAGTATTAAAATACTCATACCTCAAAAACATCCAGAATTCAACAGGATTGTCCTGAATTTGGGGAGCTCTCCCACTGTCCCAAGAGGTCAGGGGTATGTCCAGACTTTAGCTGCACTGGAATACTTAGGTCTCAGTAAAACAGTAGTGTAAGTGTTGATGTAATAGAACTGCGTGTGTTGATGTTGCAGAGCTGTGTATGTGTTGTTGTAGGAGAGCTGTGAGCTAATGTAGGAGAGTTGTGTGTGAGGAGCCTGACATTGTGGGGGTTATGAAAAGGTTGGAACACTAATGGGCTACAGTATATGCAATATGTCTGTGCAGACACATATACAGAATTGGGCAAAATAAGGGTACTGGCTTAGCCTAAAACACAATTGCCATCATAGATATAGCGTGCTACAGTGTTTGCCCTCTTTCTTATCATTCAAAGTTGTGAGGTATGAATATTTATAATTGGGTTTTCCCATGAACAAAGTACATTTTAATTAATAGATCTTGGAATAAAAATAATTTCGGCATCTGGATGTGTTAAATAAAATGTTCCTGTACTGAGATAATCTTATAAATGTGCCCCTGCTGTGTACTGGGTAAGGCTGCATCTAACCATACAGGAACAAGGTCTGATCATACCACATCTCATGGGTAGGAGAGGAAGCAAAATATACAGTCATTACAGCAGGGGATAACAGCTAATGTAATCAATGTTTTGCCTCAAAGAATATAGTGTCTTGTTTACTCTCTTTTCCTTCCTCCCCTGCCCCTGAGATTTGGTATGATCAGACCATGCTCTTGTACTGTCAGACACAGCCATTACACAGTACATAGCTGGGGCACATTTATGAGATTATTTCAGCACAGGATTTTTTTTTTTTAAACACATACAATTGTGTAACTTAATTTTATCCAAAGATCTATTGATTAAAGTGTTAAATAAAATGAACTTTGCTCTATGATATAAAAGTAGTGAGTATCACACAGGATAGGGTTAGATACACAGCTCAGAAGCAGGATGTGCCAAAGGAGAGGACATTTTCATTCCTAGAATTCCACTCATTCCATCTGATTTGCCTTTTGATTTTAAACACCTCCAGTTTCCACTTCGACTGGCATTTGCAATGTCCATTATCAAGGCTCAGAGACAGTCCTTGAAAGTAGTAGGGATCAATTTGCAATACCCATGCTTTTCTGATGGTCAACTTTATGTGGTCTGTTCAGGACTTGGAACTGCCAAATATCTGTTCATCTTTGCACCGAAAGGAAAAGCCAAAAATGTTGTTTATCAAAAGGCTCTTGAATGAGTTGAAAATAAAATACTATCAATACTTAGGTAATCATTTTGTTAATTTGTGTTGCAAATCTGTAGTGTTGAATATATGATGTGAAATGTTTTTATGTGCAATATAATCATTATAATTTGTTATAACTAACCACAGTTAGTTACTATGCCGGGCTCTTCAGCTAGTATTATAATATTGTTTACCATTACATTTTATGTACTCTGGCTTTCTTACGAAGTATATACATTGAGTATAAGAAAGTATACAGTTTTTCTGTAGTCAACTTGCTCCACTGAAGAGAACTGAAAAGATATTTTAGAACCCTGTATTCTTGGTATAAGTGCACAAATATGAATTATTGTTTCCCATATGCAGTTTAGTAGTTAAAGCAACCATTAAAAAAGTTGCGTCTGTCATTCAGTTCTTTCAACTGAAATGCCCTTGCCTAAAGGAAGCGAGATGTACTGTTTTAGATCCTTTTTTCAGTAGAATGATTTTTTTACAACAGTTTGACTCATGAAGAATGATTTTAACATTTTCTCTTACAAAAATTGACTTGTGAAAACATTGTTGCATAGTTACATAGGTTGAAAAAAGATCTAGGTCCATAAACGTCTACCAACTTGAGGTTAACACTATTAGTGCCATTTCAAATCTAATATTCTTTTATAAATGGTTATTTACTGTATTAGCATCTTTGCTGAATGACTCCACTATTTTGAATTTTATATTTTACATCATGAACTACAGTTCATGATATCTTCAAATCTTCAACTTGGGGAATAGAACATAAAACTGGCATAATAATAATAATAATTTTATTTCTATAGCGCCAGCATATTCTGCAGCGCTTTACATTATAGAGGGGACTTCTACAGACAATAGATATTACAGCACAGCAATAAACACATAGATCAAAACAGATACCAATAGGAATGAGGGCCCTGCTCGCAAGCTTACAATCTATAAAAAATCAGCATAAAAAAGGACTTCGAGAAAGAGTTGTGGTGCTGCACATGAAGGCCCCTGTCACTTGCAAAATATAGGACTTTAGGACCCGTTACACTAAGCGATATCGCTAGCAATATCGCTGTAGCGTCACTGGTTTTGTGACGCAGCAGCGATATCGCTAGCGATATCACTATGTGTGATACTTACCTCCGACTGGCTCCCCCGCTGGCTATCACTGATCGTGCGAGAACGTCCTGGGCCGTTTCTCGTCGTCAGCTTCCTGCTGGGCTTCCTGTGGTGCTGACGAGCGACGCGTGGATGCGGTCGGGAGGATGTCAGGATCATCTCGTCTGGCAGGTAAGTAGCGACCCCGACCGCTGCTATGTCGCTGGTGAGATCTGCCTGTGTGGCAGCTCACTAGAGACCACTTAGCGATGCACCAGCAATCCATATTGTTGCCGGGATCGCTTGTGCTTCACTAAGTGTGACAGTACCTTTTGAGTAAGATTTCTGGTGCTGCACATGGATGCCCCGTCACTTGCATAAAAAAGGACTTTTAGTAAGAGTTTTGGTGCTGCACATGAAGGCCCCTGTCACTTGCGTAAAATTGGACTTTGAGTACGATTTGTGGTGCTGCACATGGAGGCCCCCGTCACATGCATAAAAAAGGACTTTGAGTAAGATTTTTGGTGCTGCACATGAAGGCCCCTGTCACTTGCGTAAAATTGAACTTTGAGTACGATTTGTGGTGCTGCACATGGAGGCCCCCGTCACATGCATAAAAAAGGACTTTGAGTAAGATTTTTGGTGCTGCACATGAAGGCCCATGTCACTTGCTTAAAATAGGACATTGAGTAAGATTTTTGGTGCTGCACATGGAGGCCCATGTCACTTTTAAGATGTACCTTATTCATCAAAAATCATGTTCCTCTTAGTAAATCATGTTAGTCTTACTCCACCATGCCTCTATCATCAGTCTGACATAGACAATGCCAGTCTTTATGCATAGGGCCCATAGTTTTAAGGGAAGAGAGCCCATATAAATATGGCATCATTCATTAGTTCTCTAATCATTACGTTTGATCTGCAGAAGGTAAAGTTTAGTCAAACATGGTAATTGGGGTGCTCTGTGCACTGCTAATGTGGCCAGGAAGCTTAGCGCACCTTTCCACCCACTTTTTCATGTCTCTCTTATTGGTGATTGACAGCACTGGCTTGCTAGGAGCGAACACAGTTAAGGCATGACAATCACCAGTGAAGGAGGCAGGGACCTGCCGCACTACAAGGGTGCACTGAACACCCTAATTAGCATTACTTCTGTTACTGCAATATGAAGTCAGCAATTACAACATTGAAGGTGTATTTTTTCTGGACTATATTTCCTTTCACAATGTGTTTGCATGGTGAAAATAGGTTGGCATTGCAGTCTGGCGTCTAATAAAACCCCTGTGTCTGACATGTTAGTAGTCTTCTTAAGGTCTGTCACCAAAAAATGTGAGACTGTGCAATTTGTAAATGTATTTATTGTAAGAAGCAGGATACATTTCTCAGAAGGTTTTTAGAAATAGCATGTTCGCTTCAGTCCCTAGGAGACCAATGGAAACTGTACTTTAATCACACATTGCCTGACCATTGGTTTTGTGAACAACATTAGTACCTATTCACCAGAGATTACTGCCTAGCACATCATAAAGACCTGAAAAGGATGTTTATCACCAAGTCATTGAAAAATCTACCTGAAAGGCACAGCATGTGTTAACATATTGCCACTTTTCTGCTCTACATTCATAATTTTAATTGTTCATTTTGAGAGCTTCTCTTGAAATCAAAAGCTAAATTTCCAATTTACTGTTTTGCTGGTAATAGGCTCTGCTGCATGGATCATAGACACTTCCCTAAATCAAATCAGCCGACTCTCATAATACAATACACCAGCTGCTTATTTGTCCTCAGCATGTCTATTTTGTGATTACTACCAAAAGCTATTTTACAATGCTTAATTTAAGCAGCTTCCTCTGATAATCAGTGCCGGGTGTACTGCAGCTACATTTACAGCTGAGGGTTGTGTGGTCATTTAGCCTAGTAAATACCAAGCTTCTTGCTGAATAAAAAGTATCAATTATATTACAGTAAAATAAGATTTATTTTTTCTCATTGCTATCCAAATAAAAATGTAATTAAAGCAGTTAGCCCATCAACACAATTGATTGTACTAACATATGCCACATTTGAAGGAATCCTTCTACCAGGAACCCTACTAGCCCTCAAAATAAAGGAGCACAGTTAAAGTGAATCTGTCAGCCATTTTTTGCTACTTCACATGAAAGTAGCATGATGTAGGCAAAGGGATCATGAATCCAACAATGCATCACTTAGTTTACTAGTTGCAGTGGTTATTACCCAATCAGAGTACTTAGATTTTGCATGAAGCAGAGCTGAGAAAGTGAACTCCACCCACATAAAGCTTTGTATGTATGTATGTACATTGTCTATAGACAGTGAGCTGCTTATTGAAGGATGGGGCAGAGTAGGCCTAGCACGCATGTGCTGCTGTAGTACTGGCAATTACAATCAGAAGGTGATAAAATATTTACTGTATGTAAACAACAATACACAGCCTGACATGGGAGCCATTATTGTAACCTGTGTTTTAAACCCTAGATCCTGCTGTCATCAAATTGCATAACACCCATCTGCTGATGGATTACCTTTAAGCATCATGTCTTCTTCACAACATTTCCCTGCATAGGCATGTTCCTGTTTACCTGCTGTGCAGGGCATTATAACATATCACTATTTACTTGAACTGAGCAGCATGACATCTATGCACATTTTGTGGATGTGAGGAACCACTTTTCTGGAAAAAGTGAAAGCAAACAGAGTCTCTACATCTAAAGACCTAGAAGACAAACTTCTACAAAGTTATGCTATACACCCCTGGTGACTATTCCTTTTGATAAATATTGGTTCCCTTAACATGTTCATTTGGCCACCAATATAAGGTTATTAAACCTTATCGGGGTAGGGGAGATACACAGGACTCATACAGTTCATGCCAAACTAATTGTCAGCAACTTTTTACAGATTGAGATTTAGAGAATGTTTAAGCCAAGTCAACATCTTGAACTTTTTCTCCTTTTCCTACAACCATACCTTATTTATTTTTAGTTTAGCAGCACGTATTTTTCTGCTGAGCAGGCGACTGGCATTGAGAAATATGTTGCTATGACGGGGTATACTTGCCACTAAACAATGTCTATGCAGGTGGTACATGTGAAAATTACAGTTACATAATTGTCAGAACATGACTCTGAGCATCACACTGCCTCTTCCAACTTACTGTCTTCCAATAATACATAATTAAACCATATCTTCCCAGGTAAGCAATGTGTAAGCAAGCAGACATCCACATGATATAACCTAAGCGAGATCTTATTCTGTAGAAAGGACCAGTTTCTTTTACTGCTTCATGGTCCAGAATTTATACTCACATGGCTTCTGGTGATGGAGGAGGGTATCCAGCTATGTAATTCCACATACAGCATGCTGTGATACTCTGTTTATTGTGCCACCTTTCTGTTCCCTGAGATTGAACCAGATTGGCTAATCCTTTCTACCCATATATATACTGGTGATCCACGAGTAGTGATGGGAGAAACCGAGCAGTAAAGTTTGGGGTCCATACCCAACACCAAGTGTTTAGGCATGGACTTCTCTAGGAAGTTACTGCTATAGTTTGGCACCCCAAACATCAGCTGATTCCCACTCTGTCATCCTCATGACAGTGTGAGAAACACCGGTGACTCTGATCAGGGACAAGATCATTACCTATGGTGAAAAGGATACTCCCTGGTCACGCGCATATGCTACTGAGAGAGTACTACTCCCATCAGCCTACGTCTGCTGTAGCTGATAACGTGAAAGCAGTAGCCACTGATGAGACTATTCATCAACCAGTGCCTGTGCTAAAAATAGATAAAAAATGAAAAAAATGATATGGGTTCTCTTCTATTTTTGATAACCAATGCAGGAAAAACTGATAGCTGCAGGCTGTAACCTTCTGCCCCTGGGATTGATGTCACCTGACAATACAAAGGTAACATCAGTCCCACAAATATTACCCCACTTGCCACTGCCACAGGTCAGGTGGGAAGAGTGAGGCTAAGCACCAGATTTGACACATCTTATTGATGTGCCACTTCTGAGGTGCTGAAGGCTGATGTTTTTAGCATGTTTTTAGAGGAGGATCAATTTCCTTGGCCCCTTCACTGGCTATTATCAGTCCACAGCTATCTGTTTAGCCTCTGCTGGTTAGAAATTATGAGGGACCCTACATCATTTTTTCTGGGTTGCCCCCATAATTTAACTAGTAAAGGTTATCCAAACAGCTGTGAGCTGAAAATTATAACCTTGAAACCTTTAGAAATATTGCCCTTCTTCCCAGAATATTAGCCCTCAGCCATCTGCTTTCTGTCTGCTACTTATAAAAATTACTGGGGTCCCCCATGTGTTTTTTTTTATTTATTAACAAGAAGAGTAGCTATCCTGAGGCCCTTAGACTTGAACTCTGGCAACCTTTCATGGGAAACTTTGAGGGACATTATAAGGCTACTGGAGTAACTTTCTCATGCAGCGAGCGGTGCCATAAGTGAGGTCACCAAGGTTCATCAGCTTTGAACTCCAGTGAACTTTGTCATGGCAGCTCAGTGCTTACACGCTGCAGGGGATAGTGGGCGCATCACTGACATGACCACTATCCAAATCAGCCGGATCGTCGTGGGACAGTATGGATTATCTTCACATCGGACAGGTGAGAGATATAGTTGTGTATTATTTTTGTTTTTTCCAGAGAACATGGTCATTGGTGGATGGATTAGACAAAAGGTGAGTATCATGGTTGTTTATTAATTTCTGTTTTTTTTACAAATGACAAGGACTTCAGTGGAATAGGCGTAAAGTGAATATAACTGTGCTTTTTTATTTTTACTTCAAATAAAGGAGTCTGTGTCTTTTTTTTAAATAAAGGATTTTTATCTGGCTGTGTATTTTTTGCAATCTAACTATGGGGTTAGTAATGGGGTGTCCTATAGATGCCTCTCCATAAAACAACTGACATTAACAGCACAACCATTATCCCACTTGCCACTGCACCAAGGCAAGTGGGAAAAGCTGGGCCGAGAGCCAGAATTGTCTCATCTAATAGATGTGCCTTTTCTGGGGTGGCTGCAGGCTACTATTTTTAGGTGGGGGGGCAAAATCCATGGCACCTTAACAGCTTGAGTACCAATCCCCAGCTTTCTGCTTTAGCTTGGCAGGTTGTCAAAAATGGAGGGACCCCATGTAGTTTTTTTAAATTATTTAAATAAAATAAATAAAAAATGGCATGGGGACCTGTTGTGAACTCATTTTCTGGTCTGCCTCTGGGGTTTCTGGTGAGGGAATTGTTTGTGCTGACAGAGGAGTTCTGAGTAGTGTTGAGCGATACCATCCGATACCCTAAAATATCGGATGGTATCGGCCCGATACGAAAAAAGTATCGGGTATCGCCGATTCTGATACCGGAAGTCCCATTCAAGTCTATGGGACTTCCAGTATCTGAATAAGAAAAACCCTTTTCTGTCCTTGTACAGCCTCTCGGGGGGTGTGCGGACCTTCCGGGGCTCTGTGCCGACTGCCCGGGGGTCTGTACGGACTGACGGGGGTCTGTACCAGCCTGCCGGGGGGCTGTGCCGACCTGCTGGTGGTCTGTACCGACTGTCCGGGGGTCTGTGCAGGCTGCGGTGGGCTGTGCCGGCCTACCGGTGGTCTGTACCGACTGCCCGGGGGTCTGTGCGGACTGCCGGGGGTCTGTACCGGCCTGCCGGGGGGCTGTGCCGGCCTGCCGGTGGTCTGTACCGACTGTCCGGGGGTCTGTGCAGGCTGCGGGTGGCTGTGCCGGCCTGCCGGTGGTCTGTGCTGACTGTCTGGGGGTCTGTGCAGGCTGCGGGGGTCTGTGCAGGATCGTCCGATGGGACTACAAGTCCCATCGGGCGATGCCTGCTACGATGACGGTGATTGATACATTAGCCAATGATGGGACAGTAGTAGTCCCATCATCCGGCTAATGTGTTGAATGTACAAAAAAAATACATACTACATACATACTACATGCTACATACATACTACATACATGCTACATACATATTACATACATGCTACATGCATGCAACATACATACATACTACATATATATCACATGCATGCAACATGCATACTACATATATACTACATGCAACATGCATACTACATATATACTACATGTATGCAACATACATACTACATATATACCACATGCATGCAACATGCTTACTACATATATACCACATATATACTACATGCATGCAACATACATACATACAACATATATACTACATGCAACATACATACTACATATATACTACATGCATGCAACATACATATATACTACATGCAACATGCATGCTACATATATACTACATGCATGCAACATACATACTACATATATACCACATGCATGAAACATGCTTACTACATATATACAACATATATACTACATGCATGCAACATGCATACTACATATATACAGCATATATACTACATGCATGCAACATACATATATACAACATATATACTACATGCAATATACATACTACATATATACCACATGCATGCTACATATATACTACATGCATGCAACATACATATATACTACATGCATGCAACATACATACTACATACAGTCATATGTAAAAGTTTGGGCACCCCTATTAATGTTAACCTTTTTTCTTTATAACAATTTTGTTTTTTGCAACAGCTATTTCAGTTTTATATATCTAATAACTGATGGACTCAGTTATATTTCTGGATTCAAATGAGGTTTATTGTACTAACAGAAAATGTGCAATCTGCATTTAAACAAAATTTGACCGGTGCAAAAGTATGGGCACCCTTATCATTTTCTTGATTTGAACACTCCTAACTACTTTTTACTGACTTCCTGAAGCACTAAATTGGTTTTGTAACCTCATTGAGCTTTGAACTTCATAGCCAGGTGTATCAAATCATGAGAAAAGGTATTTAAAGTGGCCACTTGCAAGTAGTTCTCCTATTTGATTCTCCTATGAAGAGTGGCATCATGGGCTCCTCAAAACAACTCTCAAATGATCTGAAAACAAAGATTATTCAACATAGCTTTTCAGGGGAAGTATACAAAAAGTTGTCTCAGAGATTTAACCTGTCAGTTTCCACTGTGAGGAACATAGTAAGGAAATGGAAGAACACAGGTACAGTTCTTGTTAAGCCCAGAAGTGGCAGGCCAAGAAAAATATCAGAAAGGCAGAGAAGAAGAATGGTGAGAACAGTCAAGGACAATCCACAGACCACCTCCAAAGACCTGCAGCATCATCTTGCTGCAGATGGTGTCACTGTGCATCGGTCAACAATACAGCGCATGCATAACGCCTTTTTGTATGACCAAACAACTCAATCTTTGTTTCATCAGTCCACAGGACCTTCTTCCAAAATGTAACTGGCTTGTCCAAATGTGCTTTTGCATACCTCAGGCGACTCTGTTTGTGGCGTGCTTGCAGAAACGGCTTCTTTCGCATCACTCTCCGATACAGCTTCTCCTTGTGCAAAGTGTGCTGTATTGTTGACCGATGCACAGTGACACCATCTGCAGCAAGATGATGCTGCAGGTCTTTGGAGGTGGTCTGTGGATTGTCCTTGACTGTTCTCACCATTCTTCTTCTCTGCCTTTCTGATATTTTTCTTGGCCTGCCACTTCTGGGCTTAACAAGAACTGTACCTGTGTTCTTCCATTTCCTTACTATGTTCCTCACAGTGGAAACTGACAGGTTAAATCTCTGAGACAACTTTTTGTATCCTTCCCCTGAAAAGCTATGTTGAATAATCTTTGTTTTCAGATCATTTGAGAGTTGTTTTGAGGAGCCCATGATGCCACTCTTCATAGGAGAATCAAATAGGAGAACTACTTGCAAGTGGCCACTTTAAATACCTTTTCTCATGATTTGATACACCTGGCTATGAAGATCAAAGCTCAATGAGGTAACAAAACCAATTTAGTGCTTCAGGAAGTCAGTAAAAAGTAGTTAGGAGTGTTCAAATCAAGAAAATGATAAGGGTGCCCATACTTTTGCACCAGTCAAATTTTGTTTAAATGCAGATTGCACATTTTCTGTTAGTACAATAAACCTCATTTGAATCCAGAAATATAACTGAGTCCATCAGTTATTAGATATATGAAACTGAAATACCTGTTGCAAAAACCAAAATTGTTATAAAGAAAAAAGGTTAACATTAATAGGGGTGCCCAAACTTTTACATATGACTGTATATACCACATGCATGCAACATGCATACTACATATATACTACATGCATGCAAAATACATATATACTACATACAATACATTCATACAATACATACATATAGACATACAGTACATATAACATAGAGTACATACTCACCATCACTTGTCACTTTGATCCCCGAAGCCATTGTCATTTTTGGAATAAATATTAAAATAACAAACAAACAATATACTCCCTGAGCCGCAGAAATCCACGAGTGTCCCACGACGATCTTGCGTGGAGAACAGCAGCATCAGCTGATGCTACCGTTCTCTACGGGCCCCAGGAAACCAGTGTCGGGAGGTAGGTATCCTTCCGCCCTGTATTCCTCCGCCACTGTAAAAAAAAAAAGTCCCTAGTCTCACTTTATGGCAAAAGCTGCCTGTGAAATTTCTCACACAGCAATGCCATAAAATGAGACTAGGGACTTTTTTTTTTCCAAAAACCTACCTCCCGACACTGGTTTCCTGGAGCCCGTAGAGAACGGTAGCATCAGCTGATGCTGCTGTTCTCCACGCAAGATCGTCGTGGGACACTCGTGGACTTCTGCGGATCAAGGGTAAGTATATTGGTGCTTTGTTATTTTAATATTTATTCCAAAGATGACAATGGCTTCGGGGATCAAAGTGACAAGTGATGATGAGTATGTACTCTATGTTATATGTACTGTATGTCTATATGTGTGTGTTGTATTAATGTATTGTATGTAGTATATATGTATGTTGCATGCATGTAGTATATATGTAGTATGCATGTTGCATGCATGTGGTATATATGTAGTATGTATGTTGCATGTAGTATATATGTAGTATATATGTATGTTGCATGCATGTAGTATATATGTAGTATGCATGTTGCATGCATGTAGTATATATGTTGTATATATGTAGTATGTATGTCGCATGTAGTATATATGTTGTATATATGTATGTTGCATGCATGTGGTATATATGTAGTATATATGTAGTATGTATGTCGCATGTAGTATATATGTTGTATATATGTATGTTGCATGCATGTGGTATATATGTAGTATGCATGTAGTATATATGTGGTATATATGTAGTATGCATGTTGCATGCATGTGGTATATATGTAGTATGTATGTATGTTGCATGCATGTAGTATATATGTAGTATGCATGTAGTATATATGTAGTATGCATGTAGTATATATGTATGTTGCATGCATGTAGTATATATGTTGTATGTATGTATGTTGCATGCATGTAGTATATATGTAGTATGTATGTTGCATGTAGTATATATGTTGTATATATGTATGTTGCATGCATGTGGTATATATGTAGTATATATGTGGTATATATGTAGTGTGCATGTTGCATGCATGTGGTATATATGTAGTATGTATGTTGCATGCATGTAGTATATATGTAGTATGCATGTTGCATGTAGTATATATGTATGTTGCATACATGTAGTATATATGTAGTATGCATGTTGCATGCATGTGGTATATATGTAGTATGTATGTATGTTGCATGCATGTGGTATATATGTAGTATGTATGTAGCATGTAGTATGTATTTTTTTTTTTACATTCAACATATAGGCCGGATAATGGGACTACTACTGTCCCATCATTGGCTAATGTGTCAATCACTGTCATGGTAGCAGGCATCGCCCGATGGGACTTGTAGTCCCATCAGATGATGCCTGCACAGACCCCCGCAGCCTGCACAGACCCCCGGACAGTCGGCACAGACCACCAGCCTCCCGGTACAGACCCCCGGCAGGCCGCACAGACCCCCGGACAGTCGGCACAGACCACCCGCAGGCCGGCACAGCCCCCCGGCAGGCCGGTACAGACCCCCGGGCAGTCGGCACAGACCCCCGGGCAGTCGGCACAGACCCCCGGGCAGGCCGGTACAGACCCCCGGGCAGGCTGGCACAGACCCCCGGGCAGGCCAGCACAGACCCCCGGGCAGGCCGGTACAGACCCCCGGGCAGGCCGGCACAGACCCCCGGGCAGGCCGGCACAGACACCCGGGCAGTCCGCACAGACCCCCGGACAGTCGGCACAGACCACCCGCAGGCCGGCACAGCCCCCCCGGCAGGCCGGTACAGACCCCCGGGCAGTCGGCACAGACCCCCAGGCAGTCGACACAGACCCCTGGACAGGCCGGTACAGACCCCCGGGCAGGCCGGCACAGACACCCAGGCAGGCCGGCACAGACTCCCGGGCAGGTCGGTACAGACCCCCGGGCAGGCCGGCACAGACACCCGGGCAGGCCGGCACAGACACCCGGGCAGGCCTGTACAGACCCCCGGGCAGGCCGGTACAGACCCCCCAGAAGGCCCGAACTGACGGCGCATCATGATGCGCACAGACCGCACATCATGATGACGTCATTTCGGCAGCCAATCAGAGCCACAGCAGTGGCTCTTTGCATTATGGGAACTTCCGATTCCGATATCCGATATTGAAAAAATATCGGTACTCGGTATCAGAATTCCGATACAGCGAATATCGGCCGATACCCGATATTTGCAGTATCGGAATGCTCAACACTAGTTCTGAGTTCTCTTTCCAGGCTCCCTCTGGGGTTGGCAGGAGGTAATGAAGCTGATCTAATTAATAGAGACCTGCCACCTGATAATGAGGATGATAATTGGACATCTGGAGTCTCAGACTGGATTTAAGACAGCCGACTCCCTATTCCCATGCTGGTGATTTTTTTCCTGCCTCCTGTGGTCTTGGTTTCCAGCTCAGTTCCTGTCTTCTCAAGCTAAGTTTTCTCTGCTAATGTTCACATTTGATTTGGTTTTGTCTATTCAGTTTTTGTGTGGTCAGCCAGCCCCGGCTGGGGTTGTGCTGAATTTCCACTCATGTTACTGTATGTGCCAGTTTGCTTTTTGATTAGATTGGCCTCTTTTTGCTCTGTTCTCAGAATATGCCAGAGTGCTGATATAGTGGGGGAAGTCTAGTGACCTCAGGGTTTTTTTGCTATCAGAAGTGTTAGAATTTTTTGCAGGGTTTTTTGGCATGATTGCAGATAGTATCTTTCCTTTCCTGTCCTTTCTAATTAGTGTGGGCCCCATCGTTTGCTCAGCCTATTTTCCTATATGTGTTTGTGCTTTCATCTTGTTTCACCATCAATACCTGTGTGGGGGCTGTCTGTTCCTTTGGGGTCTGCTCTGGGGCAGTTTAGATTTCCCCTTTTCTTGCTTTAGGCTTATTTAGTCCTCCGGCTGTGACGAGGTGTCTAGAATCATCGTAGGTGCGCTCCACGGCTGCTGTTACTTGTGTGATTAGGATCAGGGGTCTGCAATCCACGTAGATACCAACCTCTCTGGTTTTCTGTGACTTAGCTTTGTTTTGTTTTTCTCTTCGGTGACCCAATCATAACAGGGACCCCTCTTTTTTGATAAACATCCATGATAAAGCTGACAAACTGAGGGATGCAGCCTGCAGCTGTCAGCTTTGCCTCTTCTGGTTACCAAAAATAGAAGAAACTCCACATCATTTTTTTATTTATAGCACAGGGGATGGCTGATAAATACGCTCATCAGAAGTGCCTGCTCTCACTGTTTTCTTCAATAGCAGGCATAGGCTGATGGGAGTAATACTCTCTCATCAGCATACATGTGTGTCTAGAGGTGATTCATGCTGTCATCTGATCTAATAATCTTACCGCCCATCAGAGCTTGTTTTTGCAGTGCTGACATACAGATGACAGAGTGGCAAACAATGGATGTTCAGGCCCACAATTCTTCTGAATGGGGTCCTGGTTCTGGCTGGGGTTCCATTCTGGTACCTGAACAAAACTTTTTTTAGTTGCTCAGCCAAACCCGCTGGACCTCGGGTTCACCCATCACTATCCACAAGTGTTCATGACTCTGTTGCCAGTTCACCAATTGTTGATCAAATTGTTTGACCACTTTCAGTAGGTACTAATTACTGAACACCGGAACCAGAAGATCCCATTATTTTGGAGATGCTATAAACCAATTGTCTTGCCATCCTAACAGTTGACCATTTCTCCTGTTTAACAAAATGATTGCAAAATATGAGTAATACCAACAGGTGCCATTATCAGTAGATAATTCATTTCCTGCGCTTTACTTTTAGTGGAATTAATGTTATAACTAAGAGGAGTATGTTAAAAAGGTGTCCTGGCAAAATAAAAACTTTACCTAAATGGGTAGTTGAGTATTACAAGGTTTATTTTTTACGCATCAAGTCATCTGGTTAAAATGTTGTTTTGCGCCAACAACTTATTTAATATTTCTTGAAAATGCTTTCATATATGTTCCCATTTCATGTCAAATGGTTACCACTACTTCATGTAGGCTATCAATCAGTAAACCTAATGCCAAAACAGTTACATATGTATAAGTTATCTAGTCTTGTTATGGATAGTCTAGTTAGTACTCACTTTCTGAAACATTCATGGGAGATGAGAGAGGACAGAGAAGTAGTATTGCTGCCTAATTTTTTTTTACAAGCAGTTAGCATTATCACTTAGTATGACCTCATATGTATCATTTTAAAGATAAAAATGACTCTGCATGTCATCATATTGTTACATTGTGAGACACAGAGACACAGTATCCTCTCTAAAAGCAGCATTTCATACCTTGGTAATAAAAATTATGATTGAACATTCAGCAATCTATATTCATAATGATGCTCTAGAACAGTGTTCCCTATCTCCAGTCCTTAAGCCCCACCAAAAGATCATGTTTCCAGGACTGCACAAGTATTTATTCCACCACTTGTACAATACTAGTGAAATCCTGAAAACATGACCTGTTGGTGGCTCTTGAGAACTGGAATTGGGTAACACTGCTCTAGAATATAGAATCATAGAATCAAAGAATAATAGAATGATAGAGTGGGAAGGGACCTCCTGGGTCATCTAGTCCAACCCCCTGTTCAAAGCAGGATTCACTAAATCTTCACAGACCGATGTCTGTCCAGCCTGTCCTGTTTGAAGACTTCCATTGAAGTAGAACTCACCACCTCTCATGGCAGCCTTTTGCACTCACTGATCACCCTAATTGTCAAAAAGTTTTTTTATAATATCTAATCTGTGTCTCCTCCCATTAAATTTCATCCCATTGCTTCTAGTCTTACCTTGCGCAAATGAGAATAAAGATGATCCTTCTACATTGTGACAGCCCTTGAGATAATTGCAGATAGCTATTAAGTCTCCTCTCAGTCTTCTTTTTTGCAAGCTAAACATTCCCAAATCCTGCAACCTTTCCTCACAGGACATGGTTGCATACCTGTCACCAATCGGGTCGCTCTTCTCTGAACTTGCTCCAGTTTGTTGATGTCTTTTTTAAAATGTGGTGCCTAAAACTGGTCACAGTATTCCAGATGAGGTCTGACTAAAGAGGAGTAAAGGGCAATAATGACTTCACACGATCTAGACTGTATGCTTCTGTTAATACATCCCAGAACTGTATTTGCATTTTTTGCTGTGGCATCACACTGTTGACTCATGTTCAGTTTATGATCTATTAGTATACCCAAGTCTTTTTCACATGTGCTGTTGCTTAGCCCTATTCCTCCCATTCTGTATATGTTTTTCTTTTCATTTTTATTGCCCAGATGTAGTAGTTTGCATTTTTTCCTGTTAAAAGGCATTCTGTTAGTTACTGCCCACTCCTCAAATTTTTTTGTATCTTTTTGAATTCTCTCTCTCTTCTCTAGTATTAGCTATCCCTCCTAGCTTTGTGTCATCAGCAAATTTAATCAATTTACCCTCAGCTCCTTCATCTAAATCATTGTTAAAGATGTTGAACAATACAGGGCCCAGGACAGAGCCCTGTGGTACCCAACTTGAAACATTCTTTAAAATGGATGTGCAGCCATTTACGACCACTCTTTTGGTCCGATAGCTAAGCCAGCTATTAATCCACCTAACAGTTGCCTTGTCCATTCCATACTTAGTCATTTTTTCAATAAGGATGGTGTGAGATACTTTGTCAAATGCTTTGCTGAAGTCAAGATATACTATATCTACAGCATTTCCCTGATACACCCAGTCAGTGATTCTGTCGTAGAAGGAAATTAAGTTATTTAGTCTGACATGACTTATTAATTACAAACCCATGCTGACTCTAGTTAATAAATTAATTCTTATCCAGGTACATGTTATTTAATAATTTGTTCAAAGATCTTTCCTGGTATATAAGTCAGTCTCACCAGCCTATAGTTCGTTTGGTCTACCTTCTTCCCCTTTTTGAAGATAGGAACAACATTTGCTCTTCTCCAAGGTACTTCAATGTGACTTCTGCTTTATCTAGAGGTGTACAGAGTCACAATATGTTTCAGATTCCATGCACCTGCAGCCTAAGTGATTTTATTTATCCTTCGCATTTACTTGAAAATTAATGGATCCAAATGTGCCTAACATTTCTTATGGACAACAAGTGTTCACAAATGCATCTTAACTTAAATAGACTCTGTCAGCACAGAATGACTGATCAAGCCAACTACAGGTGCTCAGTGCATGAAGGTAGGGCCAACCATTTATATACATCTTCCCACCTGTTTGGTTTCCATCTATCTCCACCCTTCTCTGGCTCTATAAAGCCAGAGATATCACTCAAATAAATGGGGAGAGTGGAGATAAATGGACAACAAGCAGGTGGGAAGGTATACATTACTTAAATGATTAGCCCTGCCGTGAAGCAATGAACAGCAGGACGTAGTTTGAACAGTCTTTCTGCGCTGACAGAGTCCATTAATAAATGCCAACATAATTATTCAATGAGAATAAAATAGCTATAATAATATTAATTTTATTTCTATGGAGCCAACAGCATTTGAGAGGGGACATGTACAATCTATATAAGACATTACATAGCATTACATTATTAAACAATTCAAACAAGGGGAGTGAGGGCCTTGTTCACAAGATTACAATCTATGTGGAAATAAGCGAGGACACAAAAGGTAGACATTTCTTGCCATGTAAGGTCCAGACACAATTATTATAAATAAATAGGGATAGTCAAATAAAGTCATTAGCCAGTATTTGTATAATCTAGAGCACACTCAGCATTATTTTTGATGGTAATATATCAAGTCTATTTACTCCGGTGACAGGACAATTGTGTACAAGATAATTGTGTACGGACTATTGTGTACAGACAATTGTGTACAGGCCAATTGTGTACAATGACAATTGTGTACAAGATAATTGTGTACGGACTATTGTGTACAGACAATTGTGTACAGGCCAATTGTGTACAATGACAATTGTGTACAAGATAATTGTGTACGGACTATTGTGTACAGACAATTGTGTACAGGCCAATTGTGTACAATGACAATTGTGTACAAGGCAATTGTGTACAAGGCGATTGCCCTGTACACAATTGTCCTTGTACACAATTGGCCTTGGACACAATTGGCCTGTACACAATTTTCTGTACACAATTGTCCGTACACAATTATCTTGTACACAATTGTCATGGAACCATTTACTCCTAAATGTTTTTTTAAGATGGCATGTCATGTGGAAATATTTTGCTAATACATATAATCTAATATGCATAGACAAATATCACATAAAAGTTGATATACAGCTTTGTTCACTGTGAATGCAGAGGCATAATAAATCCTGAGTTATGACTTTCTATAGTACAATAAAGAGTATAATGGTTTGAAATGTGCTTAAATGAGAAATCATTACCATTTTTACACGGAGATTTTGCTCATTGGTATGCTACATCTACAGAAAAGTTTACAGATGATTATAGAGCTCTAATTAGTCCCGGGAGGGTACTGGAAAGGCCGAGCTTCTGCTCATTAATCTGGCTGCATGGTTGGAAGCTGATTTTAGGTACATTTATTGTGCATAATTTTCAGTGAATGACACACACCTATGTTTCTTTTTTCATTTCCAGATATTGCAACAGCTCATCCCGACAAGAAGTCCATTTTAATGTATGTAACATCACTCTTCCAAGGTTTGCCACAAAAGGTATCCATTGAATCTCTTCAAGAATTGGACACTTTGCCACGCCAAATAATCTCTCCGGAAGAGCAAATCAGACATTTTGATCAACAACATTTCTCCCAGCAAGTATGGAAGGTTTTTTTCTTTTATAAAAATGACATATTCACATCTGTGTCACAAATGCAAAAAAAAATAATTGACTCATTTGTAGGAATATAACTGTTGCATGACAGCTTTGTGCTTCTGCTTTCCACTAAATTGTCAGTTCCTTTTCAACAGCATTCAATTGATATTTTTGACAAGTGTCAATTATTTTTTCGGAAACTTTTCAGCATACAAAATAATTTTTTCCTGTCATATTTGAAAACAAATCTGCCATGGTTTAACCCCTTTATGAATGTTTTATAGTATTTTTACTGAAGCTATTACTCTTCTGACCTCCACTTTTTACGGTGATGCTCCAGAAGAAGGTTGCACCAGTGTTCATTGCACAATCTCGAGGTCCAGTTTGTTTCTCTTGCCTTGGCCAATAGGCTATGGTAAGAGACAAGCGTTGCTGGTGTCTTATCATTTTACATGTTAGATTATATGATCAGCAATTGCAGCATCCAAGGTGCTTGGCATAGGAGTCCATTAGCCAGGAGACCTAAAAATGATCCCTTTCCTGCCTTAAGCATCAGACTTTTTTGACCTTGAAAAAATGTATATACTATTCCACCCACTACACAAGAGAAAAATATTTTTTTTTGTGCATGAAGGTGTGAAAAAAAACAATGTTGAAACTGATGATGTTTTTTGTTTATTTGTTTTTTGCATTTCATCATCAAGTGAAGTAGAAAAATTAATAATTTATGCCAGCCTCAAAATATGACCAGGGCAAACTTCCAACAATTTCCACAAAATTAATTTTGCTGTCTTGTTGAAAAGTAAAAAAGTTATAGCTCTCTAGTCGCTTCTACCCACGAATGACTTTTTTTCATAAAGCATATTTTTATTGGATAAAAGTACTAAAACATTAAATAACAGTGTACTTATGTGGTGTCACCATAAACTTACCAACCTGTAGAAGAAATTGACCATACATTATTAACATTGCTGACAGTGAAAAATGTTGAAATTGTTTTTTTTACATTATACGCCATAAAATGAACAAAAGTCAATTAAGAAGCAGTATGCACCATAAGAAGGTGAAACATAGAAAAAACATTATCATGACTTTGGGTCCAAAATACATGTAATATTAAGAGATAAATAGGCTAACATTCATGACTTATATACCTCATACATTGCTGTAGAGTACAATTCTCAAAGTCTATCCATTGCTAAAAGGTTATTCTTTACATATTTGTTAAAAATAGCACTTCTTTGCCTTTTTTTGGTTTACCATCAGTTTGAGGGTGTTTTAGCTTTTTTAAGCTTGCAGCAATTTTTCAACAAGAAAAGTAACAGTCAATGCTTGACTTAGGCCTTACTTAGGAATGTGAGTTTCACATGCGTGCTCTATCTATGCTCTTCATTGATAGAACATGTATGAGAGAAAAATCAATAACTCAATGGGGTTTAGCACATGTGGTGTCTGTTTTTACATGTACCTAAGATACACACGCGCACCCATTATAATCTATGGATCTGCGGACATGTCCGTGTTTTCACACAGACTGTGCGTCCATGTGACCCACACATATATATGTCCATTTTTTTCAGCAGCAAGGATGACAATACATACCGCACGCACATGGATGACGTAAGTGTGACATCCATATGTCGTCCGTGTGACCGGAATAGAATGCAGAAAAGAAACAAAAGATTTTTATGTGCTAAAGATGTGCGAAGAGAGAGACAGATTGTTAGATATGAGGTAAATAGGTGATAGATAGATGGATAGATAGATATCCGTGAAATGTATAACTAGTGACTTGCTTGGGTTAGGTCCCTCCAATTTTTGGTAACCAGCAAAGGTACGCAGACAGATCTGAGCTGATATTATCAGGCTGGTGCCCTTCCAAGCCTAAAGGCCCTGTCACACTAAGCAAGATCGCTAGCGATATCGCTTAAGCGTCACCGATTTTGTGACGCAGCAGTGATATTGCTAGCGATATAGCTATGTGTGATACTTACCTCCAACCGGCTCCCCCGCTGGCTATCGCTGATTGTGCGAGAACATCCTGGGCCATTTCTCGGCGGCGGCTTCCTGCTGGGCTTCTTGCTGGGCTTCCTGCTGGCACCGACGAGCGACTCATGGACGCGGGTGGGAGGACGTCTTCATCGCCACATCTGACAGGTAAGTAACGACCGCCAACCGCTGCTATGTCGCTGGTGAGATCTGCCAGTTTGGCAGCTCACTAGCGACCATTTAGCGATTCACCAGTGATCCTGACCTGGTCGTATCGTGGTCGGGATCGCTGGTGCATCGCTAAATTTAACGGGGCCATAAAATTACTAACTCACAGCTGCCCCAGAATTGGCACATCACATTAAATGCGACAATTCTGTTGGTTAGCCTCAGCTCTTCCCGATTGCCTTAGTGCATTGGCAATAAGAGTTATGGTAGTTGGGGTTGATGTCAGCAGTAAATTGTCCAAAAACACAGCTGGCATCAAGCCCTGGTCTCTCAGGCACCTCATTTACTAACCAAGCAATCCCAAAAAAGAACACAAACAAAAAAATACTTTATTTATATATTCTTTCCCTGACACTTTCCCTGGTTCAGCAATTTGGCAAAAAAAATCCCACGCATGTCCGACATAGTTCAGGGTATCCAAAGTAGTCCACAAATGGAAACCTGAAATGTATAAAAGAGAGAAATAAAAACAAAACTGTCCCTCATTCACCAATTTTTTGTAAAAGTAGTTCATATGCAGGTCCGACACACTCCAGCATTTCCCATAATGTTCCCTGAATCCGGCTCACGCTGCGTTTAGCAAGATCCAGCGACTATAACAATCAGTAAGATTACTGACATCACCACTCTTCACAGTCGCCGGGTCTCACTGAATTTTTGTGAAGTTTTCTTCAAGTGAAGTTTTTCTTTAATTGTCTTTTAGCCTTTTTTTGGGGTGGTAATTTTTATTTATTTTTTTTTTTTTTTGCTAATTTTTTTTCATAGATCTCCAATGGTTTTTTTATGACTAAAAAATATGCTAATTTGCTTCATGCTGTTGGAAACATTTTGTAATGTGTTTACATTTGAAGATTTATAAATCACATGATTAATAATGTTAAAAATGTATTAACAAAAAAGTTACCAAAAATGCAGGTGCAAATGTGTATGCTCTTTACAAGAAAAAGACCTATAGGGCTTGCTCACAGGAGTGATGGCTCTATCTTATGAGAGAATCGGATTGATGGCAGAGTCAGACAGCCATATAACTCGTGCGAGAATCGCATCGCACTGCAAGGACTGGGTCGGCACCTCTCCTGACCTGAGCAAGACAGCGTGATGGATTACTATGCAGCTGTCAAGCTAAAGTCAGGAGAGAGGACAAGGTTTACGATGCGATTCTCACATGAGAAACACGACAGTCTGACTCTGACCTGATTATTGTAATTACACTGAGTTCAATCTCAGATGATTGAGTCATGTGTCATCTTAGTGAAATCCGAATCTCTCTGATGAGAGAATTGTATCACACGTGCATAGAAGACAGAGATCTTAATTTCTCCATCTTCTCCATTGTCTCAGGCTATGGAAATTGGACTGCACTTGGAAGACATCCGAGTGCAGTCCAATATTATACATGCACCCACAGACTTGAGTGGGTGTGCGGTGCCCAATTTGAGGAGTCACTTGTACCATGCTGCCAAATTGGAATGAGAAAAGATGCAGATCTGCACTGTCCCATAGTATAACATTGAGCCGAGTGCTATCCAATAAAACATTGGATAGCACTTGACCAAGCTATATGCTCTTGCAATCGAGCCCTTAAAACCATGAACATAGATGTTCATTTTTTTTGCCAAAAAAGGTTGCTAAATTAAGTGTTAAGAAAGTTAAGGTTATTTAAAGGGGAAACCAATATTTTATTATGTTAGCAACATGTGTGCCACAGCTTAAGTATCAGATTTTCTATTTTAAATGTGTTTCCTTTTTTTAAAAGTATAATTTGTTGTAAAAAAATGAGAGAAATCTCCAAATTTAGCTCACCTCTCGGAAATCCACTGCAGAGAGCCTGCGGTGCATCAGGGGTTAGTAAAGGCAAGAGGAATTCCAGCAGCAGGCAGATATGGTAGAAAATTCCAAGCATTTATTCAAATAGTCATCAAAACCCACAGGCATACCTCACCCACCACCACTTGTGAGGTTAAAAGGTCTGGAAGATGTTTTTTGGATACATGTCCTTAATCAATGCACTAGACAAACTAAAGAAAACGGCGTGTTTTGTCATATCCTGGACATACCAGCTGACTTACAGGATCTACCGGCTACTTGTCTTCTTTATTTTATGTTATATTACATTTTAGTTCACTTTTTCATATAACTTAGGAATCAGAAAATGAAATATATAATCACATATGCTTTATGCATTGATATATAACTATTTCCAAGTGTTCTTTGAGAAAAGAGCTAGCTCCATGTTCCTTTTCAGTTCTTAAGGCTGGAGTCACACTAACCAGCGCAAAATACGGTTCGTAGTTTACATGCGTAATAGGGATGAATGACCCCTAAATAGTGCTCCGTAGGTCATCCGTAAGCAAGGTGAGGTCACGTATTTTGCGCATGTCTGCATCCGTATGTAATCCGTATGGCATCCGTATGGCATCCGTATGGCGAGATTTTCTCGCAGCCTTGCAAAATGGACATTTAACAGTTTTGAGGCCTGCTAACAATTTAAATCATTAGCCTGCACCCTATTTAGACACTCTGAAACAGGTGGCTGCCTACATTCTGTACATTTGTGAGCTTGCTTTCACGAGGTGTGTTGGTGTTCTTGGAGCAACATGGCAGAGGGTCTGAGATTCAATACAACTGAGCAGGTTCTCTTTAACTGGCTTTTGTCACGGTGCTTTGGGCAACCATACCCAGTGATAGTGGATCCGCGGAGGAGGAGACGCATGTGGGTCCATCCACTTTTGAGGCAACGACTCACAAGAGGTCATTTTCACCGCCTCTATTCTTCTCTGTGGGAGCATCCTGGGAAATTTTACCAGTACTGTCGCATGAGCATTTCCGAATTTGATCGACTCTTGGAGACAGTGCGCCCTGGGATAACCTTTCAGGACCAGGACACAAGGATGCGCAAAGCGATATCTGCAGAGGAGCGACTTCTACTCACAATACGGTATGTACTACCCAACCACATTCTCTATGTTCATGATGTGTGTGCTAAAGTATGTTTTTTTGCCTTC
The DNA here is from genome assembly GCF_039654945.1 of Dendrobates tinctorius. NCBI lineage: Eukaryota > Metazoa > Chordata > Amphibia > Anura > Dendrobatidae > Dendrobates > Dendrobates tinctorius. The sequence continues at coordinate 10,423,995 of NW_027361833.1, read as the reverse complement.
TTGGACAAAGTTTAATGCCCTCATCTTACTCCAAATATGTTTCAACTTACACACCAGAATGTTAGCTTTAATATGTCCTGCATATCACTTAGTCATTGTGCAACCAAATATGTGTGTGTTATTCTATCTCAATTCCTACCAAGTTTGGTCGGCATGTAACTGATGTTTTTGGACTTTATGCATTCTAAACTTATCAATTTATGTTGTTCTACAGCTTCCTGTCCACTGGTCTGTCTTATGCCGCCCTCCACCATGAGTTTCTCATTGGAAGATCAACCATTTCAGGCATAGTGAGGTCTACATGTACAGAAATCTGGACAAGACTCCATCAAGTGGTCATGGCCGAGCCCAGGATGGAAGACTGGTTGAGGATATCAAGGGACTTTGAGGAGGACTGGCAGTTTCCAAATTGTATTGGGGCCCTGGATGGCAAACATATCCGGGTGCGTAAGCCGCCAAACTCTGGCTCCCAATTCTTCAATTATAAACAATACGTTTCTGTTGTATTGTTGGCTCTGGTAGACCCTCAATACAAGTTTATAATTGTTGACATTGGGGCCTATGGAAGGACGGGAGACTCTAGAGTCTTCAATACTTCCATAATGGCTCGGCGGCTACGCAACAACCAGTTGGATCTACCACCACCATGCCAGCTACCAGGCTCCCCTGAAGAATCAGTCCCTTATGTCCTTGTGGCAGATGAGGCATTTCAGTTATCGCGCAATGTCATGAGGCCATATCCCCGGCGCAACCTTGACCACAGGCGCAGAATTTTTAACTTGCACCTATCACGTGCTAGGCGACTGGTGGAGTGTTCTTTTGGGATTCTTTGTGCCAAATGGCGGGTACTCCAGTCTGCCATTCAGTTGAGTGAACAAAATGTGAATGAAGTTGTGAAAGCCTGTGTTGTTCTGCATAACTTCACCAGGATACATGATTGTTCCACCTCTGATGGTGTTGTGCGTAGGCCGGACAATGTGCGCAGGGTGAGACCACCTATGACACCCTCAACGTAGACCGCTCTCTGGCCTCAAAGTGCGTGATATTTTCACTAATTATTTTATCTCACCTGAGGGGGCAACTTCTTGGCAAGAGCATGCTGTGTCTATGTTATAATTTGTTTCTTTAAGTGTGTCTAAATATATATTACTCAACCCCTTATGATTCTATGACTGTTTCATTGCATTGGTTAGTGTATGTTAGTATGTTGACAGGGTTTTGAAAAATCACACAGAGACGTTAACTATAGTAGACAAATTTTTAGTTTTGCCTTTTTTTTTGTTTCTTTAAGGCAAACATAATATTGCCATATGAACGTTTTGGCAATGGGCAAAATGGCCCTTTGTGCCTTCTTAAACTTTTTTGAAAAGTAACATTACATAACATAACCCAAAAAAACATTAGGCAATAACAACATTGCTGCATGAGATTATTAAACTAGAAAGGAAAAAAATAGGTGAGCTCCATCAGCAAAATTAATGCTAAAAGATAACACACATTTCTTCAGAATGTTTTCCAATCATAGAAATATTCCACCATGACAGGCAAGGCTACCTCACGGCTTTCAGACAGATATTACCTGTCTGTAGAACAGAGAATATTTAACCATGCTATACTGGAAAGGATGAAAAAACAAAACTCACTTGTTAAGACATAGAGAGAGCGTGATATTCTGAAGGCTGGTCGCCTTGATTTGTTACTATAGATTACTAGCAAAAAAGGTGACTACTTCACTAAGGCCAGCACGCCTTTCCTAGGCATTAGCAAGTGAGTAGTGTATTTTCATCCTTTGACTTTACAGTATAGCGCATTTAAATATTCTCTTTTGTACACACTTGTAATATCTGTCTGAAAGGCGTGAGGTAGCCTTGCCTGTCAAGATGGATTCTTTAATATGATTGGAAAACATTGTTAAAAAATTAGAATGTTAAATTAGGTAACAAAGTTTCCTTACGGAGAACACCTGTTTTTTCCTTTGTATTTGGAGCACCAGTTAAACCGCACTGGACATCTACGGCCATCAGACTTATAAATCCTCATAGGTTGGGGAAGGGGAATGTGGAAGAGCAGCCTGTGGGTGCTGCTGGACACTGTGGCCAACATCGCCCTGTGTGGGGCCATACTGTTGCCCATGATGTTGGAATTGTCCTGCCTCCTGGGACTGTTGGGGATACTGGCCAGAGTAATAATGATGGTGAGGGGCATCTTGTTGGCTGTGGTAGGCACGTGGCTCATACCCACCAAGATAGCCAGATCGTCCCCAACCAGGTTGGGACCAGCCTCCAACACTGGGTGGGTACAAGTGGCCATATTGGTGGGGTTGGCTAGAGGCTGACATTTGTGGCTGCTGAATAGAAGGTTGGGTAGAAGGTGGGAGGAAGGGGTTGAGGTGTAGGCCCACGTATTAGAGGATGTTCGGACCCTGCTTGAGCAAGCATCTGTGTGGATTGTCTCATGCGCATTAGTTTTCGGGGGGAGAGCTGCCACCTCTCCAGATATTCGAAAAGCTCATATGGGGTATTGGGGGGGTGCTTGCATCAAGCAGGATCTGAAAACATCCCCTAATACAGAGCCTGACCTCACGGGTAAGGGCACGGAGATAAAGGGTGAGGCTACGTGAGTAGGCCTCCTCCCCATCATCTGTAGTTACTCTTGATAAATAATTGAGCACCCCTGTGTCCACATTGGTCCTGCTCTCTTAAACAGTGACCTGGCGCCTTCTTCGTGTTCGCCGGGATGTAACAGCAGCCTGTGGGGACCCCTGATATGGCCAGTTGGGCTGCTGCTCAAGTTTTCCGGCTCTTCCAGGATGGGTGACTGGGCAGCAGCAGACCGTCCTGGTGGTGTTGTGTGTTGGGCAGCCAATGGGTTGTCCTGTGATGCCTCATCTTCTGCCATCCTTCTTGTAGGGGGAGAAGATGGGCTAGCCACCTCATCCCCTACAGGATCTATTATGGGCTCTGTCTCTGAGGCCGTTCCTCGATCCGTAAGGTTGGATTGAGTTCTGTTATGAAATAGAACAGAGGCAAAAATACATAAATATTTTTGGCCCTGTAAAGTATTTGTGTAATGTGGTGTGAGGTATCTACTTACGGTCTCAGATCCAGAATTGGGGCGAGGAAGGAGAGCCGGTCATAATAGATGTATTTCCTTTTTACATATCCAGCATCCCCACTCCTGGACCGCTGCTGGCGTTCCCGGCGGTACTGGTCCCGGATGCTTCGCCAGCGTTTCATCACATCTTCCACTGCAATGTGACAGGAAATATTGTCAAATTCACATATTTGATAGGTCACATTTGCTACCAGTAGTCTAGGCATGGGGCCTTCTGGGGTGTGCTTTCTACCCATGGTGGCATATGTAATTGGGCAGATACACAGGGTCTCTTTAGCTACACTTAATAATTGTTTTGTCTAGGAGGATGAGGAGCTTGTGGCCTAACCCCAAATTATGGCTGTGTGAATCCACGTGTCACATCCAAATCTAACGGCCTCATGAGGCAAAAAGTACATGCACAGGAAGGGGGGTGCTGATTCTATATTCCTTTTTTGTTGCGCGCTAAGGTTACTCATGTTTTGCGTTGTACTTACGAATTTTATGCTGCTCCTCACGTGGTCGGTCACCAAAGTCATGGTACATCTGGCGACAGATGCGCCTCCATGACGCCTCCTTTCTTGCCCGGTTTGCATAATTTGCATCACGTTGGTCCCAGATTTCGGGACGCTCCTGCACCAGGACAATGAGCATCTCCACATTTATGTAAGTGGACGCCATGCTGCTGCTGTACTCCGTGGAGGCGTACTTCCGGGATGTCTGGAGCGCTTTTTGAGCTCATTTGCATGTCTAGTCTTCCTGATGATGGATTGGCCCATTTCCTGTCACCAGCCAAAAGACCTGCGTATTTCTCGCAGGTCACACGTCTGGTCCATGTGTAATCCGTATTTTTTGCGCACCCATAGACTTGCATTGGCGTACTACGGGCGTAGTACGCTGACAATCGCAGCATGCTGCGATTGGCACGGAGCGTAGGATATGGATGAGAAATATACGCCTGGTGCGAGTGACCACATAGAGAATCATTTGTCCGTGTCTAATGCATGCTTTTAGCGCCTCTCACTCGGCCGTATTCCTCGCCAGTGTGACCCCAGCCTTAGATGTAGACATTGAAGGTGCCAGATGGTGTAATTGGGGGAAGTAGCTATGTAGATTGTACTCCCAATAATGATCACAGTGAGATCTTAACTGTTCAGCTCTCAATCTGATAATTCACATATGCCTGTTTTAATATCAGTTGATTACAAATTGAGTTGAGTAAAATTCCCAAAAATTAAATTCCGGTTGATTCGCTCAAGTCAAAGGGGAAGAATTGATTTTCATCCAATAAATTCAGTATAAATCAAATCTGCTGAAAATGCATTAAGAAATAATACACTTTTATGCTCATTTCTCTTTAACCCTCTCCATTTCTATCTCTCCTTCTCTGATACCAGCCAAGTTCATAGATTGACTCCTTTTAGGTCTTCTTCTTCCTCAGGGCTTTCCATAAGTTGACACCAGTAGCTAGGCCCCACTTAGTGACAAAGATCCTAACTAATGTCATTGCCAATGAATGTCGAAAATGATATGTGCTACCACCTACATTGTTACGTGGGATGCAAAGCATATCATTTACATTTGTTACACCCCTTGTGACAGAAAGGAACCTAGTTAGTATTGGTGACCCCTGCTAAGCCCATAGGTATAAGAAGAAGGAAGAGGTGACAATTCTAAGAAAGTAGAGGAAAAGCAGCAGCCAGATAGATTTGAGAAAGACACAGGAGATGTGAGCAGAAGAATGGTTTTCCTTCACCCCTTCCCATCCTTTAGAATGCAGCAAAACGATGGACAACCGGTCACCATTTTACTATGGTGGATGAATAAAATTCTTAAAATTCTGATTAGTTATCGTCCAACTTTTTGGGGAAATCCATAGCTAATCGGATTTATTTTGAGATGGTTTGATAATTTCTAGATGATAGTGTACTACATCATATTAATGCATTCACTTGATTAAGCATCTCTCATCTTAGATAGTGCTGCATTGGAGTGAACAGCAGCATCACTCAGAGCCACACACAATGTTCAGATCTGTGCCAATTGTAGCGCAGCACAACAATGTAGATCAGTTGACTGGTATGAGTGCTAGGAGTCAGATCCCACCAATTGGAAAATGCTGATTTAGCCTAGTTATGTGTCATCAGTATTAAAATCCCAGAAAAACCTCTCAAAGGTCTGAGAGGCAGCGTAGTAGACTCTGGATTGCTATTCTGCCTTGTGAAAAAATGAAAAGTAATATAACAATTACAAATAAACATGATGCATAAGAAGTAGTCCATCATATCAATCTTCAAACCCGTAAAAGTAATTTGTAATTCGTGATCCTAGTAGAATTACATGATGAAGTGAAAGTATATCTTACATTCGATTTTGCTGACCAGACCTTTGTTGCTAATTATGTGTAAACCGAATGGCATCTAACATGTAAGTATCTGTCACCCAAAAAACTGAAATTTAACTATTCATATAGAGGACTTAACACTTCTAAACATAATATTTGTACTGTAGGCTTTAATATATTTGTTGTATGGAAGATAATTTTGAATAAACATGTTAATGATGGGGCTTAGGTGCACCCCTGACATGGAAAAAAGCTTGGTGCACCATTCTGCCCCCCAGAGTATCTTCAACATTCAGGTATCTTTGAGCTAATGAGCAGACACTAGCTTATATGATGTCTCCCATACACAGTAACAGATAGAGGGATTTCTGCTTTTCTTTCTTTGTCCAGCAAAACACCAGTATGGAGGATGATATACAGTAGCATTACGGTGGATATTATATAACAGCACTGAGCAGTATAGCTTTGAATTCAGCACTGTAATCAGAGGCTGTAGCAGAACATCTACCTGTCTCTCCACTTCTGCATGTTCTTCCACTTTCCATCCTTCTCTTACTCTTCATAGACTTTAATAGGCAACTGCAATCTTATACTTAATTGAACTGTTAGTCTGTCATGTTTTGACAAAGACAGTTTTTTATCTGTTTTTGAGAGTGAATACATTCAGGTGGAAGAGAGTAGGTGAAGAAATGCAGATTTCTCTGATAAGATATATTACAATATTATACAGTGGGAACGGAAAGTATTCAGACCCCATTAAATTTTTCACTCTTTGTTTCATTGCAGCCATTTGGTAAATTTAAAAAAGTTCATTTTCTTCTCATTAATGTACACTCTGCACCCCATCTTGACTGAAAAAAGACAGAAATTTAGAATTTTTTGCAAATGTATTAAAAAAGAAAAACTGAAATATTACATGGTCATAAGTAATTCAGACCCTTTGCTCAGACACTCATATTTAAGTCACATGCTGTCCATTTCCTTGTAATAATCTTTATTTTTATATAGCGCTAACATATTCCGCAGCGCTTTACAGTTTACACACATTTTCATCACTGTCCCCGATGGGGCTCACAATCTGAATTCCCTATCAGTATGTCTTTGGAGTGTGGGAGGAAACCGGAGTACCCGAACATACAAACTCCTTGCAGATGTTGTCCTTGGTGGGATTCGAACCCAGGACCCCAGCGCTGCAAGGCTGCAGTGCTAACCACTGAGCCACCGTGCTGCCCCTTCCTTGTGATCCTCCTTGAGATGGTTCTAGTCCTTCATTGGAGTCCAGCTGTGTTTAATTAACCTGATAGGACTTGATTTGTAAAGGCACACACCTGTCTATATAAGACATCACAGCTAACAGTGCATGTCAGACCAAATGAGGATCATAAGTTCAAAGGAACTGGCCAAGGAGCTCAAGGTACTGTCACACTAAGCGATATCGCTAGCAACATCGCTATAACTTGTGACATTATAGCGATATTGCTAGCGATATCGCTGTGTGTGATACTTACCTACAACCCGCTCCCCCACTGCTTATCGCTGATCGCGCGAGCACGTCCAGGACAGTTTCCTGCGGCGCTTCCTGTGGAGAGACGAGCGACGCGTGGAGCCGGGCGGGAGGACGCAGGATCGCCTGGTGTGACAGGTAAGTAGCGACCCCCGTCCCCAGCGATGTCGCTGGTGAGATCTGCCTGTGTGGCAGCTCACTAGCGACCACTTAGCGATGTACCAGCGATCCTGACCACGTCATATCACTGGTCGGGATCACTGGTACATCGCTAAGTGTGACAGTACCTTCAGAGACAGAATTGTGGCAAGGCACACATCTGGCCAAGGTTGCAAAAGAATTTCTGCAGTACTCAAGGTTCCTAAGAGCACAGTGGCCTCCATAATCCTTAAATGGAAGACGTATGGGACCACCAGAAGTCTCCCTAGACTTGGCCGTCCAGCCAAACTGAGAAATCGTGGGGGAAGAGCCTTGGTGAGAGAGGTAAAGAAGAGCCCCAAGATTACAATGGTTGAGCTCCACAGATACCAAATGGCTGCAATGAAACAAAGAGCAAAAAAATGTAAAGGGGTCTGAATACTTTCCTTACCCACTATAATAAAGTATAATATCAACAAAAGAACCTGTAAAACATGGTAAGATACCCCCATAGTGAATTCCTCTACACTCATGGTAAAATGACCCTACTGTACACTCCCTAATCACACCCCAGCAAAGTATGGTAATCCTATCACAGTACGATTCCCCAATTGTGACCCCCAAATGTCCCTTCACACACTATAATGAGCCACACATGGTCCTCCATACAGTATAATGGGCCCTACATAGTTCTCCAAGCAATACAATGGCCCCGTATAGTTCTCCATTCATTATAATGCCCCCATATAAACCTCCATGCAGTATAATGGGCCCTGCATTGCCTTCCATACAGTATAATGGACCCTGTACTACATTCCATAGAGTATAATAGCCCCACATAGCCATCAATAAAATATAATTTCCCTATATAGACCCCCATACTGTTTAATGAACCCACAAAATCCTCCATACCATATAATAGGCCCTGCATTGCCTTCCACACAGTATAATAGGCTGTACATTGCCTTCCATACAGTATAATGGCCCCACATAGTTCTCCATACAGTATATTTCGTCTCGCATGGTCTTCTATACAGAATAATGAGACCCATATTGTCACCCATACAGTATAATGGGTCCCACATTGCTTTTCATCCTGTATAATGGCCCTATAGTCCTTCATACAGTATAATGGTCCCACATAAAAAATAAATTACTCACCTCTCCTTGTTCCCCTGCTGCTCTGGTTTTGACAACAATCACTCTGAACCTCTGTTATCTGCACAGTGAAAAAATTGTGGTGATGTCATCGGGCCCCCTCTGCTGAGACATCAGATGCAAAGGGAAAATGATATTGGAGGGAACTTCAGCTGACAGTCCCCTCTTTCATCTTTGCTTTCAACTGTAACAGCATCCAGCATGCCAGTACAGTTGAAGGCATCATGGTCCACATGCATTCGCCCTGCTGGCCAAATGTGGCCCTCAGGTCAGAGTTTGACATGTTTGCTCTAGAGGTACTTATTTGTTTGCTGTTGTCCGTCTTTCAGATGTTTGGTATGGATTTCCCAAAGGTCGCCCCACACAACAAAAATATTCAGATGGCTTTATTGGTTTCCTATAAAATTGGTCTTAGCGTGCATACAAAATTAGGATTGTAAGGCTTTTTGTGAAGGAAGGAATAGTGACAGTTTCTGTAAAGTTCTGTGGAATGTATTATATGCAAGGGGAAACAAGTTTTAAGGTCAGTGATTCTTCTAAGTATTGCAATAGTTAAAGTGCAATGTTTCCCATGTAAAATTAATATTAACTAAGCCCTGACAAAAATTTAGTAAAAGTTAAATTGAAACTTATTTTTACACTTTGAGTTTATTTTGAATTTGAACCATAATTTTAGAAATATGTGTTTCAGCAATTAAATACTAATGTCATTTTCGCCTACATTTTCCCATGTAATTTTGCAATGTTTCCACAGTATATTTATTTGACATTATGTAACACTCATTTTCTTTAAAGAAAAGAAGTCACATCATATTAAAGGATATAATGGATTAAGTGAGATTTGCTGGTGGATTACCGATTTAAAACATATATGAATCTTGGTCTGTATGCATTTACCAATCTGTGTGTGCCTTTTGTCCTCTCATCTCTTCTTCTCAGATCACTGTCAATGTAGCACAGGGACGTGTGCACACCCCTTCACCTCCTCCCAAACCTCGCTTCAAAAGCTATGCCTACACACAAGCTGCTTATGTCATGTACCCTGACCAAAAAGGGAGACAGTTCCCTCCACAGGTCTGTTAAAATGTTTTACTGTGTAAAAAATTTTAACATGCTTCTGCATGCTGCATGTGATTGAGAAGGTTGTAAACCAGACTGTCTAAATGTAATTGTTAAATGTTAAATGTATGTGTGGTCAGAAGCTTTTGCTAATGCTATAATATTAAAAAGCATTGATTTTGATAGAATAATAATAAAACATATTATTATGCTGCAGGTATTATGTTTAAATTAAAATATAATAATAAACTTTTACGGCTGTAGCTATAGCACTGCCTTAAAATGTCTGCTTTGAAAAATTTCAAAAAACTTGCTATATAAGTCACACTGAGTTGAAAATCTGATGACCTATCTACAATGGCTGACAAAGTCCAGTGTGATGAAAGAGTGGCACAGGGATGTCATAGAGGCATCATTACCAAAATTGGTGGGCTCAGACAGAAGAGGGCCACTGTGCACAATTCCTCCTACTTTATAGGTAGTGGTGAGTAGAGAGGAGCGAATATTTCAATATTCATTTTGGATTACGATTGCTGTACTTGCAATATTCGCCGAACATAGCCAAATGCCATTGGAGTCAATGGGAGTACAAATAAGTGAATATGTTCGGAAACTATCATCAAATATAAAATCGGCATGAACATGGCACAAATATCGCACGTGTCACGACCCACAAAGGTTGGACCATTGGATGCCACAACAAACACCAGCAACGGGGATGGAAAAAGGGGGAGGGAGGCCCTAACAATAGGTAACGAGGATGGGGCACCTTCTAACACAGCCTGTGCCTATCCCTAAGCTCCCATAATGCTCTATGTGGGTTCTTTCCCCTGCCGCCAACACGTGTCTCTCTTCCCTAGTTGTCACCTCACTATACCCTGGCTAGTGCACTGGCCGGCTAGGATGCTATCCTCACCACAGCAGATGGCTTAAACACAGGGGGTAGTGACAAGCACGAGACAGGCAAAGACAGGGAAAAAGGAAGCTTAACCTTCAAGCTTCTGCTTCAAGCTCCACACAGTAGAGGATTCAGAACCAGGACCTCAATCAGCTGATACACGCTGACACCAGAGACCTCCACACTCATTGGCTGGTCTCCAGAGAAAAACTCTATCACTAACAGTCAGCTGATGCATCAGGTGACTATTTAAAGGATGATGGGAGTGGTCACCACCCACATCAGCTGACCAGCCATACAGCAGCTGCCAGCAAGGAAACTGACATTAACACTTGCTGGCCTAAAAGGAAAAAAGCTACATTTAAATTACAGCAGGACCAGATCTGCCACGAATCCAAAAATGAAACATGACAGCAAGGATATGGCACATTTGGATGAGGCGATTGTTTTTCGAACATATTCTCTCATTGCTCAAAATGCCCTTACTCTTACCTCGCACAAAGGCCCCTTACCTCTTGGGCCTTTGTGCAGTTCCACAAGTTGCATCAATGGTATATCCGCCTCTGATTACCATAAGAAGGGAATAAATATTTGAAGACATCTGCCCTTTTGTTTGGTTAATAAACACAATGCTACTTATTAATTATAATATTGCTCAATTAGCAGTACAGGTTATTAGACGAGCTGTCCCAATGAGTGTCTCATATTGCTTTTGATAGAACAGCTATAATCCCTATATCTGACTTACAAGATAAAATGCCGCTGACTGGCACAGGTGATATTCTATGAATTGTGCATGTTTTGTAAATACTACTTCCATAGATTACAGAAACATGTACATGTGATAAACAGAGATACACATTCTCTAGTACAGGTATGTTTTAATAAGTGCTGAAACATTATAAAGTAGGTGATGGCAAAGGTAAAATGATTAAATTGGAATGGTAGCAATAAATTCGAGGTAGTAGTTTCCTAAGAGTAACAAAAATCTAAAATAAAAATGTCCACACTAAGTTTATAAAAGCAATTTTATAAAAGGGCAAGGATCACATAAACTACAAGTGTATAAAATCAAGCTCCAAATCATCCCATATCACTGATAGCATGGAACCAATATAGGTAAATACACAGAAATAACATATATGACAATAGTAATAGGAATAAACATAATTATTATATTTTTAAGGGTTTGATATACCTCCACTTTATATTCTTCTAACACTACTGTTAATTGGCATAATATGAGTCTTGTATAATCACTCTGTTTTGCTCTATTCCACACATGAATATTTAATTACCCACAGCTTGCATATCTCCTAGATTGATTATTCACTTTATGTTTGTTTGCAATGCTATGAAAAAGGATCCTATTTTGATAATTTTTTGATAATAAATTATTTAATCTGCTAAATTGAGGTCACTGAAATGATTCCCTAGATAAGAGCTTTAAAGCGAATCACAATATAGCTATCTATCTAGATATTCCCACAATAGACATCAACTGGAGAAAGGTTGGCTGAGGTGTGACAGATCGCACAGGGAAGGGATGTGTTGACTTCACTCACCTCTGGGCTGGGAAGAGAAGGACCCAGCAGGGATCGGCTCTCTGGCACCACCACTTGCCCCAGGTCAGTCAGGGAACTGCACAGAGGGCAAATAGTCACCGGAAAGGCTTCCCTTATTGGTACGAGTTATTGAGGTGCTCCCAGTGAGGGAGGATATATATAAGCAGCCCAGGCGACGGGCCTCCTGTCAGTAGAAGTACATAGTCCAAAATGAGGAGCTACCTATTATCCCCTAGGCTGCTTTCTCTTACATGCTGCGCCCACCCCTGGGTTAGGCGGCCTCCCTCCTCCCATGTCTGAGAGTATGGTTTTCCAGGCAGAACTGTTATGAATGGGTCACCGAGGAGGATGGCAGGAGCAGGCTAAGCGACCAGGAAACCAGAGAGGTTGGTAACTCAGCGGATTGCAGACCCCTGATCCTAACACCACAACTAGCAGTAGCTGTGGAGCGCTCCTACGATGCCCTAGATGCCTCGGCACAGCCGGATAACTAACTAAGCCTAAAGCAGAAAGGTGAAATCTAAACTGCCCCGGAGCAGATCCCCAAAGGAATAGGCAGCCCCCAAACATATATTGTCGGTGAGACAAGATGAAATACAAACACAGACTGAGCAAATGATGGGGCCCAAACTATCTAGATAGGACAGGACAGAAAAGATACTGTCTGCAATCACGCAAAAACCCTAAAAAATGCAACTCATCTGATATACAAAAAACCTGAGGCCACATGACCTCACCCACGCTAGATCAGCACTCTGGTGTGAACTGGAAGCAAAGCAAAAGATACCAATATAACAGGGGACTTAACAAACTAGCACAAGCTGTAACATATGGAGCGGGGCCAAACGCTGCCCCCAGCAGGGAGTATGCTGAACCTTTGCAACAAAGCAGAAGGCAAAACAAAGGCACAACCAGATTAGATGCAAAGGATTAGCAAAAGAATCACTTAACTGAACCATGCAGATCAGGCAGGAGACTGAAGAGCTCAAAATGCACAAGGAGGAAATCACCAACAACCACTAAGGGAAGCCTGCTCACTTATATGCTCCCAGCCAATAATTCCAGATTCCCAATTATCGTCGTCAGGTGGCAAACTTCCATCAGACTGGCCAGCTGCACTACTCCCAGTAACCACCAGATGGAGCTCCAGCTCAGAAGTCCGAGCAAGGGAATTCACAACACAGAACCGTGGATGCCCATAATTTTCCATCCGAGGGTCTAACTAAGACGGCGGCGGAGAAAACTGGGTTCTGCTGGATTTAACCTGTGCAGGGAGATCAAATATGTCCACCGTATGTAATTCCTGGTTGCTGTTTTATACCTCAATAACGCAGAATACTACAGGTAGCTGCAGGGTATGGACATGTGGAGGATGGAATGCTGATTCTGATTATGTGCTCGGCTAGTGTCAGGGATCACAGGGGTATTTGGTTGCCCTCAGTTCTTCATCAGGGATTAATGTATATCCCACTTTCCAGTTCCGGTTTGGAACTTGCAGCTCTCTGGCACCCCCCTTACCCTCAGGTCAGTCAGGGAATTGCACCTAAGATAAATAGTTGCCAGATAGGCCGCCTTGCCGTGTATGGGCTAATGGAAAAGCTGCAGTGATGGAGATGACTAATCCCGGTCCCAGGTAGGATATGCACTAATCAAACTTCGTCCGTCACAGCCAGGGTCTCCCTCCAAAGCCCAGTACACATTCTACGCTACCACCAGCTCCTGGTTTGAATTTTAATATCAGGTCAGGAGCCACCCGTTCTGTAGCATTGGCTTGATTTAGCACAGAGGTTGTGGGGATACATTATAGAGCAAGGAGAAACAAAGCTAGTAATTTTATGTTTTACTCCAAAAAGAATAGGCAGTGTTTACAAAAGTATACAAGATATTATAAAGTGAGACAATTACAATATGTACAGACAATTATAAAACAAAGAAGGATTAAAGATGAAAGAAATTACATATTTCAGCTACTGTCAAGCCATGTGCAGATGGTTGGTGGGGCAGGGTTTTTTCCCCAAAAGCAAAGATTCAGCCCACAGCATGGATGGTATACGCTGCCTCCCCCAGGTCCGAATGACCTCAAACTGAGGTTTCTGATCATATACCCTCTGCTTGTGACATCACTGAGGGGGCGGAGCTATGGACTGCACTCCCCTTTTTAGAAATGCCTAAAACCTCATAAGTATCATATCTCAGGGAGGTAAGCTCGTAGAAGGATGACAAAATGATCATCTTGCTCAGCCTGCAATTGGCATTCATTTAAGTCCAAATGCACACTGTCTGCCGGCTAGGGGTAAGTAGAAATCCATTTCATGGATACTGCTGATTTTGGAGCTTAGAAATTTCACTGGTGTGTAGATTGGTCAGTGGACATTTGGAATATGTAATTCTTATATCGCTATCACTAATTGGGGTCAAGTTATACCATACTATTAAGTTCTTACGTGAACAAAGGGCCACCACGCGGTTTGGAAGTTGCTCTTGCTTTTAGCTGGTAGAAGGAGGGAGGGTATAATCACTGGAGTCTCACATTACAGAGAGTGTGTAGTGAGGAGGAGCTGAGGGAGGGGCAAAAGCCCACAGCGTGTGTCTGTGGAGTGTCAGTGAAACCAAGGAACATTCTAGAAGTATACTCAGCATATGGCATATTTATATTATCGTGACAGCTAGGCTCAGAGATATGACATTCTGTTATTATAGGTCATATTCCAGATTCAGTATTTCAGAGCCTTATGCTGGGAACTGTGGTGCCATTCTGTCTGTGTGCCAGCCTGAGTCAATCAAAGGAAGTCAGTTGGCTGGTAGCTGCACAAGAGTTCAGACCTCTGTGATAATTGCTGGACTTGGTGCTGAATGACACAGGGTCTATGCCTTTTGGCCCCCCTGGAGAGAGTTTCCAAGGCCTAGTTGCCTGAGCTAATTAAAAAAACACATTGGTCTGCTCTGTCAAAGGAAAGATCTTATCTGGATAATGAGCTCTGATTGAGGTGTACTTGACTTTCCTTTTGGCCTGGGAAGAATGCCAAAGGGTGGGGGCTGAGTTTGGAGCAAGTACTTATGGGCCAAACTGTTTCTGATAGGGAATTTCATCAGGAATCAAAATTATATCAATTAGATATCACTTTCCTTATCTCACATAAGGGAAATTAAAGCATGGTCAATATCAGAGCCTAGTGTCATCAGCAGGAGAGTGCTGAGGATATGAGAGGCCATGGGATATGACTAGGAGCAGGGACACAACTATAATAAGTGTAGGGGTTATGATCTCACCTGGATCCAGCAGCCTAGGGGACCCAAAAGGCCTCTTTAGAATATATAAATAGACCATTACTATTAAATACTGGCAATAATTTAAGGTCCCCAATGGAGATTTTGCATTGGGACCCACAAAATTCAAGTTACGCCACCAACTAGGATGTAGTCTTAATATGCAAGTTCCAGTACAACACTTCATTTGTATGTATGAATAGGGATTACTCTCTCTTGCACTTCTTTCCCGACTGGGCCTCATTCTACTGCACCAGATAGACAGCTATCTCTTTTTCTGGGCTTGAGCTTTTGCAGCCCACAATATCACAGAAATAGCTCCCAAAATGTAACAGTCTATCTGCCTGATCACTGAATGTATTATATCCCATTGACAAAATTCCAGACCTACCATGCAGCAAAATTTAGCATTCTGGATTCTATGGTCTCTCCCTCTAGCCCACTAGCAGTCTCACATTGACTCCACAGGACCATGCTGCACTGCTTCTCATCTCTCTACACTATATCACACTTCCAGGCATACTATTTTCAAAAACTCTTTTCAGGCTCCTTTGGCATCTCACATGATCACTTCACACTGAGGCTGCATGGGGGGCTAAAGTAAAAGAATACTTAGGGGCAGTGGTGTAACTAGAGTCCAATGGGCACTGGTGCAAGATTTGGACCTGAGCATGTAGGTCAGGTGTATTGTTCTAAATCTTTTAAGGACATACGAGTTGCCCCCCTCCCCATCATATAGTAATGTCCCCCATTCTGGGCTTTTTCCTAGTGTGTATGTCCCCCATCCTGGGTTCATTCTAGTACATATGTTCTCCATCCTGATATATATGTTCCCAATCCTGGACCGATCCTTGTAAATATGACCTCCTTCCTGGTCATTTATATTCCTCAACTTGGGCCATCCTGGTATATATGCGCAACATACTGGGTTCATCCTAGTACATATGTCCTCCATCCTGATATATGTGTTATCAATCCTGGCTTGATCCTTGTATATATGACCTCCTTCCTGGTATATATGTTCCTCATCTGGGGCCATCCTGATATATATGCTACCCATCCTGATCTATATGTTCCCTATCCTGAGTCACTCCTGGTATAAATATATTTTCCCCACCCTGGGCTCATTGTGGTATATATATGTTCCTCATCCTGAGCCCATCCTAGCACATATGTTCCCCATCCTGATATGTATGCTGCCCATCCTGGTATGTAAACCCCCGGATGTTTCGCCCCCAGCAGTTCTCCCCCGGATGTTTCGCCCCCAGCAGTTCGCCCCCAGCAGTTCGCCCCCGGATGTTTCGCCCCCAGCAGTTTGCCCCCAGATGTTTCGCCCCCAGCAGTTCGCCCCCGGATGTTTCGCCTCCAGCAGTTCGCCCCTGGATGTTTCGCCCCCGGATGTTTCGCCCCCAGCAGTTTGCCCCCGGATGTTTCGCCCCCGGATGTTTCACCCCCAGTAATTCGCCCCCAGCAGTTCGCCCCCGGATGTTTCGCCCCCAGCAGTTCGCCCCTGGATGTTTCGCCCCCGGATGTTTCATCCCCAGCAGTTCGCCCCCGGATGTTTCGCCACCAGCAGTTCGCCCCCAGATGTTTCGCCCCCAGCAGTTTGCCCCCAGCAGTTCACCCCTGGATGTTTCGCCCCCAGCAGTTCGCCCCCAGCAGTTTGCCCCCGGATGTTTCGCCCCCGGATGTTTCGCCCCCAGCAGTTTTCCCCGGATGTTTCGCCCCCGGATGTTTCGCCCCCAGCAGTTCGCCCCCGGATGTTTCGCCCCCAGCAGTTCACCCCCGGATGTTTTGCCCCCAGATGTTTTGCCCCCAGCAGTTCATCCCTGGATGTTTTGCCTCTAGCAATTTGCTCCTGGATCTTTCGCATCCGGGAAAGACCTGCCTGATCTGAACATTGGCAGGTTTGCTTATCACTAATAATACACCATATGAGTCTAAGATATAGAATTCTGATCAAGTTAGTTTTTTTATTCTCAAACTTTGTTTTCTAGATGAGTAATTTTACAAGATACGGTGCCATCCTTCGACATCATTATTTGTTCGCTGTTGATCATTCAATGTTCGTTCATACACATTCCAGAATTGAACTGGAAAAAAGGTGCTTGATGTCCTCTGCGATTCATTCGACCGATATAGCTGTCTTCAAAATAGTTGGCAATAGGTATTGCTTCTTGTGGAAAGTCAGGATCTTCCACCAATTCTTCAAATGATTGCACAACATTCTGTGTTGGTAGAAAGGCCAGGGCAGGTATCATGCGTATCCAACGGGCAAATTCATGGTCACCTTGGTATTGTATCTTGAGTCCTTCATTTTGAACTTTACGTCTCACCGACTGTGATAGGTGGAAAAAGCAACCAGTCTTTACAAGGTTGGGGAATTCACTTTCAAATGCCTGTATTGCAGCTAGTTCAAAATCCAACATCATGTTGTCTGGCTGCAGTCCAGGCTGCAAGTTCTTCAGCTCTTGCAGCAACCTCTGGTATGTAGAATGGCTCTTGTCTGTCAGCAAGGCGTATACTACAGGAACAACAAGGCCACTGTGGACTACATGGATTGTGTAAAGTTGCTTAAACAAGGCTGGTGTAGTGAAAAACATGCCATCAGCAAACCACTCTTTACTTTGTGCCAGTAGATGGAGATTGTCTCTTGCTCCAAATATCAACATACGGCTGTGTCCATTTCCTAATTTAAAATGAAAGTATTAGTAGAGGAAATAACAGAAAAAGTGTAACAAGCAGCAGACAGAGTTTTGGGATAAATTCACAAAAAAATATCCTAATCAGAAGCCTCTGTTCATATCTCACATTAAATACTCACATTTTACTCCAGATTTTCTGATTTCATAATAAAAAAACTGAAGCAAAATCTAGTGTGAAGGGGCCAACCAATAGTTTTTTACAACATATATTGTCCCAGTGGAAAATTATATATTTTTGTTTAAAATTAAAATTACTTCCAAACTTGAAATAGGTCACATTTTTAGGGTACCATTAGACCCTTCAACTAGACGGCCGTTCAGCACGGCCAATCACCGCCATGCTGAACGGCCGTCTAGTTGACAGCCGCATCCAGACGCGGCGTGCGGCTGAACATCTGAATGAACGACTGGGCGGGCCGCCCGCCTGAATGGGGCGTTCTATTCAGGCGGATGGGCGCGCTAGTCGTCGGGTGGGTAGCGCGGACGTTCGTGACGTCCGCGCTGCCTATGCTGTCTCATTGAGAGGATTGTGCAGGACGCAAAAAACGCCAGTAAAATCACCAGTGTGCTTTTGGCCTAAGGCATAACTGAATGGTCCTTTAGGCTGGGGTCATATGCAGCATTAATGTGTAAATCCCATCCACATGCTGATGAAAAAATTTTGTTTACAAAAAAAAACATGCAGTGCAGCATGTCAATGTATGCTGCCATTATACAAACAAAATTCCAGCCATTCAGACAAGGGGCTGAAATCCTGCACTAAAACCTGCACCTAAATCCATAGAGTTAAGTGAAGATTTTGATACAGAATTAGGGTACCACAATAGTGGCCACAATTGCAGGCACAAATAGATTCCTGTGGGATCTGCAATTGCTACCGCAATTACAGCCGCTGCGGAGATGCCGCTCCGCAATCCCCTTCCGTCAGTGGGCACGAGGCCTCAGGCTTTATCCAGACAAGCTGGATTTACAGGCGTATTCCATGCTGTGTTTCCTGCCTGAAACCCACCCTTTCATGTCCATGGTGCGGGTTACGGGCGGATTCCGGCCGGGGCCGGAAAACGCCCCACCGGAAGATAGCTTCAAAGCTATTTTCCGGCAGATCCCGGAAGGAATGGGAATTGGCAAGAGGGAAACTTCCCGAAAAATGCCTGCAAGCCACGCCAAATACGCCTTAGCAGGGCATGGCCACGCCCATATCAGAGCTTGGCCACGTCCCCTATTTGCAGAGGCGTTTTGCCAAAGCGCTTGCAAATTGCTTAAAAAGTGCTTGGAAGCAGCAGGCAAAACGCATCTGCAAATCCTGGCGTATCTCACCTGAGCTCCAGAGTTCAGCCCGACCTGTCCACGGATCTGCAGGACTGAACTACGAGAGCCGAGGAATCAGCCGGCGATGGCAGTTCAGCCCGTGCATGCCGCAGACAGGTGAGGCTGAACTCCGGGGCAGCATCCAGGACAGGTATGGCCAGTACAATGCTGCATATTTGGAATTAGTGTTGGCCGGTCCGATCACTGAAGATCGTAATTTATTAAGATTTTCAGGCTGATTGCTATTTTAAATTACGATCCGATTTGTAGCCAGATCATGATGATGATCTGAATTAGAAATCGGAATCCTCCGTAATCTTAAAACACTGTCTGGGCATACACTCCCGAACAGTGTGCGTATATATACACAAACACACACACACACTATACGGGTGTACAGCGTGTGTGCATATTTAGCTTTAGTAAATGGCTCCAGGCTGCGCTGTTAAAAAATAAACAAACCCAGTTACTCACCTCTTTCTCCAGTGTCAAGTACTGGCTCCGGCTCCTAGCCCAGCAGTGCAGGGAATCCCAAAATCCGGGCGGCGCATCACCGCCTCTGTGCCTGCCGTACTATAACTACAGTGGAGAGTGATCCCAGGACCGCTCACTAGACGGTCCTGGGAAAGCACCACATCATGTCACAGAACAGCCCGGCACATGTGCAGAGGTGGTGATGCGCAACCCAGAATGCATAGCGTTGGGATTTCAGAATTCCTTGCACCGCCGGAGACAGCGCTTGACACCGGAGAGAGAGTTGAATAACTGGGTTTGTTTATTTTTTAACAGCGCAGCTTGGGGCCATTATATATATGCAAGAAAGCTGGAAGAAGAGTGGCTCAACTGAGATTGTTGCTGAGGACTCAGTGTGCTGCTAGAGCAGGGGTTGGCTTCTGCCCATACTTAACATGCATCCATGAAGAAAGACCTCTGCGCTGCTGAAGTCCTATACAAATCCTTTATTGCATTTCAAAGTTTCAAAAGTGCCAGACCACCATCACCCACACACATATATACATATAAATATACACACACACTGTTCGGGCGTACAGTGTGCATATATATATATATATATATATATATATATATATATCTATATCTAGCTCTGGAGATTGGATCTGAATTAATTCCAATCTTTCGGTATGATCAGCCCGATCTGATCCTATCTTTCCAGTGATCGGCCAACACTAGTTGGAATCAGTAGGCCTCACTACATTATATTACCCTCAAAGTTTCCCTTGAAGGCAAAAATCACATAGTATTTTATATCAGCACCTTATAGTGTAGCATTTTTCACATTTGTGCAAAATAAACTTTGCAATAATTATGCATAATGGAATTGTTTTAATACAATGTTAAATGGTTAAGTAGCTTACCAGAGTCATGCAGAAGGAACTGCTGCTGGACACCATCAATACTGATCTCCTGGAACTCCAGGGGGATAACAAGTTGATCAAGGATATTGCCAAGTTGCCTTGCTAATCGTATTGTCCTCTTCAGTGATGCTTTCCTTGGGAGAAGTGCTGCAACATTAGAATGGGCTCCTGAAACGACATCTGTGAGAATCTGTTGTGGTGTCTCCTGTGTTGTCTTTGCCCTGGTCACAGCCTCATTAACAAGTCGGATTGCTTCAGGTCTTGCAGCTTGTGCTGCGTGATTGTGAAGATTGACTACTTTCACAACTTCGCCAGATTCTTCATTGGTCCAAACACGTCGCTTGCACGTCGACCGTTTTTCACACACCCAGATGGAATAGACATCATCAGCGGTTTGTTTGGAAAATAAGTAAATGTGATTCTCATGGACCAACTTGCTCCTTCCACGTTTGGACAGAACTGAATTCATAGTTGTAGAAAGTGAATTGCTGTGGAAGCTGACTGATTTTTTGTGGCAGTACACTTCTCTCTGTGGAGATTTCAGACACTGCTATATTCTGATGTACAGATGGAATAAAAGCTAGTCTAATGTATCTTGCAGGACATGTGACCTGCTACTTGTTACATCTGCAACAAAACTTGCAACAAAGCAGGTCAGTTCTGGGTCAGGTAAAAGTTCAAAATTGTTTAGATTTTAGGCCTCTTGCACACTGTAATTTTAGAGTGGTTTCACACTTGTGTTTGTGGCCGCCAGAGGTCGATCCGCTCTGGATCTGACATCCAGCTGACCCCGGGGCAATGCTGGCTGAATGCTGGCCTTCCGCTTGCATTGCCCATAGAAGTGAATGGCTGGGTTCCACGATCTGCAGCCGCCCGTTCGCTTTCGTAATGCTGCATTCCGCTATCAGTGTCAGAACAAAAAGAAGAGCATTTTCTTCTTTTCGTTCCGCTGCAGGTTAGCGGAATGCGGCATTAAAGAAGCGAACAGGCGGCCTGTAGTGCATATGTAGCGGAAGTGTGAAAGCACCCTTATGCTGCCACTGTTTTAGAACTCCAGAGCATGTGCTTTACTGGCATTTTTTCAGAGCGCTTTTGTGAGCGCTCTCGGTAATGACCCATAAGATACAGGCTATTGATGAACGCTAAGTGCTCAAAAATAGCTCCTGTAATAAAATAAAAAGAGCTGGCCGAAACAACACCTCGCTTTTCTAGCCATTGACTTATTTACTATATAATTGTCTAAGGGTCACTTTCGTCTTTCTGTCTGTAATGTTTTATTCGTATATTCATTGGTCGCGGCGTCTGTCTGTCATGTAAATCCAAGTCGCTGATTGGTTGTGGCAAAACGCCCACGACCAATCAGCGACGGTCACAGTCTTCCATAAAAATGGCCGCTGCTTCACTGCCCTGCACTCACCGCTGACCGCTCACACAGGGTTAATGCCAGCGTTAATGGATCGCGGTGTACCGCACTCCATTAACGCTGCTATTAACCCTGTGTGACCAACTTTTCGCTATTGATGGTGCCTATGCAGCATCAATAGTGAAAAGATGTAATGTTAAAAATAATAATGAAAAAAAAAGAAGTTATTCTCACCCCCTCCAACGTCGCGCTGTCCTCCGCGCCTCTCTCCGATGCACGCCGTGCCTTCCGGTCCGAACGATGCTATGTGTCCAGGACCTGCGATGATGTCACGGTCATGTGACTGCGACGTCATCGCAGGTCCTACGCTCAGACCGGAAGCCACCGCCAGCACTGCAGAGAGGCGCGAGGACTTCAGGGCCCGTGGCTGAGGTGAGTATATCTTTATTATTTTTTTTTAAACACGAATATAGTGCCCACATTCCTAGACTACGTGGACAGTGCAATATACGACCAGTGCAATATACTACATTGGCTGGCCAATATACTACGTGCGCTGTGCAATTTACTACGTGAACTGTGCAATTTACTACATGAGCTGTGCAATTTACTACATGGACTGTGCAATTTACTACATGCGCTGTCCAAAATACTACGTCGGCTGTCCTATATACTACGTCACCTGTGCAATGTACTGCGTGGACTGTCCAATATACTACATAACCTGTGCAACATACCACGTGGCTGTGCCTTCTAGAATACCCGATATGTTAGAATCGGGCCACCATCTAGTATATTCAAAATTGGCAATCTTCTTAGCGATTTTCCAGTGCTTAGCACTTGGGAAAGTGGCTACTGTGAAAGCGGTCTTAGGGCTAAAACACAAGGCCGAAATTCCCTGCCTAATTTGGGGCCGAAACATCTGGGGGAAAAAAGCAGGGGGCGAACTGCTGGGGGCGAAACATCCGGGGGTGAAACATCCGGGGGCGAACTGCTAGGGGCGAAACATCCGGGGGCGAACTGCTGGGGCAAAAAATCCGGGGGCGAAACATCCGGGGGTGAACTGCTGGGGGCGAAACATCTGGGGGCGAACTGCTGGGGGCGAAACATCCGGGGGCGAACTTCTGGGGGTGAAACATCCGGGGGCGAAACATCCGGGGGCGAACTGCTGGGGGTGAAATGTGCGGGGATGAAATGTGCGGGGGCGAAACAACCAGGGGGCGAAATGCTGGGGGCAAAATGTTCGGGGGCGAAGTGTACCTGGTGGCGAACTGCTGGGGGCAAACTGCTGGGGGCGAACTGCTGGGGGCGAAACTTTCTAAAACCCAAAAACAGTGCTCAAAGATACCTGTGGAGCGGGCCACAGCGGTGACGATGCATGCTCCAGGACCTGAACCACATGACTGCTGGGGGCA
Source organism: Dendrobates tinctorius (assembly GCF_039654945.1). Taxonomy (NCBI): domain Eukaryota; kingdom Metazoa; phylum Chordata; class Amphibia; order Anura; family Dendrobatidae; genus Dendrobates; species Dendrobates tinctorius. Next base: position 10,400,802 of record NW_027361833.1, on the reverse strand, counting down.
TGGCCTAAGCTCCACGGAGCTAGGAGCTGCAGGGAAACTCCTAGAAAGGTAACTACAGGACAATGTTACCAAGGGGCATAGACAGAGACAGAAACCAGATAAAGCCGGGTCAAAGCAGAGTGAGGGAACAGGCCGGGTCATACATGGGAATCAAACAAGCAATGCAGAATACACGCACGCTAGTCTGGAGTGAGTATAAATACCCCTTCCAGATCCAAAGAGAGGCTGGCAAAAGTTAACCCTGTGAGAACAGGACATTAACCATGTCCTAACCATGACATTTTGGAGTTGAGCGTCACTCCATCCTCAACCCGAAAAGGTCCCACAAGTTTCATCTTTGATGATACCAGCCCATACCAGTAGCCCACCTCCATCTTGCTGGCATCTGAGTCGGAGTGGCGCTCTCTGCCCTTTACTGATCCAGCCTCGGGCTCATCCATCTGGCCCATCAAGAGTCACTCTCATTTCAACAGTCCATAAAACCTTAGAAAAATTAGTCTTAAGATATTTCTTGGCCCAGTCTTGACATTTTATCTTATGTTTCTTGTTCAAAGGTGGTCAGTTTTCAGCCTTCCTTACCTTGGCCATGTCCCTGAGTATGGCACACCTTGTGCTTTTTGATACTCCAGTAGCGTTGCAGCTCTGAAATATGGCAAAACTGGTGGCAAATTGCATCTTGGCAGCTTGACGCTTGATTTTCCTCAATTCATGGGCAGTTATTTTGCGCCTTTTTTTTATCAACATGCGTCTTGCAACCCTGTTGGCTATTTGCCATGAAACGCTTGATTGTTCGGTGATCATGCTTTAAAAGTTTGGCAATTTCAAGACTGCTGCATCCCTTTGCAAGACATTTCACAATTCTTGACTTTTCAGAGTCCGTCAAATCTTTCTTCTGACCCATTTTGCCAAAGGAAAGGAAGTTGCCTAATAATTAAGCTCAACTTATATGTTGATGTCATTAGACCACACCCCTCCTCAGTACAGAGATGCAAATCACTTGATTTAAATAATTGGCAGTTGGCTTTCAAGCCTATACAGCTTGCAGTAGACCAACATGTAAAAAAAGGATGAAGTGATCAAAATACTCATTTGCCTAATAATTCTGCACACAGTGTATTCTGGTGTATACATCTCGCATCCTGGAGTATATGTCCCATATTCTGCTGCTGTTCTTTAATGCATAGAAAAAATAAATGATTATACCCACCTTCAGTCTGCTTCCATGACAAATGGCATCCTCTTCCGAAGCTGGCAACTGACTTTAGCATGCAATTGACAGGAGCGCATGATATCACTGTCATATGCCCCCAGTCATGTGCATTCCAACGTCATCTGCTGGCCTTTAATTAGACTGCAGCATGCATTGCAGTACATGGACTCTGTGGGTCCCCTGCACTGCAATACACTTCACTTGAATGTGCAACTGAGGACATACATCCAGTTGAAGTTTACACTGTCATTGGCTGGCCCACACCTCTGAGACCATGATCGTTACACCCAAGTTCAGGGGAACAGTGAGAGTAAAAGAAGAGCAAAAACTGTCCACTTTTAACCTGGTGACCTGACCTCTTTAAATTTTTTCTGCAACAGTTTCAATATGCACTGTTAAAATATTGTTGGTATTATTAATTTTAGTTCAGAAAATGACTAGTAAAACTTGCATTTTAGTCAGTTTGTCTCTATAATATAATGATTACATTATTATAGATTGTAAAATAATTTGATGTGTTTTTTTAGCTTACAGTGTACCTAATTTATGTAAAAGAAACAGTTGCAGGGCAGTAATGTGCATAAAAATAGCTAATCTAAATAACTTGCATAGCAAATGTCATTTCTAAATTACAGCATGAAACTTGTGGTCCAAACTGCAAGTAGTTGATAAATGTGCGTTAGGAGACAGAGTATAATATGCTGTTTCTTAGACTTCTGTATCCAGTATTTGAAGCCAGTGCTGTAGAATGTAATGTGATTTCACATCCCTACTTTATAACAGATTTTCTACGTAACTGGAAATATGCTTTAACCCCTTAATGACTTATGCCGTAACCCTGATTCTGATGCAGGCTCAGAAGCCAAGCCCTTATCTTTGTTGGCTGATTTAATCAGTCATCATATTCCTGTAATAGCCATGGGTGGAGTGGAGATCCGCCCGTGGCTTTTAATCTGTCAAATGCCACTGTCAATGGCGGGGCGGGGTTTTTCTCTGCTTCCATAATAATTTACAGATTATCAAAAAATATAAACAATATTTTTTAAAGAGTTCAACTTCAACTTTTTCAAATATGAACGCTACATGGAGAAATACACGCACCCTATAAAATGCTATCAAAGAGGTTATTTTCAGATGGACATCCAAATCATCAATATCTGCTACTGGCAACACTGTGTGCATTTTCCAATCAATGACATCCCATATGTGGTCTGTGGGAGAAAAGTTTGGCGACACTGCAGGATATGGAAGAACATTTAGGCCACACATGCTGCTCATTTTAGCACAAGCAACATGTGGCTTGGTTCCACATCAATTGTTGTACAGAACAAACAACTCCAGGGGCATGCATGAAAATGGTTGCCACACTGGTTCCATAAACAAATTAACGAAATATCAAGATTTTAGTATACCTCTAATTAACACTAGCTGGGGCAAACTAAAATATGTTATGCGACCCCATTCCATATTGTCTGGAGTAGAATTGGTGTGACATGGTCTTGTCGTATTCAAAGAATGGCATGTAGTGTTCCATTCTGTGCAACAGGCAACAAGTGAAATTAGACATCACATATCAAGCATAAGGCTTAAGGGTTTTTTCTATTCTAAATTGATAAATCTGCAGTCACTCTGTGTGAATGAAGATATATGAATCCCCCCCAGTGCACGTACTGTGTGTTTTGAGGATTTGCAGGTTTCTGAGACAGGAACGACATTGATGTATGCATTACACATACTTTTGGGAAGAACCCATCTAGTGGGCGTGTCCTTGTTCCATGTGTTCCACAAACTTTTATGGAGAGAGGCTATGCTTCGTCTGTTGATTGTGTGCTGGGGGAGTCATAAATCTACAGTCACACATAGTGACTGCATACTTTTTATTTTAGAACCCTTTAATAATGTCTAAACAAAGAATTTGAAGTCATTTTCATGATAAAGGCCTATGAGTTACGGCCCCGTTACACATAACGATGTCCCAGCGATCCCACCAACGATCCCACATGAATGGGATCGCTGGGACATCGTTAGGCTGATCACTGGTGAGCTGTCACATAGACAGCCCCTCCAGCGATCAGGACCAGCGAGCAAGCTGGTTTCTAATGTAAACATCAGGTATCCAGGAGCCGCAGCTCTTGGATACCGCTGTTTACCTTGGAAACCGGCGTACACGCTGGTTTCCAAGGTAAACAGCGGGTATCTAAGACACGCAGCTCCTGAATACCCACTGTTTACCTTTGATGGGTCTGTGATTTGATCTTTATCTCTCAATGGGAGATCGATATGCTGGAGGGTTGCCAGATTTTGGTCTGTGACCTACTCGAGTAGTGGTGAACAAACACAAACAGCGACAGGGTATGTATCTATAGGATGTCCCACCTAATTTAATTAGGTAGTTGCTTATATACTAATTTGAGCAGGCGGTTACATTACATCATCGTATTCAATTGGACAATTGATTGTTCAACAGTAAGCATAAATGGTTTCAACCAATCATATTCATATTCGTTAACCAATCAGATTGTATTCGGCCGTTAATTATTAGATACATTCGGGAATTTCCAGAAAAAGGTTAATACAGGTTGGTTATATTAATATTACCCTCATTAACCTGTCTTACTAAGGGTTCATAGCCCCTTTATCTGTAGTTCTAAGACTCTGTACCCATTAAGGCTACGTGGAATTACTGATATATCTTTCAGCTACATGAATCATAAGTGTCATAGAGGTGAGAGCACAGAATAACAAGATTAGGGTGAGAGTTGATTTCTGCAGTCAGCTAAATATTATAGGAATATGGAAATATGGAGTATGAGTATGAAGGTATGAGACCCTAGAGTGTATGAAGGGACCCCATAGAATCATGGTTTCCCCATCACCTTGGAAACCAGCGTGTACGCCGGTTTCCAAGGTAAACAGCGGGTATCCAAGAGCCACGGCTCCTGGATATCCGATGTTTACATTAGAAACCAGCGTTGCTGATCGCTGGTCTCTCGCTGCCACACACAGCGATGCGTGCTGGCCAACGGGAGACCAGCGATCGAAAAATGGCCCAGGCCGATCGAGGACGATCAGCGATAACCATCAAGCTGGTCGCTGATCCCCATCACACACAGGGATCTCGCTGGTGAGATCGCTGTGGCGTCACAAAATCAGCATGTGTGTGACAGGGCCTTTAGGCATTCAGCTAAAGATGTACCATTGTCATCAATAAAGGCTATTATGGTGCAGAGCAAGACAACAATGGAAGGCCTTTGCTTTTCAGTGATGAATCATACTTTTTTCATGGTAAGAATGATAGCTAGAGATTGGTCTGGAGAAAATGTGGGCAACTTCATGAAGAGGCCTTCATTAAGGTCGTGAAAATATTAAAAAATCCATTTTAGAACATGACAACACTAGTCCATATGTTGCTCATTCTACTGTGAGCAGCCTGAAGCATTTCCAGACTTTTCTTCCATCAAGCACATTGTAGGCATCATAGGACAGTAATTGGAAAGGGAGCTAATAGCAGCAGAACATGATGATTTGCGTACCCATGTGCAATCAGCAGTGCAGAATATTCCTCAATCAACCATTAATAACCTCGTTGATAGTATACCAATGCCTATATGTGCATGTATTTCTTGTACCCCTGTCGCTCACAATATATCTAATATATAAAGCTCAAGTGTGTGTATGTGTGTATGTCCGGGATAGGCATCCTCACCGTCGCAGCTACAGCCACAAAATTTGGCACGGTCACACATCTGGACCCTGAGAGTGTCCTAAGCTATGTTGTGAGGTGAAATTTTAACCCCGCGCGTTCCAATTCACCAAACAATTTTGCCCCTATCTACATACTGGGGAAAAAGTGTGTGCGTATCAAGCCTCGCCCCTCAATACGATGTCACAATGGTTGCCATGGCGACGCTGATGTCATCATAGGTTGCAAGCCCCGCCACTCATTATGATGTCATAATGGTTGACTATGGGATGGAGGATGTGTGATGGGTATATGGGCACTTGACTATGGGATGGAGGATATGTATGGGACTATGGGATGGAGGATATGTATGACGGGTATATGGGCACGGGACTATGGGATGGTGGATATGTATGATGGGTATATGGGCACGGGACTATGGGATGGATGATATGTATGATGGGTATATGGGCTTTGGACTATGAGATGAAGGATGTGTGATGGGTATATGGGCACTCGACTATGGGTTGGTGAATATGTATGATGGGTATATGGGCATAGGACTATGGGATGGAGAATATGTATGATGGGTATATGGGCATGGGACTATGGGATGGAGGATGCATGATGGGTATATGGGCACTCGACTATGGGATGGAGGATATGTATGATGGGTATATGGGCATGGACCTATGGGATCGTGGATATGTATGATGGGTAAATGGGCATGGGACTATGGGATGGAGGATAATTATAATTTGCTATAGCTAACCACAGTTAGTTATTATGCCCGGGCAGCGCCGGGCTCTTCAGCTAGTACTGTATAAATTGACATGTTTTGAAAATTTTGTTTTCATTTATTTGTCATTTTAATACAATTAACATTTCTATTAATCTTGTGATTTTCATAATTCTACTTTTCCTTCCTTTTGCAATTCGAATGCTAAAAAACATTGTCAATTTTTTTTAAAAAATGTCATGGAACACAGAAACCTGATTTATCCCCTTAGGGACCTTTTGTGTTTCCATTTTTCGCTCCCCTTCTTCCCAAGGCCATAACATTTTTTTTTCTGTCAATAAGGCCATGTGAGGGCTTGGGTTTTTTTTGCGGGACGAGTTGTACTTTTGAATAGCACCATTGATTTTGCCATATCATGCACTGGAAAACAGGAAAAAAATTCCAAATGTGGTTAAATTGCAAAAAAAAGTGCAATTCCACAATTGTTTTTTGGATTTTTTTTTACCATATTCACTAAATGCTAAAACTGACCTGCCACTTTGATTCTCCAGGTTATTATGTATTCACAGACACCAAACATTTATAGGTTCTTTTTTATTTAAGTGGTGAAATAAAATTCCAAATTTTGTAAAAAAAAATGTTACTATTTTCCGAGACCCTTAGCGTCTCCATTTTTCAGGATCTGGGGCCGGGTGAGGTCTTCGTGTCTCCATTTTACAGGCTCTGGGGCCGGGTGAGGTCTTCGTGTCTCCATTTTACAGGATCTGGGGCCGGGTGAGGTCTTCCTTTTTGCAAGCTGATCTGACATTTTTATATATAACATTTTGGTGTGTATACAATCTTTTGATCACCCGTTATTGCATTTTATTGCAATGTTGCAGTGACCAAAAAAACGTAATTATGGCATTTCGATTTTTTTTCTTGCTATGCCATTTACCGATTGGATCAATTCTTTTTATATATTGATAGATCCGGCGATTCTGAACATGGCAATATCAAGTATATGTATATTTGATTTTTGTTACTGTTTAATTTTGAATGCGGCGAAAGGGGGGTGATTGGAACTTTTATATTTTTTTATTTTTTTAATATTTAAAAACCTTTTTTTGCTTTTTACTTGTTTCAATAGTTTCTTTGGTAGACTAGAAGCTGCAATCATCCGATTGCTTGTGCTACATAGTGCTGCAGTGAGAGGAAGTGGTGGCTGCGGTGTAGCAGGGTCCCAGGGTTGCTGCAGGCCACAGGCTGGGATGATGGCGTGTTCTGATGTGCGTCGCTGAGTGCGAAACTGGCTGCAGTGCTCTGTGGTGCGGGGGACTCCGGCAACATTTTGTAAAAGCCCATAGCCCCCCGTATATCCATATGGTGGCCTCTTGGAAAATGGCCATCGGGGCGGCAAATGCTCAGACTGCGATCTCGGCAACGAGATCTCGTCCCGAGATCTTGGGAGATGAGATCTCGGCACCCGAAATCTAGTTGTCGAGATCTCAATCTGAGCATGCGCTGCCCCTGGGGGCCATTTTCACGGAGCCCCCGCATATCCATTACTGCAATGCGGTGGCCTCTGGGAAAATGGTCACCGAGGCGGCACATGCTCAGATTGAGATCTCGGCACCCGAGATCTCGTTGCCAAGATATCAATCTAAACATGTGTCGCTCCAGCGGCCATTTTCCTGGAGGTCACCACATCAAAGTAATGGATATGCGGGGAGGGCTTCGGGCTTTCACAAAATGCCGGCAGAGCCCCCCCCCGCACCACAGAGTACCACAGCCATTTTTTCCTGCAGCGACGCACATCAGATCACCCCCTCATCCCAGCCTGCGGCCTGCAGCAATGTACCACTCTTGCCTCCTCCAGCAGCGACCCTGGGACCCCGCTTCACCGCAGCCACCACTCCAAGTAAGCAATAAGATGCATGGATTATAAGAGGCACCACCATTTTATTAAAAATACGTTTTTTTCCCATTTTTGTCCTCAAAACTTGGGGTGCGTCTTATAATCTGCAAAATACGGTAATTTCAACATATTACAGAGAAAATTAAAAGGAATTCACAAATATTTCTAGTGCATTGATTTTTAGACTTTCTTGTGAATCTGCGAAGCAACTTATTTAATTTTAATCAATCCACTTAATTAAAATATTCTATTTTAAGACATATACAGTATACGGTCGCAAATTAGATTAATGCCTGTAATATCGACGGAACAGTTTCTTCATTTGCATTCGCATCTTTTCTCTTCACACCAGCTGTAGACAAAGTGCCATAAATGCTACCATTTGGCTTATTTTAATATATATTTATTGCTGTCGCTTCTCATTTTATCTGGCAATACAACGGCGTTCTATATTTTCAGTACAGCCAAGGAAAATCAGTCCATCTAAACATACACTATTTGAAAAGCCTCCCAGGCTATCTGAAGTAATCCATTTTCTCATAAAAATAACATATGGCAGATAAAATCTGAAGCTATTTTCTTCCATATGTTTTTTGCTTGGTGGGATGTTTGATTGGAGATTTCTAAACCATCACTGTTATAATGAAAACTGCAATGAAAAGGAAAATTGGTATAAAAAGAACACAAATAGACAGTTCAGACCATGAATACCCTTTTTTTCAGCTGAGGTTTTTAGACTTTGACACTTGTATTAAAGGGAACTTGTCATGTGAAAAGACACTACTAACCTGCAGATATAGGGTTAATCTGCAGGTTATTAGCGTTCTGAACCTGCCCAGCACCCGTACTTAGAGCACTGCTGCCGAGAGGAAATTAACTTTATTCCTCTGGTTAGCATTCTGGTTTCTGTCATAAGGGCCATGCCACCATGGGTTCAGTCACCGCTCTGTGTATAGAGAGAGACAGCTATAGCCACAGTTACCAAACTGACTAACAACAGCATCAGTCAGTGCTGACACCCACGGTTACTGCTGCCACGTTCTATACACAGAGAGGTGACTGAACCCATGAACCAATGACTGGAATCAGAAAGCTGATGGGAGGAATAAAGTTCATTCCTTCCTGGCAAATGGGGTCTAAGTGTTGGCACCGGGCAGGATCAGAACGCTATTAACCTGCAGATTAACCTTATAATTGCAGGTTAATAGCATTTTTTCACATGACAGGTTTTCTTAAAGATGGCAACACATGATGATGTGCCAGCCAGGTAATCTAGGTGAGGCCCAAGAAAAAAGAAAAGTACATTCTTATTAATCATCTTTATTTCCCAGATCTTAACAATAGATCCCTATCATGATGTTAGATTAGGTTATTATAGCCATATTAAGCTTTTGTAAAACTGCGGCTAAAGCTGAAGTTCTGTATTTTTTTTTAGACAATTATGCCTTTCATCTGCTACTAGTAAAATGGCACTCAGCAATATCTGAGTAATTGTAATTTCTGTATTATTTTATTTTAAATAATTAACTAAATCAGTTTTCAAAATAATGTTTTTGTCAGTACCCCAGACCTTCTTCAGACAAATGGATTGTGTGTTATGGATGAGCTTGTTGTGTTAGCACTGTCAAAAGTTGGCAAGTAGTCACCTTTCCATACTGTGTACACTACAAGCCCATCCATAATATACAATTCATTGTCTGAAGAACGTCTGGGATAAAGACCAAAACGTAATATTGAAAACTAACTTGTAGATTGTCATAGAAATAAAATAATACATAATTTACAATTAAAGCCCCTGCAGACGAACACATGATTATCTGAGTTTTACACAGAATACTACATTTGTAATTTAGATCTGATTTTCATCCGTGTGCAATCCGTGCATCCATTTTTAATGTCTGCGTGATGTTCGAGTGCGATCCGTTTTCATACATCTACAGTAAAAAATGTACCTTTGCTAGGTTTATAAAAGAATTGTATCTGTAAAAATCGAATGCCACTTGGATTTTCCATTTGGAATCCAAGTTTTTTTTACGCACTTAAAGACTTGAATGGTATAGTTTTGGTAGTTTTTGAATGGTGATTGATTCTCATCCAAGAGCCAGAAGAAAGTAGCGCATGATTTTTTTACTCATTGGACAGTTGTGCAGACAGAAAAATTGTTCAACTATATTGAATTACATGTGTGCTATCCAATCAGAAATCAGATAGCACATGTCTGATTTATATGCTTATCTGCATGAGTTCTTACTCTTAGGGTACCGTTACACTTAGCGATGCACCAGCGATCCCGACAACAATATGGATCGCTGGTGCATCGCTAAGTGGTCGCTAGTGAGCTGCCACACAGGCACATCTCACCAGCGACATAGCAGGGGTCGGCAGTCGCTACTTACCTGTCAGACGCGGCGATCCCGACGTCCTCCCGCCCGCGTCCACAGGTTGCTCGTCAGCGCCACAGGAAGCCCAGCACGAAGCTGACGACGAGAAATGGTCCAGGACGTTCTCGCGCGACCAGCAATAATCAGCAGGGGAGCCGGTCGGAGGTAAGTATCACATGTAGCGATATCACTAGCAATATCGCCGCTGCGTCACAAAACCAGTAACGTTACAGCGATATTGCTAGCGATATTGCTATGTGTAACGGGCCCTTTAGAGTTCCGATTAACTTCTTCCTATATTTCAGAGTTGGAACCCTTCTTGTGAATCCATCGAATAGGACTGCAGTATATTTTGCATTGTCTTTGATCTGGTATTGTGAGTCCTGCTGTACTTCTAAGAATAAATTGGCAAATCAGTGTAATCACACATCCTAATGACAAGGAGAAAAGGGGTTTGGATGAACATGCATTTTCATTTAAATGGTGAGAGGTTAATAATCCAACATGCCAAAAAAAAAAATTCCCCACCTGTCATTAACGAATAAGTTACAAATTTATATTGTCAAATAATTTGCGAGTAGCAGATTCGCAAAGCAGTACTATGCTAGAGACTAGAGTTGACCGAAACGGGTCGGTCATATTCAAAAGTCGTCAACTTTCGCTGAAGTCGGGTTTCACGAAACGAAACCCGACCATAGCGTGAGGTTAGCCACGAGGTCGGCGACCAGAGCGCCAAAGTCGCGTTTCAAAAGATGCTTCCAGCGCCCTTTTTGAGCCAATGATGGAGGACTCACACTGTGGGCAACGCAATGACATAGGCATCAGTCACCACCATCTTTGAGATGGGCATGCAAGTGATTGGCTGGCTTTGTGTGGCGTCACAGGGGCTATAAAAGGGCGTGAACGCCGACTGCCATCTTACTTCTGCTGATATTAGCATTAGGGAGAGGTTGCTGCTGTTGATTCAGAATAAGGGAGAGTGTTAGGCTGGGAAGAAGAACCAAAAAACTGCTTCTGCTGTTAGCGATTTCCACTCACATCACAACACTTTGTGTGCAGTGACAGGGGAGGCTCTATTTTTGTGCATCAGCTTTGTTGGTTAATAGGCTGCCTTTTAAGGCTCCCTGATAGCTGCATTGCTGTTTGCCCACTGCTGTGCAAACTGCTTTTTTAAAAGCAAAAATACTTTTCTTTCTCTTTTCTGCACAGTTACCAAGCGTTCATTTTTCCACCCTTTTGTGTGTGCACTGTGCAGTAGTCCTGCTTATTACGCTGCCTGCGTTCATACTTGGACTGAGAGCATCATTGTCAGCGTCCTCAAATCTCTAGTGAAATCCAAATTCTCACCAATCCTATAGAAACCCTCCACCTTGTCATACACATCCAATTTCAGCCTGTTACATTGAGGTGTAATCTGTACTGGGACAGAGACAATAGTTCAGCGTCCTCAAATCTCTAGTGAGATCCAAATTCTCATCAATCCTATAGACATCCTACACCTTGTCATACACATCCAATTTCAGCCTGTTACATTGAGGTGTAGTCTCTACTAGGCCAGAGACAATAGTTCTGCATCCTCGAATCTCTAGTGAGATTCAAATTCTCATCAATAGTAGATACACCTTCTACCTTCTTTTACAGTACCATGTAGCTGGTGGTATTTTGGGTACATTTTCACAAAAATGAGCAAGTATGGTGGAAGACGCCATGGAAGTGGGCGGGGGTTGCCAGCTGGTCCCGATGGTGGTGGTGGTGGTGTTGCATCTGTTGGTAGTGGAAAAAGCACAATAGCACCTAAGGCCGGAGGTGTTGAGCCTGCGTCATTGTCTGGCTCCACAAGGCCTCGAAGGCTCTCTTTTCTGGGAGTAGGTAGACCACTTTTAAAGCCGGAGCTTCAGGAGCAAGTTTTGGCTTACATTGCTGACACAGCCTCCGGCTCTCTCGCCTCCTCTTCTGAAGTTTCAAAAAATAAAAGCACTGAGTCATCATTGGAGGCTCCTGATCAGGAACAACACCTTTCCTTGTGTCCTTCACCCCTACCAAAAGTGAAGGATGTGGCAGGCCACACTACTGATTACTCCATGGAGCTCTTTTCACATACCATGCCTGGGTTAGCAAGTCAAATCGTGAATTCCCCAGTCCAAGATGAATCTGACATTGAGTGCACTGATGCACAGCCACTGCTAGATTTTTCTGCTGGTACATTCACTCAGAGCACTACATTGTCCTTGCAGTGTACTGAGGCAGAATCAGACCCTGATGAAACTTCCCACATACTATACCACCTTACACGGTGACACAGAGGAAGGTGCACATGACATTGAAGAGGAGGTGATGGATGACCCAGTTGTTGACCCAGATTGGCATCCATTGGGGGAAGAGGGTGCCACTGCCAATAGCTCAGAAGAGGAGGAGGAGGATCCGCAGCAGGCAACGACATCGCAACAGCTGTTATCTGGCAGGACCATAGCAGTCCAAAAACATGTTACAAAAACCAAAAGAGTTGCAGGACAGCTTGGCCAGACTGCCAAATTAGCACAGCGTGCAAGGTCTCAAAATGTCTTCCATAGTAGGAAGAGTGCAGTGTGGCACTTTTTTAAACAAAATCCTAATGATCAGGCAAAAGTTATCTGTAAGAAGTGCGCAAAGACCTTTAGCCGAGGGAAAAATCTGAAAAATCTGAATACCAGTTGCATGCTTAGACATTTAACCACCATGTACTTGCAAGCATGGACAGACTACCAAACCTCTCATCCCATATGTGCACCTGCTCTGAATGAAGGTAGTCAGCAACGCTCCATCGCTTCTCCCACTGTAAGCCCACCGGTTAGCACACCACCAGCAGCAAATGTCGAGGTGTCATCGCAAGGGCAAAGCAGTCATGGAATCACAATGTTATTGCTACGAAAGACTGAATCTAGGCCATCAGCAACACCACCATCACCATCACCAACCCTCTCTCAGTCCGCCATGTCCACTGCTAGTTCCACCATATGCAGCTCTCAAGTCCAGCTCACCCTACCAGAGACTCTGAGTAGGACAAGAAAGTACTCATCCTCAAATCCGCGTACACTGGTTTTGAACACCCACATTGCCAAAATAATCTCGTTAGAGATGATGCCTTACCGGTTGGTTGAAAGCAAAGCTTTTCGCGAGCTCATGGCCTACGCAGTACCACGCTATGACCTACCCAGTCAGCACTTCTATTCACGAAAAGCCATCCCAGCCCTCCACGTGCATGTGAAACACCGCATTTTCCATGCACTCAAGCAATCAGTGAGTGGAAAGGTGCACCTCACAACAGATGCATGGTCCAGTAGGCATGGTCAGGGCCGTTACGTATCCATCACTGCGCACTGGGTTAATGTGGTGGATGCAGGGTCCACAGGGGACAGCGGCGGTGGGACAGTGCTGCCTAGCCCACGGTATAGGAAACAGTTGGCTGTAGGAGTTCGACCCTCCTCCTCCTCCAGAAGCAAAAGCTTGTCCACAGAGCGCAGTCGCACGAGCATTCCATCTGCAGCTGCCAGTGTTGCACACGAGGTGTCCCACTATCGAACAGCTAGTGGTAAGTGTCAGCAGGCTGTGTTGAAGATGATGTGTTTGGGAGACAACAGACACACCGCGGAGGTAGTGGCCGACTACTTGCAGCGACAAACTGAGTCATAGCTTTGCAGTCTACATCTTGAGGCAGGCAAGGTAGTTAGTGATAACGGCAGGAATTTTGTGGCAGCCATAGCCCTTTCAAAACTCAGACACATACCTTGCCTGGCTCACACCTTGAACCTGGTGGTGCAGTATTTCCTCAATAATTATCCAGAGTTAACACCCCTGCTCCATAAGGTGCAAAGACTGTGCTTGCACATCCGCCGGTCACCCGTACACTCCAGTCGTATGCAGAAGCTGCAGCGATTGCTCCACCTTCCCAAGCACTGCCTAATTATCGATGTTGCAACAAGGTGGAACTCCACCCTGCACATGGATCAGAGGCTGTGCGAGCAGAAGCAGGCTGTAATTCATTTGTGGGAGGATACACGGGCAGGCAGTTGGTAGGCAGACATGGAGTTGTCTGGTGTGCAGTGGTCCGAAGCTGAAAGACCTCTGTAAAGTCCTTCAGTGTCTTGAGGAATGCACACGGCTGGTAAGCGCAGACGACGCCATCATAAGCATGAGCATTCCATTAATGTGTCTGCTCATGCAAACTTTGATGCACATTAAGGAGCAGGTGTCTGCAGCCAAGGAGGAAGAGGAGGAGGGAAGCCTTGATGACAGTGAGCCATTGTCTGGTCAGGGAAGTCTTGTGGATGAGGTGGAGGAAGAAGAGGAAGAGGAGGAGGATGATGGGGATGATTATTTTGGGGGAGGAGGATGCTTCTCAGGGGGCAAGAAAAAATGTTGGCATGGCAAGGTCAGGTACAGGGTTTGTGCGTGACTGGAGGGATGTGGATTTGCCAGAAAGTGCTCATCCACCCAGCACTCGCCGTGCATCATTGACACCGGGAACATTGGCCCACATGTCAGATTATGCCTTGCAGATCCTAAAAAGGGACCCCCGCATTGCCAAAATGATGAACGATGACCCTGCCGTGACCTCTTCCGCGTTTCCTGACAGTGACATTCTGGTCAGAGAACGCGATGACATCACGTCTGTACGCCCTCTGCCTAAACAGTCCAAGTGCACTGAGATGGAAGATGTGGACGACGAGGAGTCCAGACTAGTACAGGGATTCCCTAGCGAGGAGACTTATTTAATTGTTTTCAATGTTGGGACAGCTATTTTTGGGGAGCACTATACTCTGGAGAATGATATATGAGGCCCACCATACACTGGAGCATTCCAAAGGTGGACATCAGACACTGGAGCAGCATTTACACAGCCCATTATGCACTGGAGCATTAGAAACGGGGCTGGAGCATTATTTGGGCCCATAACACAGTGGAGCTTCATCCATGGGACCAACATATACTGTAGCATTATGTGGAGCTCATCATATACTGTATGGAACATTATATAGGACCAATGATTCTGTATGGAGAAATATATGGGCCTCATTACTCTGAATGGCGCACTATGTGGTGGCCATAATACTGTATGGAGTAATATACTGTCCGTTTTTGGAGCTATTGGAGAATTTATCAGTCATGTGATGTAAGAAGTGAAGTATTTTTCATTGTACTATACCGCTATTTCTCTGCCGTATCAGAGGATCATGAATTGTGGCATGTGTTAAAGGAGCCCAGTGACACTCTTTGGCCCTGGGCCCACAAAAATCTGGAGCCAGCCCTACCTTCCCACAACTTTAGCCAAATAACCCCCAGTTTTCAATGCCTAACTATTATTATAAAGTAAAATAAAGTTGACAAGCTTAAGTAATAAGAATTGATGTTTTTGACATCAACATGGGCACTGTAGGTGTGTTTCCTGCCCTCCACTCACTGCCTACTTTTCTTCCCCATTGACTTGCATTGGGTTTCGTGTTTCAGTCGGCCTTCGACTTTTCACGATAATCGTCCGATTTCGTTCGACCCGACTTTTGAGAAAGTCGGGTTTCATGAAACCCGACTCGACCCGAAAAAAGTCAAAGTCGCTCATCTCTACTAGAGACGCATTTCTTCTGTAAAGTCCTAGTCTGAATATACATCTACAAATGAATTTAAGCACAGTTCTTTGAATAGTCTAGAGTAGAATATAACTTCTATTTTATGTGATATGGAGAGTAAAGAATTTTTGCTGGTAGTGTATCTGAAATATTTATCACAAAAGTTTACCAGTCTAGTAAGTGGTTATAAAACACTCAAATTGCTTTGCACTTGATTTACTGCAAAATGTATGACAAAAAAATTCTAAAAAAAAGTGTAGAAGTCATCAGCTAACAATCAAGCAAAGCAATTTCAATAAACTTTTTTGTTCCACTAAGAAAATGTTTAAAAGGAAATTTTCTCTGCAGGATGTTTAAGTCTAGATTGCTGATATCTATTTCACTTGCTGAAAACAAAATTTGGATTTCATCAACACGACATTGAATACTGTGGAGAAATGTGATATTATGTGCAAACTGACTCAGAAAGGCAAGAGCTAAACAGACTAAAGACAGCTAATTTTCATCGAACAATGACAAACGATGCATATATTACATTTCCAAAAATCATTCTGGCAGTAACACAATAGTTATAGGAAAATTATAGTTTTCTAAGCGAATATAAAAAAACACTATATCACAAGCAACTAAATGTCATTTTCTTCATTATAATAGGCAGTATTATAGCTATGTGTTCTATGAAGCTGTAATGTGTCATAAAAAGGTGCATTGGGCTTTATTATGCCTCAATAAACTTCTATTTCATATTGCCAAAATCATTTGACACAGGTATTCTTCTCTTGAAGCATTGCTACAGAAGCTCATGGAGTTCCTGTAGTTATGTACTGTGACTCTGTGTCACCTTATAAGCTGATACAGTAAAGTTTATACACAGATTTGAATTTGCAAACCCAAATTTCAGTGTTATCCACTTAGTGGTTAGGGGCTCCTTTATTTGCCTACTGTTTATTTTGTATTGTACTAGAAACTTGAAGGGGTTGTCCACTACTTAGACAACCCCTTCTTAATCTAAATACTTTGCCCTGACAAAATAAAAAAAACTATACTCCTGTGCCAGCGCCATTCCAGTGGTGTTAGCACTCTCGCTCCTGAGGCTATCATTGCAGCAGCTCATCTTGGCACCATCTAGGTTGAAAACAGTTTATCCCCAGACATGGATTATGGCACAGGACAGAACATTGGAGAGGTGAGGGATATTGTTGTTTTTTTTATTTATTGCACATGACAGAGCGAGAAACACCAAACTCGGTTGCCAAACAAGAATAGTAACACGAACTTCCTGGTGAAGTCCGTGTTTGGGGGCCATGCCTAAACAGTAGGTGCTCAGTGCAGACACCGAACTTTAGTGTTTGTGTTCACCCATCTCTAGCCATTACCCATCCTGCCCATGCTCCAACCATGATTCACCTATTTGGTCTAGTTGTCCGAGACTGAAGTTTAAACTCCAAAAGTCACAATATTTTTGCTCAACTACTGATTTGCCAATAACATTGCAATTTAGTGTGAATTGTAGATGTTCTCCTATTTATCTGATTTCTTTTTCAGCAAGTCCTCAGGTAACAGGAGTAGCTCAAACTTCACAACTGAGCTCATTGTACAGTATTCAGAGTTACAAGGTTACTTATATGAAGATCATATCCACATAATAGCAATTCAGTCTTAATACACTTATTTTAATTCAATCAAAAGAGCAATTCTAATAAAGTAATTGTTTTTTACTTTTCAAATTCAGCAATTCATCCATACATGCATCTAGCAATGTCAATGTCATCTACGCTACTCATTGTTTTTTAACTGATGTTTATGTGCCTTATCTTTGACATTTTTTATTACTATTTTTAAGCATTTATCACTCTTTGTGATAAATGCAGCAATGTCAGATTGTCATTAACCATAAGTAACATGTGTGTCCTTCAGCAGCACACTTTTGCCATTTCTATTTGTTGTGTCCTATAAAGTAAGAAGTCACAACTTAAGGGCCTGTCACACTAAGCGATATCACTAGCAATATCGCTATAATGTCACTGGTTTTTGTGACGTTATAGCGATATTGCTAGCGATATCGCTATGTGTGATACTTACCTCCGACCACTCCCCCCGCTGGTTATCGATGATCGCACGAGAACGTCCTGGACCGCTTCTTGTCATCAGCTTCCTGCTGGGCTTCCTGCTGTGGAGACAAGCGACGTGTGGTCGCGGGCGGGAGGACATCAGGATCGCCTCGTCTAACAGGTAAGTAGCGACCCCGGACCCCTGCGATGTCGCTGGTGAGATCTGCCTGTGTGGCAGCTCACTAGCGACTACTTAGCAATGTACCAGCGATCCTCACCGCATCATATCACTGGTCGGGATCGCTGGTACATCGCTAAGTGTGACAGTACCTTTACTGCCTTCATATACATACTGTGTCTAAGCAAACATGGAGGTTTTAATGTTTGACAGATTTATTTTGAAATGGTTTACATTAAAATGTCAATTGATGTGCAGTAGAGTTGAGTGAAACGGGTCGGTCAAATTCAAAAGTCGCCGACTTTAGGTAAAGTCGGGTTTCGCCGATCGAAACCCGACCATAGCGTGAGATCGGCCATGAAGTTGCCAACCCTCGCGCAAAAATCGCATTTCAAATAATGCTTCCAGCACCTTTTCTCAGCCAATGATGGAGGACGCACACTGTGGGCAACGCGATGACATGGGCAGCGGCCACCACCATCTTAGAGAAGGGAATTGAAGTGATTGGCTGGCTTTGTGTGGCATCGCAGTGGCTATAAAAGGCCGTGACCGCAGACTGCCATCTTACTTCTGCCGATCTTAGAATAGGGAGAGGTGCTGCTGCTGATTCTGAATAGGGAGAGCGTTAGGCAGGGAAGAAAAAAAATTAGCTTCTGCTGATAGCGCTTTTCACTGTACAGTTAGTGTGCAGTGAAAGGGAAGGATTTTTGTTGTGTGCAGCAGCGCTGATGGTGATTAGGCTGCCTTTTAAGGCTACCTGATAGCTGCATTGCTGTGTGCACACTGCTGTTCAAACTGCTTTTTTCAAAGCACTCCAACTTTTGTTATCTTGTTCTGGTCAGTTACCGAGCGTTCATTTTTTCACACACCGTATAGCAGTGTACGCTCCTCACACACTACCGTGTATCGGCTGGTATCACGGACAAATACAAGCTATCTGTGTGTGACTCTGGAAAAACAAACTGAGGAGATTTTCCATTTTTCAAGACCTACACCGTATAGAATTAATCCACTATATGTCCACCAATAATGAAAATGGTACTTCCATACAAATATGCAAAAACCAATGGAGGCAGTATTTCAACTGACACCAAGAGAAGAGAACCGTAAATGGGACAGCATCACAGGCTGCACCTGTCTTTGTTTATTTCTTAATAAGTACACCATGTGAATAAGCTGATAACTATGCGATTGGCACTTTTATATTAAATGGGGATTTGTGTAACCAGAGATAATGACATTAGGGTATGTCAATGAGTATGCTGTTGTGGCTCGGTTTAATGGGATTTCTTTATATTATTCTCTGATAGTGCACTTATTCCCCTATTGTAATTAATCTAATTGATGTTCTTATAGGATTATGTCTATGTATTTTTATGCCACTGGGCTATACCATTATAATGTAAGGATAATACTTTAATATTATAAATAATTCCTATGAGCTGTTTTTGATGCTGCCCCATAGGGGTATATGTTTGTTTTGTAGGAAATTACAGTAGCTATTTTTATACATCTTTTAATAGTCTAATAAATAATATTGTTTAACATTTATGGTTCTCTTCTCTTGGCGTCAGTTGAAATACTGCCACCATTGGTTTCTACACCATATAGAGCTGTCCGCTTTTCAAACAGTTTCATATATCTGCTGTTTGATTACGGTCAAAATTATACAGAGACAGCGTGTGTCACTCCGTATAAAAATAGATGGAGATTTAAAATTTTCCATACAGACACCGTATAGTGGTATACGCTCCTCACACACTACCGTGTACCGGCTGGTATCACGGACAAATATAAGCTATGTGTGTGTGACTCTGGAAAAACAAACCAAGGATATTTTCCATTCTTCCAGACCTACACCGTATAGAGCTCTCCGCTTTTCAAACAGTTTCGTATATCTTCTGTTTGATTACGGTCAAAACTATACAGAGACTGCGTGATCACTCCATATAAAAATAGACGGAGATTTAAAATTTTCCATACAGACACCGTATAGCGGTGTACGCTCCTCACACACTACCGTGTACCGGCTGGTATCACGGACAAATACAAGCTATCTGTGTGTGACTCTGGAAAAACAAACCAAGGAAATTTTCCATTTTTCCAGACCTACACCATATAGAGCTGTCCGCTTTTCAAACAGTTTCGTATATCTGCTGTTTGATTATGGTCAAAACTATACAGAGACAGCGTGTGTCACTCAGTATAAAAATAGACAGAGATTTACAATTTTCCCTACAGACACCGTTTAGAGCTGTCAGATTCTCAAACAGTATTGTATATCTGCAGTTCGCTTTACGGTCACATCTATACAGAGTCAGCGTGTGTGTGTGACACTCCATAAATATATATACAGACATTTCCATTCCTCCATACACCATATTGAGCTGTCCGATTCTCAAACAGTATTGTATATCTGCTGTTCGCATTACAGTCACATCTATACAGAGTCAGCGTGTGTGTGTGACACTCCGCAAATACATATACGGAGATTGTTAGTTACACAAAAATGTATACAGCTGTACACTTCTGATACTGTACCGTATGTCTGCTTGTTGGATTACGGTCAAATACCTATTGGGAGAGTGTCTGTGAAACAACAAAATATATACGCAGATTTAATTTTTTTAATACACCTTACACAGCTGGACGCTCCTCATACAGTACCATCTCTCTGCTGGTATTTTTGGTACATTTTCCCAAACATGAGGAAGTATGGTGGAAGAGGCTGCAGACGTGGGCAGGGGGATGCGGCTGGTACTGATGGTGGTGGTGCATCGGCTGGTTCTGGCAAAAGCACAATAGCAGCTAAGACAGGAGGTGTTGAGCCTGCGTCATCATCTGGCCCAAGAAGACCTGTAAGGTTCCCTTTTCTTGGAGTAGGAAAACTGCTTTTAAAGCCGGAGCATCAGGAACAGGTTTTAGAGTACATTGCCAAAACAGCCACCAGCACTATTGCCTCCTCTTCTGAACGTTCGAAACCTGCAAGCACGGAGTCGTCAGTGCAGGGTTCTTTTCAGGAAAAACACATTTCTTTGTGTCCTTCACCCCCACCAAAAGCTAAGGATGCAGCAGCCCACACTTCAGATTACTCTATGGAGCTCTTTTCATATACCATGCCTGGGTTATCCAGTCAAATCCTGAATTCACCAGTCCAAGAGGAATCTGACATGGAGTGCACTGATGCACATCCACTGCTAGATGATTCTGCTGGTACATTGACCCAGAGCACTACATTGCCCTCGCAGTCTACTGAGCCAGAATTTGATCCTGATGAAACTCAGGTGCCCCTTCCCGCATACTATACCATGCTACACGGTGACAGAGAGGAAGGTAAAGAGGAAGGTGCTGATGACTTTGAAGAGGAGGTGATGGATGACCCACTTCTTGACCCGGATTGGCATCCACTGGGGGAGGAGGGTGGTGCTGGCAATAGTTCAGATAAGGAGAAGGATCTGCAGCAGGCATTGACATTGCAGAAGCGGTTATCTGGTAGGCCCGTAGCTGTCCAAAAGCGTGGACCAAAAACTAAAAGAGTTGCAGGACAGCTTGACCAGATGGTCAACTTAGCACAGCGTGCAAGTCCAGAAAATGTATACCATAGTAGGAAGAGTGCAGTGTGGCACTTCTTTGTCAAAAATCCTACTGATGAGGCAAAGGCTACCAGAAAAAAGTGTGGAAGGACCTTTAGCCGAGGTAAACAACTCAGAAATTTGAATACCAGTTGCATGCTTAGACATTTAATCAACATACACTTGCAAGCGTGGATGGACTACAAAACCTCAGGTAGCACATGTGCACCTGCTTCGACTGAAGGTAGCCAGCAACGCTCCATTGCTTCCCCCACTGTAAGACCACCGCCACCATTAAGCACACGACCAGCACTAATTGTTGAGGTGTTGTCGCAAGGCCAAAGCACTCAGGGAATCACAATGGTTTTGCACCATAACACTGAATCTAGGCCGTCACCACCAATACCAACACCAACCCCCTCTCACTCCATCCGGTTCACCGCTACTTCCCCCATATGCAGCTCTCCAGTCCAGCTCACCCTACCAGACAGTATGAGTAGGACAAGAAAGTATTCATCTTCTCATCTGCATACACTGTGTTTGAACGCCTATATTGCCAAACTAATCTCATTAGAGATGATGCCCTACCGTTTGGTTGAAAGCAAAGCTTTCCGTGAGCTCATGGCCTACCGCAGTCCCACGCTATGACCTACCCAGTCGGCACTTCTTTTCTTGAAAAGCCATCCCAGCCCTCCACCTGCATGTGAAAGACCGCATTGTCCATGCACTCAAGCAGTCAGTGAGTAGAAAGGTGCACCTCACAACAGATGCATGGTCCAGTAGGCATGGCCAGGGCAGTTACGTGTCCATCACTGTGAACTGGGTTAATGTGGTGGATGCAGGCTCCACAGGGGACAGTGGCGGTGCAACAGTGCTGTCTAGCCCACGGTATAGGAAACAGTTGGCTATAGGCTTTCGACCCTCCTCCTCCTTATCCTCCATAAGCAAAAGCTTGTCCACAGAGTGCAGTCGCACGAACACTACATCTGCAGCTGGTAGTGTTGCACACGAGGTGTCCCACTATCGAACAGCTAGTGGTGGTAAGCGTCAGCAGGCTGTGTTAAAGATGATGTCTTTGGGTGACAACAGACACACCGCTGAGGTACTGGCCAACTACTTGCAGTGACAAACTGAGTCATGGCTGGGCAGTCTACATCTTGAGCCAGGCAAGGTAGCCATAATTTTGTGGCAGCCATAGCCATTGCAAAATTCACACACATACCTTGCCTGGCTCACACTTTGAACCTGGTGGTGCAGTGCTTCCTTAATAATTATCCGGAGTTAACATCCCTTCTCCATAAGGTGCGAAGACTGCTCGCACATTCGTCGCTTGCCCGTACACTCCCGCCATATGCAGAAGCTGCAGCGATTGCTCCACCTCTCCAAGCACCGCCTAATCATAGACGTTGCAACAAGGTGGAACTCCACCCTGCACATGGTTAAGAGTCTGTGCAAACAGCGGCAGGCTGTAATG
The DNA here is from genome assembly GCF_039654945.1 of Dendrobates tinctorius. Taxonomy (NCBI): domain Eukaryota; kingdom Metazoa; phylum Chordata; class Amphibia; order Anura; family Dendrobatidae; genus Dendrobates; species Dendrobates tinctorius. The sequence goes on along the minus strand of NW_027361833.1, from coordinate 10,378,018 downwards.
CATTTGTGGGAGGATACATGGGCAGGCAGTTTGAGGGAAGACATAGAATTTTCGGGTGTGCAGGGGTCAAAGCTGAAATACTTCTGTAAAGTCCTTCAGTGTTTTGAGGAATGCACACGGCTGGTAAGCACAGACGACACCATCATAAGCATGAGCATCCCACTTATGCATCTGCTCATGCAAAGTTTGATGCACATTAAGGATCTGGCTTCCACGGAGGAGGAGGAACAGGAGGAGGAGAAGGAGGGAAGCCTTGCTGACAGTCAGCCATTGTCTGGTCCTGGAACTGTCCTGGACGAGGTGGAGGAAGAAACCAAAGAGGAGGAGGAGGATGAGGGGGATGATTATTTTGGGCAGGAGGATGCTTCTCAGGTACAGGGTTTGTGCGTGACTGTAGGGATGTGGATTTGCCAGAAAGTGCTCCTCCACCCAGCAGTGGCAGTGCATTATTGACACCTGGAACATTGGCCCACATGTGGGATTATGCCTTGCAGATCCTGGAAAGGGATCCCCGCATTGCCAAGATGATGAAGGATGATGACTACTGGCTGGCCAGCATCCTTGATCCATGCTATAAAGGCAAATTACACAACTTCATGCCACAGGGGAACCTAGAGATAATATTGGCTAACAAACAAGCAACTCTGGTAAACCGTTTGTTTGAGGCTTTCCCAGCACACAGCAGCGGTGCTGGTTCTCCCATGAGCCGTAGTGGGCACAATGGAAGAGGTGTTCGTGGTGCACAAAGCCAAAGTGGCATTGGAGACAGGGGTTTCATGACCATGTTGTTGACTGATTTCTCAAGTACCGCTCACACGACTGCTAATACTACATCGATTAAAAGTGACAGGAGACAGCAGTTGTCAAATATGGTTACAAACTACTTCTCCTCCTCACAGGTCATTCCCCTTTGACTATTGGGCCTCTAAACTGGACACCTGGCCTGAATTGGCACAATATGCTCTACAGGAGCTCGCTTGCCCTGCTGCTAGTGTGTTATCTAAAAGAGTCTTCAGTGCTGCTGGATCAATCCTGACAGAAAAAAGGACCTGTCTGTCGGCCCAAAATGTTGATAATCTAACCTTCATTAAAATGAACCATGCATGGGTTTCAAAGGATTTTGTCCCACCTTCCCCTGATGACACATAGGTTGCCAAAAAACTGCCTCGCTTTTGTCCTCCTCTTCCTCGGACTTGCCCAATTCCGCCAATTGCAGCTGCTGAATGTCCAGCCTACATATCAACATATGCCATTTTTTAAACCTCCCTAACTGGGCTGCCCACCCCCCAATGGCTGGGGTCAACACCTGGCACACCCAGCATCCTATGAGGGGCCCTGTGCCAGAACTGTTGCCCACGAGTGTGCCCCCCTGCTTGGTCATGGCCACAGCACTTGCAAGTTGCAATACTTACCTCTCCCTTCTCCACCGCTGTGTAGTCTGGGCAGTTAAAACCTTCACAGGGACGGCCACTAGAAATTTGGTGTATTGATCGATGATGGTTAAGATGTAGCTATGGCCTTTCCTGCTGGTCTCTACCTTCAGATGATCAATGGCTACCATTTGTAATGGACGTCAACTTACAAGCAGATGCATTGGTGCTTTATGATCACCTTTCACAGTTGTGATAGTCACAGACGCAGTTGTGATAGTCACAGACGTGTGACATTCCTGCCACCATTTTTCAATGTCTCCTCTCATGCCAATCCAATACAATCTCCTACGGCCCGTGGCTTCTGTCTTTTGCACTCCAAAATGACCAGACACATCATGATAGGCAGTGAGGACCATGTTTACATCTCTCCCTTTGATCACAATTTGATGGAGACGAGTAACGGTGATGTGATCCACGCTACTGCGATAAAGCAATCCTTTCTTCACAAAGAACCGTTTTCGCTGTCTCCACAGACACAGTAATTTGTTATGAACGGGTCGCCGAGGAGGAAATAAAAAACAACACAAGCTATGTCTCAGGAAACCAAAGAGGTTGGTAACTATGCAGACTGCAGACCCCTGATCCTAACATGCAACTAGCAGCAGTCGTGGAGCGTTCCTACGGTGGTCCTAGACGCCTCATCACAACCGGAGAGCTAAATAAGCCTAAAGCAGGAAAAGAGGAAAACTAACTGCCCCAGAGCAGACCCCAAAGGAAAGACAACCCCCCACATGTATTGACGGTGAAACAAGATGAAAACACAAACAAAGGCAGATAAATAGGCTGAGCAAACGATGGGGCCAAACTAACTAGAAAGGACAGGAAAGGAAAGACACTGTCTGCAATCTGCCAAAAACCCTACCAAAATGTCCAACACAACTGATAGCAAAATTAAACCTGAAGTCACTAGACTTCTCCCACTATATCAGCACTCTGAAATATTCTGAGAGAGAGCAAAAAAGAGGCCAATCTAATAAGAGACAAAAAAAAGGCAATTTGGCAAATACAGATAAATAAGAGTGGAAATTCAGCACAGCCCAGCCGGGCTGGCTGACCACACAAAAAACTGAATTGACCAACAAGAGCAAGTGTGAACATTAGCAAAAACAAACTTAACTTGAGAAGACTGGAACAGAGCTGAGTCTAAGACCTGAGATGCAGACTGAATCACCAGCACCAGGATAAGGCGTCGGCTGTCTTATATCCAGTCTGATACTCCAGAGATCCAATCGTTATCTTCCTCACCAGGTGGCAGATCACTACCAATTAAACCAACCTCACTACCTCCTGTCACCACCAGAGGGAGAACGGAAGGAGAACTCTCAACTGGTGGAGTAGAAAATGAGCTCATAACAGTAATTGAGGGTCTGCATCGCCTCTGCAACATCTAATGGGAGATTTTCCCGCGATGAGTAATTCCCAAATTTCTGCTAACACTTGACTATCTGTCTGTACTTGTATCCATGTAGTTTCCAGTAGCGGAGAGTCTGGACTGGCTTACTGAGATTGAAATATATGCAAATATTTAAAAGTACCACAACACTCTATACTGGTGTATGCTTCGAATACCTTTCCCTTTTTCTACTTTTTAAATTCTGGTGTAATGCATACTGAGCCTGTGCGTGTCTGTGTCTGACTCCAGAAGCATAGACAGAAATTTACAATTACCACTAGACTGGATACACCTGGTATGTGCTGATACAGTACCTTTGTTCAAAATTTTTTATTACGGTATCTATCATCTACAGTGAGTGAGCGTGTGTGGTTTACGCCTTCTACATATACGGTAAATCGGAGATACCAATTTTTACCCTATACTCGATACAGCTTGTATCTTGTAATACAGTACTTTTGTTCGACATTTGGTATTACGGTCAAATCCATACTGAGTAAGCATCTGAGAGTGACTATGGGACTATGTATATGGAGATTTCAATTGTACCCTATAACACATACACTTGCTATCTTGTTATCCAGTACCTTTTTTACAACATTTTTTATTATGGTCAAATCCAGACTGAGTGAGCATCTGAGGGTGACTCCGGAAATATATACCAAGATTTCAAATTTGTCCAACACTGTATACAGCTGTACGCTTCTGATACAGTAACCTTTTTTTGCTATTTAGATTCTGGTGTAATCCATAATGAGCCTGTGAACGTCTGTCTGTTACTCCTGAAATATATTTGGAGATTTAAGATTACCCCAACACTGTATACAGCTGAACGCTTGTGTTACATTATCCATTTACAGCGTTTCATATTCTTGTGCTATCCATACTGGGCCTGAGAGCGTTTGTGTCTGCATCCTGAAATATATACAGAGATTCAGAATGTTTACACTATACTATATATACCTTATATCGGGTGATACTGTACCCTTTTTCAACTTTTTATTTTATTGTGTAATCCATACTGAGCCTGTGAGCGTCTGTGTATGACTCTTGAAATATACACGGAGATTTACTGTTATCCCTAGACTGTATAGAGCTGTACGCTTCTCATCCAGTAACATATATCTGCTGGTATTTTGGGTCCATTTTCCAAAACATGAGGAAATATGGTGGAAGAGGATGCAGACATGGGCATAGGGGGCCACCTGGTACTGATGGTGGTGCATCTGCTGGTAGTGCCAAAAACACAATGGCAGCTAAGGCAGGAGATGATGAGCCTACGTCATGGTGTAGCTCTGGAAGGCCTGTAAGGCTCCCATTTCTGGGAGTAGGTAGACTGCTTTTAAAGCTGGAGCATCAGGAACTGTTTTTGGCTTACATTGCTGAAACAGCCTCCAGCTCTATTGCCGCCTCTTCTGAAGCTTCAAAAAATGCAAGCACTGAGTCGTCAGTGCAGGCTTCTGGTCAGGAGCAACCCCTTTCCTTGTGTCCTTCACCCACACTAAAAGTGAATAATGCAGCAGCACACACTTCAGATTACTCCATAGAGCTCTTTTCACATACCATGCCTGGGTTCATTAAAAATGGGGCCCATCATATACTGGAGCATTCCAAATGGGGGACATCAGAAACTGGAGAAGCATTTACAGGGCCCATTATACACTGGAGCATTAGAAATGGAGCCCATTATATATGGAGCATTATTAGGGCCCATCATACACTGGAGCATCATCCATGAGGCCCATCATATACGGAGCATTCCAAATGGGGCAGATCACACACTGGAGCAGCATCTATGGGGCACATTACACACTGGAGCAACAGAAATGGGGCTCATTATATATGGAGCATTATTAGGGCCCATAAGACACTGGAGCATCATCCATGAGGCCCATCATATACTGGAGCATTCCAAATGGGGGATATCAGACACTGGAGCAGCATTTACAGGGTTCACTATACACTGGAGCATTAGAAATGGAGCCCATTATATATGGAGCATTATTAGGGCCCATAAGACACTGGAGCAATGCTCCCATCCCTTATGGGAAATATGTAAAAACATGCAAAACACAAGCCGCGGAGACACCATCACGTGTTTCTCAACGCAAGCAATGATTAGCCAGGTCTTTCCTCGGGAAGGAACAACCACGGGAAGGGCAGTCTCCACTGAAGGAAACCACCTATGCCAAAACATGGTATCCATCCACAGACAGCTGTTTCGGGGTATTGCCCCTCATCAGTGTGGAGTAGGAAACTGGCTAGTAGGAGCAATGCCTAGTAAATGACTGTGAAAAATGAGGATGAATGAACTCATGGAGATCAACATCCAACACTGCGGAGACACCATCACATGTTTCTCAACGCAGTGATTCTAGAGCAATGCTCCCATCCCTTATGGGAAATATGCAAAAACATGCAAAACACAAGCCGCGGAGACACCATCACGTGTTTCTCAACGCAAGCAATGACTAGCCAGGTCTTTCCCCGGGAAGGAACAACCACGGGAAGGGCAGTCTCCAATGAAGGAAACCACCTATGCCAAAACATGGTATCCATCCACAGACAGCTGTTTCGGGGTATTGCCCCTCATCAGTGTGGAGTAGGAAACTGGCTAGTAGGAGCAATGCCTAGTAAAAGACTGTGAAAAAGCATCGTCTATGGGGACCAAGATATACTGGAGCATTCCAAATGGGGGCCATCAGACACTGGAGCAGCATTTACTGGGCCCATTATACACTGGATCATTAGAAATGGGGCCTGTTATATATGGAGCATTATTAGAGCCCATAAGACACTGGAGCATCATCCATGAGGCCCATCATATACTGGAGCCTTCCAAATGGGGGACATCAGACACTGGAGCAGCATTTACGGGGCCCATTATACACTGGACCATTAGAAATGGAGCCCATTATATATGGAGCATTATTTGTGCCCATAACACACTGGAGCATCGTCCATGGGGACCATCATATACTGTAGCATTATGTGAAGCTTATCATATACTGTATGGAACATTATATGTGACCATGACCAATTATTCTGTATGGAGAAATATATGGGGCTCATTATTCTGTATGGCGCACAATATGGTGGCCATAATACTGTATGGAGTAATATACTGTCCTTTTTTTTGAGCTATTGTACAATTTACAATAGATCAGTCATGTCATGTAAGCAGTGAAGTATGTCATTGTACTATACCTATATTTCTGTACCGTATCGGAGCATCATGAGTTGTGGTATGTGTTAAAGGGGCACACTGACATTCTTTGGCGCAGGGCACACGAAAACCTGGAGCCAGCCCTACCCCCCACAACTTTAGCCAATTAACCCCCAGTTCTCAATGCGTAACTATTATTATGAAGTAAATTAAGGTTGACAAGCTTCAGTAATAAGAATTGATGTTGTTGGCATTGAAATGGGCACTGTAGGTGTGTTTACTGTCCTCCACTCCCTGCCGACTTTGCTTCCCCATTAACTTGCATTGGGTTTCGTGTTTCAGCCGGCCTCCGACTTTTCCCTATAGTCGGCCGATTTCATTCGACCAGACTTTTGGGAAAGTCGGGTTTCATGAAACCCGACTCCACCCTAAAAAAGTCAGTCGCTCATCTCTAATATACAGGAAAGTGGCGGTCACTGCAGAAATGAGCCAACATTGCTTATTTACATATCTGCTATTTTATACGAATGGATTATTAATTAAAAATTTAAACAAAAAAAAAGCTAGAGCATTGTAGAGGGTTTGCTTAAGCCTAATGTTAGAATGGTATCGCTATTATACTTCATTTCATTCTAATTTTCTATATACAATAGGGAAAAAAGGCATTTAAGCCCCCATCACTCACAGCGATCTCGCTAGCGAGATCGCTGCTGAGTCACAAGTTTTGTGACGCAACAGCGATCTCACCAGCGAGATCGCTGTGTGTGACACTTATCAGCGACCGGCCCACTTGCCGGGTATTGCTGATCATGCTCGAATGGCTTGGACATTTTTTTGATTGTTGGTCTCCCGCTGGCCAGCACGCATCGCTGCGTGTGGCAGGCGGGAGACCAGCGATCAGCGAACTGGATGCTGGTAACCAAGGTAAGCAGCGGGTTTCTAAGTGCCGCACGGCATTTAGAAACCCGCTGTTTACCTTGGTTACCAGCTCCCTGCACCAGCGCACTGGTATCTAAGGTACACAGCAGCGTGTCCGCTCGACGTCGCTAGTGCTGATCGCTGGTGAAGCACTGGCGTGTTTGGCAGCACACCGGCGATCATGTAGCGACACACCAGCGATCCTGACAAGTTCATATCGTTGTCGGGATCGCTTGTGAGTCGCTATGTGTGACAGGGCCCTTAGTCAGGGACCAATTGTGCAACTTCTCCCACTTAAAAAGATGAGAGAGGCCTGTAATTGACATCATAGGTAGACCACAACTATGAGAGACAAAATGAGAAAACAAATCCAGAAAATCTCCTTGTCTGATTTGGCAAGATTTATTTTGCAAATTATGGTGGAAAATAAGTATTTGGTCATTAACAAAAGTTCATCTCAATATTTTGTTATATATACTTTGTTGGCAATGAGAGAGGTCAAATGTTTTCTGTAAGTCTTCACAAGGTTGGCACACACTGTTGGTGGTATGTTGGCCCATTGCTCCATGCAGATCTCCTCTAAAGCAGTGATGTTTTGGGCCTGTCGCTGGGCAACACAAATTTTCAAATCCCCCTAAAGGTTTTCTAAGGGGTTGAGATCAGGAGACTGGCTAGGCCACTCCAAGACCTTCATATGCTTCTTACGAAGCCACTGAGAGCAATAATCCACCAAGTAATCTGAGAGCAGCAAGATGTAGCGACAGAGAATCTGATTCCATCAATGTTTCACTTAGTTTATTGGCTGCAGCAGATGTTGAGCCCAGTGTACCCCACCTACATTACTGATAAGCAGTTTTCTGCACAGTTTTTATATTGATAGAAAGCTAGTAATCAATGGTTGTGGTTTAGTTGGAGCAAGATGCACATCATCTATTCTCTTGTTCACACCACAGTGAAGAGAAGCAGTGATCAGTGTTCCATGGCCCACATTGTATTTCCATTGAACCATCCAGTTTTTGGACAACTCTTAACTATATCATGATAAAATGAGGTCTTGTACTAGGCAGTTGGTGTCATCATTTGATAAATATCAAAGAAGTTTTCTGATTGAGTTAAATATATATGAAGACTATTTTCAATATAGACATTGTATTTACATTCAAATTGCAAAACATGTTGGCTGTATGTTTAATCTTCATGCTTTTTAAACTTTATTTTAGATAAAAATGTTTAATTTACAGCAACTATTAACACTTTTGTACCTGAATAAATGAGTAATTTCACAAGTAGAACATGTATCCCTACCTCTTTAACCTATTTGTTTCATAGCTCACATCATATTGTTAAATAGGTAATAATATTGCAAACAGACAAGAAAACATAGTAAATACACAATATCCTTATCTCCTAGCACAACAATTAGAAATGCTCTGTGAACTGTATCTGATTTCTTTTAGAAACTCTTAACTTTACCCTGAGAAGCGTAACTTTTGTAATGGGAATTAGTCTTTGATAGCTGATATGTGGCTTAATTAAAAGTCAAGCAAAGCATAACAAAGGTCTGTACAATGAAAGGAGACCTGCGGTTCTTAATTAGCAATGTGCTTGTCTTTTCTTTAAAAAAAAGAATTTTCAAACCAAATTGTGATTCTGATTTTTGTGAACATTTCAATTTTTAATTGCACGAGCTGACATAATATCAAATGTTGTTTTCCATGGAAAATTCTTCTCTTAATTATCTGCTTGCACACCTGCTAAATATATGGTGCGCTGCATAGAAATTTTGTATGTATTTGGCAACTCTATAGCAATATTCATTTTTTTCTATAGTGAAATAGATATGGAATATTTACCATTTACTTCTCCGGCATGATACATAAATTAAAATGTTTTCAGAACTTTCAGGATAGTCAAACAAACGAGAAAACAAAACATCAATGCCAACCAGGTGTAAAATAAAAACCTCCTGTCTATTTTCATATAGGTCCCTATATTGCCAATAAAGCAACTCTAACCATTCATGGCATATAATCTCTATCTGATGCTAACACATTAGCAGCAGATCCTTAACCCCTTCAAGATCTTGCCCTTTTTCATTTTTGCATTTCTGTTTTTCGATCCCTTTCTTCCCAGAGCCATAACTTTTTTATTTTTCCATCAATATGGCCATGTGGGGGCTTGTTTTTTGCAGGACAAGTTGTACTGTACTTTTGAATGACACTATTGGTTTTACAATGTCGTGTACTCAAAAAAGGGGAAAAAAAATCCAAGTGCGGTGAAATTGCAAAAAAAAGTGCGATTTTTTTATTTTATTTTGAATGGGGCGAAAGGGGGGTGATTTAAACTTTTATATTTTTTTATTTTTTTACTTTTGGCATGCTTCAATAGTCTCCATGGGAGACTAGAACCTGCCACAACCCGATTGGCTCTGCTACATAGAAGCGATGATCAGATCACCTATATGTTGTAGAATTGCTCACTTGCTATGAGTGCCACCACCAGGCGGCGCTCATAGCATTCTGTCACTGACAACCATAGAGGTCTCCAGGAGACCTCTCGTTTTCATGCCAACACACCGGTGACCCGCGATCACATGATGGGGTCACCAGTGGGAGGATTTCCGGCCCAATGGCCGGAAGCACGCATTAAATGCTGCTGTCAGAGTTTGACAGTGGCATTTAACGAGTTAATAGCCGTGGGTGGATAGCGATTCCACCGGCATCTATTTCAGAACATGTCAGCTGGTCAAAGTAGCTGACATGTCCTGGGAAAGTTGTGGGCTCACCGCCGAAGCCCACATCAAAGGGAGGGAAGTGACCTCTGCAGTACTAGTACAGTTGATGTCATGAAAGGGTTACTAATCTGTTAATGCCTAAGGGCGTAACTACTGCAACAAATCTGTGCACAATAATAATATTTATTTTTATATAGCGCTAACATTTTCCGCAGCGCTTTACAGTTTGCACACATTATCATCGCTGTCCCTGATGGGGCTCACAATCTAAATTCCTTATCAGTATGTCTTTGGAATATGGGAGGAAACCGGAGAACCCGGAGGAAACCCACAAAAACACGGAGAGAACATACAAACTCCTTGCAGATGTTGTCATTGGTGGGATTTGAACCCAGGACCCCAGCGCTGCAACGCTAACCACTGAGCCACCATGTCATACAAAATATGTAGTGGAATCTCACAAGTAAAGGCATTGCATTATAATGAAGATAGTTATGTTTTGGGAAGAATATCATGAAGCAGATAGAGCATGACACACAAAACACAATCAAAAGAGATGCAAATAGATGGTAAAGATATGTTAATGGTTGTCCTACAATATAGGATGGACACAACCCTCTTATAACCACTGTCCCTAAAAATATGAAAATGTCAAATTGCCACAAAATATTTTTATAATATTGCAAAACAGAAGTCTCTTCTGAAGATGTAGAAGAAATATAAATATAACTAATAACTATCCCAGTAACGGCAAATACTATGATCAAACTGTTAGATGTAATATCATGCCCCAAATAGAAGATATGACAAGTAAAGTGACACGTAGAAGCCTATTCATCAAAGTGTTCCATTTTCAATCCAGTTTTAAAAACTTATGTCAAAATTGCTAGGGAAAAAAACATGGCTATTCCCTCCTGTCAAATTCTACAAAAGTGTGGCATTTCTAAATCCAGGAATGCTACTCCATTCCCTGACTAAAGTAGCCTTACCAATAAGGCACACAGAGGTGCAAAACACTGATAAGATGAGCCAAATTCATTAAATGAGTTTAGGGCATCATACTCCAGCAAGCCCTTCTTATTGCAAACACAGCCTTAAAGTATCAAAGTGACCTTAAAGAAGCAGTCCCATCAAAGTTTTCATCCTTTTAATACTGTATACTGTATATTACAATTATCATATTATATGGCAGAGTGTACTTACAATTGCTCATTTTGCCTTTCTACCCAGCTAATTCTTCTCTTTTCTCTGCTCTATGTAGAAATAGGAAGCCTCTTTTCCCTGCATGAGTCATCTCCTTATCAACTCCTGAACCAGATACTCCCTCCTCCTTATGCAGTGACTTATGACACATACAGGCAAAATAGACTTTTTGGTTCCCCATAGAACTTAGGCTGGTTTCACACTTGCATTTTTTTGCGCTGTTTTTTAGCGCAAAAATACGCATGTGTTTTTTCCCCTATACTTTAACATGGGTGCGCATATGTGCGCATGCATATGCGCACGTACGCGTTTGTATGCACATGCGTTTTTTTGCAGTGTGCGCTCGGGTGCACAAAATGCATCCTGTTGCATTTTTTGTTCATCCGACTTGCCCCAAAAAAAGCATGCGCATGCAATGCGTTTTTTTACAGCAAAACACCCATTAAAGTCTGTGGGTGTGCATACGTGCGCATTGTAATGCGCACGTATGCGCAAAAAAACGCACCAAAACCTGCAAAAAAGGCACACAAACGCACGATGCACTTTTTTCATGCATTTGTGTGCGCAAAAAACGCGCAGCAAAAAAACGCAAGTGTGAAAGTAGCCTTAGAATGATTCAGCTAGTCAATTTGTAATCAGGTGACAACATAGACCTACAGGAAAATAGAAGAATAAACTAGGTAGAAAGGCAAAATGAGCAATTGTAAGTACGCAGTGCTATATAATATGCTGATTGCCATATATTAGGAGAATAAAAATGTTGATGTCAGTTCTTCTTTAAAAAATTGGCCTCATAGTGCACACAATACCAGATAGACAAATATTCCACAAGAATATCACTCTGCAGCTTTCTCAAACATTTACAGATTTTTAGTTTTTTTTTCCTTTAACTGAAAAAGCCTCATACAATGGTGAATCCCAGATTTATCTATTATTTTAGATTTTAGGTTTAGAAGTAGCATCGAATAAAAGATGGATTTAAGAATATCCTTGTTTATCAAGCACAACTTATTTTGCCTGTCTCCAGGTTCTCAATTCAAATCCATTACTAACATATCATACACATAAATCCTCAGCATGAAAAGACAATATCAGATAATGTAACACAGGCAAAAATAGAATTTTTATTAAGCAATTTTTCACTTTTCAACATTGCATAGTGTAGAAAGTCTAGCAAAATCTTCCATTAAGATACTTTTTTTGTTTGTGGCATTATACAGTAAATGTGATAGGTATACAGTTATTGTAAAAAAAAGAAAGGCAATATGTATTTTTTTTATTATTGTCTCTGCAGAGAATGGAAGGCTTGGATGACAGACCATTCAGCAAATTAGTAATGGAACCAAGAGCGGATCTAGAAAGTTATCAGTCATCACTGGAACAAGTGCTTACTTGGCTTCTTTCTGCAGAAGATGCTTTACAATGTCAAGGGCCAATATCTCACAATGTAGAAGGAGTAAAAGAACAATTTCATTCTCATGAGGTAAATGTCATGTATAGCAAGGTTATATGGTTTTATCCTTTCTAATATTATTATATTTTTAAATATTTAACAAAATAATGTTAATATTGCAGTTGCTAATGTTTGGATTCCTTATATTGAAAGCAAAATAAAAAAATTCAATAAATAAAAATAAGGAAAAAGAAAATAGATAGACAGACAGATAGATAGATTCTACAGATAACTGCTGTCCCAGACTTGTTCTGTTTCTAACCTTCTATATTCTGAATTGTCACAGAAGCCTTTATGGATATATCACACTATCTGTGATACTCCTTCAAAATATCAGTTGAGTCAGAACTACTATAACACTTCAGGTGTATAATTGTGCCATTTTAAAACATTTATTTACAATAATTTTCTCTTACTTACAAATATTTATAATTTTTGAATATGGTAAATATACTGTTACATGCACAACTTAAAGGGAACCTGTCAGTACTTTTGGCCGATATAAGATATTGCTACCGCCTTTCACGGCTTATCTACAGCATTCTATAATGCTGTAGATAAGCCCCAATCTGATATGACAGGTAAGAAAAATAAGTTTTATTATACTCACCTGGGGGGTCTGTTGCAGTCCGGTCCGCTGGTCTGGCACCTCCCATCATCTTGCAATGCCGCCTTCCTGCTTGCGTCATGGCTCCCCGGCATAGCTCTCATGCGCAGGCATACTTCTCTGCCCTGTTGTGGGCAGAGCAAAGTACTGCAGTGAACAGGCATTGGGAAAGGTCATAGAGGCCCAGTGCATGTGCACACCCAGTGCTTGAGCACTGCAGTACTTTGCTCTTCTCTCAACAAGGCAGAGAAGTATGCCTGTGCAGGAGCCCGATGCCATGGAGATGTGAAACAAGCAGGAAGGAGGCATCACAAGAAGATGGGAGGCGCTGGACCCAGACCTGCGACACCCCGGGTGAGTAGAATGCAATTTATTTTTCTGATCTTTCAGGTTGGATCGAGGGCTTATCTACAGCATAATAGAATGCTGTAGATAATCCCTGAAAGGCACTGGCCTTATCTTATATGGACCAAAAGTGCTGACAGGTTTACTTTAAAGAGAGTCTGTCACCACATTTGATCTAATTAAGCTATTAATATGGGCATACAGCTTATAGAATGCTGAAAAAGTCACACCTGTGTGTCTCCTATCAGATGCCTTGTGGTTGATAAATCATCTTTAACACCTTAAGTAAATGACCTCTTCCAGGCTATGGGGATGATGTTACCTTGACTATAACTCTGCCTCCAGAGATTATTTTAAATAAATAAAAGGGGTAGTTACCAGTGTGATTCAAGTAACTAACATAGTAGAGGAGAACTTAACTTTGTCTTTTCAAAAACACATTTTTTCCTTCTCTCTGAGCTCTGCTATATTACAACAATATTGCAGCCCTGTCTGCCTGTGAGATATAAGCTGAATTTGAGAGTAACCTGCAGATGTGTCAGGTATAATAACACACAGCTCTGCAGTGAGATCAGGAGAGCAGAGAGTGGCCATTACATGTCACACTGGTTACTCCCCTTCATGTAAAATAAGCTCTTAAGTCAAAATTATCCAACATCACGAAACAACCCTGACCTCAGGGAGACCAGTCAAAGAAAACACTGCGGCATCCGGCAAAGGTGCTCAATCAGTGAAATCCTAGGTGCATTGCTCCCTGGGAGATAAGAATATGCAAATAAAGTCCGTGGAGCCTCATTTAAGAGTCTCAAACACAGGACTAGCCAGATCTTCCTCCAGGGAAGGACCCAGCCAAGGAGTGGCTCCTTTCGGAAACCACCATTACCACCATATTAAGTGGCCCTTTAAGTCAATATCCAGCTCTTTACGAGTTTACAGATATGACAAGGGAAATACCAAGGCCAGTTATCCATCCACAGACAGCTGTTTCGGGGTGTTGCCCCTCATCAGTGTGGAGTAGGATTCTGGCTAGGTTAAAGTTATCATCCAGGCACCATCCTCCCCAGATCCTGGAAGTGGTAATTTACATAAAGTGATTAAAGATGGTTTATCTGCAACAAGGCATCTCATATGAGACATACAGTTATCACTCTCCTCAGCAGTCTATAACCAGTTCATTAATGCAGTTTGTAATTAATTAGAACATATATGAAGATGATGGTGTTAAAAGAGTCATCAGGATTAGGAAGCTTTCAGAAATACTGTTTGGATGCAGTTTTTAAAACCATAAAATAAACAAATTAAAGATAGATGAAAATATGACTTTTCCTATATCTTATCTTTATCATCTACTCCACATTAAGTGCATGCAAAATGAGATCTGTGTTTCCAATAAAACAGTCAGTACACTGTGCTGAAGATTTTCACTCCTTTACAAAACTGCCGTGTTTGCCTCTCAAGCTGTTACTATTATCACTTCCTACAGATAAGCTTTTTTTCTATGTTCTGCTAGTTATCCATCCTGGCAACATTTATTTTTCAATATAAATTGTAGCTGGGAATTTTATCTCTTAAAGTATTCCTATTACCAAAGATAATGGTGTATATTTATCAATGATGGTTATTTCTTAAACAATGAAAGCTTAGACTAGACTTAAGGTCTCGTTACACATAGCGATGCACCAGCGACCCCGACAACGATATGACCTAGTCAGGATCGCTAGTGTGTCGCTACATGATCGCTGGTGAGCTGTCAAACAGGCAGATTCACCAGAGATCAGGACCAGTGAGGACGCGAGTAACTAAGCGCAAGTGTCGCTTAGTTACCCGCTTTGTACCCTGAATACCAGCGTGCTTGCGCTGGGAGCTGGTATCCAAGGTAAACAGCGTGTAACGAAGCATGCGCGACGTGTAGTTACCCACTGTTTACCTTGGACACCAGCTCCCAGCGTGAGCACGCTGGTATCCAGGGTACACAGCGGGTAACTAAGCGACGTGTGTGCTTAGTTACCTGCTGTTTACCTTGGATACCAGCTCGCAGCATCTGCTTACAGCACTGGGAGCTCACTGATCTATGGTCTCGCGCTGCCACATGCGGCGATGCATGCTGGCCAGCGGGAGACCAACGATAAAGAAAAGGCCCAGGACACTCCTGCACGATCAGCGATACCCGGCAGGGGGGGCAATCGCTGATAGGTGTCACATACAGCGAGATCGCTGCTGAGGTCGCTGTTGCATCACAAAACTTGTGACTCAGCAGCAATCTCGCTTAAGGTACTGTCACACTTAGCGATTCACCAGCAATCCCGACAACGATATGGATCACTGGTGCATCGCTAAGTGGTTGCTAGTGAGCTGCCACACAGGCAGATCTCACCAGCGACATAGCAGCGGTCGGGGGTCACTACTTACCTGTCAGACACGGCGATCCTGAAGTCCTCCTGCCCGCGTCCACGCGTCGCTCGTCGGCGCCACAGGAAGGCCAGCAGGAAGCTGATGACGAGAAACGGCCCAGGCCATTCTCGCGCGATCAGCGATAATCAACGGGGGAGCCGGTCAGAGGTAAGTATCACACATAGCGATATCGCTAGCAATATCGCTGCTGCGTCACAAAACCAGTGACGTTACAGCAATATTGCTAGCGATATCGCTTAGTGTGATGGGTCCTTTAGTGTGACGGGGGCTTAACCTCCATTTACTGATCAGTGGCTGTCTTTTAAATGCCTATTTACACAGGCAGATCAAAGTAAGTGATGTACACTGAGCGATCTATACTAGATTGCTCAGTACACATGGGCTGCCACAATCTTTTGAGCTGCGCAAATTATTATCGGTAGCCTGTGTAATATTAAGACTGTCCATAAGAGATGAGAGAATATATTTGAGTGGAATTGAATTATACTCAGATTTTACAGAAATTCAATTTTGCCAAAATGAGAATTTTTCCTATTTCGCACTGGTTCAGAAAAATGACTGCTAGGTGCTGAACTGTAAATGGCCATCAAAAGGTTAAAAATACTTATAAAAATGCTTAAGCTCACTTTATCACTCACCTCTCTTCCTCTTCTCACCATTCCCTCTCCAGTCCTCATTGCACATCTGTTTCACCTCAGAGTTGCTTTTACTATTAATATCCAATGAAAGCTGAGCTTTTGTTTCTTTTCGTACTATGAATAAATTGGTTGCGTGAATAGTTTTTTATAAATGAGACCTTATTATAACAGTGTTTGCTTTAATTGTCATTTGTAAAATTTAATTCTTTTTTCAAAGGGGATATGTCACCACATTTGACCTATTTAAACTATTAATACAGGTTATAGACTACTGAAAAGAGTAATACCTGTGTGTCTCATATTAGATACCTTGTGGTTGAGAAATCATCTTCTATCACTTTATATAAATGACCTCTTCCAGGCTCTGGGGAGAATGGTGCCTGGCAGATAGCTCTGCCTCCAGAGCTTATTTTAAATAAAAGGGGCAGTTACTTGTGTGAGACAAGTAACTAACACAGAATTGGAGAATTGAAATTTGACTTATTGCAAACACATTTTTTGCAGCTCTGTGAGCTCTGCTGTATTGTAACAATATTGCAAACATGTCTCCCTGTGAGGTGGAAACTGAAGTCCTAAGAGGAACCTGCAGATGTGTCAGGTATAATCACAAACAGCTCTGCAGTGATCAGGAGAGCAGAGAGCGGCCATTACATGTCACATTGGTAACTCCTCCTATTTAAAATAAGTTTTGGAGGCAGAGTTATCTTCCATGCAGCATCCTTCCCTTAGCTTGGAAGAGGTCATTAATATAAAGTGCCTGTGGCCATGACTGACATGATTTACAAGAAAGGCATTACACCCAATTCTTTGAAAATCTTCGTGGTGATGCAGGACTTAGCAAGCTGTTACCACTGGCTCCCATAGCTGACTATGTTCTACATCACCGCAACCTCCCTGGGCATGCGCCATGCACTGATAAATTTTGACTACACACTCCTCATTGTCAGAGAGGCAGAGATTTGCAACAGAGTCAAACAGCAGTGATTCCACTCTTGCAAAAGGATTCAATCACACCGACAGGGATGTGATAACATGATTAGTCATATAACTAGTCTGGGAAAAGCAATAACCCACTAATTAACATATAGCCACAATAGTTACACAATTCTATTTCTAGCATATTCAGTAATCAAGAAGATAATAAAGATAATAGAAAGGACTTGTTCAGAAGAGTTTCTAGCTGGTCTTTACAGTACTGTGAATGAACATGAATTAAAGAGCCTGAAAAGTGGGTGCTATTAATTTACAACTCCATAATAGGGTATATGATTTTCTTTTTCTAATAGGAAAATCCCTTTAAAGAACATTTCATTACAATGGCCTCTAATCTTAATATCAATATGAAATATTATACTATTGTTTAACAGCAAACATAAATAATTTTAAGCTAGCTTTGTTCATATTCATGCATGTGTGATATTTGTGCTTCATTACCAGTAATCCATAATTACTTTCCTATTTTGTGTATGGCAATTATATCTAATTTTGAAATAGCAAATTCATACAACCATATGTTGTAGAAGAAAATAAAAATGTATTACTACATTATCTTGTTCTGTGAAAAAGATTCCACTAGATGTGTGGAAATTTGAGCTTTCTGCTACTTCTTAGTCCTTTAGCAGTTTAGCACCTATGGTAGGTTTAAATCAACTTTATATCCTTCCATATAATTATTTTAACATAAAATTTAACTATTCTCAGTTCTTGCTGTAAAGGTTTTCTTCATTTCCAGGGCTTTATGATGGAATTAACATCTCATCAGGGAAATGTTGGAGGAGTTTTGCAAGCTGGAAGTCAACTATTGTCTACTGGGAAACTCTCTGATGATGAAGAAAATGAAATTCAGGAACAGTTGAATCTCCTCAATTCACGTTGGGAAAGTCTCAGGTTGGCAAGCATGGAAAGGCAAAGCAAGTGAGTAATAGCTTGGTGTTATTTCATAAAGTCCATCATTTTTTTTCCTTCTTTTCTTGCTACAAAAACATATTATTTTAGTCTTGTGAAAGGCTTATCAATGTTTATGTTTACTGGCGCATCCATCTGGATTAGTTGCTCATACAAGAGACAGTTGGTTTTAGAAGAGCGAATTATGAATTTGCTTCCAAAAGTATGCACAAAGAAACAAGTAGGAAATGCTATTTATATGCAGCTTGGGTGTAGTGCAGGGGTTACTGAGCATGTAGAGTTGGCAAAAGCTTTGAAGACTGACATATGGTACCTACCAAGCATGATCGTCTAGTTAACATGAAAACTTGTTCATGCCTTCCCAGGGAAGAAGAAAAAACACATGCACTATAGCAAATATCCTTTTTAGAATGTGTAATGTAAAGAATAAATAGAGTAGGAGGTAATCCTGCAGTTTGTACAACACTACAACAGTACTTGATAACACGTAGAAATAATTTACAGAATCAATTCTGTTACTGAAACACACTTTGTAAATTGAGATCTCTACTCATATAATCCCAATTTATCCCATTATGTTTTAATATAACTGTGCATGTTTCATGTATCTTCAGCCTTCAAAGATTATTTCTACAACAAGGATATACAGTGGGGGAAAAACTATTTAGTCAGCCACAAATTGTGCAAGTTCTCCCACTTAAAAATATGAAAGAAGTCTGTAATTGACATCAGAGGTAGACCAGAACTATGAGGGTCAAAATTAGAAAACAAATCCAGAAAATTGCCTTCTCTGATTTGGCAAGATTTATTTTTCAAATTATGTTGGAAAATAAGTATTTGGTCACCTAAAAACATGCAAGATTTCTGGCTCTCACATACCTGTAACATCCTCTTTAAGAGATTCCTGTGTCCTCCACTTATTACCTGTAGTAATGACACCTGTTTGAACTTGTTATCAGTATAAAGACACCTGTCCACAACCTCAGTCACACTCC
The DNA here is from genome assembly GCF_039654945.1 of Dendrobates tinctorius. Taxonomy (NCBI): domain Eukaryota; kingdom Metazoa; phylum Chordata; class Amphibia; order Anura; family Dendrobatidae; genus Dendrobates; species Dendrobates tinctorius. The sequence goes on along the minus strand of NW_027361833.1, from coordinate 10,358,816 downwards.
AAACTCCACTATGGGGAAGACAAAAAAGTGGTCGAAGGACACCAGAAACAACACCAGGCTGGGAAGACTAAATCTGCAATAGGCAAGCAGCTTGGTGTGAAGAAATCAACTGTGGGAGCAATAATAAAAAAATGGAAGACATACAAGACCACTGATAATCTCCCTCGATCTGGGGCTCCATGCAAGATCTCACCCCGTGGAGTCAAAATGGTGAGCAAAATTCCCAGAGCCACAAGGGGGACCTTGTGAATGACTTGCATGGAACTGGGACCACTGTAACAAAGGCTAACATCAGTAACACACTACACCGCCAGGGACTCAGATGCTGCAGTGCCTGTCGTGTCTCCCTGCTTAAGCCAGTACATGTCTGGGCCCATCTGAAGTTTGCTAGAAAGCATTTGTATTATCCCGAAGAGTATTGGGGGAATGTCATATGATCTGATGAAACCAAAGTAGAACTGTTTGGTAGAAACAAAACTCGTTGTGTTTGGAGGTGACAGAATGCTGAATTGCATCCAAAGAACACCATACCTACTGTGAAGCATAGGGGTGGCAACATCATGCTTTGGGGCTGTTTCTCTGCAAAGGGACCAGGACGACAGGCTTGTGTACATGAAAGAATGAATGGGGCCATATATCGTGAGATTTTGAGTGCAAATATCCTTCCATCAGCAAGCGCATTGAAGATGAAACGTGGATGGGTCTTTCAACATGATAATGATCCCAAGCACATCACCAGGGCAACATAGGAATGGCTTCATAAGAAGCATATGAAGGTCCCAGAGTGGCCTAGCCAGTCTCCAAATCTCAACCCCATAGAAAATCTTTGGAGTGATTTGAAAATCCGTGTTGCCCAGCGACAAGCCCAAAGCATCACTGCAGTAGTGGAGATCTGCATGGAGGAATGGGCCAACATATCACCATCAGTGTGTGCCAACCTTGTGAAGACTTACAGAAAATATTTGACCTCTGTCATTGCCAACAAAGGATATATAACACAATATTGAGATTAACTTTTCTTGATGACCAAATACTTATTTTCCTCCATAATTTGCAAAATAAATCTTGCCAAATCAGTTATGAGTAATAAAATAAAATATGTGTAATAATGATAAATGCTAAATGAAAGAATTATTGAATGCATGAAGAAAGACATATGCAAAAAGCCATGGAAAGTCATGACACCAGCTAAAATGTGTCATTAGTTATAAAGAAATCCTGCCTTTTAGTGAAAAATAATATGTGCTGGTTCAATTGATGGGCTGAAAAAAGTTGTCTCATTACCAATTTGCCACACAAGAAACAACTCATTATTGGTGAAACCAATGAGCTGTCTCAAGATGTTTGCAACCTTATTGTCACAAAATAAACTAATGATATTGGTAACAGAAGAATTTCTAAACCACTGAAGGCTCCAGTGATCACTGTTGGGGCTATAATGCAGAAATGGAAAGAACATAATTTCACCATAACCCAGCCACCACATGTTGCTGAGGAGTGAAACAAATTATCAGAATAGTTGTCCAAGAGCCAAGGACCACCTGCAGAGATCTACATAAAGACATGGAACCAGCAGGTACAATTGTTTCAAAGAAAACTATAAGTAATGCGCTCAACCTCCATGGCCTGTAGGCATGCTCACCTTGCAAAATTCCATTATTGAACAAAAATCATGATTAATCTCCTTTAAGGTTTGCTCAACATTATTTAGACAAGCCTGTAAAATACTGGGAGAATATTGTCTGGTCAGATGAGACCAAAATTGAACTCTATGGATAACATCATGCTTGGAGGACAAAAGGCACTGCATATCTACTATATAATCATCTAATTCTGTCTGTCTGTCTGTAACGGAAATCCCGCATCTCTGATTGGTCGTGCCCGGCAGGCCGTAACCAATCACTGACAGGCGCAGTCTGGCCGCGAATTGGCGTGGCATTCGAATGATGCATGCCACCGCTACGATCTGGAGATCTGCGGCGCTAGCCGCTGATCTCCCGACGGTTGCCGCAGTTCATCTCCTGCCGCACGAAGGTCAGCGGCGATGCAGTCGGGAGATTACCGGCGCAGCGCTTAATGTGTGGATGGTACCCAGGGTCAGGAGGAGAGAAGACTCTCCTCCAGGCCCTGGGTACCATAAACCTGTAAAAAATAGAATTAAAATAAAAAATAGTGATATACTCACCTTCCGACGGTCCCCAGACTCCTTCCTTCTTCTTGCCACATGCCCGGCGTCTTCCGGTCCCAGTAATGCTTTGCGGGAAAGACCGCTGATGAAGTCGCGCTCTCGCGAGAATGACATCATCGCAGGTCCTTCGCGCTAAGCATTACTGGGACTGAAAGATGCCGGGAGCGTGGAGGGGAGATAGGTGGCAGTAGGAAGGTGAGAATAACCTTTTTTTAATTTTTTTATTATTTTTAACATTCTATCTTTTGCTATTGATGCTGCATAGGCACATCACGAGTAAAAAGTTGATGACAATTGTTAAAAACTATGCTTGACAAGTGTGACCAACCTGTCAATCACATTCCAAGCGATGTTTCAAATCGCTTGGTATACGCTTGAATTCCGCACGCGAAAATCGCGTGAAAATGCATGCATGTTTTCCGTGGGAAAACGCATGCAAATTCGCATGCATTTTTCCCACTGCAGAAGTTGCTGAAATGCTGCAGAAATTTATGCAGCATTTCTGCAACATGGGTACTTAGACTCAGTGTGACACACAGCAGTGACCAGGCCCCCACTGTGAGATCGCCGATCGTGGATCGTCCTGGCCCATCTTTGAACGTCGGTCTCCCTCTGGCCATATTCTAGAATACCCGATGCGTTAGAATCGGGCCATCATCTAGTCACCCCATAAGCACCATACTAACAGTGGAGTTTTTAGGTGGGAGCATCATGGTGTGGGCTTGTTTTTCAGCATACAGCACTGGAAAATGTCATATAATTGAAAGAAGTATGAATGGATAAATGTACAAATACATTCAATAAAAAAAATCTGCTGCCATCTACCAGGATGATGAAGATGAAATGATAGTGGACATTTCAGCAAGATAATGATCCTAAACACACAGTCAAGGAAATTCTCAATTGGTTTCAGAGAAAGAAAATAAAGCTATTCGAATGGCCCAGCCAATCACCTGCCCTGAAAGCAATAAAACATTTTTGGTAGGAAGCTCAGAGTTCACAGAAGGATCCCACGAAACCTTCAGGATTTGAAGAGTGTTTGTGTGGAAGAATTGACCCAAATCACATCTGAGCAATGCATGCGACCAATTTCTCCATACAAGAGGCATCTTGAAGCTGTGATCACCAACATAGTCTTTTGTACAAAGTATTACTTATTTTAGAAAGTATGTTCAATACTTTTTCCCTGTGTGAGTTTTAGTTATTTTACTTAACTTTATGAGCATCTATGATTTGATTTCTTTGCCTGTGTGGATTGGATGGGTCGTTACTGGCATCTGGTGAGAATTTCAGGACAGCAGATTTAGAAATATACTTATTTAGAAAATTGTTGCTCTATACTTCTTTTACATGCTGTATGTATCTCTCACTCTAAATAAATATATATATATGCTGAACACTATGTAGATATATATATATTTATATATATATACACAATGAACCTGGAGACAGGGAAGACCATGTGCGATAACGGTGCAAACCTGGTGGCCGCCCTACACCGGGGCAACCTCACACTCATTCCTTACATGGTTCACATCCTCATCCTGGTGGTACAGCAATTTCTCTGACACTATCCGGCCTGGATGTGCCGCTGCAGAAAGCAAGGTCACTGTGTGCTCACGATTGCACCTCACTGGTCATTGACTTGAATTGCTACAGAGGTCTTTCGGTCTGCCAGTTAACTGTGTGATAAGCAATGATCCGACATGGTGGAATTCCTCTCTGCACATGTTACAGTGACTGTGGCAGCAGTTACGATCCCTGGTGCAGTATATCCTTTTGCATCACCTGGGCCAATGCAGTATGGATGTGGTGCAAATCAGGCTTGCGGAGTGGACACAGATGAAAGACCTCTGCACCCTTCTGCACAGTTTTGAAATGGCTACTAAGATGGTTAGCACTGATGATGCCATCATTAACATCACTATTCTGGTCATCTACATGATGGTACACACTTTTGAAGAACAGGTGGATGCAGAGGAGAATGTGGAAGGGATAAAAATATCTAAAATTTCCCGACTGTCGGCGCACAAGCTGGTGCCTTACAGCAATCAAGGGTGGTTCATGTTACCAGACAAATTATTAGTGAAGGCGCAGGAGCCGAGGAACAAATTTAGGAGGATTAGGGGGTGGGTGCGCAACAGTCAAGAGATGAAGAGGATCATAATCCCTCTCTATTGTCTGTGGTTGGTGGGAGGGGATGGAGGAAGCAACCTTGAGTGTTACCCCACCACCACCATCAAACCATAGACTTGGACCTCATGGAAGTGCTTGACACGTAAGCGTCTGTTTGCTGCTGTGAAAAGGTTCACTCATCACTAAATTTGATGAAGGGTGTTGATATACTTAGGCAGCAATTTCCCTCACTGCACAAATACACATCACCTGATCTGCTTCAAAAGTTTGAAAATATGCATTAAAATTTTATGATCAAAATATTCACTAGACTGGGACATATTTTTTGTTCTTGTTGTTTGAATCTCATTTCCATGGCACTGTACCCTAATTTATTTCCATATTCATTGTTAAGTACTAAGTCTGTCCTTTTGCCATTGGAGAACAGTAGTTTATAACTCTTTTAAATTCCTTGAAACATTAGAGAGCAATTTTGTTCTAAGTATTCAATCAAGTGATTTTTTTCTGCTGCAGTTAAAAGATCCATTAGAAAGAACAAAGTAAACTTTACATGACAAACAACTTAAAAATTATTTTAAAGAAAATGCAAAAACATCTAAAGAAAGTGAATTACAATGTTCCTGATTTACATATTAATATGTTTATCTAGAAGCTCACAGAATAGAGTGAGGAGATGACTGAAATGACAGAGAGCTTTCCCATGGCACAGTTCTTCCAATTTTTATGAGGATTTCTATGGAAAGAAGTATGTTTTTATTGGTATGAGGCCAGGGTCACAATAAACGTATGGGAAATTGGTCTGAGTTTCCCTGCTGAGAGTCGCACAAATGTTCTCTGTATGGTCATCTGTGTGTAATGCGTTTGCAATGCGATGATGCGATTTTCTCTCACCTTTGTATCCATATGACATCCTTATGACATGCGTATGGCTTTACATATCTCATGGATTTTCCCCATTGAATTAAATGGCTCAATGGGCTGAAATTAGTAAAATGTGTGCATATTTGTTACAAGCTACACGAATGGTCCCTGTGTGTCTGAGTTTTTCATGAAATATGCATACAATCACAGCATGCTGTGATTTTACATACACGTCGAATACTCCTGAGAAAAAATACGGTGATGTGAGCTGCCCCATATATTAATATTGGTCCGTGTGCTATGCAATGTTTTCTCGCATAGCGCTCGTCCGTATTCTACATAGTGTGACTCCGGCCTACTAAAGAAGTTCTGGCATATTGTTCTCCCAATACTCTTCTGGATAGTCCAAATGCTCTCTAGAAAACATCAGATGGCCTGGGCACGTACTGGCTTAAGCAGAGGACACATCTGGCACTGCAGGATCTGAGTCCTTGCATGGACCCCCAGGTCAAAGGAGATTATCAGTTGCCTTGTGTGTATGTGGCCTATCTTATTATTGCTCCCACAGTTGATTTCATCACACCAAGCTACTTGCATATTGCAGATTCAGTCTTCCCAGCCTGGTGCAGGGCTACTATTTTGTTTCTGATGTCCTTCAACAACTCTTTGGTCTTCATCATAGTGGAGTTTGGAGTGTGACTGTTTGAGATTGTGGACAGGTGTCTTTTATACTGATTACAAGTTCAAACAGGTGCCATTACTACAGGTAATGAGTGGAGGAAAGAGGAGACCCAGAAATCTTGCATGTTTTTAGGTGACCAAATACTTATTTTCCATCATAATTTGCAAAATAAATCTTGCCAAATGAAAAAATGTGATTTTCTGAATTTGTTTTCTCATTTTGACTCTCATAGTCATGGTCTACCTATGATGTCAATTACAGGCCTCTCTTACCTTTTTAAGTAGGAGAACTTGCACAGTTGGTGGCTGACTAAATACCTTTTTCCCCACTGTATATGCTTTCTCTTCTAGACCATTTACAAAAGCATCATCAAGTGAATCGGGCCACATGTATCCTTCACACATAGGTTGCATTTTCTGCTTGTTAAAGGGAATGTGTCACCACCTGGTTTTTGCTTTGTAATCTCAGTGTTGCATGATATAATGGCTGAGAACCTGAATAAAGAAACATTCACTTGCTTGTCTGCATCCTCACAATGTTTACATTTCACATTTAGATTGTGAGCCCCATCGGGGACAGTGATGATAATGTGTGTGCAAACTGTAAAGCGCTGCGGAATATGTTAGCGCTATATAAAAAAAAAAAAAAAAAAAAAAAATGTTGAGCCCTCTATAAAGGTACTGTCACACTTAGCGATGTACCAGCGATCCCGACCAGTGATATGACGCGGTCAGGATCGCTGGTACATCGCTAAGTGGTCGCTAGTGAGCTGCCACACGGGCAGATCTCACTAGCGACATCGCTGGGATGGGGGTCGCTACTTACCTGTCACACTAAGCGATCCTGCATCCTCCCGCCCGGCTCCACACGTCGCTCGTCGTCACAGCAGGAAGCTGACGACGAGAAACAGTCCAGCCTGTTCTCGCGCGATCAGCGATAAGCAGCAGGGGAGCGGGTTGTAGGTAAGTATCAGACACAGCGATGTCGCTAGCAATATCGCTATAACGTCACAAGTTATAGCGATATTGCTAGCGATATCTCTTAGTGTGACAGGCCCTTTAGTCTGCCCAAACCACTGATTGGCAGTGTTCTATGTGCAGTGTGCATTGAGAGAAAACATCTAATCAATATTGGGGTGGGGTTACAAAGAACAGCTGACTAGGAGGCATAAGGCAACTTGTCCTGTAGTTATAATCTTTTGCTGATAAAACACTGATTTTATTAAAACTGTAACTCACAGCCTAGTAAGCAAACAAATTATGGTGCTTTTCACCCCTTAGTGATGGAGCCAATTTGCAGATTAATGACCAGGACAATTTTTACAATTCTGACCACTGTCATTTTATTAGATTATAACTCTGGAACGCTTTAACGGATCCTGCTGATTCTGAGAATGTTTTTTCATGACATATTTTACTTAATGTTAGTGGTAAAATTTCTACAATATGACTTGCGTTTATTTATGAAAAAAATGGAAATATGGCGAAAAATTTTTAAATTGTGCAATTTTCAAACTTTTAATGTTTTGCCCTTAAATCAGAGAGATGTCATAAAAATTACTTAATAAATAACATTTCCCACATGTCTGCTTTACATCAGCATAATTTTAGAACCAACATTCTTTTTGTTAGGAAGTTATAAGGGTTAAAAGTTGACCAGCGATTTCTCATGTTTACAACAAAATTTACAAAACCATTTTTTTAGGGACCACATCACATTTGAAGTCACTTTGAGAGGTCAATACGACAGAAAATGCCCCAAAGATACAAAGACTTGGCACACACTTATAGTGATTTCCAGTGAAAGATGATTTTAATAACCAGTACATACATTAGAGGTTTCAGTCACATTGACCTTCATCAAAGTACTGAAAAAAATTGAAAACAAAGGAATAAAAAACTGAAGTATATACAAAACAAGAAAAGTCTAAAAACTGGGATGCAGATAAGATACAAATTCAATAATGATGTCTTGAAACATAACAGACATTATAGCATATATATGAACAAGTCTAGGTGGAGATAAATACACAAAAGGCCAAGCCTTTTATTTCATGATAATGAAATAAGTCATATTAACAAGCATGATGACATACCTAAGTATTGTACTGTTGTGGTTTACACAGTGCTCTAATACAGAGCCAAAAGATTATAAGTCCTGTTTAAATGAGAGATAACACCTCTTGTTAATGATGGGTGGACTTAATCCATTGTGAGAGGTGAAAAAAGTAGTACATGCATACATACCCCCCCGGGGATAGGGGCATAAGGCACAGTAGTGCAGAGTCTGTGGAGTGAGAAAGAGATATAGCCTCTGTTACAGAACAGAACAGCTATGAATGAAGGTCCTGAGGAGGTGAGAGGAGCGAAAACTTACCAGTCCCGTGAATGTGCTGGGTATGGGTCAGTGGCGCGGCATCCACCGAGAATCAGAAGCGCTATAGGCAGCGTCTGCTGCAGCTATAGAGGCCAAGATGGCAGCCAGAGAGGAAGTGAGAGGCCGGAGGTGATGTCACTGTGTGCTGCAGAATGATCTGGTGCGTACCAAGAGCAGGAAGCTCAGATGGGCGGTCCCAATAGTGACGTCACAGTGTTACCCGGCAATGCTGTGAGCAGGTCACTGGCAGGAGGTGTCTGTTACACAAGATAAAGCTCCTCTGGTGGTGTGTTCTATAGAAAAAGAATTTAGAAAAGTCCTAGGGATAAAGGAGGTGCTCCTAATAACGGCTGTGCATGTTGACGTAGTAGTGAATATTCCAAACGGCTCTAATGGTGTTCTTTAGGGATATGGTGGTTCATGGAAAGGCAACTATGTATATGAATTCTTTCCATGAGGAAAATACGTGCTCAGTGCTGTAGGTTCTATAAGAAGAATAATACATATTAGAGAATGACAGATACAGCATCATATAATACAGCTTCAATAAATCAAGGTAAAAATGATTGTATATCATAGTCTCTATTTAACCCATTAGGGGCCAATGTCTGGAGCTCATGTATCCAAAAAGCCTCACATTTTCAAAAGATTCATGCGGTTACCACCTCTTTGTGATATATCAACCTGCTCAATCACTTGGTATTTTAGTTGGACTATGGTGTGGCCCACTGTGATGAAGTGATACGGTAATGGGAGTAATAAATTCTTACACCTGATCGTGGACTTGTGTTTTGAGATATGGTCCTTGATGGATTGAGTTGTTTCACCCACGTAAATCAAACCACAAGGGCATTTGATCAAATACACAACAAATGAGGTGCTACAAGTAAAATACCCTTTTATATCATATCTCTTGCCAGTCTGTGGGTGAAAAAAAGAATTATAGAAGGAAAGTTCTGCTCCAGCTGCTATTAAAATCTTCTTTAATGAAAAACTATTAAAACATACAATGGTGAAGACTCTCCATATAACCTCACCACAACAGAGATGACAGGCTACGCGTTTCGACCAGACGGTCTTTGTCAAAGCCATGTTTGAAATTTGCCTTAGATTAGACATATATATATAGCTTAACGAATAAAACATCATATAAAAATCACATGATCACATGAGCCAATCCAATTGGACACATGTAATTAAATACAAAAGCGACATAGAAAAAAACAAAAAAAAAACAAAGTTTTTTTTCCTCTTTTGAGAAAAAAAAAAAAAAAAAAAAAAGGGGAAATTCAACAATAGTGCAACAATAGATCATGTCTTTTATTGAGACCGTTTGGATGTCTAGTATTTAAATGGTATATCCAAAATGCTTCCCGAGTAAGGAGACATCGCCTGATGTCTCCCCCACGGGATGACAGGTTTACTTTTTCTATTCCCTGAACTTTAAGGTGTGATGTATTGCGGGCATGGCAATCAATAAAATGTTTGGAAACTGCTGAGACATTCCGTATAAAATTATTTGTATTGCTAATATCATTTAAATGTTCCCTTATTCTTATTTTTAGCTGCCTCGAGGTGCAACCAACATAGGATAAATCACATTGTTCACAATTAATTTTATACACTATGTTGCTAGAATTGCAATTGATATAATTTTTTATTTTAAAACATGAAGTATGATCATTATTAGTGAATTCCTGAGAAATTTGGGCATATTTGCATATTTTACAAATGTTAGCACCACATTTGTAAAAGCCCTTCACCGTTAACCAGTTTTCTTTAGGCTTGTGATGTGTTAGTGAAAACATGCTGGGGGATAATATACTCCCTAAAGACGGTGCTTTTCTTGACACCACATTAATTCCTGATGATAAAATTTTAACCAATTCATTATCCTGGTGCAGAATGGGTAGAAACTTGTGAACAATATTTTTTATAGATGTGAATTGCGGGCTATACTGGAAACATATATAGGGTTTTTTTCCCTTAGTTATTGCCTTTTTTTTCCCCTTCTGTGCTTGATGCCAGCAAGTCATTTCGATCTTTGGTTTGCACTATTTTTTGTGCTCTAGTTAGGGTCCATTTTGGATAATTTCGATTTGTCAATTTATTGGTAACATGTGCAAATTCCTCTTGCAAGGATTCTTCTGAGCTGCAATTACGTTTAACTCTGGTGTATTCACCAACAGGGACTGACCTGATTGTATGTTTTGAATGACTGCTCCTTGCATGTAGCACCGTGTTCCCACTGTATGGTTTATGGTGCGTTTTGGTATGAATGACCGCACCATCTGTGCCACTCAAACACAAATCCAGAAATGCAATATTGTTAGAACTGTAGTTATGCGTGAATTTGATATTATAGGTATTAGAATTAATATATTTTATGAAATCTGGTATGGCAGAAATATCTCCACCCCAAATGATGAGGGTATCATCGATATATCTACCATACCAGATTAATTGCTTTGAAAAAGGTTTGGCAGTGGAATATATATATTCCATTTCCCAGAATGACATTATAAGATTTGCAAGGGAGGGTGAGAATTTAGCTCCCATTGCAACTCCTCTAAGTTGCAAAAAATTTTTTCCATTGAACGTGAAGAAATTATGTGACATAAGAAATGCAACTACTTGTAGAATGTAATTTTGCAGCTCAGATGAAAAATTGCTGTATTTGACAAAATGGAATTGTAATGCTCATATGGCTATATCATGGAAAATGCACGTGTATAATGAAATAACATCACAAGTTAGCCAACTATATTTGGATGACCAAGTTTTTTTGGAGAATGCCCCCAAAACCTGTTTGGAGTCCCTGATGTATCCCGGGGTGCGCTGCACTAAAGGTTGTAACAGTGAATCTACCCACTGACATAAATGCTCATTATTTGAGCCAATGCCCGATACTATTGGGCGCAAAGGTGGAATACCCTCAGATTTATGGATTTTGGGGACCCCATGTATTATTGGCAAAATGGGATTTTTTACCTCCAAGTATTCTGCTTGACTAGCTGTTAAAATCCCCAAACTGGAACCTTCCTTTATTAGAGCACTACTTATTTCCTTAAATCTTATTGACGGGTTATGCGGTAGTTTTTTATAGATGGTACTGTCTGATAATAATTCCATCATTTTTTGATAATAATCAGTGGCATTCAATACCACTACCACTCCTCCCTTGTCTGACATTTTAATGACTAAATCAGCATTATTTTTCAAATCCTGCAGGATTTTGTGCTGATAATTTGAAAAAAATTTTTTTGTTGTTTGATTTATCTTTGGATTTCATTTGATCATATAAATGGAGCAAATCCCTCTCTACCATATCCTGAAATTGTTCCATGCAACTAGATCTCGTTTGCACTGGGTAAAAATACGGATTTTTTGTCTCAAAAGCATGTGTCTGTTCACATTGATCATTGCTGGAAAGGGAATGTTCATCTAGATCCTGCAGAGTAACCAGTGCTAACTGTTCCTCAAAATTCATGTCCACAAACTCATTGTTAGCATCTGAGGGGTGACTAGATAGAGGGACACAATCTGAATTATCAATGTCAAAAAAATGTTTTTTAACTGTCAAATTGCGAATAAATTTATTAACGTCCATAATGGTGGAAAACAGATCAAAATCTCGATCAGGGACAAAATTGAGACCCAATGATAATATTTGGGTTTGTTCTTTGGTTAGAATAATTGAAGATAAATTGAGGACATTATTGCAGCTTTTTATTGGTGCCAATATTTTTTTCTCCGAGTTGTAATTCCTTGTGTTCCTCCGGTGTTTTCTGCCTCCACGCCTCTGACGTTTTTTGAATAATGAAGATTACGTCTGGACGCACCTGGAGTGATCTCATTAGATGAAACATCAGATATGCTTGAAAAATTGTCAGAAGAATCCAACTCTGATGAAGTGAAGGAAACATGAGATCTTGGAATTCTGGTGGAGTTTCTGCGCTTATTGTGAACATGGCTTTGCTTCAAGATAGATTTTGGGGTTCTATTTAGACCCTTCCATGTTCACAATAAGCGCAGAAACTCCACCAGAATTCCAAGATCTCATGTTTCCTTCACTTCATCAGAGTTGGATTCTTCTGACAATTTTTCAAGCATATCTGATGTTTCATCTAATGAGATCACTCCAGGTGCGTCCAGACGTAATCTTCATTATTCAAAAAACGTCAGAGGCGTGGAAGCAGAAACACCGGAGGAACACAAGGAATTACAACTCGGAGAAAAAAATATTGGCACCAATAAAAAGCTGCAATAATGTCCTCAATTTATCTTCAATTATTCTAACCAAAGAACAAACCCAAATATTATCATTGGGTCTCAATTTTGTCCCTGATCGAGATTTTGATCTGTTTTCCACCATTATGGACGTTAATAAATTTATTCGCAATTTGACAGTTAAAAAACATTTTTTTGACATTGATAATTCAGATTGTGTCCCTCTATCTAGTCACCCCTCAGATGCTAACAATGAGTTTGTGGACATGAATTTTGAGGAACAGTTAGCACTGGTTACTCTGCAGGATCTAGATGAACATTCCCTTTCCAGCAATGATCAATGTGAACAGACACATGCTTTTGAGACAAAAAATCCGTATTTTTACCCAGTGCAAACGAGATCTAGTTGCATGGAACAATTTCAGGATATGGTAGAGAGGGATTTGCTCCATTTATATGATCAAATGAAATCCAAAGATAAATCAAGCAACAAAAATTTTTTTTCAAATTATCAGCACAAAATCCTGCAGGATTTGAAAAATAATGCTGATTTAGTCATTAAAATGTCAGACAAGGGAGGAGTGGTAGTGGTATTGAATGCCACTGATTATTATCAAAAAATGATGGAATTATTATCAGACAGTACCATCTATAAAAAACTACCGCATAACCCGTCAATAAGATTTAAGGAAATAAGTAGTGCTCTAATAAAGGAAGGTTCCAGTTTGGGGATTTTAACAGCTAGTCAAGCAGAATACTTGGAGGTAAAAAATCCCATTTTGCCAATAATACATGGGGTCCCCAAAATCCATAAATCTGAGGGTATTCCACCTTTGCGCCCAATAGTATCGGGCATTGGCTCAAATAATGAGCATTTATGTCAGTGGGTAGATTCGCTGTTACAACCTTTAGTGCAGCGCACCCCGGGATACATCAGGGACTCCAAACAGGTTTTGGGGGCATTCTCCAAAAAAACTTGGTCATCCAAATATAGTTGGCTAACTTGTGATGTTATTTCATTATACACGTGCATTTTCCATGATATAGCCATACGAGCATTACAATTCCATTTTGTCAAGTACAGCAATTTTTCATCTGAGCTGCAAAATTACATTCTACAAGTAGTTGCATTTCTTATGTCACATAATTTCTTCACGTTCAATGGAGAATTTTTTTTTGCAACTTAGAGGAGTTGCAATGGGAGCTAAATTCTCACCCTCCCTTGCAAATCTTGTAATGTCATTCTGGGAAATGGAATATATATATTCCACTGCCAACCCTTTTTCAAAGCAATTAATCTGGTATGGTAGATATATCGATGATACCCTCATCATTTGGGGTGGAGATATTTCTGCCATACCAGATTTCATAAAATATATTAATTCTAATACCTATAATATCAAATTCACGCATAACTACAGTTCTAACAATATTGCATTTCTAGATTTGTGTTTGAGTGGCACAGATGGTGCGGTCATTCATACCAAAACGCACCATAAACCATACAGTGGGAACACGGTGCTACATGCAAGGAGCAGTCATTCAAAACATACAATCAGGTCAGTCCCTGTTGGTGAATACACCAGAGTTAAACGTAATTGCAGCTCAGAGGAATCCTTGCAAGAGAAATTTGCACATGTTACCAATAAATTGACAAATCGAAATTATCCAAAATGGACCCTAACTAGAGCACAAAAAATAGTGCAAACCAAAGATCGAAATGACTTGCTGGCATCAAGCACAGAAGGGAAAAAAAAGGCAATAACTATGGGAAAAAAACCCTATATATGTTTCCAGTATAGCCCGCAATTCACATCTATAAAAAATATTGTTCACAAGTTTCTACCCATTCTGCACCAGGATAATGAATTGGTTAAAATTTTATCATCAGGAATTAATGTGGTGTCAAGAAAAGCACCGTCTTTAGGGAGTATATTATCCCCCAGCATGTTTTCACTAACACATCACAAGCCTAAAGAAAACTGGTTAACGGTGAAGGGCTTTTACAAATGTGGTGCTAACATTTGTAAAATATGCAAATATGCCCAAATTTCTCAGGAATTCACTAATAATGATCATACTTCATGTTTTAAAATAAAAAATTATATCAATTGCAATTCTAGCAACATAGTGTATAAAATTAATTGTGAACAATGTGATTTATCCTATGTTGGTTGCACCTCGAGGCAGCTAAAAATAAGAATAAGGGAACATTTAAATGATATTAGCAATACAAATAATTTTATACGGAATGTCTCAGCAGTTTCCAAACATTTTATTGATTGCCATGCCCGCAATACATCACACCTTGAAGTTCAGGGAATAGAAAAAGTAAACCTGTCATCCCGTGGGGGAGACATCAGGCGATGTCTCCTTACTCGGGAAGCATTTTGGATATACCATTTAAATACTAGACATCCAAACGGTCTCAATAAAAGACATGATCTATTGTTGCACTATTGTTGAATTTCCCCCTTTTTTTTTTTTTTTTCTCAAAAGAGGAAAAAAAACTTTTTTTTTTTTTTTTTGTTGTTTTTTTTCTATGTCGCTTTTGTATTTAATTACATGTGTCCAATTGGATTGGCTCATGTGATCATGTGATTTTTATATGATGTTTTATTCGTTAAGCTATATATATATGTCTAATCTAAGGCAAATTTCAAACATGGCTTTGACAAAGACAGTCTGGTCGAAACGCGTAGCCTGTCATCTCTGTTGTGGTGAGGTTATATGGAGAGTCTTCACCATTGTATGTTTTAATGGTTTTTTATTAAAGAAGATTTTAATAGCAGCTGGAGCAGAACTTTCCTTCTATGGTCTATGACGTTGGTCCGCATGGAGCTCCGAGTTTCTGCGCTTGATCTCTGGTGAGCTGGCTATTTCTTTCTATTTCTATTTGAAAAAAAGAATTACCTTTCAAAACGTTGTTACATTGTGTGCATTGTAAACACAGGAACGTGCCAAATTTTGGAGTCTGTAGGAAACGTTGTTTTAATGGTGGACAAGATTTTCCAATGTCGGCTTTAACTAAAATATCCCTAAAGTTGCATGGTCTTATGAACCAGGGAAGGAACGGTTCTTTAAATTCATTGATATTTGGATGGGCTGTACTGAGAATATGCCAATGGCAGTGTATGCTCCTATTTATCCGGTAGGCTAAAGGATGGTAATCATGTATGAAGGGAATATGGTCCCTTGTTTTTGAATTGGAGGAATTTGGTGTAGTAGAACAATCTAATGTATGTGGGGGATAACACCTGTCTACAAATTTGGACTGCATTTCTTGCATGCGTTTCTCTTTTATATTAGGGTTAGACACAATTCTATTGACTCTCATGAATTGTGTTTTGGGTATAGAGTCCTTCATTTTTGTTGGGTGAAAACTACTATAATGGAGAAGGCTATTACGATCGGTTGGTTTCACATATAACTCAGTTGATAGATTGCCCGTGTCATCTTTGATGACAAGGGTGTCTAGAAAATTTATTTCGCAGGAACTATGTGACATTGTGAAGTCTAACCCAGGCCATAATGTTCTGAGATGATAATAGAAAGAATTCAGTGTATCTACAGAGCCATTCCAGATGCAGAAAATATCATTGATGTACCTCTTCCACATCACACAATGTGAGCGGAAGAGGTCATCTGGGTACAGTTTACTATCCTCATAGTGGGCCATATAGCAATTAGCATATGGGGGCGCTATATTTGAGCCCATAGCGGTGCCCTTGATCTGGAGATAGTATCTGTCCTCAAAAAGAAAGAAATTCTCTGTCATAAGGATTGATAGTAATTTGTTCTGTGTCGAAGTTATACATGTCGAGTAGCCTCTGAACCAATTCAATGCCATTTTGATGGGGAAGTGACCAGTAGGGTCTCTTTTGGGAATGGGCCATGATTGTGTATTAGATAACCTGCCAGGTAGACCAATTGTAGCCTCAACGGAATCTATCTGTCCCCTATCTCTCAGTTTTTAGAAAAAATCTTGACTCCATTAATTAGGCGAACATTATTCTTCCTATTGGATACCGGTGAATTTCTCAATCTAATACACAATCATGGTCCAGTCCCAAAAGAAGCTCTACTGTTCAGTTTTGATGTAATGGACTTATATACATCCATTCCCCATCAAAATGGCATTGAATCGGTTCAGAGGCTACTCAAAATGTCTAACTTTGACACAGAACAAATTAATCTTTGTTATGACTTACTATCCATCCTTTTGACAGAGAATTTTTCTTTTTGAAGACAGACACTATCTCCAGATCAAGGGCACAGCTATGGGCTCAAATACAGCACCCCCATACGCTAATTGCTATATGGCCCACTATGAGGATAGTATACTGTACCCAGATGAACTCTTCCGCTCACATTGTGTGATGTGGAAGAGGTACATCGACAATATTTTCTGCATCTGGAATGGTTCTGTAGATACACTAAATTCTTTCTATGATCATCTCAGAACAGCATGGCCTGGGTTAGACTTCACAATGTCACATAGTTCCTGTGAAATAAATTTTCTAGACACCCTTGTCATCAAAGATAACACGGGCAATCTATCAACTGATCTATATGTGAAACCAACCGATCGTAACAGCCTTCTCCATTATAGTAGTTTTCACGCAACAAAAATGAAGGACTCTATACCCAAAACACAATTCATGAGAGTCAATAGAATTGTGTCTAACCCTAATATAAAAGAGAAACGCATGCAAGAAATGCAGTCCAAATTTGTAGAGAGGGGTTATCCCCCACATACTTTAGATTGTTCTACTACACCAAATTCCTCCAATTCAAAAACAAGGGACCGTATTCCCTTCATTCATGATTACCATTCTTTAGCCTACCGGATCCATAGGAGCATATGCCGCCATTGGCATATTCTCAGTACAGCCCATGCAAATATCAATGAATTTAAAGAACCGTTCCTTCCCTGTTTCAGAAGAAAACGCAACTTTAGGGATATTTTAGTTAAAGCTGACGTTTGACCATCTTGTCCACCATTAAAACAACGCTTCCTACAGACTCCAAAATTTGGCACGTTCCTGTGCTTACAATGCACACAATGTAACAACGTTTTGAAAGGTAATTCTTTTTTTCAGGTGTAAGAATTTATTACTCCCATTACCGTATCACTTCATCACAGTGGGCCACACCATAGCCTAACTAAAATACCAAGTGATTGAGCAGGTTGACAAACCACGAAGAGGTGGTAACCGCATGAATCTTTTAAAAAAAGTGAGGCTTTTTGGATACATGAGCTCCAGATATTGGCCCCTAATGGGTTAAATAGAGACTATGATATCCAACCATTTTTACCTTGATTTATTGTAGCTGTATTATGCGATGCTGTATCTGTCATTCTCTAATATGTATTATTCTTCTTACAGAACCTACAGCACTGAGCACGTATTTTCCTCACGGAAAGAATTCATATACATAGTTGCCTTTCCTTGAACCACCATATCCCTAAAGAACACCATTAGAGCTGTTTGGAATATTCACTACTATGTCAACATGCACAGCCATTATTAGAAGCACCTCCTTTATCCCTAGGACTTTTCTAAATTATTTTTCTGTAGAACACACCACCAGAGGAGCTTTATCTTGTGTAAAGGGCCTGTCACACTAAGCGATATTGCTAGCAATATCGCTATAACGTCACTGGTTTTTGTGATGTTATAGCGATATCGCTAGCGATATCGCTATGTCTGATACTTACCTCCGACCGTTCCCCCGCTGGTTATCGCTGATCGCGCGAGAATGTCCTGGACTGTTTCTCATCGTCAGCTACCTGCTGGGGCTTCCTGCTGTGATGATGAGCGACGCGTGGAGGCGGGCGGGAGGACGTCTGGATCGCCTCGTCTGACAGGTAAGTAGCGACCCCCGACCCCTGCGATGTCGCTGGTGAGATCTGCCTGTGTGGCAGCTCACTAGCGACCACTTAGCGATGTACCAGCGATCCTGACCGCGTCATATTGCTGGTCGGGATCGCTGGTACATTGCTAAGTGTGACAGTACCTTAACAGACACCTCCTGCCAGTGACACGCTCACAGCGTTGCCAGGTAACACTGTGATGTCACTATTGGGACCGCCCATCTGAGCTTCCTGCTCTTGGTACGCACCAGTTCATTCTGGAGCACACAGAGACATCACCTCCGGCCTCTCGCTTCCTCTCCGGCTGCCATCTTGGCCTCTATTTATAGCTGCAGCAGACGCTGCCTATAGCGCTTCTGATTCGCGGTGGATGCCGTGTCACTGCCCCATACCCAACACATTCACGGGACTGGTAAGTTTTCACTCCTCTCACCCCCTCAGGACCTTCATTCATAGCTGTTCTGGTCTGTAACAGTGGCTATATCTCTTTCTCACTCCACAGACTCTGCACTACTGTGCCTTGTCTCTATCCCTGAGGGGTATGTATGCATGTACTACTTTTTTCACCTCTCACAATGGATTAAGTCCACCCATCTTTAACAAGAGGTGTTAACTCTCATTTAAACAGGACTTCTAATCTTTTGGCTCTGTATTAGAGCACTGTGTAAACAGTACAATACTTAGGTATGTCATCATTAGAGTTGAGCGATACCGTCCGATACTTCAAAGTATCGGATCGGAATGGATCGGCCGATATTAAAAAAAAGTATCGGTATCGCCGATTCCGATACCGGAAGTCCCATTCAAGTCTATGGGACTTCCGGTATCGGAATAAGAAAAATCCTGTTTTTCCCTTGTACAGCCTCTCTGGGGTCTGTACGGGCCTTTCGGGGGGCTGTGCCGGCCTGCCAGGGGGTCTGTGCAGGCTCCGGTGGTCTGTGCCGGCCTGCCGGGGGGCTGTGCCGGCCTGCCAGGGGGGCTGTGCAGGCTCCGGTGGGCTGTGCCGGCCTGCCGGGGGGCTGTGCCGGCCTGCCAGGGGGTCTGTGCAGGCTCCGGTGGTCTGTGCCGGCCTGCTGGGGGGCTGTGCCGGCCTGCCAGGGGGGCTGTGCAGGCTCCGGTGGGCTGTGCCGGCCTGCCGGGGGGCTGTGCCGGCCTGCCAGGGGGGCTGTGCAGGCTCCGGTGGGCTGTGCAGGCTTCGGGGGTCTGTGCAGGCATCGTCCGATGGGACTACAAGTCCCATCGGGCGATGCCTGCTACCATGACAGTGATTGACACATTAGCCAATGATGGGACAGTAGTAGTCCCATCATCCGGCTAATGTGTTGAATGTACAAAAAAAAAAAAAATTACATGCTACATACATGCAACATGCATACTACATACATGCTACATTCATACTACATACTACATACATGCTACATTCATACTACATATATACTACATGCAACATACATACTACATATATACTACATGCAACATACATACTACATATATACTACATGCATGCAACATGCATACTACATATATACTACATGCATGCAACATGCATACTACATATATACTACATGCTACATACATACTACATATATGCTACATACATACTACATATATACTACATGCATGCTACATACATACTACATACATACTACATATATGCTACATACATACTACATATATACTACATGCATGCTACATACATACTGCATGCTACATACATACTACATATATACTACATGCATGCTACATGGGAATTTCCCACACAGCAATGGCATAAAGTGAGACTAGGGACTTTTTTTTTTTTAAGTGGCGGAGGAATACAGTGCGGAAGGATACCTACCTTCCGTCATTGGATTCCTGCAGCCCGTAGAGAACGGCAGCAACAGCTGATGCTGCAGTTCTCTACCCAAGATCGTCGTGGGACACACTCGTGGACTGCTTCGGATCGTGGGTGAGTATTTTTGTGGTTTGTTATGTTAATATTTATTCCGTAAAAGACAATGGCTTCGGGGAACAATGTGACAAGTATTGGTAAGTATGTTACTCTATGTTATATGTACTGTATGTCTATGTATGTATTGTATGAATGTATTGTATGTAGTATGTATGTAGTATATATGTGGTATGTATGTAGCATGTAGTATGTATGTAGTATGTATGTAGCATGCATGTAGCATGCAGTATGTATGTAGCATGCATGTAGTATATATGTAGTATGTATGTAGCATGTAGTATGTATGTAGCATGCATGTAGTATGTATGTAGTATGTATGTAGTATATATGTAGCATGTAGTATGTATGTAGCATGCATGTAGTATATATGTAGTATGTATGTAGCATGTAGTATGTATGTAGCATGCATGTAGTATGTATGCAGTATGTATGTAGTATGTATGTAGTATATATGTAGCATGTAGTATGTATGTAGCATGCATGTAGTATATATGTAGTATATATGTAGTATGTATGTAGTATGTATGTAGTATGTATGTAGTATATATGTGTTATGTATGTAGTATGTATGTAGTATGTATGTAGTATATATGTGGTATGTATGTAGTATGTATGTAGTATGTATGTAGTATGTATGTAGCATGTAGTATGTATGTAGCATGCATGTAGCATGTATGTAGTATGTATGTAGCATGCAGTATGTATGTAGCATGCATGTAGTATATATGTAGTATGTATGTAGCATGTAGTATGTATGTAGCATGCATGTAGTATATATGTAGTATGTATGTAGCATGTAGTATGTATGTAGCATGCAGTATGTATGTAGCATGCATGTAGTATATATGTAGTATGTATGTAGCATGTATGTAGTATGTATGCAGTATGTATGTAGTATGTATGTAGTATGTATGTAGCATGCAGTATGTATGTAGCATGCATGTAGTATATATGTAGTATGTATGTAGCATGCATGTAGTATATATGTAGTATGTATGTAGTATGTATGTAGCATGTAGTATGTATGTAGCATGCATGTAGTATGTATGTAGTATTTTTTTTTTTTTTTTTTAACATTTAACACATTAGCCGGATGATGGGACTACTACTGTCCCATCATTGGCTAATGTGTCAATCACTGTCATGGTAGCAGGCATCGCCAGATGGGTCTTGTAGTCCCATCGGACGATGCTTGCACAGACCCCCGGACATCAGCACAGCCCCCCGGCAGGCCGGCACAGCCCCCCGGCAGGCCGACACAGACCCCCACAGGGTGCACAGACCACCGGCAGGCCGGCACAGCCCCCCGGCAGGCCGGTACAGACCCCCACAGGGTGCACAGACCACCGGCAGGCCGGCACAGCCCCCCGGCAGGCCGGTACAGACCCCCACAGGGTGCACAGACCACCGGCAGGCCGGCACAGCCCCCCGGCAGGCCGGTACAGACCCCCACAGGGTGCACAGACCACCGGCAGGCCGGCACAGCCCCCCGGCAGGCCGGTACAGACCCCGGGCAGTCCACAAAGCCCCCCCGGCAGGCCGGCACAGCCCCCCGGCAGGCCGGCAGAGACCCCCAGAAGGCCCGAAATGACAGCGCATCATGATGCGCACACACCGCGCATCATGATGACGTCAGGCTGTCAATCAACTTTGAACTTCCGATTCCGATGCCGACTTCCGATATTGAAAAAATATCGGAAGTCGGTATCGGAATTCCGATACAGCAAGTATCGGCCGATACCCGATACTTGCGGTATCGGAATGCTCAACACTAGTCATCATGCTTGATAATATGACTTATTTCATTATCATTAGCTTGGTCTTTTGTGTATTTATCTCCACCTAGACTTGTTCATATATATGCTATAATGTCTGTTATGTTTCAAGACATCATTATTGAATTTGTACCTTATCTGCATCCCTGTTATTAGACTTTTCTTGCTTTGCCTATAGATCAGTTTTTTTATTCCTTTGTTTAAAATTTTTTTTGAGTACTTTGATGAAGGTCAATGTGACCGAAACCTCTACTGTATGTACTGGTTATTAAAATAATCTTTCACTGGAAATCATTATAAGTGTGGGCCAAGTTTTTGTATCTATGTGATTATGGATTTTGATCCTACTTGCACCACCATATTGTAGCTGTGCTAACAGTCCTGATTATAATAGAAAATACCCCAAAGTGACACCATTCTAAAAACTGCACCCCTCAAGGTGCTCAAAATCACATTCAAGAAATTTATTAACCCTTTATGTGCTTCACAGGAACGGAAGCAATGTGGAAGGAAAAAATTAACATTTAACTTTTTTTTGCAAACATTTTACTTCAGAACCAATTTTTTATTTTCACAAGCATAAAAAGAGAAAATGAACCACAAAATTTGTTGTGCAATTTCTCCTGAATACACCGATAGCCCATATGTGGGGGTAAACCATTGTTTGGGCGAATGGCAGGCCTTGGAACGGAAAGAGCGTCGTTTGACTTTTTCAATGCAGAATTGGCTGGAATTGAGATCGGACGCCATGTTGTGTTTGGAGAGACCCTGATGTGCCTAAACAGTGGAAACCCGCCACAAGTGTCACCATTTTGGAAACTAGACCCCTTAAGGAATTTATCTAGATGTGTGGTGAGCACTTTGAACCTCCAAGTGCTTCACAGAAGTTTATAACGTAGAGCCGTGAAAATAAAAAATCCTATTTTTTCAACAAAAATGATATTTTCGCCCCCAAATTTTTATTTTCACAAGGGTAACAGGAGAAATTAGACCTCAAAAGTTGTTGAGCAATTTGTCCTGAGTATGCTGATAACCCATATGTGGGGGTAAACCACTGTTTGGGCGCACGGCAGAGCACATAAGGGAAGGAATGCCGTTTGACTTTTTCAATGCAGAATTGGCTGGAATTGAGATTGGATGCCATGTCGCATTTGGAGAGCCGCTGATGTGCCTAAACAGAGGAAACCTGCCACAAGTGACACCATTTTGGAAACTAGACCCCTTAACAATGTATCTAGTTGTGCGGTGAGCATATTGAACCCCCAAGTGCTTCACAGAAGTTTATAACGCAGAGCTGTGAAAGTAAAAAATATTTTTTTTCCTCAAAAATGATTTTTTAGCCCACTATTTTTTATTTTCCCAAGGGTAACAGGAGAAATTCGACCACAAAAGTTGTTGTGCAATTTGTCCTGAGTACGCTGATACCCTGTATGTGCGGGGGAGCCACTGTTTGGGCACATGGGAGAGCTCTGAAGGGAAGGAGTGCTGTTTTGGATGCAGACTTCGATGGAATGTTCTGTGGGCATCATGCTGCATTTGCAGAGCCCCTGATGTGCCTAAACAGTAGAAATTCCCCACAAGTGAACCCATTTTGGAAACTAGACCCCCAACGAAGCTTATCTAGGTTTGTGATGAGCACTTTGAACCCCCAAGTGCTTCACAGAAGTTTATAATGCAGAGCCATGAAAATAAACAATCATTTTTTTCCTCAAAAATGATTTTTTTAGCCTGCTATTTTTTATTTTCCCAAGGGTAACAGGAGAAATTGGTTGACAAAAGTTGTTGTGCAATTTGTCCTGAGTGCGCTGAAACCCCATATGTGGGGAGGAACCACTGTTTGTGCGCACGGAGAGCTCAGAAGGGAAGGAGCGCAGTTTTGGAATGCAGACTTTGATGGAATGTTCTGCGGGCGTCATGTTGTGTTTGCAGATCCCCTGATGTGCCTAAGCAGTGGAACACCCCACAATTGACCCCATTTTGGAAACTATATCCAACAAGGAGTTTATCTAGATGTGTGGTGAGCACTTTGAACCCCCAAGTGTTTCACAGAAGTTTATAACGCAGAGCCGTGAAAATGATTTTTTAGCCCGTTATTTTTTTTCTCAAGGGTAACAGGAGAAATTGGACCACAAAAGTTGTTGTGCAATTTGTCCTGAGGAGCTTATCTTGATGTGTGGTGAAAACTTTAAACCCCCAAGTGTTTCACAGAAGTTTATAACACAGAGCTGTGAAAATAAAAAATATTTTTTTTCCACAAAAATGATTTTTTAGCCCCCAATTGTTATATTTTCCCAAGAGTAACAGTAATTAGACCCCAAAAGTTGGTGATCAATTTGTCCTGAGTACACTGATGCCCCATATGTTGGGGTAATCCACTGTTTGGGCACACGTCGGGGCTCGAAAGGGAGGGAGCACCATTTGACTTTTTTAATGCAAAATTGGCTGGAATCAATGGTGGCGCCATGTCACGTTTGGAGACCCCTAATGTGCCCAAAAAGTGGAAACCCCTCAATTCTAGCTCCAAACCTAACCCCAACACACCCAATAACCTTAATCCTAATCCCTAACCCTAATCCCAACCCTAACCCTAATCCTAATGCTAGTTCCAACCCTAACCCTAATTCCAACTCTAACCCTAATTCTAACCCTAATCCTAACCCTAACCCTTATTGGAAAAATGAAAATAAATATCTTTTCTTTATTTCTTTATTTTCCCTACCTATGGGGGTGATAAAGGGCGGTTTATTTACTAATTTTTTTTTATTTACTAATTTTTTTGTATTTTGATCACTCTGATAAGGGTCTATCACAGTGACCAAAGTGAACCAATAGGAAAAATCTACCTATTGTTACTTGGTACCGGCCGACAGATCTCGGCGGGTGCACTGCTCATGCGTCCACCATTTTCTTCATGGAAGAATATGGCAGTGTCCATTTAGGGGAAGCACGTGGGCCGAGGACCACCAGGTGGTACCAGGGGGATCGAGGACCTTATTTCTCTCGCACATCAGAGGAGAGAGAAATTAAATCGCACATTGGACTTTTTTGTGATTGTCGTTATACGGTTAATAACGGTGATTGCAAAAGCGGGATCGGTAAAAACTGACTCGAATTATGTTCTCTGGGTCTCGGCTACCCCCGGCAGCCGAGACTCCGGAGAAAATCCGACTCTGGGGGACGCTTTCTCCACTGCGCAGTTAATTAACGGTGCTGTTGTTTAAGTACCTTTAACTACCGCCATTAAAAGGCGTATCGGTGGTCATTAATGGGTTAAAAAGAATTTTATTTGCAAGTATTTGCTATGTAATCTTAAAACAGCATAATGCAAGGTTTGAGAGCCTGATTCCAGTGATGTGTCATTTACTAAATTACATGTTGTTTCAATAAAATTAGTGTACATAGGAATCTGACAATCAGTGGTGAGGGTGAGATTATTCAGGGATAAAAAAAATTTGAGCACTGCTAGCTCAGCAGCAGCAGAGAAAACAGTGATTGTATCAAAATGACAGCAGCATGCAGACCAGCAAGTAACACATCACTGTTATCTGCCTCTCAGTCAAAACCTCATGCTGCTCTCAGATTATATAGCAAACACTTTCTGACAAATTCCCTTCAAAACTCCTTCATTTTATGCATTTTTTACAAGTATTGTCTGTGGCTTTTTTTGCTTAACCACACTTATTTTCTTCACTTTTTCAGATAGAGAAACCTATTGCTAAACTCTTAAAAAAGTCACATCTCAAAGCATGCTGCATTTGAAAAAAATATTATTTACCAAAAATGCTACAAATATGGTAGGACAATTGCTTAAAAAATAATGTAGGGTTCAGTAGATGTAAAAAGTTTACACATCCTTAAATGCCAGGTTTTCTTTGCAAAAAAAAAGCATACCATGATGAATAATTTTAGAACTTTTTCCGCAATTAATGTCACCCATAATCTGAACAATCCAATTAAAAAACAGCTGAAATATTTTCTTGTGGAAAATGAAGATAAAGAACTAAAATTATGTGATTATAAAAATATGTACACCTTTCAACTAATAATTTATTGACGTACGCTGTTATAACAGCATTAAGTCTTTTTGGCGAGAAGGCTGTCATCATGTCACATCCAGAATTGACAATTTTTGCACACTCTTCTTTGTAGCTGCACTCAAAATCTGCCAGATTGCGAAGGCATGTCCTGTGTACAGCCCTCAAATTGATTCAGGTCTGAGCTTTGGCTGCACCATTTTAAGACTTTGTTATTCTTCTGGTGAAGTCATTATTTTGTCGATGAGGTGAAATTCCTCTTCACCTCCAGATTTTCAGCAGAGGCATGAAGATTTTGATGAAAAATTGACTGACAATTCCCTCCACTAAAGTTCCACTTCTGGCTTCTGAAAAACGATCTTAAAAGAATAATGCTGTTTTCACCATGCTTCACTGTGTGTATGATGTTTTTTCAGTGATGTGCAGACCATAATACATTATCCCACACGCTTTCGGTAGACGATGTAGGTTTTGGCAAAATACAGCTTGCCCTGGATGCTTTAATTTGGAAAACAAGGCTTCTTTCTAGCCACCCTATGCCAAAGGTCAGACATATGAAGAACATGGGAGACTATTGTCACATGCAATACAAAACCAATACTTGCCAGAAATTCCTGCAGCTCTTATAATTGTATTGTATACCTCTTGACAGCGTTCTGCACCAATTTTCTTACTATTTTTTCATAAATTTTGGAGAGATGTCTACTACTAGATAATGTCATAGTTGTGCCAAATTTAAGCCACTCCTTAACCCCTTCCCGACCTGTGACACAGCGTATGCATCATGAAAGTCGGTGCCAATCTGACCCATGATGCATACACTGTGTCATGACTTCAAAGCCCCCTGCGGGTCGAGTGACCGGCGTCAATGAAAGGTCACCTGACCCACAGTTACAGAGGGCTTTGTAATTCACCAGAGGGGGTGTGGCTTCACCCCCACATGTCTACGATCGCTCTGATTGGTTGCTAAAAGTGAAACAGCCAATCAGAGCGATAGTAATATTTCAGCAATGAAAATTGATGAAATATTACAATCCAACCATGGCCGATGCTGCAGTAGTACCGGACAGGGCTGGTGACACCGATCCGACCCCCCAACGGTGACCGCTCCCCCCGCCACTGAATGACAGCGGCAATCTGCCGCCGCTGTCATCATCTGCCCCCCTCCCCTTCCCTTCACTCCATGCCAGCTCCGATCCCCCCTCACCCCCCGGTACCTTCTGAGTCCCCCCTGTCACTCCCGGTGTCCCGTGGGTCCGGATCATGGGCGCCGCCATCTTGGAAAATGGCAGGCGCATGCGCAGTGCGCCTCCCCAAATCTGCCGGCTGCAGATTCCATTCTTTCATTTTGATCACTCTCACAGTGATTAAAATGAAATAAAAAGTAAATAAACCCCCGATTATCACCCCCATAGGTAGGCACAACTAATAAAATTAAAAAATATATATATATTTTTATTTTTCCATTAGGGTTAGGGTTAGAAATACTGTAGGGTTAGGGTTGGAATTAGGGTTAGGGCTAGGGTTGGAATTAGGGTTAGGGTTGGAATTAGGGTTAGGGTTGCAATTAGGGCTAGGGTGGAATTAGGGTTAGGGTTGCAATTAGGGTTAGGGTTAGGGTGGAATTAGGGTTAGAATTAGGGTTAGGGTTGGAATTAGGGTTAAGATTAGGGTTTGGGGTGTGTTAGGGTTAGGGTTGGGATTAGGGTTAGGCTTGTGGTTAGGGTTGGAATTAGGGTTAGGGGTGTGTTGGGGTTAGGGTTATGGCTAGGGTTGGGATTAGGGTTAGAGATGTGTTGGGGTTAGGGTTGTGGCTAGGGGTGTGTTGGAGTTAGGGTTGGAGATAGAATTGAGTGGTTTCCACTGTTTAGGCACATCAGGGGGTCCCCAAAAGTGACATGGTGCCACCATTGATTCCAGCCAATTTTGCGTTCAAAAAGTCAAACGGTGCTCCCTCCCTTCCAAGCCCCGACATGTGGCCAAACAGTGGTTTACCCCAACATATGGGGTATCAGCGTACTCAGGAAAAATTGAACAACAACTTTTGGGGACTAATTTCTCCTGATACCCTTGGGAAAATAAAAAATTGGGGGCTAAAAAATGATTTTTGTGGAAAAAAATGATTTTTTCATTTTCACATCTCTGCATTATAAGCTTCTGTGAAGCATTTGGGGGTTCAAAGTGCTCACAACACATTTAGATAAGTTCCTTGGAAGGTCTAGTTTCCAAAATGGGGTCACCTGTGGGGGGTTTCCACTGTTTAGGCACATCAGGGGCTCTGCAAACGTAAAGACAACCGCAGACTATTCCATCAAAGTCTGCATTTCAAAACGTCACTACTTCCATTCCGAGCCCTGCCTTGTGCCCAAACAATGGTTCCTCCCACATATGGAGTACCAGCGTACTCAGGACAAACTGGACAACAAATTTTGGGGTCCAATTTCTCCTGTTACCCTTGTGAAAAAAAAATTGCGAGCTTAAAAAACATTTTTTGAGGAAAAAATGATTTTTTATTTTCATGGCTCTGCATTATAATCTTCTGTGAAGCACTTGGGGTTGAAGGTGCTCACCACACATCTAGGCAAGTTCCTTATGGGGTCTAGTTTCCAAAATGGGGTCAATTGTGGGGGGTTTCCACAGTTTAGGTACATCAAGGGATCTGCAAATGTAACATGATGCCCGCAGACCATTCCATCAAAGTCAGCATTTCAAAATGTCACTACTTCCCTTCCGAGCCTTGACGTGTGCCCATACAGTGGTCATCCCCCACATATGGGGTATCAGTGTACTCAGAACAAACTGGACAACAACTTTTGGGGTCCAATTTATCCTGTTACCCTTGTGAAAAAAAATGCGTGCTAATATCATTTTTTTGAGAAAAAAATGATTTTTTATTTTCACGGCTCTGCATTATAAACTTCTGTGAAGCACTTGGGGGTTCAAGATGCTCACCACACATCTAGGTAAGTTCTTTGGGTGGTCTAGTTTCCAAAATAAGGTCACATGTGAGGGGTTTCTACTGTTTAGGCACACAGGGGCTCTGCAAATGTAACATGACGCCCACAGACCATGCCATCAAAGTCAGCATTTCAAAATGTCACCACTTCCCTTCTGAGCCCCGACGTGTGCCCAAACAGTGGTTCCCCCCACATATGGTGTACCAGCGTACTCAGGACAAACTGTACAGCAACCTTTGGGGTCCAATTTCTCCTGTTACCCTTGTGAAAATAAAAAATTGCGGACTAAAAAATATTTTTTCTATGAAAAAAAAATATTTTTTTATTTTCAAGGCTCTGCATTATAAACTTCTATGAAGCACCTGGGGGTTCAAAGTGCTCACTATGTATCTAGATAAGTTCCTTAGGGGGTCTAGTTTCCAAAATGAGGTCATTTGTGGGGGAGCTCCAAAGTTTAGGCACACAGGGGCTCTCCAAACACGACATGGTGTCCGCCAACGATTGGAGCTAATTTTTATTTCAAAAAGTCAAATGGCGCTCCTTCCCTTCTGAGCCCTGCCATGAGCCCAAACAGAAGTTCCCCCTCACATATGGGGTACCAGCATACTCAGGACAAACTGGACAACAACTTTTGTTGTCCAATTTCTCCTGTTAGCCATGTGAAAATAAAAAATAGCGTGCTAAAAAATCATTTTTGAGGAAAAAAAATGATTTTTTATTTTCACTGCTCTACGTTATAAACTTTTGTGAAGCACGTGGGAGTTCAAAGTGCTCACTGCACATATAGATAAGTTCCTTAAGGGGTCTAGTTTCCAAAATGGTGTCACTTGTAAGGGGTTTTCACTGTTTAGGCACACAGGGGCTCTCTAAACGCGACATGGTGTCCGATAACGATTGAGCTAATTTTTTATTCAAAAAGTTAAATGACGCTCCTTCCCTTCCAGGCCCTACCATGCGCCCAAACAGTGGTTTATAACCACATATGAGGTGTCGGTGTACTCAGGAGAAATTGCCCAACAAATTTTAGTATCTATTTTATCCTGTTGCCCATGTGAAAATGAAAAAACTGAGGCTAAAAGATAATTTTTGTGAAAAAAAAGTCCTTTTTTTATCAGATAAATTTGTGAAGCACCTAGGGGTTCAAAGTGATCACTATGCATCTAGATAAGTTCCTTGGGGGGTCTAGTTTCCAAAATGGGGTCACTTGTGGTGAAGTTCCAGTGTTTAGGCACATAGCGACTCTCCAAACGCGACATGGCAAGCGCAAAATATTCCAGCATATTTACCATTCAAAAAGTCAAATGGTGCTCCTTCCCTTCTGAGCCCTGCCGTGCACCCAAACAGTGGTTTATGACCACATATGAGGTATCGGAGTACTCAGGAGAAATTGCCCAACAAATTTTAGGATCCATTTTATCCCGTTGCCCATGTGAAAATGAAAAAATGATGCTAAAAGGAAATTTGTGTTGGAAAAATTAAAATGTCCATTTTTTCCTTCCACATTTCTTTAGTTCTTGTGAAGCACCTGAAGGGTTAATAATCTTCTAGAATGTAGTTTTGAGTAGCTTGAGGGGTGCAGTTTTTAGAATCGTGTCATTTTTGGGTATTTTCTGCCATATAGACCCCTCAAAGTGACTTCAAATGTGAGGTGGTCCCTAAAAAAAATGGTTTTGTAAATTTTGTTGTAAAAATGAGAAATCGCTGGTCAACTTTTAACCCTTATAACTTCAAAACAAAAAAAAGTTTGTTTCCAAAATTGTGCTGATGTAAAGTAGACATGTGGGAAATGTTATTTAATAACTATTTTGTGTCACATAACTCTCTGCTTTAACAGAATAAAAATTCAAAATTTGAAAATTGCGAAATTTTCAAAATTTTCACCAAATTTCTGATTTTTTCACAAATAAACGCAAAAATTATCGACCTAAATTTACCACTAACATGAATCCCAATATGTCACGAAAAAACAATCTCAGAATCGCTAGGATATGTTTAAGCGTTCCAGAGTTATTACCTCATAAAGGGACACTGGTCAGAATTGCAAAAAATGGCCAGGTCATTAAGGTCAAAATAGGCTGGGTCATGAAGGGGTTAATAATCATATTCACAGTATTCCATGGTATGTTTAATGTCTTGGAAATGTTTTTGCACCTTTCTAATGACTGATAGCTTTCAACACTAAGATCATTTCGGAAGTTGCTCATGGACTGTGAGTTTTGCTGAAAAATGCCAATAAGAAAATGACAGTAAAATCCTAGCAGAATAGATAAACTTTTTATGGAGTTATTTAGAATCACTTTAAATGATGGGTACTGACTACTGTTTAACATAAGTTTAAATGTGACTGGCTAATTCTCACCACAACCAAAGCTCCACTTACTGTATAAGAGGGTGTTCACAATTATACAATCACAATAATTTAGTTTAATTACTTTTATTCTTTCCCTATTCACTTGTTATCTAGCCTGATGAAGGGGCCTTTTGAGCCCTGAAAGCTTGCTTGCAAATATAATTTCTCTGGTTAGCCAATAAAGGTATCACACCTTGAATACTTTTCTCAATTTTTTGGGGGGACATAAGTATTTACATCTATTTTTCTGGCTAACATGGTACCACAATTTTATTTTGTATTGTACATTCTTTCCCTCAAAATTATATCAGTTTTTTCAATGGATTTGTACAGATTATGGGTGGTATTAACCCCTTTCCAATGTTGGGTGCAAATTTATGCTGATGTCAGACTCCTCTCTTTGATGTGAGCTCTGGCAGTGAGCCCACATCTTTCAAAGCACGTAAGCTGTTTTGAACAGCTGACATGTGCCTGGAATGGCCGCAAATGTAATTGCAATCCACCCACGGTTATTAACCCATTAAATGCCTCTGCTAAATGCGGAAATCGGCATTTAGCTCACGCTTCCGGCCACCGGGACGGAAATCCACCCACTGCTGACCCCATCACGTGATCGGGGGTCGCGGGCTCCTAGAGTCCTCTATGGTTCTCACTGCCAGGTTGCTGTGAGCGCTACCTGGTCAGCGGTACTCATAGCAAGTGAGTAATTCTACTACATAGAGGCGATCTGATCATCATTGTATGTAGCAGAGCCGATCAGGTTATGGCAGCTTCTAGTATCCCTTGGAGACTACTGAAGCATGCCAAAAGTAAAAAGAAAAGTTTTTAAAAATATAAAAAAATATAAAATTTCAAATCACCCGCGTTTTGCCCCATTCAAAATAAAACAATAAAAAAAAACATACACATATTTGGTCGCGCTGCATTCAGAATCGCTTGCTCTATCAATAAAAAAAGAATTATCCTGATCGCTTAATGGCATAGCTAGAAAAAAGTAAAAATGCCAGAATTACGTTTTTTGGTTGCTGTGACATTGCATTAAAATGCAATAACAGGCGATCAAATGATCGTATCTACACTAAAATGGTACAATTAAAAACGTCAGCTTGGTGTGCAAAAAATAAGCCCTTACCTAACCCGAGATCACAAAAAATGGAGACGCTACGGGTATCAGAAAATGGAGCAATTTTTTTTTAACAATGTTTGGAATTTTTTCTCACAACTTAGATAAAAAAGAACCTAGACATGTTTGGTGTCTATGAACTTGTAATGACCTGGAGAATCATCATGGCAGGGCAAATTTAGCATCTAGTTAACCTAGTAAAATGGCAATCAAAAAACAAGTGTAGGATTGCACTTTTTTGCAATTTCACCACAGTTGGAATTTTTTTCCCGTTTTCTAGTACACAACATGGTAAATAGTGGCGTTCAAAATTAAAACTCGTTTCACAAAAAACAAGCTTTCACATGGCCATATTGATGAAAAATTAAAAAAGCTATGGCTCTGGGAAGAAGGGGAGCAAAAAACAAAACTGCAAAACCAAAGATTCCTCCAGTCATGAAGGGGTTAATGGTGGAAAAAGTTCTGAACTGATTTATCAACCTATGATTTTTTTATCAGCAAAAACCTTGCATTTAACATGGGTTTGTAGACTTTTTTATCCCCACTGTATGAGCACATGATGTATTTTTAAACATTTCTGTGTTTTCCAAGAGTCATATTTGTGCTTTTTGTCCTTTAAACATCTTTTTTTATGAAAATAGTGGGAAAACACATTGAAAAATGTTCCTGGGCATCTTCTGAGTGTCTTTTGTACCTTTTCATTAACTTGTATTGCAATATATATTGAGCAGAGGACACCGAGGAATGGTCAGGTTATATCTTTAGTTGCTTGTCAATATTTCAAACCTGAAGTGGTAATAGATGCTCAGAAGCCTGAACATATGCACAACCAGACATTTATACATACACATATGTATGTTGATTCTTTGGAGTGTTTTATGAATAAGGATGGGCTGACCCATAGAAATTTGCATCTGTTGGGTCAGACCGAACTTTATAAAAAGTTTCAGTATAGGTGCATGAACTTAATCCCACACCTGGGTCCTATTCAAGTGAATGGGGGCCTAAACATCCAGTGGTTCTTATTCTGTCATCTGTGTGAAAATGTTTCTGCTGGACAGGCGTCAACTGATGACTATACTTTCATCAGCATACGCCTGGTCTCACTGTTGAGTGTATTTACAGTTGATGTCTATGCATAGTAAGAAAGATGTCAGTGTGATATAGTGTACAGTGATGAGCAAAAGGGTAACAAAGTTTGGTACTTTCGACTTTCAGGCTCCATATCTCACCATCCACTACCGCAAAAGGTCACTGGTTCAAACTGAGGAGCAGCCATGAAGAAGATTTTGTAAAAAAAAGAGAAACAGCATCTTCAAGCACATCAATAGCAGCCTCTCGGCCAATAAAATTGCCAAACTGTATCATGAGAGTGCCATGACAGTTTGGAAGCGTATGAAGGGAAGTTGACCTATCCATTCAAAAACCAAGAGTTGAATGTCTAGGCAAAATATTGGAGTCAACAAGTGGCTCACCCCCAGGTCTATCAGTTCTGAAGTGAGAAACAAAGCAGTGGAGGCAGCTCATATGCTTTGTAATAGTGATATCACAGATGTCCATGCAAGAAACATGCAATGCACATAACAATGGGGGCCAGAAAAAAGGAGAAGCCTCAGCTTCAAAATTGTCTTAAGAACTGTCAGTTCGAGTATGTAAAAAATACAAAAGTGAACAGTAGAAAATTGGAAACTGGTGAATTGAAACGATGAAATGAAAGTCAATGGACTAGGCTCTGTTGGGTGCAAATGAGTCTGGAAGAAATAAGGGAGAAAGGGGCTAGCAGATTGAAAAATTGAACTGTTAATTTCAGTGGAGGAAGCCTGATGATATGGGGTTGTTTCACAGCCAAAGGCATTGGATACTTGACCAGGATCGATGGTAGTCTCAGTGCTGAGCTATATATGAGTATCCTATAATAAAAACTACTTTGTACACTTGAGTGCTATGGGTAGGAAAAGAACAACATTGTCTTTGCTCAGGACAATGACCCAAAGCATACATCAAGATTTGCAAAGAAATTGTTCAATGGCAATGAAGTAGAGGTGCTAGATTCGGCCCCACAGATCCCAGACCTCAACCCAATTGAACACTTATGGGTAGAGTTAAAGGAAAAGCTGTATACATAGTGAATTGACCAGTATGCACCAACTTTGGGAATGTATAGAAGAGACTTGGGATTAGATTTTGATGGAGACATGCTTGAATGCATGTCCAGAAAAATTCAGATAGCGTTAAAAACCAAAGGTGTGAATTAAAAAATACTAATAAAATAATAAAAATAAAAATTTAAATTTCTAGGAGAAAAACAGTAGCAATGCAGTGAAAAAACAAGAATTTGAATAAATAATCATATGCAAAATAGTTGCAGGTCAAATTTATACATGAGCTAGCCAATATGATTGTCTATAAAATTATGGTAGTCTTAAGTTCGAAGCAGTAATGGATAGGGAGTTATGGAGCCTGAAAGTTCAAAACATTGTTACCTTTTTTGCTTGTCACTGTATATTTAGTGCAGCGCATGTCTATCTTACTGAACTTGTATTTAGAAGTAAATAATTTACAAAAGTGTTGCGGGTTCCCCTTATTTTTACTAACCAGCTGAGGAAAAGCAGACAGCTGGAGGCTGATGTTATTATTCTTGAAAGGGGCCAATACTCATAAAGGTTCCAGGCCTATTAATAATAGGTAAGTCATAGCTGTCTGCGTATCATTTACAGGATGTTGAAAAGCGAGGACCCCCCAAAAATTATGTGGGGTCCCCCTATTTTTAATAACCAGCAATGGCTAAACAGACAGTTGCAGGCTAATCTTAAAGGGAACCTGTCAGCAGGATTGTGCTGAGTAAATTATAGACCGTGTCAGGTTGGTGCTGTTATACTGATTAAAATGATACCTGGATTGATGAAATCCATCTTGTGGTTGTTGTTTAATCTTATTTGTAGTTTTCATAGATTCTCATGCTTTGGGGTGGGCCTGTGGATAAGGGGTCTTTATGTGGTGCTCTGCTTACATATTCATCTATGTGGCTTATGTCAGGTCACTGATCCCTTAGTGACCAGCCCCCTATTTTACATACCGGATCTAATATGTATTTAAAAAAATCACATTCAATAGGCAGGTGTGACGCTGGCCTTGTCTCCCTGCCATATTTCCCACCTCGTCCGTGCAAGCCACTTAAGTTTTCTGGGGATCCCAAATAGTGCAGGGGGTTTTTGACTCAGTGTAGCATCCATTTTGAACTGCAGTATCCCACCGACCGGGCAAAGGTGGCTTTCATTGTATCTCTTCTAGAGGGAGAGGCGTTGGCTTGGGTGAATCCCCTGTGGGAGCGTGATGACCCCATTGTCTCCCAATTGGCACCCTTTTTGGAAACTTTTCTCAGGGTCTTCGATGAGCCGGGATGGCTGGTCTCTATGACTGGGGCCCTTTTTAACCTTCGCCAAGGTTCCCTGTCACTAGCTCAGTATGCCATCCACTTCCGCATCCTAGCCTCTGAGTTGGGGTGGAATAATGAGGCTCTGGTTGGAGCCTTCTGGCATGGGTTGTCAGTCCGGATAAAGGATGAGCTCGCGGGATGAGATACTCCAACATCCTTGGAGGATCTCATCTCCCTGCCACATGCATAGATTTGCGTTTCCAGGAATGATCTCGCGAGGCTTCCAGAGAGGCTGGTTTACTTCTTCCCCTAGGAAGGTAGGGGAGCCCTTCTCGGGAATTCCTGATTCCTCATCCCCCTTGACTTTTCTGTTTTGATATACCAGGAGCAGAGACGTTACTCTGAGGTGGCTTATGTGGATTCGGGTGTGGCAGGCAACTTCATTTGTCTCGAGACTGTCAGGAGGCTTCAGATTCCTGTTATTTCCCTGGACCGACCACGTCTGATTGCATCGGTGGACGGAAGACCTCTGCAAGAGTCCATCATCATGGTGACCGAAGAAATAGTACTACAAATTGGGGGCCTTCATCGGGAAAGCATTGCTCTGTATGTACTACCGAACCTCTCACATGCCCTGTTGTTTGGGTTGCCTTGGCTCAGGCTCCATGAGCCTATTCTTGATTGGCGCTCGGGTGAGGTACTTCATTGGGGTCCTCCTGCCAGAGACAGTGTCTATAGCCAGTTCATCTTGTTAATCCCCCACATTCCGACTCTGCTCCCGCAGGTCTTCCTTCGGCTTATTTGGGCTATGCGGATGTCTTCAATAAAAAGGAGGCTGGGGTCCTGACTCTGCACCACCCTTATGATTGCCTGATCGAGCTTGTTCCCGGTTCCTCGCCACCCAGGGGGAGGATTTACCCTTTGTCTCTGGCGGAGACTCAGGCCATGTCAGAGTATATTCAGCAAATCTTGGCCAGAGGCTTCATCCGGAAATTATCCTCTCCTGCCGGAGCGGGATTTTTCTTCGTCAAGAAGAAGGACGGTTCGCTCCGACCCTGAATTGACTACAGGGGACTGAATAACATCACAATCAAGAACAGATATCCACTACCTCTTATCCCGGAACTCTTTGACCAGCTCAGAGGGGCTCGTATCTTTACTAAACTCGACCTCCGGGGCGCCTATAACTTGATTCATATCCGCTACGGGGACGAGTGGAAGGCTGCTTTTAACACCCGAGATGGCCACTTTTGAGTATCTAGTTATGCCTTTTGGCCTCTGCAACGCCCCAGTAGTCTTCCAAGAATTTGTCAATGATATTTTCCGGGACCTCCTATATTCCTGTGTAGTGGTGCACCTAGATGACATCCTTGTCTTCTCTTCTGATCTACCGTCTCACCGAAGAAGTGTTCATCTGGTTCTCCAGTGTCTGAGGGAGAATAACCTTTATGCTAAATTTGAAAAATGTATCTTTGAGCAAACATCCTTACCCTTCCTGGGTTACATTATCTCTGATACAGGGCTAAGGATGGATCTCGAGAAGGTGTCTGCTGTCCTCAACTGGCCCCAACCCAGTGGAGTGAAGGCTATTCAGAGATTTCTCGGCTTTGTAAATTACTACAGGCAGTTCATTCCCAATTTCTCCGCCGTAACCAAGCCTATCTCATCGCTCACCCGTAATGGTACCTGCTCCAAGGTTTGGACTTCGGAAGCAGAGGACGCCTTTCTTCTCTTAAAACGCTCTTTTTCTACGGCTCCTGTATTACATCGCCCCGAATCTAATAAACCCTTTACTGTGGAAGTGGACACTTCTTCTATGGGGGTCGGTGCCGTGCTCTCACAGAGGACCTCGCAGGGTCGCTTGGTTCCTTGTGGCTTCTTCTCCAAAGTGTTTTCGGCAGCGGAACGCAACTATACCATCGGAGACCGTGAGCTGTTGGCCATTAAACATGCGCTGGAAGAGTGGCGATATCTCCTCGAAGGTTCCGTACATCCGTTTGTAATTTTCACCGACCACAAGAATCTGGCCTATCTCCAATCCGCACAGAGACTTAACCCTCGTCAGGCCAGGTGGTCCCTGTTCTTCGCTCGGTTTGATTTCGAGCTTCGCTTCTGGCCAGGCGACAGGAATGCCAAGGCGGACGCACTTTCTAGGTCATTTCAGCCTGGGGATGTGGAGGAGGAACCAGCGTACATTGTGGATACTTCTAAAGTCATCACTGTGGCTCCTTTAAAGCTGACCGTCCTGCCGCCCGGTAAGACATTTGTAGCGGAGAGCAACAGGAGGAAAGTGTTACTCTGGGGACATTCTTCCAACTTGGCTGGATACGCCGGAGTAAAGAAGACTTTCCTTCTCATTGCTCGCTACTACTGGTGGCCCACACTGCACCAGAATATTAAGGACTTTGTCACCTCGTGCCCTTCCTGTGCCAAAAACAAAGTTCCTCGACCTTTACCTCCAGGTACCCTCCTTCCACCTCCAGTTCCGTCTGCTCCTTGGCAACATATTGCCATGGATTTAATTACCGACCTTCTGAATTTAGCTGGTTGCACTGTTATTCTCATGGTTGTGAATCGGTTCTCAAAGATGGCTCATTTTGTCTCCCTGTCTGGTCTACCTTCAGCTCCTGGGTTGGCAAAGATTTTTATTGAGCATATTTTCAGACTCCATGGATTTCCTCGGCACATCGTATCCAACAGGGGGGTTCAATTTACTTCTCGCTTTTGGAGGGCACTGTGTGGACTCATGAGGGTGTCACTGAACTTCTCCTCGGCCTACCATCCACAGTCCAATGGTCAGGTGGAAAGGACTAATCAAGTCTTGGCTATCTACCTTCGTCACTTTACCAAAGCTCACCAAGATGACTGGGTAGGTCTGCTTCCTTGGGCAGAATTTGCCTTTAATAATCACTCCAGCGAGTCCTTAGCTAAGTCTCCCTTGTTCATTGTCTTTGGGCAACATCCGGGCATGCCTCTTCCAGTGTCTTCTGCCTCGGGGGTACCAGCGGTCGACTCCTGGTCTCAAGAGTTTTCCAAAATCTGGGAGGACGTTAAAAAATCACTTGACAATGCATCAGGAAGGATGAAGAAGCATGCCAACAAGAGGCATCTTGACTCTCCTCCTTTCAGTCGGGGTGACAAAGTCTGGCTCTCCTCGAGATATATCCGACTCAAGATGCCATCTTACAAATTGGGTCTGCGTTACATTGGCCCTTTTGAGATTCTAAGATGAGTCAACGATGTTGCTTACAAATTGAGGTTGCCTGCCTCACTCCGTGTCCCCAACACCTTCCATGTGTCTCTGCTGAAACCTGTGATTTTTAATCGCTTCCATTCTGCCTCTAGTTCAACTCCTCCACCTGTTAGTGCTGAGAACACCTTTGAAGTAAGAGATATTCTAGATATGAAAAAGGTTCATGGAAGAACTTTTTTCTTAATTGACTGTAAGGGTTTTGGCCCTAAGGAGAGATCCTGGGAGCCATTGGAGAACATCGATGCACCCTGGATTTTAAACAGGTTCCTCACCAGCCGGGGTAGAAGGGGTTGTAAGGAGGGGGGTACTGTTACCACCACTGGCCGCTCTCCCCCTGCGGCTGGTTGCGCCACTGTTACCTCTATGCCCGCTGCTGCCTGCTCCTCCATTCCTGTCCTTCGGTCCTGCCATGCTCCTCGCACTGCTGGAGGCTCTAGGACTCGGCACTTGCGCTCTGGCACTCTTGGAGGGTGATCACGCCTCCTCCAAGGTCCTGTAGCTTCTCTGATGTCCTGACCTGGGTGGCCACGCCCCCTCCCAGGTCCTTTATACACTTGGATATACTGACCAGGAAATCCCAGCAGCCAATCCGGGTAAGGTAGGGGTTATTTGAACCTGCTTCCTCTTTCCTCTGGCCCCTGGTTATTGTTTAAGCTCCTGCTTCTGTGACCCAGGCCAGTGTCTATATTCTGTGTGCACGTCCGTGTCCTTGCTCTCTGCCTGTTGCTCTGTTGTGCCTCCTGGCACATGCTCTGCTATACTCCTGTGCTCTGTTTCGTATGTCCATTCCTAGTGCTCCTGTGTTTGTCAGTCTCCTCAGTTATCCTTCTGTTCCATGTCTCTCCTGCTATCTTAGCCGTCCCTCTTGGTACCGGCTACCGTGGTTTTAGAGAGCCCTAGGGCTGTCCCTGACGATCCCTGTAAAGAGGTCGGTCTTCACTAGGTCGGCTCACCCTGGGCAATCTGTTCCACGATCCAGAGGGTCCACTCTTATAGCTCACCTCACTGAGGCGTTACAGCAGGTGGCGGTGCCTGCACTGCAGCATGATCGCAGCTATAATATGCATTAAATTATTTTATTTGGTGATATACATCTATTTTGAAAAAAAAAAATCTGTCTCAAAATATCGCCGGCCACAACTGTCCAGTAGCATCAATCGGCAGTCCGATAGATGCTACTTCACAGGTGCTGCCAGCGCCATTTTGCTAGAGAAAAAAATGGTCTCCACCAAGATGGCAATGGCAGTGCCTGCACAGTAGCATCTATTGTCGATCCGATAGATGCTACTGTGCAGGCGATGCTGGCATCATCTTGTCAGAGGAAATTTTTTTTCCCTAATAAAATGATGCTGGCGGTGCCTTTGCAGTACCATCTATCGGATCACCAATAAATGCTACTGCGCATGTAACATCTATTGGCACAGGCACAGCCGATGCCATTTTGAGACATATTTTTTTTTCATAATAAATGTATATCACCAAATAAAATAATTTAATGCACATTATAGATGCGATCATGCTGCATCGCAGGTGGCGCTACTGGCGCCTGCCTGTTGAATATATATATTTTTTTCAATATATACATTCAGTAAGTAAAACATTATCCAGCAAAATGGTGAGCAGTTGCTGCTTTGCTGGATTCACAAGAAGGGAATAACAGGAAAAAAAAATTGGATTTGTAATGTCATATATTTTTTAAAATTTTTAATGAATTTGATTCACTTTAATCTTTTTTGTCATCTCTAATTGCACCCAGAGTTTATTATATATGGAGTTTGCCCATCTATATTGCAATGATCAGAGTACAGATATGGTGAAACATTTTGCTCATCTCGCGTCTATTACTGTAAAATTGCTCAAATTACCACAGAACAAAGTGATCTTTCTAAAAACTAGTCTCATGGCCGTGCATTTTCCATGTTCATAGGATTCCCTCATGCTTTTTAATACTAGACTGCTGTGCTAACTCCTATTCCTACTAGTTCTCCTATTGTAAGCGATTCACACATGTAAGAGGTACAGAGATGTCATGTGTTCCACAATTGTAAATAGAATTACTGCTATTTTGTTCCTGACACATAGTGCATGGCTCCTAGAAGTGGTAAATCAATAGTTTTCTATTCAGCTAATCTATAACAATATTTCTGCCAATAGCTCATCCAGTGTTCTGTTTTCTAGTCTGTTATTTGTACTCACAGGAAGCAGTTATCAGCCATTGTAGGCATTGTATATGAACAAATGGTCAAAATAACGAATGATGCATTTCAGTTTTGACATTTTTTGCAAAACTATCCTGATTCCATAGCATTGAAAACAATGTGTAGAGAAAGATGATCCCTGACTTTGCAATATGACATGACAACACAGATACCAGTGAATAGGAAACATTGCCCTTCATATAGGTTATACATACATCTGTAGCAGCAGGGACAATGCTATGAGGCAGGGATCCCCAACCTGTAGCTTGGGAGACACATGTGGCTCAAGGTCCCATGAAGAGTGGCTCATGGGTGTCTGCCAGCTTGGTGCATTAGGTCGAGGTCTAGCCAACAGGAATGAGGATCACATCTCAAAATAGTGAATTTTGTGAGTAGCCCAGCACAGAAGAACCGATCTGGATGCGCATATACTGGTCTTAGAGGATTCGATTTAATTTAAGTATGGTACGCTGGAGACAGGATGATACCACCTATCAGAGGAAGTGCCTAAAGCTGAATGCGACAGTGTGTTGGGAGTGTTGGATGGGAGAATACTGAATGTAAGGAATTGTGAAGACCACTGTATTTTGTTATACTGCTTCGGGGTGATTTCTGTAGAAAGACAATGATCCAAAACACCGCTCCAAATCTACTCAGGAATTCATGCAGAGGAACAATTACAATGTTCTGGAATGGCCATCCCAGTCCCCAGACCTGAATATCATTGAACATCTGTGGGATGATTTGAAGTGGGCTGTCCATGCTCGGTGACCATCAAACTTAACTGAACAGGAATTGTTTTGTAAACAGGAATGGTCACAAATACCTTCATCCAGGATCCAGGAACTCATTAATAGCTACAGGAAGCGACTAGAGGCTGTTATTTTTGCAAAAGGAGGATCTACAAAATATTAATGTCACTTTTATGTTGAGGTGCCCATACTTTTGCACCGGTCAAATTTTGTTTAAATGCAGATTGCACATTTTCTGTTAGTACAATAAACCTCATTTGAATCCAGAAATATAACTGAGTCCATCAGTTATTAGATATATGAAACTGAAATAGCTGTTTGCAAAAACCAAATTTGTTATAAAGAAAAAAGGTTAACATTAATAGGGGTGCCCAAACTTTTACTACATGACTGTATAATGTGCCCCTTATATTACTCTATACAAAATAATGAACTCCATATAATGCTCCACACAGTATAATGAACCACATATATTGCTCCATACAGAATACAAAGCCCCATATATTGTTCCATACAGTATAATGAGCCCCATATATTGTTCCATACAGTATAATGGACCCCATATATTACTCTATACAGAATAATGATCCCCATATATTGCTCCATATATGATGGGTTCCCATATAATGCTCCATACAGTACATGATGGGCTCCATATACTGCACCATATACAGTATAATGGGCCCGATATATTGCTCCAAACATAAAAAAAAGAAATACTCATGTCTCCTTGCTAGCCACAGGTTTGTACTCCTCAGCATCGCTGTTTTCTGGCTCTCTGCACTGTGACTCTTCAGAAATGAGGACACACAGTAGTGACTTCACTGCACCCTCTGCCCTGAAATGTCACAGAGTCAGAAGACACGGAAGATGCTGCAGTGGAGAAATGGGGAGAGGTAAATATTGCAAGTGCAGGGGCCCTGATGGTGAGTGGCCCCCTGCCTGTTTAGGACCCCTGCACTTGCCCAGGTGCATCAGGTGCTAAAGCCAGTCCTCGTCTTACCTCACACATAGAGAGGTACTAACTACCTTACATTTTTTATGTAGCAATATCGGAGTCTTTGTAGTCATAAGTCACAATCTGCTGATGCATCATGTATGTATATGTTACTAATTTTTTTAAGAACACGCTGCACCTGGGAACAGTAGTTTTCAGAAACAGAAAAAAATCTTTTTAACTAAGTAGCAGCATATATATTTTCAGTTTTTAAAAATATCTACTAGGAAATCTGGCATTATTATTCATCATGGGAGTATGTAACACATTTTTGCATGAGAAATTAAATCCGATAAATCTTGATATAATTTTATAGTGAGTTTGCATCTATTTTTTTCTTCTTCCATGAAAGCCAACAATCTGATAATATAGTTGATATAATTATAGTGGAATGTCACAAAACCTGTTAATAGTCTTGTTTGATCTGTGACTATGAAAACAAAACAATGATGAATTAAATCCTGTTGTGACAATTTAAAAAAGCAATAATCATTTTGTTACTTTATTTCTCAGATAATTGCTACCAGTGGGATGCTGTCTGATTTATATACTAATGTGCTAAATGGCGAACTAAAATGAATGGCACAGCAGTTCTGAAAACATGAAAATATTTTTTTGCTTTAATTGTTTGCAGAAATTTTAACAAATGCAATTATTATTATTATTATTATTATTATTATTATTATTATTTTTAATTATTTTAAAGCACCATTAATTCCAGGGTGCTGTGCATTTTAAGAGTGTGTACAAAATATAAGTACAATAAATGTACTAACAGTGGAAACCTGATACATAGAAGAGAAGACCCTTCCATCACAGGCTTACAATCTATGAGGTTTTGAGGAAGAAGGCAGTAGGTTAGGATTTTTGTACAGCTCTATTGGCAGCAGTTATTGTAATTTGTAGGGTTTCTTGAGTAACAAAAGCATGATGAGTATCAATGGGAATGTTGAAGACACCCAAGATGATGGAGGAAATGTCAGCAGAGCATGTAGAAGATAAGTGGAAAAGTGGTTGATAATGGAAGTGGCTGGGCCTAGGGTTCAGTATATGACCATGTCTAGGAGGATGGAGGGGTAGTAGTTATGGACACAATGCACTTCAAAAGAAAGGAACATGGAAGTGGGACTGGGTTTCAAAACTAATTGCTAAAGAAGAAAATATTGACTCCTCTAGCATGTTTATTGCCAGTTTGAGGAGTGTGAGTGAAGTGAAGGCCACTATAACACAGTGAGAAGGGGAGGCAATGTCAAAGAGTGTTTTTATTCTAGGGAGCACTTTCAGAAGTATGAATATGGATCAAAACAATCAAGTCTGAGAAATGCTGGAATCAGTGGTGCCGATGAAAACAGACATACGATGAAGCAAATATAGAAGTTTCAGTATAGATCAAAACAATCAGGTTTCAGGAAGGCCTGAATAAGTCACAGTGATAAAAACAGACATAACAGAGGTAGGAATGTAGATCAAAGCAATGAGGTTTGGGGAATGCTGTAGTCCATGGCGATGATGAAAACAGACATACCAAGGAGTGAATATAGAGTTGCAGCAGTTTGATGCTGCAATCAAGAGGATACGGAGGAGGAGTGCAGG
Organism: Dendrobates tinctorius; assembly: GCF_039654945.1. Taxonomy (NCBI): domain Eukaryota; kingdom Metazoa; phylum Chordata; class Amphibia; order Anura; family Dendrobatidae; genus Dendrobates; species Dendrobates tinctorius. The sequence continues at coordinate 10,314,106 of NW_027361833.1, read as the reverse complement.
GTTCTTGAACGTTGCCAGATCCAGGGATTTAGCCAGTATCTGAACAAGGCAGGCGTCACACTTAACGTATGGAAAATCGGTCCGAGTCTCACAGCCAAGAGTTGCACAAGTGTTCTCTGTATCGTCATCCATGTGTAATGCGTTTGCAATGCAGTGATGTGATTTTCTCGCACCTATGTATCCGTATGACATCCGTTTGACATGCAAATGGCTTTACATTTCTCACCAATTTTGCCCATTGAATTTAATGACTCAATGGGCTGAAATGAGGAAAATGTGTGCACATTTGTCTCAAGCTACACTGATGATCCGTGTTTTGTCCGAGTTTTTCTCACACCAATAGGCTTGCATTCGTGAGTCTCGGACGATATACACGTACAATCACAGCATGCTGTGATTTCACACGCATGTAAAATATTCCAGAGAAAAAATATGGTGATGTGAGCTGCTCCATAGATTAACACTTCTATGGCAGTGTGACCCCGGCCCAACACTTACAATCTCTACAGTAAAAATATTGTAAGGGCTCTGCTCCTTGCCTAGGAGTCTGACTACCACTGATTAAGTGGTGATTATAACTTAGACAACAACCAGTACACAATTAATTTTATAAGAAGAAAATTATAAAGTTACTTGTTTTTACAAGCATAAATGTTTTAACTTTCTTTAACTTGCCATAAAATTGTGTACACAAGTATAAAAAAGCATATGCATAAATTTCTACAAGGTAGTGGATTTTAATCTACAACTCCATAACATTAATTTTTGTGTGAAGTTTAAAGTCGACCTGTAACAGGAGCCTGTCATGATGCTATTTATCTGGAAGACAGCCCATGGCAGGTGGTCAATGGAGACAGTGATTTTGGCTATACATAGCAACACTACGGTGTTGATGTGTATGGTATCATTGATCCAGATTATTGCAGGTTTAAGTGCCCTAAGGAGACTAACAAATACTGTTAAAAAAAGTTTTTAAAAAATATGAAAAAAATAAGTTCCATCCTCCTGTTGCTCTTTTTTTGCTATTTTGCCATACTTGGATTTTTTTACTCACTTTCCAGTACATCATATAAAAAAGGATGGTTTTATTCAAAAGTACAACACATTTTACAAAAAAATCAAGCCATCACAAGGCTATGTAAATGGAAAAATTAAAAAATGTATGGCTCTTGGAATAAGGGGATAAAAAAACAAAACTGCAAAACAAAAAAATTGCCTGGTGCTTTACCTCTTTCTGACATCAAATGTAATATTCCATCCACGAGACCTGGGCCTATTTGACCAGGGATGGAATATTACATCATCACGATCAGCCACGCAAACGGGGGATTTGCGGGTGAGCACCGCTGAGTGTAAGCTGATTCTGACAGCTGACACCGGCACTAAGTGCCAGGAGTGGTCACAAACTACTCCCGTCACTTTATCCCCCAAAATTCTGCAATCGAACATGGTCAAATCATTCCTTTGCCTTTGGATCGGAGACCCAGCATCATGAAACGGGGTCCTGATCGTTGCCATGGTGACCCAATGTCGTCATGATGACATCTGGGTCACCAGAGCATTGAAACTTGTTGACCATGTGCAGTGCATGATGAGCAAGTCTCTCTGTCAATGCAGCGCTGACAGCTTCTATGGCATGCAGATGTTGCTTCATCTACATGCTATAGAAGTGATCAGCCTGCAAAAAATGATTGGCCCAAGTAAAAATGTTAGAAAAGAGTAAAAAAAAGCCTTTTAAACAATTGTAAAATGTTTATTAAAAATAAAAAATAATTATAAAAAAATCACTTTATTTTCTGTCACTAAAATATTTGAATGAAAAAGAAATCTAACCAATAAAAGTACACATATTTGATATTGCCGCATCCGCAACGACCCGACATATAAAACTGTCCCACTAGTTAATCCCTTTAGGTAAAACCATAAAAAAAGAAAAACAAGGCAAAAAACATTGCTTTATCATCATACCACTGAACAAGAAGTGAAATAACACACAATAAAAAAGGATATAAATAAGCATGGTACTGCTGAAAGCATCATCTTGTCCCACAAAAACAAGCTGCCATACGGCTCCATCAGCAGAAAAGTAAATAAGTTATAGCTCTCAGAATAAAGCAATGCAAAAATAATTATTTTTTCTATAAAATAGTTTTTATTTTATAAAAGCACCAAAACATAAAAATAGATATTAACGAGGTATCGCTGTAGTCATACTGACCTGAAGAATAAACCTGCTTTATCAATTTTACCACACATGGAACTGTATAAAGTCCCCCCAAAAGAAATCAATTAATTGCTGGTTTTGTTCATTCTGCCTCCCAAAAATCAGAATAGAAAGTGATCAAAAAGTGTCATGTTCCCGAAAATGGTACCAATAGAAACGTCAAATCGTCCCACAAAAAGCAATACTTCACATGATTCTGTCGGCCAAAGTATGGAAAAATTATATCTCTCAAAATGTGGTGATGCAAAAACTATATTTTGCAATAAAAGGCTTCTTTTAGTGTGTGACAGCAGTGAAACATAAAAATCCGTCATAAGGCCTGTTTCACACATCCTGATATTTCCGAGACCGGAGATGTCAGTGTTCGTGTGTGTAATACTTGCGGCACATGTGATGAGCACAAGGGAAGAAGCGTAACAGTAAGCACTGTTCTCCAGCTACAGGTGCTGAACACTGCTCTGAGCTCTCATCAATCTCCCCTGCTCTGCCGGCAATCGGCGATAGCAGGGGAGAATGATGAGTTACATTTAAGTGATAAAAGAGACAGCAGGCAGCAGCTGATGGGACTATTACTCTCATCAGCCTACACCTGCTGCGCTGCTAATAACAGTGACAGCAGGAGCGCCTGATGGACTATAAATAAATGAAAAAAATGGCATGGGTTCTCCTGTATTTTCTATAACCAGCCAGGCAAAACTCATAGCCAGGGGTTGCAACCCTCAGCTGTCAGCTTCAGCAAGGCTGGTTATCAAGAAAGGAGGGGTCCACATGCTGGGTTTTTTTTTAAATTATTTAAATAAATAATTTAATAAAACGGCTTGGGGTTCCCCCAATTTTTATCAATCAGCCATGCTAAATATAAATAATATAAAATGTATTTTATATAATCAGCTGTGAGTTTTGCTGGCTGATTATTTAAAATACAGGGAAACCCACGTCATTTTCATTTATTTATTTATTTATCGCTCTGGCGGCGACTGATAGATACCTCCATCAGCCGCTCCTGCTATCACGGTTATAAGCAGCAGCAGGGGTAGGCTGATGAGAGTAATAGTCCCATCAGCCACTGCCTGCTGTCTCTTTTATTACTTAAATGTAATCTACATCATTCTCCCCTGCTCACGCCGATTGCCAGCAGAGCAGGGAAGAATGATGAGAGTTGTGTTCAGCACCTGGCACTGGAGAACAGTGCTTAGTGTAACACTTCTTCCCCAGCTCCGATGCATGTCACATGGATGACATCCATGTGTGTTATGTGTATGCACGTGTGCTGGACATTTTGTGGCCCATGCTGACATTAAAAAATGAACATGTCAGCGTGTTTTGTCCACGGACACAAGGTCCATAGAAACACACTGACATGTGCACAGACCCATTCACTTGAATAGGCAAATAGCACTCCGTTCCTCCCGAGTCTCTCCATATGTATAAGTAGTACTGTACAGCACATATGGGGTATTGCCACTTTCAGTAGAAATTGTGATGCAAATTTTGGTGCCATTTTTAGTCACTTCTTGTGTGAAAATGTAATATATTTGGCTAAAACAAAATTTTGGTGGTAAAAATGTAGTTATTTTGTCTTCACTGCCCAATGGAATAAAATTTTGTGAGGCACATGTGGTATTAAAATGATCACTGCACCCCTGGATTAATTCATTTGGGAGTGTAGTTTGTAAAAGGAGTTCACATATAGGGGTTGCTGTTGTTCGGGCACCTCATGTGCTCTGCCAATGTGACATGGTACCCTCAAACCATTCCAGCAAAATCTGAACTCCACTATGGCGCCTCCTCCCTTCAGAGCTTTGCACTGTGCCTCAAAAGTAGTATTCCCCTACATATGGGGTATCAGCATATTCAGAAAAAATTGCACAATAACTTTTGGGGTCAAATTTCTACTGTAACTCTTGGGAAAATAAAAAATTGCTGGTGAAAATATCATTTTTGTGGAAAAAATTTGATTATTTATTTTTACGACTCTACGTTATAAACTTCTATAAAGCGCTTGGGGGTTCAAAGTGGTCACCACACATCTATACAAGTTCCTTGGGGCCTCTGTTTTCCAAAATGATGTCAGTTGTGTTGAATTTCCACTGTTTAGGCACATCAGGGGCTCTCCCAATGCGACATAGCTTCCAATCTCAATTCCAGCCAATTTTGCATTGAAAAGTCAAACAGCGCTCCTTTCCTTCCGAGATCTGCTGTGTGCCTAAACAGTGGTTTTCCTGCTCATATGGGGTATCAGCATACTCAGGACAAATTAATCAACATCTTTTGGGGTCCAATTTCTCCTGTTACCCTTGGTAAAATAAAAAAATATTGGATCTGAGGTAATTTTTTTAATTTAGTTGAATGTTATTTTTTTATATATTCCAAAAATTCCTGTGAAGCACATGAAGGGTTAATTAAGTCTTGAATGTGGTATTGAGCACCTTGAGGGGTGCAGTTTTCAGAATGGTGTTACTTTTGGGTATTTTTTTATCATATAGACCCCTCAAAGTGACTTCAATTGTTATGTGGTCCCTAAAAAAAAACGTGTAAAAATGAGAAATCGCAGTTCAACTTTTAACCCTTATAACATCCTAACCAAAAAAAATTGGTCCAAAATTGTGCTGATGTAAAGTAGATATGTGGGAAATGCTATTTAATAAATACATTTTGTGACATATCTGTGATTTAAGGGCATGAAAATTGAAATTTGGAAAATTGTGAAATTTGCTAAATTTTTGCCAAATTTCCATTTTTTTCACAAATAAATTGAAGACATATCAAAGACACTTTACCACTATCATGACATACACTATGTCATGAAAAAACAATCTCAGAATCACAGGGATCAATTGAAGCATTCCAGAGTTATCACCTCAAAAAGGGACAGTTGTCAGAATTGTAAAAATTGGCCCGGTCATCAACATGCAAACCTCCCTTGGGTGTAAAGTGTTTAAGGGGTTAAACACACAATTGTATTTAAAGCAAATCTGTCAGCAGGCTTTTGCTACCTCATCAGAGGCCAGCAGTATGAAGACAGAGACCCTGAAACCAACAATTTATTACTTAGTTTACTGGTTGAAGTGGTTCTGTCACAATCACAATTTTTAGATTTAGCAATGTAGCAGAGCAGAAAAAGCTAACCCCACCCCAGCTGTGCTCTGCATATATACTGTATCTATAGACAGTGAGCTGCTGAACACAAAAGGGGTGGAGTCAGACCAAGAGGCAGGTGCTGTGTCCCAATAATGATAAGCTTCTGGTGCTAAAACAGTCATTGCAAGTAAACAACAGCACTGAGCTTGATAAGAGGCATCGCTGAAATCTGAGTTATAACCCCTATATCATGATCTCCAGATTACATAGCAAAAACTTGCTGACAGATTGTTAGGATTTTGGAATGCATCGAATATGAAATAATAATAAGGTGCATTTGCAACCCAGGGTCCACCGGACGGTGGTGGAGAAACTGCAGCTAGAACAATGGTGGAGCAAGGCTGCGAGAAAACACTTTAAGCACACTGAGTTAAATGTCACTCAGTGTGCACAGAGCGCAAAGTACCAAGCTCTATTACACCACAGAGCGGTACTATGAAGCAACACAAAAAGGACTATAACCTGTCAGAATGTACAGGCATATAAAAAAAATACTAATTGGGGTCCGTATAACAAACCCCCCAGTGAAGACTAAGCTGGTGGTTGACCCTGCTCTGACACACAGTGCATATGCGCCTGAGGACGACCGATGCAGATGCTACGTTCAAGTGGGAGTTTCCACCCTACACTACCTGTCTAGACAAACACTCGCAGTGCTACTAGTGGCACACAGAGTGGTAAAGTAGGCATAAATTTACATGACACTAGCGCACAGGCATGCAGCATTAAGAACCTTTTATACCTTAAGCTCAAGTCCAGACAGACAGGACCTTGCCTTTGGACCAATCTGAAGCTGCCACATCACCAGAGCAGCTGACAACCGAGCACCAATGAGAAGGCGCCACATCATGGACATGGTCAGTAGGGTGAAATCTGGACTTAGGCTCCAGAGAATAGCACTGCATGTGTAATACCAGTAGTCACCATAGGCTTAGCTGGAAAGCTGACAGAAACTATACATACAGCACGAGCTTGGGCAAGCCACTGGGTCTGGAGTCAGTGCTAAGCAGTCATCCTAGTGGCTGAGCCTGAATGAGAGACCATTGCACCAGTCAAAGCTTGGGATTTATACTGTGCAGTGGGAGAATCCCAGCGACTAACACAGATTTGCTTTAAGTTCTATTAACATGTGGCTTCATAATATCCTGTCACAAGTTATTGGCATTTATGCCACAATGGTAAGATAACATTTTAGATCTTTCATTATGGCATTCAGACTGTTATATATAGTTTGAATGCCATATTCACATCAAGCTTCTTGCTTATTGTCTTGTAGCCCATCCCAGCCAGGTGCAGGTCTGCAATTTTGGTTTCCTTAGACAGCTCTTTGGTCTTGGCCACAGTGGAGAGGTTAGAGTGTGATTGAATGAGTGTGTGGAGAGGTGACTTTTATACAGATAACGAGTTCAAACAGGTGCATTTAATACAGGTAATGAGTGCAGGGTAAGATGGCTTCTTAAAGAAAAGCTGACAGGTCAGCGAGAGACAGAATTCTTGCTGGTTGGTTGGTGATTAAATACTTATTTCATATTAAAAATGCAATGCAATTACTTCACAATCATACAATGTGATTTTCTGATTTTTACTTTTAGATTCTGTCTGTCACAGTTGAACTGTACCTACGATAATAATTACAGACCTCTCCATTCTTTGTAGGCGGAAAAACTTGCAAAATTGTCATTGTATCAAATACTTATTTTCCCCACTGCACCCAGTCAGTTTTCAAATCTATTTGCCATTTTTTTCATTTTGGTGCCTCATCCCCAAATCTAAAACCCAAACAACTGTGTTGGCTATCTCCTCCTCCACCTCTTTCACCTATACCGCCATGTCCACCTCTTCCATTGCAACTATACCTTGTGGTTCTAGATATCTAGTTTTAGTTTTGTTAAATCTAGCTTGCTTTAAGTCAGTTCCATAAAAAATACACCAAAAAACACAAAAAATATAAAAGAATACAAAAAAAACAATAAATATATGTTGGATTACTCCTCCCATACTTCATTTACCCACACCGCCACATCCACCTCTTCCTTGACTTGGACCTACACCTTGTGGTTCTAGAAATCTAGTTTTAGTTTTGTTAAATCTAGGATATTCTATATGTATTCTTTAACCCATATCTGAGGGAGTGCTTTGCCAAAAGCCACTGTGTGTATATCTGTGGGTGTACTGTGCCAAAAGTGTCAAAAAATGGCGAGTACATGACATCTTATGTAGTTTCTCACAGCTGATGTTGAGAGCTATAGAGAGGTTGAATGATGAGTGTCTCTCACTTGACATAGGACAAATTCAAATCAAGTTGGGGAAGATTGTAGCTTAGGAGGTGACTGTTCTGCACATGAGTAGAAATCCACTGAAGGGTTGATGGCTTAAGGTGCAGATTAGATTTGTGCTGAGTTCTGTTAGGTAAGAACTGTGTGAGATTTCTGGAATGAGAGTGAGTCTTATTGAGAAATTGGAATACCGAGTCAAAAAAGAAGCGACAGAGTGCTTGAATTCTAGACTGCCATAAGAGGCGATGTGAGACTGGTGTACACTGAAGTGGCTTGGGAGGCCTAGGTGCATGTGAGAGTGATGCAAGTTTTGGAGGACCCTGGGAAACTGGAAGAAGCGAATAATACTGTAAAACAATCATAGTTATACTGAAATGTTTTAAGTAAGGTGCTTCCTCGGATGAAATGTTTCCTGGTACGTCATTTCTTGTCTGGGCTCTAAGTGTAATGCTTAGTCCTGACTACTGACCACAAAAAATCACTTTCTTAGAAGCATTTTAAAATCCTACTCACTCATTACCAATAGAGCCTTTTGCTAACTCAGATAAACATATATAATTGTTTTAGGCAGGTATGGGAAAATGCTATAAAATAATAATGTGGTTGGAAAGTGACTGAGCAAAAAGAGAAGTCTAAATGAAATCAACATTTGCTGCAACCACATGTTGCATTCATAACAACATGAATTCTTCTAGCTACACTTGCACAGTTTTTACCAGAAACCGGCAGGGAGGTTGTCTCAGACATCTTTGAATACTAATCACAGATCTTCTGTATATGTAGGCTAGTACAAATTATTTTATTTCTTCACATAATCACATAGAGACTTGATGATGTTGAGTTGAGTTTAGGGCATTTGGGAGCCGTATCCTCAAATAACGAACATGATGCTGAACTTATTAGGTGACAACTGTTAATCATTGAATGAGAAAATAGGGGGCAGATACCAAATCCATAAGACAAGAGAAAGAAACTCTTGCAATCAATAGGTACATTCAAATACTGAGTAGTTTTGTATGACTTTGTATATCATCTGTATCATGCATTAAGAGTTTGTTACTAGCTCTAGATTGCCCTACTTCATTTCACCGCTTGATAGTCAAAGTGTTTGTGGGATATGAAATTTCTGCAATCAGATGGCAGAACATGATGGAAGAAAATGTACGTACACATATTATATGTACGACATATTAGAGATATATAAAAACCAGCTATGAAACAGGGTATATGCAGCAGGTTTTGAAGCAATTCCTTGTTGTCCTGCATCCATGATGGGTTCTGTTTATATCAATCTGTCAACCACTGGATAATTTGGCAGGTTTATATATTCTCTGTTACTAGTTTGAAGGGTACTGATCCCAGATGAGCAAGGCATGTCAGATGGGTTCATGGTTGATTGAGCATGATGTGGCAGTTTAACATTAGTCCTTTTCTGTACTGCAGCTTAAGGCAAAGTGATTTTGCGTGGAAATTCTCCTTATACACTTTAGCATCTTCACTGATTAACAAGCAAACTGTAAGTCTTCATAGCATAGATGATTGCATAGTCCGCATTGCTTTAAATCTTGCTTGTTTTTTTTTATTTTTAGCATTATTTACATTAACATACTTTCATAGTTTTAAGCGGTCATCTGTGCATATTTATTCTTGCTAATGATGACCAAGACAGTGTGAGCTCATTTCTTTTATGGATCTGTGCCTTGACATGACAAAAACCACCAGGTAACAAAATGAGGTGTATCTTGCAACTATTAGTCTCCAAAACTTGTAGCAGGACCATAAATACACACCATTCTGTTTCTAATATTGCAAAGAAAAATTAGAGCCAGGCATCATGATCTTGGGGCACCTGCTGTTTTTGCAATCCCTATAGTTCATAAGATCAAACGTAAATGGGGTTACAACACCTAATATTTAATATTTTCTTTATTGTGGCATATCAAAGCTCAGTTACTTGAGAAAATAAGGCTATAATGCTTATATGTATCATATCTCAGAATTGTAATCAGTGCCTCATAGGCCTTAATAAAAAATCTCTATCAAGACCCCATCTATCACAGGTCTTTAATAGTAGTGGTCTTCTCATATGGGCTAAAAAGACCTTTATATCCAAGTTCTATTCCCATATATTACTTGCTTGGTTGCATACTTGCAGTCACATGACTGCCTGCTCCATGCGCTTATATCGGTAGAATCCTCACAGTGGGCAATGTGTGCGATGTGAGGATTCACAAGTCTGTAGTCACATAGAGTGACTGAAGATCTGTAGCTTAAGACCGAACAACAACTTTGAGTACTGTGAATATGACACTTTGGGCTTTTATACACCACTTTCTGCACAAACCCAATCAAAGATCCACGTGAGACTTTTTTAGCGCCAAGAGCCAAGCAACCTCAATTATTGACATTTTCAGGGCATTGTTATGAACTGGAAGCTGAGATAATGTGTTTAGATTTGAAATGCAGTTGTTTGCCATCTTCACTATATAAAAATTATGGTTTTAATATAATGTATCAGTATTTTCAGCCACATATCTGTCATTGTTTCTAACTTTAATTTTGTGAGCAGTGGATAAATGATACCTGTCACCGCAGGTTATGATTATAAACGGGCAGGGAACCATGTGATGCAGTTTCAACATTTATGTTCTAAATCAGAAATGAATTTGGATTTTAGCTTCTGGCAATGCTTAGTTTTGTGAACATTTTTTCATATGCCCTTTAAAATAAAATGTGAATGTTAGCCAAATAGTAACACATTTAGACACAGACAAATATACTTACACATATACATATATGTTGACACAAAAACACATATACAGTATAATGTATTGTACAAAGAAACAGACACAAAATAAATCATAAATAATAACTCTTCATTTCACTAATGTTTCTGCAAATACAAATGTTTTGATAATTAAACTTGAGAATTAAAGTGAAGCTTTCACCTGATTTGTTTGAATTAGCAAAATTGTTTTGGAGCAAACTTTGTTAGAACACTACTTTTGCCATTACTCTGTTATTCTTTTTGGGAATGTTTAAATACATTGATGGCAGGGTTTTACTAGATGGACATTGTTTGCAAGTTCAGGTTTTTGATTCAGCTTTTGATGTCAAAAGACAAACATGAGTTTAAGGGAAGGATAAGTCATAGTCTTTCCTTTTCAGAAGTCATCCATTTATAATCTGTTTCCAGTTGTGACTTCAAAAACTGCATATGAACTGTTTAAGCAAAGCTAGCCTATGCATGCTGTCATGTCGGACGCTATTCACACCACAGCGTCCGGCAGACAGAGGTAGTTCCACCTCCGTCCACTATAGCCTCAGTGGTGCCGGCTTGATTTTCTCAGGCTATCGGGGGTTAATCTAGCTGGAGATCAGGTTGGATGTTTGGTCACGCCCACGGTCTTTAAATAGTCATGCTGGCCTATGGGCGTCGCCGATTATAGCTTGTGTTTCTTACCAAGTGGTTCCGGTCTGGAGTGGAGGTGTTGGAGAGAGAGAGAGAGATTCATATCTGGTGTCGTATGATCCGTTGTTACCTTCTAGCCTTCCCATATTTGTATTTTGTTGTGCCCTGTTCACATTACTGTATAGTCCTGTGTGTATGTGGCGCGGTGCAGTTTAAGTTGTCCCTGTCTGTCATTATTGTGTGGGGCTTTGGTGGTTTGTCTCCTCACTGGGTGGAGGGTGGAGGGTTAAGCTTAGGGCTGAGCAGGAGATAAGGAAAGGTTGGAGGCTCAGGCATTTGCCCCATCAGCAAAAACCCTGAGTTGAGGGTCAGACAGGGTTTCCCCTAGTTAAAGGGACACCACAGGGGCCCCGGGTATTTCTGCCTTAGTTGACCTAAGCCCCGCCTGACATTATAATCGGCCTACATTTTTCAGGAGTCCATGGATCCCATGGATTCCATAACCCGCCCGTTGGCGGCGCTGTCCTTACAGGTCTCCGAGTTGAAAGGGGCAGTTCAGCAGCAAGGCCTGGTAGTAGTGAAGGTGCAAACGGCATCTGCAGGTATCGGTGCAGAGCCGAAGATCCCGCTGCCAGAACGATTCTCAGGGGAACGCAGCAAATTTGTCATATTTTGGGAGGCCTGCAAGTTATACTTCCGCATGCACCCGGTCTCCTCAGGTAATGAGGCTCAGCGGGTGGGTCTGGTGTTATCATTACTGAGTGGGGACCCCCAAGCATGGGCATTTTCCTTACCAGCTGACTCTGCTACATTTCATTATGTCGATAATGTTTTTTCTGCACTCGGGCTCATTTATGATGATCCTGACAGATTGGCTCTACCAGAATCTAAAATCCGCGCCCTCCGTCAGGGGGAACGTATGGCGGAAGACTATTGATCAGAATTTCGCCATTGGGCAGTAGACACACAGTGGAACGACCCAGCGCTGCGGAGTCAGTTTATTCATGGGGTTTCAGGAAGAGATAAACAGGCCCTCCTGATGTATGAGACTCCTGCATCGTTGGAGTCTGCCATGAGTTTGGTTATACGTATTGATCGCCGTTTGCGTCAAGAGGCACAGGAGACGTTACCCCTGGGGGAAAGCAGAGGTGCAAGTGTGGTTGCTGCAGGTGAGCCCACTGAACCTATGCAAATTGCGAGCGTGTCACAGGTTAAGCGTCGCGTTCCTGGGTTCAGGAAGCCCGGAGCATGTTTTTACTGTGGTAAAAGAAATCATTATGTCAACGCTTGTCCTGTGCTACCGAAGAAGGTCACACAGGCGGAAAACTGTTAAGCTCAGTGGGTATGGAGGAGGCCCAACTGAGCGTATGCATATCCTCCATGATGGTATCTCAATGTATGCTCCCTGCCAAGGTTATTATCGTGGGCAGAGAGCTACCTATATCAGTGTTTGTAGATAGCGGTTCCGCCACCAATCTTATAGATGAGGAGTTTGCACGCACTGCCGGGTTTAAGATCGAAAAACTCCCTCATCCTATTCAGGTGGTTACCATTAATGCCGCTCCCCTCCCACAAGGGGAGATTACGGAGTTTGTGGCTGAGGTGAAACTCCACATTGGGGTCCTACATTCTGAGTGGGTTACATGTAGGGTCCTCCGTAATCTCCCAGCACAAATGGTCCTGGGTTTTCCATGGTTGTCCAGGCACAACCCGGTGATTGATTGGAAAACTCAGGACATAGTCCAATGGAGTGGTTTCTGCCAGGACAATTGCTTGGCCACATGTGTGTCCGCCGTGACGCCCAGCCTTCCGGAGGCTTTGCAGGATTTCACGGATGTATTCTCTGAGAGGGGTTGCTCAGAACTGCCTCCACATCGAGCCTATGACTGTGTGATTAGGTTAAAACCCGGGGCCAAATTACCTAAGGCCAGGATGTTTAATATTTCTGGTCCAGAGAGACAAACTCTGAAAGACTACATCGCGGAGAGTCTGAGCAAAGGACACATCCAGCCTTCGTCCTCGCCTGTAGCAGCGGGGTTTTTCTTCATTAAGAAGAAAGATGGGGGGTTACGCCCGTGTCTGGATTTCCGGAAGTTAAACCAGATTATGATCCGTGATCCATACCCGATGCCTTTGATCCCTGATTGGTTCAACCAGGCAGCGGGGGCAAAGTGGTTTTCCAAGCTTGACCTCAGGGGGGCGTATAACCTCATAAGGGTCCGTCAGGGGGATGAGTGGAAGACGGCGTTTAACACTCCTGAGGGTCATTTTGAGAGCCTGGTTATGCCATTTGGGTTGACACCGCGCCTGCTGTTTTCCAACATTTTATTAATGATGTATTTACTCATGTCCTGGGGAAATTTGTGATTGTATACCTGGATGATATCCTCATTTATTCGAGCGACCGGGACACTCATTTAGAGCATGTCAGGCAGGTGTTACAGTTGCTCCGTGAGAATAAGCTCTATGCTAAGCTGGAAAAATGCTTATTTTTTGTTCAGGAGTTGCCTTTTTTAGGATATATTGTGTCCGCCGCAGGGTTTAAAATGGACACCGCGAAGGTGCAAGCGGTGCTGCAATGGGAAAGGCCTGATAATCTGAAAGCGCTCCAGCAGTTCCTTGGGTTTGCTAATTATTATAGGAAATTTATAAAACACTTTTCTAATATAGCCAAACCGCTCACGGACATGACAAAAAAAAGGTACTGATCTGGCTAGCTGGTCTGAGGTGGCGATACGTGCATTTCAGCGTCTGAAGAACAGTTTTGCTTCAGCCCCCATTCTGGTGCAACCGGATGTGTCTAAACCTTTTGTGGTGGAGGTTGATGCGTCTGAGGTGGGAGTGGGGGCAGTACTGTCACAGGGCTCATCTTTGAGTGATATGCATCCATGCGCCTACTTCTCCAAGAAGCTGTCGCCGGCCGAACGGAATTATGATATCGGCAACAGGGAGTTGTTGGCCATCAAATTGGCTTTTGAGGAATGGCGACACTTCTTGGAGGGGGCGGCTCACCAGGTCACAGTCATCACCGACCATAAGAACCTGCTCTATCTGGAGTCGGCCAAGCGTCTGTCTCCTAGGCAGGCTCGCTGGGCATTGTTTTTTACACGTTTCAATTTTCTGGTGACTTACCATCCCGGGGCTAAAAACACCAAGGCGGATGCCTTGTCCAGGTGTTTTCTGGGGGGAGAACCTCGGGAAGAGCCGGTACCCATCCTCCAGGAAGGTGTAGTGGTTTCGGCTCTCACGACTGAGGTAGAGGCGGAGATTGCCGAGGCCCAAGAGGAGGTACCGCCAGGACTTCCCGCCAACAAATCATTTGTACCCCTTCATCTTCGTCTTAAGGTGTTGAGGGAACACCACGACTCAGTACTGGCTGGTCATCCAGGGGTTAAGGGCACCTTGGAGCTGGTATCACGTTGTTTCTGGTGGCCCAAAATCCGGCAGGACGTGGTCTCGTACGTGGAAGCTTGCATCACGTGTGCTAGGGCCAAGTCGCCCCGAGCCCGTCCTGCTGGCACGCTACAGCCTCTGGGGGTACCTAATAGGCCATGGACAGAAATCTCCATGTATTTTATCACTGACTTGCCAGCCTTGGCGGGGAACATGGTCATCCTGGTGGTGGTTGACCGATTTTCAAAGATGGCGCATTTTGTGTCATTGCCTTCCTTGCTCAATGCAAAGACGTTGGCTCAGGTGTTTGTGCAGGAGGTGGTCAGACTCCACGGAGTTCCGTCGGACATAGTATCTGATAGGGGAACTCAATTTGTTGCGAGGTTTTGGAAAGCTTTTTGCTCACGTTTGGGGATCAAGTTGTCACATTCATCGGCGTTTCATCCACAGTCAAATGGTCAAACTTAGCGCATGAACCAAAATCTGGAGAAGTATTTACGATGCCTTGTGTCTGACAACCAAGAGGAGTGGTCTACTTTCCTTCCTCTGGCCGAGTTCGCGTTAAATAATCACCGCCAAGAGTCATCGGGAGAGTCTCCGTTCTTTTGTGCTTACGGTCAACATCCTCAATTTTGTACCTTACGTCAGGGTGACTCGGGGGGCGTCCCAGAGGAGGACCAGCTAGGAGCTCAATTATCATCGGTCTGGAGGAGGGTGAAACAGCGATTGTTGAGCATGAGTGCGAGGTACAAACGGGTGGCTGACAGTAGACACGTGCCAGGTCCGGACCTGTGTGTGGGTGAATGGGTGTGGTTAGCGACTAAAAACATAAAACTCAAAATTCCATCTTTAAAATTGGGTCCAAGGTTTATTGGCCCTTTTAAGATTGCTGCCATCATTAACCCAGTTGCTTATCGGTTGGAACTTCCTGCAGTATACAAGATACACAACGTGTTTCACAGGGCTTTATTGAAAAAGGTGGTAAGCTCTGTGGACACGACGCCGATGCCACCTCCGGTCATGGTGGATGGCGATTTAGAGTTTGAGGTCTCCAAGGTAGTGGACTCTCGAGTAGTGCGCTGTACTCTTCAGTATTTGGGGTATGGTCCGGAGGAGAGGTCTTGGGTACCAGCCTCGGACATACATGCGGATCGGCTGGTCAGTTCGTTTCACCGCCGTCATCCGGACAAGCCGGGTCCTATAAGTCTTGAGGGCCCTGGGGTCCCTCGTAGAAGACGGGGTACTGTCATGTCAGACGCTATTCACACCACAGCGTCCGGCAGACAGAGGTAGTTCCACCTCCGTCCACTATAGCCTCAGTGGCGCCGGCTTGATTTTCTCAGGCTATCGGGGGTTAATCTAGCTGGAGATCAGGTTGGATGTTTGGTCACGCCCACGGTCTTTAAATAGTCGTGCTGGCCTATGGGCGTCGCCGATTATAGCTTGTGTTTATTACCAAGTGGTTCCGGTCTGGAGTGGAGGTGTTGGAGAGAGAGAGAGATTCATATCTGGTGTTGTATGATCCGTTGTTACCTTCTTGCCTTCCCATATTTGTGTTTTTTTGTGCCCTGTTCACATTACTGTATAGTCCTGTGTGTATGCGGCGCGGTGCAGTTTAAGTTGTCCCTGTCTGTCATTATTGTGTGGGGCTTTGGTGGTTTGTCTCCTCACTGGGTGGAGGGTGGAGGGTTAAGCTTAGGGCTGAGCAGGAGATAAGGAAAGGTTGGAGGCTCAGGCATTTGCCCCATCAGCAAAAACCCTGAGTTGAGGGTCAGACAGGGTTTCCCCTAGTTAAAGGGACACCACAGGGGCCCCGGGTATTTCTGCCTTAGTTGACCTAAGCCACGCGTGACACATGCACACTGCCACGATGTGACAGGAGCTGTCATGATGTGACTGAAGCAGTGTGACATGACCCCATGAAGGGTCAGTCAATGGACGACACAACACACAAGGGAAGACCAGGGAAACAAACAATGGTGGGACCTGTCAATAGAGAACGGGGGAAATGGACACCTCCTGCACTCACCTGAGGAAGTTCCCTGACCTTACTAGCATTCCTATATGGGTTCTTTCTGTTAGGAGTGGCGGAAGGCACTAAATAAAAAATATAAATGAAGTGCCTTCGCCACTCGGGGTCCAACGTGCGGTAGATGGAGAAACCGCAGCTAAGTGACGCAGAGCAATCTGGCGGTAATGTGCACAGGGTTTAGATAGCACCCAGATGCACAAAGGGATCTCTGTTAAATGCACAGAGACAGTAAAGCAAATATAACAGCGCTGAGCCTGTTCAAAGAAAAGGAACTCAGCGGTGCACGAGCGGCATATGGTCACCAGAGTAGTTAAAAACAGTACTCACTCCGCCAGGACCTACCGTACTCTCGTGGAAAACTGCGCTGCAACTGCAGATGCAAATAATAGCTGCTACAGCAGCGTGACATGAGACTTGCAGTAACGCAGGCGCGATGTTAGACGCTAGCAGGTGCTATAGTGGAGCAATGGCGCGTTGGCGCTGACTACTGGCTATAACTCATTCCCTCACACAGCCGTAATATCAAAGGAAGGGGGTTTCAAATGAGTCATTCACCATTCCATGCATCCATCCACATACACACAGCAGCAAGTATGACTATACTAGCGCATGGCGGAACAGTCATGCGTGCTTTTTATAGCGAACGGGACCTTCAGGAAATCTTCAGGTCTCCAGGAGGAGCCAATGGGATCCGACACAGGACCTGAACACCTGACTCCCGAACTCCAATGTGAGTTCATCCCATGAGCATGCTCAGATGCAGGGGTAGAGGACTTAGCCTCTGGGGAGAGTTGCCGCAAGGCAATCTCCTCTGCAGTCTCCTCTACAGCAGGTGAAGAGCAGGAGGCTGCAGAATGTGAGGATCTAGATTTCAGCAAAGGAGATGCAGAAATCTGACTCCTAACACTTTCACCCCGTCACCGTGCAGGATACCTAATCCCTCACTTGATATGCTCCTATCCCTAAGTAGGGAACTGGCAGGTGAGAGCACTGGTCACACCGCTGCACTAATACAGCAGAAAGTAAGGACAGACACCAAAAGGGACAAGGTAAACAAAAAATGCAAAATTTAGCTTCCTCTGCTGCAAAACACAACACTGAAAAGCAGAGTAAGGCACCTGGCAAGCGAACTCAGCAAAGCACCACTGCACCCAGAGAGCTCCTTCCTGCAGCTTGGTCGCTGTAGAATGAACTAACACCGACAGTCAGCTGATGCATCAGGTGACCTCTTAAAGGATGGTGGGAGGGGTCACCACCCACATCAGCTAACCCAGCAGCAATGCAATTACACCAGCAGGCCAGCGGGGGAAAAAACAGACATTAACCCCTGATGGCCTGAAAGGAAAAAAGTTTTAATCTGAGAACCAGATCTGCCACATATCCAAAAATGGATCATCACACACACACCCTTGTGACAAGCAGAATAGTAAACCCTAGTTTTCAATGTATTCATAGATTTTGATTAGGAATACCAGGAGAACAAAGCAATATACATGTTGAGAGAGTTGGTAGTTCCTTAAAGCAATTATAATAATGTACCACTCTACACTGTGATCACAATTATTAGGCAAGTGAGTATTTTAACCATATCATCATTTTTGTGCGTATTTTCCAACTCCAAGCTGTATAAACTAGAGGTTTTATTGAATGTTGCTTATTAGGTGGTGTGCATTTGTGTAATGAGGAATGTCGTTGCCTAAGGTTATCCACACCAGCTTGTTTTCCTCAGGAAAATTGGCCAAAAAAGGGAATTAACTGACTATGAAAATTAAAAAATTGTTTGAAGTCTTACAAAGTGATGAAGTACTCTTAAAATTGCTACGATTTTGAGTCATGATCACGGAACCATGAAAAGTTTTGTTTCAAATAGTCAACAGGGTGACAAAAATGGTGTTGAGAAAAAATGTAGCACATTAATTGCCAATGATTTGAGAAGAATCAAATGAGAAGTAGCCAGAGAATGACTTTTGTCCAGATGGATGGGCTTGTGGCTCCATCAGTAACAGGCACAGACCTCCACTTTGACTCCAGCAAGTTTCAGGTGGAGTATTGCTATGGGATGGATCCAAGTCCTCTTCAACCTGAAAAGGTCTAATGAGCTAGATGAACCTTTTAAAATTGAAGACGTACTCAAAGTCAACTCCCAAACCTACTGCCATTTTTTACAAGACTCTTTCTTGAAGCTGTGGTACAGGAAAAGGTGTCCATCTTTCATGAAAACTAAGATTATTTTGCCAGACAGTGATCCATCGCATGCATCAAAGTACTTCGCTGCTTGGTTGACCAGTGAAGGCCTTAAAGATGTAAAGATAATGATATGGCCTCTTATGGTCCCATTTCACTTAACGATGCACCAGTGATCCTGACAACAATACAACCTGGTAAGGATCGCTGGTGCGTCGCTAAATGGTCAATAGTAAGCTGTCAAACAGGCAGATCTCTTCAGCAATGCAGCAGCCATCCAGCGATCCTCGGCGGTCATTAGTACTTTGACACACAGCAGCTTTTCTGACGACTCATGCCTGCGTCCCTGAGTTCTGCATCGCCAATGAGGTCGCTCGTCGGGTCAAACACAGCGATGTGCACTGGCCAGCGGGGCACCGATGATGAAAAAGTGACCCAGGACATTCGAGCACGATCAACGATATCCAGTGGGGGGGTGGTCGCCGCTGCGTGTCACATGTAGCAATATCGCTGGCAAGGTCGCTGTTGCGTTACAAATCTGTGACGCTTTAGCGATCTCGCTAGAGATCTCGCTATGTGAGACGGGGGCTTTACTCACATGATCTAAGCCCTATTAAGAACTGCCCTTCTTAAACAGGAGACTTAAAGTGAAGGAAAACAGTACACTTCTCTGAACAGTGTCTTTGAAGCTGTGGTTGGTGCTGCCCAAAATGTTGACTGTCAACCGATTTATGGATGGAAGGCTTACAACTGTTATTGAAAAAAAGGTGGCTATATTGGTCATTGATTTTTTTTAAATGTTAGAAATGTATTTTTGTACATTTTGAGCTGCTTCTTTAGTATTCTCACAGATGAAAATTTACATTTTTCATTTTGTTGCATAATAATTCTGCAAACTAATATATGTCCAATAATTGCACACATGTAGATATTCTACGAAATATAGCAAAACTTCACTTTTAGTTTCTTAACTATTCAGATTTCAGGTTTATTAACCTTTTGCATTTACCACAAATTGTCTAATAATTGTGCACAGTGTATAGCACAAATATTACCTGATCCTCATTCAGAAACTTCCAAATGACATATTCTCCATATAACTGAGCAAAATGATAACATCAGGTATCTTTCCCTCCTCATTTAAGCATGCCATCATACATCCATTACTTAAAAAAAATCCCTTGACCAAAACTGTGCTGCTAACTGGAGACCTGTCTCTAATCTTCGCTTCATCTCTAAACTCCTGGAACGATTGGTTCACTACTGTCTTATCAGCAATCTCTCAGACCCTCTTCAATTCAATTTCCACTCTTTACACTCTACTGAAGCTGCCCTCACTAAAGTCTCTAATGATCTACTAACAGCTAAATCTAATGGTCACTGCTCCATGCTAATTCTCCTGGATATCTCTGCTGCATTCGACACTGTGGATCATCAGCTCCTCCTCACTATGCCCCATTCCATCGGCCTCAAGGACACTATTCTCTCCTGGTTCTCCTTCCACCTCTCTGACAGCTCCTTCACTGTATCTTTTGCTGCCTCCTTCTCCTTTCATCTTCCTTTTGCTGTTGAGGTTCTTCAAAGATCAGTCCTAGACCCCCTCCTTTTACTCCTTGGAGCGCCTTGTCTACTCCCACCTTACCAGTTACCTCTCCACTCATTTCCTCCTAGACCCTTCACAGTCCGGCTTCTGCCCCCTACTTTTGACAGAAACTGTACTCATCAAAGTGACCAATGATTTTCTGACAGCTAAATGTAATGGTGACTACTCTGTTCATTCTTCTAGAAATTGGACAAACAACCATTCTGCCGCCTCACCACCACCTGAGCTGCTGCACCCCCGACCTTCTGTCTCTTCCAAACTATCCCGTAGAATGTAAGTCCGCAAGGACAGGGTCGTCTCCCCTCTGTACCAGTCCGTCCTTGTAAATATGTTTACTGTTAACGATATCTATAACGTTGTATGTAACCCCCCTTCCCATGTACAGCACCATGGAATTAATGGTGCTATATAAATAAATAATAATAATAATAATCAGTTTCCAGTAACATCTGTATCTTGATGACACTGAATTATACACCGCTACTCCAAACATCACGCCTACATTATTACAAAATACCAGTGATTGTATTACTGCTGTCTTCAACATCATGTCTTCCCTATATCTGAAATTGAACTCCTTGTGTTTCTTCCCTCTACTAACCTACCTGTGCCCAACATTGCCATTTCCGTGTGTGGTTCTACCATTACTTCCCAGCAACATGCCCACTGTCTTAAGGTTATACTTGATTCAGAGCTTTCATTCACCTCCCCCCACATCCAATCACTGGCTCGCTCTTGCTGCCTGCACCTCAAGAACATTTGTAGAATTTGACCTTTTCTTACTTTTGATTTATCAAAATTTCTAACTGCTGAATTTATTCATTCTTGTCTGGACTATTGTAACTTTCTACTAATCGGTCTCCCTCTTACCAAACTCTCCCCTCTCCAATCTGTCTTGAATGCTGCATTCAGGATCATATTCATCATCAACCATTACACCGATGCCTCTACCTTGTGCCAGTCATTGCACTGGAAACCCATCCACTCAAGAATTCAATACAAACCTAACACTCTCACCCACAAAGCACTCCATGGTTCAGCACTACCCAACATCTCCTCCCTTGTCTCAGTCTACCACCCCACCCATGCCCTCTAGTCTGCTAATGACCTGAGGTTAACATCCTCGATAATCTGAACCTCCCACTTCTATCTCAAAGAAGTCTCACGTGCTGTGCCTATTTTTTGGAATGCACTACCCAGAATAATTTGATTCATCCCCACAGTTTTAAAGGTGCCCTAAAAACACTTATTTCAGACTGGCCTACACCTCCACACATTAATTTACCTGTTCCTGTGTGGCCCATTCAATATTTTTTTTACCATAACCAGGTTCCTTGTATCATTTTCTCACATACTTTATGCATTTAATAGCCCTCTGTATTTGTACTTTTACATATTCTGGCTGATAACCGGTTCATGCAGCATGACACGAACACCCTATTTATTACACTATGGCTGGTCAGAATAATGAAAGCCATTGTTATTATTAGTATTTATTTATATAGCACCATTGATTCCATGGTGCTGTACATGAGAAAGGGTTACATACAAATTACAGATATCACTTACAGTAAACAAACTAACAATCACAGACTGATACAGAGGGGTAGGACCCTGCCCTTGTGGGCTTACATTCTACAGGATGGTGGGGAAGAATCCAGTAGGTTGGGGGTTGCAGCAGCTCTGGTGATGGTAAGGCGGTAGCTCCAGTAGTGGTGAGGAGGCGGCGGGTTCATTTCAGGCTGTAAAGTTTCCTAAAGAGTTGGGTTTTCAGGTTCTGTCTGAAGAATCTGAGTGTGGTTGATAGCCGGACGTGTTAGGGCATAGAATTCCAGAGGATGGAGCATATTCGGGAGAAGTCTTTGAGGCGGTTGGGTGAGGAGCGAATAAGTGTGGAGGAAGGAAGGAGGGCTTGGGAGGACAGGAGATAACATGAGGGAAGAGATCAGGAGATTAGTTCAGAGAAAAATGGTGGAGACAGGTTATAGATGGCCTTGCAGGTCAGTATTAACGGAGGAGTAGCGAGGAGAGAGATTTATTAGTCAGGCAGCAGAGTTAAGGATGGACTGGAGAGGTGTGATTGTGCCTGCAGGGAGGCCACAGAAAAGGATGTTGCCGTAATCGAGGCGGGAGATGATTGAGGGTTGATAGAAAGGATGGATTCTGGAAATATGTTTGAGTGGGAGGCGACAGGAAGTGGATTGTTACCATCCACCTTTCGTGTGTCCCCTATTTCATCATAGATTGTAAGCTTATGAGCAGGGCCCTCACTTCTCTTGGTATTTATTGATTTATGTGATTAATGTTATGCTGTAATGTCTTTTCTTGTCTGTACAAGTCCCCACTAAAATGTAAAGCGCTGCGGAATATGTTGGCGCTATAGAAATAAAATTATTATTATTATTATTATCCTTATTATTATCATGACTGCATCTGCATTGAAAATTGTGAGCAACAGCTTCACAGTATACTGTATTTAGAAAGCAACTGGCAGTGTACCCAATTTATCCAATTGGTGAGGATTACAGACATAGAATTTATGGCATATCCAGTGACAGGTAATAAACTGTATGGGTAGCAGCCACACTATGGCCAAACAAACCATTGTCACTAGAGTTGAGCGACTTTAGTCGGATCGGGTTTCATGAAACAAAATTTGTTTCAGATGAAACTGGTCCGACTAGGGCAAAAAAAGTCAGAGTTTTATCCGAAACCCAACCCCAATGCAAGTCAATGGGGAATAAAAGTTGGCATTGAGTGGATGAATGTCATCCGCTCAATGCCAACTTTTATTTCCCATTGACTTGCACTGGGGTTGGATTTCGGGCAAAACTCTGACTTTTTTTGCCCTAGTCGGACCAGTTTCATCTGAAACAAATTTTGTTTCATGAAACCCGATCCGACTAAAGTCGCTCAACTCTAATTGTCACCATTCAGTTTTACCAAAATGTCACAATTTTCAAACTCATTGTTAACCTGTTATGCATTTTTGAGGCTATTTGTTTAAACTTGTTTTTAGATCCAAAAGTGTGTTTTTAAGAAGAGTTAAAGAGTATTCCACATTCACAAAAGTGATGTCAAAACAACTGCACAGTTGTAAAGCAACAAAGATGGTACTCACTCTCCCTGAGTCCACCACTGGCTCTCTATAACTCCATAGGTCTGTCTCTATTGGTTGTAGTGGTGTCATCTAAAAGGACCATACATCATCCCCATAGCCATTCACTGAGCTCAGCAGCTCAAGTCATCTACACCAGAGCAGCAATTGAGCTCTGCAGCCTATACACAGGGACCAGAGCAGTGGTGGAGAGTCAGAGATGCGCCCTGGGTGAAAACTAGCTTTTTTCTTTTTTTGCAGTTGTTTGGGAACCACTTTTGCAAAAGTTTTTAACTTCTTTAGATAAAAAATTGTATTTGCCTACATCGACCACTCGAGGAAACATACATGTTTACTGCATAATGTTTTATTATTCAGTTGTATGCCACTAAGTGCTCTCTAATGGCAGCAGCATGCTTGCGGCATTCAATAATTGTCTGTGCAGGCATTTAATGTTTGATAATTGATCCAAACTTTTGAAAACTAATGATCTGATTTTAGCCATACAATTTTGGCATAAAACGATTGATACTTAATAACAATGCTTACATAAAAATGAGTGGCTTTTTTATTTATTAATGTATTTTAGTTCAGTGATCTATTATTTCCAATCATTTCAATGTTATAACTAACGTTATAAATTTATAGTAGATATACTATAGCAGATTCATCTTTGCAGCGTCAATCACTTTCATCCATGCTATGGATTAAAAGAAGAAGCAGCAGCTGTACTTTCACAGCCTTAGGCGGTGTTATGGCAGATGACAGCACAGTTATGCACAATGGTTTGAATTTAGAACATTGGTATGCAAACATTGAAAAATCAGGATAAAGAAACTTGGGTTAAAGTAAACATTTTTTTCCAACTGGTAACTAATTTTATTTAGTTTTCAAAAAATAGCATTTAAAGGGCATGGAATTGTATGTGGTGTCCAAAATTGAAAGTGCTGTACTTTGTTTTGGCATATTTTTGTGCTTTATGTATGGTACTGCTATGTGTATACTGTATGTGATACATTTCAATCTACTGTGTTTGTATGTGCACTCTGCACTATTATCTTTCTGTACCACATATACTATGGAGTTGTTTACTTACAATATTTGTATCTTACTCTACTGTAAGCATTACAATTTTAATTTCCATACATATTGGCATTCCTTTGCTGTATTGCTTTATACCTGTGTTAAATGTACCGTGCCATCAGCAACAGTATTGGTATTACAGGTACAATACTTTTGTCTATCTGACCCTCATATATTTTTCTAATATTGACAGAACCTGCACCCGGTCAGCGTGTCTCCTTTGTATTCTCACTGCAAACAGTATGTTCTGTACAGTACCTTAAAAAGGTTCATTTGCTTGACATAGAAATTCAGTTTTGCAGTTTTCAGTGCCCTGTCTGACATGATGGCTTCAGATCTAACTACTAGTTATCCTTAGGGTTTTGGATTGTAGTTACATTTTTCTCAGCCTATAATTGATGTCTCACAGCAAATAATGTTGTAACTAGAGTGGCCACTATTTTTCTACTTACTATAGCGAATAGAAGCCAGTATAAGAAGACAATATGGACAAACCTCAAGAAATCTCATGAAAGATGTGTATTATTCTTACATCTATTTGAGTTTTTCCAGTTTATTTCACATCGAATAAAGATATACAATTACAATGTTTAATTATTGTTTCATTTTAGTTTGCACAAAACATTGATGGATCTTCAGAATCAACAACTGCAGCAGTTAAGTGACTGGCTTTCACAAACAGAAGCGAGGACAAGGAAGATGGAAGCTGAAATTCTGGGTCCTGACTTGGAAGATATAAAACGTCAGATAGAAGATCATAAGGTTTGTCTTCATTTTGAGCAGTTGTTTTAATTTATTTGCAGCTCTGTCTGGTATTATTTTCCTTTGATTGAATTCAGTGTACGTATTTTATGTAGTTAATACAAATCTTTATGGATAAGCTTTAGCCAACAAGTTTTGCAGATGAGGAACTTTAAGAATGGGCATATGGGAAACGTTGGGAATAATGTTTAACCATCGTTTGAACTTTATAGACCATATATCTTTTTTCCGATCTACTATACAACTATACATTTTTTTGTACATGTCAAATATACAATATGGACAACTACACATTACACCTACAAAAGTTACTATGTATCCCACTTGTGGAGTTGAGGTCAGTCAAGTTCTTCCAGATGAAACTCAGCCAACTATGTCTTTAAGGAACTTGGCTTGTGCACTGGGGAACAACATTCTGGAACATAAAGTTATATGCATATGTTTGTTAACAGACTGCTCAATACAGAAATGTAATTTGCCACTCCACAGGATATGTTTCCACAGATCCAGGGACCAATGGTGCCTTGCTTTACACCACTACATCTGACACTTGACATTGTGCTTGGTGATGTAAGATTTGCATGGAGCTACTTGCCCATAAAAACCCGTGCAATAATCCTCCCAGCATCCAGCTTTTTTGCTGATGTTAATGCTAGAAAAGGTTTGTAACACTACAGTTACTCAGTCAGCAGAGTGCAGGCATTATGTGCTTCAGCACTTGGTGACCTGGCAATGTGGTCTGCCAATTAATGGCTGAGTAGTGGTGGCTTTTATTCACTTCTACTTTCCAGTAAAGTCACTCACAGTTGATCTCAGAATATTTAGGAGGTAATACATTTCAAGAACTTATTGCAACTGTGATATCCTATTACAATACCACGTTCTCATTCACTTAAATCATTTGAAAAGCTACTCTTGCACAAATGTGTGTACAGGTAGACTGCAGTGATATGAGGAAGGGTTTTATACACATGTGGCAATGACTGAATAATTAAAATAAAATCAATAATTAAGAGGTGTGTTCCAAAAATGTTACCCATTTAGTATATTTGTATTGAAAAGTCTGGGACTAAGATGAGATCAATCTATCCTCTTATTTAGTGCAGTTTAGTTTCCATTGAAGTGAAAACAATCAGAGCAGCAGAACATACAGGGCGTGTTTTAGACAAATATAGTATAATGCAGCCTCAATATAGTATAATGCAGCCTCTATACAGTAGAAAGCAGGCTCCATAAGGCATAATGCAGCTCTTATGTAATATAATGCACACCTCATAGTCATCCAGTATAATTGCCACCATATACTCACTGATTTAAAAAGCAATACAATACTCTCCTTTCCCCATTACCCCGCTGCTACATTCTCTGCAGCACATCTCCTCAGCAGCTCAATTGCCCAGCACAGTGTGGCATGATGAAGTGACATCCTCACTCCAGTTCCTGTAAATTCCTGTGATGTCTAACATGAACTGCACGCCTAAGATCTCCCCAGATTGGCTCAATAATATTGTGGTCAGGAGACTGACTCCAGAACCTTAACTTTGCTCTGCTGTAGCTAATGACAGGTCGACTTGGCCTTCTGTTTTTAATAGTTGTCATGTTGGAATGTCCAAGCACATCCCATGTGCAGCTTCCAGTCTGATGATTGAAAATTTGCCTCCAGTATTTGCTAATAACATGCTGCATTCAGCTTTCTTTCAACTTTACCCAAGTTTCCTGTGCCTTTGTAGCTCACACATCCCCAAAACATCAGCGATCCTACTTTACAGTAGGAATGGTGTTCCTTTCATCATAGGTCTTGTTGATCTCTCTTCAAATGTATTTTTATGGTTGTGGCCAAAAAGTTCAATTACGGCTCATCACTTCAAATTACCTTGTTTCAGCAGTTTTGAGGCTTGTCTCTGTGCTGTTTTGCATATTGTAGGAGAGATACTTTATGGCATTTGCACAGTAATGGCTTTCTTCTGGCGACTCGACCATGAAGCCCATTTTGCTTCACGTGTCTCCTTATTGTGCATCTTGAAACAACGACACCGCTAGTTTTAAGAGAGTCCAGTATTTTCAGTTAATGTTATTTGTGGGTTTTTCTTTGCATCCTGAACAATTTTCCGGGCACATGAGAACAAAATTTTTGCTGGTCTACCTGACCGTGGTTTTGTTTTTACAGAGTCCCTGATTTTCCATTTGTTAATCACAGTTTGAATGCTGCTGACCTTATCAATTCCTTGGATATCTTTTTGTATCCCTTTCCTGTTTTATACAGTTCAACTACCTTTTCCAGTATATCCGTTGACAATTTTTTTGCTTTCCCCATGACTCACAATCCAGAAACATCAGTTGGTGGATGATAGATGCAAGAGTCTGTCTGAATGTCAGAAACTCACTCAGCTTTTATGTGCACACACTGATTAAAAGCAAACAGGTCACAGGTGAGGATGTTACCTTTATTAGCCATTCAAATCCATTTGTGTCAACTTCTGTGCATATTATCAGGCCAAAATCACCAGGGTATGTGAACTTTTGATCAGGGTCATTTGGATGTTTCGGGTGTCATTATGATTTAAAAAGAGAAAACACAGTAATTTGACAATAAATGGCTTCACCCAACCACTAACAATGAGTATAGAAAAAGTTTTGGTGTTATCATTCATATTCTCTGAAAAAGCCCAGAAAGCAAAAATTCTGCTGGGGTATGTAAACTTTTGAGCACAACTGTATACATATATGAGGGGCGTTCATTATATATTTCCCCTGACCCACTTCCTGTGGACTGAGAGTAATGAAACTTGGCACAGTTATTAGTCCTTCTCTACATATGTGCCACCTAGGGATACACACTTCCCCCTTCTCTTTAAGCAACTGTAAACACCTCACTTGTAGAAGTCGACAGGTTGCTCCAAAAGCTACATTGTGACCTCAGAAATCAGAGTCTCATCATCTGGAAAATGCGTGCCCTTCAAAAATAACTTCATTGTTGGAAAGAGGTGGATGTACGATGGTGCAAGGTTTGGTGAATAAAGGGGATGCAGTAGAATTTCAAAGCCACAGGAGCATAATTCTATTTAGGCAACATGTGAGTTGTGAAATGGTACACTGTCTTGCAGATGGCGGACAACTTTGGTAAGCATGCCACGTCTCTTGGTTTTGATAGCATCCCACAATTTCTGCAGCAATGAAGCATAGTATGCCCCAGTGTTCATGGTACCATTTGCTAGGAAATCCATCAATACTACTCCGTGCTGGTCCCAAAATACTGCAAGCATGACCTTGCCTGCCAAGGCTTCGGCACATGGCTTCTTTGAGTCATGATGCTTCCATTGGACTTTAGTCACAGGATCATAGTGATAAGCCCAGCTTTCATCATGTGTAATCAGTCTGTTGAAAAAGTCCTCATAGTTTCGATAGCTCATTGTCAATAGAGCCTGAGAGCATTGGACTCGTTCCTGCTTCTGGAAAGGTGTGAGCAGCTGGGGAACCAATCGAGTGGATACCTTATGCATGTGTAGATGGTCTTGGATGATTTTTCCACAGACCCCACACTATTCTTGACATCTTGGGCTAGGTGGCGAATGGGTATGTGGCGATTTCCAAAATGGCGAACTGCCCTTGCTGGATGGTGCGTTCATCAATAGCAGAGTGGGGTCGCCCTGGAATTGGAGCTGTTTTCACCGAAGTCTGACCACATATGAATTGACAATGCCAGTTCTTGACTACATCATATGATCAGGATATATCACTATAAACCTCTTTCATCTCATTGAACGTCTTCTTTGGTGTGCGGCCTTTCAAGGAACTTGATGACTGTTCTGTATTCCACTGGGTCCATTATCAAACCTCACACCACTTCAGCACCTGTAAAATCAAGACCATTATCAGTTCTGAGTTGCAATTTGGCATGTAACCTATAGAGACATATCATTACACATGTGCAGTTTCAGCATCCTGTGAGAAATAGAAGTGGGTCATTGGAAATCTTTAATGAATGCCCCTCAAATATAAATATATATATATATATATACATGTATACCGTATATACTCTTCTATAAGCCGACGTGAGTATAAGCCGACCCCCCTAATTTTGCCACAAAAAACTGGTAAGACTTATTGACTCAATTATAAGCCTAGGGTGGAAAATGCAGCAGCTACTGGTAAATTTCAAACATAAAATAGATACCAAAAAAAGTAAAATTAATTGAGACATCAGTAGGTTAAATGTTTTTGAATATCCATATTGAATCAGGAGCCCCATATATTGCTCCATACAGTTCATGATGGCCCCAAAAGAAGCTCCATACAAAATACACCCCATATAATGCTCCATAAAGTTAATAATGGCCCCATAAGATGGTCCATACAAAAAATATGCCCCATATAATGCTTCATACAGTTCATGATGGCCCCATAAGATGCTCCATACAAAATACACCCCATATAATGCTGCACAAAGGTTAATAATGGCCTCATAAGATGCTCCATAGAATAATATGCCTCATATGCTGCTCCATAAAGGTTATGGCCCCATAAGATGTTCCATAGATTATGCTCCATATGCTGCCCCATAAGATGCTCCATAGATTATGCCCCATAAAATGCCCCATAGATTATGCCCCATAAGATGCTCTCTGAAATATTCTGAGACAGAGCAAAAAGAGGCCAATCTAATAAGGGACAAAGAGCGAATTGGCAAATACAGATAAATAAGAGTGGAAATTCAGCACAGCCCAGTCGGGGCTGGCTGACCACACAAAGACTGAATAGAACAACAAAATCAAGTGTGAACATTAGCAGAGAAACTTAGCTTGAGCTGACTGGAACAGAGCTGAGAACCAAGACCTGACAAGCAGAAGGAATCAGCAGCACCAGAGTAGGGCGTCAGCTGTCTTAAATCCAATCTGAGACTCCTGAGGTCCAATCGTCATCCTCATTATCAGGTGGCAGATCTCTACTGATTAAATCAGCCTCACTACCTCCTGTTACCACCAGAGGGAGCCTGGAAGGAGAACTCAATTAACTCACAGCAATGCTCCATAGATTATGCCCCTATAAGATGCTCAATAGATTATGCCCCATATGCTGCTACAAATAAAAAAAACTATATACTCACATCAGTTGCTGCCCTCTGCTCATCAGTGTTGCCAGCTCTGCAGTGACTGTTCAGGCATAGGGCGCGCACTAACTAGGTCATCGTGCCCTCTGACCTGAACATCACTGCCAGTGGACGCAAGACAGCAGAGCGACGCACAACGGTGGAACGGGGACAGGTGAATATTGCTCCCCCATAATACTGACCCCTCCTGGCACAGGTCACTGTAGCCCCCCTCCTTGTTCCATGCTCTCGGCGCCGCTGCTCTTCCTCTGTTCAGCGGTCACATGATACTGCTCATTAAAGTCATGTATATGCGCATATTCATAACTTGAATGAGTGGTACCATGTGACTTACACCCCAGAGTATTGAAGGAGATAGCAGAAGAAATTTTTGAACCGCTCTCCATAATCTTTGAAAATTCGTGGAGAACAGGAGAAGACCCAGAAAACCGGAGAAGAGCAAATGTTGTTCCTATGATCAAAAAGGGAAGAAGGTGGCCCCAGGCAACTATAGGCCGGTGAGTCTGACTTCTATACCAGGAAAGATCTTTGAACAAATTATTAAACAACATGTATGTCGGTACCTGGATAAGAATGAAGTGATTAAACATAGTCATCATGGGTTTGTAACTAATAAGTCATGTCAGACTAACTTAATTTCCTTCTATGACAGAATCACTGATTGGGTGGATCAGGGAAATGCTGTAGCTATAGTATATCTTGACTTCAGCAAAGCATTTGACACAGTATCTCACACAATCCTTATTGAAAAAATGACTAAGTATGGAATGGACAAGGCAACTGTTAGGTGGATTCATAACTAGCTTAGTGATCGGACCCAAGGAGTGGTTGTAAATGGCTGCACATCCAGTTGGAAGAATATCTCAAGTGGGGTACCACAGGACTCTGTCCTGGGCCCTGTATCTTTCAACATCATTATCAACGATTTAGATGAAGGAATTGAGGGTAAACTGATTAAATTTGCTGATGACACAAAGCTAGGAGGGATAGCTAATACTAGAGAAGAGAGAGAGAGGATTCAAAAATATATAAATAAACTGGAACAGTGGGCAGCAACTAACAGAATGGTTTTTAACAGGGAAAAATGCAAAGTACTACATCTGGGCAATAAAAATGAAAAAAGCATATACAGAATGGGAGGAATAGGGCTAAGCAACAGCACATGTGAAAAAGACTTGGGTATACTAATAGATCACAGACTGAATATGAGTCAACAGTGTGATGCAGCAGCAAAAAAGGCAAATGCAATTCTAGGATGTATTAACAGAAGCATACAGTCTAGATCAAATGAAGTCATTATTGCACTCTACACCTCTTGGTCAGACCTCATCTGGAATACTGTGTCCAGCTTTGGGCGCCACATTTTAAAAAAGACATCAACAAACTTTGCAAGTTCAGAAAAGAGCGACCAGAATGGTGACCAGTCTGCAAACCCTGTCTTATGAGGAAAGGTTGCATGATTTGGGAATGTTTAGCTTGCAAAAGAGAAGACTGAGAGGAGACTTAATAACTGTCTACAAATATCTCAAGGGCTGTCACATTGCAGAAGGATCATCTTTATTCTCATTTGCACAAGGAAAGCGACACAGATTAGATATTAGAAAAAACTTTTTTGACAGTTAGAGTGATCAATGAGTGGAACAGGCTGCCATGAGAGGTGGTGAGTTCTCCTTCAATAGAAGTCTTCAAACAGAGGCTTGACAGATATCTGTCTGGGATGATTTAGCAAATACTGCTTTGAGCAAGGGGTTGGACCAGATGGCCCAGGAGGTCCCTTCCAACTCTACGATTCTATGATTCTATGATTCTATGACTGCTGAACACAGGAAGAGCAGGGGCGTCGAGAACATGGATCAAGCAGGGGAGCTGCAGAGACCACGCCGGGGGGTCAGTATGATCTCTGACACCCCCGATCCCCCTTCCCGGCTGACCCCCATTATATGACTCGCATATAAGCCGAGAGAGGGACTTTCAGCCAAAAAAAATGGGCTGAAAATCTTGGCTTATACACAAGTATATATGGTATGTGTGTGTATATTACAGTCC
Organism: Dendrobates tinctorius; assembly: GCF_039654945.1. Taxonomy (NCBI): domain Eukaryota; kingdom Metazoa; phylum Chordata; class Amphibia; order Anura; family Dendrobatidae; genus Dendrobates; species Dendrobates tinctorius. The sequence goes on along the minus strand of NW_027361833.1, from coordinate 10,281,746 downwards.
TTTTTCACAGCTTTCGTCTAGCTATAATTATAGACTAGCTCAGTGCCATATTGCTTGGTGTTCAACTAAAATTCTAAAGAGAAAATCAATTGCCTACTCTTAGAAATCTTTTTATTTTATATTATTAATATTTTTTGGGAACAACAATACTTATTAGACATAGATTGTATCACATATTATGAAATGAGTAAACAACTTTACACTTTAACAATGATAATTTAGGGAACAAATACTAATTTAATTTTACTTACATAGTACCAGTTATGAAAAGGAGCTTAGATGGATTATGTATCTAGTATACAAACATGCTTAATTTTCTATGAAAAAAAGTTGTCAAATAGTCCACTTGAAAATTATACACAGAAAACGAAAACACTGTCATATAATTTATGTGCAGAGGAAAGATTCCAACACACTTTTGGAAGTGCATTGAGCAGCAAGGTGGTGTGCTGGTAAAAGGGCAGAAAAAAAAAAAAAACTCTTTTAAATCTTCTGCCTGAGCGAGTGTGAACGAGCTGAGTGTGACCTGAGCGTAAGTGCGAACTGTGGTAAGTGTGTGACTTGAGATTCTGTGACTTTGGATTCAGGGAGTTTCCAAGGGAGGTCTTACTGAATTGCTGTTATATTATATTAATACCTTTTTTTTTTTTATAATTTATTTTTGCTTATCTTATTGTCTGGTGCAATCCCCATTAGGATGTGCTCCACTTTTGCCAATGCCATCCAGTGCACGTCTTTCCGCATGTATGAAATCCTTGAACAGCCGGTCGAGGGTGCATACTGCTGTGCGAGATGTGAGCATGTTGTGTATTTGGAAGCCCAGATACTGGATCTAAATGTGCAGCTGGCAACACTGAGATCCATAGACAATATGGAAAGGAGTCTTCTGCTCACTGAGCAGACGCTCAATGGGATAGATGAGGGGGGGCTGCTAGGATGGAGCTGCAGGACAATGAAGCAGCTAGCTGGGTGACAGTTAGAAGGTGGGGTAGAGGGAAGAGCACCAGGGAGGCTAGTCCTGATCTTGCACACCCCAATAAGTTTGCTAAGTTGGCAGATGAGGGGAGTGTTAGTGCAGGAGTAGCACTGCTGCAGCAAGGCATGTCCTCTGAAAGCCGGAGGAGTGTCTGCTCCAGTAAGGGGGGAAATAGGAGAGCAGGGCAGGCCAGACAGGTTCTGGTAGTGGGAGTCTCAATTATTAGGGGAACAGATAGGGCAATCTTTCACAAAGACAGGGATCATTGAACGGTGTGCTGCCTACCTGGCGCTCGAGTCCGACACATCGCTGATCGGGTTGACAGATTACTGGGAGGGGCTGGTGAGGATCCAGCGGTCATGGTGCACATTGGCACAAATGACAAAGTTAGAGGTAGGTGGAAGGTCCTTAAAGATGATTTCAGGGAATTAGGCTGTAAGCTTAAAGCAAGGACCTCCAAGGTGGTATTTTCGGAAATACTTCCTGTACCACGTGCCACGCCAGAGAGGCAACGGGAGATTAGGGAGGTTAATAAGTGGCTCAGGAATTGGTGTAGGAAGGAGGGGTTTGGGTTCCTGCAGAACTGGGCCGACTTCTCAGTTGGCTACAGGTTCTACGCTAGGGACGGGCTGCACCTCAATGGGGAGGGTGCAGCTGTGCTGGGGGAGAAAATGGCTAGAAGGTTGGAGGAGTGTTTAAACTAGGGACGGGGGGAGGGTATTCCTTTCATAGGAGGGGAAGATAGTGCAGATAGAGACCTGGGCACAAATAATGACATTGGGGGTGGGGGTGGCATGGGGGGTGGGGTTAGAACAGTTAATAATTTAAGAAAGAATATAGGTACAGAGAGATACATAAAGTGCATGTATACTAATGCCAGAAGCCTCGCCAACAAAATAGAGGAATTGGAGTTAATGTTGTTGGAACATAATTATGACATGGTGGGGATATCTGAGACATGGCTGGACGAGAGCCATGACTGGGCGGTTAATTTACAGGGCTATAGTCTATTCAGAAATGACCGTACAAATAAACGAGGGGGAGGCGTGTGTTTATATGTAAAATCATCCTTAAAACCCATCCTGCGTGATAATATATATGAATCTAATGGAAATGTAGAGTCCCTGTGGGTAGAGATAAGGGGAGGGGGTAAAAATAATAAATTACTGATAGGGGTTTGTTATAAGTCTCCAAAAATAATGGAAGCAACAGAGACTATCCTCATAAAGCAAATAGATGAAGCTGCGACTCAAGGAGAAGTCATTATTATGGGGGACTTCAACTACCCTGAAATACATTGGGGAACCGAAACCTGCAGTTCCAGCAAAGGTAATAGGTTTTTGACTACTATGAGAGATAATTACCTTTCACATCTGGTTCAGGACCCAACAAGAGGGGGGGCACTGCTAGACCTAATATTAACCAACAGGCCAGACCGCATATCAAATGTAAGGGTTGAGGGTCACTTGGGTAATAGTGATCACAAATTAATAAGTTTTCATGTATCTTTTAATAAGATGTGTAGTAGAGGGGTTACAAGGACACTAAGCTTCAGGAAGGCAAATTTCCAATGGATGAGAGATGATCTTGGTGCAATTAACTGGGACGATATCCTGAGACATAAAAATACACAAAGAAAATGGGAGACGTCTATTAGCATCCTGAATAGGACCTGTGCACAATATATACCGCATGGGAATAAACATGCTAGAAATAGGAGGAAACCACTATGGCTAAATAGAGCTGTAAGGGGCGCAATAAGAGATAAAAATAAAGCGTTTAGAGAATTAAAGCAAGTAGGTAGTGATGAGGCATTACATAAATACAGAAGATTAAATAAATTCTGTAAAAAGCAAATCAAGACAGCAAAGATTGAGACAGAGAGACTCATTGCCAGAGAAAGTAAAAATAATCCCAAAATATTCTTTAACTACATAAATAGTAAGAAACTAAAAAATGATAGTGTTGGCCCCCTTAAAAATAGTCTGGGTGAAATGGTGGATGAGGATGAGGAAAAAGCCAATATGCTAAATGACTATTTTTCAACAGTATTTACACAAGAAAATCCCATGACGGATAACATGATCAGGGATAAAAATTGTTCGTTAAATGTCACCTGCTTAACCCAGCAGGAAGTACGGCGGCGTCTAAAAATCACTAAAATTGACAAATCCCCGGGCCCGGATGGGATACACCCCCGAGTACTGCAGGACTTAAGCACAGTCATAGATAGACCATTATTTTTAATCTTTAAGGATTCCATAATAACAGGGTCTGTACCACAGGACTGGCGTATAGCAAATGTGGTGCCAATATTCAAAAAGGGGACAAAAACTGAACTTGGAAATTATAGGCCAGTAAGTTTAACCTCAACTGTGGGTAAAATCCTGGAGGGTTTTCTAAGAGATACTATACTGGAGTATCTGGAGAAGAATAACCTTATAATCTGATACGCTTTTATGAAGAGGTAAGTTCCGGACTGGACCAAGGGAATGCAGTGGACGTGGTGTACATGGACTTTTCAAAAGCTTTTGATACAGTGCCACACAAAAGGTTGATACATAAAATGAGAACAATGGGGATAGGGGAAAATGTGTAGGTGGGTTAAGAGCTGGCTCAGGGATAGGAAACAAAGGGTGGTTATTAATGGAGCACACTCGGACTGGGTCACGGTTAGCAGTGGGGTACCACAGAGGTCAGTTTTGGGCCCGCTTCTTTTTAACATATTTATTAATGACCTTGTAGGGGGCATAGAGAGTAGAATTTCAATATTTGCAGATGACACTAAACTCTGCAGGGTAATCAATACAGAGGAGGACAATTTTATATTACAGGAGGATTTATGTAAACTAGAAGCTTGGGCTGATAAATGGCAAATGAGCTTTAATGGGGATAAATGTAAGGTCATGCACTTGGGTAGAATGAACAAGATGTATAATTATGTGCTTAATTGTAAAACACTGGGCAAAACAGTCACTGAAAAAGACCTGGGTGTATGGGTGGACGACAAACTCACATTTAGCGGTCAGTGTCAGGCAGCTGCTGCAAAGGCAAATAAAATAATGGGATGCATTAAAAGAGGCATAGATGCTCATGAGGAGAACATAATTTTACCTCTATATAAGTCACTAGTGTGACCACACTTAGAATACTGTGTACAGTTCTGGTCTCCAGTGTATAAGAAAAACATAGCTGAACTGGAGCGGGTGCAGAGAAGAGCGACCAAGGTTATTAGGGAACTGGGGGGTCTGCAATACCAAGACAGGTTATTACACTTGGGGTTATTTAGTTTGGAGAATCGAAGGCTTAGGGGTGATCTTATTACAATGTATAAATATATGCGGGGACAGTACAAAGACCTTTCTAATGATCTTTTTACTCTTAGACCTGTGACGGGGACAAGGGGGCATCCTCTACGTCTGGAGGAAAGAAGGTTTAAGCATACTCACAGACGCGGATTCTTTACTGTAAGAGCAGTGAGACTATGGAACTCTCTGCCATATGATGTTGTAATGAGTGATTCCCTACTAAAATTTAAGAAGGGACTGGATGCCTTTCTTGAAAAGTATAATATTACAGGGTATATACACTAGTTTCCTTAATATTGCGTTGATCCAGGGAGCTAGTCTGATTGCCGTATGTGGAGTCGGGAAGGAATTTTTTTCCCCAATGTGAAGCTTACTGTTTGCCACATGGGTTTTTTTTGCCTTCCTCTGGATCAACATGTTAAGGCAAGTTAGGATAGGATATGGGTTGAACTAGATGGACTTAAAGTCTCCCTTCAACCTTAATAACTATGTTACTATGTTACATAATACAGCTTTTATTCAAAATTGGCAATATGCTATGTGGCCTTGTTATTTCATTGTACATAACTAACATGTGATATCTCTTAACAGAAAGGAGAATCCTTAGTTTTCTTTACAACTAGATTGAAAAGTTAGCAGCAAAATTCATGTCAGTGTTGCAGATCTCAAGCAACAGTCTGGACTGCTGATCACAGCTCAAAAACAGCATATCAGGCAAAATGGTTAACATTATAATTATGAAAAAATAGGAAAAAATACTTATAATTTAATTATAATTATTGTATACATAGGTGATGTTTTTAAATTTAAGCTTGCATAAAAAATTAGTAATCCAAGAAGCAAGGTCCAAAATTCATTGACTGACCAATTTCTATGAATATTGGCATAAATATTCATTAAATTGCTAAATGTGTAAAATAATTCTTTGTGGCTGATGTATAGGTATTGTAGAATTGACCGTAAGAATTATAGAGAACTTATCAATATCTGAAAAATTGAGGTAAAAGGAGACTAAACTATAATCCTTTCTCTAATGTTTATAATAAGAAAAGCTAATACATATATTCAGAAACATAGTAATAAAATATCTAGTCCTTTATCCCCTTCACGACTTTTGATGTTCTGATTCCACCCTTGTATTTTATTTATTTTTTGACTATAAAGTTTTTTCCTGGACTTTACAACATTTTGCTTCAATGGATTACCATCTCCTTTTTTCCCCATTCCATAGTTATTCCCAGATAAAGTGACACTGGACAGAATTGAAAAAAATTTGCCTGATCAGGAAGGTGAAAACAGGCTGCGGGATGAAGTGGTTAAGACATGGAGACTGAAGGCATGCTGAAGTCTGCTCTCAGTTATCTCAATCTCTTGCTGTGAGTCTAGTTATGTGAAGCCTTTTACCTTTAAGTCTGGTTTCACATTTGCGCTTTTTTGCGCAGCGCATCGTGCGTGTCCATGTGCATGCGTCATGCATACCTATGTTTAACATGGCATGCGCATGGTCTTGCGCTTGCACGCGTTTGTATGCGTTTTCGTGCGCATGCGTTTTTTCGCAAGACGCAACCTGTTGCATTTTTGGATCCACCGAAAGGCGCAAAAAAACGCATGCACACACTTGCACATGGAATGCGACAAAATAAAGCATTACAGTTTATGGGAACACAGGCGTGCGCATGGACATGCGTTCGCCTGCATTTTTGTGCAGATGCGTTTTTGGCGTAAATATGTGTAGACACTGGTTTTAACCCCTAGAGAACGAATGCGCATAAAAATGCAAACTCGTGCAAAAAAGCATGATTCTTTTGTTGCATGCGTTTGTATTGCACACGATGCGCTGCGCAAAAAAACCCTAATGTGAAATTAGCCTAAGCTGGGAGATACCACTGAGTGATCATAGAACTATGAAATGTTTGCTGCATAGTCAGCAAGGTGACAAACAACATTTTGAGAAAAAAAGTTTTGAAAAAAAACATTTTGAGAAAACTGCTGAAGATTTTGGAGCAATTAAACATGAAAAGATTAGTAACCCATTACCTCCCTGCAGTGCTCAGAAGTACAAGGTGTTCAAGATCAGAGTCAGAGCCAATGTAAGGAAGCGTGAAACCAAACCACCACTGAACCTTATACATAAGTTAAAATGTCAAGACTAGGTCAAGAAATGGATAGCTAAGCAGCGAAGTACTTCTATACCAAAGATGGATCATTGTCCTTCATAAAATTCATGGTTTTCTTGCAAGATCTTTTTCCGTAAGATTTTATTTTCTTGAAAGACTTTTTTCTGTATCACTGTTTGAAGAGAGTGTCTTGTAAAAACTGGCAGTAAGAGTTGATTTTGAATCTATCTTCAGTCTGAAAAGGTCTAACTAGTCGCTTGCTATCTTTACTGATAGCAGCCTGTAGCAATATTGGAAAATATGCACAGAAAATGATAATATGGTCAAAATTCTCTCTTTCCGAATAACTATGCATACAGTGTATGGCTTCTATTGAATAGTGTTAAGATTGAAAATATTTTTATGGAGTCTTCTCATAATAATCTGAGTTTCATTGTCTAAGGGTAGGTGTCGGAGTTAGATATACATTTTAAGCCTTAGGCAATGGCACATTTTCAAAACCTGCTTTCAATTTAGTATTAATTACTTTCCTTGTTCAGACAGGAGTGTAGTTTTGATAGCAATAATAAACCCGTTATTTAAATGAACAATTCAATTCCTATTTCCCTGGTCGAGAGACTAGTCCAGTCCTTGGTGGCAGTCCGTCTTCACTTCTGCTTCTGGCATCATCAAGCAGGCCATGTATAGCAATTAAAAGGCCTTTTAACATAACAATTTTGTGGTTTGTCACAGGTTATGATATCACTTGAGCCCTAGTGACTGGGCCACATGTGACATCATGATGTTGCAGGCCTTGGGAATGCCAGAGGCAACCAAGATGGAGGGTTCCAGGGACAGAGATGCAGACTGGCTATCGCGGAGGACCAGGTTGAATGTCAGAGCAGTGCAAATCTAATTGACCATCTCTGCTTCATACATATACACACACCAATATCAATATCAGGCAAAATTGTACTTTTATGTTTTGAATGATCTTAGTCTTAAAGCCTAAAAATTCATTTTTAATAACTAGTGTTAGATTTTATTATTTAAAATCCCTAAATAACATTGTAGCCAATTTCTAAAGAATTGTAAATCTCATTAAACTTATATATTGAGTATAAATCTCTTAGAAGGCACTTATTCTATATAGATGCTGTGAAAAGAATAGAGCTGACCTTGGCATGTATCTTTTTTGTATCTTAGCAACAACTGGTCCATTTGCACTAATTTTATAAAACAATAACCTTGACAATTGCAGCTGAGTTCTGCTGTTTTTCTTTAACATTCAGCTATATAATTATATTATTTTTTAAAGGAGTTTATGAAGCACAAAAGTCACCTTAGGTTAAAAGCTAAAAATCTAGATTTTATCATAAAAGTGAGTATTATCTAGAATTTTGCATTGCTGAGTTTTTTCAACCATAAACTAGTATCAAGGGCAATATTTAAAGGTGCTCCTACTCTGCAGTTTATTTTCTGGGTACTTCTCCTATAATAGTATAGTTTTTATTTTTTATTTTTTACACTCAAAGTTTATAACATATCAACTGTACAAATGCATTATATTTAGTAAAAATGTTGGACAGCTGGACAGGGCCCTACATAGAAATCAGGGGGTTCCATAGCAGAAGTTCTAAAAAAAAGAGTATTCAATTGGATCACAGAAGAGCATATCTCACAACTTTGCAGCCTTTACAAATATTTTTTCTCCTACTCAATGCCTAGATTCCCCTTTCATTGCATTCATAAAGTATGATGCCAACAAATGTGTTACAAAAACACTGTATGATACTCCCACAGTGACCTCCTCCATAGTACCCTTCACACACACAGTATGATGACCTTATTGAAACCCAACTCCTCCGGCAAAGTTTGGTGACCCCAACATAATATGATCCCCAACTGTGACCCCCTCCACAGCCCTCCATGCAGTTATATGGGCCTACATAGAGTATCATAGCAGACAACTCACCACACTGTATAATGGCCCACACTAGCCCCATAAAAACATATAATGGCTCCCACACAGCCCTCCACAAAGTTTGCTAGACCTCACACAAACCTTCACACTGTATTATTGCTTGCATAAAATATAATGTACCTGACATAGCCCTCCATAAAGTTTAAAGGCTCCCACATAGCCCTAAATATTATAATAGCTCCATATAGCCCTCTAAATATTATAATGGCCCTCACAGAGCCTTCCAAATATTATAATGATTACCACATAGACTTCCACATAGTTTAGTGAGCCCTATAGTTTTCAATATGGCATACTGCACCCCAGAATACTTCATATAGTATAATGCACCCCATAATGGAATCCCCATAGGCCTCCATAAAGTATAATGCACTTCACATAGTCCTCCACATAGTACAATGTGCTCCCCATTGCCTCAATATAGTATAGTATACTCCCATTAGTCCTCCTTATAGTATACTGCACTCCCAATAATCCTTCATACAGTATAATGCACTAATGCATTTTGCTGTCCTCCATGTAGTTTAATGCACTTCCCATTTGGTATAATGCATCTCATCTTCTCTATTTAGTATAATGCACTCCCCATTGTCCTACATATAGTATAATGCACTCATAGTCCTCGCTATAGTATAATGCATTCCCAATTGTCCTCCATATAGCATAATGCACTAATACATCCCATAGTCCTCTAAATTGTATAGTGAACTCACCATAGATCTCCATATAGCATAATGCACCCCATAGGCCTCAATATAGCATAATGTCCTCCCCATAGTCATCCATACAGTATGATGCACTCTCAATATTCCTCCATACAGTTAAATGCACTCCTTATAGTCCTCCATATATTACAATGCACTCTCTATAGTTCACCTTATAGTATAATGCACTCCCTAAAGTCCATGACATCCAGGATACTGATATTGTTAAATGTGTGATGAATGTGTGACTGGTGACTGTGCTGGCACTGGTTCCCCTTGGCTATCTGACCCCTTAGGAGCCGTGTGGCCTGCCGCCACTGACATTATGCCACTGCAGCTGGACTATTCATGATTAAACTTTAGGGTAGCAAATAAAGTTTTTAGCAGGAGCTTTATGTTACAAAAATGAAGATGTCAACAATTTTCACTATAATAAGTTTATAAGCGAAATTTCACTTCTTGAATTTTATAAAAAAGAAAAGTTCAAACATTCAATTTTTATATTGTCTATGACTTACATATTGATGACCTATCAATCACTTGAATGGGAGATATGGTTGTTTTATCCGTCACCTGAATGGGAGATATTGATGACCTATTCATCACTATAGTTGGAGATAATATGCATCACTTGGCAATGGTCAGTAAACAAATTAGGAGCTGCAGTGTTCCACTCCATCCATTGAGTTTATACGGTTGCTGTCATAGCAAATAGCTTTTCAGTGGGGGTGCCGGGTATCAGACACCAATGACCTTATTTTTATGAATTTTCCTATGGATAGCTCATCAACATGAAACACTCAAACTAGCCCATTAAGCTTCTTAACTTTCATTTCTATGTGTTTTTTTAATTTGAAATAATTTACTCCAAGCACAATTTCAAAACTTGTGTAAAATGTAAAGAAATAAGAATGCAATGAATTGGAAATCTCCTCTATCCATATTTTGTTCACGAGGAAGACAGAACACTTATCAGAAGTTGAAAGTAAGCCATTTTTCCAATTAAATAAAAAATTAGTAATGCATCTTAAAAACTTGGGAAATATATGGAAAAGTATAATAAGGAATACTGCTAAAAAAAAGAGCCTGAAGGTCAATTTCCAATTAAGTCACATGACTTTATATAAAAAAGCAAGTTATACAGGCAGAGTCTCTGAGAATCAAAGATGGTCAGAGGTTGACCAATCTGAGCATAGCTGCATCTAAAAATTGAAGAACAATTTCAGAAAAATGTTTCTCAATATAAGATTTCAAATACATTGAATGTCCAACCATTTACAGCACATAGAATCAACAAAAGATTCAGAGATTCTGGAGAAATCCATGTCCTTATCTGTGAACATAGCTTGCAGAGTAATGTACAAATGCAACTTAAAGCTCCATCATGAAAAGGCGAAAACATACATCAACACAATCCAGAAATGCTGTCATTTTTTCTTGGCAAAATGGAAAACTTGTGACGACTCGAGACACAAGTGGGTGAGTGTGTCTTCAGGAACGTGTAAAGCATGGACACGGGAACACGTGGTATACAGAGACTTCGTACGTCCGGGTGTGAGTGAAGCAGGATGCGTGCAAGGAGCACGTCAGAGCACTGAGTCAGGCAGCAGATGTGCCAGGAGGTGTAACAGAGTACAGGAGCAGGGTGTGTGCCAGAGGGCACAACTTAGCATAAGACAGAGTGCAGGATTGGAACGTGTGCCAGGAGGCACAACTGAGTAAGAGACAGAGTACAGGATCAGAGCATGTGCCAGGAGGCACAACTTAGTATGAGACAAGGCACAGGATCCGAGTGTGTGCCAGGAGGCACAACTGAGTATAAGACAGAGCAAAGGATCAGAGTGTGTGCCAGGAGGCACAACTAAGTACAAGACAGAGCACAGGGTCAGAGCGTGTGCCAGGAGGCACAACCAAGTATAAGGCAGAGTGCAGGTTCAGAGCGTGTGCCAAGAGGCACAATAGAGTGCAAGGCAGGGGACCCAAATACAGCACACAGCCAGGCAGGGACACGGCAGACCAAGCCAGGAAGCACAACAATAATCAGGCACCTCCCCTAGGAAGAGGTAGCCTGATATAGCACATGATCACTAGAGCTTCCGGGTCAAGTCCTCCAGTGCCATAGAGAGGACTGACCTGGAGACTGAACTGAGAAAAGCGCGCAAGCGCAGACATAACATGGAGGAGACAGGGACCTAGGTACGAGAGGTACGCATGCGCACCCGGCAGGACCCCCAGAGTGGCCGCGGCTCCGGAAGAGATGACGTCGGGGCCGAGGTCCCGCCCCCAGGTGAGCGCGGCCTGACAAAACTGTTCTGAGGGTAGATGAAACACAATTTTAAATTCTTCACTGAAATCACAGACGGCATATACTATGGGCTAAAGTGGAAAGAGACCATATAGCTTGTTATTTTGAACGTTATTATCAATGCTGAGCATGATATAAATGTTTTAGAATGACATCTCCTCCTATCTAAAAGATGTCTATTTAATGGAAGGCCTTGCATATTCCAACAAGACAATGCTAAACATCGTACTGCATTAATCACAACAACATGGCTTCACAAGAAAAGAGATTGGGTGATAAACTGGCTGCCTGCAAAGATCTTTTACCAATACAAAACATTTTCGCTATTATAAAATGAAAAGTCAGGCAGTGAAGAACATGTGTTAACTCTTTGTTGCTTACCTATCTAGCCCATGAGCTCCTCACCATTACCTGTCCAGTCCTAGTTGCATCTTTGAATTACCACCACAAGTGCTGAATTCCTGAGCTTATTCCTGCTATGCCATAACTTCTAGCTCTGATAAGGACCTGGATGGTTCTGTGCATGTGGGTACAAAGTGCGGGTGCACATGTCTTGCCAAATGTCTAGACAAATTCAAATTTTGCCTGATTTGCTCATTTCTAATGGAAAATAATCTATGTATCAGAAATATATAGTAATTTAGTGTCAGGAGTGAAGTCATGCTTAAAATGGGTCTTTTGGAACTAAATGGACCACCGTGCTTGCAATCAGCCACCAATCACAATAATCTTTGAAAACCCATTTACTTTTCTATAGTTATAAAAAGGAAAAGGTGTGCTTCAAGGTAAAAATCAAAAAAACGTTACTTGGTTAATCAGAATCTAGAAGGAAAATACATTCTCTGTTTAGATCTCATAAGAATGTTGACAAAAACTAGAAATGCATCAATTTGCAGTAGAAGAGCAATTTTCATTTTACAGCTATTCAGTCATGTGAATTTCACAGTAGTCTAGTTGTGCTCCCTTACAAATGGTTTATGTTGTAGCTACTGGCTGAAATAGAAGTTTCAAGTTGAGCAGCATTTCTTTCAATTCATAGAATTAATTGAGATTGTTCAGTGACCTGTGTAACATAATTGATTTTAATATTGCAAACTGGTAAATGTGAAAATAAAAAGTAGCAATAATTATGTCAGTAAATAAGCAAACATTCACTCTCTTGTTTACAAATAGAGATGAGCGAATTTGTTTTGATTTTATCCCCAAATCTAATTTTGACATATTCGTGCCATATTCGAACACTATTCGTGCCAAATATTTGTTTTATGATCAGTTCGGAACATATTTGGTAATTTCTACTCCCACTAACTCTAATGACGTTCGGCTGTGTTTGACGAATATTGCAAAAACAATATTCAAAGCCGATCGTATTCGTAACCGAATCCGAACAAATTTGCTCAACTCTATTTACAAACTCTGTCCTGAGAACATATTAAGCAAGCTTTTTTTTCACTAAGGCCATGTGCACACGTTGCGGGTTCTGCTGTGGATCCGCAGCGTTTCAGGCTCTGCTGGTCTGCAGCAGATTTAGCTGCGTTGTACAGTACCATTGTTTTCAATGGTAAACTGAAAAACGCTGTGCACATGCTGCGGATTTTTCCGTGCGGATTTGCTGCGGGTTCAAATCCACAGCATGTCAATTCTTTGTGCGGATTCCGCTGCGGTTTCACACCTTCTCCATTGTAGAGGTGAGAAACCGCAGGGTTAAACCACAGGCTAATCCGCAGGTAAACCGCAGGTCTTTTGACCTGAGAATTTACCTGTGGATTTTTCCAAATCCGCGCTGAAAAATCCGCAGCTCCTAAAACTACGTGTGCACATAGCCTTAAAACTATTGGTCTAATATTGAAAAAAAGAGAGAAAAAGACTAAACTGAGACAGAAAAATAATTAATCTAGTTTTATTACATCCATTCATTATTAAATAGAAAAGCTATATATAATACAAGCAGAGTAAGTAGCAGATTATTAACCCCTTCAGCTCTGAGCCTGTTTGCACCTTCCTGACCATGTCAAATTTTACAATTCTGACCAGTGTTGCTTTATGTGGCAATAAGTCTGGAACACTTCAATAGATCATAGTGATTCTGAGATTGTTTTTTCATGACATGTTGTACTTCATGTTAGTGGCATATTTTGGTTGATATGATTTGCGTTCATTTATGGAAATATCAAAAATTTTACAAAAAAATTGAAAATTTCATAATCTTTTAATTTTTATGCCCTTAAACCGAATAGTTATAATACACAAAGTAGATAATAAATAACATTAAACTCCAGTCTGTTTTATATTTAGCATCATTTTTCAAACATAATTTTGTTTTTTAGGAAGTTAGGAGGGTTAAAACTTAATCAACATTTTTTTCATTTTTCCAACGAATTTTACAAAATCAATTTTTTTATGGACCACATCACATTTGAAGTGACTGTGAGTGGTGTGTCTGACTAAGAATATCCAAAAGTAACACCATTTTAAAAATTGCACTCCTCAAAGTTCTCAAAACCACATTCAAGAAGTTTATTAACCCTTTAGGTACTGTTTTGGCAAACGACAATGCTTGGAAGGGAAGGAGCACCATTTGACTTTTGGAGTGCAAAAATAACTGGAATAGATAGTGGACGCCATGAGACATGAAAATTAAAACATGAATTTTTTCCAAAAACATGTTGCTTGGGCTACCTTCACACATCCGGTGTGTGGGGTCCGGCGGTGTGCGGCAAAAAGCCAGGCCGCCGGATCTGGCCTGCAGCAGTGACTCCGGATATGTATGCGGCACAATTTAAAGGAGAAGCAGAAGGAAGATACACCGGGGGACGGGAGAGACAGCTGCCAAAAGGTTTGGGGAGGGAGGGGAGAGAGAGACACCTGTGGGGTTAACACTCACAGTGCCGGGTGAGAGAGAGATATCTCTCCCCCGCCAGGCACTTGTGGGTAAACACTCACAGTGTCCGGGCGAGAGAGAGAGACATCTCTCTCTCTCACCGGGCACTTGTGGGGTTAACACTCACAGTGTCCGGGCAAGCGAAGTGTAAAAAGCCATTCCGGCGCTGCAAAAAAACATTGTAGGGAATGTTTTTTTGCTGACGCCGGACGGCTCATGTTTGCCGTATCAAAAAAATGAAGCGCCGCATGTCCATCCGGCACGATGCGGCGATCATTACGCTCAATGTGACAAACCGGATCCAATTCCGGATCTGGTTTTCACACTTTTCGCCGCATTGTGCCGGATTTAAAAAGACGGATGTGTGAAAGTAGCCTTAAGCACCACATTTTTCATTTCCACAAGGGTAACAAGAGAAAATAAATCATACAATTTGTTATGCCATTGGCGGGGAGCCATCTTGCAGGTGTTCAACTTATGCTAAATGCCTCTCAGCTACAAATTGCACTTACTAGATATGTGCACACACACCGAAAACAGGAATTAGCAGCAGCATTTCTCCATAATGGTTTGAAAGGATAAACATTGAGATCACTGATTGACAAATAACAGGTTTGAAAACCATTGGTTTTACAATTGCATTTTGTCAACCATTAGTGTTGCAGCTGGCAAATTTCTCTTTCTTTTGCCGTCAGGTAGTCTAGCACTATAGTATTTTAGTTAGTGACTATGATTAATTGTCTCTCTAGTGTCATTTAGAGCTTCAAGAATTTGAAAAATTAGATCAGGCAGTCAGTAGCCTCCACTTGTCCCACATTTGTGTTTTGAAAGGACATATTAAAATACTACTGAATATTTTGTTTGCTAACCTCATTTCTACTGCATGAGACTTTCCATTTGGCAGGGTTATATTGTCTACTGCCTGTTTTATACAAGATGTGAATTGGGACTGCTGATACATCTACTTTACTATGAGCTATTATGAAGGTGGCTGGTGTTAGTCTGGCAAGTATGCAAGCCCTTCTTATGGCTAGTCTCACCAACTTGTAAGCACAATGTCCACAAACCAAGAAAATTCCTTCTGGGAGAATACAAATATGGGCTGGGGTCAGTATATAAAAGAGTAAATCCAAAAGTCCCAACGTGGCTTTATGGACGCACAAAGTATTAGTAATTGTTTTCCATCCTTACCAAAGGTACACTTGCTATTCTCTATCTCACTAATAGATGCTGTCTTATAGTGTTCAACACCATTTTGGTACACTGTCTTATTTACTCAGGTCAGGTTATGTGTGTATATATGGAAACTATTGTTGTCTTTACCACAGGTACCGATACCAGTTTGTTGAAGACTGAACAATAATCTTTCATGGGGAATGGGGCCTTTATGAGGGATCTCAGTTCCTATTTTGGTGACCAAACCCCTATGTCCAGATTGTATTCGTACCCCAACATTTGTCCTTTAGGTCGTGCTACATTAACTGAAACCAGGGGTTAGTGACCCATCCATCTGTAGTCAAAGTGGTTGACACGTCACAAGGCATATTTTTCCCCAAAAAACCTAGATTGAATCCAGGTTTCATTGCGTACGCAGTGTAGTGTTAATACACCCCATACTTTCAGAGGTAAAGCTAAATACATCATAGTCATTGAAGATACTGAGCTGTATGTTCAAATCTAACAGTATTTTGGCTTTTTTCCTCTTTATTAGAGAAGTATGGTGTTGAATGCATTTGTTGTCCCAGTCCACAGTTAAAAGTTTATTCTCTGTCTTTGTTTGATGCAATAATTCTGCTCCTCCCAGCAGGACAATTAGTATAACAGTCATTCTGCCAGTGGAGTGACTATTTTGCAATGACTGGCATAGATGAAGTAGGGTTTTCCTTAAGTTTCACTGAGGTGGATATTGTCATCTGGACATGGAATGGGTCATCAAGCCATGCTTCTAGGCTTTTTCTCTCATGTCTGCGTGTGACCAACTATCTGGATTCAGCTAATACACATCTGTACTTGCATTAGGTTCTGGAATGGATGAAATCACATGTTTAGGCACCATATTGCATTTTCCTACAAGGCCTGGACTTAAGGCCCCTTTACATTTAGCGATGCACCAGCGATCCCAACAATGATATGACCCGGTCAGGATCGCTGGTGCATCGATAAATGGTCACTAGTGAGCTGCCACACAGGCAGCTCTCACAGCGATGCAGCAGCGATACAGCGGTCATTACTTACCTTTCAGACGCGGCGATCCTGATGTCCACATCCACGTGTCACTCGTCGGCGCCAGCAGGAATCCCAGCAAGAAGCGCTCGACGAGAAATGGAGCTGCACGATCTCGCGCGATCAGCGATGGACAGCGGGGGAGCCGGTCGGAGGTAAGTATCACACATAGCGATATCACTAGCGATATCGCTGCTGCGTCACCAAATCGGTGATGCTTTAGCGATATTGTTAGCAATATCGCTATGTGCAAAACCCCCTATAGGCTGTCATAATACTGTCAGAGCTTAAAAATTCAGCAGAGCAGTAAGAGCCCAAATCCAAACCTAACACCTACTATCAAGATACAACAAACCACAAAAAAAGCATTCCCATCTTTTAGTAAGGACCCCGTCACACATAGCGACTCACCAGCGATCCCGACAACGATATGAACTTGTCAGGATCGCTGGTGTGTCGCTACATGATCGCTGGTGAGCTGCCAAACAGGCAGCTTCACCAGCGATCAGCACCAGTGACGATGAGAGCTCGCGTCACTCTGTACCTTAGATACCAGCAAGCTGGTGCAGGGAGCTGGTAACCAAGGTAAACATCGGGTTTCTAAGCACCGCACGGCACTTAGAAACGCGCTGTTTGTGCTGTTTACCTTGGATACGAGCTGGGAGCTCGCTGATCGCTGCTCTCCCACCTGCCACACGCAGCGATGCATGCTGGCTAGAGTGAGACCAACAATCCAAAAAATGTCCAGGGCATTTGAGCACGATCAGCGATATCCGGCAGGGGGGCCGGTCGCTGATAGGAGATCGCTGTTGCATCACAAAACTTGTGACTCAACAGCGATCTCGCTAGCGAGATCGCTGTGTGTGACGGGGGCTTTAGAATGCTAACTAATCTATCTGATTAGCGATGCTAGGACTAAATAACTAAAGTGTCACAGTGCAATAAGGTGAATGAAAAAAGAAGAAACTTCATGGATCTCACCCAATTCATGTGCAGACTGTTTTCCGGGTCACGTCCATACGGGTAGAAGCATCCCTAACTGTGCCCTGTCGTGCCCTCTGCAGTTGCTCCTGCCCTAACAAGAGCAGTTCCCAAGTGGAGCTATTATCCCAAAAAGAGGTTCCCAAAATGTGTTTCTTTCTCCGTTAGGAGAAATCATGAGGTGAGTGTACTTGCTATTGGGATGCACCAACATGAAGACACTGAAGCTGTTGAAATGCTTATAAAGTGCCTTTGCTTGAAAATATCTAAGGAATCCCACAGTAGTGGGTATTCCCTAAGGGCACAGAGTGCTGTTAACAGAGAGATGAGGAACAATCATTCTGCCAGTGGAGTGACTTTTTTAAATGACTGGCATAAATTCAGGTGGTTTTCCCTATAGTTTTACTGAAGTGGATATGGTAATCTGGACATGGGAAGGGTCGTCAAACCATGGATCTAGACTTGTTCTCTCATGTCTGTGTATAACCACCCAACTACCTGGATTCAGCTGATGCACATCTGTACTTGCATTAGGATCTGGAACGGATGAAAACATGTGTTTATGCACCACATTGTTTTCCTACAAGGTCTGGACATAGGCTGTCATAATACTATGTTGCATCTGTAATGCTAGCGAGAAGTACAGCCCTGTTTTTGGGGCACTACCAAAAAGGACTTCAAATATAGACAAGCCTGCCTTCCCGTTTGGAATGTTTCTGATTAAAAAGAGTGCAAGCCACATGCACCCTACCAAGTTCTTTGCTATGTATACCATGGCCATTTACATTTTTAGTTTAAGTGTCCCATTTAATTTCTCAACTTTTCCACTGCTTTGTTGATAGTAAAGGACATGGAATACCTCCGCTATTCCCAGGGCCTGCAAATTTTCCTTCATTATTTCTTCAGTGAAGTGTATACCCCTATCACTTATAAACCCGTATGGTTTCTAGGACATCATATCTGCAGATTGGTTCTTTCATTAGTTTTTCTGCAGTTGTTTTAGCATTGGCACTTTTTACCAGATAGACTTCCGGCCATCCAGAAAAGAGTTCTATACATATCAGGACATAAGCAGACACTCATACCTTGGGTAGTTGTAAGTAGTCAATCTGCAAGTCTCTGAAACCAATAGAGCAGCCTGGGTATTTCTTTCTTAGAGATTTTTACAGTTTTTCCTGGGTTGTGTTGTGCACAGATGAAGCAGGACTGCACATGCTTGGTGGCTATGTGACTGAAATCAGTAGTGATCCAGAAGGCATATACTATCTCATACATGTGAATTTTGAATCATGAATGGGTTCATGTGTTACCTGTGCCAATATAAGGAAGAGTGACCTCGGTAAGCATAATGTATCATTACTTTCTCATACTTCATTTGAGTTCAGCTTAGCTCCCATTTCCCCCCAGTGTTCCTTTTCTGTTTTGGCAGTCTTTTGCTGGTGGGATTTTAGGATATCCAGGTTCAATGTAGCTGGGACTTGCTGACTCCATGTCACTGTCCTCTGCTCACTAGGCCTCCTCAATTCTGCTTTAGCAGCCTCATCTGCCCTCCTTTTGGCCTCTACCTCTAGGGAGACACTTTTTTTTGCACTTTCACCTTGATTATGCCAGTCTTGACTGGTAACATCAGTGCCTCCATTAGTTGTTTCATCAGCTCCACATGTTTAATGGACTTGCAAGCTGATGTAAGAAAAGCTCTGCCTCTCCAGAGAGGTGCATAATCATGTGATATTCTGAAAGCATAATGAGATTCTGTGTAAATATTAGCCATTTTATCTGCTGACACTCTACTTTGCCTCAGTGAATGCCTTCAGCTCTGTGCTGACATAGAATCATAGCATGTTAGAGTTGTAATGAACCTCCAGGGTCATCATGTCCTACCCCCTGCTCAATGCAGGATTCACTTGACCATCTCAGACAGATGTCTGTCCAGCATTGATGGACAACTCATCACATCTCGTGGCAGCCTATTTCTCAGATTCATGACCCACTCTGTCAAAAAGTTTTTTCTAATATCTAATCTGTATCTTATCTCTTTCAGTTTCATTCCAGTGATTTTCATATTTCCATGTGCAAATGAGAATAAGGATTATCCCTCTACATTGTGACATCCCTTCAGATATTTGTAGATATTAAGTCTCGTCTTAGCCATCTTTTTTGAAAGCTAAACATTCCCATATCCTTTAATCATTCTTTGTAGGACATAGTTTGCAGTACGCTCACCATTCTGGTAGCTTTTCTCTTAACTTGCTTCAGTTTTTCAATATCTT
Organism: Dendrobates tinctorius; assembly: GCF_039654945.1. Classification (NCBI taxonomy): domain Eukaryota; kingdom Metazoa; phylum Chordata; class Amphibia; order Anura; family Dendrobatidae; genus Dendrobates; species Dendrobates tinctorius. Next base: position 10,262,018 of record NW_027361833.1, on the reverse strand, counting down.
TTTAAAAATGGTGGTGCACATAAATGGACACAGCATCCCAGCTGAGGCCTGTCCAAGGAATAGAGGGGGATAATTACGTCACATGATTTAGACACTATGCTTCACTTAATACATCCTAGAACTGTGTTTGCCTTTTTTGCTGCTGCATCAAACTGTTGACTCATGTGCAGTCTGGGATCTATTAGTTTACCCAAGTCTTTTTCAAACATGCTGATGCTTATTTCTATTCCTACCATTCTGTAGATGTAATTCTGGTATTTCTTGCCAAGATGTAGAATATGGCATATGAAGAGGAAGTGGTTCTTCTTGGAGTACCCTCATGAGGAGATACTAGTGAATATCAAGTGCAGGATTGTGCATCCAGGTGGTATCTGGAGCCATCAACAAAAGCTCAAAGTCTGCATTAGTAACAGGTTTATCTTGGACATGTGAAAAACTTGCTGTCTCCTGATTCATCATTTCTATCAGTTCGTGCATCATGTCAAAATACTCCTACTCATTCGCTAACAGTGTTACCAATTCTCCTTTACTGAATCCACAGGCAGAATGGTGGCTGGATTCAAAACATTATATCTTTTGAGGATTACATACAGGTGCATCTCACAAAATTAGAATATCATCAAAAAGTTAATTTAGTTCAGTTCTTCAATACAAAAAGTGAAACTCATATTATATAGAGTCACTGCAAACAGAATTATCTATTTCAAGTGTTTATTTCTGTTAATGTTGATGATTATGGCTTACAGCCAATGATAATCCGAAAGTCATTATTTCTGTAAATTAAAATACTTTGTTACACCAGCTTGAAAAAATTATTTTAAAATCTGAAATGTTAGTCTACTGAAATGTATGTTCAGTAAATGGACTCACTACTTGGTTGGGGCTCCTTTTGCATCAATTACTGCATCAATGTGGCGTGGCATGGAGGCGATTAGCCTGTGGCAATGCTGAGACGTTGTGGAAGTCCAGGATGCTTTGATAGCAGCCTTCAGCTCGTCTGGATTGTTAGATCTGGTGTCTCTCATCTTCCTCTTGATAATACCCCATAGATCCTCTATGGAGTTAGGGTCAGGCAGTTTGCTGGCCAATCAAGCACAGTGATACTGTTGTTTGTAAAAGAGGTATTGGTACTTTTGGCAGTGTACACAGGTACCAAGTCCTGCTGGACAATGAAATTTTTCATCTCCAAAAAGCTTGTTGGCAGAGGGAAACATGAAGCTGCCTTTGGTCTTGATAAAACACGGTGTACCTATACCAGCAGATGACATAGCTCCTCAAATAAAAACTGAATGTGGAAACTTTGACACTTTACAGCCAGAATACCTTTGCATGTTTCACAGTATGGCATTTGAAGATTTATTCAGATGTGATCATTCAGGGATTTACTTACCAGCGATCTGAAATCATGTGACTACTTTATGCACTTATCTGAATCCCTCTGACTGATATTCAGTTCAAAGTGAATTGAATCTCCTCTGTCACATACAGGGGAAAACACCTAATGGAAGCGCTCATCAATCAAGGACTTATTTATATGTTCCTCGTAGTCAGTTACCCACCGGTCATGTCATTCAGAGGTTCTCATGAACATACATACAAAAACTCAAAACCTGTCTACTTTACCTAGGGGTTAGTACAAAACTTATGGAAACTACAGTGCTCCCTGCATACTATTGTGAGCATAAAAAATTCTGTTTATTGCCATGTGAGCAAGAGTCTTATACCATTTACAGGCAAATGTAGTTCCCATTGGAAATTTCCATCAGCTGCCCTCTTCTCACAAACGTTATGAGATTTCGTTAGCTATTATGGCTTTCTCAGTATGTATACTATCCATAACACAGTTTTCTCAAAACTTTGCATACAAAGCAGGAAAATATTACACAAAATATGAAACCTTAAGAAAATATTAAACAAAATGTAAGACTATGAGACGAATTAGTTAATACTAAGAATTATAGAACATAGAGGAAAATGTCAGTAGTATAAGCAAAAATATATTTTCCTGAGGAGCAAATAGCTTGTTATTTACTCCACATGCAGAACAGAAGGATACATTAATTATTTTTTTTGTATTCTACCTTTTTCTAGGCCTTACAAGATGACTTAGAGCAAGAACAAGTTAGAGTTAACTCACTTACTCATATGGTGGTAGTGGTGGACGAAGCAAGTGAAGATAAAGCTACAGCTGCATTAGAAGAACAATTACAGGCAAGTATTTATGTTCTGTACTCATTTACATAGTTTTCTTTAGTGTTTTAATATGTAAATAATTTGAATACTGATGTGCTGTAGCAGAGTTTGCTGCTCATTTCTTTTGCATAGATAAATTATTATACAGTATTTGCTTGTAATACATGAAAAACACTGATCACACACCAAGATATCAGCGTTATTAAACCTTCCATTCCATTAAACTTTCCATTTTATTTAGTAATTTACCTTCATATTTGAAATCCACTAACCTCTGTTATGCACTTACAAAACTGAGTTTTAAAGTTGAGCCTATGCTGTCGCCAATGTCATGACATTGAAGACTTTTTCCCTTTAATCCCAATCACTAAGCATTTATCTTTGGCAAGTTAAAGGGAGCTAAGCGAAAAAGAATGATAATGATCCAATAAAATGTTTATATGAAGGTCTGTCATTATTTATCTACTAGATGGTGCCCCGATTCTAACGCATGGGGTATTCTAGAATATGGCCAGCGGGAGACTGGCGTTCAAAAGATGGCCCAGGACGATCCACCATGATTGGCGATCTCACAGCAGGGACTTGGTCGCTGCTGCGTGTCACACTAAGGCTAAGTACCCACGTTGCAGAAATGCTGCGGAAATTTCCACAGCATTTCCGCAACTCCAGCCACGGAAAACATGCGTTTTTCAAGCGATTTTCGTGTGCGGAATTGAAGCACATTCCAAGCGATTTGAAGATCCGCTTGAAATGTGATTGACAGGTTGGTCACACTTGTCAAGCATAGTGTTTGACAATTGTGATTAACTTTTTACTATTGATGCTGCCTAGAATCATAGAATCGTAGAGTTGCAAGGGACGTCCTGGGCCATCTGGTCCAACCCCATGCTCAAAAGCAGGATTCGTAAATCATCCCAGACAGATGTCTGTCCAGCCTCTGTTTGAAGACTTCTATTGAAGGAGAACTCACCACCTCTCATGGCCTGTTCCAATCATTGATCACTCTAACTGTCAAAAAGTTTTTTCTAATATCTAATCTGTGTTTCCTCCCATTCAGTTTAATCCCATTGCTTCTAGTCTTTCCTTGTGCACATGAGAATAAAGATGATCCTTCTACAATGTGACAACCCTTGAGATATTTGTAGACAGCTATTAAGTCTCCTCTCAGTCTTCTCTTCTGCAAGCTAAACATTCCTAAATCCTGTAACCTTTCCTCATAAGACAGGGTTTGCAGACCGGTCACCATTCTGGTCACCATTCGTTTCTTCCAGACCCATTTGTACCTATCAGAGCAGTCAATTGACTTTTGTCCCTCCAAATCACCCATTTCCAATCTTCTACTGTCCAATTTTTGTACGTTTATCCAAACTTGTACTTTTTTACAATTTTTTTATTATGACGATATTGAAGTCGAGGCTTGATTGGATAAATGGACTTGATTTTGTGTTCTTCCAATTGTCATGGCACTAACATGATGCAGTTTGGCAATTTTCTTATTTGATGAGCTGGATGATGATGTTTCTCTTTTCTTGGGAAATCTCTTTCATGGCTGCTCCTTGACTTAAACCAGCCACCTTTTGCTTGGAAATCATCCTATTAACACATCGAGCTATTATAGAATGTGAGAACAGAATATTTTTTGTAATATATAGGAAGAAAAAGATTTTTCCACTAGCAGGAGCAAAATAGTATCAATGCAGTGACATGGCAAGAATCCACATAACTAAACACATGCTAAAGATTTGCAAGTCAAATTTATGTAAGAGATAGTCAAGATGATTGTCTATAAAATGATGGTAGTCTCATGATCAAAGCTGTAGTGAATGGTGAGATATGGAGCTTGAAATTCAAAAGTTCAAAACATTGTTACCCTTTTGCTCATCTCTGAAGTTCACCATTATTAACCCCTTTCCAACATCGGGCTTAACAGTACGCCAATGTCGGACTCTCTCTTTTTGATGTGGGCTCTGGCGCTGAGCCCACATCTTTTCGGGCACATGTCAGCTGTTTTGAACAGCTGACATGTTCCTCTAACAGTCGGGGGTGGAATTGCCATCCACCCATTGCTGTTAACTTGTTAAATGCCGTTGTCAATCTCTGACAGCTGCATTTAACTCGCACTTCCAGCAAGCACATTTGAAATCCTATCCATTGGTAACCCTGTCACGTGATCGCGTGTAACCAATGAGTTGGCATGACAACCAGAGGTCTCCAGCAGACCTCTATGGTTGTCACTGCCAGATTGCTATGAGTGCCACAAGGTGGTCGGCGCTCTTAGCAAGTGAGCAATTCTGCTACATGCTTGTGAGCTGATCATTGCCTGTATGTAGCAGAGCCAATCAGATTGTGGCAGCTTCTAGTCTCCCATGGAGACATTTGAAGCACGTCAAAAGTAAAAAAAAATTGTTTTTAAAAATATTAAAAAAAATAAGAAAGTGCAAATCAACCCCATTCTCCCCATTCAAAATAAAACAATTAAAAAAAAATCAAACATACAAATATTTGGTATCACCGAGTTCAGAATCGCCCGATCTATCAATATAAAAAAAGTGTCTATGAACTCATAATGACCTGGAGAATCATAATGGCAGGTTAGTTTTAGCATTTAGTGAACATGGTTAAAAAAAAAAACAACTGTGGGTGATTGCAATTTTTTTTTACAATTTCACCTCACTTGGAATTTTTTTCCCGTTTTCCAGTACATGATATGTTAAAACTGATGGAGTTGTTCATAAGTACAACTCATCCCGCAATGAACAAGCCCTCACATGGCCATGGTGACTGAAAATTAAAAAAATATGGCTCTGGGAAGGAGAGCAAAAAATGAAAATGCAAAAACGAAAATACCTCTGTGGGTTAAGGGGTTAAGAGTGCAAAATGCACCAGAAATGCATAAGAGCTGCATGCTAATGTTTGCATTTTTGTGATGTCATAATTATTTTAAAAGCATATGATTAAAGTTTGGAATTTTTACTCACTTTGAACTGAATTCAACTTCCCATTTTCATTTGTAATATCTCTTTGGACGCCGTGATGTAATAGTGAGCTAGCTCTTTTTCCCTCTTTTTATGAGTGTTCTGTGCTGACTGTAATGAGTCCTCTGCTATGCAACGACAGTTTGACTCCTGTTCCTTTAGCCAGGGTCACCAGAACCTCCCATCTGGGCCATTTAACTCCTTAGATGCACTCAAATAGCATCACCAAAATAGTTTTACATTGTTTTCACTTTTACTTTAATGTAATAGTGTTTTTTTTCCGCAGCATACTGTGTATAAAACCAGCCTTAAACAACATGAAATTGAATAAAGAGTAGAATTTCCAGAGTAAAAAAAGATCATGTGAGCAGGATTTTGCACAGTAACCTAAAGACAGTGTCAAGTCGGCGCCATTATACTGATTAAAATGATACCTTGGTTGATGAAATGTGTCCTGTGATTGTTGTTTAATCTTTAGTTTCAGTTTTGAGTTAATGATATGTTCATGCCCCGGGGTGGCCTCTGGGGGGGGTCTTCATGTGGTGCTCCGATTAGGTATTCGTAAGACTGCTGACAACTGCGCAATAGCAGCTATTGGTGATTGCCAATAGCTGCTACTGCACAGGCTCAGCGGTGCCATCTTGGAGGAGAAAATTTTGTTTTCCTCTCTAGCAAGATGGAGTCGCCGGCACATGCGCAGTAGCAGCTATCGGATCACCTCTATATACACCGATAGCTGCCACTACAAAGGCGTGGTGGGCACATTTTCAAACGGATTTTTCTTTTTAATATAAGGATGGCCTCAACCATATTAATTATAAACACAGAACACATGCAATTATGCTGTAGTGCATGTGATACAGCTGGCTCCTGCCTGCAGAAGGTTTTCTATTTTTTCAGCATGTATATATAATATTTTTGATGTAAACTATGGGGCAGGTCAGTGATGGATCAGTGACCTGTCAGCAATCTGCATTATGAATAGCTTATCAGTGCACTACATGAAGACCCATGAAGACCCCCGCCCACAGGCTGCCCCGTAGTAAATACATATCTAATTCAGAAGTGAAAATAAAGGTTAAATAACCACAAGATGGATTTCATCAACCAAGGTATTATTTTAATCAGTATAACGGCGCCGACCTGACACTGTCTATAGGATACTGTGCACAATCCTGCTGACAGGTTCCCTTTAACTGTATTGTAATGGATTAAGAACTACATTAGCTTCCTGAATCTAGTTATTTTAAATTTAGCTCCAAAATATAAATTAACTCTAAAAAACGTCTGGCACAAATGGAGACAATTACAAAAATATATACCGATTTGGTAGTATTTTATTAACTTTATTATATGATTTTTATTCTTGGAAGAAAATATTCTTCTAATGGAAATTGGGCAGCAAAATAATTTAATTTATTTTTTCTCTGTTTTGAAATATGGCCAGCCATAACAAATCAGTATGCTAACCATTGTAAGAAGAACATGAATTACCGTGCCCAACACAGGTGGCTAAAAGGCTCTAATTATATTGCCTGCATCCATGATTAGCCCACAACTCATTATTACACCTAAAGGGTTGCTATTGTGTTCAACTATCCTTTGTACTCCCAAGAACATTGCTCCTTTTGTACTTCTTTAATATTTGATTTGCTTTTTTTGTAGTTTAAGTCATTTTAACAGAAGAGAAGCTCAGCTGTAAAAATCATATATATTAAAAAGTCAGTAGGTGTCAGAGCTATTATAAGCTAAAAAAAAAATATTGTTTTTCTTAAGCCATATTTTTATTTTCTATTTTTTACTGAGAGTTACAGTAGAACTGTGCACAGTTGTTCTCATTAAGATTAGGGCTCTTTGACAGGCAGCTCACAGAGGCTTTACTGTGTCTGTCAGCCTAAAATGGGAAAAAAGGAGAAAAGCCTAAGTGAAACATTTTATGATCTGTGCTACATAAAGGTACTTATTAGATAATGGGCTTAGAGTTTCGTTATACTCATTATGTACATGTACATTACATGATTTGTCAGTATATACTTCAAAGTATAATATATTCAGAGTACAAGTAAGAATGGATCTTCTATGAAAATACAGCATCGCAAAAATGCTCAAGACTTATTACAGCCTTTTAGGCAACCATATGGTCAATGCACATTTATTTTCTATTTATCCATGTTACAAACTTGTATGCATTCCATGAGACAAAACACATATCATCCAATGGAGACTAGCCCTATAAAATGGCACGTGTTTACCATGAATCTGAATCTTGACTATAAATCTGCAAGAAAAAAACTCTATAAATTGGAAGCACATGGTAGAAGATCAGGGAATTTCAGAAGTCTATGAGACCATTAACGTAAGCCATAAATAAAAATCATATATAAAGAAACATTGTGAGCATTACTGTAATAGGTGCTTGGGTAGGTTCCTGAACCATAAGACAATGTATAATATATACCCAGAACTCAAATTATGGATGCAAGGAGTGAATTTTACAAACCTGGACTTCATTAAAATTCACTTCTTGCATCCATAAGTTGAGTGCTGGGTTTATATTATACATAAATCCAAATTATGATTACGAATCTGCCAAAGAAAACCCTCTCTTTAATTTGAAGCACGTGGTAGGATATCAGGGGATGATAGAAGTCTAAGGGTACATTTAGTCAAGCAGATAATTGGGAAAGAGAAAGTGTACTTATGAATTATGTTTTCTGATTATCGACCTGTTTAAATAGGTCGGCAATCATCTAGCAGGTGAGTAAAACGCTCTTTCATCAGGAGAGATGATTTTTAAATGTGAAAATACTGTCTGTCACAATGATTTAGCTGGAATTGACTCTATATGACTGGTACAGATATATTAGCTGTAATACGGTTTTGTGATTCAGGCAGAGTCCTAATTAGTCTATGTAAGAAATTTCCATGGGATTTTGATGTGCAGTAAAGTTATTCTTCACTAATCAAGTATCCCTTATTAAGCACTGGTGATAGTCCCAGAGCCTAAAAAAGGTTAGATGTAAAAAAAATAAAATAAAATTCTTACACTCACTTCGTGGCTTACCTCTCCGGTGCATCTGCTCATCACCATCTCTAGTTCATTCGTTACCACATCTTCTTGTCAGCATTGCATATGCTGAAATCCCCATAGGAGATGCCTACACTTGGATTTCCAGCTAGGCCATCAAAAGGTCTCAACATCATGAAGTCACAATGTGCTCCATGAACTTACTCAAGTGTGCACAGAACCCTCCAGGGCCTTTATCAGAGCTGGATGTCTAGGCCAATCATGAGAAGCCCTGGATTTCAATGCAAGCAATGGTGATAAGATATAATGAGGGTACAACTGGGAATGATGAGTAGCAGAGGTTCCAGAAAGGTGAATGATGCGGTGAGTATAACGATGTTATTTTTTTTAACCTTTTGATTGCCCTTTTGTAGTTCAGAAAAATGGTGACCATCACTGTCATGTTGCTAAATTTGTGAGGAAGCGGATTACAAACAAATCTGCAATAGATAGTTTTTTCTTAACTTTTCCTCACTTTTGTATTTGCTGCAATAAAATTAGTGGCTTTCCTTTAACATGGTATACTTTTCTGTACAGAAAAGTAAGGGAGAACCATGTAATGGTAACACCTCATGCAGTTGAGTAGATGAAATACATTAAATTGAATTATAGTGTGTGCCTGGTTTACCAGAACAGAGACATGATCTATATATATAAAGCTAAGTGTATGTGTGTGTGTGCACTAATGTGTGTCTTTATATCAAGCCCTGTCCCACATTATAATGTCATAATGGTTGCTGTTAGGACTGGCGGAAGGCACTAAATAAAAATATAATTATAGTGCATTCGTCACTCGGGGTCCACCGTGCGGAAGCTGGAAAAACCGCAGCTAAGTGAAGGCAGAACAATCTGGCGGCAGTGCGCAAAGGGTTAAACTGCACCCAATTGCACTAAACAAGCTCTGTTACAATCACAGAGGCTGCAAGCAAAAATCAAACACAGAAACGCTGAATCTGTTTAAGGTCACAGAATCTCAGCGATGCACACATGGTATTAATGGTCACAGGAGTAGCCTTAGACAGCAGGACTACTCCGTCTAGACCTACCGTAGAGACACGTGTGCGTGGCGTCGCAACCGCGAACGGCCGGCAGTAGTGTTGAGCGACTTTTGTTTTTTTAGGGTCGAGTATCGTTTCATGAAACCCAACTTTTCCAAAAGTCGGGTCGAGCAAAATCGGCCGACTATAGGGAAAAGTAGGGGTCGTCCCGAAACACGAAACCCAATGTAAGTCAATGGAGAATTAAAGTCGGCAGTGAAAGGAGGACAGGAAACACACCAACAGTGCCCATTTGAATGCCAAAAGCATAAATTCTTGTTACTGAAGCTTGTCAACCTTAAATAACTTCATAATACTAGTTACGCACTGAAAAATGGGGATTATTTGGCTACAGTTGTGGGGGGGGGAGGGCTGGCTCCAGGTTTTCGTGGGCCCAGGGCCAAAGAGCGCCCCTTTAACACACACCACAACTCATGATGCTCCGATACAGCAGAGAAATAGCAGTAAAGTACAATGAAAAATACTTCACTTCTTACATCTCATGACTGATATCCATTTTAAATTCTCCAATACCTCCAAAAATGGACAGTATATAACTCCATACAGTATTATGGCCAGCGCTTAGTGCGCTATACAGAGTAATGAAGCCCATATATTTCTCCATACGGAATCATTATTCCCATATAATGTTTCAAACCGTATATGATGAGCTCCTCATAATGCTACAGTATATGTTGGTCCCAATGGATGAAGCTCCACTGTCTTATGGGCCCAAATAATGTTCCATATATAATGGGCTCCATTTCTACTGCTCTAGTGTATAATGGGCCCTGTAAATGCTGCTCCAGTGTCTGATGTCCACCTTTGGAATGCTCCAGTGTATGGTGGGCCCCATATATCATTCACCAGAGTATAGTGCTCCCCAAAAATTGCTGTCCCAACATTGAAAACAATTACAGTCTCCTTGCTAGGGAATCCCTGCACTACTCTGAACTCCTTGTCGTCCCCATCTTCCATCTCACTGCACTTGGCTGTTTAGGCCCTCCCACCGGCAGAGACACTTTTGCGTACTATGCGGTGCCCTGTGCCAGTGCCATCGCCCATGAGTATGCCCCCCACCTGCTCAAGGAACCTTCACTTTCATCTGCACCTTCCTCTTTGTCACCGTGTAAGGTGGTATAGTATGCGGGAAGGGGAACCTGAGTTTCCTCTGGGTCAGATTCTGGCTGTGTAGAGTGCAAGGGGAATGTAGTGGTCTGGGTCAATGTACCAGCAGCAGCATCATCCAGCAGTGGCTGGACCTCAGTGCACTTGTGGCGTCCCCAAGAGTACGGTCACCACTGTGGCATTGCCTTCCTCCTAGGGAGTGTGTTGTCAAGCTTGGGAGCAACGAAGGATCTCTCTATTAGACAGGAGGCGTTTCAGTGAACCACGGTCCTGTGAGTGCTTCCCCCACAAGCGCTAGAAAGGAGACGTTCAGGAAGGTACATGTTGGAGGAGTGTTGGAAGGGAGTTTTCCATTCTGGTCCCGGAGGTTGGCAGAGGTCCTGACCTGGAGGACACAGCACGGAGGCAGGCATCTGTGTAACCTGCAGACTGTGAGTAAAGCTTTGGAACTGCACGCTCTGGTGTCCTACAGTTATTCCAGCACCGCTACATCTGGGTACCAGCACCTACACCGCCTGTGCCTTTCCCCCATCACTACATCTACACTTCCCTGGGACTCCAGCTCCACCTGTGGGGAGCTTCACCATCTTTGCTGCACAACACCATCAGTCCCAGAGGATCTGCATGCAGCGTCGGCCTAACATCTATGTTGCCGAACACCACAGGTGGTGTCAAACTATCTATATAAACTCTTTACCATTATACCACGCCATTTACATGGGTGCCCAGGGCCACCGTCTGGGTCACCGCTGCTGTGACACATCCCACTGACACCGGCCCGGTACCGAGTACCCCACAGCCCAGGGAGGGCGACCCATATGCCGACTGCTGATCGGGCTGCGTTATTCCCACGAACCTCCAAACAGCGTCCCTGAAGGCAAAGTTTTTGGTTTCCGGGGGCAGTATGATTGCAAAGCTGAACCTTAAAGGAATGTCCAAAAGGGCACCACCAGGAGTGGAGCCTGTGGCTTAATTGGACTGCACCCGGGAAACCACTACCATACAAGCTACAGAAAAGATGGACAGATTGCAAGCTTGGTCGATTCTGTGTGTGGTGTGGTATGTCCGTTTGTAGTTGTGCTAGCGATTTCTCAGCTTTATTCCGTTAACGACCGAGACTCCGGCATGGCCCTGCGGTACGCGTTAAGCTTACTAGAGGGATACGCGAGGCTGTGGCACGTGAGATCGAGCAATAGCAGGTCTAGCATTCCAGTACATATCCGGGGCTGCATGCACGCTACACTGAAAGGACCAGCTTTTGTCGCTTACAGGTGCAGATAACCTGCTGAACTCTGTTAGTGATGGGGATCTGGGATTCAGATTATTCCCCGCGCACGATGATTTCCCAGTAAGTTCAGGTCAACCGCAATTCCGGAGTTAGGCCTAACCGTCATTCCTGAAAAAAATTACGTGTCCAAACCACAGGTGCTGTAGCTTGCTTAACAGCTCGGCAGCCGTGCTCAGGCCCAGTATGGATTCAACAACATTGTAGAAAGTTGATAAAGGGTACAGTTTCACCGGATAATACGTATATATGTAGCCTAGTTTAAACATTAAAAATATATGTCTATAGATCAGGAGGCAGACTCAGATGTTCTCAGGCCCAGTATGGATTTGACCAGATTGTACAAAGTTGAGAAAGGGTACTTTATCACTAGATAGCAGGTATATATAGCATAGTTTAAACATGTAAAATCTCTGTGTTCTCAGTATGGATTACACAGCAATCTAAAAAGTGGAAAAAAGGAAATGCATTTGAGGCTTACACAACTATATACTTTTGGTGTTATTTTTAAATCTTCATATATATTTCTGTCTCAGTAATACAGTCCAGCCTCTCCGCAATAGGAAATAAGATGCATACAATTAGTGACATAAAGGCTATTGATTGCAGAAATCTAGGCATTATTATTCACGGGAAAAACTTCCATCACAATTCTTATAGGCGATGCTGACCCTCAATTAATTTGTGTGTTGAGACAGTGAAAACATTTTTTTGTGAATAAAGTCTTGCTGTATCGCACTTCCGTGGATTCCATCACTGTTACTTATCTCAATCCAATTTTTATCACAGGGAGCGATGTAAACATAGTGCTCACTGGCTATCATGATCTGTCACATAACTTTGGAGTGCAAAAGACAGAAGCCACAGGCCGTAGGCAATTCTATTTGATTGGCATGAGAGGGCACATTTTGAAATGTGCGCCGGAATGTCACACGTTTGTGAGTAGGAAAACTGTGAAAGCTGATGATAAACCACCACAGCATGTAATTGTGAGTCGACGTCCATAAGAAATGGAAGCCACTGATCATCTGGAGCTAGAGCCCGGCCAGCAGGACAGGGCATAGCTACATCTTAACCATCATCTTTCAGTTCAATCAATTTGTAGTGGCAGTCCCAGTGAAGGATTTGACAGCACAGACTACACAGCGGAGGAGCGGGGAGAGGTAAACAATGCAAATGCTGGGGCCCTGCCCAAGCAAGGGGGGCACACTCGTGGGCGTCGGTACTGGCACTGGGCCCCTCATAGTACGGCGGTGTGTCTGACGGCGGGTGTGCACCACCACTGTCAGAGACACTTGATTGCAATATGAGGGACCCTATGCCAGTGCCCGCGCCCAAGAGTCGGCCTTCCCACCTGTCCAGGGCAATGGCACTCGCACGGTTTTGTGCGCTAGGTGGTGACCCCGGTCATGGGGGGGGCCGCCCACTTAGGGAGGTTTACAAAGTGGCATATGTAGATGTGGGTCATTCAGCTGCTGCAAAAGGCGAAATAGGTCAAGTTCGCGGAATAGAAGGAGGACCAAAGCAAGCCATATTTCTGGCAACCTATGTGTCATCAAGGGAAGGTGGGACAAAATCCTTGGAAACCCATGCATGGTTCATTTTAATGAAGGTTAGATCATCCACATTTTGGGTTGACAGACGGGTCCTTTTTTCTGTCAGGTTTGATCCAGCTGCACGGAAGACTCTTTCCGATAGCACACTTGCAGCTGGGCAAGCGAGCTCCTGTAAGGCATATTGTGCCAATTCAGGCCAGGTGTCCAGTTTAGCGGCCCAATAGTCAAAGGGGAATGACCTGTGCGGGAGAACATCGATATGGGAGGAAAAGTAGTTGTTAACCATAGTTGACAACTGCTGTCTCCTGTCACTTTCCATCGATGCTGTATTAACAGTTGTGTGAGCGGTCCGTGAAAAATCAGTCCACAACATTGTCATGAAACCCCTGTCTCCAACGCCACTTCTGCTGTGTGCACCACGAACACCTCTGCCAAGCTGCCCCCGGCCCGTACGGCTCGTATGAGAACCATCACCGCTGCTGTGTGCTGGGAATGCCTCAACCAACCGGTTAACCAGAGTTGCTTGTTTAGTAGCCAATATTAGATCAAGGTTCTCCTGTGGCATGATGTTTTGTAATTTGCCTTTATAGCATGGATCCAGGATGCTGGCCAACCAGTAGTCGTCATTGTTCATCATTTTGGCAATGCGGGGGTCCCTTTTTAGGATCTGCAAGGCATAATCTGACATGTGGGCCAATGTTCCCGGTGTCAATGATGCACGGCGAGTGCTGGGTGGATGAGCACTTTCTGGCAAATCCACATCCTCCAGTCACGCACAAACCCTGTACCAGACCTTGCCACGCCAACATTTTCACTTGCCCCACGAGATGCATCCTCCTCCCCTAAGTAATCATCCCCATCATCATCCTCCTCCTCCTCTTCTTCCTCCACCTCGTCCAGGAGAGGTCCCTGAGCAGACAATGGCTGAATGTCATCAAGGATTCCCTCCACCTCTTCCTCCTTGTCAACATTGGCTGCAGACGCCTGCTCCTTAAGGTGCGTCAAAGTTTGCATGAGCAGACGCATAAGTGGGATGCTCATGCTTAGGATGACGTCGTCTGCGCTTACCAGCTGTGTGCATTCCTCAAAACACTGAAGGACTTTACAGAGGTCTTTCAGCTTCGACCACTGCATACCTGTCAACTCCATGTCTGCTCTCAAAGTGCCTGGCCGTGTATCCTCCCACAAATGCATTATGGCCTGCCTCTGCTCCCACAGCCGCTCAACCATGTGCAGGGTGGAGTTCCACCTTGTTGCAATGTCGATAATGAGGTGGTGGTTGGGAAGGTGGAGCAATCGCTGCAGCTTCTGCATCCGAATGGAGTGTACAGGCGACCGGCAGATGTGCGCACACAGTCTTCCCACCTTCTGGAGCAGGGCTGTTAACTCCGGATAATTATTGAGGAAGCACTGCACCACCAGGTTCAAGGTGTGAGACAAGCAAGGTATGTGGCTGAGTTTTGAAAGGGCTATGGCTGCCAAAAAATTACGGCCGTTATCACTAACTACCTTGCCTGCCTCGAGATGTACACTGCCCAGCCATGACTCAGTTTGTCGCTGAAAGTACTCGGCCTGCACCTCAGCGGTGTGTCTGTCGCCCAAACACATCATCTGCAGCACAGCCTGCTGACGCTTTCCACTAGCTGCTCGATAGGGGGACACCTCGTGTGCAACAGTGGCAACTGCAGATGGAGTGTTCGTACGACTGCGCTCTGTGGACGAGCTTTCGCTTCTGGAGGAGGAGGAGGAGGATCGAACGCCTACAGCCAACTGTTTCCTAGACCGTGGGCTAGGCAGCACTGTCCCACCACCGCTGTCCCCTGTGGACCCTGCATCCACCACATTAACCCAGTGCGCAGTGATGGACACGTAACGGCCCTGGCCATGCCGACTGGACCATGCATCAGTTGTGAGGTGCACCTTTCCACTCACTGACTGCTTGAGTGCATGGACAATGCGGTCTTTCACATGATGGTGGAGGGCTGGGATGGCTTTGTGAGTGAAGAAGTGGCGACTGGGTAGGTCATAGCGTGGTACTGCATAGGCCATGAGTTCGCGGAAAGCTGCGCTTTCCACCAACCGATAGGGCATCATCTCTAACGAGATTAGTTTGGCAATG
This sequence comes from Dendrobates tinctorius, assembly GCF_039654945.1. Taxonomy (NCBI): domain Eukaryota; kingdom Metazoa; phylum Chordata; class Amphibia; order Anura; family Dendrobatidae; genus Dendrobates; species Dendrobates tinctorius. The sequence continues at coordinate 10,246,658 of NW_027361833.1, read as the reverse complement.
TGGGCGTTCAAACCCAGTGTACGCGGATGAGAGACTGAGTACTTTCTTGACCTACTCATAGTGTCTGGGAGGGTGAGCTGGACTTGAGAGCTGCATATGGTGGAAGTAGCGGTGGACAGGGTGGACTGAGAGAGGGTTGATGCTGGTGATGGAGTTGGTGTTCTTTCTGATGGCCTAGATTCAGTCTTTCTTTGATATAACAGTGGGATTCCCTGACTGCTGTGGCCTTGCAATGACACCTCAACATTTGCTGCTGTGCTAACTGGTGGGCTTACAGTGGGGGAAACAATGTAGCGTTGCTGACTACCTTCTTTGTTATCAGTTGCACATGTGGTACTTGAGGTTTGGTGTTGTGTCCATGCTTGCAAGTGCATGCTGGTTAAATGTCTAAGCATGCAACTGGTATTCAAATTTTTCAGTTTTTTCCCTCGGCTAAAGGTCTTTGCGCACTTCTTACAGATAACCTTGGCCTGATCATGAGGATTTTGTTCAAAAAAGTTCCACACTGCACTCTTCCTACTTTGGCAGACATTTTGCAGCCTAGCACGCTGTGCTATTTTGACCGTCTGGACAAGCTGTCCAGCAACTCTTTTGATTTTTGGAACCTGTCTTTGGAGTGCTCCGGGCCTGCCAGATAACAGCTGTTGCGATGTCGATGTCTGCTGTGGATGCTCCTCCTCCTCATCTGAGCTATTGGAAGCAGCACCCTCTTCCCCCAATGGATGCCAATCTGGGTCAACAACTGGGTCATCCACCACCTCCTCTTCAATGTCATGTGCACCTTCCTCTGTGTCACCGTGTATGGTGGTATAGTGTGCGGGAAGGGGCACCTGAGTCTCATCAGGGTCAGAATCTGGCTCTGTATACTGCGAGGACAATGTAGTGCTCTGAGTGAATGTACCAGCATAATCATCTATCAGTGGCTGTGCATCAGTTCACTCCATGTCAGATTCATCTTGGCCTGGGTAATTCACCATTTCACTTGATAATCCAGGCATGGTATGTGAAAACAGCTCCATGGAGTAATCATTAGTGTGGCCTGCGTCATCCTTCAATCTTGGTTGGGGTGAAGGACACAAGGAAAGGTGTGGTTCATGACATGAGCTTCCAATGACGACTCAGTGCTTTTATTTTTTACAGCTTCAGAAGAGGAGGCGATAGAGCTGGAGGCTGAGTCAGCAATGTAAGACAAAACTTTTTCCTGAAGCTCTGGTTTTAAAGCGGTTTGCCAACTCCTAGAAAACTAAGCCTTCGAGGCCTTGTGGAGCCAGACGATGACGCAGGCTCAACACCTCCTGCATTCGGTCCTATTTTGCTCTTGCCACTACCATCAGATCCACCACCAACACCATCATTACCAGCTGCCAACCCCCGCCCAATTCCACGGCCTCTTCCACCAGCCTTCCTCATTTTTGGTAGAAATGTAGACAAAATCCAACAAACTATATAGTAATGTAAAACAAGGTACAAGGTTTCTATAGGACAGGGGAGATTTTGAATTTCTGCAGACACTTGTGGACACTGGACACTTTTGGATTGTGTGAGGCCCACTGAATATCACAGCGCTATGTCACAGGCTCGATGTCCCAGGTGTGAAAAATGTCACTAGAGGATAACTGAGATTTTGAATTTCTGCACACACTTGTGGACACTGGACACTTTTGGATTGTGTGAGGCCCACTGAATATCACAGCGCTATGTCACAGGCTCAATGTCGCAGGTGTGAAAAATGTCACTAGAGGATAACGGAGATTTTGAATTTCTGCACACACTTGTGGACACTGGACACTTTTGTATTGTGTGAGGCCCACTGAATATCACAGCGCTATGTCACAGGCTCGATGTCGCAGGTGTGAAAAATGTCACTAGAGGATAATGGAGATTTTGAATTTCTGCACACACTTGTGGACACTGGACACTTTTGGATTGTGTGAGGCCCACTGAATATCACAGCGCTATGTCACAGGCTCGATGTCGCAGGTGTGAAAAATGTCACTAGAGGATAATGGAGATTTTGAATTTCTGCACACACTTGTGGACACTGGACACTTTTGGATTGTGTGAGGCCCACTGAATATCACAGCGCTATGTCACAGGCTCAATGTCGTAGGTGTGAAAAATGTCACTATAGGACAGGGGAGATGTAGAATTTCTGAACACACTTGTGGACACTGTTGGATTGTGTGAGGCCCAGTTAATATCACACCGCTATGTCACAGGCTCAATGTCGCAGATGTGAAAAAATGTCACTATAGGACAGGGGAGATGTAGAATTTCTGAACACACTTGTGGACACTGTTGGATTGTGTGAGGCCCAGTTAATATCACACCGCTATGTCACAGGCTCAATGTCGTAGGTGTGAAAAATGTCACTATAGGACAGGGGAGATGTAGAATTTCTGAACACACTTGTGGACACTGTTGGATTGTGTGAGGCCCAGTGAATATCACACCGCTATGTCACAGGCAGAAATTGGCTAGTGTATGACAAACTACAAGGTGTATATAGAATAGGGCAGAATAGGAATCTCCCTAGAGTGTAGGTCTGTAATAACGGAACAAGTCCTCGACTTATCCTTACAGAGCGACACACAGATAGCTTCACTGTGGCCGTGATAACAGCCATTACACGGTACTGAGAGAGGAGCGTGCACGTACAGGGCTGTCCGGTGTACGTAAAATTGCCAAGCTCCGTGTTTTTTAAGTATACGGACTGACACACGCTGTCTCTCTATAGTTTTGAATGTGATCAAACAGCAAATATATTTAACTGTTTGAAAACTAGACAAAACTAGAAGGTACAGGTCTGTAAGAACGGAACATGTCCTCAACTTATCCTTACTTTGCGACACACAGATAGCTTCACTGTGGCCGTGAAAACAGCCGTTACATGGTACTGAGAGAGGAGCGTGCATGTACACGGCTGTCCGGTGTACGTAAAATTGTCAAGCTCCGTGTTTTTTAAGTATACGGACTGACACACGCTGTCTCTCTATAGTTTTGAATGTGATCAAACAGCAAATATATTTAACTGTTTGAAAGCTAGACAAAACTAGAAGGTGCAGGTCTGTAAGAACGGAACATGTCCTCGACTTATTCTTACAGAGTGACACACAGATAGCTTCACTGTGGCTGTGATAACAGCCGTTACACGGTACTGTGTGAGGAGTGTGCACCGCTGTATGGTGTGAAAAAATGCACTCTCAGTACCTCACCAGGACAAAAAAAATAATTGGGATTGCTTTTAAAAAAGCAGTTTGCAGAGTAGTGGGTAAACAGCAATGCAGCCGTCAGGAAGCCTTAGAAGGCAGCCTAACAACCAACACCGCTGATCCAGCAAAATATAGCCTCCACTTGCACTGCACACACAGTGACTGGTGTGTTGTACAGGTAAAATCGCTAGCAGCAGAAGCAGTTTTTGGTGTCTTCTTCCCTTCCTAATGCTCTTCCTACAAAATCATCATCATCAGCAGCTCTCCCTATTCTGAGATCAGCATGAGTAACATGGCGGTCGGCGTGCACGCCCTTTTATACCCCCTGTGACGCCCACCAAAGCAAGTCAATTACTTGCATGCCCTTCTGAAAGATGGTGGTGACCCCTGCCTATGTCATCACGTTGCCCACAGTGTCCGTGGATCCTGATTGGCTGAAAAAGAGCGCAAAACAAACTTTTGAAACGCGACTTTGGTGCTTAAGTCGCCGACCTCGTGGCCGACCTCATCCTAGGGTCGAGTTTTGTTTCATGAAACCCGACTTTGCCAAAAGTCGGCGACTTTTGAAATTTTTCGACCCATTTCGCTCAACTCTACCCGGCAGGACTGCAATCGCAGTGCGGTGATAATTGCGCCGCTGGAAAAACGCCGCTATCACACTGGCGCAATACAGACACTAAGTTGCTGAGATAGATGGAGCAAATGTGCGCTGGCGCTAGCGCTGCTACTGGCAGAACTCAAACACTCACACAGATGTAGTATCAGAGGAATGGGGGTTTCAAATGAGTCATTCACCAGTCCAAGCATCCATCCACAAACATACAGCAGCAAGTATGAATATACTAGCGCATGGTGGAACAGCCATGCGCGCTTTTTATAGCGAACGGGACCTTCCGGAAATCTCCAAGGCTCCAGGAAGAGCCAATGGGATTCCACACAGGACCTGAGCACCTGACTCCCGAACTCCAATGGGAGTTCGTCCCATGAGCATGCTCAGATGAGGGAACAAAGGACTTAGCCTCTGGAGAGAGTAGCCGCAGGGCAATCTCCTCTGCAATCTCCTCTACAGCAGGAAAAGCGCAGGAGACTGCAACATGTGAGGATCTAGATTTCAGCAAGGGAGAGGCAGAAATCTGACTCCTAACAGGTTGCCATGGCGACACTGATATCATAATGGGTTGCAATGGTGACGGTTATGTCATCACGGTTGCCATGGTGATGATTATGTTGTAACAGGTTGCCATGGCGAAGTTGATGTCATAATGGGTGTATGGGCATGGAAGTATGGGATGGAGGATGTGTGATGGGTATATGGGCACGGGACTATGTGATGGAGGATATGTATGATGGGTATATGGGCAAGGAACTATGGGATGGAGGATGTGTGATGGGTATATGGGCACTGGACTATGTGATGGAGGATATGTATGATGGGTATATGGGCACGGGACTATGTGATGAGGATATGTATGATGGGTATATGGGCAAGGAACTATGGGATGGAGGATATGTGATGGGTATATGGGCACTGGACTATGGTATGGTGGATATGTATGATGGGTATATGGGCACGGGACTATGTGATGGAGGATATGTATGATGGGTATATGGGCATGGGACTATGGGATGGCGGATAAGTATGATGGGTATATGGGCATGGGACTATGGGATGGCAGATATGTATGATGGGTATATGGGCATGGGACTATGTGATGAGGATATGTATGATGGGTATATGGGCACTGGACTATGGGATGGTGGATATGTATGATGGGTATATGGGCACTGGACTATGGGATGGTGGATATGTATGATGGGTATATGGGCACGGGACTATGTGATGGAAGACATGTATGATGGGTATATGGGCATGGGACTATGGGATGGCAGATATGTATAATGGGTATATGGGCACTAAACTGTGGGATGGAGGATATGTATGATGGGTGTATGTGCATGAGCCTATGTGATGGAGGATATGTATGATGGGAATATGGGCATGGGACTATGGGATGGAGGATATGTATGATGGATATATGGGCATGGGACTATGGAATGGCAGATAAGTATTATGGGTATATGGGCATGGGACTATGGGATGGAGGGTAATCATTATAATTTGCTATAACTATCCATAGTTAATTACTATGCCCATGCAACACCGGGCTCTTCAGCTAGTGTACTTTAGAATTGGAATTATATATCTCATTGTGGTTCACCTGAATATATTTTTTAACCCCAATATGCCAAATAGATAATCATGCAAATAGTATCAATTGTAAGTTTCCAAATCTCCAATGTATTATGAATATTCTTATTTAATTTATATTGTAATGAAAATAAGATTAATAAGTATTTTAGACTACAGAACTCCCTTCTTCCTTCATTTTCAAATGTCTCTTTTATTTCTTGCCTTTTTAATGCAAGCAACAAGGGTATCTCTGACTTTATGTGACCTTTAATTTTTCAGTTGGCAAAAGATGATGTATCACCTAAAGTAATCCTAAAAATAGAAGACAGCAGGTGTGTAGCTGCCATCAGCTTAGAATAATTATGAACATTTTTAACAGAGCGCTATTAAAAAAGATATTGAATAAGAGCCATCAAACCTTTACTGATCACCTTTCAATCATTTGCTTTTGCTAAATTAATAACAAAAATGCTGACCTTGACTTGTTATCAGATTTATAATGTAAGAGTAATAGACTTTTTAGAGGATCTTGCTTTTATCTTAACTCTGCATTCTATTCAATTATTAAAAGTGTGACATGAATTTATATGGGTCAGCCAGGACCGTAGTCGTGGCCAAGGACTCAGGGACAACGGAGTCCTGGCCTCTCCTCACATAGACAGCATACCTGATTTCACCAGCTGCTCCTCATGGCTTTCTGTTATGCGCTGCACATTCTCGTCAGACAATGTGGAACAAACAGAGTCACAGTCCTGTTCAATACATGAACAATCAACTTTATTGTTTCCTTTACACAGCACATGCATAAACACTCCAGCATCAGCATCAGGGTTGGCAATGGACATTTTCTCCTCTGTCCCTGTTTTTCCCTCTCTCTCCCAGTAAGCTCGCTTCCGGGACGGACCGTGCTCTATGGTCTTTCAGCATCAACTCTGCTCAGTCTTACTCCACTAGGGGACCCACTTAACCATTTAGTCCCGGTCTCAAGAATATCCACAGATGAAATAAGCCACCACATACTGAGTGACCTGCCCATACTGCTTAGTCTTCTTCTGGCAACTGCAGACCCACTAATTCTGCACTGTCAACACTTTTTGTGTTACTTTCGATGAGTTGCTGTCCCAAATTCTGTATGACTGGGCTCTTGACTTTAACGTTACGGAGCCAACAGCCCTGTCAGGGCTCTCCTGCCCAACTGATGCAAATTCCAGATGCTCCCTGGCTTAACAGCTGTTAGCCCCTCCTACTTTAACTATTTACAAGCTGAGCATCTCTAACCAAATCTAGTGGGCAAACTAGGGTACTACAATTTCCCTATCTATATAACAGTGTCCAATGTTAAATACGTATAACAGATACAATAAATAGATATTTGCATGACAAGTACAATAACATTCGACATTAAATGTATATATACACGTATTTATATATATATATATATATATATGTAAACTTATGGACACTACTTTGTGTCCCTTACAAATTTAAAGAATACCAGAAATGTATCCATCTTATTTAAGAATAAAATTGTCGTCCATTTTGTACTTTCTGAAATATCTCCTTAATATAATTAAGATGAGATCATTGTTGTAAAGTGTAATCAGTGCTCGTTTACTCAGAACTGCATGGGCACAAATTGTGAGATATTGCAGTCTGAATATCAGATCCTCTAGACTAGAGGCAGTTAAGAAAGAGTTTTCTTTATTTTATTTTTAGAGATTGACTGCAAATGTTTTAGCATCAAACTTTACAAAGGAAACCATAATTTATGCCTGCATCTGTCAAACGACGAACACCAGTTTTCATTAAAGGATAGCACTATGTGAAATGCTTTCCTTCACTACAGATCTCCCAGCCCTGCTTACAGAGGCTTTTAGTGGAGCCTGACTACTTTATGATCGCAATGCAAGCTTTATGCCCATAGTTAGTCTTCATCTAAAGTGAAGAAGAATAAGGTGAAATATTTACATATCTTCTTTGCCATTTATGCATAAGACATGTCTGTTTAAGGAGCTTGTAACTTGTGTTTTTTTAAGATATTACACTATGATACTGGTGGTATCCAGCATTAAAAATAAAATAATCAAAACTGAAAGGAACTTTATTACATGTGGCTATTAATAGCTCATCATTTCAGGAGATCATGAAATGCTATTTAATTAGTTTGCTCCCTTCCCTTAATAAACTTACCTTTGGAAGCCTGCTATGTGGTCATGTATAGTGTGCAGATTTTAATAACCTTGTGTTATTATAAATTTGTGGGTGATCCCAAATGCCTAGTATCCTGATCAGTAGCATATAAGACAAAAGTTTAATTTACCCTGGAGCATTTTTTGCATAAACTGCAAACTCCCTCTTGCAAACTTTTAACTTTATTATCTTGTGCTACTTCTGTATTGCACTACTTTGTTAGGCTTAACCATAATTAAAGTGTTAGAAGAGAGCTGTAAACAACCCTACTTTCCAAAACATTAAGCTATGTCAGACATTTCAGCATAAAACATATAAAAGGCAAATTGTCAGTCTGAGAAGATTTATGCCTCAAAAATATAGCATTTACTTTGTAAACTGAAAAGTAATTTCATGTACAGGTTTTATGTTCTTGACAAAGTCACTGAATAAGTGACGCTTTTATACAGATCATTTAAAGTTTGAGTGTGATTCATTAGGACAAGGGTTGAGCGAAGCGAGTCGGTCAAATTGATAAGTCGCCGACTTTCGCTAAAGTTGGGTTTCGCCGATTGAAACCCGACCATAGCGTGAGGACGGCCATGAGGTCGCCGACCCGCGCGCCAAAGTCATGTTTCCCATGATGCTTCCAGCGCCTTTTCTCAGCCAATCATCAAGGACGCACACTGTGGGCAATGCGATGACATCGGCAGCTTCCACCACCATCTTAGAGAAGGGCATTCATGTGATTGGCTTGCTTTGTGTGGCGTCACAGTGGCTATAAAAGCCCTGACCGCCGACTGCCATTTTATTTCTGCCGATCTTAGCATAGGGAGAGGTTGCTGCTGCTGATTCTCAATAGGGAGAGCATTAGGCAACAAAGAAAAAAAACTGTGCTTCTTCTGATAGTGATTTCAACTGTACAGTTAATGTGCAGGGACAGGGGAGGATTTTTGTGTGTGCAGCAGTGCTGGTGGTTATTAGGCTGCCTTATAAGGCTACCTGATAGCTGCATTGCTGTGTGCAGACTACTTTTTTAAAAGCAAAAAAACTTTTATTCTGATTTTCTGCACAGTTACAGAGCGTTCATTATTTCACACACCGTATAGAGGTGTACGCACCTCACACACTACCATGTACCGGCTGGTATCACTGACATATACATGCTATCTGTGTGTGACTCAGTAAAAAAAGACGGAGATTTTATATTTTCTATACATACACCATATAGAGCTGTCCGCTTCTCAAACAGCATCGTATATCTGCTGTTTGTATTGTGGTCAAATCTATACAGAGACAGCGTGTGTGTGTGAGACTCCGTAAATACACATACATTTCTATTTTGTCTTTCACTGTATAGAGCTGTCCGCTTCTCAAGCAGTATCATATATCTGCTGTTTGATAACAGTTAAATCTATACAGAGACAGCGTGTGTGTGACTCCGTAAAAAAATAGACGGAGATTTAAAATTTTCTTACATACACCGTATAGAGCTGTCCGCTTGTCAAACAGTATCGTATATCTGCTGTTTGATTATGGTCAAATCTATACAGAGACAGCGTGTGTGTGTGACTCCGTAAAAAAATAGATGGAGATTTAAAATTTTTCATACATACACCGTATAAGAGCTGTCCGCTTGACAAACAGTATCGTATATCTGCTGTTTGATAACGGTCAAATCTATACAGAGACAGCGTGTGTGACTCAGTAAAAAAATAGACGGAGATTAAAAAATTTCCATACATACACCGTATAGAGCTGTACGCTCCTCACACACTACGTGTACCGGCTGGTATCACGGACAAATACATGCTATCTGTGTTTGACTCTGTAAGAAAGCTGATGGAGATTTAAAATTTTACATACATACACCATATACAGCTGTCCGCGTGTCAAACAGTATCGTATATCTGCTGTTTGGATTACGGTCCAATCTATACAGAAACAGTACGTGTGTGAGTGCTAAAATCCATTGACGGATATTTCCATTTTTCCATACACCATATAGAGCTGTCCGCTTCTCCAACAGTATCGTATATCTGGCGTTTGTCTCACGGTCAAATCCATACAGAAACAGCATGTGTGTGTGACTCTGTAAAAAAATAGATGGAGATTTAAAATTTTCCATACATACACCGTAGAGAGCTGTACGCTCCTCACACACTACGATGTACCGGCTGGTATCATGGACAAATACATGTTATCTGGGTGTGACTCCGTGAAAAAATAGGAGACTTCCATTTTTTCATATATACATCGTATAGAGCTGTCCGCTTCCGATATAGTACCATATATCTGCTGGCTGGATTACGGTCAAATACATACCAGGAGAGCATCTGTGACTAAGGAAACATATATGGAGATTTAAATTTTTACCTGCACCTTATGCAGCTGTACGCTCCTCATACAGTACCATATATCTGCTGGTATTTTTTATACATTTTCACAAACATGAGGAAGTATGGTGGAAGAGGCTGTGAATGTGGGAGGGGGGCATCTGGTACTGATGGTGGTGGTGGTGCATCTGCTGGTTATGCCAAAAGCACAATAGCAGCTAAGGCAGGAGGTGTTGAGCCTGCGTCATCATCTGGCCCAAGAAGGCCTGTAAGGTTCCCTTTTCTGGGAGTAGGAAAACCGTTTTTAAAGCCAGAACATCAGGAACAGGTTTTGGCTTACATTGCCAAAACAGCCACCAGCTCTATTGCCTCCTCTTCTGAACTTTCAAAACTTGCAAGCACTGAGTCGTCAGTGCAGGGTTCTGGTCAGGAAAAACACCTTTCCTTGTGTCTTTCACCCCCACCAAAAGTGAAGGATGCGGCAGCCCACACTTCAGATTACTCCATGAAGCTCTTTTCACATACCATGCCTAGGTTATACAGTCAAATCCTGAATTTCTCAGTCCAAGATGAATCTGACATGGAGTGCACTGATGCACAGCCACTGCTAGTTGATTCTGCTGGTACATTGACCCACAGCACTACATTGCCTTTGCAGTCTACAGAGCCAGAATCTGACTGATGAAACTCAGGTGCCCCTTCCCGCATACTATACCACCTTACACGATGACACAGAGGAAGGTGCAGATGAAATTGAAGAGGAGGTGATGGATGACCCAGTTGTTGACCTGGATTGGCATCCATTGGGGGAGAGGGTGCCGCTGGCAATAGCTCAGATGAGGATAAAGATCCACAGCAGGCATTGACATCTCAGCAGCGGTTATCTGGCAGGCCCGTAGCTGTCCAAAAACGTGGAACAAAAACCAAAAGAGGTGCAGGACAGCTTGGCAACACGGTCAAATTATCACAGCGTGCAAACCCTGAAAATTTATACCATAGTAGGAAGAGTGCAGTGTGGCACTTCTTTGTCCAGCATCCTACTGATGAGACAAAGGTTATCTGTAAGAAGTGCGGAAGGACCTTTAGCCGAGGGAAAAATCTCCGAAATTTGAATACCAGTTGCATGCTTAGACATTTAACCACCATGCACTTGCAAGCGTCGACGGACTACAAAACCTCAGGTACCACATGTGCACCTTCTCCGACTGAAGGTAGCCAGCAACGCTCCATCGCTTCCCCCACTGTAAGACCAGCGCCACCTTTAAGCACACCTCCAGCAATAAATGTTGAGGTTTCGTCGCAAGGCCAAAGCAGTCAGGGAATCACAATGGTTTTGCAACGAAGCACTGAATCTAGGCCATCACCACCAACACCATCACCAACCCACTCTCAGTCTGTCCGGTCCATGGCTAGTTCCCCCATATGCAGCCCTCAAGTCCAGCTCACCCAAGCAGACACTCTGAGTTGGACAAGAAAGTACTCATTCTCTCATCCGCGTACAATGGCTTTGAACGCCTACATTGCCTAACTGATTTCATTAGAGATGATGCCCTTCCGTTTGGCTGAAAGCGAAGCTTTCCAAGAGCTCATGGCCTATGCTGTCCCACGCTATGACCTACCCAGTCAACCTTCTTTTCTCGAAAAGCCATCCCTGCCCTCCACCTGCATGTGAAAGACCGCATTGTCCATGCATTCAAACAATTAGTGAATGGAAAGGTGCACCTCACAACAGATGCATGGTCCAGTAGGCATGGCCAGAGCCATTACATGTCCATCACTGTACACTGGGTTAATGTGGTGGATGCAGGCTCCACAGGGGACAGCGGGGGTGGAACAGTGCTGCCTAGATCACTGTATAGGAAACAGGTGGCTGTAGGCGTTCGACCCTCCTCCTCCTCCAGAAGCGAAAGCTCGTCCACAGAGTGCAGTCGCACGAGCACTCCATTCGCAGCTGCCAGTGTTGCACATGAGGTGTCCCACTATCGAACAGCTAGTGGTAAGTGGCAGCAGGCTGTTTTAAAGATGATGTCTTTGGGTGACAAAAGACACTGGCCGACTACTTGCAGTGACAAACTGAGTTATGACTGGGCAGTCTACATCTTGAGCCAGGCAAGGTAGTCAGTGATAATGGCCCAAATTTTGTGGCAGCCATAGCCCTTGCAAAACTCACACACATACCTTGCCTGGCTCACACTTTGAACCTGGTGGTGCAGTGCTTCCTAAATAATTATCCGAAGTTAATAGCTCTGCTCAATAAGGTGAGAAGACTGTGCTCGCACATCTGTCGCTCGCCCGTACACACCAGTCGTATGCAGAAGCTGCAGCAATTGCTCCACCTCCTCTAGCACCGCCTAATCATAGACATTGCAACAAGGTGGATCTCCACGCTGCACATGGTTGAGAGGCTGTGCGAACAGAGGCATGCTGTAATGCATTTGTGGGAGGATACACGGGCAGGCAGTTTGAGGGCAGACAGGAAGTTGTCGGGTGTGCAGTGGTCGAAGCTGAAAGACCTCTGTAAAGTCCTTCAGTGTTTTGAGGAATGCACACGGCTGGTAAGCGCAGACGACGCCATCATAAGCATGAGCATCCCACTTATGCATCTGCTCATGCAAAGTTTGATGCACATTAGGGATTAGGTGTCTGCAGTGGAGGAGAAACAGGAGGAGGAGAGAAGCATTTGATATCAGTCAGCCATTGTCTGGTCAGGGAACTGTCCTAGATGAGGTGAAGGAAGAAGAGGAAGAGGAGGAGGAGGAGGAGGGGGATGGTTATTTTGGGGAGGAGGATGCTTCTCTGGGGGCAAGAGAAAATGTTGGCGTGGCAAGGTCAGGTGCAGGGTTTGTGTGTAACAGGAGGGATGTGGATTTGCCAGAAAGTGCTCCTCCACCCACCACTGCCAGTGCATCATTGACACCTTGAACATTGGCCCACATGTGTGATTATGCCTTGCGGATCCTAAAAAGGGACCCCGCATTGCCAAAATAATGAAGGATGATGACTACTGGTTGGCCAGCATCCTCAATCCACGCTATAAAGGCAAATTACACAACATCATGCCACAGAAGAGCCTAGAGATAATATTGGCTAACAAACAAGCAACTCTGGTGAACCATTTGTTTGAGGCATTCCCAGCACACAGCAGCGGTGCTGGTTCTCCCACGAGCCGAAGTGGCCACAATGGAAGAGGTGTTCGTGGTGCACACAGCCGAAGTGGCGTTGGAGACAGGGGTTTCATGACCATGTTGTGGACTGATTTCTCAAGTACCGCTCACACAACTGCTAATACTGCATCGATTGCAAGTGACAGGAGACAGCAGTTGTCAACTATGGTTACAAACTACTTCTCCACCCATATCGATGTTCTCCCTCACAGGTCATTCCCCTTTGACTATTGGGCCTGTAAACTGGACACCTGGCCTGAATTGGCACAATATGTCTTAAAGGAGCTCGCTTGCCCTGCTGCTAGTGTGCTATCTGAAAGAGTCTTCAGTGCTGCTGGATCAATCCTGACAGAGAAAAGGACCCGTCTGTCGACCCAAAATGTTGATGATCTAACTTTCATTAAAATGAACCATGCATGGGTTTCAAAGGATTTTGTCCCACCTTCCCATGATGACACACATGTTGCCAGATTTTTTTTTCGCTTTTGCCCTCCTCTTCCTCGGTTGTAAAATTCCTCCATTTGCAGCTGCAGAATGTACAGCCTACACATCAACATATGCTATTTTTTAAACCTCCCTAAGTGGGCTGCCCCCCAAGGGCTGGGGTCACCACCTGGTGCACCCGGGCAAGTGCGATTGCTCTGAACAGGTGGGTGGGCCCACTCTTGGGCAACGGCACTGGCACAGGGCCCCTCATAGTTCAATACAGTGTCTCTGATGGTGAGGGGGCTCACTCGCCATCAGACACAGCGGCGTACTATGAGGGGTCCTGTGCCAGTAGCGTTGCCCATGAATGGGCCCCCCTACTTGCTCATGGCCACAGCACTTGCAAGTTGCAATACTTTCCTCTCCCTGCTCCACCGCTGTGTATTCTGGGCAGTTAAATCCTTCACAGGGACGGCCACTTCAAATTTGGTGAACCGATCGATGATGGTTAAGATGTAGCTATGGCCTGTCCTGCTGGCCTCTACCTTCAGATGATCAATGGCTACCATTTGTAATGGATGTCAACTCACAATCGGATGCAGTGGTGCTTTATGATCAGCTTTCACAGTTTTCCCAGTCACAGACGTGTGACATTACTGCCACCATTTTTCAATGTCTCCTCTCATGCCAATCCAATAGAATCGCCTACGGCCTGTGGCTTCTGTCTTTTGCACTCCACAGTGAACAAACACATCATGATAGGCAGTGAGGACCATGTTTACATCTTTCCCTGTGATCACATTTTGATGGAGACGAGTAACGGTGATGGGATCCACGCTACTGCAATACAGCAAACCTTTCTTCACAAATAACCATTTTCGCTGTCTCCACAGACAAAGTAATTGAGGGTCAGCATCGCCTCTGCGAAATCTATTGGGATGTTTTCCCATGATCAGTAATTCCTAAATTTCTGCAAGCAGTCGACTTTCCATCTGTACTTTTATCCATCTAGTTTCCAGTAGCGGAGAGTCTGGACTGGCTTACTGAGACTGAAATATATACGAAGATTTAAAAGTACCCCAACAATATATACTGGTGTAGGCTTCGAATACATTTCCCTTTTTCTACTTTTTATATTCTGGTATAATCCATACTGAACCTGTGAGTGTCTGTGTCTGACTCCGGAAATATAGACGGAAATTTCCAATTATCCCTAGACTGGATACACCAGGTATCTGCTGATGCAGTACCTTTGTTCTAAATTATTTATTATGGTATAATCCATACTGAGTGAGCATGTGTGGTTTCCTCCTTCTATATGTACGGAGATAAAAATTTTACTCTATCCTATATACAGCATCTATCTTGTTATACAGTACCTTTGTTCGACATTTAGTATTACAGTCAAATCCATACTGAGTGAGCGTCTGAGGGTGACTACGGGAATATCTATATGGAGATTTAAATTGTACCCTAAAATATATATACTTGCTATCTTGCTATCCAGCACCTTTTTTCAACATTTTGTATTATGGTCAAATCCAGAGTGAGTGAGCATCTGAGGGTGACTCCGAATATATATATATACTGAGATTTCAAATTTGCCCAACACTGTATTCAGCTGTACGCTTCTGATACAGTACCCTTTTTTGCTATTTTGATTCTGGTGTAATACATAATGAGCCTGTGAACGTCTGTCTGTTACTCTGGAAATATAGTTGGAGATTTAAGATTACACGCACACTGTATACAGCTGTATGCTTGTGATACATTACCCATTTACTGCTTTTTATATTCTTGTCTAATCCATACTGGGCCTGAGAGCGTTTGTGTCTGCCTCCTGAAATATATATGGAGATTCAGAATGTTTAAACTATACTATTTATACCTTGTATCTGGTGATACTGTACCCTTTTTCAACTTTTTATATTATTGTGTAATCCATACTGAGCCTGTGAGTGTCTGTGTATGACTTATGAAATATATACGGAGATTTACAATTATCCCTAGACTGTATAGAGCTGTACGCTTCTGATACAGTACCATATATCTGCTGGTATTTTGGGTACAATTTCACAAAAATTTGTAAGTATGGTGGAAGAGGCCGCGGACGTGGGCGTGGGGGGCCAGCTGGTAATGATGGTTGTGGTGGTGCATCTGCTGGTAGTGCCAAGAGCACAATAGCAGCTAAGGCAGGAGGTGTTGAGCCTGCGTCAAGGTCTGGCTCCAGAAGGCCTGTAAAGCTCACTTTTCTGGGAGTAGGTAAACTGCTTTTAAAGCCTCTCAGGAACTGGTTTTGCCTTACATTGCTGAAAATTATTATTATTATTATTATTATTATTATTAATAATTGTTATAGCGCCATTTATTCCATGGTGCTTTACATGTAAGGAGGAGTATACATAAAAACAAGTACAATAATCTTAAACAATACAAGTCATAACTGGTACAGGAGGAGAGAGGACCCTGCCCGCGAGGGCTCACAATCTTCAAGGGATGGGTGATAATACAGTAGGCGAGGGTAGAGCTGGTCGTGCAGCGGTTTGGTCGATCGGTGGTTACTGCAGGTTGTAGGCTTGTCGGAAGAGGTGGGTCTTCAGGCTCTTTTTGAAGGTTTCAATGGTAGGTGAGAGTCTGATATGTTGTGGTAAAGAGTTCCAGAGTAGGGGTGATGCGCGAGAGAAATCTTGTATGCGATTGTGGGAAGAGGAGATAAGAGGGGAGTAGAGAAGGAGATCTTGTGAGGATCGGAGGTTGCGTGCGGGAAAGTACCGGGAGATGAGGTCACAGATGTATGGAGGAGACAGGTTGTGGATGGCTTTGTATGTCATGGTTAGGGTTTTGTAATGGAGTCTCTGGGCAATTGGGAGCCAGTGAAGGGATTGACAGAGAGGAGAAGCTGGGGAATAGCGGGGGGACAGGTGGATTAGTCGGGCAGCTGAGTTTAGAATAGATTGGAGGGGTGCGAGAGTGTTTGAGGGGAGGCCACAGAGCATGAGGTTGCAGTAGTCAAGGCGAGAGATGATGAGGGCATGGACTAGGGTTTTTGCAGATTCTTGGGTGAGGAATGAACGGATTCGTGAAATATTTTTGAGTTGAATTCGGCAGGAAGTGGAAAGGGCTTGGATATGTGGTTTGAAGGAGAGATCAGCGTCAAGGATTACTCCGAGGCAGCGAGCTTGTGGGACTGGGGAGAGTGGGCAGTCATTTACTGTAATTGATAGGTTCGTAGGGGGGTCACGTGAGATGGGGGAAAGATGATGAATTCTGTTTTGTCCATGTTGAGTTTCAGAAATCTAGCGGAGAAGAATGATGAAATAGTGGACAGACATTGAGGGATTCTGTTTAGTAGGGAGGTGATATCTGGTCCAGAGATGTAGATCTGTGTGTCATCAGCGTAAAGATGATACTGAAAGCCATGAGATTCTATGAGCTGTCCCAGGCCAAAGGTGTAAATAGAGAACAGCAGGGGCCCAAGGACTGAACCTTGTGGGACTCCGACAGATAGGGGGCGAGGTGAGGAGGTGGTGTGTGAGTGGGAGACGCTGAATGTCCGGTCTGTTAGGTATGATGAGATCCAGGATAGGGCCAAGTCTGTGATGCCGAGGGATGAGAGGGTCTGTAATAATAGGGAATGGTCCACTGTGTCAAAGGCAGCCGACAGGTCCAGGAGGAGGAGGACAGAGTAGTGTAGCTTGCTCTTGGCGGTTAAGAGGTCATTGGTGACCTTAGTAAGGGCAGTTTCAGTGGAGTGGTGTGACCGGAAGCCAGATTGTAAGCTGTCAAAGAGGGAGCAAGAAGAGAGATGGGAGGACAGTTCAAGGTAGACGTGTTGTTCCAGTAGCTTGGAGGCGTAAGGGAGAAGTGATATAGGGCGATAGCTAGATACAGAGGATGGGTCAAGAGAGGGCTTTTTGAGGATAGGTGTGATGGAGGCATGTTTAAAGCTTGAGGGGAAAACACCAGTTGTTAGTGATAGGTTGAAGAGATGGGTTAGGGTTGGGATGAAGACTGTGGTGAGGTTTGGTATGAAGTGGGATGGGATCGGGTCAAGTGCACAGGTGGTGAGATGTGATCTTGAGAGTAGAGTGGAGAGTCGATCTTCTGTAATGGTGGAGAAGTTGGTTTTGAAGGTGGAGGGCTGGGAAGTCAGGAGGAAGGGCTCTGGGGGTTGTTGACCAAAACTGTCCCTGATGTTATCAATTTTCTGCTTGAAAAATGAGGCAAAGTCTTCAGCTGAGATGAGTGGGGAGGGAGGAGGTGCTGGGGCGGAGGAGAGAATTGAAGGTGTTGAATAACTGTTTAGGGTTGTGAGACAGGGAGGATATGAGCGATGAGAAGTAGGTTTGTTTAGCTGTGGCGAGTGTGGTCTTGAAAGTAGTGAGGGACTGTTTGAATGCGATGAAGTGCTCGTTGGAGTGGGATCGTTTCCATCTGCGCTCAGCAGCCCTGGAAGCTCGCCTCAGCTCTTTGGTCAAGCTGGTGTGCCAGGGCTGTCTGTTGATTTTGCGAGTTTTGGTATGTGTAAGTGGGGCAGCGGATTCCAAAGCTACAGCTATTGTGGTGTTATATAGAGCAGCAGCGTCATCTGCATTGTGTAAGGAACTTATATCTGTGAGAGGGAGGAGGGATTCAGAGAATGAGTGTAGGTCAAGGTGTTTAAGATTCCTGTGAGGGTGTGAAAGTTTGTGGGGTGGGGATTGTAGACATGGAGTGAAGAGGGAAGAGAGTGTGAGCAGGTTGTGGTCAGAGAGAGGAAGAAGTGAGTTAGAGAGGTTAGATAGGGAGCAGAGGCGGGTGAAGATGAGGTCCAGTGTGTGGCCATCTTTATGGGTGGATGTAGAAGACCATTGAGTGAGGCCGAAGGAGGAAGTGAGAGATAGAAGTTTAGTGGCAGCTGAGAGGGAAGTGTCAATGGGGATGTTGAAGTCACCCATGATGATAGTAGGGATGTCCGCGGAAAGGAAATGAAGTAACCAGGTGGTGAAGTGGTCAAAGAAGGTGGTGGCTGGCCCTGGGGGGCAGTAGATGACAGCCAGTTGGAGGTTGGAGGGGGAGTAGATGCGCACAGAGTGCACCTCAAAGGAAGGGAGGGTAACAGAGGGTGGCAGTGGGATTGGGGTGAAGGAGCAGGTATCTGACAGGAGAAAACCAACTCCTCCGCCATGTTTGCTGCTGGGGCGGGGGGTGTGAGAAAGGTGGAAGCCGCCATACGAAAGTGCAGCAGGAGAGGCTGTGTCAGAAGGGGTGAGCCAGGTTTCGCTGATGGCGAGGAAGGAAAGTTTGGTAGTAACAAAAAGATCATGGATGTAGGAAAGCTTGTTGCAGACAGAGCGTGCATTCCACAGAGCTCCTGTTAGTGGGACTGGGGAAGCGGGGGCTGGGTGAATGGGTTTAAGGTTGGAGAGGTTACGGAAGGTTGTGATAGAGCGTGGATGGGAGGTAGAAATGACTGTGGGAATGTGGTGAGGAGGACCAGGATTTGGAGAGATATCACCAGCAGTGAGAAGGAGCAGAGAAAGTGATAGCAGGTGGGAGCAGGAGAGGGCATGAGGGGGCTGTCTGTGTTTGGAGACAGAGGATTGTATGTTAAGGAACAGTTTTGAGGCGGAGGTGAGGTGGA
The DNA here is from genome assembly GCF_039654945.1 of Dendrobates tinctorius. Taxonomy (NCBI): domain Eukaryota; kingdom Metazoa; phylum Chordata; class Amphibia; order Anura; family Dendrobatidae; genus Dendrobates; species Dendrobates tinctorius. The sequence continues at coordinate 10,227,537 of NW_027361833.1, read as the reverse complement.
TGGGGAGGATTGAAGAAGAGATGAACAGTTCCTTACTAGGAGTAGGGATTAGGGGAATTAGCAGAAAGTGAAGGATTATTGGGGTGAAAATGAAAACAAACAGAAACATTGTTTACAGTGACTGTACAGTTACCTTCAGTTCCAATTCTGGTTTTAATTCTTAAATTAATCTTCACACTTCTAGAACACACTTATAGGAAATCACACTGCAGACTGAAGTCTTTATGCAGACTTGTGCTCTGCAATATATGTACAACTAAGTGCAGTCAGGTGTGAAGCAGAGAGGAGTGGTCTCTGCTCATCTTGGCCAGACAATTAAGAGTGGACCAGATGTATATGATCAAGCCAGAGTAAACTAGGTCATAAATAACACTGGGGTAAGCTGGGGTTAGCTGAAAGGCATACCATGTGAATGCTAGGTGCAGAGGCAAGTCTATGTGCAAAGCTGGGTGATGCACTGTGTGCCCTTCATAGACAGACAGCAGGAGAGCAGGAGAGCCGGGTGGATGGACATACCATGTGAATGCTAGGTGCAGAGGCAAGTCTATGTGCAAAGCTGGGTGATGCACTGTGTGCCCTTCATAGACAGACAGCAGGAGAGCAGGAGAGCTGGGTGGATGGACATACCATGTGAATGCTAGGTGCAGAGGCAAGCCTATGTGCAAAGCTGGGTGATGCACTGTGTGCCCTTCATAGACAGACAGCAGGAGAGCAGGAGAGCTGGGTGGATGGACATACCTGTCGGAAGAATAGAGATGCTTGTTAGAGTGCGATGGTGGCAGGTAGCAGGGCACAGTCTGTATACATCCTTCTGGTTTTAATTCTTAAATTAATCTTCACACTTCTAGAACACACTTATAGGAAATCACACTGCATACTGAAGTCTTTATGCAGACTTGTGCTCTGCAATATATGTACAACTAAGTGCAGTCAGGTGTGAAGCAGAGAGGAGTGGTCTCTGCTCATCTTGGCCAGACAATTAAGAGTGGACCAGATGTATATGATCAAGCCAGAGTAAACAAGGTCATAAATAACACTGGGGTAAGCTGGGGTTAGCTGAAAGGCATACCATGTGAATGCTAGGTGCAGAGGCAAGTCTATGTGCAAAGCTGGGTGATGCACTGTGTGCCCTTCATAGACAGACAGCAGGAGAGCAGGAGAGCTGGGTGGATGGACATACCATGTGAATGCTAGGTGCAGAGGCAAGTCTATGTGCAAAGCTGGGTGATGCACTGTGTGCCCTTCATAGACAGACAGCAGGAGAGCAGGAGAGCTGGGTGGATGGACATACCATGTGAATGCTAGGTGCAGAGGCAAGTCTATGTGCAAAGCTGGGTGATGCACTGTGTGCCCTTCATAGACAGACAGCAGGAGAGCAGGAGAGCTGGGTGGATGGACATACCATGTGAATGCTAGGTGCAGAGGCAAGTCTATGTGCAAAGCTGGGTGATGCACTGTGTGCCCTTCATAGACAGACAGCAGGAGAGCAGGAGAGCTGGGTGGATGGACATACCATGTGAATGCTAGGTGCAGAGGCAAGTCTATGTGCAAAGCTGGGTGATGCACTGTGTGCCCTTCATAGACAGACAGCAGGAGAGCAGGAGAGCTGGGTGGATGGACATACCTGTCGGAAGAATAGAGATGCTTGTTAGAGTGCGATGGTGGCAGGTAGCAGGGCACAGTCTGTATACATCCTTCTGGTTTTAATTCTTAAATTAATCTTCACACTTCTAGAATACACTTATAGGAAATCACACTGCCTCCAGCTCTATCGCCTCCTCTTCTGAAGCAGTGCAGGCTTCTGGTCAGGAGCAACCCCTTTCCTTGGGTCCTTCACCCACACCAAAAGTGAAGGATGCTGCAGCCCACACTTCAGATTACTCCATGGAGCTCTTTACACATACCATGCCTGGGTTCATTCTAAATGGGGCAGATTATAAATGGAGCATTATTTGGGCTCATCTTTCAGTGGAGCATCATCCATGAGGCCCATCATATACTGGAGCATCCCAAATGGGGGACATCACACACTTGAGAAGCTTTTACGGGGCCCATTATACACTGGAGCATTAGAAATTGGGCTCATTATATATGGTGCATTATTTGGGCCCATAAGACAGTGGAGCATCATCCATGGAGAACATCAAATACTGTAGCATTAGGTGGAGCTCATCATATACTGTATGGATCGTTATATGGGACCAATTCTTCTGTATGGAGAAATATATGGGGCTCATTATTCTGTATGGTGCACCATGTGGTGGCCATTATACTGTATGGAGTAATATAATGACCATTTTTTGAGCTATTGTAGAATTTAAAATAGATATATCAGTCATGTAAGAAGTGAAGTATTTTTCATTGTACTATACCTATATTTCTGTGCCGTATCGGAGCATCATGAGTTGTGGTATGTGTTAAAGGGGCGCACTGACACTCTTTGGCCCAGGGCACAAGAAAACCTGGCACCAGCCCTACCCCCCAACAACTATAGCCAAATAACACACAGTTTTCAATGCGTAACTATTATTATGAAGTAAATTAAGGTTGACAAGCTTCAGTAATAAGAATTGATGTTTTTGGCATTGAAATGGGCACTGTAGGTGTGTTTACTGTCCTCCACTCCCTGCCGACTTTGCTTCCCCATTGACTTGCATTGGGTTTCGTGTTTCAGTCGGACCCCTGACTTTTCACTATAGTCTGCCGATTTCGTTCGACTCGACTTTTGAGAAAGTCGAGTCGACCCTATAAAAGGTAAAGTCGCTCATCTCTAATTAGGACTAGAGATTCATGCATCAGTCTTAATAATAGGCGCACAGGACAAAGATGTGACTTAATGAATTTGGCACATATTATCACAGGCATGCATCTCCATGCCTCGCAAGAAATGTCACTCCTGTCAGGGATCAAAGTACATTTTCGGCATGAGGTATGGCTCTAAAAGTGGTGTAACTTTTAAAGAGCTTGTCGAACGGGCATCTCCATGCTCTGTCCCTCCCATGCATGGCTAATTTTGTGACTTTTCATAAAGTTTTGTAATGGTAATCTATCACTTTATAGAATTGAGGTCCTAATTAGAGTTGAGCGAAACGGGTCGGTCAAATTAAAAAAACTACTTAGCTAAAGTCGGGTTTCGCCGATTGAAACCCGACCATAGCGTGAGGTCGGCCATGAGGTCGCCGAGGCGAGCACCAAAGTGGCGTTTCAAATAATGCTTCCAGCGCCTTTTCTCAGCCAATGATGCAGGATGCACACTGTGGGCAATGCGAAGACATGGGCAGCTGCCACCACCATCTTAGAGAAGGGCATTGAAGTGATTGGCTGGCTTTGTGTGGCGTCACAGTGGGTATAAAATGCCATCTTACTTCTGCCGATCTTAGAATAGGAGAGGTGCTGCTGCTGATTCTGAATAGGGAGAGCATTAGGCAGGGAAGAAGAAAAAAAACATTTCTTCAGCTGATAGCGCTTTTCACTGTACAGTTAGTGTGCAGTGAAAGGGGAGGATTTTTGTTGTGTGCAGCAGCGCTGGTGGTGATTAGGCTGCCTTTTAAGGCTACCTGCTAGCTGCATTGCTGTGTGCACACTGCTATTCAAACTGCCTTTTTCAAAGCACTCCAACTTTTTTTATTTTGTTCTGGTGAGTTATCGAGCATTCATTTTTTCACACACAGTATAGCGGTGTACACTCCTCACACACTACAGTGTACCGGCTGGTATCATGGACAAATAGAAGCTATCTGGGTGTGACTCTTGAAAAACAAGCCGAGGAGATTTTCCATTTTTCCTGACCTACACCTTATAGAGCTGTCCGCTTTTCAAACAGCTTTGTGTATATGCTGTTTGATTATGGTCAAAACTAGACAGAGACAGCGTGTGTCAGTCCGTATACAAATAGACAGAGATTGACAGTTTTCCATACAGACACCGCATAGAGCTGTCCGATTCTCTAACAGTATTGTATATCTGCCGATTGCATTACAGTCACATCTATACAGAGTCAGCGTGTGTGTGTGACACTCCGTAAATACATATACGGAGATTGTTAGTTACACAAAAAATGAATACAGCTGTACACTTCTGATACAGTTCGGTATATCTGCTTGTTGGATTCCGGTCAAAAACATACTGCGAGAGCGTCTGTGACTAACAAAATATATACGTAGATTTCATTTTTTCAATACACCTTACACAGCTGGACGCTCCTCATACAGCACCATCTTTCTGCTGGTATTTTTGGTACATTTTCCCAAACATGAGGAAGTATGGTGGAAGAGGCCGCGGACGTGGGCAGGGGGGCGCAGCTGTTACTGATGGTGGTGGTGCATCGTCTGGTTCTGGCAAAAGCACAATAGCAGCTAAGGCAGGAGGTGTTGAGCCTGCGTCATCATCTGGCCCAAGAAGGCCTGTAAGGTTCCCTTTTCTTGGAGTAGGAAAACCGCTTTTAAAGCCGGAGCATCAGGAACAGGTTTTGGCGTACATTGCCAAAACAGCCACCTGCTCTATTGCCTCCTCTTCTGAACATTCGAAATCTGCAAGCACGGAGTCAACAGTGCAGGGTTCTGGTCAGGAAAAACACCTTTCCTTGTGTCCTTCACCCCCACCAAAAGTTAGGGATGCGGAAGCCCACACTTCAGATTACTCTGTGGAGCTCTTTTCACATACCATGCCTGGGTTATACAGTACAGTCAAATCCTGAATTCCCCAGTCCAAGATGAATCTGACATGGAGTGCACTGATGCACAGCCACTGCTAGATGATTCTGCTGGGACATTCACACAGAGCACTACATTGCCCTCGCAGTCTACTGAGCCAGAAGCTGACCTTGATGAAACTCAGGTGCCCCTTCCCGCATACTATACCACCTTACATGGTGACACAGAGGAAGGTAAAAAGGATGGTGCAGACGACTTTGAAGAGGAGGTGATGGATGACCCAGTTCTTGACCCAGATTGGCATCCATTGGGGGATGAGGGTGGCGCTGGCAATAGTTCAGATAAGGAGAAGGATCCGCAGCAGGCATTGACATCACAGCAGCGGTTATCTGGCAGGCCCGTAGCTGTCTAAAAACGTGGAACAAAAACTAAAAGAGTTGCAGGACAGCTTGGCCAGACGGTCAACTTAGCAAAGCGTGCAAGGCCAGAAAATGTATACCATAGTAGGAAGAGTGCAGTGTGACACTTCTTTGTCCAAAATCCTACTGATGAGGCAAAGGTTACCTGTAAGAAGTGCAGAAGGACCTTTAACCGAGGTATACAACTCCGAAATTTGAATACCAGTTGCATATTTAGACATTTAATCAACATGCACTTGCAAGCGTGGACGGACTACAAAACCTCAGGTAGCACATGAGCACCTGCTCCGACTTAAGGTAGCCAGCAATGCTGCATCGCTTCCCCCACTGTAAGACCACCTCCATCATTAAGCACACCACCAGCACTAAGTGTGGAGGTGTCGTCGCAAGGCCAAAGCACTCAGGGAATCACAATGGTTTTGCAACACAACACTGAATCTAGTCCATCACCACCAATACCATCACCAACCCCCTCTCACTCCATCCAGTCCACCGCTACTTTCCCCATATGCAGCTCTCCAGTCCAGCTCACCCTACCAGACACTCTGAGTAGGACAAGAAAGTACTCATACTCTCATCCGCGTACACTGTGTTTGAATGCCTACATTGCCAAACTAATCTCATTAGAGATGATGCCCTACCGTTTGGTTAAAAGCTAAGCTTTCCGCGAGCTCATGGCCTGCGCTGTCCCTCGCTATGACCTACCCAGTTGGCACTTCTTTTCTTGAAAAGCCATCCCTGCCCTCCACTGGCATGTGAAAGACCGCATTGTCCATGCACTAAAACAGTTAGTGAGTGGAAAGGTGCACTTCACAATAGATGCATGGACCAGTTGGCATGGCCAGGGCCATTACATGTCCATCACTGCACACTGGGTTAATATGGTGGATGCAGGCTCCACAGGGGACAGCGGCGGTGGAACTGTGCTGCCTAGCCCACGGTATAGGGAACAGTTGGCTGTAGGCTTTCGACCTTCCTCCTCCATCAGCGAAAGCTCGTCCACAGAGTGCAGTCGCACGAGCACTCCATCTGCAGCTGGCAGCGCTGCACACGAGGTGTCCCACTATCGAACAGCTAGTGGTAAGCGTCAGCAGGATGTGTTAAGGATGATGTCTTTGGGCGACAACAGACACACTGCGGAGATACTGGCCGACTACTTGCAGCGACAAACTGAATCATGGCTGGGCAGTCTACATCTTAAGACAGGCAAGGTAGTCAGTGATAACAGCCGTAATTTTGTGGCAGCCCTAGCCCTTGCAAAACTCACACACATACCTTGCCTGGCTCACACTTTGAACCAGGTGGTGCAGTGCTTCATTAATAATTATCCGGAGTTAACATCCCTGCTCCATAGGGTGCGAAGACTGTGCTCGCACATCCGTCGCTCAAACGTCCACTCCACTCATAGGCAGAAGCTGCAGCGATTGCTCCACCTCCCCAAGCACCGCCTAATCATAGACATTGCAACAAGGTGGATCTCCATCCTGCACATGGTTGAGAGGCTGTGCGAGCAGAGGCATGCTGTAATGCATTTGTGGGAGGATACACGGGCAGGCAGTTTGAGGGAAGACATGGAATTGTCGGGTATGCAGTGGTCAAAGCTGAAAGACCTCAGCAAAGTCCTTCAGTGTTTTGAGGAATGCACATGGCTGGTAAGCGCAGACGACACCTCATAAGCATGAGAATCCCACTTATGCATCTGCTCATGCAAAGTTTGACACACATTAAGGATCAGGCATCTGCAGTGGAGGAGGAGGAGGAGGGAAGCCTTGATGACAGTCAGCCATTGTCTGGTCAGGGAATTGTCCTGGACGAGGTGGAGGAAGAAGAGGAAGAGGACGAGGAGGATGAGGGAGATGATTATTTTGGGCAGGAGGATGCTTCTCAGGGGGCAAGAGAAAATGTTGGCGTTCCATGGCCAGGTACAGTGTTTGTGCGTGACTGCAGGGATGTGGATTTGCCAGAAAGTGCTCCTCCACCCACCACTGGCAGTGCATCATTGACAGCTGGAACATTGGCCCACATGTGCGATTATTCCTTGCGGATCCTAAAAAGGGACCCCCGCATTGCCAAAATGAGGGATGACGACTATTGGCTGGCCAGCTTCCTCGATCAATGCTGCAAAGGCAAATTACACAACATCATGCCACAGGAGAACCTAGAGATAATATTGGCTAACAAACAAGCTACTCTGGTAAACCGTTTGTTTGAGGCATTCCCAGCACACAGCAGCGGTGCTGGTTCTCCCACGAGCCGTAGTGGCCACAATGGAATTGGTGTTCGTGGTGCACACAGCCAAAGTGGCGTTGGAGACAGGGGTTTAATGACCATGTTGTGGACTAATTTCTCAAGTACCGCTCACACGACTGCTAATACTGCATTGATTGCAAGTGACAGGAGACAGCAGTTGTCAACTATGGTTTCAAACTACTTCTCCCATATCGATGTTCTCCCTCACAGGTCATTCCCCTTTGACTATTGGGCCTCTAAACTGGACACCTGGCCTGAATTGGTACATTATGCCTTACAGGAGCTCGCTTGCCCTGCTGCTAGTGTGTTATCTGAAAGAGTCTTCAGTGCTGCTGGATCAATCCTGACAGAAAAAGGACCAGTCTGTCGACCCAAAATGTTGATGATCTAACCTTCATTAAAATGAACCATGCATGGGTTTCAAAGGATTTCGTCCCACCTTCACCTGATGACACATACTGTAGGTTGCCAGAAAACTGCCTCGCTTTTGTCCTCCTCTTCCTCAGACTTGCCCAATTCTGCCCTTTGCAGCAGCTGAATGTCCAGCCACCACATCAACATAAGCCATTTTTTAAACCTCCCTAACTGGGCTGCCCACCCCTCAAGGGCTGGGGTCAACACCTGTCGCACCCGTGCAAGTGCCCTTGCTCTGAACAGGTGGATGGGCCCACTGATGGCCGACGGCTCTGGCACAGGGCCCCTCATAGTACAATACAGTGTCTCTGATGGTGCTTGGGCCCACTCGCTGTCAGACACACCAGCGTACTATGAGGGGTCCTGTGCCAGTACCGTCAACCACGAGTGTGCCCCCCCTGCTTGGTCATGACCACAGCACTTTCAAGTTGCAATACATACCTCTCCCTGCTCCACCGCTGTGTAGTCTGGGCAGTTAAATCCTTCACAGGGCTGACCACTAGAAATTTGGTTTATTGATCAATGATGGTTAAGATGTAGCTATGGCCTGTCCTGCTGGCCTCTACCTTCAAATGATCAATGACTACCATTTGTAATGGACATCAACTTACAAGTGGATGCAGTGGTGCTTTATGATCACCTTTCACAGTTGTGATAGTCACAGACGTGTGACATTCCTGCCACCATTTTTCAATATCTCCTCTCATGCTAATCCAATAGAATCACCTACGGCCTGTGGCTTCTGTCTTTTGCACTCCAAAATGACCAGAGACATCATGATAGGCAGTGAGGACCATGTCTACATCTCTCCCTGTGATCCCAATTTGATGGAGAAGGGTAATGGTGGTATGATCCATGCTACTGCGATAAAGCAATCCTTTCTTCACAAAGATCCGTTTTCGCTGTCTCCACAGACACAGTAATTGAGGGTCTGCATCGCCTCTGCAACATCTAGCAAGAGGTTTTCCCACAATGAGTAATTCCCACATTTCTGCTAACACTCCACTTTCCGTCTGTAAATGTAGTTTCCAGTAGTGGAGAGTCTTGACTGGCTTACTGAGATTGACATATATACAAAGATTTAAAAGTACCACAACACTGTATACTGTTGTACGCTTCGACTACCTTTCTCTACCTTTCCCTTTTTCTACTTTTTAAATTCTGGTGTAATACATAGTGAGCCTGTGAGTGTCTGTGTCTGACTCCGGAAGTATAGAAGGAAATTTACAATTACCGCTAGACTGGATACACCTGGTATGTGCTGATACAGTACCTTTGTTCAAAATTTTGTGTTACGGTATCATCCATAGTGAGTGAGCGTGTGTGGTTTACGCCTTCTATATATACGGTTAATCGGATATTACAATTTTACCCTATACTCGATACAGCTTGTATCTTGTTATACAGGACCTTTGTTCGACATTTAGTATTATGGTCAAATCCATATTGAGTAAGCATCTGAGAGTGACTACGGGACTATGTATATGGAGATGATAATATATGTACTTGCTATCTTGTTTTCCAGCACCTTTTTACAACATTTTTTATTATGGTCAAACCCAGGCTGAGTGAGCGTCTGTGGGTGACTCCGGAAATATATACCGAGACTTCAAATATGGCCAACACTGTATACAGCTGTACGCTTCTGATACAGTAACCTTTTTAGGTATTTAGATTCTGGTGTAATCATAATGAGCCAGTGAATGTCTGTCTTTTACTCTGGCAATATATTTGGAGCTTTAAAATTACCCCAACACTGTATACAGCTGTACGCTTGTGTTACATTACCCATTTACAGCTTTTCATATTCTTGTGTAATCCATACTGGGCCTGAGAGCGTTTGTGTCTGCCTCCTGAAATGTATACGGAGATTCAGAATGTTTACACTGTACTATATATACCTTTTTAAAAACACATGTGAAATGCACAAATGTAAACAAGTCTGTAGGACAATGTTCACACCACCCACTGATTGAAACACAAACAAAGCACAGAATGAAACATGTGCAAAGATACCTTGAAGTAAGACATATAATAGTAGTCAGCAAGAGCTGATAAAAAGATGACAACAAATACAGGGTATTTAGTCGATACGTTTTTTTGCAAAACAATGTATGCCAAGCTGCTCCACCACGTCAAGGTAACCCTATTGAAACAGTCCCTATCTAATGTATTTAAAACCTGAACATGTGAACAGTGTCTAAATGAGCAGGATTAAGACAGGCGCTTATCTGTATGGGCTCGTGGCATGAGACAGCTCCTTTTGTGCATGTCACACAAAAGAGGGGTGGGGTCTCTCAAATCATGCATAAGCACGAAAAATACTGGATTAAAAACACATGTGAAATGCACAAATGTGAACAAGTCTGTAGGACAATGTTCACACCACCCACTGATTGAAACACAAACAAAGCACAGAATGAAAAATGTGCAAAGATACCTTTCAGTAAGACATATAATAGTAGTCAGCAAGTGCTGATAAAAAGATGACAACAAATACAGGGTATTTAGTCGATACTTTTTTGCAAAACAATGTATGCCAAGCTGCTCCACCACATCAAGGTAACCCTATTGAAGCAGTCCCTATCTAATGTATTTAAAACCTGAACATGTGAACAGTGTCTAAATGAGCAGGATTAAGACAGGCGCTTACCTGTATGGGCTCGTGGTGTGAGACAGCTCCTTTTGTGCATGTCACACAAGAGAGGGGTCGGGTCTCTCAAATCATGCATAAGCATGAAAAAAACTGGATTAAAAACACATGTGAAATGCACAAATGTGAACAAGTCTGTAGTACAATGTTCGCACCACCCACTGATTGAAACACAAACAAAGCACAGAATGAAAAATGTGCAAAGATACCTTGCAGTAAGACATATAATAGTAGTTTGTGTCTGCCTCCTGAAATATATATGGAGATTCAGAATGTTTAAACTATACTATATATACCTTGTATCTGGTGATACCGTACCCTTTTTCAACTTTTATTTTATTAGGTAATCCATACTGAGCCTGTGAGCGTCTGTGTATGAGTCATGAAATATATACAGAGATTTACTGTTATCCCTAGACTGTGTAGAGCAGAACGCTTCTGATACAGTACCATATATCTACTGGTATTTTGGGTCCATTTTCCAAAACATGAGGAAGTATGGTGGAAGAGGGCACAGATGTGGGCGTGAGAGGGCCACCTGGTACTGATGGTGGTGGTGGTGCATCTGCTGGTAGTGCCAAAAACAATAGCAGCTAAGGCAGGAGATGATGAGCCCACGTCATGGTGTAGCTCTGGAAAGCCTGGAAGGCTCCATTTTCTGGGAGTAGGTAGACTACTTTTAAAGCCAGAGCGTCAGGAACTGTTTTTGGCTTACATTGATGAAACAGCCTCCAGCTCTCTCACCTCCTCTTCTAAAGTTTAAAATAATGCAAGCACTGAGTCGTAAGTGCAGGCTTCTGGTCAGGAGCAACCCCTTTCCTTGTGTCCTTCATCCACACCAAAAGTGAAGGATGAGGCAGCACACACTTCAGATTACTCCATGGAGCTCTTTTCACATACCATGCCTGGGTTAATTAAAAATGGGGCCCATCATATACTGGAGCATTCCAAATGGGGGACATCAGACACTGGAGCAGCATTTACGGTGCCCACTTTACACTGGAGCATTAGAAATGGGGCCCATTATATATGGAGCATTATTTGGGCCCATCATACACTGGAGCATCATCCATGAGGCCCATCATATACTGGAGCATTGTAAATGGGCAGATCAGACAGTGGAGCAGCATCTTTGGGGCACATTACACAGTGGAGCATTAGAAATTGGGCCCATTATATATGGAGCATTATTAGGGCCCATCATACACTGGAGCATCATCCAGATGCCCATCATATACTGGAGCATTCCAGATTGGGGACATCAGACACTGGAGCAGCATTTACGGGGCCCATTATACACTGGAGCATTAGAAATGGGGCCCATTATATATGGAGCATTATTAGGGCCCACCATATACTGGAGCATCATCTATGATGCCCATCATATACTGGAGCATTATAAATGGGGCAGATCAGGCACTGGAGCACCATGTATGGGGCACATTATACACTGGAGCACTAGAAATGGGGCCCATTATATATGGAGCATTATTTGGGCCCATAAGACACTGGAGCATCATCCATGAGGCAATCGTATACTGGAGCATTGTAAATGGGGCAGATCAGACACTGGAGCAGCATCTATGGGGCACATTATACACTGGAGCATTAGAAATGGGGCCCTTTACATATGGAGCATTATTTGGGCCCATAACACACTGGAGCATTGTCCATAGGGGCCATCATATACTGTAGCATTATATGGAGCTCATCATATACCGTATGGAACATTATATGTGACCAATTATTCTGTATGGGAAAATATATGGGGCTCATTATTCTGTATGGCGCACAATGTGGTGGCCATAACACTGTATGGAGTAATATACTGTCCTGTTTTTGAGCTATTATACAATTTAAAATAGATCAATCATGTCATGCAAGCAGTGAAGCATTTGTCATTGTACTATATCTATATTTCTGTGCCGTTTCGGAGCATCATGAGTAGAGTTGAGCGAAACGGGTCGAAAAATTTCAAAAGTCGCCGACTTTTGGCAAAGTCGGGTTTCATGAAACGAAACCCGACCCTAGGATGAGGTCGGCCACGAGGTCGGCGACTTACGCGCCAAAGTCGGGTTTCAAAAGTTTGTTTTGCGCTCTTTTTCAGCCAATCAGGATCCACGGACACTGTGGGCAACGTGATGACATAGGCAGGGGTCACCACCATCTTTCAGAAGGGCATGCAAGTGATTGGCTTGCTTTGGTGGGCGTCACAGGGGGTATAAAAGGGCGTGCACGCCGACCGCCATCTTACTTCTGCCGATCTCAGTATAGGGAGAGGTTGCTGCTGATTCTGTAGGGAGAGCGTTAGGCAGGGAAGAAGACAAAAAAACTGCTTCTGCTGCTAGCGATTTGGCCTGCACAACACACCAGTCACTGTGTGTGCAGTGCAAGGGGAGGCTATATAGTGGTGTATCAGTGGTGTTGGTTGTTGGGCTGCCTTCTAAGGCTTACTGACATTCCTGCATTGCTGTTTACCCACTGCTCCGCAAACTGCTTTTTTAAAAGCAATCCCAATTTTTTTTTTTTGTTCTGCTGAGAAGAAAAAAAAACTGCTTCTGCTGCTAGCGATTTGGCCTGCACAACACACCAGTCACTGTGTGTGCAGTGCAAGGGGAGGCTATATTGTGGTGTGTCAGTGGTGTTGGTTGTTGGGCTGCCTTTTAAGGCTTCCTGACAGGCTGGCATTGCTGTTTACCCACTGCTCTGCAAACTGCTTTTTTAAAAGCAATCCAATCTCCCTTATCCTCTAGTCACTTTTGTCACAGCTGTGCCATCGAGCCTGTGACATAGCGCTCAGATATCAGTGGGCCTCACACAATCCAAAAGTGTCCAGTGTCCACAAGTGTCTGCAGAAATTCAAAATCTCTCTTATCCTCTCGTCACTTTTGTCACAGCTGTGCCATCGAGCCTGTGACATAGCGCTCAGATATCAGTGGCCCTCACACAATCCAAAAGTGTCCAGTGTCCAAAAGTGTCTGCAGAAATTCAAAATCTCCCTTATCCTCTAGTCACTTTGGTCACAGCTGTGCCATCGAGCCTGTCACATAGCGCTCAGATATTCATTGGGCCTCACACAATCCAAAAGTGTCCAGTGTCCACAAGTGTGTGCAGAAATTCAAAATCTCCTTTATCCTCTAGTCACTTTGGTCACAGCTGTGCCATCGAGCCTGTCACATAGCGCTCAGATATTCATTGGGCCTCACACAATCCAAAAGTGTCCAGTGTCCACAAGTGTGTGCAGAAATTCAAAATCTCCCTTATCCTCTTGTCACTTTTGTCACAGCTGTGCCATCGAGCCTGTGACATAGCGCTCAGATATCAGTGGGCCTCACACAATCCAAAAGTGTCCAGTGTCCACAAGTGTCTGCAGAAATTCAAAATCTCCCTTATCCTCTCGTCACTTTTGTCACAGCTGTGCCATCGAGCCTGTGACATAGCGCTCAGATATCAGTGGGCCTCACACAATCCAAAAGTGTCCAGTGTCCACAAGTGTCTGCAGAAATTCAAAATCTCCCCTGTCCTATAGACACCTTTTACCTTGTTTTACATTACTATATAGTTTGTTGGATTTTGTCTACATTTCTACCAAAAATGAGGAAGGCTGATGGAAGAGGCCGTGGAATTGGGCGGGGGTTGGCAGCTGGTAATGATGGTGTTGGTGGTGGATCTGATGGTAGTGGCAAGAGCAAAATAGGACCGAATGCAGGAAGTGTTGAGCCTGCGTCATCGTCTGGCTACATAAGGCCTCGAACGCTTAGTTTTCTAGGAGTTGGCAAACCGCTTTTAAAGCCAGAGCATCAGGAAAAAGTTTTGTCTTACATTGCTGACTCAGCCTCCAGCTCTATCGCCTCCTCTTCTTCAGTTGAAAAAACTAAAAGCACTGAGTCGTCATTGGAGGCTCATGTTCATGAACCACACCTTTCCTTGTGTCCTTCACCCCAACCAAGATTGAAGGATGACGCAGGCCATACTACTGATTACTCCATGGAGCTGTTTTCACATACCATGCCTGGATTATCAAGTCAAATGGTGAATTACTCAGGCCAAGATGAATCTGACATGGAGTGCACTGATGCACAGCCGCTGATGCATGATTCTGCTGGTACATTCACTCAGAGCACTACATTGTCCTCGCAGAGTACAGAGCCAGATTCTGACCCTGATGAGACTCAGGTGCCCCTTCCCGCACACTATACCACCATACACGGTGACACAGAGGAAGGTGCACATGACATAGAAGAGGAGGTGATGGATGACCCAGTTGTTGACCCAGATTGGCATCCATTGGGGGAAGAGGGTGCTGCTTCCAATAGCTCAGATGAGGAGCATCCACAGCAGACATCGACATCGCAACAGCTGTTATCTGGCAGGCCCGGAGCACTCCAAAGACAGGTTCCAAACATCAAAAGAGTTGCTGGACAGCTTGTCCAGAGGGTCAAAAGATCACAGCGTGCTAGGCCACAAAATGTCTACCAAAGTAGGAAGAGTGCAGTGTGGCACTTTTTTGACCAAAATCCTCATGATCAGGCCAAGGTTATCTGTAAGAAGTGCGCAAAGACCTTTAGCCGAGGGAAAAATCTGAAAAATTTGAATACCAGTTGCATGCTTAGACATTTAACCAGCATGCACTTGCAAGCGTGGACACAACACCAAACCTCAAGTGCCACATGTGCAACTGATCACAACGAAGGTAGTCAGCAACGCTACATTGTTTCCCCCACTGTAAGCCCCCCGGTTAGCACAGCAGCAAATGTTGAGGTGTCATTGCAAGGCCACAGCAGTCAGGGAATCCCACTGTTATATCAATGAAAGACTGATTCTAGGCCATCAGAAAGAACACCAACTCCATCACCATCATCAGCCCTCTCTCAGTCCGCCCTGTCCACCGCTACTTCCACCATATGCAGCTCTCAAGTCCAGCTCACCCTCCCAGACACTATGAGTAGGTCAAGAAAGTACTCAGTCTCTCATCCGCGTACACTGGGTTTGAACGCCCACATTGCCAAACTAATCTCGTTTGAGATGATGCCCTTTCGGTTGGTGGAAAGCAAAGCTTTCCGCGAACTCATGGCCTATGCAGTACCACGCTATGACCTACCCAGTCGCCACTTCTTCTCTCGCAAAGCCATCCCAGCCCTCCACCATCATGTGAAAGACCGCATTGTCCATGCACTCAAGCAGTCAGTGAGCGGAAAGGTGCACCTCACAACTGATGCATGGTCCAGTCGGCATGGCCAGGGCCGTTACATGTCCATCACTGCGCACTGGGTTAATGTGGTGGATGCAGGGTCCACAGGGGACAGCGGTGGTGGGACAGTGCTGCCTAGCCCACGGTATAGGAAACAGTTGGCTGTAGGCGTTCAACCCTCCTCCTCCTCCTCCTCCAGAAGCGAAAGCTCGTCCACAGAGGTCAGTCGTACGAGCACTCCATCTGCAGCTGCCACTGTTGCACACGATGTGTCCCCCTATCGAGCAGCTAGTGGAAAGCGTCAGCAGGCTGTGTTGCAGATGATGTGTTTGGGCAACAGACACACCGCCGAGGTGCTGGCCGAGTACTTGAAGCGACAAACTTAGTCATGGCTGTGCAGTGTACATCTTGAGGCAGGCAAGGTAGTTAGTGATAACGGCCGGAATTTTGTGGCAGCCATAGCCCTTTCAAAACTCAGCCATATACCTTGCTTGGCTCACACCTTGAACCTGGTGGTGCAGTGCTTCCTCAAAAAGTATCCGGAGTTAACAGCCCTGCTCCAGAAGGTGCGAAGACTGTGCGCGCACATCCACCGGTCGCCTGTACACTCCGTTCGTATGCAGAAGCTGCAGCGATTGCTCCACCTTCCCAACCACTGCCTCATTATCGACATTGCAACAAGGTGGAACTCCACCCTGCACATGGTGGAGCGGCTGTGCGAGCAGAGGCAGGCCATAATGCATTTGTGGGAGGATACACGGCCAGGCACTTTGAGAGCAGACATGGAGTTGACAGGTGTGCAGTGGTCGAAGCTGAAAGACCTTTGTAAAGTCCTTCAGTGTTTTGAGGAATGCACACGGCTGGTAAGCGCAGACGACGCCATCCTAAGCATGAGCATCCCACTTATGCGTCTGCTCATGCAAACTTTGACGCACCTAAGGAGCAGGCGTCTGCAGCCAATGTTGATGAGGAGGAAGAGGAGGAGGGAATCCTTGATGACATTCAGCCATTGTCTGCTCAGGGACCTCTCCTGGACGAGGTGGAGGAAGAAGAGGAGGAGGAGGATGATGGGGATGATTACTTAGGGGAGGAGGATGCATCTCGTGGGGCAAGTGAAAATGTTGGCGTGGCAAGGTCTGGTACAGGGTTTGTGCGTGACTGGAGGGATGTTGATTTGCCAGAAAGTGCTCCTCCAACCAGCACTCGCAGTGCATCATTGACACTGGACACTGGACATTGGCCCACATGTCAGATTATGCCTTGCAGATCCTAAAAAGGGACCCACGCATTGCCAAAATGATGAACGATGATGACTACTGGTTGGCCAGCATCCTGGATCCACGCTATAAAGGCAAATTACAAAACATCATGCCACAGGAGAACCTTGACCTAATATTGGCTAATAAACAAGCAACTCTGGTAAATCGGTTGCTTGAGGCATTCCCAGCACACAGCAGCGGTGATGGTTCTCACACGAGCCGTACAGGCCGGGGGCAGCTTGGCAGAGGTGTTCGTGGTGCACACAGCAGAAGTGGCGTTGGAGACAGGGGTTTCATGGCAATGAAACCCCTGTTGTGGACTGATTTTTCAAATACCGCTCACACAACTGGTAATACTGCATCGATGGAAAGTGACAGGAGACAGCAGTTGTCAACTATGGTTACAAACTACTTTTCCTCCCATATCGATGTTCTCCCACACAGGTCATTCCCCTTTGACTATTGGGCCGCTAAACTGGACACCTGGCCTGAATTGGCCCAATATGCCTTACAGGAGCTCGCTTGCCCAGCTGCAAGTGTGCTATCGGAAAGAGTCTTCAGTGCAGCTGGATCAATCCTGACAGAAAAAAGGACCCGTCTGTCAACCCAAAATGTGGATGATCTAACCTTCATTAAAATGAACCATGCATGGGTTTCCAAGGATTTTGTCCCACCTTCCCCTGATGACACATAGGGTGACAGAAAAATGGCTTGCTTTGGTCCACCTCTTCCTGGGACTTCACCTATTTCGCCTTTTGCATCAGCTGAATGTCCAACATCAACATATTCCACTTTCTAAAACTCCCTAACTGTGCTGCCTCCCCCCCATGGCCGGGGTCACCACCTAGCGCACGACACCGTGCGAGTGCCGTTGCCCTGGACAGGTGGGTAGGCCGACTCTTGGGTGCGGGCACTGGCACAGGGTCCCTCATAGTGCAATCAAGTGTCTCTGACGGTGGTGGTGCACACCCGCCGTCAGACACACCGCCGTACTATGAGGGGCACAGTGCCAGTACCGACGCCCACGAGTGGGCCCCCCTTGCTTGGGCAGGGCCCCAGCATTTGCAATCTTTACCTCTCCCTGCTCCTCCGCTGTGTAATCTGGGCCGTCAAATCCATACTGTGCCTGACACCGTCTGAACCTGCCTCCTGATGTACAGACATATATTTTGAATGTGTACGCTATCCATACATGTTATCCGGGGATACGGTACCCTTTCTAACCTTTGTGCAATCACGTGCAATCCATACTGGGCCTAACACCGTCTGAGCCTGCCTCCTGATGTATAGACATATATTTTGAATGTGTACGCTATCCATACATGTTATCCGGGGATACGGTACCCTTTCTAACCTTTGTGCAATCACGTGCAATCCATACTGGGCCTAACACCGTCTGAGCCTGCCTCCTGATGTATAGACATATATTTTGAATGTGTACGCTATCCATACATGTTATCCGGGGATACGGTACCCTTTCTAACCTTTGTGCAATCACGTGCAATCCATACTGGGCCTAACACCATCTGAGCCTGCCTCCTGATGTACAGACATATATTTTGAATGTGTACGCTATCCATACATGTTATCCGGGGATACGGTACCCTTTCTAACCTTTGTGCAATCACGTGCAATCCATACTGGGCCTAACACCGTCTGAGCCTGCCTCCTGATGTATAGACATATATTTTGAATGTGTACGCTATCCATACATGTTATCCGGGGATACGGTACCCTTTCTAACCTTTGTGCAATCACATGCAATCCATACTGGGCCTATCACCGTCTGAGCCTGCCTCCTGATGTATAGACATATATTTTGAATGTGTACGCTATCCATACATGTTATCCGGGGATACGGTACCCTTTCCAACCTTTGTGCAATCACGTGCAATCCATACTGGGCCTAACACCGTCTGAGCTTGCCTCCTGATGTATAGACATATATTTTGAATGTGTACGCTATCCATACATGTTATCCGGGGATACGGTACCCTTTCTAACATTTGTGCAATCACGTGCAATCCATACTGGGCCTAACACCGTCTGAGCCTGCCTCCTGATGTATAGACATATATTTTGAATGTGTACGCTATCCATACATGTTATCCGGGGATACGGTACCCTTTCTAACCTTTGTGCAATCACGTGCAATCCATACTGGGCCTAACACCGTCTGAGCCTGCCTCCTGATGTACAGACATATATTTTGAATGTGTACGCTATCCATACATGTTATCCGGGGATACGGTACCCTTTCTAACCTTTGTGCAATCACGTGCAATCCATACTGGGCCTAACACCGTCTGAGCCTGCCTCCTGATGTATAGACATATATTTTGAATGTGTACGCTATCCATACGTGTTATCCGGGGATACGGTACCCTTTCTAACCTTTGTGCAATCACGTGCAATCCATACTGGGCCTAACACCGTCTGAGCCTGCCTCCTGATGTATAGACATATATTTTGAATGTGTACGCTCTCCATACATGTTATCCGGGGACACGGTACCCTTTCTAACCTTTGTGAAATCACGTGCAATCCATACTGGGCCTAACACCGTCTGAGCCTGCCTCCTGATGTACAGACATATATTTTGAATGTGTACGCTATCCATACATGTTATCCGGGGATACGGTACCCTTTCTAACCTTTGTGCAATCACGTGCAATCCATACTGGGCCTAACACCATCTGAGCCTGCCTCCTGATGTATAGACATATATTTTGAATGTGTACGCTATCCATACATGTTATCCGGGGATACGGTACCCTTTCTAACCTTTGTGCAATCACGTGCAATCCATACTGGGCCTAACACCGTCTGAGCCTGCCTCCTGATGTAAAGACATATATTTTGAATGTGTACGCTATCCATACATGTTATCCGGGGATACGTTACCCTTTCTAACCTTTGTGCAATCACGTGCAATCCATACTGGGCCTAACTCCGTCTGAGCCTGCCTCCTGATGTACAGACATATATTTTGAATGTGTACGCTATCCATACATGTTATCCGGGGGTACGGTACCCTTTCTAACCTTTGTGCAATCACGTGCAATCCATACTGGGCCTAACACCGTCTGAGCCTGCCTTCTGATGTACAGACATATATTTTGAATGTGTACGCTATCCATACATGTTATCCGGGGATACGGTACCCTTTCTAACCTTTGTGCAATCACGTGCAATCCATACTGGGCCTAACACCGTCTGAGCCTGCCTCCTGATGTAAAGACATATATTTTGAATGTGTACGCTATCCATACATGTTATCCGGGGATACGTTACCCTTTCTAACCTTTGTGCAATCACGTGCAATCCATACTGGGCCTAACTCCGTCTGAGCCTGCCTCCTGATGTACAGACATATATTTTGAATGTGTACGCTATCCATACATGTTATCCGGGGATACAGTACCCTTTCTAACCTTTGTGCAATCACGTGCAATCCATACTGGGCCTAACACCGTCTGAGCCTGCCTTCTGATGTACAGACATATATTTTGAATGTGTACGCTATCCATACATGTTATCCGGGGATATGGTACCCTTTCTAACCTTTGTGCAATCACGTGCAATCCATACTGGGCGTGAGAACGGCTGGCGAGCTGTTAAGCAAGCTACAGCACCTGTGGTTTGCACTCGTAAGTTTTTCATTTTTTCAGGAATGACGGTTAGGCCTAATTCCGGAACTGCGGTTGACCTGCACTTACTGGGAAATCATTGTTCACGGGTAATAATTGTCATCAGTGATCCCCATCGCTAACGTTGTTCAGCGGGTTATCTGCACCTGTAAGCGACAAACGCTGGCCTTTTCAGTATAGCGCACATGCAGCCATGGACATGTAATGGCATGACACACCAGTTATTGGCCAATCTCATGTGCCAGAGCCTCACGTGTCCCTCTAGTAAGCCGGACTCGGACCGCGGGGCATGACGGAGTCTCGTTCGTTAACGGAATTAAGCTTGCAATGTGTGCATCTGTTCTGTAGCTGGCATGGTTGAGGTTTCCCAGGTGGAGTCGAATTTAACCGTAGGCTCCACTCCTGGTGGTGCCCTTCTGGACATTCCTTTGAGGTTCAGCTTTGCAACCATACTGCCCACGTAAAACAAACACTTTGCCTTCATGAACGCTGTTTGGAGGGTCATGACTCGTGGGAATAACGCCGCCCAATCAGTTAACCTGCTAGAGAGATCCTTCGTTGCTCCCAAGCATGACATCACACTCCCTAGGAAGAAGGTAATGCCACTGTGGCAACCGTACTCCTGGGGGTGACACAAGTGCACTGATGCCCAGCCACTGCTCGATGAATCTGCTGGTACATTGACCCAGACCACTACATTCCCCTCGCACGCTACACGGCCTGAATCTGACCCTGATGAAACTCAGGTTACCCTTCCCATATACAGTTCCATCTTACACGGTGACAAAGAGGAAGCTGCAGATGAAAGTGCAGGTTCGGCCCACCCGCCATCAGACACACCACCGTACTATCAGGGGCCCTGTGCCAGTGCCGTCGCCAACGAGTGGGCCCCCCTGCTTGCTCAGGATCACAGCACTTGCAAAGTTGAAATACTGTGCAGTGAGATGGAAGATGGGGACGACGAGGAGTCCAGACAAGTACAGGGATTCCCTAGCGAGGAGACTTATTTGATTGTTTTCAATGTTGGGACAGCAATTTTTGGGGAGCACTATACTCTGGAGAATGATAGATGGTGCCCACCATACACTGGAACATTCCAAAGGTGGACATCAGACACTGGAGCAGCATTTACAGGGCCCATTATACACTAGAGCATTAGAAATGGGGCCCATTATGTTTGGAGCATTATTTGGGCCCATAAGACAGTGGAGCTTCATCCATGGGGACCAACATATACTGTAGCATTATGTGGAGCTCATCATATACTGTTTCAAACATTATATGGGACCAATGATTCTGTATGGAGAAATAGATGGGCCTCGTCATGAGATGTAAAAAGTGAAGTATTTTTCATTGTACTATACCGCTATTTCTCTGCCGTATCGGAGCATGATGAGTTGTGGTATGTGTTAAAGGGGCGCTCTTTCACCCAGGGCACATGAAAACCTGGAGCCAGCCCTCCCCCCCACAGTCTGTAGCCAAATAACCCCCATTTTTCAGTGCGTAACTTGTATTATGAAGTTAATTAAGGTTGACAAGCTTAAGTAAGAAGAATTGATGCTTTTGGCATTCAAATGGGCACTGTAGGTGTGTTTCCTGTCCTCCTCTCACTGCCGACTTTTATTCCCCATTGACTTACATTGGGTTTCGTGTTTCAGGACGACCCCGACTTTTCCCTATGATCGGACGATCTTGCTCGACCCGACTTTTGGAAAAGTCGGGTTTCACGAAACGAAACGCGACCCTAAAAAACCAAAAGTCGCTCAACTCTAATCATGAGTTGTGGTATGTGTTAAAGGGGCGCACTGACACTCTTTGGCCCAGGGCACACGAAAACCTGGAGCCAGCCCTACCACCCCACAACTTTAGCCAAATAACACACAGTTTTCAATGCGTAACTATTATTATGAAGTAAATTAAGGTTGACAAGTTTCAGTAATAAGAATTGATGTTTTTGGCATTGAAATGGGCACTGTAGGTGTGTTTACTGTCCTCCAATCCCTGCCGACTTTGCTTCCCCATTGACTTGCATTGGGTTTCGTGTTTCAGTCGGCCTCCGACTTTTCGCTATAGTCGGCCGATTTCGTTCAACCCGACTTTTGCGAAAGTCCGGTTTCATGAAACCCGACTCGACCCTAAAAAAGGCAAATTTGCTCATCTCTAGTCCTAATGTTTTGGAAACCCTGGCTAATTTCTGCCATGTATAGTACCTAACTTCACCAAAGGCTATTTCTGCTATTATAGCTCATCTACATTCGCTTGAATGGGACTGCTATGTCCAGATAACTGAATGCCAAGACAAAAGTCAAAATGTCTCTTGAAGAAACAAACTGAAGCGATCCCTCTACTCGCTGCGTCCTAGGGATGCTGTGAATGACAGCTCAGCTGCCCTATGGATACCAGAGGCATGTCGGGCTGTCAGTGCTGTGAGTGACAGTTTAGCCACAATATGGGTTTCATGGGCATGTCAGATCGTCAATGTAGTGTTTGGGTTTCCTCCAGGTGGTTTCCTTTTTGCATAATTGCCAAACTATTTAACTGGCTGGCAAAGTTAGATCATCACCAAATTTAGCCATCCTCAAGAAGTGTGTGTTTGATCTGTGTGCCTAGTCTGGTATTTTGATCTTTGCTGATCAACTTTGGATTTGTCCTGACCTTCTGTTTGCCTAGCCCTTTTGTCGTGATCCTCAACCTTCTTGGAATTATGACCTCAAACTGTTTACTAGCTAAACCTTTGTCTCACCACTCTATTGATGACATACCCTCCTGACTTTTGATCTCAGACCTCTTGACTATCCAGACTCATGGCTTTTCTATGAGAAGTGACTGGCATCACACAAATGCAGTTTTTTGTTGTCTGTGAATAGGTCATGAATATTAATGTACCATAAAACCCTTTAAATATCAAAATATCAGAATTTCAGTGGGAGTGCATATTGGCTGTAGCATGAACATACAACATTTCTGTCTCTGTAATGTCATGAAACTTGACATCAATTGCAACAAACTAGACACATTATGTAGTTCTATTATGTAGAGAAATTAACATGAGCAGATTGTTACATTTCTTTGCTAGTGCTAAGAAATAATTTGCTTTCTCAATTATTCTATGTATTAATTTTTCTAATGATGTCATATTTTCAGCATTTGGGAGATCGCTGGGCTGCTATTTGCAGATGGACAGAAGAAAGATGGATACTTTTGCAAGAAATTCTTCTAAAATGGCAGCAGTTTGCTGAAGAACAGGTTTGTTATTGCAATATATTTAGGCATGGTAGATGAAGAACATCAGATTGTCCAGTTTGCCTACAACATATTTAGTGTACCTGCATACATCTGCCTAAAAATGCTCTAAAATAAAAAAAGATACAAAGTATGAAAATAATAGACAGCAATGTAAAAATGCTTGCTGTGCATATATTTGGTCTTTCTGAGCTTCTTTTCAATATTTCAGGCTTTCAAAGCTATGAAGCAGCTCAATAAGAGACCTGGTCAGTTTTGGGTGGCTTCTATTTGAAAGCCACTAGCTTTTTATAATTTAAATTTTGAAAGAAAAAAAGGCACAGGTAGCAAAGCTTCCACAAAGATGACTGAAAAGATTCCAAAAAAGGCATTTAAAAAAAAAGACTGCTGACATTTTCTGAAGTTTCTCCACCTTAAAAAACTTGACGAGTATGCCAGCATCTTAAATTATGTGTGCACATACCGTTATAGTGAAAGTATATTCCTTTGATTAAACTACCTTGAAGTTAGAAAATATTTTACGATAATAGATTTTTATTTCTTATACACACATGGTCAAAATTGTTGGTAACCCTCGTTTAATGACAGAAAAACCCACAATGGTGACAGAAATAACTTGAATCTGACAAAAGTATTAATAAATTAAAAATCTATGAAAATGAACAATTGAAATTCAGACATTAATTTTCAACCATGTTTCCACAGAATTTAAAAAAAAATAAAACTAATGAAATAGGCCTGGACAGAAATGATGGTACCCTTAACTTAATATTTTGTTGCACAACCTTTTGAAGCAATCACTGCAATCAAATGATTCCTGTAACTGTCAATGAGATTTCTGCAACTCTCATCAGGTGTTTGGCCCACTCCTCAAGAGCAAACTGCTCCAGTTATCTCGTGTTTGAAGTTTGCTTTTTCCAGATGTCATGGTTCAGCTCTTTCCAAAGGTGCCCAATAGGCTTTAGGTCAAGGCTCATAGAAAGCCATTTCAGAATAGTACAATATTTTCCTCTTAGCCATTCTTGGGTGTTTTTAGCTGTGCATTTTGGGTCATTATCCTGTTGCAAGACCCATGACCTGCAACTGAGACTAAGTTTTCTGACACTGGGCAGTACATTTCTCTCTAGAATCCCTTGATAGTCTTGAGCTTTCATTGTACCCTGCACAGATTCTAGACACTCTGTGCCAGATGCAGCAAAACAGCCACAGAAGATTACAGAGCCTCCTCCATGTTTCACAGTAGGGACAGTGTTCTTTTCTTGATATGCTTCATTTTTCCATCTGTGACCATAGAGCTGATGTGTCTTGCCAAAAAGTTCCATTTTCATTTCATCTGTCCATAGGACATTCTCCCAGAAGCTTTGTAGCTTGTCAACATGTAGTTTGGCAAATTCCAGTCTGGCTTTTTTATGATTTTATTATCAATTGTGTCCACTTTGGTCATCTCCAATGAAGTCCACTTTGACTCATGCAATGACAGATGGTGCAATCTGACACTTATTTTCCTTGATCTTGAAGTGCACCTTTAATCTGTTTAGAAGCTTGGCTGAGCTCTTTTGTTACCATTCATATTATCTGTCTCTTTGATTTGACATCAATTTTCCTCCTGTAGCCACATCCAGGGAGCTTGGCTACAGTCCCATGGAGCTTAAATATCTAAATAATATGTGCAACTGTAGTCATAGGAATATCTAGCTGCTTGGAAATGGTCTCATAACTTTTACATTTAACATGTTTGTCTATAATTTTCTTTCTAATCTCCTGAGACAACTCTTTTCTTCGCTTCTTCTGGTCCATGTTGAGTGTGATACACACCGTGTCACCAAATAGCAGAGTGAGTATCTGTTGCCCTCTATACAAGCCCACTCACTGATTCCAAGATCGTAGACACCTTTGATGTTAATTAGTGGACACAACTTGATTTAACATGTCCATTTTATCACATTATTTTCAGGGGTACCATCATTTCTGTCCAGGCCTATTTCATGACTTATTTTTTGTTAAATTCTGTGGATGCTTGGTTAAAAAGCAATGTCTGACTTTCATTTGCTCCTTTTCATAGATTTTTGATTTATTATTACTTTTGTCAGATTCAAGTAATTTCTGTCACCATTGTGGGTTTTTCTGTCATTAAACGAGGGATACCAACAATTTTGACCACGTGTGTATGTCCTATGTTTATTGCCTTCTTGTTGAGAATGAGATGAGTGCACATCATAAATTCCAAACAGACTATCTCAAAGTGGTTTCACTGCATATAGAACAACCTCTCAACCCCTTTAATATTCATAGTATATTAAAGTAATATTTTAATCACACATGAAAAATGAGCTATATTATATTTTCAATGTATTTTGCTTACATGCATAATTAATGCTTTGCATGTTTCTTATTATTTGCAGATATCTAAGATACTACTTCATTTAAGCTATTAAATGTGCTATCTGAATGTTCATTACACCCTGTACAAGTTATGCAAAAGATAAACTCAACCAACAATGTGCATTTCAAATATGTCGATTTTCACATTAGAGAAATATTCTTATTTTAGACATATCCACAGTATACTTCATCTAAGGCCACATTCACATGTTCAGTATTTGGTCAGTAATTTGCATCCGGATTCGTAAGCCAAAATCAGGAGTGGGCAAAAAATGCAGAAGTGGTGCACATGTTTCTATTATACTTTTCCTCTGATTGTTCCACTCTTCATTTTGGCTTACAGATACTGAGGTAATATACTTACTTAATAGTGAATGTCTAAAAGTGGCTTTAAAGGGGTGTTGCCACTATATAATGCCTGTCCTAATTCCAGGTATTACTTTAGAAAGGTCCATGTGTACCAAAATGTGACTTTCTTAAAGCGTAACATAGGCCTGTTTCATACATCAGTTTTTTTGGTCAGTCAAAATCTGCTAAAATGGCAGATAGCGGATCGGTTCCAGTACTGACCACAACATTTGTCACCGGACCGTTATTTTAACGGATCCGTCAAAGGAAGAATTTTAAAGGGACCGCTGCCTGGGGAAGGAGAGAGAGAGAGATTTTTCAGCTGCCAGAACAGAGTTTAGGGTTAAATTTCCAGCTGAGTGAAGTCTTTCGGGCATGCGCAGTGAGAAGTGCGAATCCTGCCGCCCGAAAAAATGTTGCATGGTCCGTTCAGGCATGTCGGCGGACGTCAAAATTTTGGCAGATCCGCAAAAAAGCGGATCCAACGGATGGCCATCCGTCAAGATCCACCGGTAATGCAACTCAATGGGAAAAAAATGGATCCACCAAGAAAATTGGCAGATCCGTTTTTTTTGCAAAACGGCGGATTTTGACTGATGGACACAAACGGATGTGTGAAACAGGCCATAACTGTAATTTTACATTTTTAAACAATAACAAAGTAGGACAAGCTATTTTAATAATCTTTCAATATACCTTATAAATTAAATCCGAAAGAAAGTCTTTCAAAAACCTACTAGAAAATGTCCCTCTATGCTGTTTCTGAAGATTATCTCACATACCTCGCC
This sequence comes from Dendrobates tinctorius, assembly GCF_039654945.1. Classification (NCBI taxonomy): domain Eukaryota; kingdom Metazoa; phylum Chordata; class Amphibia; order Anura; family Dendrobatidae; genus Dendrobates; species Dendrobates tinctorius. The sequence continues at coordinate 10,200,288 of NW_027361833.1, read as the reverse complement.
AGGAGTACACATGCTGTGTAGGCTCTGCCCCCAGAATTAGTAAGCCGTAATCAGTGTGTGGGGAAGTGAGCTTTCTAAAGGTACTGTCACACTTAGCGATGCACCAGCAATCCCGACCAGCGATATGACGCGGTCAGGATCGCTGGTGCATCGCTAAGTGGTCGCTAGTGAGCTGCCACACAGGCAAATCTCACCAGCGACATTGCAGGGGTCGGGGGTCGCTACTTACCTGTCAGACGAGGCTATCCTGACGTCCTCCCGCCCCTGTCCACGCGTCGCTCGTCTCCACAGCAGGAAGCCCAGCAGGAAACTGATGATGAGAAACGGCCCAGGACGTTCTCGCGTGATCAGCGATAACCAGCGGGGGAGCGGTCGGAGGTAAGTATCAGACATAGCGATATCACTAGCAATATCGCTATAACGTCACAATAACCAGTAACGTTATAGCAATATTGCTAACGCTATCGCTTAGGCTGTGTGCACACGCTGCGGATTTTGCTGCGGTTCTGCAGCGGTTTTGGCCGCTGCGGACCCGCAGCAGTTTTTGCGGCGGTGTACAGTACCATGATTCCCTATGGGAATCAAAAACCGCAATGCAGACGGTGCGGAATTTTCCGCGCGGATTATCTGCGGTTTTCAGTCCGCAGAAAGAATTGACATGTCAATTCTTTCTGCGGATTCCCCTGCGGTTTGCCATCTCCTCCATTGAGGAGATGAAAAACCGCAGGGCCAAACCGCAGAGCAATCCGCAGGTAAAACTGCAGGTCTTTTGACCTGCGGTTTCACCTGTGGATTTTACAAAATCCGCGCGGATGAATCCGCACCTAATCCGCAGCGTGTGCACACAGCCTTAGTGTGACAGGCCCTTATGGGTGAGGACAGAGCCTACACAGAGTATATGCTTCTGGCTGAACTTAGTCACACAATGCAGAGTACAAAAGCTCTGTCAGCACTTGGTTTTCAGCACACAGGACAATCAGCTAACAGGGCAGATGGAGCTCAGTAACATCAGCACTTCCCCTCATTATTTACCTCATTGTTTTTTGTGCCCTGTCAGCTGGTTCATGTGCGCCCAGTGACATCAACACTTCTCAGTGTTATTCTGTTAGTTTCTGACTTTTGTATTGCCTGTGAATTATGAAAATGTCATCATATAAGCCTCAGGATAATTAATGACACTGAGAAGTGCTGATGTCACTGAGCCCAGATGAACCAACTGACAGGGCAGAAGGAGCAGTTTGGTGAACACTGAGGGGATGTGCCGATGTTACTGAGCTCCTTCTGCCCTGTCAACTGATTGTCCTGTGTGTCTATGCTATTCAATGAGGAAAACTGACGATATAACTGAGCACACAGGAACCAGCTGAAAGGCAGAGACGCAGTCTGCTGGCAGCGAACAGCTGACAAAGCTCATGCACTGTACCGAAAACTGAGGTAAAATACAGATGCACTGACATACAGTGAATACGTGAGCTATATTGTAGTTTATAGCTGTAGCAAGGTAAAAGGAAGAATTGTGAGGAGGGTGAGGGACACTTTTAAAAAAAATTGTGCTAGTGAAAAACTTAAGCATTAACATTAGTTTATTCAAAATGACTTTAAACTGCTTATAAACTTTATGAACATTTAAACATTCACGTATATTCAGGTAATAAAGTTTTGAAAACCTATGTCAGATTTTATTTTAGATATGTGCTTTTTTATTATGGGTATTACTATTTTATTTTAGTGTCGTTTTGATGCCTGGCTCACAGAAAAAGAAGAAGCTGTGAACATGATCCACACCACAGATTTTAAGGATCAAAATGAAATGCTTGATAACCTTAGGAAATTAGCGGTATGTGCTGTTTTTAAGTTTTGACTTCATTTTGGAAATGTAGATTATTAATTTACTTTTTCCAATATCTATTTTGTAACTGTATAAATCCAAGGGGTAAGGTTTCTATCTGTGGAGAATAACATGCCAAGTCTGGCATGCCAGTAAGAGGAGACTTAAATGCCTTGCATGTTCCTTTGGGAAATAAAATATGCAAATGGTCTCTTCAGAGAGATAGATGACTTGAACTCTAGTGCCGTCTATTGGAAGCAATGATCCTACAAGTCAATATTGACCCTTTAAGGAGCCTTGCAATATGACTTGGTATAAAAGCCAAATCAGAATCTAAATTTGCAGACACTGTGTTTTGGGGGATTGCCACTTGTCAGTGCAAAGTATGAGATCTGATCTAGACAAACCAGATATTACTTTTCTATTCTGTGGTTATCCTTGAAGGATGTGTATAAATAAATTAATAACTGAGTGTTATTATTTTTGTTCATAAATCTGACACTTAAGAGTCTAAAGGACCCCGTCGTACACAATCAAAAGTCTAATGTTTAGGAGGCCCTCTCAAGTCTTCCCCAACAGCTGATGTTGGGAGAGAGAAGGTCCAACATTGGATTTCCAATGGCCAATCCTTTTGTTTTTGGCGATCTAAGCCACCACTAGAGGAATCTGACAGAGAAGTACTGCAGCATCTCTCTCTTATAGAGAACACAGGAGCGCTCATCCGAACCATGTGTTCTTGTGTAGGTAGGAACCAGGTGAAATAGTTGTCAGTTTAACACTCGATGACCTGCAGCTATATAATGTGTATGGGAGGCTTGGGATGAACAGCAGTAATTGGACCAAGTCAAATTGTGTACGGTTATACCTCTTAGACATGAGAAATGATTAGTCTCTGTTCATAATTTTTTTCATATGCTTTCAGAAAAAATAAATGGAATAGCACAAAGTCTAAGATGCTTCAGAAATGATATCTTATGGGGAATATATTAGTATTTACTGTATCTGATCCTGCCAAGGAAATTGACAAGTCCTTTTTCATCATTTCCAATACTGTTTCCTGGCAGAAACAAATCATTTTCAGCAAAGATGTTTTAAAAAAAAGTTATGTTCTTATGAACCTGTTTTAGTCTTTGTAACCTGGGATATAGTTGTTCAATAGTTCACATGCATTTTATAGTTGATGTATAGGTAAATAATGGATAAAGTACAGAAAGCCAAAGGGAAATTAATAGAATGCGGTGGACATTGTGAAATCTATGCTTGTTCAGTGCAGATCTTGAGAGCTGTGTAAGGTGCACAAATTATTTCTTCGGTGTTCTTTGAATCCAAGTTTTGTGCACCACCCCCCACAGGCTCTGCCCTCAGGCAAAAACAGTGTGTACATTTTACGCAGTGCTTTCTATACAAGCACACCTTTAATATCATAGATTTAAGCCAATTTAAATAATGTTAGCTATTTCTTATTGTTTCCCTGGCAATAGGTTACAAGTTGTCACATTTTGATATTTCAGTAAATGCTCATTAGCTTACAAAAGTAGTTTCCAGCAAAAGACAACATTTTCTTTGCAGTCTTAAGTGATGCCTTCACAGCTCTGCAAACAGCGAAAGGTCTTCAAAGCAAATCTTTAACTTTTAACATCATGTCATTTTCAGGTCTAGTTGTTTGTATTGATTTATTTCTTGATGTATCTTACTAAAAATTGTTATTTTGATGGAGAGCTTTTAATCCACTTCACAGATATAGATTTAAAGGGACTAGTGGAAGCGGAAAGGTAGAATGTAAAGGAGGGCTCACACCTATACATAACTACCATCAGCGATTATTTAATGGCCTGCTTAATGATGCACCCTGAAGGATCTGTAATAAATCCTTCAATACACACTGGCTGCCATTGTTCTTAACAACACAAGTCCTTTTTACACAAGACAGCATGCTAGCAAGAATGGTGATTTCTTGTGCTGCACAAAAGATCATTTCACCTGACGAGCAAGCGTTTTCCTTGTGAATTGTGTGATCAGCAGGATGTTAGCACTGAAAGATTATCATGAATTGAGCATCATTGAGAACACTCGTTCATGATAACATTTCAGTGTAAATCCATCTTAAATGAGAAAACTTGGAAATGTCATGCAATCTGCCTACAGTATTTTATAGGGCAGGAAGAGCTGAACAGATTGATGTACAGTTTGTGGAAAAAGAATCAGTATAACTTGTATTTTATGCATACTGGTCAAGTCGGTGGTCTTAGTCAGCTCTTCTTGTGTTGATGTGGATGCAGAGATAGTTGTCAATCACTGAATAGGACCGCCCTCTGGACTGATGTGCACAGAAGAAGTAGGGATTTAATTTCATAAAGTACAAGTTATACTAAATCTTTTCTCACAAAACTATATATCAATCTGTTCAGCTCATCCTACTCTATAATGTACCACTATAAGTTTGCACTGTAAATCCAAACTGAAAAGTGCTTTTTAAGTGACATAGGGTTCAGAAAAACCTAGATGAAGATAATTCATCCTTGATAATATGATTTTTGAGGTTGAATCACTTTTCAAAGTGTTTTTTTCTCAGAAAGATATATATTTTTCAATGCATTTTTAATGGAAACTTGCCACCAAGAAAATGCAGTCCAATCTTCTGGCATCATGTTATAGAGTAGGGGGAGCTGAGTAAACTGATATATAGCGTTGTGGCAAAAGATTCAGTATCACATGTGTTTAGTCATTTATACCTCTGCTCTATCCTTACTTTCGGTCCAGTGGGCTGTCCTATCAGTGACTGACAGTAATATCTGTATGCACACTTGTAATCTGTCAGTCACTGATAAGACTGCCTACTGGACTGAAAGTAAGGAAAGAGCAGAAGCTTAAATGACTAAAACACAAGTTATATTGAATCTTTTGTCACAAAACTATGTACTGTATCAAGCTACGCAGCTCCCCCTGTTCTATAACATGATTCATTCAGATTTGACTGCATTTTTATGGTGCCAGGTTCCCTTTACATTACAGTAAGGATGCTCTGTATTTTTGTGACTATAAGATGCACATTTTTACTCCCAAAATGTGGAGGAAAATGGGGGGTTTGTCTTATAGTCTGGCTCTGGCTGTGGTGGGGAGGTGGGGGAGCAATTTTGGTGGCGCAGCGGGTCACAGAGGCAGGAGCCGGTGGCTGCAGCTAACTCCTATGCCCACTGCTTAAGAGAAATGAATATTCACTAAATTCCATGCCCATGGGCATGGAGAGCAATGAATATTCATTTCTTTTTGGCATCCTGGAATGATTGGCCCCATCCCGTTCCTGGTATGATTGATCCCATCCTTATTCTGATATAATTGGCCACATCCTGTTCCTGGTATGATTGGTCCCATCCTTATCCTGGTATGATTGGTCCCATCCTGGTCCTTGTATGCATGGCCCCATCCTCATCCTGGTATGATTGGCTCCATCTCGTTCCTGGTATGGGTGGCCCCATCAGAAAAGATTAAAAAAACAAATCATTACACTTACCTTCCTTCGCCCTCTTGTCGTGTCTTGCTCCGCTGAAAGCAGCTGCTTAATGCTTGTAAGCAAGCGCATGGCAGGGACGTCATGCGCTGCTCACAAGCAGAGCACAGCATCTAGAATACTCACTGGGACTGTTCATCGCAGAGAGCAGTGAGTATTCATTGCTCTTCAGTAGCCCGCAGTGTCAGCCAGGACCAGAATATTAATTTCTCTTAAGTATTGGCACACATGACTGTGGCAGCAGCAGGAAGCCGGTGACTGACACTGCGTGCTACTGAAGAGCAATGAATACTCACTGCTCTCTGCGATGAACAGTCCTGATGAGTATTCCAGCAGTCGTGCCCTGCTTGTGAGCAGCGCATGACCTCCCTGCCATGCGCTGCTTACAAGCATTATGCAGTTATTGGCACTGGAGCAGGACACTGAGAGGGAGCAGAGGAAGGTAAGTGTAATGGTTTGTTTTCTTAATCTTTTCTGATAGAATCATGCATACCAGGAAAGGGATGGAGCCAATCATATCGGGATAAAGATGGGGCCATGCATACCAGGACTGGGATGGGGCCAATCATACCAGGATACAGATGGGGCCTTGCATACAAGGACTGGGATGGGAACAATCATACCATGATAAGGATGGGGCCATGCATACCAGGACTGGGATGGGACCAACCATACCTGGATATGGATGGGGCCATGCATATCAGGACTGGGATGGGGCCAATCATACCAGGTTAAGGATGGGGCCCTGCATACCAAGATAAGGATGGGGCTATGCATACTTGGACAAGATAGGAACCCTGCATACCAGTATAGGGATGAGGGCAATCACTTCTGACAGGATAAGGATGAGAGAGACCATTTCTACCAGGATTGGGATGAGGGGGCCATGCATACCAGGCTAGGGATGAGGAGGCATGCATAACAGGATGGGGATGAGGGTCATGCATATCAGGATAGGGATGAGGGGGGCATGCATACCAGGGTAGGGATGAGGAGGGCCATGCATACCAGGATGGGGATGAGGGGCCATGTTTATCAGGATGGGGATGAGGGGACCATACTTCCCAGGATAGGGCATATTAAATACAGAATTGACCACATTTTTGCTTCAGTTTTTTTTTCTTAATTTCCTCCTCTAAAACCTAATTGTATCTTATAGTCCGGTGCGTCTTATAGTCTAAAAATAAAGTATATGATAAGTATGGTTACCCCTGCCCAAAAGTTTTCAATTATTTACTTGCTTTTTTATGCTTGGCTCGATTTTTTTCTATTTCCTGTGTTAGCCACTCCAGTAAGTACTGTTCAGTCTGGTTTTTTTCAGTTATCTACTATTTGATTTCTGGAATAGAAGAAGCTCAGCTACACAATAAGTATCAAGGTCAGGAAAGCTAACTATGGAAAATAAAAGTGTCATACAGGCTGGCCCCTATGGGACTAAAAGTAGAGGCTACTGGGTTATTTCAAATCCACTCATTGCTGTAAAATCTATCCATAAATAAAGTTCTAATCAGAATTACTGTTCACCTTAGAACAGTTGTTTTGTTTGTTTTTCATTATGCAGAATTATAAGAAAATAGATCCAATTGTCTTTAAAAAATTAAACAAAAATTCTCTCCAATGTTTATTTCTGCATTTAATAATACAATTTATTCTATAGATCTTGAAAGGAGAGCTAGAAATTAAAAAGAAGACAATGGAAACGCTGTATTCTCTAAGTCAAGATCTCCTTTCCTCCCTGAAAAATACAGCAGTGTCTCAGAAAAATGATGCAAGGCTAGATGACTTTAGTAAGAGATGGGATAATCTGATGCAGAAGCTGGAGAACAGTACCAAGCAGGTTTGTATGCTTTATTCATATTTAATTTAATTGGTTTGTAAGAACTATGTTTACTCCATTTTCTTTCAATTTCTTTATGTATTGACCTGTTGACAGATTTACAATATTTTTCTCAGTTATTTGTTTTAATTTATTTATACAATACCAACATTTTGTAGTTTACTGATAAGTTGACGTGGAGATTACTTTTTGTAGATTTTGGAATGCATTAAACTTGTGAATCACCATGAAACCTACACATTATGCATTACAAAGTTTGCAGGCATTGGAAAGTATTTAAATTGATTAAAAATCAGCAAGAATAGGTACAGTAGCATGCTGCTTATTCCAGCAGATCCCACTTGGAAAAGCAAGAGGGATGAATTAGTCCCAGAACTGTAATCTGCATATCAACTTCCCATCTTTGGCCAAAATATGAGGGTCAGCTTTGGATTTGTACTGTGGAAGATACTAATCGGATATTTCAGTTATGGAGAAGTCATGAACAAGCATACTTCACCAGCTTTTGGAAGGGTTTTCCAGACCATCAATATTACAGTAGATCAGTGGAGTCTGAAACTCAGCACCCCAATCATCTGTTGTTATTAGTTGAGCTAATGCCAGATAACATTGAACAAAGCTAAATAGCACAGCTCTTCTTAATGTTTAGTGGAAGTTGCTGACACCTAGCATCCATTTAATATTTATATCCGGTTACCATCAGATCTAAGAGTTGATCACTTGGAAATCCAACTGTTAAGAACCAGTCACACAAAGCAATCTCGCTAGCGAGATCGCTGATTTTGTGACGCAACAGCGATGTCACCAGTGAGATCGCTGTGTGTGACGGGGATCAGTGACCGGCCCGCCTGCTGGATACCGTTGAGCGTGCTCGATCGGCCTGGGCCATTTTTCAATCGCTGGTCTCCCGCTGCCCTGCCCAGCACGCTTCGCTGCGTGTGGCAGCGAGAGACCAGCGATCAGCGACGCTGGACGCTGGTTTCTAATGTAAACATCGGGTATCCAGGAGCCGAGGCTCCAGGATACACGCTGTTTACCTTGGAAACCAGCGTACACACTGGTTTCCAAGGTAAACAGCGGGTATCCAGGAGTCGCGCGGCTCTTAGATACCCGATGTTTACCTTGGAAACCAGCATGTACGTCAGTTTCCAAGGTAAACAGCGGGTATCCAGGAGCCGCGGCTCCTGGATACCCGATGTATATATTAGATACCAGCATCCACCATCGCTGGTCCTAATTGCTGGAGGGGCTGTCTTGTGACAGCTCACCAGCGATCAACCTAACGATGTCCCAGTGATCCCATCATGTCGGATCATCGGTGGGATTGCTGGCACATCGTTATGTGTAACGGGGTCTTTAGACTCCTACCGAACTTAAAGCTATCACCTATGCCAAGGATAGGTTATCAATATTTCGTGTCTTGACAATCCGTTAAATATCCGTATAATGGATAACAATAGCCTATCAAAGTAGTATTTATATTTTATCCCAATGGTGATCTGAAGTACCTCCCTTTTTCATAATTTGCTCTGAAATGCTAATGTTCTGCTTGCAAACAGATCTAATGCAGAGCTGAATGTAAATAACACATATAGTACAGTGGGTACGGAAAGTATTCAGACCCCTTTAAATTTTTCACTCTTTGTTTCATTGCAGCCATTAGGTAAGTTCAAAAAAGTTCATTTTTTTCTCATTAATATACACTCTGCTTCCCACCTTGACTGAAAAAAACAGAAATGTAGAAATTTTTGCAAATTTATTAAAAAAGAAAAACTGAAATATCACATAGTCATAAGTATTCAGACATTCAGACCCTTTGCTCAGACACTCATATTTAAGTCACTTGCTGTCCATTTCCTTGTGAACCTCCTTGAAATGGTTCTACTCCTTCATTGGAGTCCAGCTGTGTTTAATTAAACTGATAGGACTTGATTTGTAAAAGCACACACCTGTCTATATAAGACCTCACAGCTCACAGTGCATATCAGACCAAATGAGAATCATGAGGTCAAAGGAACTTGCCAAGGAGCTCAGAGACAGAAATGTGGCAAGACACAGATCTGGCCAAAGTTACAAAATAATTTCTGCAGTACTCAAGGTTCCTAAGAGCACAGTGGCCTTCATAATCCTTAAATGAAAGAAGTTTGGGAACACCAGAAGTCTTCCTAGACCTGGCCGTCCAGCCAAACTGAGCAATTGTGGGAGAAGAGCCTTGGTGAGAGAGGTAAAGAAGAACCCCAAGATCACTGTGGCTGAGCTCCACAGATGCAGTAGGGAGATGGGAGAAAGTTCCACAAAGTCAACTATCACTGCAGCCCTCTACCAGTTGGGTCATTATGGCAGACTGGCCCAACAGAAGCCTCTCCTCAGTGACAGACATATGAAAGCCTGCAGAGTGTTTGCTAAAAAACACATGAAGGACTCCAAAACTATGAGAAATAAGGTTCTCTGGTCTGAGGAGATGACGAGAGAAGTTTGTTTTACAATTCTAAGCAGTATGTGTGTAGAAAACCAGGCACTGCTCATCACTTGCCCTATAAAATCCCAACAGTGGTGGTGGAAGCATCATGCTATGGGGGTGTCTTTCAGCTGCAGGTATATAATGACTGGTTGCAATAGGAGGAAACATGAATGCAGCCATGTACAGAGATATCCTTGATGAAAACCTCTTCCAGAGTGCTCTGGACCTCAGACTTGGCCGAAGGTTCACTTTACAACAAGACAATGACCCTAAGCACACAGCTAAAATAACAAAGGAGTGGCTTCAGAAAAACTCTGTGACCATTCTTGACTGACCCAGCCAGAGCCCTGACCTAATCCCAATTTAGCATCTCTGGACAGACCTGAAAATGGCTGTCCACCAGCGTTCACCATCCAACCTGATGGAAATGGAGAGGATCTGCAAGGAAGAATGGCAGAGGATCTCTAAATCCAGGTGTGAAAAACTTGTTTCATCATTCCCAAGAAGACTCATGGCTGTGCTAGCTTAAACGGGTGCCTGTACTCAATACTGAGCAAAGGGTCTGAATACTCATGACCATGTGATATTTCAGTTTGTCTTTTTTAATAAATTTGGAAAAAATTCTACATTTCTGTTTTTTTTAGTCAAGATGGGTTGCAGAGTGTACATTAGTGAGAAGAAAATGAACTTTTTTTCAATTTACCAAATGGCTGCAAAGAAACAAAAGATTGAAAAATGTAAAAGGGTCTGAATGCTTTCCATACTCACTGTATGTCTGCAATAATTTTATCCATATGTAATGATGAATTAATGCATGAGTAGATTGCAAGACAACAATGATATCCAGCAAAATAATGATCTCTGGTCAAAAACTGCATGCAATGGTGCCAATGTTAGTGGGAGACATCCAAAGATGAGGTTATTTTTTTGTTGATTATTTTTCAACAAAAAAATGAAAAATCCCTTTATAAAACAAAAGAGTTGATAAAAAATGGAAACCCTTGTAATAGCACACAAGTAGCTCTTTAATGAAGTATATAAAAATAACTGCACAGCATCCTCTTCTACAAAGCTGATACAGACTCGTCCACAGAAGATTATACTGTATGTACTGGCGGAGGTTCCTGTGAATCTTGATATCTTATTCATATAATATTAATTGAAAGACTGTAGCAGCCAAAATAGATATTTCTTTTTTGTTTCGCTAATAAATACTGCATTTTCTATTTTATGCAGCTATTTAATATAGTATGAGAACTAATGCTCAGCTAGCGTATTCCTTCACGCAGAAATATTTAACTAAAGATCAGATGGGGAAGAAAGTGGTTTTCTGAAAGGTGCTATCAGAGCATAAATAAATACTATTCTCTGCAGCTTTACTGCTACATGGAGTCCTGACTCAACTGTGTGTAATGTGGGTTTTCAACATATTCACAGATAACAAGCAAACAAAGCGCATGTTAATTTCTGTATCAGAGATCAACTTTTTTATTTCAGTTGAACAGCCACATTGAGCTATCTCAAGTTTTGCCCCAGGAGTGCTGGAAGAATCATTACCGTATCAAAATAGCAGACTATCTGAATAGCAGCAACAAACCGTTATCAACATAAAGACTTCAAATAAAAATATCATACTAAAATAAAATAACATATTTCTGCTGGGTTCCAATATATACACAATTTTTGGCCTAAATCACACATTTGTGTCTATTGTATATGTACTCTTTTTTTTATATAGGGGGAAAAATCAAACTGATTTGCAGGGAAAATCCAAACCTTACAATAAATGGGCTTTGATGTGAGCCCAGTTTGACATCTGTGACTATAGCACCACTTACTGACGATAGCACCACTTAGGCCGGTTTCACATTTGCGCTTTATAGAGCAGCGATGGCCTGCGCACGGCTGCCACTAAGCCCCGCCCCCTCCTGGCTCCCTGCCCGCCCCATCCGGTCATCGCCGCCTACTAGCGCACATGGACGCTTGCGATCTGCGCACCCTATCTTTAGCATAGGGTGTGCAGATCGTGCGCTGGCCGTGCGCTAGCAGGATTTTGCCGTGCGCTGCGCACTTTTGAAGGTGCGCCGTGCATGCCCAAATGCAACATGCTGCGTTCGGCGAACACGGGCGCACCTTCAAAAGTGCGCAGCGCACGGCAAAATCCTGCTAGCGCACGGCCAGCGCACGATCTGCGCACCCTATGCTAAACATAGGGTGCGCAGATCGCAAGCGTCCATGTGCGCTAGTAGGCGGCGATGACCGGATGGGGCGGGCAGGGAGCCGGGCTTAGCGGCGGCTGTGCGCAGGCCGTCGCTGCGCTATAAAGCGCAAATGTGAAACCGGCCTTACCTAATGTATGGAGTCAATTGCCAATGATATGGCTATATTATGATGATTATTCTACAAAGAGAACAGTAAGTTACTGTACGGATGGAGAAAGCAGGTCCAGGGGCCTACATAGAACTCAAAGGAGCCATAGTAATAGTCTGAAAGATCAACTTAGAAGAAAATAAATGTATGTATAGTATGTACCATACCAAAAAAAAATCACCATAGTGTTCACAAAATACTATGGGCGGCTATTAATGAGTGATGCATTTTTGCAAGTGGTTTATGCTGTGGGACTTTAAGCAGGGACAATCAAAACTCACTTTTATTAACACTAATTTTCAATTAGAGTTTAGTATATACTTGGAATTACATGTGACATTTGTTATCCTAATTTTTTAATCAAAAAATACTTTTGGGTAAAAAGTTTGGTGCACCTGTTTTTTTATGTCATTTTTTCTGAAGGTCTTTCACTAGGTTTTTATGTAATGGCAATCATTTTTCTGCCCTAATTGATTCAGTGAAAAAATGTGGTCTATTTTGGCTTAAACAACTGCGCCAAAAATTTTGTCCCTGGTTCATCACAGTGTTTTTAAGTCAGGACATTGACGCAAACTCTTTGAAAAGTTTCACATTTTTTGTGTAACACTAAGTTGCGCAAAATTTAGTAACTGTTGTTTTACAGGACAGTTTTTTGGGCAGCTCTGCTATAATGGGTGGAGCTGGGCAGGAGCCAGACAGGTCAAAGTGTGGCTATGCCCATCCTTCAAATACAGCAATAGAGGTGGTGTTTTTATTACCAGAAATGTTATTCCAGTTCTTATCAGGAGTAACATTTTTGCTGAGGCTATATGTCCTGACCCTATGTTGTCAGTATTTGGACTTAAAGGGAATCTGTCAACAGGTTATTGCTATGTATTCTGAGGCAAGCAATGAGGTAGGGATTAAATCACTGAATTCAAGGATGTGTCACTTATCATGCTGTGTGCTATTGTTTACATACAGTGAAGGTTTTATCACTAGGACCTTATCACTGCTGTGACTAGCTCTGCTGTGCTGTGAGCTCTGGTCTACCCCACCCCCCGTCATAAGCAACATACTGTCAACAGACTATGTGCATTCAGAGCCTGATGTGGGTGGGCTTAGCTTTCTTAGCTTTGCTTCATGCTGCCTCTAAGAGCTCTGTTTGCGTCACAGCTGCTGCACGAAATAAACTAAGTGATACATCGTTGGAATCAGGGTTTCATTTCCTATATTATGCTGCTCTCAGATGAGGTAGAAAAATTCTGCTGACAGATTCCCTTTAATATGTCAGCTCCTGATGATGAGCCTGGGAAGTAGCAAATCCAATTCAATAACTCAATTCAGTAGATAGCAGCAGATTAAAAAAAACAGTACTGTGGTTTTGCTCTATCAATTCAATCTTGTCCTCTAAAATCCACCTCTGGTTGTTAATGAGGAAATGTTTGTGCATCGACCACTGTGGGAATTATTTTTGTTTAGATTTTTTTTAGAATCATCTAAATAAAAAAAATATTCTGTAGTCCTGGAAATACTAAACTGAAAATACATGGATATTGTCTGTAATAATTTTAAGAAGCTAATACATTTGACAAGGTGACCCTGTTATGAGCCTATCATAATATTGTCATTCACTCTGTATGGATATATTGTTTGGTTTCTCTTTTTAGCACAATGAAAGCAGGAAAGTGAGACTGTCGAATCATGCCTGGGAATCTCCTTACATGGTAATAGCTACAGAAATTGCTTACCATGGCTCTTATATTTCCCTTTCTGAACAATGTATTTGTGAGAGTGTGCAGTAATTTGTTCTATCCTGCATGTCACCACAGGTTTTCGTTTTCAAAAAAGCAATTTCTTACAAAATGTTTGTTTTCCTTTCACTGACGTGTTACTTTGTTCGCTGTCACTCACATTTAATTATACATCATTTTACGCTCATTTTATTGCTTTATTTGAGGCAGTAAAGTTGTGCTGTGTTATACTAAGCTGTGTAGGAGTAGTTAAATTATGTGGAAAAAAGCTTACTGTGCCCAGTCACTCATACCCATATTCGATGTATATTTTTTTAATAAAAGCAATTTGACCACAGTTTTGTCTATCAAAATAAGTATGTCTTATGAGCTATAGAATATAGAGAGGAAGTTCTTGCAGCCTATATATATATTTAGGGGCAACACTGTGGCTCGGTGGTTAGCACTGCAGCGCTGGGGTCCTGGGTTCAAATCCCACCAAGGACAACATCTGCAAGGAGTTTGTATGTTCTCCCCATGTTTGCGTGGGTTTCTTCCCACATTCCAAAGACATACTGATAGGAGATGTAGATTGTGACCCCCATCGGTGACAGCGATGATAATGTGTGCAAAAACTGTGAAGCGCTGTGGAATATGTTAGCGCTATATAAAAATAAAGATTATTATATATTGACACTCAGCAGCCTGCCAATCATGACTGAAAGCAGCTGGAAGAATACATAGACTCCTCACTATTTTTTTATACCCCTTCCAGGGTTGCCAACTTAACTTTTCAATTTTTGTGCACAGCTTATCAAAAACTCAAGGACTGAAAATATTTTTTATGAAAACATTTGAAAACCATATTAAATCATTTTGATTATAAGTTATGTACAGTTGTGCTCAAAAGTTTACATACCTCCACAGAATTTTGGCTTTCTTGGCCTTTTTTCAAAGAATATGAATGATAACACCAAAACTTTTTATTCACTCATGGTTAGTGGTTGGGTGAAGCCATTTATTGTCAAACTACTGTGTTATCTCTTTTTGAGCACAACTGTACTGTATATCTACAGCCCATAATTCTGATAAAAAGACATCAGCTCCATTCACTGTAAACTGTAAAACATTGATAATTACAGGCAAAATAATCTGTATAAGATTCTTCTGCTTCAAAAAATCTCAAATGCCTCATATTTTTATTTAAATTGCCTAATTTTAACCCCTTTTCAACATCAGGCATACATTTACGCCAATGTCGGACTCCCTCCTGTTATGAATATGTAACCGAGGAGGATAGCAGGGGAATAGACTAGGCAACCAGATAACCATAGAGGTTGGTAACTAAGCGGATTGCAGACCCCTAAACTGACACACAACTAGAATTAGCCGTGGGACATACCTACGATGCCCTAGACACCTCGGCACAGCCAAAGAATTAACTAAGTCTAAAGAGAGAAAAGGGAGAGCTAAACTGCCCCAGAGTAGAACCATAAAAAAATAGATAGCTCCAAACATATATTGCCGGTGAGACAAGATGAGGCACAAAACACAGGCAGAAAATAGAGTAAGTAAATGATGGGGCCCAAACTGTCTAGATAGAAAAGGACAGGAAAGGATACTGTCTGCAATCACGTGAAAAACCCTAAGAAAAAATACAACACGTCTGATATGCAAAAATACTGAGGCCACACGACCTCTCCCCCACTAAATTAGAACTCTGGTGTGAACTGGACGCAAAACAAAAGATACTGATATAACAGGGGATTAGAATTACTGAAAAGACTGACAGGAGCTGTGGCATACGGAACAGAGTCCAGCACAGGTCCCAGCAGGAAACAAGGCTGAACTCGCACTAGCAAAGCAGAAATTAGAGGAAAGCAAAAAATGGATCAAATGCAAAAAGATTCAAGCAGACAAATAACTTATCTGAAACATGGAGGACAAAGCAGGAGGCAAGCAGACTTCCAAAATGCTCAGGAAGAAAGCCAAATCACCGACAACAACTGACGGAAGGTTGTTCACTTAAATCTCTCCCATCTGTAACACCTGACCTCCAATCATCCTCCACAGGTGATTGACTTCTGTCAGCCAGACCAGCTCCATTGCCAGCAGCAACCACCAGAGGGAGCCCAAACTCAGAAGCCACTTCAAAAGTGTTCACAACAGTACCCCTCCTCTTGAGGAGGGGTCACCGAACCCTCACCCAAGCCACCAGGCTGATCAGGATGGGCCCGGTGAAAGGCGCGAACCAATCTCTCGGCATGAATGTCAGAAGCAAACACACAAGAATTGTCCTCCTGACCATAACCTTTCCACTTGACCAAGTACTGGAGTCTCCGTCTAGCCAGATAAGAATCCAATACCTTCTCTAATTCTTACTCCAGATTACCCTTAACCAATACAGGATCAGGGGGCACAGCCATGGGAACTAATGGCTCCATAAACCTTTTCAACAAAGATTTATGAAAGATGTTGTGAATCTTAAATGTTCCTGGACGAGCCCAACGGAAAGAAACGGGATTAAAGATTTCCAAAATCTTATAAGGTCCAATGAACCTTGGCTTAAATTTTGGAGACGCAACTTTCATAGGATTATTTTTTGAGGACAACCAAACCATGTCACCCACTTTAAACTGGGGACCAATAGTCCTATGCTGGTTGGCAAACTGTTGGGCCTTCTCCTGAGAGTGAGACAACTTATCCACTACTTGATCACAAATCTGCTGCATTCTCTCTACCACAGAATCAACACCTGGACAGGCTGAAGCCACCACCTGCCCTGAAGAAAACTGAGGATGAAACCTGAAGTTGCAGAAAAAAGGAGACATCAAAGTGGCAGAACTAGCCCTATTAAGAGACCCAGTCATCTTGATCAGCAGACAAAAAACATCTCAAATAGGTTTCCAAAGTCTGGTTTGCTCTCTCAGTCTGCCCATTGGTCTGAGGGTGGAACGCAGAGGAGAAGGACAACTGAATTTTTAGTTTGGAACAAAAAGCTCTCCAAAATCTGGAAACAAACTGGACTCCTTGGTCAGACACAATGTTCTCCGGAATATCGTGCAAACGAAATGCCTGCTGTAAAAACAAGGGCACCAACTCAGAAGAGGATGGCAACTTCGGCAGTGGTACAAGATGGACCATCTTGGAAAATCTATCACAGATCACCCAGATAACAGTCATTTTCTGAGCCACAGAGAGGTCGGAAATAAAATCCATTGAGATATGGGTCAATGGCCTCCTGGGCACCGACAGTGGCACTAACAATCCACTAGAAAGAGAACAGGGTTTGGACCGAGAACAAGTCCCACAGGACAGCACAAAATTCCTGACATCACGAGATTAAGCAGGCCACCAAAAAGACCGACCCATGAAATCTCTGGTACCAAAAATACCAGGATGACCAGCTAAGGCTGAGCAATGAATTTCAGACATTACTCTTCTACACTGGTCGGGGACATACAATTTCCCCATAGGGCATCGTTCAGGTTTGTCCTACTGAAATTCCTCCAGGGCAAGTCTCAAATCAGGTGAAATAGCAGAAAGAACCACGCCCTCATTTAGAATGGTAGTAGGCTCAGTCACATCAAGAGAATCCGCAAAGAAACTCCGCCTTAATATTCAAGTGCCCGGAAGAAAAGAGACCACAAAATTAAAACGTGTGAAAAACAAGGCCCACCTAGCCTGTCTAGGATTCAATCGCTTGGCTGATTTGAGATAGATCAAATTCTTGTGGCCGGTGAGGACCACAACTTGATGTCTGGCCCCCTTCAACCAATGTCTCCACTCTTCAAATGCCCACTTCATAGCCAACAATTCCTGATTCCCCACATCATAATTACATTCAGATGGGGAAAATTTTCGAGAAAAGAAGGCACAAGGATTTATCTTAGAGGTTACCGGATCTCTTTGAGACAAAACGGCTCCTGCACCAATCTCAGAAGCATCTAACGCCACCTGAAATGGGAGTGAAACATCAGGTTGCTGTAGAACAGGAGCAGAAGTGAACCTCCACTTAATCTCCTGAAACGCGGAGACTGCCTCTGTAGACCAATTCACCACATCAGCGTCCTTTTTGGTCAAATCTGTCAGTGGTTTAACAATACCAGAAAATTTACTTATGAATTTACAGTAGAAATTAGCAAAACCCAAACATTTCTGGAGAGCCTTGAAGGAAGTGTGCTGAACCCATTCATAAATGGCCTGGACCTTGACTGGGTCCATTTCAATAGTGGACGGGGACAAAATGAATCCCAAAAACAAAATTTTTTGTACCCCAAAGAGACATTTCGATTCCTTAACATACAGAGCATTTTCTCTCAAAATCCGGAATACAATCCGAACATGTTCCACATGAGAATCCCAATCATTGGAAAAAATCAAAATATTGTCCAAATAAACGATCAAAAACTTGTCCACAAAATCCCGGAAAATATCGTTCATGAAAGATTGGAAGAGAGAAGGGGCATTAGTGAGCCCAAAAGGCATCACTAGGTACTCAAAATGCCCCTCAGGAGTATTAAACGCCGTCTTCTATTCATCACCATGCTTGATGCGAATAAGATTATACGCACCCCTAAGGTCAAGCTTGGTAAACCAACTAGCACCTTTCTCTCAGAAGAATAAATCGGAAATCAGGGGTAACGGATACTGATATTTAACAGTGATTTTATTAAGGAGACGATAGTCAATACATGGCCTCAATGAGCCATCTTTCTTGGCCACAATGAAAAAGCCGGCACCTAAAGGTGAAGAGGATGGTCTAATATGACTCTTCTCCAATGACTCTTTGATATAAGATCGCATAGCATTATGTTCAGATACAGATAAATTGAAGAAGCAACCCTTGTAAAATTTACAACCGGGTACTAACTCGATCGCCCAATCATAACTCCTATGAGGAGCCAAGGGCGCAGACTTACTCTCACTAAATACATCAGAGAAATCAGCCAAATAGTCAGGAACATCATGAGACTGGGGAGAGGTAGAGAAAACAGGAGCGTCGCTAAGAACACAGTGACAACCCCAACTAACCACAGACACAGATTTCCAATCCAGAGCAGGATTATGGGTCTGCAACCAAGGAAAACCCAGTACAATAATGTCATGTAAATTATGCAACACCAAAAATTTACAATTCTCTTCGTGGTCCAGGGCTACCTGCATTATCACCTGGGTCCAAAACTGGGGTTTATTCTCCACCAAAGGGGTAGCATCAATACCTCTTAAAGGAATAGGAATCCGCAGGGGTAAAATGGGAAAACCACAATGTTTGGCAAAGTCAAAATCCATCAGGTTCAGGGCTGCTCCAGAATCAACAAAAGCCTTAGCAGAAAATGAAGATAAGGAGCAGATCAAGGAAACAGACAAAAGGAATTTAGGCTGTACATTGCCCAAAACAAATGAGTGAGCAAAATGTTTTTCCCGCTTAGCGCAGACAGAAATAGCATGAGAGGCGTCCCCACAAAAGAAGCACAACTAATTATGCCTTCTAAATTCTTGACGTTGAGCCCTAGAAAAAACCCTATCACACTGCATGGGCTCAGAAGTTTGTTCGAAAGGCAACACCACCTCTCGCATAGTTTTACATTCACGTAAGCGTCTGTCAATTTGAATGGCTAATGACATAGAGTCGTTGAGACCAGAGGAGACAGGAAATCCCACCATAACATCTTTTACAGTCTCTGCCAGACCTTTCCGAAAAAGAGCCGCTAGGGCATCATTGTTCCATTTAGTAAGGACCGCCCACTTTCAGAATTTTTAACAATATAACTCTGCCTCTTTCTGACCCTGGTTCAATGTCAATAATGTTTTCTCAGCTTGATCAATAACATTTGGTTCATCATATAACAACCCCAGAGCCTGAAAAAATGCATCCTCATTAGCCAGAACATGATCCCCAGGTGTCAGGGAAAAAGTCCTTTCCTGAGGGTCGCCGCACAACATGGAGATGACAATTTTAACCTGCTGCACCGAGTTCCCTGAGGAAATAGGTTTCAAGCAAAAAACAGTTTACAATTATTTTTAAAGTTCAAAAATTTAGACCGATCCCCAGGAAATAAATCAGGAATAGGGATTTTAGATTCTACAACACACAACTGAGCGAAATAGGCTGAAATTCTCCGAAGTTCAGCAGCGAGCTGCTCAACACAATCAGACAATTGCTTAGTATCCATTAAAGAAAAAATCCTCCTATGGCCCCCAGAGAAAAAGAGGAAGAAATATATAAAGAATTCTGACACCCCTTTTTTTTTTTTTTTTTTTTTACTGTTCTTTCCTTCTTTAGAGTACCCTAGAATCTACAGTTTGGCTGGTGATTCTGTTATTTTTAGGTAACCGAGGAGGATAGCAGGGGAATAGACTAGTCAACCAGATAACCAGAGAGGTTGGTAACTTAGCGGATTGCAGACCCCTAAACTGACAACACAGCTAGAATTAGCCGTGGGATGTACCTACAATGCCCTAGATGCCTCAGCACAGCCAAAGAATTAACTAAGCCTAAACAGAGAAAAGGGAAAGCTAAATTGCCCCGGAGTAGAACCCCAAAGGAATAGATAGCCCCCGAACATATATTGCCAGTGAGACAAGATGAGGCACAAAACACAGGCAGAAAATAGAGTAAGCAAATGATGGGGCCTAAACTGTCTAGATAGAACAGGACAGGAAAGGATACTGTCTGCAGTCACGTGAAAAACCCAAAGAAAAAATCCAACACATCAGATATGCAAAAATACTGAGGCCACATGACCTCTCCCCCAATAAATCAGAACTCTGGTGTGAACTGGACGCAAAACAAAAGATGCTGATATAACAGGGGATTCAAATTATTGAAAAGACTGACAGGAGCTGTGGCATATGGAACAGAGTCCAGCACAGGTCCCAGCAGGGAACAAGGCTGAACTCGCACCAGCAAAGCAGAAATTAGAGGAAAGCAAAAAATGGATCAAATGCAAAAAGATTCATGCAGACAAATAACTTATCTGAAACATGCAGGACAAAGCAGGAGGCAAGCAGACTTCCAAAATGCTCAGGAAGAAAACCAAATCACTGGCAACAACTGAGGGAAGGTTGCTCATATAAATCTCTCCAGTCTGTAACACCGGACCTCCAATTATCCTCCTCAGGTGATTGACTTCTGTCAGCCAGACCAGGTCCATTACCAGCAGCAACCACCAGAGGGAGCCCAAACTCAGAAGCCAGGTCAAAAGTGTTCACAACACCCTCCCTTTGAAGTGTGCTCCAACGGTGAGCTCACATGTTTCCCAGGACATGTCAGCTGCTTTGAACAGCTGACATGTGCCTGCAATAGCTGCGGGTGGAATCGTGATCCATCCATGCCTATTAACTAGTTAAATTCTGCTGTCAAACTCTGACAGAGGCATTTAGCAAGCGCTTCTGGCAATTGCACTGGAAATTCTCCCACCAATGATTCGCTCCACGTGATCGCAGGTCACCAGTTTGCTGGCATTACAACTGGAAGTCTCCTCTATGGTTGTCAGTGTCAGCTTGCTGTGAGCACCACCCAGTGGTCGGCGCTCATAGAAAGTGAGTAAATCTGCTATTTAGAGGCAATTTGATCATCGCCTCTAAGTAGCAGAGCTGATCGGGTTGTGGCAGCTTCTAGTCTGCCATGGAGAATATTGAAGCATGCCAAAAGTAAAAAGAAAATGTTTTTAAAAATAAAATTAAACATACACATATTTGGAAACGCCGCATTCAGAATCGCCTGATCTATCAATAAAAAATGGATTAACCTGATCGCCAAGCGGCATAGCGAGAAAAAAAAGTCAAAATGCCAGTATTGTTTTTTGGTCACAGCTACATTGCATTAAAATGCAATAACGGGCGATTAAAAGATCGTATCTGCACCAAAATGGCATCATTAAAAATGTCAGCTCGGCTTGCAAAAAATAAGCCCTCAAACAACCCAAGATCACAAAAAATGGAGATGCTATTGGTATCGGAAAATGGCACATTTTTTTTTAAAACAAAGTTTGGAATTTTTTTTGCCACTTAGATGAAAAAAGAACCTAGACAAGTTTGGTGTCTATGAACTCATAGTGACCTGCAGAATCACTAGGCTAAGTGCACACTTTGCAGAAAATTTCTGCTCAAAAACCTGAATCCCTTCCCAGAAACCACATCTATTTTTCCACGGCTGTTTTTGCGCGTTCTTTGCGGTTTCAAACCACATGGAAGAAGCCAAACCCGCGGAAAAATCCGCAAAATTAATGAGCATGCTGCGTTTTTTACCGCGATGCGGTTTTTTTTGCGGTAAAAAACGCATCAATGTGCACAAAAAGTGCAAAATGCATAGAAATGACTGGGAAGCTTATTTTTAGCGGTTTTATACCGGTTTTATAGTGAAAACCGTGGCAAAAACCGCTAAAAAAACGCTGTGTGTGAACACAGCCTAATGGCCAGTAAGTTTTAGCATTTAGTGAACATAGTAAGTTTTAGCATTTAGTGAACATGGTAAAAAAAATAAAGAACTATTATAGGACTGTACTTTTTTGCAGTTTCACAAGACCTGGAATTTTTTTTTCCCATTTTCGAGTACATGATATGTTAAAACCAATGCAGTCGTTCAAAAGTACAACTCATTCCCCAAAAAACAAGCCCTCGCAATGCCATATTAATCGAAAATAAAAAAGTTAAGGCTCTGGGATGAAGGGGACCAAAAAATGAGAATGCAAAAATGAAAATACCTCCGGGGGTTAAGGGGTTAAGTGAATTTTCATAGCATGGAATAACTGCATTTTTGCAATTCATCACAATTCATAGCAAACTAGAGTTATTTCAAATTGCAACAATAAAAGCTGAAGCTCCAGACTTTGTGTAAACCAAAGTTTGTATCAGTCTCAAAATTTTTGGCCATGACTATACTGTGAGCAAATGTATCTTCATACTGCATTCTCTTTCCTAATTCTTGTTTTTGTCACATTGAATCATTATATTTAATTACACTGAACATGTCAGCTTAGAAATGCAATGCAATCTGCCTGCAAATTAAGTGGGTATGGAAAGTATTCAGACCCCTTTACATTTTTCACTCTTTCATTGTAGCCAATTGGTAAATTAAACAAAAGCTTTTTTCTCATTAATATACACTCTGCACCTCATCTTGACTGAGAAAAACAGAAATGTAGACATTTTTGCTAATTTATTAAAAAAGAAAACTGAAATATCACATGGTCATAAATATTCAGACCCTTTGCTCAGTATTGAGTAAAAGCAGCCTTTTGAGCTAATAGAGCCATGAGTCTTCTTGAGAATGATGCAACAAGTTTTTCACACCTGGATTTGGGGATCTTCTCCCATTCTTCTTTGCAGATCCTCTCCAGTTCCTTCAGGTTGATTGGTGAACGTTGGTGGACAGCAATTTTCAAGTCTCTCCAGAGATGCTCAATTGGATTTAGATCAGGGCTCTGGTTGGGCCAGTCAAGAATGGTCACAGAGTTGTTCAGAAGCCACTCCTTTGTTATTTTAGCTGTGTGCTTAGGGTCATTGTCTTGTTGGAAGGTGAACCTTCGGCTAAAGGCCCCTTTACATTTAGCGATGCACCAGTGATCCCGACAACGATACGACCCGGTCAGGATCGCTGGTGCATCGCTAAATAGTCGCTAGTGAGCTGTCACACAGGCAGATCTCACAGCGATGTAGCGACACAGCAGCGGTCTTTACTTACCTTTCAGACGCGGCGATCCTGACTTCCTCCCGCCCGCGTCCACGCGACGCTCATCAGCGCCAGCAGGAAGCCCAACAGGAAGCGCCCGACGAGAAATGGAACTGGACGATCTCGCGCGATCAGCGTCAGAGAGCGGGGGAGCCGGTGGGAGGTAAGTATCACACATAGCAATATCGCTGCTGCGTCACAAAATCGGTGACTCTTTAGCGATATCGCTAGCGATATCGCTATGTATAAAGGCCCCTTTAGTCTGAGGTCCAGAGCACTCTGGAAGTGGTTTTCTTACAGGATATCTATGTACTTAGTTACATTCATGTTTCCTTCAATTGCAACCAGTCATCCTGTCCCAGCAGCTGAAAAACAGCCCCATAGCATGATGCTGTCACCACCATCTTTCACTGTTGGGATTGTATTGGGCAGGTGAAGAGCAGTGCCTGGTTTTCACCACACATACCACTTAGAATTATCACCAAAAAGGTCTACCTTCATTTCATCAGACCAGAGAATCTTATTTCTCATAGTCTGGGATTGTACCCTGTAATGAATTGGCAGCCAGTGTAACGACTGGCGAAGAGCGGACGCGTCTGAGTAACGATTAGCCAGATGGACAACCCTGGCTGCTGCATTAAGGATAGACTGGAGAGGGGAGAGTCGAGTGAGAGGGAGGCCAATTAATAGAGCATTACAGTAGTCCAGGCGGGAGTGGATCAGGGCGACAGTGAGAGTTTTTGTTGTTTCCATGGTGAGAAAAGGGCGGATTCTAGAGATGTTCTTTAGGTGTAAGTGGCATGAGCGGGCAAGAGATTGTATATGGGAGGTGAAGGAGAGATCGGAGTCGAACATAACACCCAGACAGCGTGCCTGCTGTCGGGGTGTTATTATGGTGCCACCCACAGAGAGGGAAATGTCAGATTTAGGGAGGTTAGTAGATGGTGGGAGCAGAAGAAGTTCAGTTTTGGAGAGGTTGAGTTTCAGATAGAGAGCAGACATGATGTTGGAGACTGCAGACAGACAGTCAGTGGCGTTCTGTAGTACAGCGGAGGTAAGGTCAGGGGATGATGTGTACAGTTGTGTGTCATCAGCATAAAGATGGTACTGAAAGCCAAATCTGCTGATGGTCTGTCCAATTGGGGCCGTATAGAGGGAGAAGAGAAGGGGGCCAAGGACTGAGCCCTGAGGTACCCCAACAGTGAGAGGAAGAGGAGATGAAGTGGAGCCAGAAAACAGAACACTGAAGGAGCGGTCGGAAAGATAGGAGGAGAACCAGGAAAGAGCAGTGTCCTTAATGCCTAGTGACTGGAGCCTAGAGAGTAGGAGAGGATGGTCAACAGTGTCGAAAGCTGCAGAAAGGTCGAGAAGAATGAGCAGAGAGTGGTCACCATTACGTTTTGCTGTCAGAAGGTCATTGGTCACTTTGATGAGTGTAGTATTTTTTATTTAAAATGAAACTGAGATGTGATTGAAGTGTAGACTTTCAGGTTTAATTAAAGTTGAACAAAAATGTCCTGTGAAACATTTAGGAATTGTAACAACCTTTGGTTGTTATGCCAATGCACCGATGACCCCCAATCACGTGACGGGGGTCAGCGGTGCACGTATTTCTGGCCCGATGGCCAGAAGCGCTTGTTAAATGCTGCTGTCAGAGACTGAAAACAGCTGACATGTCCCAGCTTTGAGGTGGGCTTACCACCTATGCCCACTTCACAGGGGGAGATGCGACATGCGCCGTACTAGTATGGCGCATGTTTCAAAGGGGGTAAGGGTAAAACAGTGTGGCAATACTTTATTGAACTATGAACGGACAATAACAAATAGAACAATTCAAGAAAAGTAACAGATAGTCCAAAATTAAAGAGTCTTAAGGCTCCTTTACATTTAGCAATGCACCAGCGATCCTGACAACGATACGACCCGGTCAGGGTTGCTGGTGTATCGCTAAATGGTCGCTAGTGAGTTGCCACACAGGCAGATCTCACAGCGATGTAGCGACGCAGCAGCAGTCGTTACTTACCTTTCAGAAGCGACAATCCTGATGTCCTCCCGCCTGCGTCCACGTGTCATTCGTTGGCGCCAGCAGGAAGCGCCCGACGAGAAATGGAGCTGCACGATCTCGTGCGATCAGCGACAGACAGCGGAGGAGCCGGTCGGAGGTAAGTATCACACATAGCGATATTGCTAGCAATATCGCTGCTGCGTCACAAAATCGGTGACGCTTTAGCGATATCGCTATGTGTAAAGGCCCCTTTACCCTTCCACTGACTCGCCAGGATTAAAGCAGCTGCTAGGTGGTCCCACACAATGGTCAATCAACATATTGTTAAACATTATCTCTCAAAGATAGCAGACAATGAGCTTGAAGCAACAGCAACTCCAGAGTCACATTGAGGCTAGTAAAAACAATAGTCTGTGTTTCCTGACTAACCAAATAAAGACACATAAATTCAAAAGTCAACATAAAAATAATAATGTATGTCTCTGGGTCTACTGAATTTACATCTGGATAATTAAGATCAAATGCTGTGTCATCACAATGGCTTTCATTTTGTCTTCTCAGCCATACTTCTTTGGTACTATGCAAGTTTAATTTTTTATTTCATGTTTTATGTATGTACATAAAATGGTCTACATTTTGACTTGATCTTCCACATAGACTTCAATTGTGTCAGTGAAGCCAATTATATGGTCATACCATCACACTTTTTCTCATTCAACTCTCCAGCTGTCAACATGCAAAACAAATGACTCATAAATCACAAGATATTAGGAACAGCTTAGTTTGAATGGACAAAAGAACACTTTTTCAGACCCTAACTATTTAGTGCAGCAATACAGTAAGTCTTTGACCTCTGCCATGGATGTCATTGCTCTCTGGTGTATCAAAAATCTTATTTCAAAATATCATGGACTTTGGTTTTGCTGCGACATTAAAGAGATTAAAAAATGGGAGCTGAAGCTTCAATGCCAATGGCGAAAACACCAATCCCCAGATGTCAAAATCAAATTGCCAGTTGCAAATGACCATAATCAAGAACAAAAATACCTTTTTTGTCACAAATGAAAGCAACAGACAAGCATAGCTGCTCTGAACATAAAATAAACTCACCAACCTAAAACTATTAGTAAAGACCTATTAATTTCATCATTGCACTCACTGTGAAAAATTTGCCCATTAGTTAGGGACAAAGTTTCAACAAAATGGCTTGTCATCCAAAAAACTTCAAATAATGATATGAATAGCAAATGTAACCTCTGCAATCGATATTTGATCTGCTAGTGAACCAAATAACACAAATATCGTACAGTATATCTACAAAACAACATGCAATTTGGACCCGGGTCTGACGTCATTCCTACTAGGACGTCCTGACTTTCTTTTTCTGGCAATCAGGAATATAATAAACTGTTCTATATAATATGCTTAATCATAAAAATGTGTACATTGAGTTTGTGTTAAATGTGAAGATATTGGAATCTAGTCTTGCTATACAAAAGAATTAATAAATAACATTTCCCATATGGCTACATCATGTCTGCATAGTTTTTCAAATGTCATTTTATTTTGTTAGGATGTTAGAAGAGTTAAAAGTTTAGCAACAATATTTCATTTTTTCATGAAATTTACGAAACTATATTCTTTAGGGGCCTATTCAGAATTAAATTTTCTTTAAGGGGCCTATATATTGCAAAACTCCCCAAAAGTGATACAATGTTAAAAACTGAGCCTTTCAAGCTCTTCAAAAATGCTGTTAGGAATTTGTTTTAACTCTTCAGATGATACACAGGAATTAATGCAATGTGAAATGAGAAAAAATGGGTTTTTTTTCTGTAAAATGCTGCTTCAGCCCTATTTTTTCACTTTTACTATGGATAGTGTAACAAACTGGACCCCAACATTTGTTACCCAATATCTTTTGAGCACGCTGAAACTTCACATGTTCTCAAAAACTTCTGTTTGAACAAATGGCAGGCCCAGAAGGGAAATAGCACAAATTGAGCATTGGAACACAAATTTGGCTGAAATAGTTTGCGGGCACCATTTTGCATTTTCAAGGCCCTTAAGATGCTTAAACAAGAGAATCTCTCCACAAGAGACCTCATTTTGGAAACTAGACTCCTCAAGCATTTTGAACCCACAGGTAAAACACAGAACTTGGTAACATTTGGTTCTCATATTAAAAATTTTCCTTTTTCTCACAAAAATGTTGCTTTTTTGCAAGACGTAACACGAAAAAGTGGAACACAGTTTACTACTCATTTTTTTCTGAGATTGGCAAAACCCAACATGAGCTGAAAAGTTCTGCTTGGATGCTCTGTAGAGCTTGGATGGGAAAAAGTGACATGACATTTGGAATGCAAATTTTCTAGGAATAGATTGTAGACACCCGTGTCATTTGCAGAGCTCCTGAGGTGCCAAAACAGCAGAGACTCCCACAAGTGACTCTATTTGGGAAACTATACCCATTAAGAAACTTATCTAGGGGTGTGTTGATTCACAAAAGCATTTTTGCAGCATTTTTTGCTGTGTTTTGTATGCAAATTAAAAGCTGCTTTCATAGTACCAGCAAAATCTGTTTTTTTCCTGACTGAACTGGAAAAGTGCTGTTTTTATTTATTTACTTATTTTTTTAAACTGCAGCATGTCAATTCTTTCAGCATTTTTGCATATTTTTTTTACCCGTAGAATATAGCTACATATAATTAATGCATAAAAGTTTCAGTACTTTAAAATACTATTAATTTTGCAACTATAAAAGATGCTGAATGTTTTGTTATGACAATTTTCTGAGAGAATTGATGACCTTTAAGCATATTACTACAACAAGCACATCGAAAACAAGGAAAATTTCCAAGACTTGGATGACTCAAAGTTAACTGCAAATCCCTTTTAGAGCTACCAATATCGGACTTATCTTAAGTTACCACCACTTTTTTCGTATAGGAGGAATAGGTATTTGAAAGATGAATTGGTTAAGTCCAATAAAGGACATTCTTGTTTGATCAATAAAATGGAGATTAAGGACCTTCCTGTTTGACCAATGCGCAGTATGCAATTCGATTTGATTGGCTCTAGAACAATGAGGGTGTGTCTATGTGACGCCGAGGAATAATCTTCACTATGACAACACAAATGCCAAACCTGGATTGTTTGAATGTTTTTTTATAGTGATAATGGACGGCATCGATTATATGTATTTCTAGCCTTATATTTTTTAAAGATAAACCATCAGAAAGGAAGTTTATGGTGCTAGAAAGGTACTCTTCTGACCCATGATTTAGTAGAGTGTTTTTATTATGTGTATGGGATTTTTTGTATTATAATTGTCTGTATTTGGTATATATGCTATTTGATTGGTGCTTGATAATTAAGGGGTGGTCTATATACTATTTAAGAGGGGTTGAGACAATTTATACTGTGCTTGATAAAGATCATTGGGATTGAAACGTTACCACAGAAGGCAGAATAAAATGTGATTTTTTTTTTACCAACCAACCAAAAAGTCTCACTGATGCCTCTCCATTACTAAGCCATGGGCTTTATGTCACCGGACAATACAAAGGTGACACCAACCACACAAATATGAATCTCACTTGCCTCAACCATAGGGCAAGTGGGAAGAGCCAGGCAATGCACCAGAATTGGAGAATCTATTAGATGTGCCTTTTCTGGGGCAGCTGTGGGCTGCTGTTTATAGGCTTAGGAGGCCAATATCCATGGCCCCTTACCAGCCTAAGAAGAGTAGCCCCCCAGCTGTCTGCTTAAGCTTTGCTGGTTGTCAAAAATAGAGCGGAACCCACGCTTTTATTTGAAATATTTATTTAAATAATATGGCATGCACACCCCTCTATTCTAGATAACCAGACTTGCTGAAGCTGACAGCTGAGGGTTGCAACCTGTAGCAGTCAGCAGAGGAACATGATGTGAGCCGTCTTCACTTTAGCACTCGGCACTGGTGACAGCTCGAACATTACCACTGATTCCTAGTTGCTGGTACGTGTCACACTGATGACACAGGGTTGTTGTTTTTTGGCATAAGGTTAGATGAGGTTGAGTAATTTGCATTACCTGGCCTTTCATAAAAGTGAAAGTGAACAAGCCATAACCCTAACAAGCTAATATAGGTCTGAAATCTTGGTTAAAGTTATCTGAGCACACAAATCTCCAAAAAAAAGACAATATATTTTTTCCCTTAAAATGCAAAAGAAATGAGTCATCATTAACTCTAGGCTCCTTAGAGAAAATTCCATCTTCAACTTGTTTAACTGCTCATAATAAAAGTAATTTTGACCAAGGGTGCCCAAACATTTACATGCCACTGTACAATTTCCAACAGCAACCTGCTGCATTATTATCTTGGGAGAAATTTCTCACCTGGTTCATCTCTCACAGCTCCGCAGTTTGGTTGAAAAAGGTCTAGATGCGAATGTAAGAAATGAATCTTCAAGGACATGTTACAGCTAAGATACTTACATGTTTTGAGGGAATTTTACACCAACTCTTTATAGCTACCTGATCTTGAGTTTCTCAAAAAATTAGTTACCACTAATGCAAATGCTACTAATGTAGCCTTTTTCTTGTCCTGCAGCAAATGGAGCAACTCCTCATTTTGAGGACTCTTACGAATCTCATGAAGACTCCTTCCTTTATTTTTGGTTCACTCTGCCTTAAAAATTTTTCAATGAGATACTTGAATGCTTTTGCATTTTTATACATTGCCTTTACAAAGTTCTTCATTAGGCCCAACTTAATATGCAATGTTAGTAACAAAATATTATATGGGTCAACAAGTGCTGGATACATGATGGATATTTTTTACTCCCTGACTGAAGTTATTGTCGGAGTGGCCAGTATATTTTATTGTAGTTATATTCTCTTTCACAACTATTTCACTCACAAAGAAATCAGCAGCACTTTGTGTATCCACCCTGGAGACAAAGTAAGAAAGCAACCACCTTTACGTCACCACAGAGTAGCCAAAAATGTTGGCCTTAGTTCAGGCACCTCAACAGCTGTTCGATATTGTCATAGTTTTCTTTCATATGGACGGCATAAACAATTGGAGGTAGAGTGTTGCCATTATGTAGGAAAACAGGTTTTAGGCTTGTTTTGCACAAATCAATGAAGAGCGTCCATTCCTCTGTATTATGAATTATCTTCAGAACTATAATAGTGAATATTGCCTGAACAAAATATGAAATTAAACAATGCCTGACCAACTCAGTACACTGCTAATGTTTTAAGTAAACTACGCCTGACCAAATTAACTCCCCCCACTGTTTTTACATTTGAAATTGTGCATTTTTTCATGAACTCATTTGAAATTTTGTTTGTCAGAATAGTCAGTATTTTTTCAGACATAAAAACTTTTTCTAACTAAATAATTTTATCAAACTGCCCTTTTTTCCAAAAATGTTTCATGGATTCATGCATGTCTAGTATTGGTGGCCTAACACCTTATATTGTTCATGCTTGTATGGTGGAAGAGAAAACTGAACTTTGGAATCCTGAAAAATGCAGCAAAAGCATTGCAAAAACGCAGCAAGAAAAGCAACAAGAAAGCAAGCAAAACTTACTTTTTGTCTGCAGCTTGTCTACTGCCATGAGATCAGGTTTTGGCTTCAGAAAAAAAGCAGCAAAAAAGTAACATGTGAATAAAGCCAAATACTGTTTTATCACCAAATGTATAATTTACATGGAGGGGGTAATAGGAGAAAATTTGTTATGCAGTTTCTCCCTAACACAGTGATACTCCATGTATGCTCAAAAACTAATGGTAAGACACTTAGCAAAACTTGGAAAACAAAGAGAGCTACACCATATTTGTAATATAAATATTGACACTCTGTTGTATTTGCAGAGCCCCTGAGGTGCCAAAAATAGCGGAAACACCCACAAAATGTTACAGCTCTGTTAATAACCAGTAAACCTTGTTTTGCCTGGGACACTTTGGAGAAATGTTTGTGCCACTCATTCCACAAATTATCCTTTTTGTACTGCAAATGAAACTGCAAAACATCAGAACTCATTTGTCCAACATTGGGCTATAGACCGACCTGCCTCCAACAAGTATTTCATTGGCTACTCACCATCAATCTCAAAGGCTATTATTGTGCAAAGAAAAAAGGCAAATAAACTTGTATCTTCTTCAGCGATGAGTCATGCTTTATCTTGAATAGAATAATAGTCAAAAATTGGTCTGGAATCATAGAATCATAGAATCATAGAATCGTAGAGTTGGAAGGGACCTCCTGGGCCATCTGGTCCAACCCCCTGCTCAAAGCAGGATTCGCTAAATCATCCCAGTCAGATGTCTGTCCAGCCTCTGTTTGAAGACTTCCATTGAAGGAGAACTCACCACTTCTCGTGGCAGCCTGTTCCACTCATTGATCACTCTAACTGTCAAAAAGTTTTTTCTAATATCTAATCTGTGTCTCCTCCCATTCAGTTTCATCCCATTGCTTCTAGTCTTTCCTTGTGCAAATGAGAATAAAGTTGATCCTTCTACAATGTGACAGCCCTTTAGATATTTGTAGACAGCTATTAAGTCTCCTCTCAGTCTTCTCTTTTGCAAACTAAACATTCCCAAATCCTGCAACCTTTCCTCATAAGACAGGGTTTGCAGACCGGTCACCATTCTGGTCGCTCTTTTCTGAACTTGCTCCAGTTTGTTGATGTCTTTTTTAAAATGTGTTGCCCAAAACTGGACACAATATTCCAGATGAGGTCTGACCAAAGAGGAGTAGAGGGAAATAATGACTTCACGTGATCTAGACTGTATGTTTCTGTTAATACATCCTAGAATTGCATTTGCCTTTTTTGCTGCTACATCACACTGTTGACTCATATTCAGTCTGTGATCTATTAGTATACCCAAGTCTTTTTCACATGTGCTGTCACTTAGCCCTATTCCTCCCATTCTGTATATGTTTTTTTCATTTTTATTGCCCAGATGTAGTACTTTGCATTTCTCCCTGTTAAAAACCATTCTGTTAGTTGCTGCCCACTTCTCCAGTTTATTTATATCTTTTTGAATCCTCTCTCTCTCTTCTCTAGTATTAGCTATCCCTCCTAGCTTTGTGTCATCAGCAAATGTAATCAGTTTACCCTCAATTCCTTCATCTAAATCGTTGATAAAGATGTTGAAAAATACAGGGCCCAGGACAGAGCCCTGTGGTACCCCACTTGAGACATTCTTCCAACTGGATGTGCAGCCATTTATGACCACTCTTTGGGTCCGATCACTAAGCCAGTTATGAATCCACCTAACAGTTGCCTTGTCCATTCCATACTTAGTCATTTTTTCAATAAGGATTGTATGAGAGACTTTGTCAAATGCTTTGCTGAAGTCAAGATATACTATATCTACAGCATTTCCTTGATCCACCCAATCTGTGATTCCGTCATAGAAGGAAATTAAGTTAGTCTGACATGACTTATTAGTTACAAACCCATACTGACTCTGTTTAATCACTTCATTCTTATCCAGGTACTGACATACATGTTGTTTAATAATTTGTTCAAAGATCTTTCCTGGTATAGAAGTCAGACTCACCGGCCTATAGTTGCCTGGGTCCACCTTCTTCCCCTTTTTGAAGATAGGAACAACATTTGCGCTTCTCCAGTCTTCTGGCACTTCTCCTGTTCTCCAAGAATTTTCAAAGATTATGGAGAGGGGTTCAAAAATTTCTTCTGCTATCTCCTTCAGTACTCTGGGGTGTAATTCATCTGGACCTGGAGACTTGAATTCATTTAGGTTAGCTAAGTGTTTCCTCACTATCTTTCTGTTTATAGATATCCTGGATTCTTCTATTCCCTTAATAGGACAGTGAAGAACAGTTGATGTTACATTTCCTTTCTGAGAGAAAACAGATGCAAAATAGGAATTTAAAGGTTCAGCCTTCTCAACATCCTGTCTTACCATTTCATCATTTTCATCCTGTAAAAATCCTATAGCATCTTTGACTTTTCTTTTACTTTTGACATATCCCCAAAATCCTTTATTATTGCTTTTGACATCTCTTGCAAGCCTCAATTCATTTTCAGCTTTAGATAATCTGATTTGTGCCCTGCAGGTTCTGCAGACAGCATTATATTCTTCTTTAGATATGCCTCCCTCTTTCCATTTTATAAACATTTTTTTCTTCCTTTTTAGCATGTGCTTAAGTTCTGTGTTCATCCATCCTGGTTTCCTTAAATGCTTCCTATTCTTCCCTCTTTTCGGAATTGTTAACAACTGTGCTTTGAGAATTTCATTTTTCAAGATTTCCCATCCTTCCTGGACATTTTTGTCTTTAAGGATATCCAGCCATTGGATCCCTCCAATTCTCTTTCTGAATCCCTTAAAATCTGCCTTTCTGAAATCTAACCTTGACGTCTGAGTCTTCACAGGTCTTCCACCTCTAGTTATCCAAAATTCTAAAATAGCATGGTCACTACCTCCTAGGGTCCCAGCCACTTTTACCTCCTCAACCATTTCCTCCCTGTTTATAAGGATTAGATTGAAGGTAGCAGTTCCCCTTGTTTTCTCCCCTACCTTCTGGAAGATAAAGTTGTCAGCAAGAGAGGATAAGAATTTCCTTGACCTGTTAGTTTTGCCTGGAGAATATGTGTTCAATGCAATGAACAGGCCTTCAAGAGGAAAAGTCACACTTGTCCTACTCCTTGGATTGAAGTGTGTTGTGTCACAATGTACAGTATCCAAACACCTCTAGACTTCATTCCAGGAACATTAACAGTTCAGTGTTACATTGATTTAGATGTAGAACCAGTGCTTCAACCATTTCCCAAAGGTGTTCAGGGAGCCTTTTTTTTAACGCAATAACACCAAGGTATATGTTATTTATGCTAATATAATCAGCATGTGTAGCATAAACATGCTACCATGGCCTGCGGATGATCATATCTTTTGAAATTAAAATTTATCGGCTTTGCCAAATTTTTCAAAAAAGTTAGATCCACATCACATAAACTTGTGCAAATGTAATTGAAAACCTTGAAATTGAGAGAGTCAAACCTTAGAGAAGAGAGTCAGAAACTGGCTTATTTGATTACTTTAAAGCACTAGACTGCAGAGAAAATTTTTTAAAAATGTATACTTACTTCCATGATTAAAGTCACCCTATGTCGGCGTTGTGTCTTCTGGCACACACGTGACAGGCTACTGATACAGCTTTTCAGTATTCTGTCAGTCACTCTGACATAAAAAAAGACTGCAGCTGATCAGTGGAGAGACAGCAGCCATAATTTAGCAGCAACTCCTAGCCTAGAAGAAGTGAGTATGCATTTTTTTCTGTTGGCTCATTCTGTGCAGAAGGAGTTGTCCAGTAGTGGAAATCTCATTTAAATACATGTAGTAGTAATTAATAAATTGCTTAATTTATTAAAGTCATACTTCTTTTATGTATCTTTACATGTTATTTAAATAACTCAGGCCAAAATGATAAATCTGCACTAGCACAACACATTTATTTTTTTGCAGGTCTTTGTTTTAGTAAGATTATGTTTTCTGCTGTGCAGTACTCCTCGGCAGTGATAAACTGGGTAGTATAGAGAGTTTTTATAGCTGATTTCAGACTCTTATATCTGAATGAACTCATTCTCACCTAGACATTTATAGTAGATGATTAACAGCAATATCTATGATATATTTCATCTTTTACTCCTACGTTTTCTTTACCTACCTCTAGATATGTACAGTATATTCATATCCTAGCTCTTATTCTAGATGCACAATAACATCTAGCACTAAATGCTGCTGAACTACATAAAATATAAACACAATTACTATTTTAACTGAATGTGTCATGCATCAATTTTACTGCCACTGCTTTTCTCACATTTGCTATAACGTAACTAGCTAGGAGATTTTCTGTACTTCTGGGATTCAGGTGACATTACAGATGCTTAGAACAAGTGATACTAAATGTTGCTATTAGGAGAGCTAAAAAAATGAGGCATTTCATTTTGTTCATCTGTAAAATATCAAACCACTTAAAATGTTTTCAGATTTCCAGCTGAGCACATTTAAGCATGAAATTGTACTCATCATTTCACAGTTATAAGTCATTGAGTTACCGTCAACCTGCCATCATCAGAATGAGACATATGGATACCGTTCTAGGGTCATAAACCAGTCCCACCCACAATACTAGCAGAGAAACTGCTTACTGCCAAAACCATAAATAAAACGATCCCTAAATTCACCTGAGAACTTCATGCACAGATTCATTATGGACAATGCATCGAAACATCTACCTACCTTTTCTTGTAATAAACTGGTAAATGAAAACAAAAACAGCAAAATTAAATAGAGGCATATTGAATACAAAATGAACACCTGCCCAACCCCTTTCTTTTCTATTAGTGCAATTAAGCTAGTTAAGTCCCATTTTCCTAAAACCTTTAATTACTAAGCAGTCTTTAACAAGGAGAAGGGCTGTCTGATTAGGACAACTCCTTCCCATATGTGCTACTAAGAAATACAGTGGGGAAAAAAAGTATTTAGTCAGTCAGCAATAGTGCAAGTTCCACCACTTAAAAAGATGAGAGGCGTCTGTAATTTACATCATAGGTAGACCTCAACTATGGGAGACAAACTGAGAAAAAAAAATCCAGAAAATCACATTGTCTGTTTTTTTTGTTTTTCATTTTATTTGCATATTATGGTGGAAAATAAGTATTTGGTCAGAAACAAAATTTCATCTCAATACTTTGTGATATATCCTTTGTTGGCAATGACAGAGGTCAAACGTTTTCTGTAAGTCTTCACAAGGTTGCCACACACTGTTGTTGGTATGTTGGCCCATTCCTCCATGCAGATCTCCTCTAGAACAGTGATGTTTTTGGCTTTTCGCTTGGCAACACGGACTTTCAACTCCCTCCAAAGGTTTTCTATAGGGTTGAGATCTGGAGACTGGCTAGGCCACTCCAGGACCTTGAAATGCTTCTTACGAAGCCACTCCTTCGTTGCCCTGGTGGTGTGCTTTGGATCATTGTCATGTTGAAAGACCCAGCCACGTTTCATCTTCAATGCCCTTGCTGATGGAAGGAGGTTTGCACTCAAAATCTCACGATACATGGCCCCATTCATTCTTTCATGTACCCGGATCAGTCGTCCTGGCCCCTTTGCAGAGAAACAGCCCCAAAGCATGATGTTTCCACCACCATGCTTTACAGTAGGTATGGTGTTTGATGGATGCAACTCAGTATTCTTTTTCCTCCAAACACGACAAGTTGTGTTTCTACCAAACAGTTCCAGTTTGGTTTCATCAGACCATAGGACATTCTCCCAAAACTCCTCTGGATCATCCAAATGCTCTCTAGCAAACTTCAGACGGGCCCGGACATGTACAGGCTTAAGCAGTGGGACACGTCTGGCACTGCAGGATCTGAGTCCATGGTGGCGTAGTGTGTTACTTATGGTAGGCCTTGTTACATTGGTCCCAGCTCTCTGCAGTTCATTCACTAGGTCCCCCCGCGTGGTTCTGGGATTTTTGCTCACCGTTCTTGTGATCATTCTGACCCCACGGGGTGGGATTTTGCTTGGAGCACCAGATCGGGGGAGATTATCAGTGGTCTTGTATGTCTTCCATTTTCTAATTATTGCTCCCACAGTTGATTTCTTCACTCCAAGCTGGTTGGCTATTGCAGATTCAGTCTTCCCAGCCTGGTGCAGGGCTACAATTTTGTTTCTGGTGTCCTTTGACAGCTCTTTGGTCTTCACCATAGTGGAGTTTGGAGTCAGACTATTTGAGGGTGTGCACAGGTGTCTTTTTATACTGATAACAAGTTTAAACAGGTGCCATTACTACAGGTAATGAGTGGAGGAAAGAGGAGACTCTTAAAGAAGAAGTTACAGGTCTGTGAGAGCCAGAAATCTTGATTGCTTGTTTCTGACCAAATACTTATTTTCCACCATAATAT
This sequence comes from Dendrobates tinctorius, assembly GCF_039654945.1. NCBI lineage: Eukaryota > Metazoa > Chordata > Amphibia > Anura > Dendrobatidae > Dendrobates > Dendrobates tinctorius. The sequence goes on along the minus strand of NW_027361833.1, from coordinate 10,162,963 downwards.
GCAAATAAAATGAAAAAAAAACAGACAATGTGACTTTCTGGATTTTTTTTTCTCAGTTTGTCTCCCATAGTTGATGTCTACCTATGATGTAAATTACAGATGCCTCTCATCTTTTTAAGTGGTGGAACTTGCACTATTGCTGACTGACTAAATACTTTTTTTCCCCACTGTATAGACATAATATAGAGGGTTCCCATTCAAGTTTTCCCTATATGAGCCAGAGCAGTAAGTTACTCTGTACTAGGGCTTTCAGCTCTGATTGATGGTCCTTCATCTCAGTAGACACCGTGCAATACTGCATTTCCCCAGCGTTTTATAGCAAAAATTACTATTTGCATGGGACACTAGGGCATGACCTAGGAAAATAAACCTATCACCCCATTAACCTGAAGGTGTTGCCTCTAATGAGATTACCCTTTTAATCAGCTTTTACTTAACTTTAAAGCCCCCGTTACACATTGCTATATCGCTAGCAATATCGCTGTAAAGTCACCGATTTTGTGACGTTGCAGCGATATTGCTAGCGACATCGCTGTGTCTGACACTTACCTCCGACCGGCTCCCCCGCTGGTTATCGCTGATCGCGCGAGAAGCTGCTGGACCATTCCTCGTTGTCCACTTCCTGTGGCGCTTCCTGCTGTGACGATGAGCGACGCGTGGAGCCTGGCGGGAGGACGCAGGATCGCCGCGTCTGACAGGTAAGTAGCGATCCCCGTCCCCTGCGATGTCGCTGGTGAGATCTGCCTGAGTGGCAGCTCACTAGCGACCACCTAGCGATTCACCAGCGACCCTGACCGCGTCATATCGCTGGTCGGGATCGCTGGTGAGTCGCTAGGTGTAACGGTACCCTAAATCTCGGGAAAGCAAGTTATTTAACTGGTGTGAGTTTGTCACACTGATTATCATTTTCTTTGGGGCATGCACAATTTCACACTACACCTCTACCCTGCTATTCCCAGGTTTCTCCCCTCTATCAATCCCTTTACTGGCTCCCCATTACCCACAGACTACAGTTCAAAACCCTAATCATGGCATGCAAAGCTATCCACAACCTATCTCCTCCATACATCTGTGACCTCGTCTCCCGATACTTACCTCCACGCAACCTCCAATACTCACAAGATCTTCTTGTCTACTCCCCTCTTATCTCCTCTTGCCACAATCACATACAAGACTTCTCTTGAGCATCCACCTACTCTGGAACTCTCTACCCCAATATATCAGACTCTCACCTACCATGGAAACCTTCAAAAGTAATGTGAAGACCTACCTCTACATACAAGCTTACAATTTGCCATAAACCTCATTCCACCAAACCGCTGCATGACCAGCTCTCCCCTCACTAACTGTATCCTCACCCATCCCTTGTAGATTGTGAGCCCTCCTGGGCAGGGTCCTCTCTCCACCTGTACTAGTCGGTCTCTTGTATTGTTTAAGATTACTGTACTCGTTTTTATTATGTACATTCCTTTTCACAATTAAAACACCATAGAATAAATGGCGCTATAATAATATCTGCATTCATACCTCTCAGCAGAGCTGCTGGCTAAGCTTTCAAATCACAGACAGGAATTTTCTGTCCAATGTGCTTTGAATGGACAATAGCAGGATGAAAGGTGCTAGAGGCCAGAAGTAGAGCAGAATTTTAACAAGTTAATTATGAAGTTTCTTCATTCCTGATAAGCTTTACAATATATTTTTCACAGTATATTG